>NW_026262723.1:44324504-45635754 GCF_021869535.1 Mytilus californianus | reverse complement strand
GACCCATTCCGGATTTGTTTGCAACTTATATCGGTTTTAACTATGGGGTATGTTTAATATCAAAACAAAATAGTAAGCTTGGCAAATGAATATTATATGTTAATTTATGCCTTGGACGAATGGTGATTTTAGTCCCAAATTGACACATTTTGATTTTGATTTTAATTAAATTCTAAACACAATTGGTACTAAAATGGCTCATAAAATCATTCGAACAAGTAAAATCAATTTGTCTGAAAAATGAAATAAGACGTATTTGTACTGCAAGTCCAAAAATCAATAAATTGTCTGAAACCAGGGAGTCCATCTTTTATGCTCTTCCATTGACTTATCTCCCTTGGGTAAGATCTCAAACATGTCAGCTCCCAGTGATGGTTTGGCAGACAAATGTTTACAGTGAAGTTTGTGACTTTAATAATCTAGGATGAGCATGTGGGATATCCCAGCCTTATATACATCTACATATTACAAACTATTTAAGATATCTGAATGCACTAAATAGCATTTCCAAAAAAAATAATTACTGCCAAGAAATTTGACAATCATCATGATCATGACAATAATTTAGTGAATAAACATGATAAATATTGATTGGAAAAATAAGTCCATGAACAGCAAAAAGTGTTTTTAGATTTCAACGAGCAAAACAAAAGTATTCTAAATCATTCTTCGTAAAAAAAAAGTGAGCGAGTGGAACCACCTTGCTCGCACCAAAATTGAGATTGAGAGTGTAAAAACTGCTCTGGCGCACCATCAATAAATCAACGACACTCTCTCTACAGTGGTATTGAAACCAGCATTGGTAACCAAACATATTCATACAGATACAGACTACAATTCATCTACATTTAGGAAGTCTGAATAATACTGAAAACTATGGTGTAGAATTTCCAACAGGACTCCTTATTTTATATAAGACAAGGAGTGGTTTATTTTCCCATGGTTGTTACATCATCTTGTCTTTGAATATGCTCGAAGTACAGGGACTTTTATGAAATTCAATGACATGATAGTCAAGCAAGATGTCAACATCTTGTCCAACCCTCTTCCAGCAAAGCCAAAGCTGACCAAGGATCTTCACCCTTTCAAAACAGGCTGTATACAGGACGAGTTATTCCAGTAGGAACAGGTACAAATCTTACAATCAATTTTCATTTGTTCCATATAGTCAATCTGAAATTAGGGGACCAACAATTGATACATTACATGTAGCTAGATTAAAAACTAGAGGCTCTAAAGAGCCTGTGTCGCTCACCTTGGTCTATGTGCATATTAAGCAAAGGACACAGATGGATTCATGACAAAATTGTGTTTTGGTGATGGTGATGTGTTTGTAGATCTTACTTAACTGAACATTCTTGCTGCTTACAATTATCTCTATCTATAATGAACTTGGCCCAGTAGTTACAGTGGAAAATATTTTGTAAAAATTTACAAAAATTTACAAAATTTATGAAAATTGTAAAAAATTGACTATAAAGGGCACTAACTCCTTAAGGGGTCAATTGACAATTTTGGTCATGTTGACTTATTTGTAGATCTTACTTTGCTGTACATTATTGCTGTTTACAGTTTATCTCTATCTATAATAATATTCAAGATAATAACCAAAAGCTGCAAAATTTTCTTAAAATTACCAATTCAGGGGCAGCAACCCAACAACGTGTTGCCTGATTGGTCTGAAAATTTCAGGGCAGATAGATCTTGACCTAATGAACAATTTTATCCTCGTCAGATTTGCTCTAAATGCTTTGGTTTCAGAGATACATGTATGAGCCAAAAACTGCATTTTACCCCATGTACTATTTTTTAGCCATGTCGGCCATCTTAGTTCGCGGGTGGGGTCATCGGACACATTTTTTAAACTAGATACCCTAATGATGATTGTGGACAAGTTTGGTTAAATTTGACTTAGTAGTTTCAGAGGAGAAAATTTTTGTAAAAGATTACAAAAATTTACGAAAAATGGTTAAAAATTGACTATAAAGGGCACTAACTCCTTAAGGGGTCAACTTACCATTTTGGTCATGTTGACTTATTTGTAGATCTTACTTTGCTGAACATTATTGCTGTTTACAGTTTATCTCTATCTATAATAATATTCAAGATAATAACCAAAAACGGCAAAATTTCCTTAAAACAACCAATTCAGGGGCAGCAACCCAACAACGGGTTGTCCGATTCATCTGAAAATTTCAGGGCAGATAGATCTTGACCTGATTAACAATTTTACCCCATGTCTGATTTGCTCTAAATGCTTTGGTTTCAGAGATATAAGCCAAAATCTACATTTTACCCCTATGTTCTATTTTTAGCCATGGCGGTCATCTTGGTTGGTTGGCCGGGTCACCGGACACATTTTTTAAACAAGATACCCCAATGATGATTTCGGCCAAGTTTGGTTTAATTTGGCCAAGGAGTTTCAGAGGAGAAGATTTTTGTAAAAGTTAACGACGACGACGACGGACGACGGACGCCAAGTGATGAGAAAAGCTCACTTGGCCCTTTGGGCCAGGTGAGCTAAAAAGGGGGGGGGGGGGGGGGGGGGGGTGTTGAAGGGGCATGTGAATATTCTTTTACACCTGACCTGTTTCTAAGACATCTTATTTATTTCCTATGGCAAAGTGCAAGCAAATAATATATATCCGTGTATACATTGTTCTGTCTTGGGACCATTTGATTAAAAAAGCAAGGGGAGGGTTAGAATGGTCAAAATATTTATGTCCTTGTCAGCTTAGGACAGAATTTTAATTTTCAAGCTACATGTATTAACCAGGGTACAATATATATTTATTTTCTGCTTTAAAAAATCAATTTATAGACCAGAATCATGATAATAATCAAAATCTATTTCAACATATTCAACATTTAGCAGGTCAGGTTTTTATTCTCTTCCCCTAAAGTTATATTTTCAGTTCTTACTGGAAGTTGTTCAGCTCTTTGTCTACTAAAAAAACTTTAATCTCGTGGAAAAGCCTCCTACAAATACATGTTTTACATACAACATACTGTACATGTAACACTAGACAACTTTATCCAGAGAATAATATTTTTTTAATGAACTAATAGGCCATGGAGACTAAAAAAATCAAAAGCATTGCAAATTTTTGTAAAGTTCAATTTTAGGACCCTACATGTAAATGTATGTAGATTACTTATAGAGCCCTTTTTAAAAGAAAAAACATACATTTAAACTACATGCGCAGTGATGCTAAACTACCCTACATTTCCTGTCTGATATATTTTATTTCATGTAAAACAAAATTGAAGAATTATTTTATAGTTTAACACTTTTTATTTGTAGGGCTATATATATGCAAGCAATGCTCAATTAAGATGAATTTTTGTAAAAGTGACAATAGCCAGGTCAAACTAAATACATGTATAGAAGAAGATATTGGTAAGTTATTATTAACTTATATATTAATTTAACTGTTTGTATAACATGGTAATCATACAAAGTATATGTAATCACTTATATAATAACATAATTATACAATTACATGTTATACATTTGTACATCAGTTTTATTAAACAGGTCTTTGTTAACTTGGTTTTCCCATTGAAAAATCACTTTGCTAATTTTAATTTGTAGTACTATATTGGGCGGCTCCTATAGTTTCCATTCAATAACTAACAATGACTAATGAACTGTTCATACATTACATTTCAATTATTTTATTTATTAAACGTATTACTTTTACTGTTAAGTCTCTTTTTTGTGATATCCATTTTACATGACTCTGTATTTATGTATCCCGTCATACTTTGAACGACAAAATTATTTTATGTCTACCTGTGCGAATTTCAAACGCGCGATTTTACGCCAGTACTTAAAACCTTCCATCCTTTATGGGTGGATTTTACATAGATATATAAAATCGTATAATATAAGCAAAATGAGGATGTTAAATTTGATGTATGCCTTTTTATGCTTCTTCGTTACATTTGTTTGTTTTTATAGTGATTAAGATGATAACACAATGTTGACTGCTGTACCCCTATTTTTGACAATTTTACCTATTGTGTCTGTTTGTTTTGTTCACGCATCGTTGTCAATATAATGGAATTTGATGCGACTGTCATACAAGTGAGAGGTTTATTACATGTATCTAGCTATAAAACCAGGTTCAATCCACCATTTTCTACATAAGAAAATGCCTGTACCAAGTCAGGAATATGACAGTTGTTATCCATTCGTTTGATGTGTTTGAACTTTTGATTTTGCCATTTGATTGGGGACTTTCCTTTTTGAATTTTCCTCGGAGTTCAGTATTTTTGTGATTTTACTTTTTCAAATATAAAAGGGGGAGATTTTTATTGGTACTTTTGAAGATATTTCACCTGTTCGATTAATTGATTGGTTGTTGGTAATGCTAATGTCAAATGGCAAATAGTTCATGCATGTTTAGGACAAGAACAATCTAAAATAAATACATTATTTGGGTTCTTAATATGCTAAATCTAACAATGTATTTAAATAATTTAAGATGTTGCAATTGGGCACCATTTTAAATTGGTTCACATTGATTTCAAAATGGTCCAAAAATTTTTTTCTGATTTCTACACAACTTGAATTCTTGAGGTTCTTTTGATATACAAAATGCAAATGTTTTATATTTAGATTTTTAATTTTGGTCCGGTTTTCAAATTTGTCCACATTTTAAAGTCCAAAGGGTCCAAATTTTAACATAGTTTAATTTTAACAAAACTTGAACTCTAATTACAATGAATTAGGGTTCTTTGAATGATAAATAGAAATAATCAAATATCCTGAATATAAATATGTACTTAGATTTATGATTTTGGTCCCAGTTTTCAAGTTGGTTCAAATGGGGTCCATAATTTAACTGTGTTTGATTTCAACAATAATTTTAAAGATGCTGATTCAGCCTGAATCTAACCTGTATTTAGTTTTTGGGCCCTATTATGAAATTGGTTTACATTGAGGTCCAAAGGGTCCAAAATTAAACTAAATTTTAAATCTTAATTTGATCTTGGGGTTCTCTGATATGCTGAATCTATTAAACTTTATCTTTATACCATATTTATTCTGTGTTAGAAACCTATTCTTTGTCAAATATTTAATCCCATTACAAATTTAGAGCTGTTATAGCTTGAATGTTCTGTCCAAACTTGCATTTTTTCTTCATCTTCCACAAAATTTGTCCTTTTCTGAGATAACTGGTGTTATCTTTTTAAACGAAACTTTAGTGAAAAGAAAAGCACAATATGTGGATGATTATCTGATGTCAAACATTTTCAAGATGGCCACCAAGGATGGCACAAATTTCAACACTGGTTAATTTAATGAAAATTGTTAATAAGGGATAGTCGTGGTAGTTTGACATGCTAAACAAAGTACAAATGAAGTAAGGTTGTTTTTTCTTCCAAAATGGCAAACATTTTCAAGATGGCCTTATATGAAAATTGACATTAAGGAATTATAGCACTTTTGACGTGCCAACAAAACAATGAAATTTTTTTTTAAAGATGGACACAGCAAATAAAGGGTAAAATTTTCCAATTTTGTTGAGTTTGATTTTAAAGAATATTGATATTTAGCTGTACTTTGACACAGAGAACAGATATAAAGATGGCCACCATTTCAAAGATTGTCACTAAAAGCGATCAAATTATCACCATTGTCTGTTTTCAATGTAAAATTATTTTGAGAGTTAATTTGACATGCCAAACCAAATGGAGGCAATTTTTATTGTTGTAAAGATGTTAAGGGCTATTTGGACATGCTTAAAAGGAGTGGATAATAACTATTCTGCAAAAATGATTTGGGAGAATTTTGTAACTGCATCCACTTACAGTAAAAGTTGTCAATTTTATTTCCTGTCAGTGGTATATATGAAATTAAAAAAAAATGTGGTATGATTGCCAATGAGAACAAATGACATAGAAGTAAAGCTATAGGTCTTCATATGCCATATGGCCTTCAACAATGAGCAAGACCTATACTGCATATATATTCAGCCATAAAAGGCCCCAAAATAAGAAAATGAAAAAATATGAAAACTAACAGCCTGATTTATGTATGTATGCTTTGTGGTTTTCAGATCTAGACTCGCAGCTAACCTTTCCGTCAGTGTCAACAACAACTGAACTTTCACAGCAGTCAACATCAGATTGGGAGACTGATAATGCTTCTAACAGAAACAATTTCAACCAACCAAACAAGCAACGGAAACTTTCCAACTTTAAAACATCAGTTAAATCTTCCATGGGATGATGTCTCAAAAAATAACAGTTCATCATTTATGGAGATTTTAATGTTATGGTTTTTCTTTTACAAGAAAGTTAATGTACACTTGTTTTATAGTAAAACCTATAGCCGTTCAAGTATAAAAAAACACATTCAACTTTATTGAAATTTGAAGATTCATATGACTTATTTTAATTCTGTTATCTCCGAGGATGTGATGTAGAGCATTATAGGTACAGTAATCTTAACAGCTATCCAATTTCATTCAAAATTCTTTATAAATTTTGCACTGGTATATATAGACTAAGTAATTTGTTTTTCGTCTAGTTATGGGATTTTTTTTTTAGAAGCATTTATGATTTTCATGTTTGTATTGACCACATTGCAGCAACATAGATATAGGTACCTGGCAAATCTTGCCTTGTTAGCATACTAGGCTCAAAGGGTCATAAAAAAATTTCCATCACTAAGTGTCTGTTAAAATCATCTGTTTACAGTTTTCACTTTTAAACCATCATCTTAATAACTTTAGAAGAAGTGTCATACATATATATATGTATACAAAATTTAAAAACTTTTCAATATATATATATTGATAAAAACTATCAACATGACAAGATCTAAATACCCAAAATTTTTCTGAAAAATTGGACATAACATCTATGAGCTATTGTCCCTGAAATGTGTAAATTTACAAATTTTCACAGTTTTCTGCTACTATCCTACAACTATATCAATATATTATAAGAATAAATTGCAAAAGTGGTCAGAAGAAACTTTTTTTTTACAGTCTGAACTTATTCTGAATTGTTTAACTTCTAATTTAAATTGATTGCGTTTGAAATATGTGTTTTTTATCGTTTTAGGTGCACAATTTGTCAATACGATCTATTTCGGCTCCTGGGAGCCTCTAGATTTATAATGAATAATTTGTATTTATGCATGATTATTTTCTTAATGTATTAAATGAAACATTAATTATTCTTTTCCATTTGTTGTTATACTTATTTATAAGTCCAGATTCTATCATATGTCAGTAGTTACAAATTAGACGGCAAAATTGAGAAAATTAGAATATGCAGGTTACCCCATTTTGTTGTGGCATATACCAGATACCAACATTATTTGCCGAGCTTGATATTTTTTTTGATTGGGTATATATAGTTATACTTTGCAAGTAGATATGTTGTTTTACAATAATAAACGGGTCTTGGGAGTATTTTGGCTCTGAAAGATGACCAAAATCAGCCATTTTGGACATGTAGCTAAATAAGACATATTGAAACAGTCAGGGGTTCAAATTAACATTTGGTACTGGAAGGTCCAGGACCTTTGACACTCCTAACTGAAAGGTCCACAACCTAAATTCCAGGTCCTACTTTTACTTGAAATATTTCCTAACATAGTAAGATACAAGTAACAAAATTAATGTGCTGTTGGTGTTAGGTCAACTTGTTTCATTGTCAAAGTCACTGTTGTATAAAGTATTTAATAACAATTGTAATTGTCTTGTATATTATAAATTCAGATAATCTTTTTTTTTTGTTATTGAGGAGGGTGTCACCATGGGTGGGTGTGTTGTCTCAACTATTGGTAATTTATTACTACTTATACCATTTGATAAAACAGTTCAAATTCAAAGCTGTTTAAGCAGAGACGTATATACATGTGTATATATGTCTCTGGTTTAAGTGTATCATATCTAGTTGCACTATTATAATGCATTAGTTCCTCTGTGAGATAAGATAAGAAACTTCCAGATTTGTACTGGTCCTTTAAAATTGAGAAGACATTACCTCTTGGAATTGTAGTAATACGGTTACATTATACAAAAATCTACATGTAATATCAATATTTATTAATGATAAAGAAAATTACTGTCACATTTTTTTGGATTTTGAGATGAAAATTTATGAACTAAAAGTAATTTTGAGTTTCTGTAAAAACATATTTCCTACTTTTCTTTCTTTTCAATATATCTTTTGGTTTTCAATTCTAGTGTTTATATTTTATCATCATAGATGTATTTTGTCAACTGCCTGGAATTATTATTTTTTCATTGTATTTGATCGGCAAACCCGGAATTACCCTTATCCGCTCTGTTTTTCAATGTTGTTTTGTCAGTCAGATACGATTTTACTCGGATTTACACATTACTAGTTGGCAATTTTCGGTATAAAGCTAGCGGTTGAACAAAATGAACATCGCTGTCATGAATAATAATGATGAACATAAATTTTGAGATTGTTTGGAAATTTTTGTTTTAAAAAGGTCGGCAAAGTTTATTTTTATTTTTTTTTCAAACCGAAGGTCCGTCGGGCGTAGCTTGTAACCAAAACGAGAGTCCGACTTCAAAAATGGAAGGTCGCGGACCTCGGACCACCGCTAATTTGAACCCCTGAACAGTTAGATTATACATACACTTAATAGACAGCATTGTTAATTCTATGCATTCTTACACTTAAAGTGACGTATTACTAGGAACAACTATCAAAAAATTATAAATGTTACCATATTTTTTTATTTAAACCAGCGAAATATGCCAAAAAAGGCTTATTTTTGCTGTTTTCGAGCAAATTCATCTGTTAAAACATGGTGCTCAAAAAATATCCAGATCGGTTCAATATTTTCCCAAAAAAATTTGTGTGGTTATTTACATTACTAAGGTGCACCAATATGCCAAATATGAACTCATTTGGAAAAAGTGACATTCGGACGGTTTTGCATGGTTTTCTGGCAGATTGGCTCTTAAGTGTACGCCCGAACCTTGGCGAGGAGCCTGCTCTAGGGCCTTCTGGTAGGGGATTCGATGGGGCGAAGCAACCGAAAGCTCACGCGTTATTGAGAAAAGAGATACCATTTCTGTCGTTAAACAGGTTGGGAACAACCCCCCAAATGAGAGATATCCCTTAAATGAGGGACTGTCCCCCAGACAAGGGGTCATTTTGCTGTTGTATAAAAGAAAAAAGAAAAACTTAGCTTTTTTAACTAAAAAGGGGAAAAATTCATTATATTTGGAACAACTTTTCTAAAAGAGGGATCCACTTATTTTTAATAATAAAGAAGTTATAAGTCCATGAATATTACAAAATTCTTGGACATGTTTTGACCATATAATACCATGCAGATAGATAAAATTGAGAATGGAAATGGGGAATGTGTCATAGAGACAACAACCCGACCATAGAGCAGACAACAGTATAGTTTGAGAAAAATTTCTTCAAATAATATAAAGTATGTGCCCTTTTGTACTAAGAAGTGGTTTTTACAAAACATATTTTTTATCACTTGAAATGTGCCCCTAAAAGGGATAGTCATTACATTGGGGGTTACCCCTCAAGAGGGGTTGTTCCCAACCTGTTAAAAACTCATTAATTTCGTTAATGGACACATGAAATAATTAATTCTACAGATGGTCAGGTATAAAATAAAAGTTCGTAAAGGCCGGTTCCGTGGCACCCTGTGTCTCGCCGGATTGCTGCTGTCAGTGTAAAAGCGTAATGTAGACTGTAAAAAAGTGAATCTTTTTATCAGTCAAATGCGGGATTTAAGAAAAAAAATTCTTTAGATTCTTTTTCTTGATCTTGAAAAATTAAAATTAGCTTATGTCAAAGTTTCATAACAATCTATACAGGTTTACACATTTATCAAATCACAAAAATTTAATCCTGTCTGTTAAATGCCAAAAAAAAAAAGACAAGTCCGCTTGTCAGTAAAATACAGAAAAATTAAAATACTTTCAAAGCTTCTGCCAAATTTTCATAAAATTCGATGAAGGTTTGACAAAGATATGTGTGAAAACTTTAACCTAAGACTGATCCTAAATGTTTGCGACGCCGACGGAATCTAGGATCGGTATGTCTTGCTTTCGCGACATAAATCTCACTGGCTCGACAAAAATGCAAACCACATATCGTATCTCAGCAGATAATGAATGCTTTAGTCGCAGCTTTAAACAATTGGAAACAGCAGAATTCACAATAGATTCAGACTTTGATAGAAAGTGAATAAATATATATTATGATTTACCATTTGATTAAAAAGTAAATTTTGTCACTTTTATTTTCAATTACAAGTCTTTGAAGAAAAATTAAAAGGATTTCTAAATGCGCAACTGGTGCAGAAAAATTGGTACCGTTAATGTTATTACTTTTAACCACTTCTTTTGATTCATTCAGATTAAAATATTTTTTCTCCAAAATTCATGTGTACGCACGGGCGTTTTGACGTAAATGTAGCTACTCGCCTGCACATTTATTTTAATTAAAACAAAATAAACAGGTTGTTGTGATAAGTATTCCAAAATAGGAAGTAGGTATTCACAGATCTGAAAAACTCTCTCACAATACAACTCATCACTAGGGTCTGCCAATCTCGTCAAGTACCCAAGAAAAGGGTGACAGAAATATGTGTTTGACAAACTGGCAAATGGTTACGGAGAATACAAAATAAATCAAGCCATCCCAAATGATTGCGAATATCCTATCACAAGCAACTCATCATAGATACCAGGCTTAAAATACAAGTTTTTTAAGTAATAGAAAAGCGGATCATACCTTAGCACATTCTAGTATCATAAAGTCGCCATTATAGGCATCTTCGGTAAACAAGACCAAGATTTGTATACTAACACAATGCCTTTCGCCCATTTATAGTTTCAATTCAAAATGTTCTTAAATGATTTGCTGTGTCATACCGAATATGTTAAAGAAACAAATTTTCTTTTAATTGAAATCTTGTCTTTACGTCTTACATCAAGGAATTGTATATTTAAATATACAATTCCTTGCTTACATCAAAGAAAAATGTTTCCTTAGTTACGAGTATCAAGTGCCAGTGACATATATGTGCATATATTTCTCTGCAAGAGCGTACCGAATATAAAGTAAAGTTATACCGTTGCCAATCATAAAACACATTTTTATCAGTGATCATGGTGTTTTTGAAATATGTTGCTATGGCAATGGGAAAATGTGAAGAAATTTGAATTGGAAATATCAAAGTATAAGACCTATTTTGTATCATACATGTATGTATACGGAAATCCGGATTAACAGTGATATAATATATATTGTATTCTTAATATTAAATTTCTATATGTTGCCCAATTTTTCTTCTTTTTTTTGTAAGTTTATCTTAAGCTGCCTCAAATGGTCTGTGGATTGAGATGACCTGATGTAATCCAGATGCTCAATTGCTAGCACTAAAATACTGTTTTTGATTTGATTGTGGGCATTAACAATTCAATGTTTTGACCCCCCCCCCTTTTTTCCCTCCCTGGTTATGCCCCCTATTAAGTCCTAAATGGTTTAGATGATTTTGATATTTTTTGAAATATTCATTTCATTTGTTCCAAGCTTTCGCCTAAAGAATTGAGATTTTTGTATGTTTAACAGATGATAACTTTACAGAGTTGATCTCATTTGAATTCACCCTAGATAATATTTGATTTAAATTCCTCCAACAAGCAAAGCACAGACTGCATACTATTAAACATGACACAAACGTCAGTTATTTGTAAACATATTTAGCCCTCCCCCACCCCACACATTCTTTAAGTTCCTGTCCCAAGTCAGGAGCCTGTGGTTCAGTGGTAGTCGTCGGTTGCTGTCTGTCATAATTATTCTTTAGTTTTATTTTATTTCAGCCAAAATCAGGCATAGGTTTTCTCATTTTATTTGTTATAAACATTTTTTAAAGGCATTGCCTTTTATAGCTTGCTATAAAGTATGGGCTTTGCTCATTGTTGAAGATTGTATGATGACCAATAGCAGCTTACATTTATGTCATTTGGTATTTGGTGTCTTATTGGCAATTATACCACAACTCCTTATTTTAGCTATCTGACCCAAAGCAAGACAAGAATTACATTTAAGACAACAAGTCCAAAATCGTTGGTCGTCTCCTTAAAGGAGTTATTGCCCCTAACTGATGATTTTTACCATTTTTTGTGTTTTCCTTTGAATTTTGAAAACTATAGTAGATTAAGAGAAACTTTGCATAGAAAAATTATCAGCAGGAGAAGACTACAAAATGATCAACAAAACAATATAACTACAAATATTTCAACAAAGGCAAAATTGTAAGTAAACTACTATGATAGAAGAATCATCAGATGTTCATTCAGCATATAAAAAAATTGAGTCAAACTTCATGAAGGTTGTTGACAAACATATACCTATGAAAAAAAAGAAAGCCATCAACAAACCTGCCCCTTTAATAAATCAAACTTTACGCAGGGAATATATATATATAAGAAAGGATGGCATATAACAAATATCAAAATTATAAAAATGAAGCAAATTGGATAATTGAACCTTTTAGAAAACAAAGAAATTTGGTTACTAAAACAAAAAAGAAATCCATCAGAAACTATTTCATGGAAAGATCATGGTGTAGGAGGACCAAACAGCAAGGATTTTTGGCCAACAATCAAGCCCTTCTTTATCAATAAATGGTGACAAAATAATTTATAATCAAAATAAAGTTGCTGAAATATTTAATAATTTTTTTTTATAAATGTTGCCAAAGATATTGGCTCAAAAGATACAATTATTCATGAACCATATCCAAGCATTAAAGTAATTAAAGAAAACAAACCAGAAAAAGGAAGAACTGTATTTTATCCCAGTAAATTCTGAGTTTGTAAAAAAAGATTAATAAAATTAATATTAAAAAGGCATCAGGAAAAGATGGAATTTCTTCTATTAAAACTATCTGAATTATACTATTCAATTTCTTAATAAATCATTTGAATCAGCTATTTCTTAAGACAAACTAAAGGACGCACAAGTTATATCTCTGCATAAAAAAATCAAACATACTAGATATTAAAAGGAAACTATAGACTGGGAAGCATATTGCCCATGATTTGAGAGGTCTATGGAAACTGAACTTGTTAAACATTTAAATAATTTTTCACATTTTTTTTGTGTCAGCTTTTTGAAAAGGATAAGGATGTCAAACAACTTTATTAAAAATAATTAAAGACTTGAAAAAGGCTTTAGATCAGAATAAATATGTAGCAGCTATATTGAAGGACTTGTCCTAGGCTTTTGATTGCCTACCCCATGACCTGCTTCTACTAAAAAGTAGGTTCTAATTAGCTAATTTCTAAGTAGCTTCTGGCAACTAATGATTAAAGGGTGCCACAAGGGTTTATATTGGGGCAGATATTATTTAATATTTTTTTTTAAATGTATTAGTTTTCTACTTGATTCATAAAAGCGAACTCTATAATTGTGTAGATGACAACACCCTTTCCTATGCAGATAATGACCCAGATAAATTGATTAATACTCTTAAAGATGAAAGGAAAAATAATGCTTCTCAATAAATAAAATGAAAGCTAATCCAGAAAAATTTAGGAGATAGCTGTTGGGAAAAAAAACTTAAAACAAAAACTTAAAATTCAATTTAGAAGGTATTGAAATAGAATGAGAAAATGAGGTTTAAACTTTGAAGTAACAATAGACTTAAAACCAATTTCAATGAACATGTCTCTATGATAGTTTAAAAAGCATCAAAATAGCTAAATGTATTAAACAGAATTGGAAAACACCTGACTAAATTTGGAAAATTAACAGTTTATTATTCTTTCATAATGTCCAACTTTAATTACCGCCCACAAGTTTGGCACTTTTGTGGAGAAATTCAAGAGAGAGCTCTAAGATTTATTTATGAAAACTATTCAGCAAGTTACGAAGATCTATTGTGCAAATCAAATTACCATCTTTAAAAAATATAAAAATGAGATCATTTGCTTTTGAATTTTTCAAGATTATTAACAAAGATTGCCCTGTTTATCTTCATGATTAAGCCACTTAAAGGAAACTTTTACTCTTTTAGATTCTTTCAGAACACAGCAGACCTACCACATATGAGAACAACTGCATATGGTCTACAATCTTTAAGGTATGCAGGTGCTAAACTTTGGAATGAGCTGCCAGATGAGCTGCGGAAGCAATCATCTTTAAATCAATTCAAGAACTTGATAAATTCTTGGTCTGGCAGCTCATGTTAATACTTCACCTGCAAAACCAGTTAATACTGTTCATTGATTTTAGTTTAATGCTTTGTTTTCAACATGGCAAATTATTTTGTGAACTTGAAGTGCTTCTGCTATTTTGTGCTTATATAAGTTACTTAACTAACCCTCTTACCTTTGCTTTTGTGTTTTACCCCAATAAGTTCATGCTTCAGTGTGTGTGCTTAAGCTGCTTGATAGAACTGTTGTGTTGTTGTTTGCATTATATGAACTCTTGTAATTGTATGTGTTCTTGACTTGATATGTATGTTTTGTTTGTTGTGCTTTTGTTTTGTCGGTTTTAAAAGCTTTTCAGAGCTTATGTTTGTAATTGTATTGCATATACTGACTTTAAATGTCTTATTTTTGTGATTATGACTAAAAATTGCCAAATCCACCAAACTGCAGTTTTGAGCTTTCTTTTGGCATTTACATTTTGGTAACATTTTCAGAAGTACGTCCCTTATATTGTTGCAACCTCAAAGTATACATATGGATCTGTCATATTGGGATTTTAGTGAAGTTTTGAAGACTTTTAAAAAATAACTGGTGTAAAATAGATTAAAAAGGAATTGACTCAACTTAATTGGTAAATTTTGCAATGCTGTTTAAACAAATTCAAAGGGAGTTGGCTTAACCTCTTTCCCATTGCAGTCGTTCCACTTTATATTTCTTTTTATTAATGTGTTTGCTTCTTGAATATGCATGAAATGCTTGCCACTGAACATTAATCAATCAAAAAACTATCAATTTCATCATGATGTATATGTGGTAGTATGTTGATTTGGATACTTTTGTTTTTTATATCATGCTTTGATATTTTGATATTATGTATCTGATAAGTTAATTTTTAATTCTAATAGAAAAACAAAGGATATGGGGTACTATCCAACCTTGACACAAAGAGTCAGTACATGCACAACAAAAAAACACACAAAGTACTTATTGAGTAGTTTCTAGTCATGCATCAGTGGTTATATTTATTGTAAGACTTCTTTATGGCTCAGTGAGTTTTGATAGATTGGGTATTGTTAACTCTCTAGGTTTTACTAGTTTTTGTTATGAAAACTCTCTATTCTTTATGATAATTGGTTAATTAAGTCATATGTCTTTTTGGAGGGAAATTCTTTTGTTTAGTTAGAATTTGCTTATATTTTGAACTGAATGGTGGTGTGCTGTTTCTTGATATAATTTGTATTCATATTTGGTGGACATCTTTGATTTCATTAAATAAGGTCCGTTTTCTCTAATTGATTTATCCAACTAATATACTGATATGAATGTATTGTATAGATGATTTTGTAAGTATTTAAGCCAAAAGTAAAATAACAAAAATACCAGACTCCAAGGAAAATTCAAAACAGAAAGTCCCTTATCAAATGGCCAAAACCAAAAGCTAACACATCAAAGGAGTGGAAAACACCTCATATTCCTGATTTGGTACACTCACCTGGCATTTCCTTATGTAGAAAATGGTGGATTTAACCTGTTTTTATAGCCAAAATATATGAACAAGTTTTAGTGAAAAAAAGCAATAGTAATAACTTTTAAATTAAATACATAAAATAGTTTTTGGTATTAAAAAATAATTTTATGTTGACATATTTTTATATATATATACACAAACTATTAACAACAATAGTTATTATTATGTTTTGATTACAGATATTGAACCACACTGTTCCAATATTGTACATGATGTAGTACAACAGGTTCCCGAGTTTTGTGCCACATATACGGTATACAGGACCTTTGTAACTCATAATGGTAGGTTTTGTATTTTATTTATTATGTGTGTTTTTGTGCTTAACATATGTCTTAAGCTCGGCTATGATATATTTTTAGCAAGGTTATTGTGTTATGTTGCTGTACGCTTTGCTTTATGTGTACTGAATACAATGTTAATGAATGACATGAAAAATTACTATCAGTAGAATATTTTGTAGAACTTAATATGTTAAATATTAAGATGTATAATTTATGATGAGTTCAAAATTTCTCATGGTTTACATTCTTTATACAAATTTTATATGTCTAAAACATGGAACTAGTTTAAACTGTTTTCCTGTAGGAAATATTTGAGTACTGTATTTTTTCATCTAAAATGAACAGAGTTATCTCTCTTTGTACTAATTATTTGTATTTGTATTGCAGGGTCATTATATCAGATTATTACATGGCATTTTTCATATCAGATGTATTATCAGCTCAAGGTTCAATATCAGCCCAAGTGTCGAAGGCTCGAGGGCTGATATTGACCGAGGGCTGATAATACATCTGATATGAAAAATGACATGTTTATGATCTTTTTATCATATGCTTCAACCAGACATGGGGTCAATTACTTTTGAAAGTAATTAATTACATTCAATTACAATTACAAAATCTTCAATTAAATTACACATTACATTTGACTTTTTTTGACAATGTAATTAATTACTTTCCAATTACTTGGCAAATGTAATTAATTACTTCAATTACTTTTGAAAGGAAAATTTAGAACATGCATTTATTCTATCATATGTACATAATTATCATACATTGCTTTATAGTAATAACAAATGAGATCTACAGTGACTATTTTCAAATTCAGCCAGTATCAAAGAAGAGTAAAAGTTAAATATATGGTGTGTTACGGGAATAAAGAAAAAAACAAACATAAATCTGAAGTGCACATAATACTTTGTCTATCAGGAATCGTTAGGACTAGATGTCTGGTTTGATTTAATGCGCAAAATGATAAAAAGCCTTATTCAATATTTGCAAAATATTAAATTTTGTTTAATTACATATTGAAATTTTATGTTTTAATGTATTTCATTGAAAATGACACAAGAAGAGAGCCCTATAGATAAAATTTTATTTTTTTAATTTGATCACAACTTATTAAAATTATTTTTCCTAAAGAAATGATTTAGAAAGTCTGACTTTTTTAAAAATATAATGTAGTTTTAATCACAATTAATTAATTTTAAAAAAATCATGTACCTAGGGGTATATTTATCCCTCTCTAATTGGCTTAACACCTGTTTAACATGCAAACATAACTGTTGTAAAAACAGTCATTATATAGTTTATGATAAAACAAATAGCCAGAGGTTATATTTATTGATTGACTTATGACCTTTCAAATTGATAATGTTAAATCAATGTCTAACAATATCAATCTGAATATACATGTAGGTAACAAGCTTATTAAGGTATAAGACAGTGACTTACTAATGGTTTCTTTTAAATACAAATTATGGCATGTTTCTACAATATTTTTTTTCTTTTTAATTGTTTGTTCATTCATTACAAAAAAAAGAATCTTCCATGGTTGTGTAGAAGGTATACCGTGTAGGCTTTGATTTGTCAGCTAACTACATTTGCTAAGGTCATGGCTTTTCATAATTTTTTGAGAAAACACAAGATTCAATCTTTCTGATCCCAAATTTCAAATGTAATTGAGTTGTAATTGAAAAGTAATTGTCAATTACAGACAATTTTGGCTTTGTAATTCATTACTTTCAATTACTTGTAATTGAAAAAATGCCCAATTACACATTACATTCAATTACTTGAGAAATTGTAATTAATTACAGCCAATTACAATTACATATTTCAATTACCCCATGTCTGGCTTCAACAATGGAGAAAAATAACAGTTTAATATCTTGATTGGTTCTCAAGTAGAAGTTCAAAAAGTGAAAAGTCATCATTTGTAAAGTAACTTGCTAAATTATGCTTGAAACTTTGAAAAATGCATTTATTGTATCATTTGTTTTGCATATTACATAATATATTTTCCTGTTTCCTAATAATTGTTTTGTACCCTACTTTGTTATGTTTTTCACTGAAAACCATTCAGGTGTATTATCGATTTCACGTAAATTTAATGCTACACGTATTATCATACTGTAAAACTTATAAGTATATGATAAAAAAAATTATTGACCTGAGGTGTTTATTTTTATTATACTACCAAAACTACAAAGTTTTATATAAATATTTTAAAAAATTATGCCTATTTGTTGATCCTAATTCATTTTTTTATGTTTTGCAGGAAATGATTAATAGCGATTGGATCAAATGAAAAATCTCCAGAGTTAAATGCAATGTTATAAAGGAAATATGGAGATAGCCAATGCATGACATTTATATTCAGGAGAAGCAGTTATGAATTTTGAAATTGGTATAAAGGAGAGGTCATACATCAGAGAAGACTTAAAGCAAAGTTTACAGGTGGGAGACTTGATTGGTTGATTTTTACATGTATCAATTGTCATAAATTAAAGAGATGTGGTATGATAGCCAATGAGACAATTTGATCCACCAGTCCAAAAAATACAGATTTAAGCAACTAAAGGTTACTATACGATTTCAACAATGAGCCCAACCCATACCATAATCAGCTATACAGGTACCCTGACATTGCTTGTTTACTGTAATGTGGCAAATGTTTCATACATAATAAAGATGATATGAAAAATAATAGATCACTTAAGTAGCTTCTGCAAATTTTGTAAAAGTTGTTGGAGAGGGGAAAAACTATAACACTGAAAAATAGGATTTGTTGGTGATGGCCATAAACCATCTGCAGATTCTTCATACAAAGATTTGTTACACAGGAGACTATCAAATAGAAATAGAAACATTTTTCATTGATAATTTCCCTCGAAATCTTTTTTACAACAGATCAGACTTTTTCTGTTAAAACATAGCAACCCTATTAGCATTTGATCATCTCATTTCTATGGAGATTATATGGTCCTGTTCCCTCATCATGGTTCATTGACTTTCAAATGTTTATATTGCTTATATGTTAAAGTTTGTTTTTCGTCCAGTTTAAAGTGAACCACTTATTAATGTTACTTGGTATTAGCATTTAGACTAAGCATTGGCATTGGCCCTGTGTCTCAGTTTTGGTTCATTAGCTTTGGATTGTTTGCATTGTCAGACATATATATATATATTATTTCGTATATATATTTCAGTCTAGGTGGCTGATTGGTCTAGAGCCCTGGACACAGTGCAGGCGGTGTTGTCTCGATATCCCAATAGCTTGAGTTCGAATCCCGGCGAGAGAAGAACAAAAATTTGCTTTAGCAAATTTGAAGATTTAACATTGTTGTGCTGATATTTAGAGTAATTATGAATATATGATATGTGTTTTCAGCTGTGTATCACCTTCACTGGTGATCAAATGGATGGATCTGTGGTAGAGTTGTCACTTGTTTAGACGTACTTATCATATAATTATTTCTGTGACTGCATTTATGATCCTTTACGATAGATAATTTAGCTTAAATCTTCAATCAATTCCATCTTCTAGATTCTACTGACGAGGAAAGGAAACACTAGGCCACCGAAAGCTGAATTTTTTAGTTCAGTCTAGGTGGCCGTGTGGTCTAGAGGGCTGGACACAGTGCAGGCGGTGTTGTCTCGATATCCCAATAGCATTAGTTCGAATCCCAGTCGAGGGAAGAACAAAAATTTGCTTTCGCAAATTTGTAGATTGAACATTGTTGTGCTGATATTTAGAGTAACTATGAATATAATATGTGTTTTCAGCCATGTATCACCTTCACTGGTGATCCAATGCCAATGGATGGATCTGTCGTAGAGTTGTCACTTGTTTAGACGTACTTATTATATATAGTTGTTCGACCTGTTAGTCAAATGCGTTTTGTTAAAATATACTTTTTCACTTTTTTGGTCTTTTGGAAAATGTTGTTTGTGCTGTATTTAGACCCCTCTAACAAGAAATTTGTTTTTGCATGCACACATATAAAAATTGCGGTTTTTATCCAACGCAATCATAGGTTTGAACGTTGTTTTCAATTTAGACTTGTTTATATTTTTTTCATTTGGGCTTGTATTATATTTGCCTTCGGGTTTATATGATCCGTTCATCCTAATTTGACTCCTCAAAATTCGAGAGTCTATCCTAAATTGAGGTAAATTACATGGCCTTCCAAATACTGTTTCGATTCCTAACATCACTGAAGAGACATTAATTGTCGAAATCCGGATATGGTGTACAAAAATCTTTGCACCTTTGTTTGCGGTATACCATCTTTTCCGCAAGTTTATTGTTTGTGTTTGGTATTAAATTTTTTAATTAAGATCCATTTATTACACCTTGTGATCCGTTTATTTGGCAATCGCCAATGGCAGTCAGCAGGGTTTAAGAACATTTGTTGTTCGACCTGTTAGTCAAATGCGTTTTGTTAAAATATACTTTTTCACTTTTTTGGTCTTTTGGAAATGTTGTTTGTGCTGTATTTAGACCCCTCTAACAAGAAATTTGTTTTTGCATGCACACGTATAAAAATTGCGGTTTTTATCCAACGCAATCATAGGTTTGAACGTTGTTTTCAATTTAGACTTGTTTATATTTTTTCGTTTGTGCTTGTATTATATTTGCCTTCGGGTTTATATGATCCGTTCATCCTAATTTGACTCCTCAAAATTCGAGAGTCTATCCTAAATTGAGGTAAATTACATGGCCTTCCAAATACTGTTTCGATTCCTAACATCACTGAAGAGACATTAATTGTCGAAATCCGGATATGGTGTACAAAAATCTTTGCACCTTTGTTTGCGGTATACCATCTTTGCCGCAAGTTTATTGTTTTCTGTTTGGTATTAAATTTTTAATTAAGATCCATTTATCACACCTTGTGATCCGTTTATTTGGCAATCGCCAATGGCAGTCAGCAGGGTTTAAGAACATTTGTTGTTCGACCTGTTAGTCAAATGCGTTTTGTTAAAACATACTTTTTCACTTTTTTGGTCTTTTGGAAAATGTTGTTTGTGCTGTATTTAGACCCCTCTAACAAGAAATTTGTTTTTGCATGCACACGTATAAAAATTGCGGTTTTTATCCAACGCAATCATAAGTTTGAACGTTGTTTTCAATTTAGACTTGTTTATTTTTTTTCGTTTGTGCTTGTATTATATTTGCCTTCGGGTTTATATGATCCGTTCATCCTAATTTGACTCCTCAAAATTCGAGAGTCTATCCTAAATTGAGGTAAATTACATGGCCTTCCAAATACTGTTTCGATTCCTAACATCACTGAAGAGACATTAATTGTCGAAATCCGGATATGGTGTACAAAAATCTTTGCACCTTTGTTTGCGGTATACCATCTTTTCCGCAAGTTTATTGTTTTCTGTTTGGTATTAAATTTTTAATTAAGATTCATTTATTACACCTTGTGATCCGTTTATTTGGCAATCGCCAATGGCAGTCAGCAGGGTTTAAGAACATTTGTTGTTCGACCTGTTAGTCAAATGCGTTTTGTTAAAACATACTTTTTCACTTTTTTGGTCTTTTGGAAAATGTTGTTTGTGCTGTATTTAGACCCCTCTAACAAGAAATTTGTTTTTGCATGCACACGTATAAAAATTGCGGTTTTTATCCAACGCAATCATAAGTTTGAACGTTGTTTTCAATTTAGACTTGTTTATATTTTTTCGTTTGGGCTTGTATTATATTTGCCTTCGGGTTTATATGATCCGTTCATCCTAATTTGACTCCTCAAAATTCGAGAGTCTATCCTAAATTGAGGTAAATTACATGGCCTTCCAAATACTGTTTCGATTCCTAACATCACTGAAGAGACATTAATTGTCGAAATCCGGATATGGTGTACAAAAATCTTTGCACCTTTGTTTGCGGTATACCATCTTTTCCGCAAGTTTATTGTTTTCTGTTTGGTATTAAATTTTTAATTAAGATCAATTTATTACACCTTGTGATCCGTTTATTTGGCAATCGCCAATGGCAGTCAGCAGGGTTTAAGAACATTTGTTGTTCGACCTGTTAGTCAAATGCGTTTTGTTAAAATATACTTTTTCACTTTTTTGGTCTTTTGGAAAATGTTGTTTGTGCTGTATTTAGACCCCTCCAACAAGAAATTTGTTTTTGCATGCACACGTATAAAAATTGCGGTTTTTATCCAACGCAATCAAAGGTTTGAACGTTGTTTTCAATTTAGACTTTGCACTGGATAAAAACCGCAATTTTTATACGTGTGCATGCAAAACAAATTTCTTGTTTTTATCCAGCGCAATCATAGGTTTGAACGTTGTTTTCAATTTAGACTTGTTTATATTTTTTCGTTTGGGCTTGTATTATATTTGCCTTCGGGTTTATATGATCCGTTCATCCTATTTTGACTCCTCAAAATTCAAGAGTCTATCCTAAATTGAGGTAAATTGTATGGCTTTCCAAATACCATTTCGATTCCTAATATCACTGAAGAGACATTAATTGTCGAAATACGGATATGGTGTACAAAAACCTTTGCACCTTTTGTTTGCGGTATACCATCTTTTCCGCAAGTTTATTGTTTTCTGTTTAGTATTAAATTTATAATTAAGATCCATTTATTACATCGGTGATCCGTTTATTTGGCAATCGCCAATGGCAGTCAGAAGGGTTTAAGAACATTTGTTGTTCGACCTGTTAGTCAAATGCGTTATGTTAAAATATACTTTTTCACTTTTTCGGTCTTTTGGAAAATGTTGTTTGTGCTGTATTTAGATCCCTCTAAGAAGAAATTTGTTTTGCATGCACACGTATAAAAATTGCGGTTTTTATCCAGCGCAATCATAGGTTTGAACGTTGTTTTCAATTTAGACTTGTATATATATATATATATATAATTCGTCGCAATAACAGCCCAACAATGTTAGATCTGTTCTTCCCTGGCCAGGACTCGAACTCATGCTACTGAGATATCGTGGCACCAAATCGCCTTGCACTATGCCCAACGCGCTAGACCACATGACCACCTAGACTAGATATATATACAATGGTTGCATACTTCTTTGGCATAGTTTTCATGATAAAGAATTGCCATTTCATTTTCAAGAGTAAATTTAAGATTAAAATGTTTTGGTCATTTTCCATATTTTACCTTGGACTAATATCTATTGATTCCATGTTTTATCTGGTACTATTATACTAATTAGTATCAAGGGTCAATATTTCAACTACACTCCATTTAATTTGACTGGTTTTTTAAAAATAAATATTGGCATAATAGCTGAATTTTGGCATTGCACAAGGTCATATTTTTCTTTGACTGTTAATAACGTCTTTACACTAAATCCATAAAATATTGGATGTGTACTGATTGATATTTTAGTCTTAGATACATGATTTTTTTTATAAGTTTTTATTGGCTTTGAACTAGCTGTCAGTAACTGTGGGTACTCTCAGATCTGTACCTAGTGTCTTTTTTGTTAAGGGGATGTATAAATACCCTGCCACTTTCGGTCTTTGTTTTTGTTGCATGTTTTTCTGCATTGTATCGATCTGATGAGTTAAGCCCTTTTCAACTGTTTTTTGTCGAGTCTGCAACATTTATGTCATGAAAGAAAGACAAAACGATCCTAAATTCCGTCGGCGGCGGCGTCAACATTTAGGTTCAGTCTGTGGTAAAAGTTTTTTTTAGACATCAATAACTTTGTCAATTAAACCTTCATAGAATTTTAAGAAATATGGACAGAAGCTTGTTTATGACCAAAATACAGTATCCAGAGCAAAATTTTTAAAATATTTGTTTTCATTTTTCCATATTTTACTGATAAATAGACTAATTTTTTTTACAGTTAACTTTCAGATTTAGTCTGAGGTTAAAGTTTTTCAGTCATCAATAACTTTGTCAAACCTTCATGGAATTTTAGGAAATTTCGACAGAAGCTTGTTTATGACCGAAAAACAGTATCCAGAGCAAAATTTTGAAAATATTTATTTTCACTTTTCCCTTTTTTACTGTTAAATGGAAAAAATTCACACACCTAATTAAATGGGCAGTTAAAAAGTCGGAATGCGAATACATATGTTCAAACTCTTTTAGGTCATTTTTTAGTAGCAACAAACAAAAGAACTATGTCAATTGGACATGCTTTGATACTATATCTGCCCTTGAATTTTTACTTGATAACATTTTTGTTCGCTTTGGAGATTCCGTATATCGTCAAGTTATCGGAATTCCAATGGGGACTAACTGTGCACCACTTATTGCGGACCTGTTTTTGTATTGTTATGAGTTACAATTTATGACTAAAATCAGCAAAGACCCATCGAAACAACATCTGATTCAAAAATTTAACAATACTTTTAGATATTTGGATGATATATTGGCTCTCAATAATGACGACTTCAGTATGTATACTAAAGAAATTTATCCTGTTGAACTTACTTTAAATAAAGCTAATACTAACAATGACCAGTGTCCTTTCCTCGATCTTGATATCTATATCATTAATGGGAAGCTTAATACAAAAATTTATGATAAAAGAGATGATTTTTCATTTCCTATCGTTAATTATCCATTTTTAGATGGTGACGTTCCCTTGTCACCATCTTATGGTGTTTATATATCTCAACTTGTACGATTCGCTCGTGTATGTAACAACATATTAGATTTTAGCGAGAGAAATTTATGTATTACTGAAAAATTATTACACCAGGGTTTTCGATATCATAAACTAGTCAAAACATTTACTAAATTTTATCATCGGTATAAGGACATCGTTCGTAAATATAACTCAACATGCAGACATCTTATACGTTCGGGTATTTCACATCCAATCTGTTATGGTAATATTCTTTACAAAGCACAAAAATGTCAGTATTCACCTCAAAAGCTAACAAAACCTTTAAACAGACTTATTAAGAAGGGATATAGTTACGATACTGTTGTCAGGTCATTAAAGATTGCATATTTTGGCTTTAATATTGATTCACTTATAGGGTCTTTGCATCGGAATTAAACATATTTATTCTAAAACCAGTTGTTGGCATGACACGGGTTATGTTCTTCTCATATATTTTATGATGGTATAATACTAAACCCGTAACAGGAGGGATTGTGCCTGATATTCATATGATGAAGACATAATCTTTCAATCAGTTTAATTGAGGTCTGGAGCTGGCATGTCAGTAACTGCTAGTAGTCTGTTGTTATTTTTGTATTATTGTCATTTTGTTTATTTTCTTTTGTTTCCTATTCTGACATCGGACTCGGACTTCTCTTAAACTGAGTTTTACTGTGCGTACTGGTGTGCGTTTGTTTTTTCTACATTGGCTAGAGGTATAGGGGTAGGGTTGAGATCTCAAAAAACATGTTTAACCCCGCCGCATTTTTGCGCCTGTTCCAAGTCAGGAGCCTCTGGCCTTTGTTAGTCTTGTATCATTTTTAATTTTAGTTTCTTGTGTATAATTTGGAGTTTAGTATGACGTCCATTATCACTGAACTAGTATACATATTTGTTTAGGGGCCAGCTGAAGGACGCCTCAGGGTGTGGGAGTTTCTCGCTGCATTGAAGACCCATTGGTGGCCTTCGGCTGTTGTCTGCTCTATGGTCGGGTTGTTGTCTCTTTGACACATTCCCGATTTCCATTCTCAATTTTAATTTTACTTAGTTTTATTGTCGAGCCTGCGATTTTTGTCGCAGAAAGCTCGACATAGGGATAGTGATCCGGCGGCGGCGGCGGCGGCGGCGGCGTTAGCTAACTTCTTAGAAGCTTTATATTTTAGAAGCTAGAAGACCTGGATGCTTCATACTTTGTATATAGATGCCTTATGTTACGAAGTTTCCGTCTGTCATATGTCCATTGTCCTTGACCTCATTTTCATGGTTCAGTGACTACTTGAAAAAAAAGTCAACATTTTTTGTAATGTTAATTTCTTTCTTATTATGAGTAATAGGATAACTATATTTAGTATGTGCGTACCTTGCAAGGTCCTCATGCCCGTCAGACAATTTTCATTTGACCTCGACCTCATTTCATGGATCAGTGAACAAGGTTAAGTTTTCGTGGTCAAGTCCATATATCAGATACTATAAGCAGTAGGTCTACTATATTTGGTATATGGAATGATTGAAAGGTGTACATGTCCAACTGGTAGGTGTCATCTGACCTTGACCTCATTTTCATGGTTCAGTGGTCAAAGTTAAGTTTTTGAGTTTTGGTCTTTTTTTCTAATACTATATGCAATAGGTCAACTATATTTAGTATGTGCGTACCTTGCAAGGTCCTCATGCCCGTCAGACAATTTTCATTTGTCCTCGACCTCATTTCATGGATCAGTGAACAAGGTTAAGTTTTCGTGGTCAAGTCCATTTATCAGATACTATAAGCAGTAGGGATACTATATTTGGTATATGGAATGATTGTAAGGTGTACATGTCCAACTGGTAGGTGTCATCTGACCTTGACCTCATTTTCATGGTTCAGTGATCAAAGTTAAGTTTTTGAGTTTTGGTCTTTTTTTCTAATACTATATGCAATAGGTCAACTATATTTGGTGTATGGAAATATTTTATGATGTACATGTCAGTCTCGCAGGTTTTATTTGACCTTGACCTCATTTCCACGGTTCATTTCTCAGTGTTTAGTTTTTGTGTTTTGGTCTGTTTTTCTTCAACTATAAGCAATAGATCAACTATATTTGTTGTATGGAAGGATTGTAAGGTGTATATGTCTGTCTGGCAGGTATCATCTGACCTTGACCTCATTTTCATGGTTCATTGGTCAATATTTAGTTTTCTTGGTTAAGACTGTTTCTTAGAAACTATAAGCAATAGGTCAACTATGTTTGGTTTATTGAATGATTGTAAGGTGTACATGTATTTCTCGTTTGGTTTATCTGACCTTGACCTCATTTTCTTGGATCATGTTAAGTTTATGTGTTACTTGTAGTAAAGCTTTATATTTAGGACTATCAACATAAAATCAATAGTTAGTAAAGAAGGCGAGACATTTCAGTGTGTGCACTCTTGTTACAGTTAACAAGTAGATACAGTCTGAGGTTAAAAGTTTTTCAGTCATCAATAACTTTGTCAAACCTTCGTGGATTTTTGGAAATTTGGACAGAAGTTTAGTTATGACCAAAATACAGTATTCAGAGCAAAATTTGGAAAATGTTTATTTTCATTTTTGCATATTTAACTGATAAATGGACATTTAACAAGTAGATACAGTGGGGGTTTAAAGTTTGTTACACATCAATTTCTTTGTCAAACCTTCATAGATATTTATGAAACTTTGGCAGAAGCTTTTTTTATAATGATTAAGAGATAATGTCGAAAGCAAACTTTTGAAAAAAATATTTTTTACATTTTCAGTATTTTTCTGATAGATGGACTTTTTACAGTTAACATTTACAAACAGTCTGGGATTAAACTTTTTTGACATGATACATTTGTAAACCTCCATGTATTGTTATGAAACTTGGACAGAAGCTAATCTTTAAGACCATAAAATAGCATCTAAAGAAAAAGTTTGATTTTTTTTTTTAAATTCTGTATTTTACTGATAAATTGAATCACTTTTTAAGTCAACATTACACTTTAACACTGACAGCAGCAATCCCAGGTGAGACACAGGAATCCGGGGAACCCCTTACAAATTTTTATAGTTTGTTCATATGTTGTGCTTTTTCACCACTGTACCAGGTTAGGGAGAGGGCTAGGTGCCCGCAAACATGTTTAACCCTCACAACTTTCTGTATGTCCCTCTCCAAGTCAGGAACCTGTAATTTAGTGGTTGTCGTTTGTTTCTGTATATCATATTTGTTTTTGGTTCATTGTTTTGTACATAAATCAGGCCATTAGTTTTCTTGTTTGAATTGTTTTACATTTGTCATTTAGTGGCCTTTTGTAAATACTATGTGGTATGGGTATTGCTCATTGTTGAAAGTTGTACAGTGACCTAAAGTTGTTAACTTCTATGTCATTTGGTCTCTGGTGGAGAGTTGTTTCATTGGCAATAATACCACATCTTCTTATTTTTGTATAACTTTTTTGCAGTCAATATTTTGGTACAGTCAGTCACCAACTTTGTCAAAAACCTCCATGAAAATTTAAAAAAAATTTGGACAGAAGCTTCTTTATGATCAAAAGAGAATGCTGAGCAAAATTTTGACTTTTCTTGTTTATATATATATTTACTATATTTTACTGATAAATGCACTGACAGCAGTAGTTGTGGGCAGGACACTGATTCTACTGAACCATTTACAATCTGTTTTCAATCTGTACTAAAATTCATAAAATGATCACTGGCACAATTCTAACAGTATTTTAGTTTATTTGTATACACACTACTAAATTATAAATGCTTATAGATAGGTCAAAACTTTTTTATTTTGTCAAATTTCTACTATTTATCTCAAATATTTTTAAAAGAGACATTCTTCACAAAACTGATGTTGAAAATAATCTTAATTGTGAAAGTCTTTTGTAGATTCAAATAAATACATTTGGTTAAAGATGTCCTTCAGTTAAAAATTCCACAATAACTTGTAAAATTTCATATATTGTTACAAAATTGTCTTTAACAACAATTGAATTAATTATGCCCTTAAAGAAATTTTGTATTATATGTAATATCATTAAAAGTGATTTAAGTATATTGTATATCTGGAACCAATTTAAGATTATATACTACTCTAATTCAAGTATACTACTCCAATTCTAGTATGCCACTCTAATTCTAGTATGCTACTCCATTTCTAGTATGCTACTCCAATTCTAATATACTACAATTCTAATATACTACTCCAATTCTAGTATACTACTCCAATTCTAGTATGCTACTCCAATTCTAGTATACTACTCTTATTCTAGTATGCTACTCCAATTCTAGTATACTACTCTAATTCTAGTATACTACTCCAATTCTAGTATGCTACTCCAATTCTAATATACTACTCCAATTCTAGTATACTACTCTAATTCTAGAATGCTACTCCAATTCTAGTATACTACTCTAATTCTAGTATGCTACTCCAATTCTAATATGTTACTTTAATTCTAGTATGCCGCTCCAATTCTAGTATGCTACTCCCAATTCTAGTATGCTACTCCAATTCTAGTATGCTACTCCAATTTTAGTATGCTACTCCAATGCTAATATACTACTCCAATTCTAGTATACTCCTCCAATTATAATATGCTACTCCAATTCTAGTATTATGCTACTCCAATTCTAGTATGCTACTCCAATTCTAATATGTTACTTTAATTCTAGTATGCCGCTCCAATTCTAGTATGCTACTCCAAATTTTTAAATTGGGGATGTTTTACTGTTTTATCCAAATTTTGATTGGGGATGTTTTACTGTTTTTATCCAAATTTTGATTGGGGATGTTTTACTGTTTTTATCCAAATTTTAATTGGAGATGTTTTATTGTTTTCATCAAAATTTTATTTGGGGATTTTTTACTGTTTTTATATAAATTTTAAATGGGTAATTTTATTGTCTTTAAAAGGGTTTGGGTATTTATTTATTTTTTTTTTTTTATCCAAATTTTAATTGGGGATGTTTTATTGTGTTTTAAAAAGGGTTTAGTTATTTTATTTGTTTTCTATCAAATTTTTTAATTGGGGATGTTTTACTGATTTTATCAAAATTTTAAATGGAATATTTACCTTTTTTTTATCAAAATTTTAATTGGGGATATTTTAAGTGTTTATATCCAAATTTTAATGGGGATGTTTCAGTATTTTTATCCAAATTTTAGTTGGGGATGTTTTACTGTTTTATCCAAATTTTAATTGGAGATATTTTAAGTGTTGATATCCAAATTTTAAATGGGGATTTTTTACTGTTTTTATATAAATTTTAAATGGGTAATTTTATTGTCTTTTAAAAGGGTTTGGGTATTTATTTATTTATTTTTTTTTTTTTTTTATCCAAATTTTAATTGGGGATGTTTTATTGTGTTTTAAAAAGGGTTTAGTTATTTTATTTGTTTTCTATCAAATTTTTTAATTGGGGATGTTTTACTGATTTTATCAAAATTTTAAATGGAATATTTACCTTTTTTTATCAAAATTTTAATTGGGGATATTTTAAGTGTTTATATCCAAATTTTAATGGGGATGTTTCAGTATTTTTATCCAAATTTTAGTTGGGGATGTTTTACTGTTTTATCCAAATTTTAATTGGGGATATTTTAAGTGTTGATATCCAAATTTTAAATGGGGATGTTTTAGTATTTTTATCCAAATTTTAACTGGGGGATATTTTAAGTGTTTATATCCAAATTTCAAATGGGGATGTTTTAGTATTTTTATCAAAATTTTAGTTAAGGATGTTTTACTGTTTTATCCAAATTTTAAATGGGGAATTTTACTGTTTTGATCAAAACTTTAAAAGGATCATTTTATTGTATTATCAAAATTCTAAATAGGATATTTTACCTTTTTTAGCTCACCTGGCCCGAAGGGCCAAGTGAGCTTTTCTCATCACTTTGCGTCCGTCGTCCGTCGTCGTCGTCGTCGTCCGGCGTCGTCTGTTAACTTTTACAAAAATCTTCTCCTCTGAAACTACTGGGTCAAATTTAACCAAACTTGGTCACAATCATCATTGGGTATCTAGTTTAAAAAATGTATCCGGTGATCCGGTCAACCAACCAAGATGGCCGCCATGGCTAAAAATAGAACATAGGGGTAAAATGTAGATTTTGGCTTATATCTCTGAAACCAAAGCATTTAGAGCAAATCTGACATGGGATAAAATTGTTTATCAGGTCAAGATCTATCTGCCCTGAAATTTTCAGATGAATCGGAGAACCTGTTGTTGGGTTGCTGTCACTAAATTGGTAATTTTAAGAAAATTTTGCAGTTTTTGGTTATTATTTTGAATATTATTATAGATAGAGATAAACTGTAAACATCATAATGTTCAGCAAAGTAAGATCTACAAATAAGTCAAATGACCAAAATGGTCAGTTGACCTCTTAAGGAGTAATTGCCCTTTATAGTCAATTTTTAACATTTGTTTTGTAAATTTTTGTAATCTTTCACAAAAATTTTCTCCTCTGAAGCTACCAAGACTAATTTAACCAAACTTGTCCGCAATCGTCATTATGGTATCTAGTTATAAAAATGTGTCCGATGACCTCACCCTTGAATCAAGATGGCTGACATGGCTAAAAATGGTACATAGGGTAAAATGCAGATTTTAGCTTTTATCTCTGAAACCAAAGTATTTAGAGCAAATCTGATGGGAGTAAAATTGTTTATTAGGTCAAGATCTATCTGCTCTGAAATTTTCAGACAAATCAAACAACTGGTTGTTGGGTAGCTGACCCTGAATCGGTAATTTTACGAAAATTTTGCAGTTTTTGATTATATCTTGAATATTATTACAGATAAAGATAAACTCAAAACAGCACTTATGTTCAGCATAGTAAGATCTTCAAATAAGTCAACATGACCAGAATGGTCAACTGACCCCTTAAGGAGTTATTGTCCTTTTATAGTTAATTTGTAACAATTTTTTCGTAATTCTTTTGTAATCTTTTACAATTCTTCTCCTTTAAAACTATATTGACAAATTCAAGCAAACTTGGCCAAAATCATTATTAGGGTATCTTGTTAAAGAAATGTGTCCGGTGACCCCACTTGCCAACCAATATGGCTGTCATTACTATAAATAGAACATATGGGTAAAATGCAGTTTTTGGCTTATATCTCTGAAACTTAAGCATTTATTGCAAATAAAGTTGTTTCCCAAAATATCTAGGATATTCATTTGATAAGCTATGTTACAAATATGGAGTTTGAGTTGACAATTCCTTTTAAACAGCTGTTGTAAAAAAAATATTTTATACTTTATAGTAGTTTTGAAAAATATTTTTAATTGAATTGTGTCCCTTGTTCTCATATCCTGGGGTTAATTAATAGTATTGGTATTGAAGGAATATATAAGAAATATTTGAACCATATTACTTACTTTACATGAATAAAGATGTCATGAATTTCAGATTTATTTATTGGACTTGTTATGATATACTTTCTTTGTGGTATTAAGATATTGCAGATTGAAGCTCTTCAATGTAAAGTTAAAAAAAATCTTTTATGGTGGGACTTTTGCAGGTAACACAAACAAGGAGTGCTAGTTTTCATAAATTTCTAATATGACATTGAGAATTAACTGAACTTTATTTGTTTATAGTCTGACAACAAGTTTACTAAGTATTGCACAACAGCAAGAAATCTTTAATTGAATATAAATTCAATTCATATAACCAATTTCAAGTTCTTTGACTACATTTATTCAGAAACCTATAATATGTCAAATATTTAATTACAATCCAAATTCAGACCTGAATCAAGTTTGAATATTGTGTCCATTTTTGCCCCAACTGTTCAGGGTTGGACCCCTGCGGGCGTATCTAGCTGCGCTCAGCGAAGCAGTTTATTACATTTTGAACTTCTTCTAGAGAACCACTGAATGGAATGAAACCAAACATGGCAAGAATGTTCCTTATGAGGTGCTGACCAAGTGTTGTTACTTTGTAGCGGATCCATCATCCAAGATGGCCGCCAGCGGGGGACTTAGTTTAACATAGGACCCTATGGGAAATACATACAAATGTCTTCTTTTAGAGAACCACTGAATGGAATGAAACCAAACATGGCATGAATGTTTCTTATGAGGTGCTGACCGAGTGTTGTTACTTTGAAGCCGATCCATAATCCAAGATGGCCGCCAGCGGGGGACTTAGTTTAACATGGGACCCTATGGGAAATACATACAAACGTCTTCTTTTAGAGAACCACTGAATGGAATGAAACCAAACATGGCAAGAATGTTCCTTATGAGGTGCTGACCAAGTGTTGTTACTTTGAAGCTGATCCATCATCCAAGATGGCAGCCAATGGGGGACTTAGTTTAACATAGGACCCTATGGGAAATACATACAAATGTCTCCTTTTAGAGAACCACTGAATGCAATGAAACCAAACATGGCATGAATGTTCCTTATGAGGTGCTGACCAAGTGTTGTTACTATGAAGCCGATCCATAATCTAAGATGGCCGCCAGCGGAGCACTTAGTTTAACATAGGACCCTATGAGAAAAAATAAGTACAAATGTTTTCTTTTAGAGAACCATTGAATGGAATGAAACCAAACATGGCATGCATGTTCCTTTTGAGGTGCTGACCAAGTGTTGTTACTTTGAAGCTGATCCTTCATCCATGATGGCTGCCAGATGGGGACAATGTTTAACAAAGGACCCTATGGACAATACATACAAATGTCTTCTTTTAGAGAACCACATACTGAATGGATTGAAACCAAACATGGCATGAATGTTCCTTATGAGGTGCTGACTAAGTTTTGTTACTTTGAAGCTGATCCTTCATCCATGATGGCCGCCAATGGGGGGACTTCCTTTAACATAAGACCCTATGGGAAATACATACAAATGCTTCTTCTAGAGGTGCACTGAATGGAATGAAACCAAAACATGGCATAAATGTTTATTATGAGGTGCTGATTAAGTGTTGCTACTTTGTTGCCGATTTACTGTTCAAGATGGCCACCAGGATTTTTTATTAAATTACAGGACCAATATTAAACCAAATTTGGCCTCACTCATTATTAGGGTATCTGTTATGATTTTAATCTATTTTTACATGATTTCCAAAACCAAAGTAGAATCAGGTGAGCGACACAGGCTCTTGAGAGCCTCTAGTTATCAACATTTTAAATACCTATTTTAATTTTTTTTAATCTTTGCTGTATAAGTCATGCCAGTGTCAAATCAGAGACTTTAAAACTGGTACTCCGGAAGGAAGAGGTAGGTGTCTTACTGTGGTCATTTGTCTTGGTGAACTAGCACCTAAAAGTCCAGATAACCCAGAGGCCAGCTGGCTAGTACAAACAGACAGGTACTTTTGTACCATTTGGCATTTTTTGGGGGCGGGGGGAGAATGTTAATTTCTTGCAGTTTTCTTTTTTCTCTCATGTAGTTTCTATTTTCTTCAGAAATTTATCATTATTTAACTTCTGAAAGTACTGCTGTCTAAAAATTTACAAGTTAACAGCCTTTCTTGTTACTGATTATGTGCTGCTCATATATAAACATTGCAGCACTTCACAGTGACTAGATAGGTTTGCAGCTTTTCATCAATTTTAACAGCATCGTATACAGTTTTATATGCAGTGATATCAACCATTACATTTTACCAATGTTTCTTTCATTCTGAGAAATTTTGCTTTCCAGTCTTTTGAACTGCATGCTCAGCATCTTTTTATAACTTTCTTGGTCTTAGTTCCATGTGCATCTTTGCTGTCAAGTTCATTCATTCTGATCATAAAGGTTATATATCCATCTTAAAATACTGTAATTTTTGTTTCGCCTGTCTTCTTTGAAAGAATTTAAACATATTTTCAGGGCAATATAATAATATAATGTTGGCTATTCGATGAGATTGTAGCTGAGAAACACCTTCTCGTCTGAAAAACCAACTACAATCTATATTATCTCCTATCAAACCTGCTGGGCAGGGATAATATTGAGATATTGCCATCCTTAAGTAGTGTTCTTTAAATGTGTAAAATTTCATCAATATCCTTCAACTTTTTAGGAGTTGCACTTGTGAACGAATACATGTATTACCACATAATGTGATATTTAAATTAAATATATTGGATTATCTCCCTTTGACAAGCAGGACCAGGGAGCACATCCTCATCAAGCATTCTTCCACTGTGTAAAGTTTTATCAATATGTTTAGTCGTCTAATGATAGATGGCTGCTTAACATCCAGCAGAAATTAATATGCATATTCCGTACGAGAACATGTTAATGTGATATGATTATTTACCCTGCTTTGTACTAGACCCGACACATTGATGCAGATTTTTTAAGTGCTAGTTCACAAGGTAACAGTCCACAGGAAGTGTCAACTTACCCGGATACATTATTCTGACTCTGAGCCGACCAGATCTTGCTCTTACTCCTCAATGCTGTGTGCTTAGCGGAGAAGCAGCAAATACCAATTATAAAGTCTTTGGTTTGACCAGGCTGTGGTTCAAACCTGCGAACACACTACCACAAGACCACCAAGGTGGTGTTTAGACGTTTAGGAGGAGTTGCACTCATAAGAGACAATTACCACATATTGTCTCCTCTTTAACATGTAGGACCTGATCTACTAGTATATTCCTTTATACGCATCCTCAAGGTAGTGCTCTACAACTGCATAAAGTTTCCTCAATATCTATCAAGTCATTTAGGAGTTGTACTTAATGGACTGAGGAATCAGATATAACCCCAAAGCTTGTGTTTTTCCACCAAAAATATAAAATCTTTTATTTTTCCTTCTTTAGATAACATGAAAACGTGTATCAAATTCACTTTTTTCCTTAGAATTTTCAACATTGAAGCTTCATCTGGGCAAGGATGTAGGTAAACAAAAGTGAATGGACAAAAATCAACATACAATAAAACTTTTTTTATTATTTCATATTTTTTTCAAAAGCAAGAATACTCAATAACATGATTATCAGAAAAAATATATATACTATAAATATGGTTTTAACTATGCCAGCAGCTATAATAATACAACCATGCATAATTCTACCTTATGGTTCCCATTTGATTGACAGCAGTTGAATAAAGTGGTGTCCTAATTTACTTTCCTTGGTTGCTTTAAGCTTGCTTCTCAGAGGTTAACATCTTTCAAAAAAGAAATTTGACAGTAATTGTATGTCTATTATCCATCACATACAAGCCTTTTAAGTATATAAGTGACTAACGGTAATAGATCACCAGCATTATTAGTCTTAAGCTATAAAGCTCAACTTTACTTCCATTTATTTCTTTGTAATGGTCCATGCACTGATATCTCTTCATCTTAAATATATCCCCCAGATTCATTATACCTGGGGTTAAATTTTTCATTGATTTCATGAGTAAAGGTTAAAAAAGCATTTAAATCTTCAACAAAATAAACATTTCCTCATTGCATGTTTGCTGACTTCAGCAAAACCACGAAAACTGGTACCCACAAAAGTAAATACATTCGCAGTACATGGATAAAAAGCCTCAACAGCACTTGACCAATACTAATTACTCTAAAAAAAATTCAGGGTTATCCATATCTTTTTTCATTTATTCATTTCACAACAGGACTCTAGTTGTTTGTTAACCTTAGAGAAACAAGCCTCTGTACACAACCTTCGTGCTGATACGGTTCTTAAGCCAATCTGTTTCAGCCATTTACCTTTCATTTAAACCTATGTAGAGGTTGACAGACAATGATATATCAGTGTGAAAAAAAACCAAATGTCATGATTTTATTAAAACTGACAATTTATCATATTTAAAGTTTGGACACATTCAGCAAAAATAAATAAACTTTTCCTGGAATTCTTAACATAAATAACCCACAGATCACTTGAGTTGCTTTTGGAAGATTCTTTACTATTACTCAGTAAAATTTTTGCAAGTGAAAATAAAACAATGTGTCCATAGTACACGGATGCCCCACTTGCACTATCATTTTTTATGTTCAGTGGACCGTCAAATTGGGGTCAAAACTCTAATTTAGCATTAAAATTAGAAAGATCATGTGTACTAAGTTTCAAGTTGATTGGAATGCAACTTCATCAATAAACGGCTTCGCTGAGCGCAGCTGGATACGACCGCAGGGGTCCAACCCTGAACAGTTGGGGCAAAAATGGACAATATTCAAGCTTGATACAGGTCTGAATTTGGATTTTAATCAAATCTTTGACATATTATAGGTTTCTGAATAAATGTAGTCTAAGAACTTGAAATTGGTTATATTAATTGAATTTATATTCAATTAAAGATTTCTTGCTGTTGTGCAATACACTGTGCTGTTGCGCAATACTTAGTAAATCTGTTGTCAGACTATAAACAAATAAAGTTCAATTTCTTCTCAATGTCATATTTGAAATTTATGAAAATCAATAGGGAGATTACATCAATAGCTATAAATAATTCACCAAAGTTTCATGCGAACTGCTTAAAGCATTTTTGAGTTATTGTCCAAAAACTGGAAAATCCCCCCTTTTTTAATGAATAAAACCCCAGAACTCAGAAATGTAAAATCTTAAATTTATAAAATTCTAAAGGGAGCTTACATCAACAGATATAAACAATTCACCAAAGTTTCATGAGAACTGCTGAAAAAAAATAAAAAATAGTTATTGTCTAAAAACTGGAAAATCCCCCTTTTTTATGAATGAAACCCTGTAACTCATAAACGTAAAATCTAAAATTTATAAAAATCGAAAGGAAGCTCATGTCAATAGATATAAACAATTCACCAAAATTTCTTGCAAGTTGGTAAAAGCATTCTTGAGTTATTGTCGGAAAACTGGAAAATCCCCCCTTTTTTAATGAATAAAACCCAAAAACTCAGAAACGGTAAATCTGAAATTTATAAAAAACGAAAGGGAGCTCACGTCAATAGATATAAACAATTCACCAAAGTTTCATGCATATTATTTAAAGCCTTTTTGAGTTAATGTCCGACATGTTGACGACGGACGGACAGACAGAGGTATACCATAATACATACCGTAAACGGGCGTATAAAAACTACCTTGACCAAAATATTTAACCTGAAGAGGGACAGACGGACGAACAAACAAACGAACAGATGGACGCACACACCGAAAAACATAATGCATCTCTACTAACGTAGGTGGGGCATAAAAATTACAATTCTTGTTTTAGCAATGTCCTTGAACAAAAACTCTAGTATATGAAGGCTAAAGCTTAGATAAATTTTCCTTAAGCTTAAAATAGTTGACTTAAATTTCATTGTTTTTTATTATTAAAAAATAGTATATTGAAGAACTTAATTACTATTTTTGTAGCAAGATTTCAGATGAACAATAAAAATAGACTTGAAATTTTAGTTTCAGTAATCAGATTTTTACAATTTGATAAAGGCTTTTCCATAAATAAATACATGAAAAGGTCAGAACTCCACAGTAGGTGTGGGTATTTCATCAGTTTGGTCAATGTTATATGCATTTAATACAGAAAACATTTAAAAATTAAAATAATGTTGGTGTACCCCAAACTAGTAATAGAAGTTTTATCACTCCCTCTCTGGAGTAGCCTTTAATTATCTCTTCAGACATGTATGAAAATGACTAATCAAGAAATTTGGGAATTGTATATTTTCTGAAATCTACCGGTATGTTCATAAATAATTAAAACATCCCTTTATTTTCAAAATATATTGTTTATGGAATTAATATCATTGTAAAAAGTTTTCATGAATTACTAAATAAGCGTTAACTAAAATAAATAGGGACTACATGATGATCAAAGTTTGTAAAAGTTACAATTACTGATTAGAAGAATGTTGTCAACCTCTCCACAGCCAAATGTTGAATCACAATGGACATATCCCAGTGGACCTTCATATAAAAAAAATATACAAAATATGTATAATAACATAAGGAATAAAGATTATGAATTTAAATCAATCAATATTATAAAATGTCACTGGTTTATACAGAAAATGTCAACAATCTAAAAGTTCTGTTGAGCAGCATTATGAGCAGAAGGCAATTTTTCTAATTTTTGGTTCTTCAAATCAACAGGAAATTATATTTGTAATTGTGTGCTATTTTAAAAAAAAAACTCTTAAAACATATGGTGAAAATTAATCAGATATTTATGTACATTTCACTCCAATTAAAAAATCTTTCTTGTGAAGCCAATTCATCATTATTTTTATAATTTTTTGAAATTTTCTTTTGACCTTCTTTGGTAGATGTGTGAATGATTAATATGTTTTAGATCTCAAGGAAATGTTTAATTATTAAATCATTAAAATACTGAGGTAAAAAATTGTGAGTAGACATTATAAATTTCCTGCATCTTACACAAATATTATAGTAAGAGTACTGTTAACAAAAATATAATCTAAATATAGCACACAAAGTAATGTCCTGTGACCTTAATACCAAAAACAAAAAAAACAATTATGAACAAAGGTGTTCAATTATTTCAGATAAATGTTATAATACTTGAAGAGAAACAAAAAAGACAATATTACCTACAACAGGTAAAGTAAATGTAAAATTGCATGATTATTTTTAGATGGAACACAAATTGACAATCATTTTAGTTACTTATGTCAATATTTTTTTTCCAAACTGCCAAATATCCCTCAAAATAGAACCAATAAACAATTTTCAACGTGTAGTTCTTTGAAATGATACTTCTAGCAAATGGAATGAAAGACAAAGATATTGTAATAGAAACCACTAATTTCATTTTTGAATGGAGTGAGTGATTTGTTAAATTATAAAGATATGTATAAATAGTTGATATAAATATACACTTTGATGCAAAACGACATGATAAAATATAAACAAAAACAATAAAAAAACAAAAACTATTAGCACTTATCATATTCATTAATGAAATTAACAAGTTATTTGCTACATTTGTGTGCATGTGTCTAAATGCATACATTTTGTAAAATTTGTTCATAAAATTTGCTTTTCAATTTCAAATCATTTGTGTCCCTTTTTTGTAATTTTGGTGATATAAGATATCGAAGGATTAATGGTATTGTAAATGCTTGAAATTTGAAGAAATGTGTTGCAATTTGATGATGTTTGCAGCAATGTAAAAAAAAAATTATTTCTATGCAATCATTCTAGTTGGGAAACTCAAGGCTAAAAGGACCCTTTATCATTCTCCAGGGTGCATAATTTCATATTGATTCATAAGTGATAGAATCATAAAAGCAAACATCACACAAAGTCACCCAAAATTTGGCTACATTTTGTCTTCCAAAATGGCTTCCAGCTTTTCAGTAAGATATTCTTCTTCTGTTTAATACTATATTTAGTAACGGTGATATTCTTGAGAAGCAAGAGAGGAGTCCTCTTATCCAACTGAAAGAGGGTCCTAATGGAAACAAATACCAAAATATCATTTACAGTCCACCTTCCATTATTAATATATTTATCCTTATGTTCTTTTTAATTGACAGTGATAATATGGTTCCAAAAAATTTAAACAAACTTATTTTACTTAACACAAATAATGTATTGTTCAAAATGTGTTTACAAATGTAGCAAAAAATTGCATGCAAGGTTGAATTAAAACAGCACTGAAATTAATGAACCTTTTAGTATCATACATTTTAAACCATATTTCAATTTCTCTATACCCAAATGATGTCGAGTTCATAAAATTTCAATGTTGCATATATTGGCAAAAAATGGCAATCAGAAAAAATAATCACAGACATTGTTTTGCTCAAGAACAGTGAGCACTGGACGGAATTTGAGTCAATTTCATACCATAATTTTTTTTCTACAATATTTATTGGAGCTACATATCTATGTTATAGTAAAATAAACTTATAAATACACAATCATTGTGATAAATGATAAATCTATACAAAATTTACAACCTACGCTTAATTTCTGATATTATTAATGTAAAACAATAACAGTAATGTAAAATTGATTAATCGTTGTTTGTTTACGTTATCAGCTTAAGGAAAGAAAGCAGTCATTTATAGGTAGCTTAAAATTTGTTTAAAAGTCTTTAAAATCGTTTAAATTTTTAATGTTCAGTTCTTTTTGCATTCAAGAGTAGACAGCAGTGACTTATCCTTCTTTTTTTCAAATGCACTTTTATTGTCCAGTTATTCAAGAAGTGTGTTTGTAATGTCTATGCTTAACTAAGACTTCTTTGAGGTTACTCATATCTATTGTTTCTGCATCATCAATCCAATTGTCTTTCTTCATTCTTAGGACTATTTCACATATACATATACATATATGTATAAATGCTTACTTTAAGAGAGGATTTCATTACATACAGCAGAATCCTGGAATTACTTGTATGTGATTATTTTGTTAACATTTTGGAGTTTTATAGGACAGATCTGTCAAATGGCCTTTTCTTCAACAGAAATGAATAAAAATAAGTATAGAAGTAAAATAGACTGAATAATTACCCTAAGTCAAAGATAACTATTATTTTTCGATTGTCAAAATGATTTTAATCATGTGATATAATGGTATATACATGGCTTTACACGTCATGATAATGGCATTGATAAATTGAGCTATTTTTTTCTAACTTATAATTCTATAAACTATAGAAAAACGATTCCCTATAAATTAGCAATCTGATAATCACTAAAACTACAGTCAAACTGTTATGCAATTTATGATATGTGCATGAAAAAAATCAGCTAATAAATCTGTAAAGAAAGTCATGTGACTATTAAGAGACAAAATGAATTAGACTATCAAGAGACAAAATGATTCAGACTAGAAACAAACAATAAAACATTAACAAATAAATATTACATAAAGCTAACAATGAGATGTTAATATAAAACTGAATTATCAATTATAATATGTCATGACTACTTTAAATAACAGCATTACCAGAGAAAAACAAATCTAATATCTAAAAAATATATCTAATACATACTTTTTGTACACATGGCTTAGAAACTTCACTGAATGATCAAAAAGAGTTAATTTAACAAATTTATAATGGTATTCTATTCAATCCTAGCCAGTCAGAAGGAAAAGTTAATCTAGTCATAACATGCAACAAACACATTTAATCTATCTGTACATGTTGTATATTGGAAAAAACAAAGTAAAAGCAAAAAGAAAATTGGTATAAGATCATACTGTATGAATGCAGTTTAACACCTATTGATAAATCATACAAGTATATAAAACAAGAGGTTTTCTTTTCAAATTTTGCCTTCTTTCAGCCAAATATACCAAAAAGACTGAAAGCTTATAATTATCATATGACTTTTATGAAAATTTTAAGAAATGATGAATATGAAAAAGTCTGTATAAGTATGTACATAGTACAATATTTGATATGATAGTGAAAAAACTCATGCTTGCATATTTGAGACATTTCAAGAGTGTAATTCCACAGAAATGCATAATGACTGAATTTTGTATGATAAATCCTTCTTTCCTCATCGGCTTCCATTATCTCCTTCAGATCAATTCCTTGTTTTTCCCCTCTCTTAGTTCTGGATGGGTAAATAAACAAATCATATGAAACAAAATAATCAATATCAATTATGAGAACAATAACATTCAAATTTCCAAGGTCCACTGTTTGGGATAAAGCTTCAAGATTTTTGTCATTATAAAAAATAATCAAGCAAATAAAAGCCATTACACATGTAATATAATATTTACAAAGAAGACCACAGCATATAGTATCACATCTTTATATAAAACTCTATATATATACAATAGTTACATTATATGCAGCTGATGTTGGATAATAAAGGTAAGTGGTACACCAAGACTTAAATTGGACCTATATTTATTTTTTATAAAAAAAGGAACATGCTATGTCAGGAAGAAATTTCACAATGAAAATCAAGGATATTTGGAATAAGTGCTTTCAAATATTTCTTTGATTAAAGTCCTGCAATCACATCATGTTTGCATATATAATTGAAACACTATCAAATATTTACATGCAAAACTGAATATTGCCCCACTCACTGACAAATAAATATTCTACATAGATTATTTGAACTGAGGTTATTTCTTATAAAAAGTATTTACTTAATGAATGGTAAGGTTGGGATTTCATTTTGTACCTTAATGTTTTATAACTTCTTGCTAATTAAAGATATTTGTTTAATGAAAAAATATCTTTAAGGTGTATTGTGAGAACAAAAAACCTTACTGTGTTTAAATAAGTACCTCAAAATGAATATTAGAAAGCATTGTCATTTACTCCTTTTGATTCCATTAAAATTTCTTACAAACATAACAGTTTTCTACTTTTTACATATTTTGGGTCCAAACATAGGCCTCATAGCCCTATCCATTATCACATTTGAAAAGTTTGAATGCTTTAGGGACTTTTTTTCACTGAGATAGAAAAATGAAAACTATGAAAATTAAAACAGCTGGAATGCACAAATAAGACAGCATAAGCATCATGTAGCAAATTTTTAAACAATCAGTTAAATTTAATTAATGGATTCTTTGTATATTTTTTGAGTTTTTGGGCAATGTAGATTGACATAATTCAGGATCATCCGACTACAGATGTAGAATACATAAATTTCAATAGAATCAAGCACAAACATGAACAAAACAGTAAAAATGTACTTTTAAGTGTACTTTTAGCATAAATTTTGTATGTGTGTAGCAGAACTATTAAATAGTTGCAATAATGTTTTGGTAACCAATTTATTTTGCTATTTATACAACAAAATTTAATTGAAGAAATTATAACTTAATCTAAAATACAATAACACCTTGTAGAGAAATACTGTTTTTAGATTTTCAGGTATGAATATATATGTATATTTAACAAAATACATTTTTTTTGTCTTTAGATTAGAAACATTCAAGAGTAAATAAAGCCATTATATAAAGTTAATTATGGCAAAAATGACTAAATTAAAACTTATTGTTGCCTGCAACAACCATATATAAATGATTAAAAGTTAATTTTAATATACATGGTTGTTTTTAACATTAAATGTGTTATTCCATGCAACAACAAAAAACATATTTAAGCATATAAAATACTGTACTGTTATGTAAATTGTGTTATTTCATATATGTATGAACCATCTTGTTTGGGGAAAACAAATTATCGTATTGTTTTACTGCATATATTAAAATTTATACAACCTCCCAAAAACAGAATTGATGTCACAATATTTTGATTGCTGATCATTGACCCACACTTGATTGCTAATCATTGACCCACACTTGATTGCTGATCATTGACCCACACTTGTACCTATGTAATGCTGATCATTGACCCACGCTTGTACTTAAGTAAAACTACATACTTTTTCTTTCTATCATTTTACAAGAATTATTCAAATTTGAAAAAGAAATTCATAATGGGCAAATTTGGAGTTGATACTATATTCATGAAATTTATTTCTGTAAAATAACCTTATCCCCTATTAATTTAATGATTTGTATTGAACAAAAAATTACACAGCTTAAATATGTTCATTCTTCTGCATAATTTACACTTAAAAATGAAGAATATGTCACCATCTCCCACTCAGACTTGCAAGATCAGATCTAGAACTGTTTGTTGATCTTAAATTATCTACACCACCTTCACGAAAGTTCATACTACTGGCACTTGCTGACAGTGAACTTGATGACATGTGTCGTGATCCCAGACCAATTGGACCATGACTACCAAAAAGATTGCTCCCAGCACTACTACTGAGACTATGTGATGAAAGTCCTTGAATTTCACTGGCTGAAAATGGAGCATTATTCAAAGTAACTGGCAAACGTTGGGGTTGTGGTCCAAACCCAGGTGGTGCTCTTACACGTGTGTATGTTGAAGGGGCTTGACTCAATAAAGATGCTTGAGGCATTGTGCTCAGGGTCTGTTGTTGGGTTGTATTTCCCTCATAGTTACCGCTCTCATTATTCATCATGGATTTCCTTTTGTTTAGATCTAGAAGAAAAAACAAGTATATCTTACATCAAAAGACCATTTTTTGAAGTGCTGTGAGGCACCCATTCTGACTTGAACATCCATGCTTTTGATTTATTTCAATAATTCATTTCTTAATAATTTATCTAAAAAGCAGTTGTTGGAATATAAAAGAAAGGATAATATGTATCAGTTAAGGACACATGAAAAAACCAAAAGCAATGGAACAGAGTTTACATTTGCTATTTCTCATCTTGAAATCACAGTGAGGCTTTCATAACAACCATTTTGCTAATGATAATTCAGCCACCATGATCACAGTCATTATAATTGTACCATAGGCAGACGGAGGAAATCAACTCAAAATCCAAAACATGCCTCGAAATCTATGATTTGTTTTCAATTCTGCCATTAATCAGAAGAACTTCAAAAACCAAATTTGACTGGCTAATTATTGAAATTTCCTTTGGGAAAAATCTGTTTCCAACTCACCAAAATAATCTCTTCTTCTGACGAACCTTTGAGAGCAGCAGAAAATAACTGAATTATTCGTGTTAGGAGAACATCATTTTTTGTGGAAAGGAGTAGAGCCAGTAACCCCAATTAAAGGCCCTTTAAAGGTGATTTTTTTACATTTCAGTTGTTTGAGTAAATCAAATGTGTATGTACTGCTAAGTGTATCATATTTGATAGTATAATAACAAAAATTGCATATCTACTTTATATATTATAAATATATAAGCCTAAAATAGGAAAAGATTTCATTTACATTTTGTCAAATTATGCAAAAAACAGACTTTAACGCAAATCACATAGGTTTATGTAGTCACAAATACATCACCAATGACGCAATTGGTGAAAATCTTCTTTTACTAAAAACAAGTGGACATTTTGACAGCAGTTTTCATCAAATTTTATCAAACATTATCACAGTTTTAAAAAATCAAGATTTTTTGGGCCAAAAATTTAGAGTTAGTAACTCCTTTCACAAAATCCTGTTCTCACCATCATTTTTGAGCATTCCTGACAAGGGATTAAAATCATGCAACTCATGCTTAAATCTATGAGTTACCTGGTTTTCAATGTTAAGAATCTTGCTGATATTTCTTTATAAATTTTTCTAAAAAAAAAGGGGGGGAAATCCTATCTGATATAAAGGCGAACAAGTGTATTTATTCAAAACTGAGAAGCTGATCAACCTCCCTTTTTTCCATTAAAATTCATTGAAAGGCAAATTACACATGAAAACTTGGTGGTAGATGATTTAAATATTAATTTATATTTTTGGAAGTCATTTCCATATCTATGGTCACACTTTAAGTACCTGTTATTGCAAGTAACATTTTCCTTCTTGCTCCGAAAGTGGAAACTCCAAGTTCCCTCAGATCCTGGTCAGTTAAAGTAAGGAATGTTGACAAATCAATCTGAAAATACAATTATTACAATACTTAAATTCCATTAATAATTCACAAGATTGAAGCACAATATACAATATAACTAGAGTAGATTCATTTTTGTTTTATTTGTAAGTATTTATACTATGTCTGCATTTTAGAATAATTCAACATTATGACTATTATAGCAATTCCATTTGACATAAAATCATTCTTTAATAACAAAGAAAGTAGGTTTCTTACTCATGAAAATTAAAGACATCAAAATGAACAGTCAATTCCATACATTTTACATAAAAAGGAAAAATATTTACTTGTGAACATATGTATAAGCAACATCTATTTATCCTGGAATGATCCATTTAACTACACAAAACATTCAGTGATATTAGTATACTATACAGATCAAGAGACCTTATCCCTGTATTTATTTCAAGCAGAAAACAGTTAGTACTGGTGTCTTCTTTGATGTCAGATCTTATCAATATCAAATTCTTTCAATAATATGTAGCAATCATGATAGAACAAAACTTTTTTGGGAGACTTATAATTGCAGGATGAAAATAAATGGGGAATGTGTCCATGGGACACAGATGATGCCCCCGCTTGTGTATCATAGTTATAAAGGGACATAACTGAAGAACGGTAAAAGTGATGCTACCCTAATTTGTACTTGATCTGAGTTTTGTGGTAATAAGTATTGTGTACAAGTTTCATAACATTTGGTTGAGGCAAACATATGTTAGAGAACGGAAACGAAACATTCAGCAATTTTTCCATTTGTAAACGGGCATAACTCTAGAACAGTTAAAGTGACACCACCAAAATTCAAACTTGATCTGTATTTTGTGGTAATAGTCATTGTATATAAGTTTCATAACATTAGGTTGAGGCAAACTAAAGTTAGACAACGGAAACAAAAAATTCAACAATTTTTCCATTTGTAAAGGGGCATCACTCATGAACGGTTAAAGTGATGCCACCAAAATTCAAGCTTGATCTGTGTTTTGTGGTAATAAGCATTTTGTATAAGTTTCATAACATTTAGTTGAGGCAAACTAAAGATAGAGAAGGGAAACCAACTTTGGGACGTACGTACGTACGGACAAGGGTAAAACTTAATGCCCTCTTCGCTAATTTTCTTCATGTTTGTAAATTTTGCAGAGATAATTTCATGTTTTGCAACTAAATACATATTTCATGTTATAGACATATAGAAATCAACCTTATGCAAGTGCATGTATACATGTACATGTATAAGACTTTGATTGATTAAAGAATATGCAAATACAAAATAAAAGATGAATGTTGGTCTGTTTTGTAGGGTTCTTATGACAACTAAACTTTCAAACAGTTACAGACTTTCAGTAGAAATTTTTTCAACCCGAAATAGGTTAACAGATGTATTGATATTCATTTGTATCATGTCGATTTCTATTAGATACAGCTCATATAATACTGCATCTGAGATTGTCCCCTTTATTTGTATACAACAGGATCCTACCTCTTGTTGCTGAAACAAATCGGTGTATTTGCCTAACCCCAGTTTACTAAAGAGTTCAGCAAGTTCAATACTAGTTGTCCACCATGGTTTGACTTGTGGCAGGGCGCCACTATCAACATGGTTACTACTACTTAAACACATATCATCTGAAAAATAACAAAACTACATCAAAACAAAACAATATGATAGGATTTTTTTGTTCCTGGGTGATTTCCCCTATTGTAACATTTTTTATTGCCCCTTCTTCACCTTTTAATAACTGTCTTCATCACGTCAAATACTAAAACTTAACATTCATAAAAAAACATTAGCATAGCACTACAATTAGCCACAGCCTAACCAGATTGTTGAACAGCAATTAAATCTTCATATAATATGTTGTATGCACATGTCAGTTGGATTAAAGGTCTTAAATTTCCAATTCTTCATCATCTTTCTTGTATACTTTGTGAAGATGCTATTAATAAAAACAATTTGGGAACCCCACTTTAGTGCTTTTCTTGACAGGGAATTTAAATGTTGCTTTCCATGATCAAAAACCCTTTAATTTGTCAAGCTGTTTCCATGAGTGGTTCCCTCATTTTTATGTACCTTCTTAGTGTCCCATGTATTTTGTAATGGAATAACCATTATTCAACATTTATGATGCCAGCAAAAATTACAAGATTTGAAAGGGTCTTCCCAAGATCACATTGAAAAAATGGCATGTCTGGAAACAGTCAATTGCCATACAATGTTTGCCTATATGACTACTGTGACTACTGCTTCTTAGGGACAAATCGTTACCTGGTTCAATGTCAATAAATGTCAATTAAAGAATTTACCTCAGTGATTTGTAAACTTTGTTATTAAAACTACTTACATTTTTTCCTTGGGCTTGGGTATTCCCCTGGGGCAGGGTTAAGAGGTTTCTTATGAGGGACTGTCTGTTGATCATTCCATGGATCATGTTCTATCTCCTCTCCAAGCTGTTCATTAGCAGACTGAAAAAAAATCATTAAACAACAGATGAATACCTATGTATGGTTAATAATAAAAGGGAGGTAATTTCTATTCACCACTAAATCAGTTTTTCATATAAGGTTATCTCCCTTTTATACATAATAACATGACAATTCTACCATGTATTTTTTCCATATTTATTTAATATGTCAAATATTTTTAAAATCAAATGTCAGCTATCTGTGAATTTTTAATTTAAAAAAAAAATCAAAATCCTGATGGAAAGTATAACAAAAGTTTGCATACAAAATCATGTTGACATAAATAAATGTAGGAGGATTTATGTGGATCTTATAAATGCAAGAGGATAAGTGGAAAGTGTTAAAACAATATGCTTTAATCTTGTATTGTTATTGAATCACACATTTTTAAAACTACATACCAAATATATGCAGAACAGACTTAGGAAACGCACAATGGTCTGACACAATTTTGAGAACATAGTAATAAATCCAATTTATTGACAGATATAAAAATTAATTTGTTCCGACCAAGGTGCTCTTTTTCACAAAAAAAAAACCAGTAAAAGAACACACAAGTCATGATCATTACAGTATAACATTCAGTTTTATGCATAATATTTTTTGTGAAAAAAAAGTCATCAAGTAAGAATTTTAAGGTAGCTGGGGTGTTGAAATGTTTGATGATAGATTTTTCTTAAAACTTCTGTAAAAGACTTCTAGGTTAATGTACTTTCAAATATCAATTTAAAAACTTTAGGTCACAGACCTTGTTTTTTTGGTTAAAATACATTAAAATTAATGAAATCACATTTATTTTAAATGGCTTATAATGGGGCAACTTAATTTTTCCTTATTGAGGAAACATTAATCAATAGGATTGGTTAAAATTCAATGAGAGAATTGCTTTTTATAAATACTTTGTATATAATATTAATTAATAAGAATGTGTCCATAGTACACAGATGCCCCATCCGCACTATATTTTCTATGTTCAGTGGACCGTGAAATTGGGGTCAAAACTCTAATTTGGCATTAAAATTAGAATGATCATATCATAGGGAACATGTGTACTAAGTTTCAAGTTGATTGGACTTCAACTTCATCAAAAACTACCTTGACCAAAAACTTAACCTGAAGCGGGACAAATGGAAGGACGAACGAAAGGACCGACGAAAGAACGGACGCAAAGACCAGAAAACATAATGCCCTTACTACTATCGCAGGTGGGGCATAAAAATAGGGTGTCATTTTCTGGAAAAATTAAAAAACACGAATTGTCCTATCAAATTCAATATAATTATCTGCCCTTGATTTTAAAAGGATTTTTCCTAAAAATTTCAAATATACTTAATGACACTTAATATTTTGATAGTTTAATCTAAAAATTTCAAGTTTTAGATGTTTCTGTTGTATATTGAATGATACTTGGTAAAATATTTTTAAACCAAAAAATTATTTTTGCAACATGCCAAGGGATGCTCATAAAAAGACACCTGATCTACCTTAAACTATGTGCCATATATGTCAACAGACAAACAGACAGCAGTTCAACATGGTGTCTCAAATTTGTCTTTATTATCAAAATTACAATCGAATGCAACCAATGTCACCCAAGTAACAATCTGTGAGATGCTATTATTTAAATATACACAGAAAACCTCACTTGTGTTAAGGTTATTACAATATATAGAAAGAAAAAAAACCACTGAAGGCATGACTATCTATAAATACAAGATATGCTTCTAATTTTCAATACCTCATAAGTGGTAGTCATATTTGGGTCACACAGCTGCATGCTCTGTAACTGTCTAGCAAGTCGCTCTCTGATAGCTTCTGCAGGCATTGACTTTGAAAATCCCATCCCTGACCATAAATCAGTTGGTGTACGAGATTCACCCTCAGGTTTCTTTTGCATAGCTGTCAAATTATATTAGAACAATCAATGTCAATAAACCAATACCCCCTATGTATATGTTTCATTTAAAAAACAAGTACTGAACCTTTATATTCATATAAATCATTTTGAAAATACAGGAATCTATCATTCTAATGCAATTCTTTTAGAATGATTATTTCCATTGGACGTTGACAAATATTTTGAAGGGTTAGATTCCACTTTCTACCAGTCCGTAACTAAAGAAAGCCACCATTTTGAAATCCTTTTTTTTTGGTATGTAATTTCTAAAAAAAAATAAACAAAAACATAACATTTTGTGCCTCAAAATCTTCTTTTTGTCAATATTTAACCAATTCAGAAGTGTCCGAAAAGTATATATACATTTAGGGTTTATGCCCGACATCGGGAGTATGCCAATGACGATGTAACAGTTTCCCAGACTTTTTGATTTATGGCATATTTAAGGCAAAATTTTTACTAATATGAAATTTATCTTAATATGTGGCATTAGAATGGAGATAACTGTAGTGTATTTATTTTAAGCTTTACCTTTGTAAAACTTGATTTACTGGTGCAAATATCTATTTACACATCGCCAGGTAAACTCTATTTGCGACAGTAAAATCTACGTTTTACAAAGGTCAAGCTTAAAATACAATACAGTTATTACCTAATTTATTTTAAAATGGAGCATTTATAATTTCTATTGCTCTGAGATTTTGAGTGTGGTGTACTTTTAATTTGACCTGTTTATAATCTGAACCTTGATAGTAGTCATACAAAGCTTTGATTCTAAAACTTTTCCATTTTTTGTTCTTTTTAAGAAAACAAAACTGTTGACACAGACATATGTCTTGCCTGTGAAACCTAATTATAAATGCTTGATGACAATGCTGACATGGAAACAGCACACTTAAGTCTTGCTACTTCTTTTGCCCAAGGAGATACAAAACTATTTCAAAATTTTACTTGACTATTAAAATGTTATCCCTACTGATTTGCTTAAACATGTACATCAACAGCAATTAGTCATCATTTTTAAAATTATGGCATTGAAGTTTGACGCTTGATATTCTGAAGAAATAACAAGAGTGCACACGCTGAAATGTCTCGCCTGCTTTACTGATCATTGATTTTATGTTGAAAGTCTTAAAGATAAAGGTTTAACTAAAAGCATTACAGAAACTTAACATTTTTAAAGATCTATGACAATGATGTCAAGGTCAGATAAATTGTGACAGACAGACATATACACTTTACACTTTTTTTATACACCAAATATAGTTGACCTATTGTGTATGCTAATTGAAAAACAGACCAAAACACAAAAACTTAACATTGACCAATGAACCAAGAAAATGAGGTCAAGGTCAGATAATACCTGCCAGACAGACATGTGCACCTTACAATTATTCCATGCACCAAATATAGTTGACCTATTGCTTATAGTACTTGAATAAAAGACCAAAACACAAAATTTAACATTGACCAATGAACCATAAAAATGAGGTCAAGGTCAGATTAAACCTGCCAGACAGACATGTTCACCTTACAATCATTCCATACACCAAATATAATTAACCTATTGCTTATAGTACTTGAAAAACAGTCAAAAACACAAAAACTGAACATTGACCAATGAACCATGAAAATGAGGCCAAGGTCAGATGATACCTGCCAGACAGACTTGCACACCTTACAATCATTCCATACACCAAATATAGTTGACCTATTGCTTTTAGTACTTGAATAACAGACCAAAACACAAAAACTTAACATTGACCAATGAACCATGAAAATGAGGTCAACGTCAGATGAAACCTGCCAGACTGACATGTACTCATTATAATCATTCCACACACCAAATATAGTTGACCTACTACTTATAGTATTTGAGAAATGGACCTAATCAAGAAACTTTAACCTTGATCACTGATCACTGATCCATGAAATGAGGTCGAGGTCAGGTGAACTCTGTCTGACGGACATATAGACGTTGCAAGGAACCCATATACCAAATTAGGTCAAGGACAATGGACAAATGGTTGACGAAAACTTTGTAAAATAAGGTATCTGCATACAAGATATGAAGCATCAAGGTTTTCTACCTTCTGAAATATAAAGTTCTATACAAATATTTTACGCCGCTGCCGCCACCATCGGCTAGTAATACCTATGTCTCGCATACTGCGACTTTTGTCACAGGCGAGACAAATAACCTAGCTTGCTTGACACTTTTAGAGAAACAACTGTGGCACACAAAATCAAAGTGCTTGTGAGCAGTGAAGGGTAAGACTGTTTCATTTTGAAATTTAAACTTAAAAGTAAAACACTGCATTGTATTAAGTAACATTTAGGCAATAATTTGAATTGGAGTTATCTTCATTTGTAAATAAAGCTATCAAGTCAGTGACAAAAGGGTTTGATTGCATTTCATGCCATTTTTACCACAAAAAACAAACAAACAAAAATCTTTTTGAGGTCTAATTATTTCAAAACTATTTTCTATACCTTTTGTAGCTAAGAGTTTTCTTTCTTCATAATCAACAGCAAATGGAAAAGGAAACAATGTGGAATCTTTGTGATCCAAACCATGAATATGATTCTCTAGAAGTCCCAATGCTTCAGCATCAGGAACATGGTCTGTGTTCCTATAATTAAACAAAATACAATACATATATAAAAATTTCATTTGATTTGATTTTTGGTGTTTTAATGCCACTTTTTAACACCGCTTTTGGGCTATTTCGTGGCGGCCAGTTTTTAATGGTGGAGGAAGCCGGAGTGCCCGGAGAAAACCACCGACCTTCGATAGGAAAACTGACAATCCTAGTCAATTAAGATTGGAGTCGAGTGCACCCGCACGAGCAGGGTTCGAACTCACAACCTCAGTGTTGACTGGCTAGTGATTACAGTAGTAACTACTTAGACCACTCGGCCACCGAGGCCCCTATATATAAATACTATACATACTAATTCATTTGGTCTCTGGTGGAGAGTTGCCTCATTACTACATCTTATTTTTTTACTGTCTCGAAATATGAAATTTATTTGTACAAGGCTTAGAAACAGATAGAATGTGAAGCTTTGCCAAGCATTTCTATCCAGTTTGAGCTAAGAAAAAATAAATAAAGACAATTTATTCTTATTCTTTTTATACTGCAATTTTTACAACTGTTCCATATGAAATATTTTAGGCAAAAATCGTCAATTTTGAATTAAAAGCTAAGAACATAAAACATTTCAAGAACCTGTATTCTTTATTGACATCATAAATAAAACACTATGAAAACGCACTGTCAATGTCATAAACAAGACAATATATGGTCAATGACTGTATATCACAAATGAATATAGTCAATGCAATTTATTTTATGTAAAAGAACATTGAAAAAAAAAATTAATTGACTGATGTTCCTAAACATCCAGTGACATATGATGTCCCTTCAATTAAAGACTTACTGACCCACAGAATAAGCTCAAATTTCAAATTGCCATTTTTTTTTGGTGCAAATAAAGAATCTGATATTCGATTGTTAAAATATGAATTCTATAGAACTCCATTACATGAGCTTTGTGCGTAATATAAGCTAATCTTACTTACATGAGACCAGCTCTGTGAAAAGACCCATCTAAATTTGCTCTTCCCAAACTATTTTCTAGAATATTTCGATTCAAACTTCCTTCAAGAGGTTGTCTTCCAAGACTATTTTCTAATACAGCCCTGTTCAAACCACCTTCTAATAACTGTCTATTACGACTGTTATCTAACCTATTTCGATTCAAACTTCCATCTAACATATGTTTATTTAGAGTGTTTGCTAACAATGATGCACTAATACTGTCCTGCAGAGCTTGTCTTCCCAAACTGTTTGCCAGGGCAGTTTGATTTAAATTATCTTCAAGTGTCTGTCGACTAATGCTGCTTTCAAAACCAGAGCGATTTTGACTGCCATCAAGAGTTCTTTGATTCAAACTGTTTGCAAGATTGTTCCTGTTCAAACTACTTTCCAAGTTATGCTGAGTTAAGTTACTTTCATGACGTGCTCTGTTCAGGCTATTTTCTAAATGTCCACAAGAGAGACTTGTCCTTAATTGTTCATGAGAGAGACTACTTTCTAAGGATCGTCTCCCTTGACTACTGTCCAGCTGTAAGGATTTCTGTGACTGATTATCTACTGTTTTACTTAAACCCAAAAGATCATGTGTATGAGCACTACTGTTAGGATCGGTTTCATAATTTTCACGTGTTATCATACCACTAAATGAATTCGGACTCTTCTGAAAGTTGGATAATTCTACTAAAATACACAAAGAGATAATTAGTTTTCATATTATATTGATATCAATATGCCAATCTTATATGTGCAAATTTTTTTATGCATTTTTGTTCAAACGTTTTTTCTGTAAGATTTTGATTTCATGTTTTTAATTGCTCATGTCTCATCTGTTGGGAATGCTATGTGAAGCAAATACATGGTAGTAACTTTCACTCAATAGTAACAGTTAAGGTCCATTTCATAAAGTTATAATAACCCATTAATCTTTGGTATACTTTTGGAAGATCAGTAATGAACTCCTCTGTAAAAGGATTCTGATATATTCTCTCTCAGATGTCTTCCATGTTTTTCAAAAGTGATGATTTCTCACTGGAACTATGACTTTTGATATAACATTTTGTAAATATGGAGTGCTTTTTGATAGGTTTGGTTGGCACCAATGTTGAATTAACATAACCAGGATTGATAACTGTATATGTATCTTTACCAGACAAAACTTCAATATCAAATCATGAAAACTTTCTAACAACAACCGTCATCAAAACAAAAATACAATTTTATTTTTTTTTTATTTCAGTTTACAATACTTGTTCTTCATGGGTAACACAGCCATGAAAAGACAGTAAATTCATTAAATTATCAAGAGAAAAAAATCATGACTGTTGACTCAAACATGCAATGGTATATCACAGAGCACATCCCTCGTCCAAAAATAATATTTGTACAGGAAGTATATTTTGTGGTTATCTACTTGCTGACAGAAATCATTTTGGTGATGCTTGTGATCTACGCCAAATCTAAAAATGTTCTTGAAATTAATCTATTTCTTGCTAAAATTAGGTTAATCCTTGCTATTACATCACATCAAATTGTGTCATCATGGCAATCATAATGTTTACATTTTAATAAATGCTTATATTTAGCCAGTTTAAAATGTAACCAATAATGGTGTCAAGTCTGTTTTTGTTACTTGATTTTCTCTTGGTATCGATCTGATGAGTTAAGCCCTTTTCAACTGATTTTTGTTCACTTTCCCAGGTTAGGGAGAGGGTTGGGTGCCCCCTAACATGTTAAACCAAGGTTTTGGAGCCTTTTATAGCTGACTATGCTGTATGGGTTTTGTTCATTGTTGAAGGCGGTAAAGTGACCTATAGTTGTTAACTACTATGTCATTTGGTCTCTGGTGCAGAGTTGTCTCATTGGCAATTATACCACATCTTCTTATTTTTATATCATTCAAGTTTTTATATTTTGAGTAACTCACAAGGCTAAAATAAGTCCTACAATGAACTTTCTCCTTTAATCAAATTTTCTTTGACTGAAAGCAATATAGCACTTATTGAATAAGACATCTGTTGAATTTAGTGTTGTATTAAGGACCAATACCAAATATCTTTTTTCACTTTTGAAAAATAAACTACTTACTAACTATTCTATGTATGACTAACTATTTTCTTACAATAAACAGGGTTAACAATTTCTTCTGGGGAGTCCAGTGGCATTTGGCTATTGGTAGATATAACAATTCAAAAAGGCTAGTTCAGCCTGACTTGAAGGAGCGTGGTAAAACTAGATTAACTTCTATAGACTTTGCTACTTTTACATACCAGCAGACTGACTTCTGCCCATCTGACCTTTCTCATGGGGACTACTGGAGGGACTATTTGATTCACTTTGATTGTTACTTGGCACTATAAAAAAGACATCCATTACAAAATAAAACTAATTAAACCTAAAGACTTCACAAGGAAAAAGTCAGTTAAGGTGAACTCAAAGCTTAAATAGCTTTTATTTTATCATTATTTTTTTTATTTGGGATTATTATTTTTTTTGGTAGGAGGTCTATATTTCCCCTTGAAGTGATATGGTAAATCAGTCCAAGTTTTATGTTTAAAAAATGATAATGATCAAAACATAAATTCATTAAACAGCAATAGACTTATGAAACAAATAATTAAAAACTATGTAAAATTAGCCTCCTGGCTCAACAGAGCATTCATTTCTGCTACAGCCCTTATTAAAGTAGACTGGGATCTAGTGGTAGGGCCCATTATAAAACTATGGTTAATGCATAGACTTTTTACAAGCCCCACTCCAAACATTGGCTTGGTGGGGCCAATTTTTTCAAAATCCTGAGTCCACAACTGTAAAGCATTGTAGTAATGTATCAAACCCTTGCAAATGTTTTCCAGTTTTCTTCCAGTTGGTTATTACAATTTAAACCTCATTTTAATCTATTTAATCTGAGCAATGATGGTTTAAATACTTGTTTTTCTTAAACTGGTCTTGATGAAATGAAATTGAAATAGCCAACTTGCAGGAAAACAGATTAACAGAAGTATGGTTTAGGTTCTAGCTAAAGACTATGTTCAAATTACCAACACTTACCTTGATTTACTGAGACAGAGGCTTGTTTAATGCCTCCATTTTGACTTAATTCTTTCTGTAATTCAGCATTACACTGAGACAGGAGTTCTAACTGTGACTGGACGGATGTAGGTACCACCGGGGTGTTTAACACCATCATAGGAGGATATATACCTTAAAGTATAATTTTTATTAATCATAATTAACATACACCAATTACACCAATACAGTTTCTGTAAAACCAATTACAGACCTAAAATAGAGTCTAAATAGTGACTGAACATCTTTAGATTTTAGGCAATACGTTTTGTTTCAAGTGCAATTCAGTCAATTTAACTCTTGTAATAGAAAAAAGAATTCGGTTTCTTTAACTTGACTTCAGAATAACAGGTTAAAATAAGCATCCAAGTCTAGAACCAAACATGATATCTTCTATCATATGAAATATAAGTAACATTTCCAACTGGAAATTACTAATCATGATAATTGTTACTGTAAATTCAGAAATTATTGCGTGCATTTGTTATTGCGATTTTGTCATTTTAGACTGAAATGCAATTTTAATTTTTGCGATATTGAGAAAAATCCTGTTTAATTCATATAAAAATTTCAAAATGAAGTTTAAATTGATGCGATTATAACCCTGTTGCATTTTTAGCAATAATAAAAACATTGCAATAATTTCTGAACTTACAGTAGTTAAATATAAAGAACTGTTACACAAAAAAAAAACAAGTAAAAGATTAACAGATTCACCAGAAAAGAACAGTCACACTTGATTAGAAACCTTAAAACACTAGTTACTGCACTTACATGGAGCTGCAGAAACCCAGTTGACTTGTGGACTTTGTCCATTGGGACTACTTTGTTGACTTCCTAAGGTATTTGGACTGTGTCCATTTAACATCAGCAGTGAATTCGTTGTATTTACAGATATCAACCCTGGACCAAACAACCCTAAAGTAAAAAAAATCAATATTTTACACATACAGATATGCTGAACATTTCTTAGAGATCTTTTCCTATATATAAGAAAAGAAGACCAACTTAAGGTTCAACTATTTAAACTGTTGATCATCTATTCTAACAAGACAAACTGTTATATGCCTGAATGTATAAACAATAAAATTAGACATAAATTCTTGTGAAAATAAGAATGCATTCAAATCGTATGTTCTGAGGACATCACTAGGTTAGCACTTAAATGAACACCACACATACCTAATGCCGACAGGCCCAGGCCATTATTTGGAGACAGGTTTGGAAAAGGACTATTTGTAGAACAGGACGGAGGGAAATTCTTCTCATCTTTCTTCAGACCCAGCAGGGTCAGTCTTGCTAAGTACATGTTTGGTGCATTTCTCTCAATACTTTTAACAATCACAGACTGAAAAATAAAAAAAACTAAATAAAGTCTGATTTATAACACACAAAACTGTTAATAATGACTTTTATCAATTATTCTGCAATGATATAATAAGAAGAAAATTAATCAATTTCAATAGTGATGTCATTATAACTTATATTGATAAATAACGATCTATTGTATAGAAAAAAACAAAACAACAAACAATTCAGTGAACAAAATTCAATTTAAAACCCATATAACTTTGAAATTTATAAGTCAATTTAGATTCTATAATGGTTTTATAAACTAAGCAAATTCATACTTTTTCATCCATTCAAATTTGGATTTTAATATAAGTCCATATTCTTATATAAAGACAAATTTTTGCACCACAATTCTGAAAAATCAGGACTGAATATACAATACTCTTATGTGATTTTTTGTTTAAATGTTAAACGTCTTTCTATCTATCAATTCATTAGATATTTTAATTTTCATATAAAATATATAAAATGTAAGTGCTCAATTCAGCCTTAGTTTTCTTTGTCAAGTTTTTCTACTAAGGTTGTCATGTAGCCTTTTGTAAGTCTTTTTGTTTGAAATGTAGTTATTATGATCATAGTCCTATTATCAGGCCTTGGATGATAAACTGAGGCAAACAGCATGCTTTCCTTCTATAAGCATAAAATATGAAGTGGGTGTCAAAGAGAGACTCTTGTAAAATCCTGACCATGTGATAAGAGCTTGGGTTTTCAGTTCATTGTTGAAGATGCTCCAACAAATGTAAAGATATAAAATGAAAAAAGTTCTGTTCTTTGGACATATTAGTTATTTCCTAACAATTTTGTTTTATATGTAGACCAGCTCTTGTACTAGCTCCAGTCTTTTTGTAACTGGACTATTATTCTGGGATAAAACTATAACAATTTCAGTGTAGGTGTATCATGATGTGTTAGTTTAAATTAAAATCAAAGAAAATTCCAATCAAAATGAAAATAGACTTAACATTTAGTTACCTTGCTTGGTTGTTTTGGTTTTGGTTTAACACTAATAAATACATCTAAATGTTCCATCAACTGGGTTATCTTTCCTGAAATTACAATACATGTATATGTGTTAATTAATAATTATGAAATAATGAGATACTGGGTTAACATAAACGACATTCAAGTACAATGGTGTTTTTTTAACAAACTGGCTGACATATTTGTTCATAATATAAGATAACTTCTCTTAAGTGTACCACTTTACTGTTTTTCCTTTCTGTCTATGATATAGTTTGGTCATTGTCTATACATGTAGTGAATTTTTTATGCTGTCAATCCAAAAAATAAACTCAATTCTTACATTATTTCCTTGCAAATTTTCTAACAAATAACTTAAAATACTTGGTGCTTATCTTAATGTTTGTATTGTCTCTGTATTTTATGACTACTTTTGTCAGGCAAATGACATTATTTTTTATATTGACCTGGTTTGTTGATGTCATTTCACTTATGTGTGCTTCAAAAAACATGGTTAACCCCGCCGCATTTTTGCGCCTGTCCCAAGTCAGGAGCCTCTGGCCTTTGTTAGTCTTGTATCATTTTTAATTTTAGTTTCTTGTGTATAATTTGGAGTTTAGTATGACGTCCATTATCACTGAACTAGTATACATATTTGTTTAGGGGCCAGCTGAAGGACGCCTCCGGGTGCAGGAGTTTCTCGCTGCATTGAAGACCCATTGGTGGCCTTCGGCTGTTGTCTGCTCTATGGTCGGGTTGTTGTCTCTTTGCACATTCCCCATTTCCATTCTCAATTTTATTCAATTCAATTCAGGCCCTATGCTTCTTGTACTTCAAGAGAGATGTAAGCTATTGCTCCAAGTTAAAAGCCTGTTGCTTTGAGATTAAGAAGTGCAATAAAAGCACCGTTCCTTTCCTTTGCATTTTGTTCAGTGAATGCATTGATTTTGTCCCATGAATTAATACACTGTGTTCCTTTTTTCCACTAAGCTTTTGTTAATGACCAGACAATGCAATACTGTGTCACAAATACCATTTTTATCAAATCCAACTGATATTTTGACAACATTGTCACTTTCTTGTTAAAAAAGGGGAAACAACCATGTAATATATATTTAGAACTGTCTATGTGAACATTTCTGTTTTAACTCACAACCATCACAAAATCACAAACAGAATTTTAAAAGTACTGTCATTCACAAAATTAACTAAGTATAAATCTTGTACATCAATTTTTAAGCCTTGACATCTTGTATATCAAATTATAAGCCCTGAAAACCACAGGATAAAAAATTATGAATTGTGATCCTTTTTAAATCCATTTTTTTCAAAATGTGATGTGGTTTCAGAATCATATATATTTAAATGAATAGTCATGGAATTTATGTAGCATTCAGAATAACTTTTTAAATTTTTTTTTTCAATATTTAAGCAAACATACCTTGGTCAATCTCAATTTCATCTTTAACATCAAACATCAGAACCAAAGGGAGGCAACCCTGTAATATAATTAAGTATGTACATTTGTGTGATAATTCTTGTCAGATGAATCCCAAGGTTTTTTTTCAAATATACTTTTCACTAGGAAAAGCAATTTACTTTCTTTTTTCTTTCTATCAGCATTGCTTAGACATGAAAGATTATGAAACGGTGATAATTTCAGTGTTCCAAATGTAGATATTTTTTTTCTGGGTAACAACGTATCACCCATGTCTGACATAAATGTTTGTTATATGTGGAGTTAGGCAATTATCTTAAATTCAAGGTATTAAGACTAATGAAGAAATGTTGGTGGGCATGAAGAACAATTCTAAAACTTTACTTTATTCCTTCAAATTATATTGAATAATGTTAAAAGCATTAACTTGAACAGTATAAAAAGACATTGGTTAACCATATCAACTCAAGATTACATGAATCATCTTATTTAATTCAACTAAAAAGTTCTTTTGGTACATGACATTTTTGTTCTAACCCAACAGTTAATAATACCACATACCACATTTATTGTCCTTTATCAAGTGCTGGTTGTTCTAATCTAAGCCAAATTACTAGGAAATAAAAGTTTTTTCTTACTAGGAACTTTGGAAATTATGTTTTTTAATGAGTTCATTACATCCATTTTGATTGTATAATAGATACATAAAAAACAGTAATTAATGAAAACTAACAATATTACTTTCTAAGGCAAAAACTGGTATTTCAGAGCGGAGGTATTTCAGAGCAGAGTTTGTCCTTTTCATTTCATATAAAATTTCAAATATAAAATCCAATTTCAATTATCATGATTATCAGTTATTAGATTTGTGAAATAATATTTCTGCTAAACAGAACAGTTTTTAATTAATTTATGATCTGTTCAGTAAATTCTAAATTCAATTCTACAAGAAGCTTATTTACTGCATAAACATTTCATTCTCCAATTTATCTACATAAAACATAATGTCAGCTGATGAAGTAATAAAATAATTAAAAGCACAACTCAAAAAATCGATAGGCCAATTGGAAACTTTCTTGTAATTTTAGAAAACAAGCTTTTAGTACCATGAAATGAAAAAGAGTTTGTTTGTTTATCATTTCATGTGTTCATATGCCTGTCTCGTAGATTTTTTTATTTCCCTATTCACATAGCTGGTTCAGTATCTTCCAATTAAGGGTTAATCATATTCTGGAGTCACTCTGTGCTTGTAACCTTTTACTTGATAAATTAATGATTAACTTTCTGACTTACAATTAAATGCTGTCTTGCCATGAATACACTTTCAATACTGCCTGTAACATAAACTGTACCCTTTCTGGGTGGTGTGACTGTGTTGGGGTCAGGGAAATGTATACTGGCTCCAGTTTGTTGCATAATCTGTTTGATATTCATACCCCCTCTGCCTATAATAAAGAGGTGGTGTTGTGGTGCTATCTCTAGCTGCATGCTTACTGGTAGTGATACCTGAAAATATAACAGCAAAAATTGTCTTACATTAAAATGTACCAGTAGGCATTTTTCCATGTGAATGAAAACATTTTTTTTTCTGTTTTTAATTTTAAAAGTTTTTAGAATTTTTAAAATAAACAAAGAAAGATTTAGGGAAACTACTTAAATATACAATACACCACATGGATGGACTTTGTAGCCTTCAGATTTCTCTGTATACAAAATGTTCTAGTTCAAGAAACTTTTCATTCAGTTTCAAAGTTATAAAGTGCATAAAGGTTTTGGAACTGAAAAATTAATAAAATGCTTCGCTGGGGCGCAGCTTGATACGACCGCAGAGGTCGAACCCTGAACAGTTGGGGCAAGTATGGACACAACATTCAAGCTTGATACAGCTCTGAATTTGGATTGTTATTAAATATTTGACACAGCATAGGTTTCTGACACAGAAAGAATGTGGTCTAAGAACTTGAATTTTTTTAATTTACCTATTATGGTCCAATGTCCAAAATCAAAATACATGGTTAGATTCAGCATATCAAAGAACCCCATATATTCAATTTTTGTTAAAATCAAACAAAGTTTAATTTTGGACCCCAACTTGGACAAACATGAAAACTGGGCCCATAATCAAAAATCTAAACACATGTTTGATTCAGCATATCAAAGAACCCCAAGAATTCAATTTTTGCTAAAATCAAACTAAGTTTAATTTTGGACCCTTTGGACCTTAATGTAGACCAATTTAAAAAACGGGACTTAAAATTAAAAATCTAAATACACGGTTAGATTTGGAATATCAAAGAACCCCAATAATTCAATTTTTGATGAAATCAAACAAAGTTTAATTTTGGACCCTTTTGACCTCAATATGAACCAATTTGATAGCGGGGCCCACAAATAAAAAATTTAAATTCATGGTTAGATTCAGCATATCAAAGAACCCCATATATTCAATTTTTGTTGAAATCAAAAAAAGTATAATTTTGGACCCCAACTTGGACCAACTTGAAAACTGGGCCCATAATCAAAAATCTAAACACATGTTTAGATTCAGCATATCATAGAACCCAAAGAATTCAATTTTTGTTAAAATCAAACTAAGTTTAATTTTGGACCCTTTGGACCTCAATGAAGACCAATTTAAAAAACGGGACCCAAATTAAAAATCTAAAAACACGGTTAGATTTGGCATATCAAAGAACCCCAATAATTCAATTTTCGATGAAATCAAACAAAGTTTAATTTTGGACCCTTTTGACCTCAATATGAACCAATTTGATAGCGGGGCCTACAAATAAAAAATCTAAATACATGGTTAGATTCAGCATATCAAAGAACCTCATATATTCAATTTTTGTTGAAATCAAACAAAGTTTAATTTTGGACCCCAATTTGGACCAACTTGAAAACTGGGCCCATAATCAAAAATCTAAATACATGTTTAGATTCAGCATATCAAAGAACCCCATATATTCAATTTTTGTTGAAATCAAACAAAGTTTAAATACTGGACCCTATCTTGGACCAACTTGAAAACTGGGCCCATAATCAAAAATCTAAACACATGTTTAGATTCAGCAAATCAAAGAACCCCAAGAATTCAATTTTTGTTAAAATCAAACTAAGTTTAATTTGGACCCTTTGGACCTCAATGTAGACCAATTTAAAAAACAGGACCCAAAATTAAAAACCTAAATACACGGTTAGATTTGGAATATCAAAGAACCCCAATAATTCAATTTTAGATGAAATCAAACAAAGTTTAATTTTGGACCCTTTTGACCTCAATATGAACCAATTAGATAACGGGTCCACAAATAAAAAATCTAAATACATGGTTAGATTCAGCATATCAAAGAACCCCATATATTCAATTTTTGTTGAAATCAAACAAAGTTTAATTTTGGACCCCAATTTGGACCAACTTGAAAACTGGGCCAAAAATCAAAAATCTAAATACATGTTTAGATTCAGCATATCAAAGAACCTCATATATTCAATTTTTGCTAAAATCAAACAAAGTTTAATTTTGGACCCTTTGGACATTAATGTAGACCAATTTGAAAACTGGACCCAAAATTAAAAATCTAAATACACTGTTAGATTCGGCATAACAAATAAATAAATGTGATCAAAGATTTTACAAATCTAATGCGCCATACTGTGCAATTAAAGATTACTTCTTGAAATTTTTCAATATTTAAAATTTGAAAAAAAAATAATATTTGAAGAATAATTCTTTTTAATTTCTGAAATCTGAAATGAGAAAAAATTGGCCCCCCACAATTTCTTTTTATCCCCCCCCCCTTTTTCCCCCAAAAAAATTCTTTCCCTCAAGATATGGTCATAATCTCAATTCAAATTTCCAATGGAGTTGGCAACCATAATTACCCATTTAAATTTACCATAGTGCTAACTTAATCTATTTTATAATAGAATTAATAAAAATATAGTGTCAAATCTTTCATATGGATTTTTTTGTAAAAAAAAAAGATGAAAACATTTGCAGATATTTTTACTGGTCTTCCTTTATAAATATGCATTTCTTTAAACATAATTTAAAAGCAGTGTAAGGGAAGTAACCAAAACGTTGTATTTGGATTACCTCCCTTACACTGTTTTAGATTATCTTTATTGTTCATTAACCATTACTTTATACATAATTTAAAAGCAGTGTAAGGGAGATAATTTCAATGATGTATTTGATTTATCTCCCTTACACTGCTTTAAATTATGTTTTGTACTAAAGTATTTGTCCATTAACCAGGACAACCTTGTTTTTCCCCCTTTTTTGCCCCTAATTCCTAAACAGTTTGAGCCATAACCCCCCAAAGCAAATCCTAACCATCCCTTTGTGGTATGGAAACTTGTAGTATAATTTCAGAGAGATCCATACACCGTTCCACAGTTATTGTCTGGAAACTAGAAAATGCTCATTTTTTGCCCCTTTTTGGCCCCTAATTCCTTAACTGTTGGTACCATAACCCCCAAAATCAATCCCAACCTTCCTTTTGTGGTATTTAACCTTATGGTCAAATTTCAAAAAGATCCATTCACTTAAACTAAAGTTAGAGTGCGAAAACCAATATGTATTCGGACGACGACGCCGGACGACGACGACGACGACGACGCCAACGTCATACCAATATATGACCACAAAATTTTTTTGCGGTCGTATAAAAATAGCATTTTTTTATCTGTGTGATTAAAAAAAAAATGGCAAAACATAAAACTAAGCATAATGTTTTCAAAGTCCTTTTCCCTACTAATACCTACAAACTTCAACATGCAGTTCTATAAATTCATATAGATCTGATCATCTAAATTTTGAAACCATTAAGCTCATTACTTATAAAGTACCTTATCCTCAAAAACACACATGCACTAATTGATTTTATTAAGTTTCTCCAGATGTCTAAGTCTATTGATTTAATATTAAAGATAGGTGCAAATTGCTTCAATATGTAATTAATGCATTTGAAATAAGCATGTCAATTAACCATAAGCATATTCTTTTTTTAACCACTTTCCTCTTCCTGTAACAACTTCTTGCAGACTATTTACATATCAAACACCTTTTTGTAAACAAAATACTGCATGCATTGTGAAAGATGATTGAATGGAAATATAATCTTAAGTACATGCATATGAGAAATCTTTAAACAACTGATGATTAGTTTCTCTTTCAGCTGTTTGTATAAGTGGGTGCAAGTGTCTGTTTGTTTAACTAGAAATTCTGTTTCCTTACATATAAATGGTAACCAGTTATAAATTATTTAAGACTAAAACCCCAAAACATCAACAAACACAGAAAATACATCCACAATAGATAAGTGTCTATACCATAAGAATTTATAACAAAAAGATGACAGCAAACTAGGCTTTTCTTACATTTATTAATATCATTGTAAAAGCAATAAAGGATCAGAATACCAGCATGGTTAAAGTAAAAAAAATTCAAATCCAATACAGACCTCCATTGAGAAACAACACATTTTAAATATTTGAAAAGGATTGTTTCGAGCATCTAGTTATAACAATGAAAACGACATAAAAGCACTAACAAAAAAGGTTTATCTACCACAAATTCTTTATGAGCCTGTATCAAGTCAGGAGCCTGCAATTCAGTGAATCATGTATGTCATAATTGGTTTTTTTTTTAAATTGTACTATTACAAATTGGGCTGTTTGTTTTCTTGTTTGAATTGTTTCACATTTCTGGGCCTTTTATAGCTGACTATACAGTATGGGTTTTTCTCGATTTTGAAGCCACACATTAACCTATAATTTTTTGTCCACTTAATTTGAATTCTTGTGGAGAGTTGTCCCGTTGGCAATCATACCACACCTCCTTATTTTTATATAAAATGCTATTCCATAATAAAGCAAGTACCATAACTCCTGAACGACAAAGGTAAAAATCTTTAATATCGAACTTGACCTCCGTTTTGTCATCAGTAACTAAAAATTAAAATTTGAAAAGCTAGGATGAATGGTCCTCAAATTATTGCATTGAAAAGACAAAGTCCAATTTCCCAATCAATCAAGGACTACAATAACTCCAGGAAGGCAAAAGTGAAAATATCCAATATCAAACTTGACCTCCATTTTGTCAAAATTATCAACATATAACAAGCAGAAGTCTTTACATTAAAGGTTTCACTACAGGTATCTCAGAAACTCAACATTATCAATGATCCATGAAATTTAGCTCAAGGTAATATCAACCCTGCTACACAGCATGCATGTACACATTACAATCATTCCATACACCAATAAAATGCTCCGCAGGGCGCAGCTTGATACGACCGCAGAGGTCGAACCATGAACAGTTGGGGGCAAGTATGGACACAACATTCAAGCTTGATACAGCTCTGAATTTGGATTGTGATTAAATATTTGACACAGCATAGGTTTCTGACACAGAATGAATGTGGTCTAAGAACTTAAAAATTTTAAATTGGACATTCACCTATTATGGTCCAATATCCAAAATCTAAATACATGGTTAGATTCAGCATATCAAAGAACCCCAAGAATTCAATTTTTGATGAAATCAAACAAAGTTTAATTTTGGACCCTTTTGATCTCAATGTGGACAAAGTTGATAATGGGGCCCAAAAATCAAAAATCTAAATACATGGTTAGATTCAGCATATCAAAGAACCCCATATATTCAATTTTTGTTGAAATCAAACAAAGTTTAATTTTGGACCCCGATTTGGACCAACTTGAAAACTGGGCCCATAATCAAAAATCTAAATACATGTTTAGATTCAGCATATCAAAGAACCCTAAAAATTCAATTTTTGTTAAAATCAAACTAAGTTTAATTTTGGACCCTTTGGACGTTTATGTAGACCAATTTGAAAACGGAACCAAAAATTAAGAATCTAAATACACGGTTAGATTCAGCATATCAAAGAACCCCAATAATTCAATTTTTGATGAAATCAAACAAAGTTAAATTTTGGTCCTTTGGACCTCAATGTGGACCAATTTAAAAATGGGGCCCAAAATCAAAAAACTTAATACACGATTAGATTCAGCATATTAAAGAACCCCAAGAATTCAAGAATAAAACCCCATTGAAATTGATCAAGAAATAAGCAATTTATAGGAAGTATCTTCTTTTGCACAATACTGCATGTACTGTGCAATTGAATATTTCTTGCTATTGCGCAATACTGTGCAATTGAAGATTTCTTCCTATTGCGCAATACTGTGCAATTGAAGATTTCTTGCAATTGTGCAATACTGTGCAATTGAAAATTTCTTGCTATTGTACAATACTTATTATATAATAATTTACGATCCTGTTTGGTGTGTATCTCCTACCATATCATTATTATTTGCTTTTAAATATAAATAATCAGAAATAACCAACTTAAAATGGAAAATTTTAAAAGAAAAACTAGAGGCTCTAAAGAGCCTGTGTCGCTCACCTTGGTCTAAGTGCATATTAAACAAAGGACACAGATGGATTCATGACAAAATTGTGTTTTGGTGATGGTGATGTGTTTGTAGATCTTACTTTACTGAACATTCTTTCTCCTTACTATTATCTCTATCTATAATGAACTTGGCCCGGTAGTTACAGTGGAAAATATATTGTAAAAATTTACAAAAATTTACAAAATTTATGAAAATTGTAAAAAATTGACTATAAAGGGCAATAACCCCTTAAGGGGTCAATTGACAATTTTGGTCATGTTGACTTATTTGTAGATCTAACTTTGCTGTACATTATTGCTGTTTACAGTTTATCTCTATCTATAATAATATTCAAGATAATAACCAAAAACGGCAAAATTTTCTTAAAATTACCAATTCAGGGGCAGCAACCCAACAACGTGTTGCCTGATTGGTCTGAAAATTTCAGGGCAAATAGATCTTGACCTAATGAACAATTTTAACCCATCAGATTTGCTCTAAATGCTTTGGTTTCAGAGATATGAGCCAAAAACTGCATTTTACCCTATGTATTATTTTTTAGCCATGTCTGCCATCTTGGTTCGCGGGCGGGGTCATCGGACACATTTTTTAAACTAGATACCCTAATGACGATTGGGGACAAGTTTGGTTAAATTTGTCTTAGTAGTTTCAGAGGAGAAGATTTTTGTAAAGGATTACAAAAATTTACGAAAAATGGTTAAAAACTGACTATAAAGGGCAATAACTCCTTAAGAGGTCAACTGACCATTTTGGTCAAGTTGACTTATTTGTAGATCTTACTTTGCTGAACATTATTGCTGTTTACAGTTTATCTCTATCTATAATAATATTCAAGATAATAACCAAAAACGGCAAAATTTCCTTAAAATTACCAATTCAGGGGCAGCAACCCAACAACGGGTTGTCAGATTCATCTGAAAATTTCAGGGCAGATAGATCTTGACCTAATAAACAATTTTACCCCATATCAGATTTGCTCTAAATGCTTTGGTTTCAGAGATATAAGCCAAATTCTACATTTTACCCCTATGTTCTATTTTTAGCCATGGCGGCCATCTTGGTTGGTTGGCCGGGTCACCGGACATATTTTTTAAACTAGATACCCCAATGATGATTGTGGCCAAGTTTGGTCAAATTTGGCCCAGTAGTTTCAGAGGAGAAGATTTTTGTAAAAGTTTACGGACGACGGACGACAGACGCAGGACGACGGACGCAAAGTGATGAGAAAAGCTCACTTGACCTTTCAGGTCAGGTGAGCTAAAAAAGGAAAAAAAGAAAAAAAAAGGAAAAAAAAAAAATCCCCTCCCCCCAAATTTATGAACCCCCTTATGATTCATCACCCCCAAACTCAATCCCAGCCTTTCCTTTGTGGTATGGTACCTTGCAGTACAATTTCAGAGAGATCCATACACTTGAACACAAGTTATTGTCTGGAAACTAGAAAAATGCTTATTTTTGGCCCCTTTTTGGCCCCCAATTCCTAAACGTTTCGGGCAATTACCCCCAAACTCAATTCCAGCTTTCCCTTTGTGATATGGAACCTTGTAGTATAATTTCAGAAAATATCCAAACACTTACACACAAGTTATTGTCATGAAACTAGAAAAATGCTTGTTTTTTGCCCCTTTTTTTGGCCCCTAATTCCTAAAATTTTGAGGCAATTACCCCCAAAATCAATTACAGCCTTCCTTTTGTGATATGGAACCTTGTGGTACAATGTCAGAGAGATCCATACACTTACACACAAGTTATTGTCTGGAAGTTACAAAAATGCTTATTTTTGGCCCCTTTTTGGCCCCTAATTCCTTAACTGTTGGTACTATAACCCCAAAATCAATCCCAACCTTCCTTTCGTGGTATTGAACCTTATGGTAAAATTTCATGGAGATCCATTCACTTAAACTAAAGTTAGAGTGCGAAAACCAATGTGTCTTCGGACGACGACGACGACGACGCCAACGTCATACCAATATACGACCAAAAAATTTTCAATTTTTGCGGTCGTATAAAAATGGTTGACCCTATTGCTCAAAGAATATGATAAACAGACCAACCATGTAGATTATTCAACTTTTGTCGCAGACAAGACAATAATTTAAAAGGCATTGATTGAAAAATGTTCAGGTTATTTCACTTAAACAGCTGGAGCTGCCCATCATACTTCCCAAAATTTATAAGAGGATTTTTCTGTCATAAAACTAAGCTATTAAACAATAGGTTAACTACAGAAAGTTCTAAAAGACTCTTATTTCTTTTCATTGTTTTTTTTTTTTTTTTTTTTAGATAAAGACATAAAAATATGTTTTTTGTGTAGTAGACTCCTGCATTATCAAGACTTTATATTTATACTATAGTTAAAAAGAAAGTTTATTCAAAGTTTAATATCAAATGTATAAATATACTATCTGTAGATACCCCAGAAGTTGCTGTCAGTTGTTCCATAAGTCTTAATGTTCCTTCCTTTACAGATTTAGCATTACAGACTGTGCCTCTAACAACTACAGTAGTTGTGTATGCTCTGGGTCTCTGACGGAACGTGACAGATATTGTGTACTGTTGCTGAAGTTGTTGTACTAATGGTGAAGATGAATCAGGTGTTAGACCAGTTACAGGAAGTTCAAACATGAACACTAATGGCAGTAGTTCCTAAAACATGAATTTTTCATCTATAAAATATTTACTTCAACAAAATGTCTATGAAATTGAATACTGTTCTGTAGTTCAGTTCCAACTCATTGAGGTATACAGAACATCATCTCCTGTTAAACATTTCTACTGAACAATCTCCCATGTTATACATCTATATAAAGAACACAAGTCTTAGTTGATCCATGAAGGACATATGCCCCCTGGCTACAAAAATGCTCTTAATTGTAAGTCTAGACAATTTTATAATTAATTCAACCATAACACAACCAAAATAGTTTAGAATGCATTCAACCATAACACAACCAAAAAAAAGCATCAACACTATAGTATAACTTTTGTTAAAGGCAAAAATAGAGGACTTTCACCAAGACATATGTGCTACTGTGGATTCATTTATTTTCGTGGGTACCAATTTTCGTGGATTCAGGAAAACTTACATGTTCGTGGATATTTAATTTCGTGGTTTTTGACAATGTCTGCATACAAGCCTATAGTATATTTGCCATTTGTTGAACATTTAATCCACGAAAATTGGTATCCAACGAATAATAATGAATCCACAGTATGTTACTACCAATTGTTTAAGAAAAGGTGTAAATGCACCTAATCAGAGGCAAAAACAGTTATGTGTACTTAAACCAACAGCGAAAGCTATTTCTGCATTACAGTTTTTTTTTTTTTTTGCTGTTTAAATTGATTTTTGAGATCACTGGACTAGTATTAATGAGGAACATCTAACTGATTAAAATCAACACATTTTTTATTCTTTGAATAGATCCACAATCCTCCTGCCAACCATTACTGATTTACAGCTGATTTTTACTTTACAAAACCACCATTCTATTTTCTAAGTAAATAATCATCTGTTAAATGTTACACAACAAGAGTAATACGAAGCTGTTTTTAATTATTTTATTACTTTTCAGTTACAACTGATGGGAAAAGAATGAGAGTTATCTCTAGTGAAACAGATGAACTACAGTTTATTACCATATTTTCACAGCCATGAAATTGACAACTGTACCTTCAATATGCTGGTAATATCAACAAGAAATAGTTGAAATGTACAAAATGCAGAAATACAATAGCTTTTTTAATCTAAATAGACTCCTTGTCACATAGATACCATCTTTTAAAGTCAGCACTTCAATCACTTTTAATACAACATGTTGCCACTTTTCATAGGGAAATAATTTCAAATCTGAAAATGATTATTTAAGACAGGTTTCAGTATTTAATTTACTTTTGGATTTGAACCTAGTTGAAAGGTTTATAAGGGAAATGTGAATACTTATATACTGTGGATTCGTTATTATTCCTGGGATACTAATTTTCTTGGATTTCATAGGTATAGGTTAACCACAATTCCCATATGATGTTCTTCTTTCGCTTTGTAAACAACACCGTGATAAAATTCTCAATATATCTATACTTAGCGCAGACTCAGAGATATACATAATAATGGATGTTACAATATCCCTCCCATGTAAATCCACATGTATCGGAACCTATTTGCAAACGCTATGCCGATTTTATTGTTATAAAATTAGCAATTGAAAAAAGACTACAGCACTTTTATTTTTATTCTGATGCATAACAAAAAGAATTAATCCAAAAGAGCTCGGAGAAATCGACGAAATCAAAATAAAATAAAAAGCCGCGAAAGTCCATTAATGCTTTTGGCATATTTTAGTCATTTCAAAAACTGACGTCATACAAATGAAAACGCTAAAGCTGAAGGTTTTTCCATTACGTGAACCATAAAATTCGTATAATATTACATTGAAATGAATATTTGAGGTAGGTGTTGTTTTATTTTCTCTATTGTCGCGTTTTTTGCATATTTACTGATTTCAGCAAGTCAACATGGCGGCTCCTTAGTTACGAAATGTCAACCTTGGATTTGACGGTAGCTTACGAGAAAAACATGTAAACTAAAAATGGCAAATGTTGGGCTTGAGAATGAACAGAATAAAGCACATTTTTTCTAGTGGTTATTTACAAACTAATTCATGCAAGCTACAGATTCATTAGAATGTTTTAGCTTTATCTAAATGGGAGTAAAAAAGAACAGCCACACACAGCAATCCCACCCTCGCTTCTGTTTTTTAATGACCGTATTTGTCCTATTAGAATCGAAATAATTCATGGAAGCCATAGATTTGTTGTAAATTTAGTCATGGCCTGGGTCATGAAATTCGTTAATTTGATCCCTCGCTAACGCTCAGGATAAAATTTGAATATCACGGCCCAGGCCATGTGTAAATTTCCAACAAATCTATGGCTTCCATGAATTATTTCTTAAATTTAAATGTTCAACGAAGTACAATTAAGGCTTGTATGCATCTTTTAAGCAAATCCCACTAAATATCCTCAAAAATAAAATTTTCCTAACTCCTTTTCCCCAATTCACAATAAACTGCTTCGCTGAGCGCAGCTGGATACGCCCGCAGAGGTCCAACCCTGAACAATTGGGGCAAAAATGGACACAATATTCAAGCTTGATACAGGTCTGAATTTGGATTGTATTAAATATTTGACATATTATAGGTTTCTGAATAAATGTAATCAGAACTTGAAATTGGTTATATGAATTGAATTTATATTCAATTAAAGATTTCTTGCTGTTGTGCAATACACTGTGCTGTTGTGCAATACTTAGTAAATCTGTTGTCAGACTATAAACAATTAAAGTTCAATTAATTCTCAATGTCATATTAGAAATTTATGAAAATGTAAAGGGAGCTTACATCAATAGATATAAACAATTCACCAAAGTTTCATGAGAATTGCTGATAGCATTTTTGAGTTATTGTCCGAAAACTGGAAAATTCCCCCTTTTTTAATGAATAAAACCCCCTAACTCAGAAATGTAAAATGTAAAATTTATAAAATTCTAAATGGAGCTTACATCAATAGATATAAACAATTCACCAAAGTTTCATAAGAACTGCTGAAAGCATTTTTGATTTTTTGTCCGAAAACTGGAAAATCCCCCTTTTTTTATGAATAAAACCCTGTAACTCGGAAACGTAAAATCTAAAATATATAAAAATCGAAAGGGAGCTCATGTCAATAGATATAAACAATTCACCACAATTTCTTGCGTGTTGGTGAAAGCATTCTTGAGTTATTGTCCGAAAACTGGAAAATCACCCTTTTTTTAATGTTGACAACAGACGGACAGACGGACAGAGGTATACCATAATATGTCCCGTAAACGGGCGTATAAAAATTGGTATACATGAAAAAATATGAATCCACAGTGTTAAATTAACTTTAACAACCATATTAATTAGAATTTATCTATTCCATTCATCCCTTTCGTTATTTTCTTAATCAAATGGGAATATGAATTCTAAGAGAAGTTGGTTGGGGATGAGACTTTAGCCATTTGGGAAGCAAAAGTGATTCAGCATGTCAATGTTTTGAGGAATTTTGCTAAATTTGGAAATGAAGAATCTTTTTCTCTTATTAACTTATTGAAATTCCTAAAAACTGTATGGAGAATTCCTAAAAAGCTGTATGGAGAATTCCTAAAATAAAACGGTATGGAGAATTCCTAATAAGCTGTATGGAATGGTATTTGTTATACATGTACCAATATTTTCCAATTCTTTTTTCGCACTTATAACTATATGAATCATAACAAATTTGCAGTTATGTTTGTTTACAATTCATTTTGAATCCCTTATATTATGGTTCATCTGAACTTTTACAAAGGATGGGAAAGTTGCTTTTTTCCCCATCAATATAAACCACAGACACTTAACTTTACTTAATTATTGTATGCTGAGTAGTTAGGCTTTCTTAATACCATAACGTTATGCTAAGATCAGATTCTTGAACAGGATATCTTTTTTCTTGAAACTATTTTTTATCACTTAACATTTGATGATACTTAAAAAAAGTTTTGTTTGCCATCTGTGACATGATTAAAAAGAATCTTGCGTAAAAAGAGCTGATTTAAAAAAAAAAATGTTTTCCCCCTGTTCAAGAGATTGATCTCGTGTGCATTCCCTATATAATACAGATGGTCCAACAAATTTCCTAGAGTAAGATTGTATGTCATCTTGGACCCAGACATGCCTTGTTAGACACTGGAAATTTACCCTTAAACATCTTGCTTTGAAATGGTGTGGTGCTGTTTCCAAAATTAAATAGCTTAATGTCTTGTACTTGAACACATTTCTACTGTAGTTTTCACTTAGTAGTACTTACTCTAATTTGAGCCCTAGCAGTTTCTACTCCTGCAGGTTGTCCAGCAATTGATACCTAAAAGGATGAAAGAATTTGTTACCAACTCACATGACTCAAGGCTGCAGAATAGCTACTTTTTTACACATAAAAATAATTAGAAAAGGCAACATTATTTGTTAAAGACTGCATCTCATGTTCATCTTATGTTGTCTTTTGGAATTTTATCTTTGGGTAATTTCTCATTGATGCATACACTACATCTTTTTTATTCTTAACACTTTTCAATATCAAGGACAGGGTTTATTCATTTACAAATGTAGTCAGACATGTAAATTGAAAAAAAACCACAAACACATTAATGTACTATAGGTGATCTTTATATGTCTATTATGCTTAATGTGTATTGTTGGGTTGTTTACTCATCATCAGTTACTACACATCTCCTTCTATTGGTAGATTCACAGGTTTATTACTTATTTTGTATTATACATGTAAAATTTATCAAGAATTATATGGATGACAGACCTAACAAAAAATTGTAAGGATGGTGTACAAAGTAACGAGTACAAAAATTAGCTCAGATTCTTTACTTTAATACCATGAGTTCTTTACCATAAGGCATAACAACATAACATTAAAGTATGAATATTACTCTGTTGTTTTGAAACTTTGTTCCAGATGGATTCAAAGTATTTTAACATGATTTTTTTATACCAATGTCCTATCCAGTTGTGTTATGGTCACAAAGGAACACAAGACACTTTATTTCATTTTTAACCTTTCTTAACTAAAATAAACTGTTATCACAGAGATATGTCTAGCCTTTTTGTAATTTTGATAATGCAAATGTGTAAATAAGAATTAGCAATATTTAACATGTAAGTTATGCAAATATTGAAAGTCAATGAACCATGACTGACGGTACATGGTTAAACAATCTCCATGGAAATGAGATGTGCAAATGCTAATACAACTGTATACCAAATACCATTGACTTATCATAAGTCGTTCCCTTTAAATAAACCTAAACACAAACATTAACTTGTCAACTATGTAAAAGTTTCAAAGTCAATAAACCATGATAAGGGGTTCGGAGTTATATAATCTCCATGGAAACGAAACTTGCAAATGCCAAAACATTTGCATACCAAATATCATCTTAAACTGATCTAATCAAAAACTAATACATGTAAACTAAGCAAAAGTTTCAATAGACCATGACTGAATGGGCAGGGCCAAATATTCTCAAATGGAAATTAGATGTGCTAATGCTAATACAACTGCATACCAAATATCATTGACCTACCACTAATGGTTCACCACAAACTAGACCTAATCACAAACTAATACAATGTTGACGCCACCGCCGACGTCGAAAACAGCATACCTATGTCTCGCCTTGACGGAGTCAAAAGGCGAGACAACAAAGGATACTTCCATACCTACAATCACAATGTACCTGATTACTTTTTTCTTGAACATGATTGCCCCGATTGGAGTCTGGGAAGTGGATATGACATCCTGTTTCCTGCATTACCCGTTTTATGTTGTTACCTCCCTTGCCAATAACATGGGAGTGGTCTGTATGGGATACATCCATTTTCAAAGTAACTCTATTACTCTGAAAAAAATACCATATTTATAATATTGATCTATCTGGCAAATTTTCAAGTCTTAATTGGAAACAAATATGAATAATGATAAATAAATTTTAACTATATTTCTCCAGAGAGAAAATTAAATGACAGGTTTAGACTTCAAACAAAATTTAGTATAATGATCATAATGAATGTATAACATGCACAGAATTTTAAAAAAATTATACACTAGAATAATCATTGCTCAATCAAAATTCAAGAATGTCGGTTAACAGTTCTGTGTGAAGTAAGAGTACTCTAAGAACCATTGACTACCATTTATAAGGAACAGAACCTCTTCAGAAATTTTTTTATTCACAATGGTCTTTATGAAGGCTTAGAAAATGTCTTTGAAAAAAAAATATTCCATGAAATTGACAAAGCATATGTACAAATCAAAGACACACTAAAAAGCAACTATAATTTTAGAGAATTTTAAAATCTTTTAGTTTCGTTTTATCCAATTACATTTCGCTATTGTTCATAATAATAATGGGTTAAATAGGAAAGAAGATACAATCTTGATATACAGCTTACAAGTGACCTTGATTGGAACTATACTCATATATACCAATGTTGTTCATGAAGATTTTAATGATAAACTTTAAATTTTGTCGCCACTGTATTTTCATGCGGTCATAAAATTCAAAACACAAGGTCTTCTTAGTCAATCTACAATTAACTTTGAATCAATAATTGAACTGCCTTCCACATGTTAATTCAATTTAAATACTGAACTGTATAAACTTAAAACTTCAAATGAAAAATAAATTACATAATTTTTTAACACTCAAAATGTATATGAAAAATTCTCACAAAATGTCTTCATGTTTGAAGGTTATCATCATTCATTACAACTCAATTACTTTTTTTTTTAAATAATGGTATTTAAATTGCAGGAACAGCTTACAAAAGATTCTTGTCATTTAATTTACAATATTATAAAACCAATGTATGTGCACTTTTGTTAGTCATTAAACTATATTCTGTCAATAAGAAACAATAAAATGCTCCGCTGGGGCGCAGCTTGATACGACCGCAGATGTCGAACCCTGAACAGTTGGGGCAAGTATGGACACAACATTCAAGCTTGATACAGCACTGAATTTGGATTGTAATTAAATATTTGACACAGCATAGGTTTCTGACACAGAATGAAAGTGGTCTAAGAACTTAAAAAATTTTAATTTACCTATTCAAACCATATCAATACATGTGATGGACTGTGAAACTCAGATCAGGAGATTGGAAAATTTTGGTCAGGAGATTAGGACTCAGATCAGGAGGTTTTTAGTCGACATAAATTTTGACGTAAATGTAACCGTGTGCTGTAAAAATTGTCTTTTAAAGTGTGTATTCTTCAACTTTCCATCCGAATGAATTATGTTTATAGTACCCTTGTACTTATAAAGTTTCTCTATCTTTTTTAAATTTTTTAATTCATATCTTTTATATCATTTTTCTATAGAACAATCATTGCATTCAAAACATTTGTTTAACTATCAGCAATTGCAATTAGTTTATATTTGCATATTAAGAAACATATATATAAGGTCTAGAATAAAGGGTCATAGTTATTATATAAATTTCAATTTAAGTCTTGAAAGGAAGTATATTATTATTTTTTTATTTGTCCTAAGAGTTTAAATTAATTTAAGTACCATCCTTTTATGATTATTTGTTCAATTTATATTTTATTTATATTCTTTTAAAAATTTACATTATTGAAAGGAAAGAAACTTAAAACAGGATAAATCAAGGGAAGTAACCCAATAAATACACAAAGTTTTTATTACACAACGGCAGTTAGCCTGAGGTAAAAATTGTTGATTACCAGTAAGTTTGACACCCAAGCTGACAAGTGAAGCCATATAATTATGCATGCTAATTGATTTACATGTAAAATATAACTTCAGGTAATGTCAGTTACACCAGATGTCTGAGATGATATGTTGGGGAAAAAATTTCATACACTGGATTTTTTTCTCTTCAACGGGAGGTCGGGAGGAGACCCCTGAAAACGGGATTATTGTACTCCCGTTGGGAGGTTCACATGTATGCATATCATTATTATTTGCTTTTATATATAAATCAGAAATAACCAATTTAAAATGGAAAATTTTAAAGAAAAAAAAAGGGAAAAAAAATCCCCCCCCACCAATTTTTTGAACCCCCTTATGATTCATCACCCCCAAACTCAATCCCAGCCTTCCCTTTGTGGTATGGTACCTTGCAGTATAATTTCAGAGAGATCCATACACTTGAACACAAGTTATTGTCTGGAAACTAGAAAAATGCTTGTTTTTTTGCCCCTTTTTGGCCCCAAATTCCTAAACGTTTGGGGCAATAACCCCCAAACTCAAACCCAGCTTTCCCTTTGTGATATGGAACCTTGTGGTACAATGTCAGAGAGATCCATACACTTACACACAAGTTATGTCTGGAAGTTACAAAAATGCTTATTTTTGGCCCCTTTTTGGCCCCTAATTCCTTAAATGTTGGTACCATAACCCCCAAAATCAATCCCCACCTTCCTTTTGTGGTATTGAACCTTATGGTAAAATTTCATTGAGATCCATTCACTCAAACTAAAGTTAGAGTGCGAAAACTAATGTGTCTTCGGACGACGACGCCGGACGACAACGACGACGCCAACGTCATACCAATATACGACCACAAAAATTTTTTTGCTGTCGTATAAAAACTATTAAACAAATCTAATACAAATAAATAACCTCTGTAAAAGGACATGGTTTCATTTTCTTTTTTTTTTCTGTGATCAATCATGGCAGTCTGTTTTCTATGTCAATGTGTTTTTTTTTTATTATTGTATTGGCTAGAATTATTTATTTTATATGTTTAGTCCATGACAAATCTAATTGATAGAGGGTTGAAAACTGAATTTAGAAGTTCAAAGGATTGAGTCTGAACTGCTCATGTGTTTTAAGTACAAATGATTCCTCTAACAACCTAAGGATCATTTAGATAAAAAGTTCAAAGAAGTAGCTTTTTCCTATTGATTGCCCCTGTGGTCTTGGTAAAAAAAACAATACTGGTATTTAAACAAATCTATTTGTCTGATCAATAAAAAAGCAGTAAAGCCACTTTCTGGTTTAGATTTCAGCAAGGGTTCCGCAAAACATTCAAACATGTAACAACAATACATTGTCTAGAGTATATTGATCCCCAAAATGAGCTTATTTCTTTATTGGAATATTATTGGGAATATAAACCAATGTTAGATTATTGGTTAGCTAATTAAACATATTTTCAAATGAATATATATGCACCTTATGGATAAAGGTGGCCAAGTTTAATTGCTCTCAGAAAAGGCAATCTTACAAAAAGTTTACAGACATTTGGCAATAGATGGACATATAATGATGGGAATGACAATTTTTACTGTCTGTAAATGTAGAGGAATTAGGTAGTATGATTGCTTAACTATCAATACCATCAGTGTCTATAATTATATCATTCCTACTCATTTAACTTTATTTCTGAGTTTTTCAGTTGATTTTAATGATTTGTTACTTTAAAAATCTCTTGGGTTCAAAAGCACTATAAGATTTACTCGTCTTTGGGAAGACCTTGACTTCATAAGAACCTACCAGGTTTGTCATAAGACATATTTAACTCTAAATTGAAATACATATCTTAACTTGTCATCCCAAGAGAGATTTGTTACCCGATTATAACATTTTGCATGCATGTTTATAAAAATGTAAACACTCTCAAAAAGCAGAGTTTAATCAGATATCCTTTAAGCAACTGATGAAATTTAGATTTACTGACATATGGTACTTCAAGCTGATGTTTGCATTGATTTCTCTATCTTTTGACAGAAATTTAGTAACTTTTCACCTAAAACACATACATATGACGTAAAATAGAAGGGTAATGATTTTCCATTACAGTACCCTTTTAAAATCTGTGATTAAACACAACAAGCAAAATCCTGTCTTGCCTTTTGGATAGTTTACATAATGTGATATCTCATGTAAGGAAAAATAGCACAGTAAGTAATGACATCTGTGATTAACTTACAACTCACATTATAGTCCAGGTACATTAGTACATTTATATAAGCCCAGCACCACTACAACTACAGGGATGATTAACAACCTTAACTACCTAAGAGGATCTTGCTCATTGAAACTAGTAGCAGAAAAAAAAGAGATCTAATAAAAGAGATAGTCACAAGTATGAATGGTTTAAAACTCCAAAACAAATTTAGCACTCAAATGTAAAATGAAGTTAAGCTTATTACAGAATATACCTTTCAAAGTGTACCTTTTTAATGGAAGATGTCTGAATAACAAATGGAAGCATTGAACTTACTTTTGTGTCCAATATGGACATTATATGTTCTTTGGCAGATTTGACATCCTCAGGATAACCAACCACTTTAATGTGAGGATCTACAAAAGAAAAAGGTACTCATTTATATTTTCATTTCTGAGCCATGCAAACTAAGAGATACACTACATTTCTGCTTTTTTCTGTGCTCTCTAGTCTTTTGTATGCATGTTTTTAAAGAAGTAATAAAATGCTCCGCAGGGCGCAGCTTGATACGACCGCAGAGGTCGAACCCTGAACAGTTGGGGGAAGTATGGACACAACATTCAAGCTTGATACAGCTTTGGATTTGGATTGTGATTAAATATTTGACACAGCATAGGTTTCTAACACAGATTGAATGTGGTCTAAGAACTTAAAAATTTTAAATTGGACATTCACCTATTATGGTCCAATATCCAAAATCTAAATACATGGTTAGATTCAGCATATCAAAGAACCCCAAGAATTCAATTTTTGATGAAATCAAACAAAGTTTAATTTCGGACCCTTTTGACCTCAATGTGGACAAAGTTGATAACGGGGCCCAAAAATCAAAAATCTAAATACATGGTTAGATTCAGCATATCAAAGAACCCCATATATTCAATTTTTGTTGAAATCAAACAAAGTTTAATTTTGGACCCCGATTTGGACCAACTTGATAACTGGGCCCATAATCAAAAATCTAAATACATGTTTAGATTCAGCATATCAAAGAACCCTAAGAATTCAATTTTTGTTAAAATCAAACTAAGTTTAATTTTGGACCCTTTGGACCTTAATGTAGACCAATTTGAAAACGGAACCAAAAATTAAGAATCTAAATACACGGTTAGATTCGGCATATCAAAGAACCCCAATAATTCAATTTTTGATGAAATCAAACAAAGTTTAATTTTGGACCCTTTTGACCTCAATGTGGACAAAGTTGATAACGGGGCCCAAAAATCAAAAATCTAAATACATGGTTAGATTCAGCATATCAAAGAACCCCATATATTCAATTTTTGTTGAAATCAAACAAAGTTTAATTTTGGACCCCGATTTGGACCAACTTGAAAACTGGGCCCATAATCAAAAATCTAAATACATGTTTAGATTCAGCATATCAAAGAACCCTAAGAATTCAATTTTTGTTAAAATCAAACTAAGTTTAATTTTGGACCCTTTGGACCTTAATGTAGACCAATTTGAAAACGGAACCAAAATTTAAGAATCTAAATACACAGTTAGATTCGGCATATCAAAGAACCCCAATAATTCAATTTTTGATGAAATCAAACAAAGTTTAATTTTGGACCCTTTGGACCTCAATGTGGACCAATTTAAAAACGGGGCCCAAAATCCAAAAACTAAATACACGGTTATATTCAGCATATTAAAGAACCCCATGAAATCAAGAATAAAACCCCATTGAAATTGGTCAAGAAATAAGCAATTTATAGGAAGTATCTTCTTTTGCACAATCCTGTGCTATTAAATATTTCTTGCTATTGCGCAATACTGTACAATTGACAATTTCTTGCTATTGCGCAATATTGTGCTATTGGATATTTCTTGCTATTGCGCAATACTGTGCAATTGAAGATTTCTTGCTATTGCGCAATACTGTGCAATTGAAGATTTCTTGCTATTGTGCAATACTGTGCAATTGAAAATTTCTTGCTATTGCACAATACTTATTATATAATAATTTACACATCCTGTTTGGTGTGTATCTCCTACCATATCATTATTATTTGATTTTAAATATAAATCAGAAATAACCAACTTAAAATGGAAAATTTTAAAAGAAACAAAAAAGGAAAAAAAGAAAAAAAAAGAAAAAAAAAATAAATCCCCCCCCAAAATTTTTTGAACCCCCATTATGATTCATCACCCCCAAACTCAATCCCAGCCTTCCCTTTGTGGTATGCTACCTTGCAGTACAATTTCAGAGAGATCCATACACTTGAACACAAGTTATTGTCTGGAAACTAGAAAAAAATGTGTTTTTTGGCCCCTTTTTGGCCCCAAATTCCTAAACGTTTAGGGCAATTACCCCCAAACTCAAACCCAGCTTTCCCTTTGTGATATGGAACCTTGTAGTACAATTTCAGAAAGATCCATACACTTACACACAAGTTATTGTCATGAAACTAGAAAAATGCTTGTTTTTTGCCCCTTTTTTGGCCCCTAATTCCTAAAATTTGGAGGCAATTACCCCCAAAATCAATCCCAGCATTCCTTTAGTGATATGGAACCTTGTGGTACAATGTCAGAGAGATCCATACACTAACACACAAGTTATGTCTGGAAGTTACAAAAATGCTTATTTTTGGCCCCTTTTTGGCCCCTAATTCCTTTACTGTTATTACCATAACCCCCAAAATCAATCCCAACCTTCCTTTTGTGGTATTGAACCTTGTGGTAAAATTTCATAAAGATCCATTCACTTAAACTAAAGTTAGAGTGCGAAAACCAATGTGTCTTCGGACGACGCCGGACGACGACGACGCCAACGTCATACCAATATACGACCACAAAAATTTTTTTGCGGTCGTATAAAAACTAATAAAACCTTTTGGAGAACTCTACTTGGCTTTTTTTTTTAACAATTACCTAATTATTCCATCTAAATTAAAATCTGTGTTTAAGGCCTATTCAAATCCTGATAGGACCATTGAAAAAGTTACTGGAATAACTGGAATAAATGGAACAGTATATAGTAATTCGATCAAAATTTGGAAAAGCTGAGCTTAAGTGCATTAAACTTTTCAACATCTGCATCGTGACTACCATATCTCAAAGTAAAATTTGTTTCATCATACATGACATATGTGTTTGCACCTTCAAAACTTCACCACTTTTTCAAACAAAAGTTTTGTAACTGTTATCACCACTGCAATTTTTGAGAGATTTTCAATCTGGAAAGCACACCAATTATGTCATGTACATCAGCATTCAAATTATATTCTAATTTTTACATGTAACTTGTGAGATAAAATGTAAAGCTGAAAAGTTTCACCACCACAGCATTCACAGGATGTGATTATAATTTATCTCATGAGGTTCAAATAAACAGCAAAATTATCATTTCTTTAATAAAATAAAACATTTTGTATAAAAAATGACTGGAAGATAGGAAATCCAAGGGTGATACCCAGAGAGAACTCCACTAAAGCTAGTTATAGATGCCTTTGTGTGTGGTATAATTGACAAATTTTGACTGAGATAAGGAATAAGTACCTACTTCTTCTAATCATAACTAGCAAATAATACTAACTGTCAATTTGTTGAATGAATGATTACTGTTTGATGACAACGTATCATTACTTATTGAAAAAGCAATTTAAATCATACCATACTGATACAAATTAAAAACATTCAAATGACAAATTTTATTTAATAGGAAAGTAATAGAAAACTTGCAAATAACTACGTTTTAAACATAAATTTTTCATTCAGTTAGCAAATTTTCTTAATGGGTTAAATCTACCTAGTTAATTTATAATTTTGCTACTCCCAAACAGAACTTAAAAATAGTAAACGATACATTCAATAAATGCCTGGCTATGTAAAAGAAGATTAAATATTGCCAGACCCAAAACAAAACAATGAAATATATAAAGAAAAGTCATTTTGACCCATTCCAATTTTCTCAACTTCACATTTTTTTTAAATTGAAATAAAATGCTCCGCTGGGGCGCAGCTTGATACAACCGCAGAGGTCGAACCCTGAACAGTTGGGGCAAGTATGGACCAGGCATGGGGCGAATTACATTGCAATGTAATGCATTATATTACAATTACTTTGACCAAACCATGCATTATATTACAATTACAATTACATGCATTTATCAAAGTAATGCATTATATTACAATTACTTTTGCAAAGTAATGCCTTGAATTACACATTACATTTGAAAATTTTATTAAGTGAATAGAAAAATTAAATGGACACAACATTCAAGCTTGATACAGCACTGAATTTGGATTGTGATTAAATATTTGATACAGCATAGGTTTCTGACACAGAATGAATGTGGTCTAAGAACTTAAAAAATTTTAATTTACCTATTCAAACTATATCATTATTATTTGCTCTTATATATAAATCAGAAATAACCAATTTAAAATGGAAAATTTTAAAGAAAAAAAAAATCCCTCCACTAAATTTTTTGAACCCCATTATGATTCATCACCCCCAAACACAATCCCAGCCTTCCCTTTGTGGTATGGTACCTTGCAGTACAATTTCACAGAGATCCATACACTTGAACACAAGTTATTTGTCTGGAAACTAGAAAAATGCTTGTTTTTAGGCCCCTTTTTGGCCCCAAATTCCTAAATGTTTAGGGCAATTACCCCCAAACTCAAACCAAACTTTCCTTTTGTGATATGGAACCTTGTAGTACAATTTCATAAAGATCCATACACTTACACACAAGTTATTGTCTGGAAACTAGAAAATGCTTGTTTTTAGGCTCCTTTTTGGCCCCAAATTCCTAAATGTTAAGGGCAATTACCCCCAAACTCAATACCAGCATTCCCTTTGTGGTATGGTACCTTGCAGTACAATTTCAGAGAGATCCATACACTTGAACAGAAGTTATTGTCTGGAAACTTAGAAAAATGCTATTTTTGGCTCCTTTTTGGCCCCTTATTCCTCAACGTTTTGTGCAATTACCCCCAAACTCAATTCCAGCTTTCCCTTTGTGATATGGAACCTTGTAGTTCAATTTCAGAAAAATCCATATACTTACACACAAGTTATTATCATGAAACTAGAAAAATGCTTGTTTTTTGCCCCTTTTTTGGCCCCTAATTCCTAAAATTTTGCGGCAATTACCCCCAAAATCAATCCCAGCATTCCCTTTGTGATATGGAACCTTGTGGTACAATGTCAGAGAGATCCTTACACTAACACACAAGTTATGTCTGGAAGTTACAAAAATGCTTATTATATTTTTCGTATAAAAATGAGTTGGCAAAAATTTCACTGGCTCTAAACTATATCATATTTACAAGGTCAGACTCAAGCATGTCAAGTGATGGCAGCAAATATGAACAGGACAGCAAAAGCAACCAGACAAACAAAGCTGAATTTTCTATTCAGTATTGGTAAACTGTTTTATTCATTAAAGGTTTCAATCCTAATCATGGTAACTGAGAAATATTTACCTGTCTGATGCCAGATACATTTTTTATGCCAACATTCAAAGGTTCAGCCTCTGTATCTTAATTTCAAGATAAGTGATTTACAGAGTTAAGATTTCCTGAGATTAAAGGCCATAAAACATATTTTTATGTGAAATTAACATCCCTATATCTAAGGAAAACTTGTCTACATGTATCTCATGAAGAAGTAAACACTACAGTGTCGGTTACCACATGAATTAATGAATTTTACCATCCAGACAAAAGTTAATTCCTTTTCATTCTTTGTGCAGTTCAATTAATTTTTTTTTTTTTATAAGAAAAACATATTTTTCTAAAGTGGGGGAAAATATCCCAATATTATTGAGTTATCTACAATGTATGTTTAATTTGCAAAGGTTTTCTATCATTTGGTAAGATAGCCATTTTACTATTGATCTTTTTTCCAAAAATTGTATTCTATCAACAAATCTTATCATACCAGAACTTCAATTTTTTGGACAACAACTTTTTAGATTTTTTTGCAGTGTTCTTTAGTATACATGATTTTACATTCCAACTGTTTTCATTCAAGACAAAAACAACATGGTATACTAAATAATAAGACTGGTACAACAGTCACAACTGAAGTTTGTTTTCACTTAAAAAAAATTAAAGAACCTTAGTGAGCGCGCTCACATACCCCACGTCCCCACATTGTCATTGGAGAAATAAAATAAAATTAAGAAAAAAAAATTGTATCAGAAAAAATAAAATGCTCCGCTGGGGCGCAGCTTGATACGACCGCAGAGGTCAAACCCTGAACAGTTGGGGCAAGTATGGACACAACATTCAAGTTTGATACAGCACTGAATTTGGATTGTAATTAAATATTTGACACAGCATAGGTTTCTGACACAGAATGAAAGTGGTCTAAGAACTTATAATTTTTTAATTTACCTATTCATACATGTGATGGACTGTGAAACTCAGATCAGGAGGTTTTTAATCGACATAAATTTTGTCGTAAATGCAACCGTGTGCTGTAAAAATGGTCTTTTAAAGTGTGTTTTCTTCAACTTTCCATCCAATTTATTATGTTTATAGTACCCTTGTACTTATAAAGTTTCTCCATCTTTATATTTTACATGTTCAATCTAACATTATTTTTTTTTCAGTATGTTCTTTAAATTTTTTACTTCATATTCTATAAAACATTTATTGCAACCAGAACATTTGTTTAACTATCTGCAAATAGCAAATACTCAGAAAATCATTCTGACTGTAAAACAAGGGTCATAGTTATTATATAAATTTCAATTTAAGCCTTGAAAGGAAGTATAGAAACCTCAAATAATTTTCAAATTATTATTTTTTTATTTGTCCTAAGACATTTAAAATCATTTATTTACCATCCTTTTATGATTATTTGTTCAATTTATATTTTATTTATATTCTTTTAAAAATTTTCATTATTAAAAGGAAAGTAACTTAAAACAGGATAAATCAAGGGAAGTAACCCAATAAATACACAGTTTTTGTTACACAACGGCAGTTAGCCTGAGGTAAAAAATCATTGATTACCAGTATGTTTGACACCCAAGCTGACAAGTGAAGCCATATAATTATGCATGTTAATTGATTTACAGGTAAAATATAACTTCAGGTAATGTGAGTTACACCAGATGCCTGAGATGATATGTTGGGCAGAAATTTTTCATTCATGAAAAATTTCATACACGGGATTATAATTTTCCTCTTCAACCGGAGGTCGGGAGGAGACTCCTGAAAACAGGATTATTGTACTCCTGTCGGGAGGTTCACATGTATGCTATTCAAACCATATCATTATTATTTGCTTTTATATATAAATCTGAAATAACCAATTTAAAATGGTAAATTTTAAAGAAAAAAAAGGAAAAAAAAATCCCCCCCCCCAAATTTTTTGAACCCCCTTATGATTCATCGCCCCCACACTCAATCCCAGCTTTCCCTTTGTGGTATGGTACCTTGCAGTACAATTTTAGAGAGATCCATTCACTTGAACACAAGTTATTGTCTGGAAACTAGAAAAATGCTTGTTTTTTTGTCCCTTTTTGGCCCCTAATTCCTAAACGTTTAGGGCAATTACCCCCAAACTCCAACCCAGCTTTCCCTTTGTAAAAGGGAACCTTGCAGTACAATTTCATAAAGATCCATACACTTACAAACAAGTTATTGTCCTGAAACTAGAAAAATGCTTGTTTTTTGCCCCTTTTTGGCCCCTAATTCCCAAAATTTGGAGGAAATTACCCCCAAAAATCAATCCCAGTATTCCCTTTGTGATATGGAACCTTGTGATACAATGTCAGAGAGATCCATACACTTACACACAAGTTATTGTCATGAAACTAGAAAAATGCTTGTTTTTTGCCCCTTTTTGGCCCCTAATTCCTAAAATTTGGAGGCAATTACCCCCAAAATCAATCCCAGCATTCCCTTTGTGATATGGAACCTTGTGGAACAATGTCAGAGAGATCCATATACTTACACACAAGTTATGTCTGGAAGTTACAAAAATGCTTATTTTTGGCCCCTTTTTGGCCCCTAATTCCTTAACTGTTAGTACCATAACCCCCAAAATCAATCCCCACCTTCCTTTTGTGGTATTGAACCTTATGGTAAAATTTCATTGAGATCCATTCACTTAAACTAAAGTTAGAGTGCGAAAACTAATGTGTATTCGGACGACGACGCCGGACGACGACGACGACGACGACGACGACGACGCCAACGTCATACCAATATACGACCACAAAAATTTTTTTGCGGTCGTATAAAAATTGAATCATAATTTCCTGTCAATATGCACATCTACATAGTATGTCCTTATTATCTACACAGTTTCATGAAATTTTGCTGTGTGGTTTGAGAGGAGTTGCGATGACAAAAGGTTGCAGTAGTATATTGGGCAAATAAGTTCAAAGGGGCGTAACTCCTGGAAAAAAAATTGAATCGTAATTTCCTGTCGATATGCACATCTACGTAGTATGTCCTTATTATCTGAAAAGGTTTCATGAAATTCTGTTGTGTGGTTTGAGAGGAGTTGCGATGACAAATGGTTGCAGTAGTATATTGGGCAAATAAGTTCAAAGGGGCGTAACTCCTGGAAAAAAAATTGAATCGTAATTTCCTGTCGATATGCACATCTACGTAGTATGTCCTTATTATCTGAAAAGGTTTCATGAAATTCTGTTGTGTGGTTTGAGAGGAGTTGCAATGACAAAAGGTTGCAGTAGTATATTGGGCAAATAAGTTCAAAGGGGCATAACTCCTGGAAAAATAAAATGCTTCGCTGGGCGCAGCTTGATACGACCGCAGAGGTCGAACCCTGAACAGTTGGGGCAAGTATGGACACAACATTCAAGCTTGAAACAGCTCTGAATTTGGATTGTGATTAAAATATTTGACACAGCAGAGGTTTCTGACACAGAAAGAATGTGGTCTACGAACTTCAATTTTTTTAATTTACCTATTATGGTCCAATGTCCAAAATCAAAATACATGGTTAGATTCAGCATATCAAAGAACCCCATTTATTCAATTTTTGTTGAAATCAAACAAAGTTTAATTTTGGACCCCAACTTGGACAAACTTGAAAACTGGTCCCATAATCAAAAATCTAAACACATGTTTAGATTCAGCATATCAAAGTACCCCAAGAATTCAATTTTTGTTAAAATCAAACTAAGTTTAATTTTGGACCCTTTGGACCTTAATGTAGACCAATTTAAAAAACGGGACCCAAAATTAAAAATCTAAAAACACGGTTAGATTTGGCATATCAAAGAACCCCAATAATTCAATTTTTGATGAAATCAAACAAAGTTTAATTTTGGACCCTTTTGACCTCAATATAAACCAATTTGATAGCGGGCCCACAAATAAAAAATCTAAATACATGGTAAGATTCAGCATATCAAAGAACCCCATATATTCAATTTTTGTTGAAATCAAACAAAGTTTAATTTTGGACCCCAATTTGGACCAACTTGAAAACTGGGCCAAAAATCTAAAATCTAAATACATGTTTAGATTCAGCATATCAAAGAACCCCATATATTCAATTTTTGTTGAAATCAAACAAAGTTTAATTTTGGACCCCAACTTGAACCAACTTGAAAACTGGTCCCATAATCAAAAATCTAAACACATATTTAGATTCAGCACATCAAAGAACCCCAAAAATTCAATTTTTGTTAAAATCAAACTAAGTTTAATTTTGGACCCTTTGGACCTTAATGTAGACCAATTTAAAAAACGGGACCCAAAATTAAAAATCTAAATACACGGTTAGATTTGGCATATCAAAGAACCCCAATAATTCAATTTTTGATGAAATTAAACAAAGTTTAATTTTGGACCCTTCTGACCTCAATATGAACCAATTTGATAGCGGGCCCACAAATAAAAAATCTAAATACATGGTAAGATTCAGCATATCAAAGAACCCCATATATTCAATTTTTGTTGAAATCAAACAAAGTTTAATTTTGGACCCCAATTTGGACCAACTTGAAAACTGGGCCAAAAATCAAAAATCTAAATACATGTTTAGATTCAGCATATCAAAGAACCCCATATATTCAATTTTTGTTAAAATCAAACAAAGTTTAATTTTGGACCCTTTGGACCTTAATGTAGACCAATTTGAAAACTGGACCCAAAATTAAAAATCTAAATACACAGTTAGATTCGGCATAACAAATAAATAAATGTGGTCAAAGATTTTACAAATCTAATGCGCCATACTGGTCTTCCTTTATAAATATGCATTTCTTTAAACATAATTTAAAAGCAGTGTAAGGGAAGTAACCACAACGTTGTATTTGGATTACCTCCCTTACACTGTTTTAAATTATCTTAATTGTTCATTAACCATTACTTTATACATAATTTAAAAGCAGTGTAAGGGAGATAATTTCAATGATGTATTTGATTTATCTCCCTTACACTGCTTTAAATTATGTTTTGTACTAAAGTATTTGTCCATTAATGAGGACAACCTTGTTTTTCCCCCTTTTTTGCCCCTAATTCTTAAACGGTTTGAGCAATAACCCCCCAAAGCAAATCCTAACCATCCCTTTGTGGTATGGAAACTTGTAGTATAATTTCAGAGAGATCCATACACGGTTCCACAGTTATTGTCTGGAAACTAGAAAATGCTTATTTTTGGCCCCTTTTTGGCCCCTAATTCCTTAACTATTGGTACCATAACCCCCAAAATCAATCCCCACCTTCCTTTTGTGGTATTGAACCTTATGGTAAAATTTCATAGAGATCCATTTACTTAAACTAAAGTTAGAGTGCGAAAACTAATGTGTCTTTGGACGACGACGCCATACCAATATACGACCACAAAAATTTTTTTGAGGTCGTATAAAAATTGAATCGTAATTTCCTGTCGATATGCACATCTACGTAGTATGTCCTTATTATCTGAAAAGGTTTCATGAAATTCTGTTGTGTGGTTTGAGAGGAGTTGCGATGACAAACTGTTGCAGTAGTACATTAAAGTATATAAGTTCAAAGGGGCGTAACTCCTAGAAAAAGAATTGAATCGTAATTTCCTGTCGATATGCACAACTACATAGTATGTCCTTATTATCTGAAAAGGTTTCATGAAATTCTGTTGTGTGGTTTGAGAGGAGTTGCGATGACAAACTGTTGCAGTAGTACATTAAAGTATATAAGTTCAAAGGGGCGTAACTCCTAGAAAAAGAATTGAATCGTAATTTCCTGTCGATATGCACAACTACATAGTATGCCCTTTTATCTAAAAAGGTTTCGTGAAATTCTGTTGTGTGGTTTGAGAGGAGTTGCGATGACAAGAAACAGGACTGACGGACTGACGGACGGACGGGTCAATAACATTATACCCTCCGCAACTAGTTGCGTGGGGTATAAATACAAACTGTAAAAATACCAAAAAATAGGGAAGGCTAAATGCATCCCAAAACAGCTTTGTAAGTAAAACATGCAATAGTAATTAATTTTTAAAGTGAAAGGTGAAATTCATAAGGAAATGAAGTGTGATTTTCAATGTTAATGTAGCAGATACTACTGTAAACTACAAAATCAGGGTCGACATATATCAAGACATATAAAGTGACTAAAGCATTGATCATTCTGAAACATAGACCACTGGCACAACGTACCCAGGACTATGTACATTCAATATTGAATTCTGTCCCTTATTTGGAAGATGAAAAAAATTAAACCACCCTTGTAACAGATGAGCTGAAGAAGGCAGCCAAATGAGGACAACATCTATAAATATGTAATGATTTCTAGAACTTTAATTAGAGAGGAAACGTCTGCCATGCAATTATGATTGTACTCAACACAAATCAGGATTTTGAACTTCAAAGAACCCCCTTGCCACAAATTAAATATACATGCATTTCAGTTTATCCATGTCAAAATATTTAGAGTTTTTAGCAGTGTAATTATTTTGAGTCAGTCTGCATTATGTCTTACTGACAGTAGAGTTGTATATAGAATTAAGTTAATAAGAACATGTAAATAATTGGCTGAATCAACATATCAAATAAACTGTATTTCTTGGCAGAAATAATACATATTCATTAAAATACTTCTAATGGCTGTTCAACTTCTATGCATCATTTTTAACCGGTACTTCAATATGACATCAGTAGTTATTGTGGTAATAACGTTTCATTTTTTCAGTTTTTATGGACTTCCCCTTTTTACATCGGATGACCGTGAGGGCATTCTGGTGTATTGCTGTCGCCTAGATTTCCATTACGTAACTTTCATGTTGGGATTGTAACCAATCTATAAACATGATAAATACGCGGACATTATCGAGTGCCATTAACATTCCTTATCACTTGTTATAAATTCATTTTTTCAATGGATACTCCTAAAAATATTTTTTTTAGAACATAAATTAATAGTATGAAAATGTTTTGTCGTTAGAAATATATATATAAGTAAAAAATCTTTAATATCTATGCACACATACAGAAAATGTGTGTTAACGCATGCAGAAGAATATCTCAAGAGCGTTTGCAATCTCCCATGCAGAGTTATCGGTCCTCGCTCTCTCTCAAGGACCAATAACTCTGCATGGGAAATTGAAAGTTTGGTGGGAAAATATGAATACCTACTCAAATCCAATCTATAAGAAAAATTGAATTATTACAGAAGAGTGTCCACCATGCACTTGAACTGCACTATCATTAGAATAGTAGAATAGAATGATATATAAATGGATGAAAATTATATATTATACTGATTTGTATCACTTCAATATCATATTTATTACGGTGAGGTTGAATTCCCTGTCATTTATTCATCATCCACTCACGAACTTGTCTGAGAAAAAAAAGTTATATCTGTACAAATTAACCTCACTCTCAGATATAGAGATGTGATTTTTTTTATTCTGAGACAAGTGCTTGTGACCATCCACAAGAACTTGCAGTCATCATTTGTTCAGTACTTCAGTACTTTGATCAAATTTACCTGATAGTTCAGTATTTTTGTTAAAACTTTTTCAGTATTAAAAACTGTTAGAATTTTGAATCTTTAAGAATTTTGAGTACTGATAATTGCATAATTGTTTATACACCAAATTTAATTATGGTAACATCACTTCCTTTGTTGGATGTTGATACTGTTAATTCATAAATTATTGCATGCATTTATTATTGCGATGTTTGAAGAATGAACAAAAATGTGAGTCTAATAATTGCGATTTTAGGATTTACAAATATTATATGTATCATATATCAGAATGCAAGTTCTTATTATTGCAATACTCAAGGAGTTGCATTAATAAAAACCTCGCATTAATTTCTGAATTTACAGTAGTTAAGACATAACTAACCAATCACAATGTGTTGGTGTACAATATAGATATAAGAAGATGTGGTATGAGTGCCAATGAGACAACTCTCCATCCAAGTCAAAATTTAATAAAATGCTCCGCTGGGGCGCAGCTTGATACGACCGCAGAGGTCGAACCCTGAACAGTTGGGGCAAGTATGGACACAACATTCAAGCTTGATACAGCACTGAATTTGGATTGTAATTAAATATTTGACACAGCATAGGTTTCTCACACAGAATGAAAGTAGTCTAAGAACTTAAAATTTTTTAATTTACCTATTCAAACCATATCATTATTATTTGCTTTTATATATAAATCAGAAATAACCAATTTAAAATGGAAAACTTTAAAGAAAAAAAAGGAAAAAAAAATCCCCCCCCCCCAAATTTTTTGAAACCCCCTTATGATTCATCACCCCCAAACTCAATCCCAGCCTTCCCTTTGTGGTATGGTACCTTGCAGTACAATTTCAGAGAGATCCATACACTTGAACACAAATTATTGTCTGGAAACTAGAAAAATGCTTGGGTTTTTTGCACCTTTTTGGCCCCAAATTCCTAAAAGTTTAGGGCAATTACCCCCAAACTCAAACCAAGCTTTCCCTTTGTGATATGGAACCTTGCAGTACAATGTCATAAAGATCCATACACTTACACACAAGTTATTGTCCTGAAACTAGAAAAATGCTTATTTTTTTGCCCCTTTATGGCCCCTAATTCCTAACATTTTGAGACAATTACCCCCAAAAACAATCCCAGCCTTCCCTTTGTGGTATGGTACCTTGCAGTACAATTTCAGAGAGATCCATACACTTGAACACAAGTTATTGTCTGGAAACTAGAAAAATGCTTATTTTTGGCCCCTTATTCCTGAACGTTTTGGGCAAGTACCCCCAAACTCAATTCCAGCTTTCCCTTTGTGATATGGAACCTTGTAGTACAATTTCATAAATATCCATACACTTACACACAAGTTATTGTCATGAAACTAGAAAAATGCTTGTTTTTTGCCCCCTAATTCCTAAAATTTGGAGGCAATTACCCCCAAAATCAATCCCAGCATTCAAACCCTCAATCAGCATCATTTAACAGTAATATCTAAAAATGGAAATTACATAATAAAGGTATTAAAATAGAAAATGACATCATAGTCATGGCTAAAAATAAACAAAATCCTTAATCAGCAACATTTTACAGTAATATCTAAAAATAAAATTCCTTTGTAACCATAAAAGCCCATTTAAATACATCATGACAGATATTAAAATAGAAAATGACATCATAGTCATGGCTAAACATAGCAAAAACCTTAATCAGCATCATTTAACAGTAATATCTAAAAATAAAAATTTCTTTGCAACCATAAAAGTAAAATAGAAAATGACATCATAATCATAGCTAAAAATAAACAAAAATTTTTTTTATTACCAAATTTTAAATGGAGTTTATTAACCTAAAACAATAAATTTGCAACCATAAAACCCCATTTAAACACATCATAAAAGTATTAAATAATTCAACTACATCATAAGGCTATAATAAAATGCTTCGCTGGGGCGCAGCTTGATACGACCGCAGAGGTCGAACCCTGAACAGTTGGGGCAAGTATGGACACAACATTCAAGCTTGATACAGCTCTGAATTTGGATTGTTATTAAATATTTGACACAGCATAGGTTTCTGACACAGAAAGAATGTGGTCTAAGAACTTGAATTTTTTTAATTTACCTATTATGGTCCAATGTCCAAAATCAAAATACATGGTTAGATTCAGCATATCAAAGAACCCCATATATTCAATTTTTGTTAAAATCAAACAAAGTTTAATTTTGGACCCCAACTTGGACAAACTTGAAAACTGGGCCCATAATCAAAAATCTAAACACATGTTTAGATTCAGCATATCAAAGAACCCCAAGAATTCAATTTTTGCTAAAATCAAACTAAGTTTAATTTTGGACCCTTTTGACCTTAATGTAGACCAATTTAAAAAACGGGACTTAAAATTTAAAATCTAAATACACGGTTAGATTTGGAATATCAAAGAACCCCAATAATTCAATTTTTGATGAAATCAAACAAAGTTTAATTTTGGACCCTTTTGACCTCAATATGAACCAATTTGATAGCGGGGCCCACAAATAAAAAATCTAAATTCATGGTTAGATTCAGCATATCAAAGAACCCCATATATTCAATTTTTGTTAAAATCAAAAAAAGTTTAATTTTGGACCCCAACTTGGACCAACTTGAAAACTGGGCCCATAATCAAAAATCTAAACACATGTTTAGATTCAGCATATCAAAGAACCCCAAGAATTCAATTTTTGTTAAAATCAAACTAAGTTTAATTTTGGACCCTTTGGACCTCAATGAAGACCAATTTAAAAAACGGGACCCAAATTAAAAATCTAAAAACACGGTTAGATTTGGCATATCAAAGAACCCCAATAATTCAATTTTCGATGAAATCAAACAAAGTTTAATTTTGGACCCTTTTGACCTCAATATGAACCAATTTGATAGCAGGGCCTACAAATAAAAAATCTAAATACATGGTTAGATTCAGCATATCAAAGAACCTCATATATTCAATTTTTGTTGAAATCAAACAAAGTTTAATTTTGGACCCCAATTTGGACCAACTTGAAAACTGGGCCCATAATCAAAAATCTAAATACATGTTTAGATTCAGCATATCAAAGAACCCCATATATTCAATTTTTGTTGAAATCAAACAAAGTTTAAATACTGGACCCTATCTTGGACCAACTTGAAAACTGGGCCCATAATCAAAAATCTAAACACATGTTTAGATTCAGCAAATCAAAGAACCCCAAGAATTCAATTTTTGTCAAAATCAAACTAAGTTTAATTTTGGACCCTTTGGACCTCAATGTAGACCAATTTAAAAAACAGGACCCAAAATTAAAAACCTAAATACACGGTTAGATTTGGAATATCAAAGAACCCCAATACATGTAATTCAATTTTAGATGAAATCAAACAAAGTTTAATTTTGGACCCTTTTGACCTCAATATGAACCAATTAGGTAACGGGGTCCATAAATAAAAAATCTAAATACATGGTTAGATTCAGCATATCAAAGAACCCCATATATTCAATTTTTGTTGAAATCAAACAACGTTTAATTTTGGACCCCAATTTGGACCAACTTGAAAACTGGGCCAAAAATTTAAAATCTAAATACATGTTTAGATTCAGCATATCAAAGAACCTCATATATTCAATTTTTGCTAAAATCAAACAAAGTTTAATTTTGGACCCTTTGGACATTAATGTAGACCAATTTGAAAACTGGACCCAAAATTAAAAATCTAAATACACTGTTAGATTCGGCATAACAAATAAATAAATGTGATCAAAGATTTTACAAATCTAATGCGCCATACTGTGCAATTAAAGATTACTTCTTGAAATTTTTCAATATTTGAAATTTGAAAAAAAAATAATATTTGAAGAATAATTCTTTTTAATTTCTGAAATCTGAAATGAGAAAAAATTGGCCCCCCACAATTTCTTTTTATCCCCCCCCCCCCCTTTTTCCCCCAAAAAAATTCTTTCCCTCAAGATATGGTCATAATCTCAATTCAAATTTCCAATGGAGTTGGCAACCATAATTACCCATTTAAATTTACCATAGTGCTAACTTAATCTATTTTATAATAGAATTAATAAAAATATAGTGTCAAATCTTTCATATGGATTTTTTTGTAAAAAAAAAAGATGAAAACATTTGCAGATATTTTTACTGGTCTTCCTTTATAAATATGCATTTCTTTAAACATAATTTAAAAGCAGTGTAAGGGAAGTAACCAAAACATTGTATTTGGATTACCTCCCTTACACTGTTTTAGATTATCTTTATTGTTCATTAACCATTACTTTATACATAATTTAAAAGCAGTGTAAGGGAGATAATTTCAATGATGTATTTGATTTATCTCCCTTACACTGCTTTAAATTATGTTTTGTACTAAAGTATTTGTCCATTAACCAGGACAACCTTGTTTTTCCCCCTTTTTTGCCCCTAATTCCTAAACGGTTTGAGCCATAACCCCCCAAAGCAAATCCTAACCATCCCTTTGTGGTATGGAAACTTGTAGTATAATTTCAGAGAGATCCATACACCGTTCCACAGTTATTGTCTGGAAACTAGAAAATGCTCATTTTTGGCCCCTTTTTGGCCCCTAATTCCTTAACTGTTGGTACCATAACCCCCAAAATCAATCCCAACCTTCCTTTTGTGGTATTTAACCTTATGGTAAAATTTCAAAAAGATCCATTCACTTAAACTAAAGTTAGAGTGCGAAAACCAATATGTATTCGGACGACGACGCCGGACGACGACGACGACGCCGGACGACGACGACGACGCCGGACGACGACGACGACGCCAACGTCATACCAATATACGACCACAAAATTTTTTTGCGGTCGTATAAAAATAGAAAATGACTTCATAGTCAAGGCTAAAGGTAAACAAAAAACCTTCATCAGCAAAATTTTATATTGGCAAATTTCCAATGAAGTTTATTATACTAAAATTGTTGGCAAATTTCCAATGCATTTATTAACAATAAAGTTATTGGCAAATTTCCAATTTACATAATTTAAAAGCAGTGTAAGTGAGATATTTAAATGAGTTTGAATTACCAACCTTACACTGCTTTTAAATAATGTTTTGTACTTATTTGTCTATTAACCTGGAAACCCTTGTTTTTTCACCTTTTTTTCCCTTATTATTTAAAGGTTTGAGCCATAACCCTACCCCAAAGCCAATTCTTAAATTCCAATGTAACCTAAATTTACAATATACATAACTTCAATTTAAGTTTTTGATAAAATCAAACCACATCATTATTATTTGCTTTTATATCTAAATCAGAAATAATTAACCAACTTTAAGTGGAAAATTTCCACACATCATGCCCCCCCAAACTCAATCCCAGCCTTCAGTTTGTGGTATGGTACCTTGCAGTACAATTTCACAGAGATCCAATTACTTAAACACAATTAATTGTTGGAAACTAAAAAAAAATGCTTATTTTTAACCCCTTTTTTAGCCCCTTATTCCTAAACATTTGAGCAATTATCCCCCAAACTCAATTCCAACTTTCTCTTTGTGATCAGAATTAACCAACTTAAAATGGAAAATTTTAAAGAAAAAAAAAAGGAAAAAAAATCCCCCCCCCCCAAAAAAATTTTTTGACCCACTTCCCTTTGTGGTATGGTACCTTTAAGTACAATTTCAGAGAAATCCATACACTTGAACACAAGTTAATGTCTGGAAACTAAAAAAATGCTTATTTTTGCCCCCTTTTTTGGCCACTTATTAATAAATGTTTTGGGCAAACATTTTACAATAATATTTAAAACTGAAATTAATTTGTAACCTTAAAATTAAATAGAAAATGACATCATAGTCATAGCTAAAAATAAACAAACTATTGGTAAATTTCCAATGGAGTTTGTTATATTAAAACAATAAATTTGCAACCATAAAAGCGCATTAAAATACATCATAAAAGTATTAAAAAAAATTTAACTACATCATAAGGCTATTAAAATAGAAAATGACATCATAGTCAGACTAAAGGTAAACAAAAAACCTTCATCAGCAAAATTTTATATTGGCAAATTTCCAATGAAGTTTATTATACTAAAATAATTGGCAAATTTCCAATTTACATAATTCAAACATAGTGCAGGTGAGATATTTAAATGAGTTTGAATTACCAACCTTACACTGCTTTTAAATAATGTTCTTTACTCAATTATTTGTCTATTAAAATGGAAACCCTAGTTTTTTAACCTTTTTTCCCCTTATTCCTTAAACGAAAAAAAATAATTACCCCTTTTTTGACCCCCCCCCCTATGATTCATCACCCCCCCTTCCCCCCCAAACCAAGCTCAATAACAGCCTTGCCTTTGTGGTATGGTACCTTGTAATACAATTTTAGAGAGATCCATACACTTGAACACAAGTTATTGTCTAGAAACTAAAAAATGCTTATTTTTCACCCCTTTTTAGACCCTTATTACTAAACGTTTTGGGCAATTACCACAAAACTCAATTCCAGCTTTCCCTTTGCGAAATGGAACCTTGTAGTAAAATTTCAGAAAGATCCATACACTTACACACAAGTTATTGTCATGAAACTAGAAAAATGCTTGTTTTTTGCCCCCTTTTGGCCCCTTATTCCTAAAATTTCGAGGAAATTAACCCCAAAATCAATCCCATCATCGACCCTTTGTGATATGGAATCTTGTAGTACAATGTCAAAGAGATCCATACAATAACACACAAGTTATGTCTGGAAGTTACAAAAATGCTTATTTTCGGCCCCTTTTTGGCCCCTAATTATTTAACTGTTGGTACCATAACCCCCAAAATCGATCCCAACCTTCCTATTGTGGTATTGAACCTTATGGTAAAATTTCATAGAGATCCATTCACTTAAACTAAAGTTAGAGTGCGAAAACCATTGTGTATTCGGACGACGACGCCGGACGACGACGACGCCGGACGACGACGACGACGCCAACGTCATACCAATATACGACCACAAAATTTTTTTGCGGTCGTATAAAAAATTAAACCATTATAGGTCAAAGTACGGTCTTCAACACCGAGCCTTGGCTCACACCGACCAGTAAGCTATAAAGGGCCCCAAAAATTACTAGTGTAAAACCATTCAAACGGGAAAACCAACGGTCTAATCTATATAAAAAACGAGAAACGAGAAACACTTATGAACCACATCAACAAACGACAACTACTGAAAATCAGATTCCTGACTTAGGACAAGTGCAAACAAATGCAGCGGGTTTAAACGTCTTAATGGTACCAAACCTTCACCCTTTTTCTGAAACAATAGTGTAACATCACAACATAGAAAGACACACTATAAAATATCAATGTATTGAAGACCTGTTGGTGACCTTCTGCTGTTGTCTGTTCTATGGTCGGGTTGTTGTCTCTTTGACACATTCCCCATTTCCATTCTCAATTTTATGCTTTGAAAATATTACCCATAATGCATTAGATTCTGAAACAGTGAACTGACACAATATATAAATGCTTTCCTCTTCTATGAAGCAACATTTCCCCCTGTCTCTTAAAAGATACAACATGCTAAAGCCTGTCTGAATTAATCAGAAGCTGCTACTTGAATTTAGACTATTATCTTGAATGTCTAAGTTCTTGACAGTTAAGTTATGGGCAAGATGTTTTCAAACATTCCTTTACAGACATTCATAGAAAACAACAAAGAAATAAAAATAACTTGGGTACAACCCTAATCTCACCAGCACATACAGTAGCTTTGAAAAGATTCAAAGTACACTGAACTATTTTTGTATATATTTTACAAAGAATACCAAATGTCTGCTGTCTAAACCAATTTCTAATAAGAATAAGAGTGCACACGCTGAAATGTCTCACCTGTTTTACTGACCATTGATTTTATGTTGAAAGTCTTAAAGATCAAGGTTTTACTGCAGGTATCACATAAACTTAACATTCTTAAAGATCCATGACAATGGGGTCAAGGTCAGATAAAACTGTCACACAGACATGTACACCTTACAATTATTCCATACACCAAATATAGTTGACCCATTGCTTATGGTAATCGAAAAACAGACCAAAACATAATAAACTGCTTCGCTGAGCGCAGCTGGATACGCCCGCAGAGGTCCAACCCTTAACAGTTGGGGCAAAAATGGACACAATATTCAAGCTTGATACAGGTCTAAATTTGGATTGTAATTAAATATTTGACATATTACAGGTTTCTGAATAAATGTAGTCAAAGAACTTGAAATTGGTTATATGAATTGAATTTATATTCAATTAAAGATTTCTTGCTGTTGTGCAATACACTGTGCTGTTGCGCAATACTTAGTAAATCTGTTTTCAGACTATAAACAAATAAAGTTCAATTAATTCTCAATGTCATATTAGAAATTTATGAAAATCAAAGGGAGCTTACATCAATAGATATAAACAATTCACCAAAGTTTCATGAGAATTGCTGACAGCATTTTTGAGTTATTGTCCGAAAACTGGAAAATCCCCCCTTTTTTAATGAATAAAACCCCATAACTCAGAAATGTAAAATGTAAAATTTATAAAATTCTAAAGGGGGCTTACTTAAATAGATATAAACAATTCACCATAGTTTCATAAGAACTGCTGAAAGCATTTTGGAGTTTTTGTCAGAAAACTGGAAAATCCCCCTTTTTTATAAATAAAACCCTGTAACTGGGAAACGTAAAATCTAAAATTTATAAAAATCAAAAGGGAGCTCATGTCAATAGATATAAACAATTCACCACAAATTCTTGCAAGTTGGTGAAAGCATTCTTGAGTTATTGTCTGAAAACTGGAAAATCCCCCTTTTTTTAATGAATAAAACCCCATAACTCAGAAACGTAAAATTCAAAATTTATAAAAAACGAAATGGAGCTCACATCAATAGATATAAACAATTCACCAAAGTTTTATGCAAATTGGTTAAAGCGTTTTTGAGTTAATGTCCGACATGTTGACGACAAACGGACAGACGGACGGACGGACGGACAGACGGACAACGGTATACCATAATACGTCCCGTAAACGGGCGTATAAAAAACTAAATGTTAACCAATGAACCATGGAAATGAGGTCAAGGTCATGATACTGGCTAAACAGACATGTACACCTTACAATCATTCCATACACCAATTTTAGTATAAAGTATATAGTATTTGAAAAACAGACCAAAACACAAATACTTAACATTGACCACTTAACCTTGAAAATGAGGTCAAGGTCAGATGACAACAGCTAGACAGACATATACACCTTATAATCATTCCATACACCAAATATAGTTGACCTATTGCTTACAGTGCTTGAAAAACAGACCAAAACACAAAAAATTAACAATGACCAATTATCCATGAAAATGAGGTCAAGGTCAGATGAAACGTACCTGCCAGTCTGACATGTACCCCTTACAATCATTCCATACAACATATATAGTTGACCTTGTGCTTGTAGTATCTGAGAAACGAACCTAATCACGTAACTTTAACCTTGATCACTGATCCATAAAATTAAGGTCGAGGTCAGGTTAACCCTGTCTGACGGACATGTAGACATTGCAAGGAACCCATATACCAAATATAGTTATCCTATTACACATAATAAGTGAGAAATTCACATGACAAAAAAAACTGTAATTTTTTTTCAAGCAGTCACTGAACCATGAAAATGAGGTCAAGGACAATGGGCATATGACAGACAGAAACTTTGTAATATAAGGTAACTGCATACAAGGTATGAAGCATCCAGGTCTTCTACCTTCTGAAATATAAAACTTTATACAAATAGTTTACGCCGCAAGATAGTTATTAGTAATACCTATGTCTCCCATACTGCGACGAGACAAAAAAAACCATGCTGGCAATTTCATGAATTGAAATTCTAATATGCCCACCACTTAGCATTCAAGAGTGTATGATGAAGTACTGGTTTCATTTAACTTTATTTTCAAAGCATACAAAACATTAGAACAATTTTGAAGATTTCAAATCTAAAAGTTTTTTTAATTATTAACTTTACAAGTAGGTATTCTCCTTCTAAACTTATCCTTTTTATACATAAAAGACTGGATCATATATTCTTCATTTGTTTTATCTTTTTTATATCAATGACAGAACTGATCATGTTACTGGACATTTGGAAATAAACAGTATTTCTAGTGTTGTAGTCATTAAAAACTGTCAAGTAAATCTCTGTCATTTTGAGGAGTCTGTAAAAAGATTGTGTAAGATTAGTAAGTGGAGCATGTCTGTAAAAATATGGCATTGAGATTGAACATACTGAATGAGTCAGCTGAGATGTTGTACACATCAGAAAGATATTTAATTAAAGTGTAAAATGTTTACAAAATTCGAAAAAACTGGTAAACACTCATTGAAATTATTCACAATAGAATTTCCTCTCATCTCAAACAATTTCCAAGCTAATGTGAAAGTTTTAACACAAGTATGCCTACTATAAAGTAATATCTTAGCCAATTTATACTTTTCCTGACCTGTTGATTATTTTTATTTAAATGTGTGGTATCTTTGACCTCAGTACTTCATTGGTAAAAATTCAATTATGACTTCAAATTTTCTTCCTTTCCTCTAAATTTCCCATAGTGACACCACAAGAAAAGGTGACCATGCCTGATCATTAGAGAAACAGATTCCACCACTGAATATCATGCAATATAATATTTCTCCACTTGACAGTTATAATAAATTTTAAAAACTTAAAACATATTGTATCACACTTGATGCAGTGGCAGAATCTATATATAGATTGTGCAACAGGATTCTTTAATGATGTTGGATTCATTATTCGTGGGATCACAATTTGCATGGATTTCTTAGGTTCAGGTGAACCTGGATTTTAAATGTTCAACAAAATACAATTTTCCATAGGCTTGTGTGCAGTCTCATGCAAAACCATGAAATCAAAAATACACATGTTTTCTTTAATGCACAAAAATTGGTATCCACAAAAATTAAAGAATTTATGAAATACCCTATTTGATTTTATTGTAATATTCAGTTTCTGTCTTATTTATTTTCACCCTCGTAGCTCCTTTTATTCATGTGCATATATGTATAAAACTTTTACTTCTACGGAAAACATTTTTCTTCTGTTGAATGAATATATCAATATTTACTTTTCTCTGTCCTATGAAAATAGATATCAATAATTTATTGTTAATTCTAACAACACATCAATATATTTCTGCTATTATTAAAATGTCTCAACTTTTATACAATTAAAAAACAGTTGAGCTTAACTTGGGAACCTAATATATATATACAATAATAGAATTACTTAAATTTCATAAAGATTGATGTTAGTGAAATGCTACACCCTTGTTGATGACCTTAACTGGTTGTGACATTAATTTGAATATTATACAAAAGCTTCAGAATTCAATTATTATACACTGATTCAGTCTTTTTTATCTGCTTATTTCCTAAATTGAACTTTATTTATTAAACATATTGATAAATTGTTTTATTAAGTGATAAACATCTTATGTTGGGAGTTAACGAAATTTTCCAGCATTTAATTCTATTTTCAAAGAAATGACAATAATTGAATTTTCTAATTCAGATAAACTGCAAAAACATGTTTGTGGTTTCATAAATAACTGTAAGTTATCTTAACACTCTTCAGAAAACTAATCAGCTGATCTGACATGGAAATGCTCCTAACTATCAGTATATGATTAACACTAACTTTACCAACCTCCAACAGTCATTTTTCAGATGACTTTTAAGGCAGTTGAAGAGTTACATATAACAAGTGTGCTCTTCAAAAGGTACATGTACTGCATATATAACTTCATTTCTTATCTATCACTAATAGTTTGCTTACATCAATTTAAAGCCATCTTAAATTTTTTTTCTATTTAACTATCAAGTTACATGAAGTTACAAAACTTCTAATTGTTGATAAAATGAAGTACTTCAAGGGTAGATCTAAGGGGGACTTACTCCCTTCCCCCTCTTTTTAAGGCCAAAATTTAAATATTTTTTCTGATTTTTTTTCTATAACCACCTTTTTTTGGGAGCTTGCCTGTGAAACCTCACCCCCTTAGAAAGTCCTGGATCAGCTACTGAACTTTCTCCAAAAATTTTACTTTCCAACATGAATTTGTGAAGTCTAAATGGTTACTATTCAAAGGATAAATATAGTCATTCACAGAAATTTCTATGCATATAAAACCCTATCAAGAAGTTGACTTAATATCAATACTTTTGTTTATTCTTTAACACCTGATTGTTGGAGGTATAACCAGTGGCTTCTAATATTTACCCATGTTTGGTCATAACTTGTATATCTTTTTTAAAGTTGTTTATCTATATATTGATTCAGATTACTGTTATAATATATAGTAAATACTTGTAAGTATGATCATACTTTGGTCTAGTTTAGTAACAACAAATATTTTACAAATTTGTTTATAAACATTCAGCATTCAATACAATTAAATAGAGTGTTCTACTGGGTTAAGTAGTAAAATATAAGTTTTATCTTTGTATTATGTAATGTGGATCATTAGTCTATACAAAATGTAAGCAGCCACAAAACTTCAAAATTATTTCACAATTTCATTTCTATTATTTGTAACATAATAATCTTATGGCACCTTTTTTTCTCTATATTTTTTGTGGGAGTGGGGGTGTCCCCAAATGTCATTTGTTATCCTTCATTGAAAGGAAATATATTTTTGATTGAAACAACACAACAAAATTTCTAAAATTACACAAACAACTATGATGTATTATACATGTACAAAATTTACTTGAATTTATATTTGCTTATATTTAAATAATTCCAAAACTTTTAATTCATATACCCAAGAGGATCCCCAGTTGGGGGTATGTATTTGGAATCTAAAGACCTGATACTGAACAATAACAATTAATGTCCCTTTTAAATAAATACTGCAAGGTTTCTTTTTCAAATTTTCAATCAGATATACTTGGCATTATGTATATAAATTCATCTTCAAGTTTTAAATCTTAAATATTAAACAATGCATAGATTTTTAGGTCAAGTTGACATTTCAGGTCACTGAGGTTAAATCTACAACTAATAATTTTTAAAATTGGAATGTTAAACAAGTTTGTGATGTTTTCTTTTGTCCATTTGATTTTCTTACAACTGTGATTACAATATTCTCATGTGATCTCCATTCAACATAGGTCTGAAAAATTGTATTGTCAACCACATTAAATATCCACTCTGCATAAATAAATCTTAAATAATCATCTAAAGACAAATCAATACTTTCAAACAATGTTATAAAAAAACAGTTCTGTTCTGCTTGAATGATATTCCTGCTTACAAAATAGTTATATCATCAAATGGAAATTAAGAGCAAAATATATCTCAGAATTCATCACATGGAGCAGGTACATATAGCTTATATGAAGCTTGGTACCAAATATAAAGAAGATGGGGGACATGGTAATGTAACACTAAACACAAAATTTTCTTTCTAGGCATTGTGGTTGTTCGCATCCAATAAAACAGATGCATTTTGTCAGAAGTAGTTGCTGAGAAAATGTTATGGAAAAGGTTAAAGGGCAAACAGATAAACAGAAATGGTATAACATGTCAGTCGGATACCAGTATAACAGATGGCTTTAAAGAGGAAGATCAGTATACATTTGTACATCAAAGTCTGACACTGAATAGCAGTATACCAGTACATGACTTTTTTGTGTATAACCAATGGTTTTATTAAGAGATATCAGAAATTACTCCAAATACAAAAATAAGAAGGTGTGGTATGACTGCCAATGAGACAACTCTCCACAAGAGACCAAATGACACAGAAATAAACAACTATAGGTCACTGTACGGCTAAAGGCTATATATTGGTATACCATTATACCCAAAAGGCTTTATAGATGGATAAAAATATACCACATGGCTTCATAAAGAGGGTATTCAAAGTAATATAATTTTCATATATGACATTTTTTCCAATAGATAAAGTGTAATACTGGTACATAAAGTCCATGTGGGAAAATGTCCACTCTGAAATACATACAACTTAAAAACTGAAAATTGGAGTGGAAAAGAGTCTCAAGATTTTTCATTTGAAATATATGGTTAGAATACTTTATAAATAACAAGAATTTAGAAATAATCTAACAGAATATAAAAATAAGACGATGTGGTGTGATTGTCAATGAGACAACTCTCCACCAGAGACCAAATGACACAGAAGTAAGCAGCTGTAGGTCACTGTATGGCCATCAACAATGAGCAAAACCACACAGCATAACAAGCTATAGCAGCCCCCAAAATGAAATATGTTAGACAATTTAGAAATCTATTTAAGAAGATTTTTTGTTTTTATATGAGAATAAAATGCTCCGCAGGGCGCAGCTTGATACGACCGCAGAGGTCGAACCCTGAACAGTTGGGGCAAGTATGGACACAACATTCAAGCTTGATACAGCTTTGCATTTGGATTGTGATTAAATATTTGACACAGCATAAATTTCTGACACAGAATGAATGTGGTCTAAGAACTTAAAAATTTCAAATTGGACATTCACCTATTATGGTCCAATATCCAAAATCTAAATACATGGTTAGATTCAGCATATCAAAGAACCCCAAGAATTCAATTTTTGATGAAATCAAACAAAGTTTAATTTTGGACCCTTTTGACCTCAATGTGGACAAAGTTGATAACGGGGCCCAAAAATCAAAAATCTAAATACATGGTTAGCTTCAGCATATCAAAGAACCCCATATATTTAATTTTTGTTGAAATCAAACAAAGTTTAATTTTGGACCCAGATTTGGACCAACTTGAAAACTGGGCCCATAATCAAAAATCTAAATACATGTTTAGATTCAGCATATCAAAGAACCCTAAGAATTCAATTTTTGTTAAAATCAAACTAAGTTTAATTTTGGACCCTTTGGACCTTAATGTAGACCAATTTGAAAACGGAACCAAAAATTAAGAATCTAAATACACGGTTAGATTCGGCATATCAAAGAACCCCAATAATTCAATTTTTGATGAAATCAAACAAAGTTTAATTTTGGACCCTTTGGACCTCAATGTGGACCAATTTAAAAACGGGGCCCAAAATCCAAAAACTAAATACACGGTTAGATTCAGCATATTAAAGAACCCCAAGAATTCAAGAATAAAACCCCATTGAAATTGGTCAAGAAATAAGCAATTTATAGGAAGTATCTTCTTTTGCACAATACTGTGCAATTAAATATTTCTTGCTATTGCGCAATACTGTACAATTGACAATTTCTTGCTATTGCGCAATATTGTGCTATTGGATATTTCTTGCTATTGCGCAATACTGTGCAATTGAAGATTTCTTGCTATTGCGCAATACTGTGCAATTGAAGATTTCTTGCTATTGTGCAATACTGTGCAATTGAAAATTTCTTGCTATTGCACAATACTTTTTGTATAATAATTTACACATCCTGTTTGGTGTGTATCTCCTACCATATCATTATTATTTGCTTTTAAATATTAATCAGAAATAACCAACTTAAAATGGAAAATTGTAAAAGAAAACTAGAGGCTCTAAAGAGCCTGTGTCGCTCACCTTGGTCTATGTGCATGTTAAACAAAGGACACAGATGGATTCATGACAAAATTGTGTTTTGGTGATGGTGATGTGTTTGTAGATCTTACTTTACTGAACATTCTTGCTCCTTACTATTATCTCTATCTATAATGAACTTGGCCCGGTAGTTACAGTGGAAAATACTTTGTAAAAATTTACAAAAATTTACAAAATTTATGAAAATTGTAAAAAATTGACTATAAAGGGCAATAACTCCTTAAGGGGTCAATTGACAATTTTGGTCATGTTGCCTTATTTGTAGATCTAACTTTGCTGTACATTATTGCTGTTAACAGTTTATCTCTATCTATAACAATATTCAAGATAATAACCAAAAACGGCAAAATTTCCTTAAAATTACCAATTCAGGGGCAGCAACCCAACAACGGGTTGTCCGATTCATCTGAAAATTTCAGGGCAGATAGATCTTGACCTGATAAACAATTATACCCTATCAGATTTGCTCTTAATGCTTTAATTTCAGAGATATAAGCCAAAATCTACATTTTACCCCTATGTTCTATTTTTAGCCATGGCGGCCATCTTGGTTGGTTGGCCGGGTCACCGGACACATTTTTTAAACTAGATATCCCAATGATGATTGTGGCCAAGTTTGGTCAAATTTGGCCCAGTAGTTTCAGAGGAGAAGATTTTTGTAAAAGTTTACGGACGACGAACGCAGGACGACGGACGCCAAGTGATGAGAAAAGCTCACTTGACCTTTCAGGTCAGGTGAGCTAAAAAAAGGAATAAAAGAAAAAAAAAAGAAAAAAAAAAAAATCCCCCCCCCCCCAAATTTTTTGAACCCCCTTATGATTTATCACCCCCAAACTCAGTCCCAGCCTTCCCTTTGTGGTATGGTACCTTGCAGTACAATTTCAGAGAGATCCATACACTTGAACACAAGTTATTGTCTGGAAACTAGAAAAATGTGTTTTTTGGCCCCTTTTTGGCCCCAAATTCCTAAAATATTGAGGCAATTACCCCCATCATCAATCCCAGCCTTCCCTTTGTGGTATGGTACCTTGCAGAGAGATCCATACACTTACACACAAGTTATTGTCCTGAAACTAGAAAAATGCTTGTTTTTTGCCCCTTTTTGGCCCCTAATTCCTAAAATATTGAGGCAATTACCCCCATCATCAATTCCAGCTTTCCCTTTGTGGTATGGTACCTTGCAGTACAATTTCAGAGAGATCCATACACTTGAACACAAGTTATTGTCTGGAAACTAGAAAAATGCTTATTTTTGGCCCCTTTTTGGCCCCCAATTCCTAAACGTTTCGGCAATTACCCCCAAACTCAATTCCAGCTTTCCCTTTGTGATATGGAACCTTGTAGTACAATTTCAGAAAGATCCATACACTTACACACAAGTTATTGTCATGAAACTAGAAAAATGCTTGTTTTTTGCCCCTTTTTTGGCCCCTAATTCCTAAAATTTTGAGGCAATTACCCCCAAAATCAATCCCAGCATTCCTTTTGTGATATGGAACCTTGTGGTACAATGTCAGAGAGATCCATACACTAACACACAAGTTATGTCTGGAAGTTACAAAAATGCTTATTTTTGGCCCCTTTTTGGCCCCTAATTCCATTACTGTTGGTACCATAACCCCCAAAATCAATCCCAACCTTCCTTTTGTGGTATTGAACCTTGTGGTAAAATTTCATAGAGATCTGTGCACTTAAACTAAAGTTAGAGTGCGAAAACCAATGTGTCTTCGGACGACGCCGCCAACGTCATACCAATATACGACCACAAAATTTTTTTTGCGGTCGTATAAAAACATGGGTTAATTGTTGGGAAAATATTTCCAAGCATTAGATTAAACCTAGGAAAAAGTCAGAGGGGTTACAAAATATTCACCAAAAAAATAAGCATGAGTAACATCCTAAATCATTGAACTGAGAAAGTCACCATTTTGTTTTAAAAATGCATGCTGCTTAAATATATATCTTGATTTCTCATTCCAAACAGAAGCCAAAATTCTCAAGGCTAATTATGCTGCAATCTTGAAGTGTAAAGATGTCAAGATAACTGAATGTTTAATGTAAGCAAGTAAAAGCTATCAAAACTTATCAGTAACAATTGATTCTTTATTAGCTTAGTTATAAATGGTATACTCCAAAATTTGGCTGTGGTTTGTAAATTGTTCAGAACTGTACCAATTTTTGTTCTTTTTCTTGCAAACCAGACAAGGAATAATTGTGGTGCAAGATATCAGAATGGAAATAGGAGGAACAAATATTATATTTAGTTATTTTTAATATATACCTAACACTTAAAACAAAATCCATGCTGAAAATGTGTAAGAAAGCCTTACTGTTGGTCGATGATTAATACAGGTAAATATTAAATAACAATGTTAACTAACTTCAAAGACAACTTCCTAGCTACCAAGATTCCACACCACATGTACCCAACAACATTTCACAATCAAAGCACTGTAAGTGCTATAGGCAGTTAATCAAAAATATGATGAAAACTGTGGCAGTGTTGCTTAAATTGTCATAGCTTGTTTTATCTCATTTTTCAGATTTGTTTTTTGTCATGTGCTGTACTGATTTTCACTATCCTACACATTTTTCGCTAACAATATAACATTTGCTTTCAAACGTTTATTATTCATTTTTAAATTACTTTAAAATATGTATCCTTTCGATGATTGAAAGTCTGTGAAGATGTATGTACACTGTCCCAGGTAAGGGGGGGGGGGGGGGGGGGGGTTGGCGCCAGTAAACATGTTTAACCCTGCCAGCTTACGTGTGTGTCTGTCCGAAGTCATTCAGTGGTTGTCATTTGTTGCTGTATATCATATTTGTTTTTCATTATTGATTTGTACATAAATCAGGATGCTGGTTTGCTTGTTGGAATTGTTTTACATTTGTCATTTCAAGGCAATTGACAGCTTCATTCTATGTGGTACGAGTTTTGCTCATTGTTACAGGCCGTATGTGACATACAGATGCTTATTTCTATCAACTTCTCAATACCCTGATGAATGAATTTAACTTATGCAGCAATAATGTCGTCAGAATTAAGGTTTTATACACTACAGTGGTGTATAGTTTAGTTTCCATATGTACTAAGAGTTTTCATATGCCACATTAGCATTTTTAGTCAGATCAGCAGGTGTCAATCCTTACAAAAACTGATTCAATAATACTGGGAACAATGTGAGGTGGTGTAATTTTATTGTTTATCATGCACATATCATATTACACAAAATGATTATATTGTTGGGCTAGAAATGCTTTTAATTTTCTTTTACATGATTATTGTACTTCTAAGTGTCCAACCTATTACATTTGCATCAAATTTCATACAAATATTGTGCCTGTCTTTTTTAATATGTTTATATTCTTCATTTCTTACATACTTTATAAAACATATTTCATGTATCTGCACATTGTATCATCATTATGTATATGTATTCAAACTATCTTTATATAACTGATACCTGGGTTACTACTTGTATATATATATTAATAGTGTGCATATTATACGATGTATCTCCCACATTTTATAGTAACAGTTGCACAGACATATCATTAGACAGCCTCTAAAAATAACTGGACGGTTACAGTAAACTCCATGAAAATAATATTCATGTGTTGTAACCCCTGGCAATTTTGTAAAAATTCCTGTCAGAAATCTGAACCAAAATTTGTCTGACTAGTCGTCATATGATAAGACCTGGTAAAAAGTTTCATAGTTCATGTACTTCGATCATATCTGTAGATAAACATGTCATACATGTATAACTATATTTAAAACATCAAAAAGGTCTAGAATTTCATAGCTGTCATGGAATTATTATGATGACTAGTCAATGCAGCTACTAGATAGTATCATGTATTGTACATGCATGTCTTGTCACTTCTAGGATATTAAAGCCAAGAATTGGAATCTAGCTAAAATAAAAACAAATACAAATATTTATATTGTTTATTTACAATATACAATCATGATAAATTATATTTACACAAGTTTTGTCAATTAATTTGAAAAGAAATCATTATGGGATCATGGCATAGGCGGATCAAGGGGGGGGGGGGGGGGCTCTGGCCCCCCTTTTGTGGGAAAAATTTGGTTGATTATATAGGGAATCACTGAAGCATAACTGGAGCGGGGCCCACCCCTTAGGTCAGTCAGCGCCCCCCCCCCCCCCCCCCCCCCCTTTATGAAAAGTTCTGGATCCGCCACTGCTATTTCTTTCATTCAATTTTATACATACAATGAACATGTCATTTAATATAGTATGCTCTAGTCTGCCTCTGTTGTAAGTTGACACATGGTCTCTGATAGGTCTATCCGACAGAATTATATTGTGAATTCTAAAATTTAGTGGTTAATGTTGATTTGAGTTGACTTTTAGTGGTATAAGTTAAATGGCATGGTACAACTTTGCAATAGTGTGCGTTGACTTGCTTCCCTGTGGAGAACACTGAGTTTGTTCAATTTAAGTTCTACAGTACAAAATGTATGACACAAATCAGACAATCAAACTATAACAGGAGTCAAAGGTGAGGTCTGATTGACCTGCCTTGACCCGCCCCCTCCAAGTCCATGATGTTACTCGAGATCTATATCAATATTGGAATAAATAAACGGTTGGTAAAACATTCTTGGACTTTACACTTCTTGAAAGATATATCTTCTTTAAAATGGGCCATAGATGAAGATTTTTTTAGGCCCAAATTGGCCAGAAATAAAAAAGTTCTGGTTTAGAAAAAATATCGTAAACATTGAAATGTCAAAGTCTGACCACATGCACTTGTTTCTTTGCATGGGAAGACCCAATATCAACGTATATTTTGAGCTCCTAAATCTTCCCATGGATATAAACAAGTGCCTGAGAGTAGGACACTGGCTTCATGTCAAGATCAAGGTGATCTAGACCGAATTCTTTTATCCGCATATATTTCCTATATTCACATTTGCTCTTTTTTGATTCTCGCTGATTTTATACATTTTTCGGACATCCGTACCTGTATACAGTGATATATGAATGGGGTTTCTACATTTTCTTGTGACTTTCTATTATCACACGATCTTTCTGAGTCTAAAATCCATATACATGTATATCACATACTACTGTCAGTCTCGGCAAGTTTGACATATTTACAAGGTCTCTTAGCGACAAGAAACGACAAGAAGCGTCAAGAAGTACGGACGGCTACTAAATGTAACATAATTTTAAACTTCACACAACAGAAAATAATCAACTGTAATTAATTGACTTTTCTATAAATTTATTATTCTAACAGTGTATAAACTTTCTTGTCTCTAAATTTATCTTCTTATCGCAAATTCATTCTTCCTGTCGCTAAGTTTTATCTTCTTGTCGCTTATTGTCTCTACAATCTTCTTGTCGGTAATTAGTGAGACCTTCTTGATTTCCGGTTTTATTCAACAAGTGTAAACACCATGTTGGTGCATTACTTGACAAGGTCATTTATGTGAAAAACGGAGTAATACAAAATAATGAAATCCAAATGTGAATACACAATTTATTAACACTCATCTCAAACAAAAAGAATATCATGATTAACAATAATTACCTTTCTATCATCAGAATCCTCCAAATTTAAAAGATACGTAAATTTCGTCTTCTAATTTGAAATTGCCGCCAACTTATTAATAGACTACTGACGTATTTAATAAGTATCGACGACAAACAATATTCCTACGACTTTTGTCATTTGGGAAAAGTAAACGACTTGTCTTTAGAGTTTTTCGACGATTAAATATTTCATACAATTGTTCTTTGACATCTTAGCCAAAAACACAGGGGAAAATAAACTACATACGAATTTCTATTGAGCACTACTTCCTATGTGCAACTTCAAAACTTTTGGGTTGTTCGACGATCATTTAAGGTTTTTCTGGTCATATTTTTTGTATTCCAGAATTAAAAGTATGAAAAAAGTGCCCAATTAGTTATTAATAACATATTAGCCAGCTAGATAATAATAACAGCACTTTTTTCGCCATTCTGTGGGAAGAACACAAATCTAGGGTGGTAGCATAAGGCAGCTTAACTGCCTAAAAATTACTTTTTTTTAATGTGCCCACTGAACATGATGACAATTTTATTCACTAAAGTGTTAATTTAAAAAAAACTTAAGAATTAAACAAAAAATTCAAAAAATAGAGCAGGTAAACCATATCATACTTCATATGATTGAAGCAGTTTTTTCAAGTACCAGTACTGCATGTGATTAAAGGAAAGACGGTTTTTTTAAACTATACAAGAAATTATTTATAAAGTCATCACTGATAAAGTTAGAACAAGCTATTCTTCTAATGCTCATAACTTAAAAATATACGTTTCCATTTTTTATGCAGGCTCAATTTCAGTTGAATATAGAGAATCATTGACAGAAAAAAGTTGTACCTAAGTAGCTACAAAGTTCACATTTTACAGTATGCCCCCAAATATATATGATATGATAGTGATGTGTATTGGTTATGTCAGGGATAAGATAACCTTCTACAATGATGAAGACAAACAGCCGACTTATCATGAAGTGGTTCATTATAACATGCACTTGTTTAAATACCAGTGTCAGGGAGCTTTGCTATTTTATGTCATTTTTTTAAAGTAATTTTACTTTCTGATTATGATGAAAACATGTACAACCAATGATTGATTGATGTTGTCTTAACATCCCCTGACAAAATAAGAAAATACTGATTTAAAGATATTCTGCTTTATTTTCATTTCAAAACTTTACATTTTCTTTCCAATTTATATTCAAGAAGAAAACTTTAAACTTTAAAAGATAAATGGGGTATGTGTCCATGGGACACAGATGATGCGCCTGCTTGCATATAATGTTATAAAGAGACATAACTCAAGAACTGTAAAAGTGACGCTACCCAAATTTGTACTTGATCAGAGTTTTGTGGTAATTAGCATTGTGTATACGTTTCATAACATTTAGTTGAGGAAAACTTAAGTTAGAGAACTGAAACAAAAAATCCAGCAATTTTTCCATTTGTAAAGGGGCATAACTTAAGGATGATAGAAATTTTTCAAATGGGAGGAAGTAACAATGTTAGAGAACGGAAACCAATTTTGGGACGTACGGACAGACAGATGGACGAACGACGTACAGACGGACAAGGGTAAAAACTAAATGCCCCCCTCCCCTATGGCGGGGGCATAAAAATATATGACCAAGTTATGATTTCAAAGCAAGCCTTAGCTTACATTGTAGTTTTCATAATATGCTCTCGACTAAGTGTTGTTTGCTATTACTTTTTCAATAGTTTTTATCCTCTTTTTAAAAGAAAAATGAATCAAAAGTACAGCTATAAAGTCTTCATTTGAATAATAACTTCATGTTACAAATGACAATGCTTGAAAACCAGGTGTACAGATTAAAGCTGTGAGATACATAAATGTATTCAATGCCTCTAAAATAGAATTTTCTTGATCTATCAATTTGTGTTATCATTTACATATGTAATTGTTAATTGCCTTTGTTTTATCATCTTTATCTGAAGTTCAACATATGATAAGAGTAACAATGGTACAAATAGACAGCTATATCTTTAGACTGAGCTACATGGCGTCCATGAACTATCTTTCTGCACAATACAAACAATGGTACAAATAGACAGCTATATCTTTAGACTGAGCTACATGGCGTCCATGAACTATCTTTCTGCACAATACAAACAGTCCTCACAACAACTGTTCCTGCAGTGACCTGATGTCAAGCAAAATTCTGAACTTACCACAAATGTCCTCAAAACAATTTGTTTATTAACAAACAAAGACATGTCTGCAATTATCAAACTATGTATGATATTTTGGTCGTTCTATTTTCATCCTCTCTTGACTGTAGAATTATTATTAATTCAAGTATATTTGTGGATTCTGGTATTTTTTTTACCAATATTTGTGAACTATGGCATGCACTCGTTTGAAAAATAACTACAAATCTATAGAATCTGATTCTATAAATAAATACTTTCAAAAGAACTCTATTTTCATAATTCATATTTCTATGCATGGGACTAATTTTTCATACAGGCAAATAAAGCAAATAGAATGATTTTAATATATATGTACCCTTCAATAATTCCACCACCTTACTAATCTGATCCCTTCACTCTAATGAAAACCTGCCGTAAGGTGACATCACTCATAATATTTTCATAAAAATTACATTATATTGATACCAGCACTGCATAGATTTCTGATGATGTCATGTGTATTTTGTGTGTAGAATGAAATTGGACATGAAAAAACAAGACCATCTTGAAACTAAAGTATTTCTGCATTCAGATTTCTTTGTTACAAATTGACACAGTTACTTACCCTTCTTGGACTTTGCACCTATTTTTAACTTTGAAGGCCATGTAATTCTAGTATTGGATTCTTCCATAATCTGAAAATACAATATATCTGATAAAAACTTAAAAAGTCTGATAAAAAGTGATATTTTCAATGATTTTGCCAAAATTTGATTACTAAATAACACTTATATTGGTAGAGAAAATAACAACTTCCTGAACAAGTAAATGAAATAAATTGACAAGTAGGTTTTTATTAAATAAGCATAATTTCTTTTTTTATCATTATAAATAATTAAACATACATTAAACTGAAAATTTACATTTCTATTTCCTTCGATTTAATATGTAGTTGTATATATGTGCAAATGTATATAAAGATATCAACATGTTATTTCATAAAACATTGAAGAATTTATCTTCTCAAATTATTTCAACATCATTTTACTTTTGTGTTTGTTTTCTTATGTATTCACTGTTACTTCACAGTGTATTTTATTTTTTATTTTCTGTTGCATATTTGACTGTACAATGCACAGCAATACATTTTATTGTACTAATATGTATACAAACAAATTAAAGTACACGAATAAACAGAAGCCTGTCACATTTTTACCAACATGGGGGTATTAGTCTATTTAAAGACTTCCGACACAAGTACTGAATGGCACTTATATGTACCAACTGATAGCAGAGCTTACCCCATACTTTAAAAAGATTTGGGTTTTCAAATCTGATTTATTATTGAAGAATGTCAACAAAAGGTCTAATCAATGAAATGTTCATTTAAGCCCTTTCTTAATGGCTATCTAATTACAGGTACAACAGAAACAATATAGTTTACAACTAGAAGTAGGACTGCTGCCAAACAATAAATAAGACTGAAGAAGAGTTGAAAATAAAACTCAATTATCTCTTTTTCAAGCTTTGTCACAAACCCTGTACTTACAAAGTTTAACTAGTAGTGAGATTCGATGTAGCATATCTAGATCTATGTGGTTTTTAATCAAATATGCAACTTCATAACAGAGTATTTGCCTTTTATACAAATTCAAATTCTAACTACTTGTACTATTGTTGTTACAATATTATTTCAAAAGATGTTCACCATTTTTTTCTTCTTTTAAAAGCATGAGAGGTGTAAACTGTTTTAAAATATAAATCTTAACTTAAATTTACAGGCAGGGAATATTTGAAGGGAATTTTGGGTCCACTAGAGAAACAAATGATTTAAGAGAGATGTAGGGTATACTCGACAATGAGTCAATTTATGAGACATCGTTCCAACAATATAAAACATTAAAACACATCTATAGGTATCTTTGACAATATATAAGTATCTTGTTGTAGATTTTTTTTCAAGCAACTGTTTAAATTAAGAAGAGCATCAAATTGTTTTGCTACTGTAGTATTTCATAGTGCTGCATGTTCTGTATACAAAACCAATATATATCATGTTCTCAAAATCTTTCTTTGTCAATTTTCTATTGGTTTCATCAAATTTAAGGATTTATAACTATAAGCTGCCATGCATTGCATGACATTGTAATGTAATTTTCAGAAACTGATTGGTAATATTTTGATGGGTGTACTGAGGAATTCAGAACTATATGCTACTAAGTGTATCATTTTTATGTTTCATGGACTATATAAGTCATCCAAGATCAGTTTTAAACACCAAGCGACCTTCAATCATATAATTTAGTGCAGTTTTCATGATAAACATTTGCTACGCAGACCAGACGCTCATTTTTGGAAAACTTTGCATAGTTTCAATTGGTCTGTAGTAGAAATTCTTACAAGCCAAAACGATATTTCAAAAAGTCTAAGCTTATGGACCTTTGTCCCAGCATGAAGCCTGTAATGGTGTGAAGATGATTTTAGGGAAGTAACATGCAGGTAAATTACCCATGTTTTTTTATGTAAATTAAGTTTATATATCAAAGTATCAAAGGTGAATTTCAAAGATACCTCAATCACATAATATAATAATTTAATATAAGGGAGGATCTCCAGTTGATGAATTGTATTAACCTTCAACAAAATATATAAATCTGACTTATCTTTCATGCTTCAATGCTTTTTGGTGAGTTTTACCTCTGAATTTACTTATGAAATACTTTCTGTACTGCAATCAAGGTACTAGATAGTTCAATGGATGCATCTTTTATAAAACATCATTAACTGTAGTCATTCACAGTCAACCTTTTATGGTTGTAGTTCTGTTATGAATATAAGAGCACAATATTAAACCTTACCCTTTGGAAGAAATCTTCTGCATTTTCTTCTTCATGGTCACTACCTGTAATAAAAAGCAAGTACAAATGTAATTCAAAAGATAGCTATCACTTTTTCCCTGAAAGATTTCACCATTTTTGTTTTACATGTAGTTCAGACCTTCCTTTATTTTTATCAATCTAACATCTTTTGCATGTGAAAAAATACATTGTAATTCTTTCATAAGATGAGTATATGCTTGGTTCAACTGTGATTTATTGTACAGAAGGAGATCTATAAAATTCTGATTTATCAGTATAAGTACAGCAACAGCTTGGATATCTGCATCAGATTCACAGTGGTAAAACTGACATAAAAACCAGATTTAAAGAAAACATATGACTATATACATGTATTAAGTTTTCACAAACTTGCTTTATACTCCTCTGGAGTTGAGACTTGACTAATTATTTCTTACATTATGATTTCACATGTTATTTACAATCAGGCATCAGGCTTCTTATTCTTATGTATGTAACATAATCTCAGATATCCCCTTCATTTGATTTGCCATGATCCATTCATCACTGAGTTAAGTGTGGTATACAATATATGTAGTCATCACAAAATTTCAGAATTTGTTCCAAATAATAGTAGTATTATCATTACAGTAGAGCTTAAAGGGTGTCGCAGTACATGGGGTATAGAATTATGGTCACATATATACCTCCACAGCTTGAAAACTATCAAGTGTGTGTCTGGATGTGCAGGACATATAAAATGAAGCCTTGTCTGGTCAGAATAGCTATTAGGTGTCCATGTATTGTAAAAAGCATGACTTCCTATATGCACATTTAAGATTCTCAGAAAAAAAGTATTTGAGAGGTGCTAAAGTGACTTGTAGTAAATTTCTGCACCTACGTATACTACTTTAATAAATTCATTATTCAACTTGTTTTTCTCCTGAATATGCAATCAAAAATTGGATCAAAAATTTCAAATAAAAGTAGTCAAAAATTTAAACTTTGTCAAAAAAGCACTCAATTTCAAAAATATTTTCTGGTAATTTTCTCAACAGTACTGTAAGTTGCCTTTTATACTGTGTGACAATGAAAGAATACATATGTTGATCTTGCTTCACCAAAGGCAAAATATCTGTTACTGTATCTTATGTGGTTAACAGTACCCACAAGAGAACTTAGTTCAATGCCTCTTGTATAGTCGTCAACAGAAGGACAAAATGGTGGTGATGTCATTAAAATAATATTCATAAACAATATTAAAATGACAACCATTTGGAACAATCTTATGAAAGTCTTTAAATAGGAGCAGCAAATGTAAAAGAATTACAGGAAGTGTTAGTTTTAATGCTAAAATACCAACATTTACAACACAAATCAATGAGTTTCCTATTGTTTGTTTTCAATCTTGCTGATTTATTGGTCTTTTCAACTTGGTTCAATGAGGTTTTATTTATATACTTTTACTTTTTGAAGTGACAGGTATACATGCAAGCTGTACAATAGGATCAATTCTACAACAAACATTCCACCAAGTAGTCTATAAAATTGCTTAATAATCAAACCTTTTTATATTGTTATCAAAAAGTTGTAGATCTGTAATGTTTACTTATAATTTACAAGTCAGCTTCTTTATTGTACAAACAATTTGCTAATCAATAAATGCGATTAAAGATATAAAAAGGTATAATTTTGCTACAACATGCATTTGAAAGGTCTGTTCTTATTACGTGTCATCCATTAAATATGGCAAAAATCTAGCGTATTTCCGTTCCAGAGAAATAAAAATACCTTTTAAATATCCAATACAAATAAAAAACTGGCTTCTCTACTCTCTAGATGTTAATATATATTAAAAAAGACTTTTATATCATTTCCCATAACTAAATAAACATCTCTGGTCTATCTTAAGATTGTATGCCCAGACCTGTCTTTCTTATACCTATATCCTTGAAAATACAAGTGACATGTTTACTTATTAAAAATATTAATTTGCCTCAAGAAATTTTCAAAAAAACTTTTAAAAACCTGTACAAATAGAAAAAATTGTAAACTAGTTTTTATTAAATTTATAAGAAAGGTAACACTATCTGTTATAACAGAATATTTAAACTTATAAAAAATATTTATAATTATGTTTTAATTGGTTGTGAAAGGACAAGGTTCACTTTTGACCAAATATGGCATGGAATTTCATCTTCATCATTACGTGTATCATAAAGGCCATAATTTAGTTCTTAAATGGGTCACATTCAAAAGAATTAATGCTAGGTAAAACCAATTTCTTCATAAGAGTACATTACAGGCATAAGTCAGCATATTTTGGATAGATAGTCCTAATATGATGATTTAGTGCATTTTTTGGAACTAAAAGGAAAACTCTGCAAAATGTTCTGTAACCAAAAGGCTCCCAATGATTATATTGAATCCCTAGACGCAAACATTTTCTGGATCAGGGCTTGAGGCCTAAGTAAAAGAGAGGAGAAAGATTCCAGAGGGACATTCAAACTAATAAGTTGAAAATAAACTGACAACGCCATGGCTAAAAAAGAAAAAAGACCAACTGACAAACAATAGTACACAAAACACAACATAGAAAACTATAGACTGAGCAACACAAAACCCACCAAAAACTTCAGGTGCTCCGCAAGGGTCCGCAGAATTATGCTAAAAACTACTTTAAATTGTGGAAAAATTGGACCACAACTGACGATACAACTAAAATAATGCATAATTAAGGGGTTGTTACTTCATAAATTATAATGTGATGTGCCAAAAAAGAAGATATTCTGATTGAGAGTAGTATATTAAACAACTATTCTGTGTAAAATTGTTGTATTTTACCTTTATTAACAAAACATTAAAATCTTAGGGCCAATTTTAACCCTCCATGAACCTACTCCTTTAATTTGGAGACTGCACACTTGTTATGACTGACAGTGAGTTTAATTTTAGATTTACATTAAAATTTATGTGACAGAACATGCCTGTTAAATTCTTCAGATTTTCAGCAAATGTTAAAAGTGGCCAAGGCTTTGATACCATTGAAACCATGCATGTCTTGCAATCCAAACTACAAAATAAAGTAGTAGCTTTGAACCCTTTTTCCTAAGATATTCCGAACTTTTGAAAATCATTTCAAAAGAAGCCAAATTGGAGTTGAAACTGGTTACTTTTTGACATATATTACCACTTCACAACAAATCTTTCTTCATTACAATCTGTCAACAATCAATTATTGCCTTTCTTATATTAATATGAAAATACTTCTGTTGCACAGCACTCATACCAAAATCATTGATTTCAGCTGTATAATGTAAGATTTGTCAATCATAATTATATGTCATACCCGAAATATGGAGGTTATACATGGACTGGAATATAAATAATGATTTGTTATTCTGATATAATATATAATGACAGTTACATGTAGATCAGAAGTATGAAAATACTTTGGAAAATAAATAAAATTGCAATTGTCTCATTAATATTTACCAGATTTATCCTTTTTTCAGCACATTATGAAATGACTGAGTTATGCAAGTTATTATGAAATGAGAATTGAACAATGTGGATAAATAGCAAAAGTTTATAATAATGTGTTCTAATGCCATTTGCTTGTTAGGGAGAATTATGCTGAGTTTATGTTGCAAAATAAATTTTTATTCTAGTGCAAATCAATATTTATTTCAGGTCATCTTGCCATACCAAGACAAACATCTAATTATTTGTCTGTATAGGGAATGCAGACTACATTTTCAATTTTTTCTCCATTTAACATAGCTTATTCTCTAGACTCATTCACAGAAAAAATGTTTAAGCAGTTGTTATTATGAACAATTTAGTGGAAAAGTGGCCATGGTTTTGTGAAGAAAAAATAAAATATGCTTGATGTATTATCCTCATAATTATTTATTCCATGTTTTACTGTAGACCCCAATCCAAAACAATTGTGTCAATCCATAAGAGAGAAGATATCTTTTTTGATGTCTGTTACCAAGTAAGAGTCTGGCATGAGAGGTATTTCTAGTGTCTTAATAGGACTAGTAAGCCTGTTTTTGTACATCACATATTCAAAGAATCGATTGATATTAATGAAATCTACAGGTGTAAAATTATATAAATTGTCTGTTTTGCCACCTGTTACCTAACATAAACAACCGACTTTAATTTCTCATCTATCTCTTCCATGTTCTATTACTGCTATGCACCATCTTCAAAGAATAGATTTTAATGTCAGTTTAGTTCCTATCTAGAATTATTAAACCTGATAACAGAAGCATGGTGAAAGTATAATCCATCCTGTTTTACTATTTTCACAAGTATACATGTATAAACAACATAATCTTTTGATCAGTTTAATTGAGGTCTGGAGCTGGCCTGTCAGTAACTGCTAGTAGTCCTTTGTTAATTTATGTTGATCATTGTCATTTTGCTAAGTTTCTTCTGTTACCTATTCTGACATCGGACTCTGATTTCTTTTAAACTGAGTTTGACTGTACGTGTTGCTGTGTGTTTGTTTATTCCACATTGGCTAGAGATATAGGGCGAGGGTTGAGATCTCATAAAACAGGTTTAACCCGCCACATTTTTGTGCCTGTCCAAATTCAGGAATCTCTGGCCTTTGTTAGTCTTGTATGTTTTTTTAATTTTGGTTCAGTTATATGTTTCGGAATTTAGTGTGTAGTCTATTTTCGCTGAACTAGTATACATTATTTTTTATGGGCCAGCCGAATCCTGCTTCCGGGTCTGCAGGGTTTTCTCGCTGTGTTGAAGACCCATTGGTGGCCTTCGGCTGTTTTTTGCTCTTTGGTCAAGTTGCCCTCTCTTTGACACAGTCCCCTTTTCCGTATCCTAAAATAAGGAGAAGTGGTGTGATTGCCAGTGAGACAACTATCCACCAGACTTCAAATAAGTGGGTTTAAGCAAATAAAAGTCACCATATGACCTTCAACAATGCCAATGGCCTATTCAAAACAAAACAATTTAAGAAAAACAAATATTCAGACATAGTATTACTGTATACCAGCTGATGACCACAATAGCCTATATAATACATATTTACCAGGATAGATGTACAAGTCACAAAATATAAATAAGGGGATGTGGTATGTTTGCCAATGAGACAAGAGTTTTCTATGCACCAGAGTCCAAATGATGTGGATGTAAGCAACTATAGGTCAATGTGTGACTTAAACAATGAGCAAAACCCAAACAGTATAGTAAGGCAAGCTATACAAAGCCCAAGCATTACAAAATATGAACTTTACACAAATTTATTGTGAAGTGGATGGTTAATACTGAAAGTCTTTAGTAATTATATCATATATATGACAGACTCTGGCATAAATAATGCATAGTTTCAAGATGACTAGCTAGCTACATGTATGTAAGTACAAGTACTTTTCCAACAGCAATTTCTTTCAGACTAATGATATAAGAAGTCCTTCACACATAGGAGCAGTGTACTTTGACACTGACAGGAAGTCAAGTGTTTCCTCCTCAAAAAACCAAGTTGATAGAGGATAGCTTGCAAAATAGAAAATATTAATAATGGTGGTGTCACACAAAGAAGAGACCAATTTAATGTGTTCCTTTAGCATGTTTAGTAAGATTTCTGCTAGGAAATGTAATTCTATATATTTAGAACAGATTTAAAGTTGAATGGTGGGTAATAAAATTTCATGTACTGTGGATTCATTTATATTTGTGGATTATGGAAAACTTATATGTTCTTGGATATTTAATTTCATGGTTTTGCCGAAGTCTGCATACAAGCCTATCGAAAATTTGTCGTTCGTTGAAGAACATTTAATTTCATGGTTCAACTGAAGCCACGAAATCAACGAAAATTGGTATCCAACGAATAATAATGAATCCACAGTATACTGTTAAATGAGCTCTTTCAGTCATATATATATATATATCTGAATTATGATGGTGTATATATTTATAAAATGATAAAAAGTCTTGACAACATAGAAAAATTTTAGTAAAATCAATTGATTGATAGAAATATGATCACACTAAAACATTGAATAAATCTAAGGATTACTGTGTCACTCTATACCAGTAACTGTACATTCAATAAATCTTTAATAATAGTTTTGCTTTTTATTCGTTTACAATATAACATCTTAAAGACTTTGAATTCAGTTATGTTCACAAAGAACTATTTTTCCAATTCTGAAGAATTAATGGGTTTCAATAGAAGTCTTTTACACAAAACAAAACAAGCAATAAATAATTCCACTGAAACATAAACGCCTTTAAGACAAGAAGAATTTGAAAAGCTTATGCAGTTTTAAACATGTTAAAATCTATATAGTTTAAAAGGGGTTTCATATGCACTTGCATAAATATGAAATAAGCCATGAATACCATTACTCATAACTCTTATTGTGCTGTTTATTTTTCCAGACTACACATTTTTCCAGAACTCAGGCAACAAACCAATTCAAACAACTTTGACAAAGTGTATGTAAACTACCAAAACCATATCTACATGTAACTATTAATGTTGATGTCCACAATGACAAAATACAATACATGTATCATACATATTTTCTTTTTGTACAGATCAATTTTTCTAGATGATTGATAAACACCAAATGCTTAAAGCTAGAGGTCAAACAGATACTATGAATTGAGGTTAACCCTGAAGTGCATCTCTTTAATTGTCTCAAGTACTTTAAACTTAATGGCCATGTAGAAAACTTGCAAATTAAGAAGCTTGCAAGTAATAAATGCCATCTTTCTGTCAGCTGAAATAAGAACCATGTCTTCATGCTACATACTTGTGATCATTATTCATTTTCTTTTTTACATTCCTCAAAACAACAATTTCAGTTTCAAATTTATGTTGCCACAGAATGTGGGGGGGGGGGGGGGGGTAAGCTTGAGTTGAGGGAGCACTGGTAAAGAAAATATGCATTTATAAGTGGAGGACAACATTTTTTTACATGTACATGTATCATATACCTTTTTTTCAATTGACAATTTTAGCCCCCACCCCCCACCTGCATTTTCTCTATATACTCTCCTTGATGGCCAAGTACATGCACTTCATGTACTAGTACTTTTAGTTTTTCCAAATGGCTGTCAAGTTTAGATTGTTGGTACAGTACTTGTATATTAAATGCATGTACTTGGCCATAAAGGAGAGTATATAGAAAAAATGCAGGATGGGGGGGGGGGGGGGGGGCTAAACACATGCAAAAATAGACCAATTCTATTCTTTATTTTTTTCTGACCCATAAAAATATGAACAGAGATACACTGGATATATATACAAAGAAATACTTCTGCTGTAATGATAAGACAACAGATCAAGGAAAACAAAAGTTGTTTCAAGTACCTTAAGCTGAACACCTGCATATTAAATTTTCTTGAGAAATTGCACACTTCATCAGCAGTAATTAATGAACAGTAATTTTTGCATCACACAATGCACATGCCAACTGCAAAATATATCCCATTATTCAAATAAAGGAAGTTTTTTTTTTCTTGTTTTTGAATTAGTCATCATACATATAGATAACTTAACCATGATATAGGTGTTTAAATCAGACAGAAAATACGCTTATTGCCAATAAAATGATACACAGATCTCCTAAGCAGTTAAACAGCCTAAACAGTTCAAAAAGAAATATGAATATCTGTTTCTGAATAACTTAATGTTTTTCAAATACTGAGAAGTTATTGTAAATTAAACTAATTGGATAACACCTGCTTATAATGGTGTGGACAGGTCTTCCAACAAAGTAAACTTTTTATAGTGGATTACTGCTATACTCTCCTAATGCAACCATTGCACATGTGCCATATGTGGAACAGGATCAGCTTTCCCTCCCACAGCACATGAGTTCACCCTTGTTTTTGTTGGTTTGTGTTGCTCAGTCTTTAGCTTTTCTATGCAGTGGTGGTGTTTTGATGATTTGTTTGTCTTTTCATTGTTTTAGCTGTGGTGCATTTGTTGTTTTTCTTCGACTGTCTTCCCCCTCTTTTTTGCATCAAGTCATATGATTGTAGGTCAGTTAGTATAATAAGGATGATAGCCATGTATACATCTAGTTATAAATTGTTAAGATTTTTTTAAATATTCAGGCAAAAAATCTACAATGACAGATAACAACCACCACGGATGATAAACTGATTGATTAAAATTGTTGATATTTAACACTATTGGTAATACTGTGGCGGTCACTTTTTATTGGTGATAGAAACCAGAGTGCCCCGAGAGAACCACCAACAGTCAGTAAAACTGCTTAATAGAGGTCATTATTATAACTGCTGGTCATATTAATAATGATGGCCTCTCAATATGGCCTTTTGGACTGCTAGGGTGTAAAACCCCAATAATCAATCAATATTAACATTGTTTTAGAGTAGTCAGTATTATTCTCTATAAATTGTATCACAATAACATCATACTTGGATAATCCAAATACATGTATATATATGCAATATTACCTGATATCCACATAATCTATACAATATTAGTTTAAACGCTGATCAATCTCATTCAGTTAAAGAAATTCAAGTACTATATTAGCATATATTTTAATTTTTCAAAAATCCACCTTGTAAACATTGAAAAATAATTCTTCATTGAATTTGATAAAAAATTTCTCAAAACTTAAACTTCATCAGTATGTCTTAAAACCTAACAACAGTACTATAAAATAATATACAGCCTGTTCAGTAAAAGGAATGACGTAAGGAATTAATTTCCTACTGAGATTCTACTTAAATTCCAATCAATCTTTAATATATACCTTGTATTATATACATGTACACCCATATAAATACATATACTTGCTAAAAACCAATTATTTCCATTGAAGTTGTACATTTGTAGGTGTTAATGAAATTGATTTTTACCTCTTTCCTTGTATGAGACTTTTAATGCACCTCTGACATGTCTCACGGGACTAATTATTGAATGATTCACTTGAAAATTGGTGACTGCAATATTTATTCTTCCCTTGCATATTTGAATTGACACAAGTTTCTATTTTAATATGACCTACAAAATCATTCCAAAACAGGAGCAAGAGTAAACAAATAAACACAACTGCGTGTATAAACAGCAATTATTGAAATAAATTTAATTTAATCAATACAACAGATTTTTACTGCCAAACTTAAGTCAGAGTCAAATGATACACATACTACTCAGACACTTGGAAAATACTGTGCATACAATATTAATATAATTGATTGATTGTTGGTTGCTTAATGTCCAGTGGCAAATGTTTCATGCATGCTAGGACATGAACAAATTAGCAAAAAATACAATAGGAAGGTCCGGTTATAGAGGTCAACTAGGTTGCAGTTCGGGAAATTTGGACTGCCATGGGGAAATGAGGGTAAATTGGATAGGGACAGAAATTTAGCCTTGCAACAGGCCACCTACGGACTCCTCAAAGAATTGTTGCAAGGGTTCTTAACAAAATTACATGCAGAGAGCGTGATACTCTCTCTACAAAAGGCATCATATTTAATGTCCCCATTCTGACCGGACGTGGCTGTGTACTTGATACATCCCGCACAGCCAAACGGACGCCCCACTATAGCAAGGGTTTTACTGCCGGTCGGAAGAAGACCTGTAGTGACCATATTTCTATTCCCTAGTCACCCTTGGGGGTAATGATAACATAATGTATAGTAACCAACCTAATAATATAAAAGTCACCTGACCATGAAAAAACTCATCAGAGATACCAGGTTTGTAATTTGGTACACTTGATGCACCTTTTGTTAACTGAATATCAGACTAATCAGTGGTGCTCAAGGTAAATTAGTTGAAAGGTCAAATCAAAAACATAGTTGCAACTGAGGTGCATTAAAATCCTAAAAACGAGATCTACATGTCGGTTTAATAACTTATGTCAGAAAGACATGTACATGTACTCCTCAGAACAAATGCACATATATATTTTGCCATTAAGTGGTCTGATTTTCTTTGACTTAAGGTTTTCAATGGCTGCCTTAGTGTGTTCTACACCTTTTTTTTTGCTGTTAGAACTAAACTTTGACCACTAGCATGCAAAATTAGGTCCAGGTCATAGATACGTCAGGAGATTATAAACTACTTAAAACCAGACAAAAGAAGAAAATCAACAAGATTTGAAAACCAATTTTTAAAAAAATTCTGATTTTTTAGGGCCAGGCCAATGGCAAATACGGTAAGTTACTAATAACAACATAAGCAGAAACACTACTACTTATCATTTGTTGTTTGATAAATCATGTTAAGTAATACCAAGAACTTTGTCTCATCAAAATACATGTACTTATATATTACAGCATGAAAATATGGTCAAGGTCAAAATTACTGATTGACAAGATTTCAGCATAAGCTTTATGCTCTATCTAGATTTAAGCTCACCTACATTGTAGGTACAAAAATGTACATGTAGCAAAATGTACCTTGCTTTAAAAGTTATAATTGAAAGGTTCAAATTTCTTGAAAATCTAATTTTAGATGTTTCTGTTTTTAAAATAATAATTTATTCTCTTTAATAAACTGATGACACAGATATATGTCTTGCTTGTATATAATTTTGATAGTTTAATGCAACTGTTGAAATTAAAATGGCTTTATTTAAACATGCTAACAATACTTAATAAGCTAAAGTATATAAATGTTTTTAAAATGAACTATTTTTATTACATCTGTCATGTCTGTTCAATGGTTAAATAAAAACATAACCCATAACTTTATTGAACGAATTCAACTTTAATATTTTTCAAATATAAGATTATTAGATAAATCTACATAAAGCAATATATTCAATGTTTCAGATATCTCGACATGATAATATACCGATCAAATATCATCTTTCAATCGTGTTACGTTGATATGAATCTTCAATCTTCATGTCCATTCAAATAATTCTGAATTTTTATACAGGTATGAAAATTTGTCATATTAAATCTTAAAATGAAACATATCTCTTCAAATATCAGAAAAAAACATTTAATGATTTATTTTATTTCAAAAAGTGCACTGATGATATCCTTTTGAAATATAATTGTGGCATACACTTGCGTCTTTATGTTAAGCTATTGAATTGTTTAAACAGCACTTCAGCGCTTGATACCAAGGAACTCAGAAGATCAATCAGGATTGTGTAAATTATAAGAAAGACATTGTCTGTGACGTAAACATTTCAAGCAGGTGACCTTATATGTGACCTGATCGGGATAGGTCTACATTGGATCTTTATGGTATCTCTGACAAATTTAATCAGTAAATCCGAAAGGATGAGCATTAAATCTTAAATAAATAACAAAAAATTGCACTTCCCCTTGTAGATACCATGACAATTCCAGTTCAAACATTCTGCCTCCTGGCATAGAGCTTTACATCTAGTTTGAATGTGAATCAAATCCATGCATACTGCAGTTGATGTGTGCAAACCTTTTTTTCTGCACGAGATACATTTGGTATGTCACGACTCTGTTTAACCTTACATGTACTGGGAAAACGATTTTTGCAGCAAGTATTCTAAATAAACAAACTGTTTCTAAAATCATGTACCTTTCAAATCATGCAAACCAAAATTTTTATAAGTAAATCCTCAAAAATTCTGATTTTATTAAAAAACACTTGTATATTTACATTTTTGCAGGGATTGTGTCTCATGAGTTAACAGTATAATAAACCACAACTTTTCCATTGTAAATTGTACATGTATAAATGAATGTCACTGCCATTTTTTTTTTTGCATGCAAGATACATGTAGTACATGTATGTACTTAGTTACATGAAACCTGGTTTACCATGTAAAATTTGTTATTCCAATCTGGCACAAACTTTCGTCTTCAAGTTAATTTGTTGCTTTTTTCAATTAAAGTATTATAGGCATATATATACACATGATACATGTACATGTATGTATATCATAAACTATTCATTTAAACTATATTTCTCATTAATTTTAAGTTGTGCTCAATATTTAATAGTTCAATTTCTGTAATAAAAATATTTGAAATCTTTAAGTAAATTCAGTAAATCTTAGGTCAGTCTTATTAGACATCTACTAACCTAGAACTTTAAACTAAACAATACAATTATAATAATTGAGTTTTTAAAGTAAACATTTAAAGATAGAATACATGTACCTTTTCATGTGGAGCTATTTCAATGAAGCTTATTTTCTTTGTGCAAGTATTGAACTTGACATCAAATGTAAACACAGAAATATATTTTTGCTGTTAATTTTATTTCTTCATTTATTTAAGGAATGACTGTAATATTTTTTCTGTCTATGAAGAAATAACATAAAAAATGTGGTGCACACTGAATAACCCGTGTAGCGCGTTATTTTAAAGTGTGCACCACATTTTTTTTGTTATTTCGAATAGACAGAAAAAATATTACAGTCATTTCTTATAATTTAATTCTAAATTCCATTTTAAATCGTAGTAAACCACGAAAAAACGTTGATGACGTCACGGTCACATGACAAAATTATGTCTATGAGCTGATAAACAAAACAACGTCAGCCAATCAGAAGACGTGTTACATCCAAAATTAAATTATAAAGGTATAAATCTTATATCTATAAAATGTAAAAATTAAATCTAAAAGAATGTAACCTCTTAATATCAAATGGGGACAACTGACATTTTGAGTTTTGTCCATCAAAGAATGGATCCAGCTGACTCGATATCATTGTACAGTATTTCAGATTTACTGCAAGAAAATTTAAGTCTTTTTACAATTTTTTGGCATGGATATTGAACAAATTAACATTCATGGTATATGTATTAGGCCCAAAAAAAATATGCTGCTTAAGGTTTCCTGAATGAAAATGATGAACCAAATAACATGAATAAGGTTATCTATTTATTTCAAACAAAGCATAACAAGTTTCAACTTATCTAGCACCAAGTGAGCTAATTAGCTTTTTGAAACAGATTAAAAGCCAAAATAATCAGGAATAAAAATTATTGTAAATAATAACTATTTCAGGTTATCCATTTCTATTAACTTTATATGTAGTACGCCAGAATTGCTTAATCATTAAACTTTTTTTTACCATGATTCATGAATGAAAAAGCCATAATCTACTTTCATTCATATACATTCATATACATGTACAAAAATGTATATATACAATGTAGCTTATTATTTGGAAATCTAAAATACAATGACACTGAAAATTTGCACTTTTGTATGCATTTTCTGTGTGAATATTCATTAAGGCAAAATTAATTCAAAATGTAGAATGAAATATACATGTTCTGTTCAAATATCTGTTTGCAAGTGTTGAGTGACCTTTGTACAATTTCATTATGAGAAATGTCCAAATGTATATACAATGTATCATTTCAGACAAATTGTTTAATCTTCCATGATTTTTTTTAGGAAAGAAAAAAAAACTTTATAAAAAGTTTTATCGATAACTGAAATACTGTCATTTATATTTCTATTGTTTGACCTTAAGATTGTATATATTTTAAACTTTTTAAAATTATAACAGTACTGGGATAATTAAACTGACAGATTGAAAGAAAATGCACTCATTCACCCAATCTATCTACAGTGCAATTAATGTTGCTTTGATATCAGATCCTGTATAAGTAATTTGATTCCACCCTCAAACATGTCAAATATCAAAGTGACATTTATATTTCAACACTTATAATTCAATACTTTTCTACATGTACATACAAATAGTCAAAAACAACAGGTCATGGTTGAAAGTGCTCTTTCATTCTTTAAAATGTAGCCTTTTACACTATAAACATTCAAATATTCAGTTATTTATAGCACCTACTAGTAAAATTGGACTTTCAAAAGCTGGCATACATTTCGAAGTTTGATGCCAAAATTTGAAATAAACTTTCACATAATGTTTTTTATACTGAGGGAAAACAGGCTCCTTACACTACTACAGGCTCCTTACACTACTACAGGCTCCTTACACTACTATTTTTGTCAAATGTTGCATATAAGAAATTTCAAATATTTCAAATAAAAACCTGTTCAATGCAAAACAACTTGTATTTGACAAAAAGAAAATGAGAAATTTGAAATTTTATTTGACACCTAATTATATTACTTAGCATGCTTAATGATATAATTAAATTGGTACTGTTTATGTTGCTAAAGGTACATTGTAAGTAGAAAGCTATAGAAAATGCTGGAACATGTTACCTCTATATCTTATTGTGTTTTGTGACATTGGGTTGCTGTCTGATTGATTTACAGTATACTGTACATGTACATGTATAAATACCCCACATTTCCTTTTATTCATACAAGTGCATCAGCATCAGCACTACCAAGCTCTATGCAAAACATGTGATTACTATATGAAGTTGGATATATTCTACTATAATATGAATCAGCAGGTGTGATAATATCTCAATTCCCTATCTATGTCTGACATCAGAAACATTTTACACACTAATAAACTAATACATTTACATGAACAAAGTTTTTAACAAAATTCCACTAAGAGTTTGTTACTTTGACTGGTAAAATAATTAACAGATCAATCAATGGGAAAATTGCTTTTAAGGACAGATAGGAGTTTCCCATAGTTAAGTGGAAAAGTGTCAGGGATAAACATACATGTACATGTTTATACATATGTATCTACCTTTTTACATGAATATGTACAATGTATACACATTGCCAATTAAGAATGAACCCCCTAAAACCCCTTTGCATTGCAATTGGTATAATTTATATGGTAATTTTTAACATCATGTTGCAACTGATTCAACAGATGATACAAGAACGAATTGATTATTGTGAAATTGGTATTGTTCCTTTCAATTGGTGCATGTCAGGGACAGTTTGATTTTTTAATTAGTATATTGACTTACATTTGTACATGGGCGTATAACGTAGCATTAATTTCTCGTTACAATTTCAATATACTGTACATTTTGATACAGCTCCTCATTTTTAATTCAGTTGTGATTCTTTTTTAAATTTGCAATTTGAAAGCATATAAAAAATGTAAGTACATTGTACATGTATTACAGAAAAAAAGTAAAATAACAAAAATACCAATTCACAAACCCCAAGGAAAATTCAAAACAGAGAGTCCATTATCAAATGGCAAATCTAAAAGCTCAAACACATCAAACGAATGGAAAATAACTGTCATATTCCTGACTTGGTACAGGCATTTCCTTCTGTAACAAATGTTGGATTAAAGAAGAACAGATACATTAGCATTCATACATGTATGTCATTATAGGTTGAATCTGTATTCTTTATACATGTCTATATAAATTGCAAACTGCATCTTTTTTTATTTTTAAGATTGTATAACTCAGTGAACAAATAATTTTCAACATTTGCATTTAAATTAATTACTTTATCATAGTATAAATATAAGGAGATGTGTTGAGAGCTTGTTTACAACTGTAAGTCATAGTACATGTATGGCCTTCAACAATGAGAAAAATCCATACTGTATATAAGGGGAGGGGAATATTTTTTCATTGTGTTGCTTCTACATTTACATTTTTTTTAGCAAATATACATAAATATACATAAATGTTGTCTGCTCTATGGTCGGGTTGTTGTCTCTTTGATACATTCCCCATTTCCATTCTCAATTTTATTGTATATACATGTACATGATGTACTATAATGAACAATCCAGTGTTATGAAAGATCCTCCCATTCAAGGAAGTACTGTAAGGTAATTAAGACGGTTCTGATAAGAACTACTTGTGTTTGTTGAGTAACTGGACTATATGGACTCATCAGAACAAGCTGGAACTCATTTTAAAAAGTGATGACTCCCAGGAGTCACCCTAAAAAATATCCTAGTGAGAAGCCTGTATGGTTTCACTACAGTACAAAAATAGATAGAATGTTAATTATATATTTATTCCTGGACTTCTTGAATCTGGCAGTAAAACTTATACATGTACATGTATATTCTTAGGAGATCTAAAGGTGTCCCTTTGGCTATCTGGGATGTATACATTTGTACATCCATTGCAGCGACATGTACATGTAGCTTAGGTTTCGGTTGGAAAGGGGACATAAATCCAATGCCTCATGTGCATGTAGTGAGAGTGCCACGGTCTCAGTACATTTAAGAACCGTTGCACAACCCTCTGAGGGGTTTGTTGGTGGCCTGATGCAAGGAAAAATACATTCTATTAATTGGATGATCATGAACTTTCTTAAATCATTTATCAAATTTATGATTGGTGTTGTAAATTTCAACAGCTTGTAATTTATTGTTATGTCTTTAACTTTCCTATAACAATCAGGTACAATTTTGTCTGATTTTCAGATATCTAATTCAATTTTAAAGATGTGCTGTCTTAGACTTTTTATATCTTCGTTGTATCTCAAAATATATGATTAATATGTTTAATAAAACTTCATATCAAGTTGAATGCATTTAATTAGTTTTTGTGGTGAGAAAGCAATGGTAATTATATATAAGTCTGCTCTTGGTTAAAGTTAGACGAATAGTATAAATGTATAATTCGTCTCAACTTATCATCATACATGTACAATGTATGCCAGAGAAAAAAATATTATAATCTCTGTTGAGATTTCTAAAACTCATGCCTGCCAACCCTCCCGTTTTGAGCGGGAGACTCCCGCTCAAATGGCGAAATTCAGGAAATCTCCCGCGCGGGAGTATAGAATCTCCCGCTTTTGGATATTTCAACCTTGAATGACAAGTCAACAATAATTACGTTTTTGTGTCTCTGATGAGGTTTGTTTTTACCTGTAAATCACAGACCATGTGAAACTAAATGGCTTCACTTGACAGCTTGGGTGTCAAACATAGTACTAATTAACGATCATTAACGACTTTTGCTTAAAGCTATGTGTTATACTTCATAGAAAATTCGGGTTACTTCCCCTGTTTAATCCTGTTTTGAGTTACCTCTTCTTTAAATAATGTGAATTGATAAAACAATATAAACTAAAAAAAAATTAAACAAAGAATCATAAAAGGATGGCAATTAAAAGATTTTGTATGCCTTTAGACAAAAAAAATAATTATATTTAAAAATATCTTAGAAGATCTCTACTTCTATTCAATGTTTATATTGAAATTTATAAGATATGTATTGAACCAATTGAAGTGGACTATATGAGTGCACACACTTATTGCACCATCTGAAGCAACATGATTGCACTCTGTATCATACAGAGGGATCTGGGGTGAAAAGTTGTCCTGATTGGATTCAAATGTAAAAGATGATGAAATAGGAAAGAAACAAACAACACACCTTCTGTAGGATATAACCATATTTAAAGAAACATAGTATAAAATCATTGGGATATGGTAACCAAATAGATGTTATACTTTTAGATTTTTCCAAAGCTTTTGATAAAGTCCCCCATCAAAGATTAGCCCAGAAATTAAACTTTTATGGTATTAGGAATCAAAATTTAAATTGGATAAATGACTTTTTAGCTGACAGGCAACAGCAGGTACTATTAAATGGTGTTAAATCTTCAAAATTAGCTGTTGATTCTGGTGTCCCTCAGGGAACAGTTTTAGGCCCAACATTATTTTTACTCTTTATTAATGACCTACCCGAACATGTAACTTGCAATGCAAGACTTTTTGCAGATGACTGTTTATTGTATAGAAATGTTAATAATAGTTCTGATGCCAAATTACTTCAAAAAGATTTATCTAGTTTAGTACAATGGGAAGAGGACTGGCAAATGAATTTTAATCCTGAGAAGTGTTATGTTATTCATATTTCTAAAAAAAGTAAACCTTCCACTTTTGATTATATATTGCACAATCATGTTTTAGAAGCAGTAAAAGATAGTAAATATTTAGGCGTAACTATAAGCCATGATCTTGATTGGGGAACACATATAAACAATATTACCTGTAAGGCAAATAAAACCTTAGGTTTTCTTCGTAGGAACTTAAAAAACTGCACACGTAAGGTTAAAAACCTTACGTACACATCACTTGTCCGTCCAGTCGTCGAATACTCTTCCCCTGTATGGGATCCGTACAAAAAGCAACACATCACTCAGGTTGAGCAGGTACAGCGTAAGGCAGCCAGGTTTGTCTTCAATGATTATAAAGACAGATCACCTGGAGCAGTTTCAAATTTAATTAAATCATTGGAATGGGAAAATTTAGAAATAAGAAGGAAAAAAGCTAGATTAACTATGCTATATAAAATAAATTGGGGGTTAGTGGAAGTTCCTAAGGACAATTTAACAATATCTGATAGACATATTAGGGGGAAACATAAATTTAGGCAAATATCAACAAATAAAGATTTCTATAAATTTTCTTTTTATCCTCGCACTATTTCGGACTGGAACTCACTACCTGAAGCAATAGGTATGTCTGACACCCTGGAATCCTTCAAAAGTGGCATATCCACTCTAACATTTGAAGGAGCCACAACAACTTATTAAACTACAAAGCCACTGTACATAATGTATATATGTTATTGTTAATGATTTTTCTTTGTCATATTATTTTTAAATTAAGTCCATATGTACATAGCACACAAGTTCCGGGAAGTTTTACACTCCTACCTAGGAGTCTACTCCCGTATTCGGAAGAAGAAGAAGAAGAAGAAGTATATCTGTTAACTCTTATATGTGTTTTGTAGATGAATAAATAAACACGTCATATATTTCACTTGAAAATGTCGTTCGCGCAAAATCTCCCCGTCAGCTGTCATAGCTGAGAGGGAGATCTCCCTCTTAGAAGGTTTCAGAGGTTGGCAGGTATGAAAACTGGTAGTTCAAATAATAGAATTTTGTTTATTAGAATGATTTTCAATTGTGCAAATGCTGTTGTCAGACGGTGTGTAGGGTTCGTAAGGGGGTTTGACTCTACTTTCAATTGTTTACAAATATGCAAAAATTCGGAAGTCCTCGCACTTTTACTTTCAATATTGACAAATGATCGACCTACCTTGGAGCATTTGCTCCAATTTCTTTCTGTCAACACGAAATCTCTCCTCGATAAATCCAGGTTCAAGTTCATCTTTAATATCCTGGTTGTTTTCATCACATATATCCGTTGGAGACTCGTTAATACTTCTTGAATCCTTCATGTTATCCGAGCACAACGATAAGTGATCTGCCATTGCATCTCTGCTGTTGTCATTGCCACTTCGAGGCTCCGAACCGAGAACGGTTATTCGTGATTTTCCGGAATAGTTTTTTGTAAGAATACAGATTTTTGATTAAGTTCCTATGCAAATTTTAAAATATGACTTAGCAAATTGGTATCCTAATTGAACGAAAATGAAGCTATATTTTCATCCTATATTTTTTAAAGACCGTCTAATACAAAAAAAACAACAACGTTTTTTGTCTCATCAGCAAGGTTAGTAAGTTTTACCAGGGGTTTATATTTTATGTCTTGTACTTCGGTCTCATTACATAACATATATATGAAAACTAGAGATTAAGCGACAATCCCAACAAAGGAAAACTGGACGGTGATCTCAGAAGCTCCAGAGGGGCAGATCCTGCTCCACTAGGGCACCCCGGCATTGTGTTGCTTCTGAAGTACTGATTCAGTGATGAGTTTCATTCGGTGATGAGTCTCATTCAGTGATGTCACAATTGAGGGAGAGGACGGGATTGTGGTTACGACAATTAACATGTTACTGTAGACTCTTAGTTTTTTATGACATTGTTAAGGGAATTTTTATGCTTTTTTCTGTGGTTAGACTAAGACCGCATAGGAAAATCTTAACTTAGACTTATTCGGAAACATGGGATATAGTTACGATACTGTTGTCAAGTCATTAAGGATTGCATATTTTGGTATTAATATTGATTTACTCATAGGGTCTTTGCATCGGAAATAAACACATTTATTCTAAAACCAGTCAGTATTGGCATGATACGGGTTATGTTCTTCTCATATATTTTATGATGGCATATCCATAGATGTATAAACCCAGGGTTTATACATCTATGGAGTATGATACTAAACCCCTTACGGGAGGGATTGTACTTGATTTTCATATGATGAAGACATAATCTTTCAATCGGTTTAATTGAGGTCTGGAGCTGGCATGTCAGTAACTGCTAGTAGTCCCTTGTTCATTTGCGTATCATTGTCATTTTGCTTAGTTTCTTTTGTTACCAATTCTGACATCGGACTCGGACTTCTTTTTGAACTGAGTTTTACTGTGCGTATTGCTGTTTTTTCTTTATTCTACATTGGCTAGGGGTATAGGGGGGGGGGGGGGGGGGGGGTTGAGATCTCACAAAACATGTTTAACCCCGCCGCATTTTTGAGCCTGCCCAAGTCAGGAGCCTCTTGCCTTTGTTAGTCTTGTATGTTTTTTTAAATTTTAGTTCATTTATATGTTTTGAAGTTTATTGTTACGTCCATTTTCACTGAACTAGTGCACATTTTTATTTAGGTGCCAGCTGAGGACCGCCTCCGGGTGCGGGATTTTCCGGCTCGCTGCGTTGAAGACCCATTGGTGGCCTTCGGCTGTTGTCTGCTTTTTGGTCGGGTTGTTGTCTCTTTGACATATTCCCCATTTCCATTCTCAATTCTATCAATGAACATTTTAGGCGAATATGACTACAAACCATTATATATACTATATTCCCAAGTTTAATAATTCAATATAATATGTATAATTTTCATCTTTTCATCGTTACTGATTACTACAATGTATGTGCTAGTTCATCAATTGTTATCAATACCCAATTTAAATTTCCAAATTTACCAACTGATCGCTTCAAAATAAAATTTGATTTGAAAATAGATCGTGGGCTAATATGTATTGGTCTCAGATTAAACAGACATAAATATATTTCAAAGTACAAGAAGTCCTATTTTTTCAAATGAAACAAAATTCAAATAAGTGGCCTTCAAATTAAAATGAGGAATACTTGTGTAAAAGGGGGTTTTAATGATTTAATACTACTGAGTACTGCAGAAGATTGGGGACTGTGAATCAATATACAGAATATAGAGTTAGAGAAATGACTTGGACAGATGTTTTGCAGGTGAAAGATCCAGCAATAAAATGGTATAGGTAAGGACACTTATGTTATTCAGTTATCTAGCATATGGAACTCTAGCAAAATCATAGTCATTCATCTATTGGTGAAATATTTAAAACATATTGTCTCAGAACTTCCTCTTAAGTTTGTGTTGTTAATTAAGGTATTTGCATGCCAAATTTCCAAGGGAATTCTTAATACTCGACTCCTTGTAAAGCAGTTCAGATAATTCGATTTTCATACACATTACTTTGTTTTGGATCTTGTCTGCGGGAGCAACAACATAATTCCAATGCCGAAAAATGTTATAGTAAAAACAGTCAACAATTGCTACTTGTCTCAAAAGACAAAGTGAATGAACAACGTCAACAAAACTCACAACATTAATAATAATAATTCTTTATAGTTATATTTATAAGTAAGTTCGGGAGAATATGAATTATTAAGTTGTAGTTGACGTTGAACTAGATTTCAGTAACTGTGAGTAAAATTGAGAATGGAAATGGGGAATGTGTAAAAGAGACAACAACCCGACCATAGAGCAGACAACAGCTGAAGGCCACCAATGGGTCTTCAATGCAGCGAGAAACTCCCGCACCCGGAGGCGTCCTTCAGCTGGCCCTTAAACAAATAAGTATACTAGTTCAGTGATAATGGACGTCATACTAAACTCCAAATTATACACAGGAAACTAAAATTAAAAATGATACAAGACTATCAAAGGCCAGAGGCTCCTGACTTGGGACAGGCGCAAAAATGCGGCGGGGTTAAACATATTTTTTGAGATCTCAACCCTCCCCCTTTACCTCTAGCCAATGTAGAAAAAACAAACGCACAACAGTATGCACAGTAAAACTCAGTATAAGAGAAGTCCGAGTCCGATGTCAGAATAGGAAACAAGAAAATAAACAAAATGACAATAATACATAAATAACAACAGACTACTAGCAGTTACTGACATGCCAGCTCCAGACCTCAATTAAACTGATTGAAAGATTATGTCTTCATCATATGAATATCAGGCACAATCCCTCCTGTTAGGGGTTTAGTATTATACCGTCATAAAATATATGAGAAGAACATAACCCGTGTCATGCCTACAACTGGTTTTAGAATAAATGTGTTAATTCCGATGCAAAGACCCTATGAGTGAATCAATATTAAAGCCAAAATATGCAATCTTTAATGACCTGACAACATTATCGTAACTATATCCCTTCTTAATAAGTCTGTTTAAATGTTTTGTTAGCTTTTGAGGTGAATACTGACATTTTTGTGCTTTGTAAAATATTACCATCAAGATTGGATGTGAAATACCCGAACGTATAAGATGTCTGCATGTTGAGTTATATTTACGAATGATGTCCTTATACCGATGATAAAATTTAGTAAATGTTTTGACTAGTTTATGATATCGAAAACCCTGGTGTAATAATTTTTCAGTAATACATAAATTTCTCTCGTTAAAATCTAATACGTTGTTACATACACGAGCGAATCGTACAAGTTGAGATATATAAACACCATAAGATGGTGACAAGGGAACGTCACCATCTAAAAATGGATAATTAACGAGAGGAAATGAAAAATCATCTCTTCTATCATAAATTTTTGTATTAAGCTTCCCGTTAATGATATAGATATCAAGATCGAGGAAAGGACAGTGGTCATTGTTAGTATTAGCTTTATTTAAAGTAAGTTCAACAGGATAAATTTCTTTAGTATACATACTGAAGTCGTCATTATTGAGAGCCAATATATCATCCAAATATCTAAAAGTATTGTTGAATTTTTGTATAAGATGTTGTTTCGATGGGTCTTTGCTGATTTTAGTCATAAATTGTAACTCGTAACAATACAAAAATAGGTCCGCAATAAGTGGTGCAAGTTAGTCCCCATTGGAATTCCGATAACTTGACGATATATGGAATCTCCAAAGCGAACAAAAATGTTATCAAGTAAAAATTCAAGGGCAGATATAGTATCAAAGCATGTCCAATTGACATAGTTCTTTTGTTTGTTGCTACTAAAAAATGACCTAAAAGAGTTTGAACATATGTATTCGCATTCCGACTTTTTAAATGCCCATTTAATTAGGTGTGTGAATTTTTTCTTAATAAGAATATGAGGCAAAGTGGTATATAGGGTAGAAAAATCAAAACTTTGAACAGATTCAAAATCACCAATATACGCATGCAATTTATCAAGTACTTCCAACGAGTTTTTGACACTCCAAAAGTAATTAATTCCACTATTTTCAAAGGCCTTATTTGAACAATTTATTATCAGGTTTTTGATTGTACCAAGTGTACTAGTAAGTAGAATAGACAATTTAGTAGTGGAACAATGACTTGAAGACGAAATAAGGTGATTTGTGTAGCTTCGGAAGCCAGTACATAGTCAACAAGGGACTTTCATTGTATTTGGTTCTGCTTGTAAAGAAGTAGCTAATAGTTTATGTTTGTTACATATCGTTTTCTGAAAATGAAGTCAGTTGGAATGTTGGTGAATTGGTGATTTCCTTTTGCAGAACCTCAATGTAAAATTTACGTCAAACTATAATATTATTAGCTTTATCAGCCGGGACAATAGCAAATTCCTTGGCTAGTTCTCTAGTTTATGTTTGATACGAGAAATAGGATTTTTATGGTTGTTGTTTAGAGTAAAATGTCATTTAAAATGTTGTCTGCGTATATCAACTATCTTCATTACTGAATTAAAAAAAGAGTCCACAGATTTTTTGTCAGCTTTTTCCCGTTTTATCCATTTCAAACAGTAAGCACGAAGTGAGTCGTAGATGATATTACGACACTCATTCCAATTACTTATATATCGGTGCTTTGTGTCTATTGTTTTTATGCTTCGTATCGATCCAATGAGTTAAGCCATTATTTAACTGAATTTTACAATTTCACCGTGTTTGTGGTTGGTTCATGACTGTCATATTGTTTTTTTTTTTTGTAAATTGTATTGTTATGAATAAGGCCATTAGTTTTCTTGTTTAAATTTTTTCAAATTTTCCATGTTTGGGCCGTTTATAGCTGACTACACGGTTTGGGGGAAATTGTTTTGTTGAAGGCCGCACGGCGACCAGTAGTTTTTCAGTATCGGACTTATTTGAAAAGATAGGATTATCTATAGCAATGTCATTAAAAAGATTCATACGTATATTTTTGTTATTTTGACATAATAAGAAAAAGAATGGTTTTCATCCTCTATGGCGTTACAGGTTAGACACGTGATTTCGAGGTAAACAGTAAGATATCTCTGCCCTTTTCTATAAGAAAATCATGGTCATTTATTCGTATTTTTGTAAATAAACGTCTAGTTTCAAAATTTGGGTATCTAAGATAGAATTCTTGGTCTTGTTTGACTTTGATACTTTTAAAAAGAAACTGTTACAGTTTATCATATTCATTTTTCCAGTAATTCTGAATAAAAGTTGCTTGAAATATTCTTAGTCCAAGACTTTAGTTTTTTTTTTTTTTTAATTCTTTCATAGTTTGATATTCCTGCATATAGGGCAAACTTGGCTTAATAAGAGGACCAAAGAGGTTATTATTATCAGATAATTTAGCCGAAGAGAAAGTTTTGAAAATACAGTTTCTAAATTAATTTTTTAAATAATATTCCGTAACAATCTAGGTGTGAAAATGAGCTTTTATTACATTCGAAAATGAGCTTTTATTGGCATTCCTGCAAGTCGCACTCTCATGATAAACCTCTTTAATTGTGGAAAACAATAAGTAAAATTTATAACCAATTTGCTATATCCTTGTTGTAAAAGTTTCCACCAAGCTGTCTCATCCATTTGTTTAGATTCTGAACAATAAAATATGTTTAAACTAACTGAGACAGGAAATAGAAACTCGCCCCAGACAGTTTGATATGAACATAGAAACTTATGAAACATATCTCGAGGTCTAAAAAAAGAACAACGATCACTTTCGAAGTTGTTTTGGATGAGCCTTTTTGTGGTATATTAAAAATAATCTAGAATATTTAGAGAGATGTATTTCGTCGGGCCTTCTCGTGAAAAGAGAGACACAATTACACGTTGTACCAATTGGAATAACAGTTATAGCTGATGGCATGCTTCGCCTAATATGACAAAATATGCAGATCTTTTATCAATTGAAATATAATACAGATTTACGATGCTGATTACTTGTGTATTCCTATGAGTACTGTAATTTCACATATTCAATTAAATTAGGATTTAAATTAGCAAACGGTTTAATATTAGTTTTTGCTGTTTTGTTCGTGTCAATTCTGGGGTGATGCTTTTCAATGTTGTATTTATTTGGCTTCAGTAACTGTTGGTAAAGGGGGTGCCTGAACTGCTGATGATTATTGCGCGTGTTATGGGCAGCAGTCCTTTTGCGCCAATTGTCTTTTTTTAGATGTTTCATTTGCGCCAAATATAATTTGTTGAAGGTATCAATTTTGCCAATTAACAGAATTAATTGGCTCCAATTTGCCTATGCACAAATTAATCATACATAACAATAAAAATTAAAAGTATTTCAAGTATTTTTTTCAATACAAGGATTCAGGAATGAATATTGCATACCACTGGTGTGATAACTTCTGCATGCTAAATCATGCAGGAGATTGTTACCGGAAAATGTTTTCTTTGCTTCAAGAATGTTGTAAAAGATATAATCTCAGAATGAATTTTACTACTGTGCATATTGATCTTGAAGAAAGCATGCATATTGACGTTAAAGAGGGTTTCCAAGACATTATCACCAAGGCATATATTTTTCACCTTGGTCAGGCATGGTGGCGTAAAATGATTTTGCCGTTGGAAAGCATCAGAACTATACGAGAATGAGGAAAACTCAGCCGTAGAGATTAGGCGACGACCATTTGATTTTTTCTTGGGTGAGGGCTTGGGCAGGATGGTTAGAGATGAAAATAAATAACCTTGTATACGACAGGATGAAAACGGAAATTCTGCAACACAAAATGCAGTAATCAATGACCAACCAATCGTGTGCACAAGAGCAAATAAATTTTTGTTCGCAAACCGCGGAATAAAACTAAGCGTGCGTAGCAACAGATGAAAATGAATAGTCAATCCGAAAAGAATCCTCAAAAATAGTGACGCAAACGTAGCATTTCCGCAAATGAGTTGTGGCGCAAAAGGACGCATTTTTTTGCGCAAACGGACGTCTCCCGATTTTTACCTCATACGATTAGTTTTTCGTTGCATTTGTTAAAATTTCTCATTTTCACAGCTTAAAAAAAGAAAATTCAACCACCTTTACCCTTAACGGACCAATCAACAGTCAAAGTTTAAAGAAAGTTACTTGGCAACTGACATTTACCCAATTAACATTCAAACTTCTGGAACCACGACAGAGGAACAATATTAAGAATTCGCAGTTTACAACAATTATACTCAAGTACACACGGAATAGATCAACTGAAACGTTGTTAGAAAGAGTTCAAAGAACAGTAACTCAATTCAGTATAAAGTAATATGACGCTTGAATTGACTTCATGTGTGATATAACGACTAATTTTAAAACCCCTTTTGTCGTCCTTTATATATTTAACTGCCAACGTGTTGGTCATGTGAATTTGTTTGTATTTGTATATATTATATACATGTATATCTACCTGGAACAATATACAAACACTGAACAGGAAGGCTCCATATATATCTATCTATATATAACTTTTACCTAAGTAAAGGTAAGTTTCTATAATGTTTGCTGTAAGGAAATAATTAATGCTGAAAATTATGATGTTGTAATGTGGAATATTCAAATACTAGGATAAATAAAACTTAGGTACATTTTCGCCATTTAATAACTAACTACATTGCAAATATTTTCCCGTCTACGGCGATGGTCTTTGTCTAAATAGTACATAATAACGATATAAAGACAGAAAAGTTTGACTTCCTCATCAATGCGACAAGGAACAGGATAACAGCATGTTCATAAAGGTAAACTACAATAAAATTAGCTATTTTTATTTGTTTGATGTGAATCAGATATTCAACGTTTCCTTGGGTCCTTTTCATTGAGTGCACCATTTAGATTACACACAGATACGGATTATGCAGAAACGGCGCAAGACTTCTACAACATGGATATATATACAAAAAATTATGATAAGTTGGTCAAAACGTTTTCTTAATATTATCGTAGATGAATTGACCGTCGATGTGTGATTGTATTTTAATAAGGAATTAATTTTATAACACATAGCTTCTTGTGATGTTTTTATCTATTAAGCAAACACGCATGAGAAATGCCCGTTAACATTTTTTTTATTGATTTGATAAATTTGTTGATGAAGCTTAAAATTATATTCTTCTTGTGAGAAATTGGCAAAAAATGCGCCTTGAAAAATATTTGAAAAATTCTGAATACAGAAATATACTTAGGGCATTGTATAAGATAGTCTATCACTATTTATTACTTTTATTGTATATATCGGAAAGTACAGCATTTGATGTGGGGTATACATCAATGAAGCAACCCGACCACTCAAATTGACATTAAGTCAGGCAACATATAGTCTTCAACAATAGACAGGTATCTATACAAAATGGCACGCTCTTAATTGTTCCGAGTCTAAATATATTGGTAAACATTAAAAACATGCAAAATATAAAAGATCAGCTATCACCTGATCAACACAAACATTTCCAAACAACACGAAACATTTAGACACGACACAAGACAAAATACTGACGAGGCTGGCTTTGGACGTGGAGGACTTAAACTAGTTCGTTTGGATCTCAACTCTCCCCATTTTTTATCCCAATAGCTGGACTAAAACATTTCAAAATCATATTCATAAAAATTATGAATAAATGTATTATAATAGTACACACACAGTATATATGGTAAATGTATCAGTCATAATAAGGAATCTTTTACCATTTTTTTATACCATATGTAAACTAATAACAATTGCTTTTACAGTTATTTTATTTGTATAAGATGTAACTGTTAAATAAATCTGTATTTGGATCACTCCTCTATGCATGGTTCTGAATCTCTTTCCAATAACATATTTAATTGAATAAAAGGACATACACAAAATTATTCATGTAGTCATTAGGTATTATGCTTTTGGTAGCTGTGATTTGTTTTTTTCCGCTAATCGAGAAAATTTGGAAAAATTGAGTAACTCAAACACAAAGTTTTACATCATGTTTTGAAATATGTTATAAGTGTTCATCAAATTTTACCGAAAAAAGTATCTAAAACAAAAGCACCGTGCACGATTCATGAAAATAAAAAATAAAAACTAAACATGGAATATCTCATATTTAAAAAAACGCAATCTCTAACGAGAAAAATATTGGAAACATGTAATATTATATGTTTTGCCCAGTTAACAGAGTTGTTTCATATATGTATATTTTCAATGATATTTGCTTCAATGTGTGCCACAATATAGTGACGCTCAACAGAGAATTAATCATAATATGCCTGCCCTAAGTGAATCCTTGTGGTGAGAGGCATACTAGAGAGATAAACCAAATGTATTCATTAAAACAGTAACGTGTATAGCAATAACATATCATTTTTAAACAAAATCCTGTGGACAGGTTTTCAAAAAACGGTAATTTAAACCAAAAAGATGATTTTGTAGACTTTTTTTACGTACATTGTATGAATTTATGGATCTACAATTAATTGTTTCTCTTGTTATTTAAATGGTATATATATAATTTTTTGTGATAATCAGACGCAAAGAAGTAAATCGACAACGATTCCTCGTGTTGTTTCAGATGCTGACTAATAATTAACCTCAACTATTGATTGTCAAGGAAACGATCGATATCACTCGCATGTACACACAACTTAAGGTGTACAAAACCATTGGTTTAGTCGATATTTGTGTTTATATGTGATTCCTTTGTTTAAAGTAAGTAATGATTTTCTTATATTGTACATTCAATTCTTAGCAGACACACTAATCCTCATAACAATTCCGATTTAAATCACATTTATGATTTTTGTTTTAATCATTTGGGTATGACAAGTCAGCATTGACCACTTTATCTATATTATATGGAAGACAAATTCAGTAAATTTCAATTTGGTTTTCGACCTAAAATGAGGACAACTGACAGTTTGTTTGTACTAAAAACTTTAATAAATAAATACATACATCTTGGTAAGAGACAATGTATATACTCCACTGACTTGTGCAAAGCTTTTGATTCTGTGTGGCGTAAAGCTTTATTTTTCAGGAGTCGGCAAGAAGATGATTAATATGATTAAATGTATGTATTCTAAGACAATGTCAGCACTGAAAATTAAGAATTGTTTTACTGACTACTTTGATATAAACCGAGGCGTTATGCAAGGGGATACTTTAAGCCCTACCCTTTTTAACATATATATAAATGATGTTCCAAAGTTATTCTCAGGAAATGATTGTCAACCGCTAACTTTAGAAAATTCTGATATTGGAAGTTTAATGTTTGCAGATGATTTATTGATAATGTCAGAGTCAAAAGAAGGTCTTCAGGAAAAATTCTATAAATTTTCTTCTTACTGTGATAAATGGCAACTCATTGTTAATTGTAAAACGACTAAGACTATGGTTGTTGGTCGTCGTCATAAAAAGACCCAAAATACAATATTTAATTACAAGCACACTATTTTAGAATCAGTAAATGAGTTTAAGTTCTTAGGCAACTTGCTCTCACAAAATGGAAACGTATTGTCATCTGCTGAAGCACTTTCCAAAAAAAGCTCTTAAAGTTATGTACTCGATCAAAAGCTATACAAGTGCAAGGTCTGAACCAATTGCCAGCATTTATCTGTTCATTTATTTGATTCTTTGGTTCGTCATATTCTTACATATAATTGTGAAATTTGGTTTTATGGATGTGTACAGATCATACTAGTAGTATAATGCAATAACTAGAGCCAGAAAAAATAATTCTCCTTTGGATAAACTCAATTTTATAGATAAGAGTCCCCCTGAAAAAAAATCACAATAAGTTTTGTATATTTACACTTGGAATAAAGAAATGTGCCAGTAACATTGCCTCTAGATCTGAATTAGGAAGATTCCCCATTTATTGTTTCATTGCCACGCAGTCACTTTTGTATGAAGACCAACTTTTGAGTGAAAACTCATCTGTTTTACTTAAATATTGTTACTCTCTCTCAGAGTCACTTCATGATCAAGATATATACTCATGGTACTCATATGTAAATTATATTAACTCCCTCAGGCAAAGTTGACCTTAGATGAATTTGGCTATTTGTTTTATGTATTTTTGTTATATAGCTCTTCAACTGTTTCGGTACTTATACATCCCTCGGATTTCAAATGTTTGGCATTGAGCGTTCCTGATGAAGGTAAATCCAGAAAAGCGCTTCGGACGCATGAAATTATTAAACGTGTTGTTTTCAATTTTTTAGCAAACCCAAAGATGAAACTAAAAACAAATGCATAGCCTGTAAGAATCTTAGTAAACAAAACTATAAAAATGAACTTCAGCAAAGATATTAAGAAATATATGACAATAAGATATCCTCTCTTGGCCTAAATAACATTTCTTCTTTTTTTAAGCATATAAAAACTGAATATAAACAAGAATTTTATTTGACATACCCTAACCTTGATACAAGAAAACTTATATGCAAATTTAGAATCAGTGATCATTCAATCGCTATTGAAAGTGGAAGATATAAAAATAGCCCACGCCCTCAAAGACTTTGTAATAAATGCAAAGTTATGGATGATGAATCCCATTTCTTTTTATTATGTAAAATAAATAATGATTTAAGACATATCTTTTTTAACGATTTAAAAATACAATACAAAGATTTTTCTGATAACAAAATGAATATATTCTAAATCCAACTACTAGTCAGCAAGTGGAATATTTAGGCTCCTTTATCAAACAGTCTATGGAACTGAGGACAGGGGGCACTTGAGGTCTTTTGTTATGTTAATATTTTGTTTTATTTTGATGTGAATGTCATCACTATATTGTTGTTCATACATGTAATTGTTATGCCTTTGGCCCTCTTATGGGTGTAATTTGTGCTTAATAAAGTTATTATTATATAATAGTTTACCCGTGTACTTAATCTATCATTTCAATGATGAAAGTAATATTTGACAATGGAAAATATTGGAAAGTTTATGCATACACAAGAAAGCATGGCATTTTCATAAGTAATTGAGATGAAAACGTAAGTGATCGACAGAGATTTGGGAACATTTCCTGACCATAGATAATGAAGAACGGGGATAATTGCAGGGTTGTATTGATTAATTGGTCAACTTCTTGATTGAGCCCGGTCATCAGTTGACATAAAGATCCGAAGAATACATTATATAAAAAAAGCTGAATTTGATACAGTAACCTACAAGCACGTTAAACAGAAAAGACATCTTGATTCGAATCAAAAGACCAGGTTCAGTAACAGACATGAGTCCATACTTTTAAGCTCTAAATTGCCTTATTTGAATTAGTGTTTTGCATGTTTATGAAATCACCAGATAACTCATTAAACCAGAATTATAAATATATATCAAGTTTGAATTTAACTATTTCCAAGTCATATTATTTATCTTTTTCAAATTTCCAGTATAATCGTGGTAAAACAATGGAGTCAAGAGACTGGCAAAATGGTAGATCACTACCCGAGAGAATGCTTCACATGTTAAACCTGCAACTGATGTGTGATGTCACGTTCTATGTCGGAACTGACAAGAAGATATTCAAAGCTCATAGATGCATGCTCGCCAGCACTAGTCCTGTCTTCTACAGTATGTTTGAAGGACCAATGGCTGAAAAGGGAGAAATAACCATTCCCGATCTTGATAATGAAATATTCACACAACTCGTGAGGTAAATATGAATAAAAGGAGACGATAAGTATATGCTAATCGACACAAAAAACAACCTTAAATACAGAAAAAATAATGCATATTGATTCGAAACAATATTCCGTCTTCAGCAATAGAAAAGAGGCCATATATAAAAGTCTAGCTCTAATTCGCCAAGTCTGAACAAGTTATGATTTGATTTATCAGAGATTTTCATCAAGTATGTATGCCATCAAAATCAAAATGTGTAAATGATAAAAGAAAACAACCAGTACTGAACCATTCTCTTTTCATCTCGCATAGAATAAATTTACCAATCTAATTAAAAATAAAGAACTCGGATTTCGTTATACAACATACGCTCGTATAACGAAATTCGAGTTCTATAGTTTAATTAGATTGTAAATTTACATATCATTGTATGAATGAAAGGTTTACAGAACCACATACATAAATCAATAAATGAAAAAGCACTTAACACTATATTCGTATTACAGATGACAACAAAATGTACAAGTGAAACAATACTTACTTATAATTATAATGCTTGTAGTAACTTAGTGAGTATAAAGTATTTTATTTGCTGATCACTTTACGAAATTATGCGTTCTTACACTTTAATATCGGCCGTTGTACTTTCGAATTCACGGTTTAATGATACACAGTGATTTTTTTTTTGCAAAACCTGAAGTTAATTGGAATCGACCTAATTCTGAAATCATATTAGCGAGCCACTGCTGAGAACAAACACAAACACAAAAGAAAAGATTGAACACAAAATAGAAGAATACATGGAGAGTTGTCTCATTGGCACTCATACCACATCTTCTTATATCTATCTATGTCTTCATACTGTAGGCGTTTTAAGCTTCGGAAAAATTAAGATAGCTCAATTATCATATTTGTTGAGGTACAGGAATTGCTTTTTGTTTGTCAAATGTATTCTGACAAACCAACAAAGTTGTTGCAACGGTAACTCTGTAGAAAATATGGGGAACGTTAAGGTAAGAATACAATAACACAGTATCTAAATATGGAAATAAGAAGTGGTATGATTGTAAATGAGACAACTGAGCTCTCCACCAGATACCAAATGCCGTAGAAGTTGTCAACTAGTTGTTTAGCCAACTATTATAAATTTTTGATTGAAAAGGAAGATGGGGACAGCATCATGTATTAACTCATCCTTAGATTGAAAAGAAAGATGGGGACAGCTGCATATATTAACTCATCGGCTTGTTCCGTCGCCTTTAATTATAGCTTTGCATCTGAAAATCCAAGCGGGGTTGCCGACTCAAAATAGGAGAAAAACGAAAACCCAGCCGAACAACGAATTTTATTTTCGATTTACAAAATAAATTACAAAACATTTGTAAATAAATATTAATTATTTCTTTATATGTTTGTCAGGTTTATGTACACTGACCAGATAGAAGTAAATACATCAAATGTGAAAGGTTTATTGTATGGAGCTGAAAAATATATGTTACAAAGTGTCAAAAGTGAATGTAGTCAATTTTTATCAACACTCATAGATGAAGATCACGCTTGTGTTGTATTACAAACGGCCAATGACTTTCACCTTGAAGAATTGAAACACAAAGCCTTGCAATACATTCATCGTCATGGAAAACAATGTTTGGTATCTGAAAGTTTGTCATCTCTTTCTACCGAATGTCTTAAACTCGTTATTGAATCGGATAGTTTAAAATGCAAGGAAGACTTCATATTCGAACAAGTTGTAAAATGGGGTGAAAATAAGTGTGGAGACAAAGATATGCCGTTGACGGACGGACATATACGAGAATCATTAGGAGATATTCTGTATGATATACGCTTTCCGTTAATGGATCGCAAGTACTTCACACATCATGTATCAACTCGTCGTATATTGTCGTCAGATGAAATAATACGAGTATTTCAATCTTTTGATGGTATAACTATTGAAAATTTCCGATCAAAATTACGTCTCCCAAATCCGGTGAAATTTTATAGATGCATTGTAAATGAAGGTCAGCAGAGTTGGACCCTAGATGGTTCAGTTGATTCAATAGAGTTTTCTACGGATTTTGACGGGTTACTTTTAGGAATTATTGTGTTTGGGTCAAAAGATTATAAGGGTGATCATGATATAACAGTTAAAATCATTCAGTTCTTTACAGTTTTGACAACAACAACCACATCTTTAACGTCAAAAGAAGGTCAAGAAATTTATGAAATTATGTTTCTGGACCCAGTCAAACTTACTAAAAACGTACGATATACGATACAATTGTCTATGAAAGGACCTAAAACATTCACAGGGAAAAATTACGCAACACGGATAATGGAAGATGATTTGTCAGTAACGTTTTCGTTTGGTGTATCCTCTTTGAATGGTACCAATGAAACAAGCGGACAAATACCTGGGATCATCGTCGGAAGGCAACTTGAATAAACTGCATGGCAGGCGTATGACAACAAAGGATGAACATTAACACAGTATAAAAAAAATTATATTGACTGCATGTTTGTTGCTATTTTGCAATTTGTTTTTATTTTGAACGAAAGTAGACAAACGGTTGATAAAAATTTTATAACAGTATTCGAATATAATGCACACAGTTGAAAAGAATTAAAGTAAGATTACTGTTGATACTTTATTCTCACTGGCTTTTTTTTAAAACAAGAAAATGCAAAGAACAGTCAAAATGCATAGGTCGAAAAAAAGACAGACCCCACAATGGCCAAAAGAAATTAGTCGAAAAGACAAACAAGCCACAAACTGAAACTACACGGAAAATTAGATTGGGCAATACTAAGAATCTCACACAAAAGCGCGGTACATGCTTGAAATTCTTTGGAAATAAATATTTTGAATTTCTCCGGTACAAAACCTATCTACAAGAGTATGATGCTAAACAATTATCAAACAGCGTGTCAACTACAGTCTATTCTCTCAATTGGCTAGACGTGCCTTTATGTTCCTTTATAGTCAGGTTCCATGAAAAGGGGGAGACAATATTTTTTACAAGTAATCCTATAATTATGGATTCAACTGAATAGAACTCAATCACCTTCAACCGGACATATTGTTTTATCTACGACAAATAACAATATACCGTACCATTCTTTGATTAAACCTTCCGTCAAGATGAAATACTAAAAAAAAATCTCAATTCAAATAGTGTTGACCTGACATGCATTATTACCGAGAAACAAGTATAATCTTACCACAGGAGCGTAACAATGAGGCCTAAGGCATTTACTTCTAACAACGGTTTTAAAGGGGCATTACCTACGAGAAAAAAAATATGATTTTTTTTTTGTTCAATCATTAATAAAAGTGAAATAGTGAAATAATAATTCGCTTTTAGCAGCCAGTTTAGTTCAAATTTGTCAAAATAAGCTAAGAAACATAGCTGATGAATTATTCACTTGCAAGTGAATAATTCGACCTCATTGAATCCGTATTCATGTGACCTTCAATTTAACCTATTAGCTAGAGATTGGTTATGCATGTATAAGTTGTGTTCAGCCAATAAAAGGATAAAACTGTCAACATTGAAAGTGAAACAAAGGTGAACCATTTCGTTGACTGATTCGATTTACACAAAAAATCATTCTTATACAGGTAAAATCGATGATTCACTTATTTTTTTAACCTGTAACATGAGATCAAACAGACCAAGAAAAGTATAATTGCACGAGGTCGCTATCTATTTATATTCATGTTTATGTTTATATCGGGTTATGTGACCGTCGGCAGTCTTCGGAGGTCATCTCGATAGTTAATTAGATGCCGTCTAGACTAAAATACACACGAACTGCTGGTATATATTATCGAGTCCAGCATTGTTAATTGTTTATTTCAGATTTATACGTTTTAGTATGTTATAAATCAAATATGAGAATTTGAGTAAAATCGTTGAACATGAATTTGACAGCTAATGCCCCTTTAATAACAACCTAAATATCGTTTTACGGTCATGTACTAGTAAAGTAACATCACTGAAGCGTGACTGGTCGATTACAATGATTGCAGCATACCTAATGTCCAGCCGGGCAAATATTTTATGCATATTCAGGACAAGAACAAATAAACAATAAATCAACTAAGTATGATATGTTAAGTGGATCGAACGGAAAGAAGGAAGATCAATTTGTACTGTCCTTGGTATGATGACAATTAGGGTCTAAAGTTTATTTATCCGGCATAGCCAAAACAGACAGCCCTTCTTTAGGATGAATTATACTGTAGGATTGGAAAAGTTAAGGTAAACATATTTCTTTACCCCCATTACCCCATGGCATATGACATACTAGACAAACATATACTAATCACATAGAATATCATTGACCTATCATGTATAGTTTATTTAGAATATGGCAAAATGCTCTCGACCAATGAAATTGTAGGATTTGGTGTTTCTTAATTGTGAAGAATGAATGAAATCTTGTTTTTAGTAAGGGATTATCCTATTGTTTAGGCCTACTTACAATTCAAAACAAAGAGTTTCTATAAATGAGTTACAAATGCCCCGAAGTACATTTATCAGCTTGAAAGAATTTGTGATTAAAACTGGCTAAAAGTTGACTTTTGAAACAAACAAAAAAATCAAAATAAGATGAAGTTTACTGGTGCAGTAACATAGGTACCGTTAACGTTATTATGAGAATATTAATAACTTCAAATTACTAACAAAAAGTAAACAATGTTAAAGCAATGCAAAAAAAAAAGAAAAAAAAGTTTTAAAATTAAGTAAAACCTAAATCTTTAGCTTATACTCTTTAAAAAAATTAAAGCAGATTACTGGATCCGCAGTTGGTGAGAATAGTAATTTCCAATATTCTGATAAAATTCTAAAAAAAGGAATTTAGTTTAACTTTTAAAGGCATTGTATTTGAACATTTCCCTGACATAATGAAGTAGTATTTGATGTAAAGGACTGGGCTAAAATATTGGCTGTAAAATAAAATTAAGTTGTAACTCAAATTTTGAATTTATTGATATGAAATTGAAATAAACAAAAAGATGATTCCTTGCTAAAATATTACATGATTTACATTCATACTCATTTCTTCCCATTTTATTGTACTGTTGTGTCATCTAAAGTCTAAAACACAATCTATTATGTTTTCCAAAATTATAAAAAAAAGTCCTTACATCACTAAAACTAATCCATAAATGAAATGTCTAAAAAGGAAGTCATGCATTATTTACAAATATTGCACTGAAAATATAACTAATACTTAAATACAACCAATCAAGAGATCATTTGAGCCTTGACTTGATCTTTACAATATTCTAAGTTTGTAAGAAGAAAAACCCTAATCCTGAAAACTTAAGTGGACTACTGGAGCGTGAAAATTAGGTCAAGACCACATGCATGAAAAATATGTCGAAAGGAAATGAACATGTTAAGTTACTGTGGAATGTACCTAATCCTAAAATTGAACAGACAACAAGAACATGAAAATGAGGTCAAAATACGGTGACAATGACTGGTGGAAAAGGTTTTATCACCAACAAACCAAATACAAATTTTTCTTACGTAAGTGAAAATTGAAATTGCTGAATTAGCATTGCTGTTCCCAAAGTACAACCGAAGTTTCGCCTTCCACGATTTACGTTTCAGATAACACAAAAATTAAGCAATGACCTTGTGTACAAATGTATGTTTGTATCCGCTTGAACTCAGCTTGTGTGCTGTGATTTTATAGCGATCTCGTTTTGTATTTCCTTTACAATTTCTTGACAAAAGCATAATTAATACTTATGTTCATCAAAGAAATGATAAGAAACAATTAACAATCTTCTTAAATTTTAAAATTAATCATTATCTGATTACTTAGTTTATATTTCAAAACTAAACTTATTGTTTTAACTATAACATAAATTAATCTCCCATTTTTATATTTTTTCAGTTTGTATTACGCAATATATTAAAAATCCATTTGGAAAACAATATAAATATTTTATTAGATAAAGCACATTTACATATGATATATATGATGCGTATTCCAAGTATAAAACATATAAAAACATGACAAATAATGTAAATACAGCATAAGATATTTACAAGTTATAATAACCATCTACATGTATATATCACAATACTTTCACAATACTTTATTAATAAAATTAATTTCCGAACTAGACAAAGTGATGCCCCCACACTTCACTCTAAAGTAACTGTATTATAACAAAGTCAGTGTAGGACTTTCTTTTGAGATATTATTTTGTCTGGGAGACACAAATGATGCCCCCCGAGATGCAAAGTGTTATTTCAAAATACACAAAGTTGACCATGGGACCACATAGGTCTATTTCACTGTAGGAGGAGTTATCCGGAAACGCTATGCACCTTGTATGTAAGTATATAATCCAAAAATGACTAAGTTCAACTATCTCCCAAAAGAGCAAATATTAATAAAAATCAAAACCCTCATGGCTCATGCAAACCTTCAATATATGTACAAACAGCCAGCAAAGTGAGAACTTCCTAGCATTCAAACTGTAGGAGGAGTTATCTGGAATAGCTATATACCCATAACTGGATGGACGGAAGGACAGACAGAAGAACGGACGGACAGGGGTAAAACAATATGCCCCCCAATGGGTATCCTATGGACCTCATGGCAGTATGCACGTCGCGTCCTGCATTGATTAAATCTATCAATAAAAAAGAACAACTTCATGACTAAATTTAATGAATCCATAACACTATCTGAGTGTAATTTTCATATACATGAAAGATTATACTTCTAAAAAAATTCTTAAATCAAATAAGACAAAATTGTTATAAGAAAAATCAAATCTTGTAAACTTGCATTACATTTAAAAGATGTCTACTGGTCGAGGACCACTTATCGTCAGTTTACAGTTTAACTGTCACATACAGTTTTATTGAATAACAGAAACGTTGCATAAAAACAAAAGACTGCTGATATCTTCAGACAAATATTTTTACTTCATTAGTAAAAACTTAGTTTTGTGCGATTCAATTAAAATAGAGAAATACAGAATAATCTACAAATTAAAAGCGTCAAGGGAAGATACACGTGTGGGTACATGACATCATCGCTTTATGAGATCATCGATTTTGAAAAACTTACTGTTTTAAGACAAAGCAATATTTAACCTTGCTTTAGAATATTAAATTTCTTTCAAAAGAATTGAAAAAGATTTATACATTTTCAAATTTTAAAGTTTATGCATCTCTTCAGTACAGTGTAAGTGGTTGATTTCAAGTGACATTAAAGTTAACATTCAGACAAATTAACATTATTGTCCCGATTAAATGTAAATTCTATCATTTAATGACAAGATTCAAAAGTGAAGGTAACTGGTCATCGTACCTATAAAATTTCATTAAAAAATCAGCATACTAGTAACCTGTTTTTCATTGTAAATAAGGGGAATTAAAATCAGTCTATGGTGATAAACCTAGCTTTTGGTAGGTAACCCTTTTTATGTTAAAAGAATATCTACCTAAAGAGTTCTTGTTAAAAATTATTTGAGAAAAATTACAAATTTCTGACAGTTACTGGTATTCTACTTGTATAGTCTTTTATGGTAACCATGAAATATTCTTATTTTTCAATAAATATATATATATTATGATATGTAATTGCTGAGAAATCATTTTTTAAATACAAATATTGAAATTAAGTGTAATTTTTTCCTATATATTCATACATTTTTTCTTCAAGCAGAAACTCAGATCAGTCCTTTAACAGTAATTTCCTTAAAAATCATAATTCAAACAAACATTTCAAAGCTATTGTATGAAACTGCAGACATTTCTGTATTCAACAAAACATTTCATTCAAATAAGACAAGAAATATAATTGTGTGTTAAATCTTATAACACACTGTAAAGAAAAGCACAATTTTATAACAAATCCGAAATAAATCTACCAGTTGAATCTATGATTAACTAAACTTTGACAAACTTCATGACTAGATCTAATAAAAATCATAAACTATATGAGTACAATGTTTTCAAGCAATATATAATACTTGTACATATTACATTTTATTAAAAAAAACACCTTTAAATCAATTTAAAGGCAAAATTGTAAAACAAATATTTAATTCTTGTAATTCAACAGAAAATGTGATTTTACCAAATTCATGCTTAAAAAAAACTACTCAAAGATAAACAACAGTGCATACACTAAAATGTCTTGCCTGCAGAACAGTGAAAATGTGGTCAATGTCAAATAAAACCTGCAAGACTGAGATCTACATCATAAAATATTTCCATACACCAAATATAGTTGACCTATTGCAATTTTTCCATTTGTAAAGGGGCATAACGCTAGAAAGGTAAAAGTGACGCCAGCCAAATTCAAACTTGATCTGTGTTTTGTGGTAATTAGCATTTTGTATAAGTTTCCTAACATTTGGTTGAGGCAAACTAAAGAGAACAAAAACCAATTTTGGGACGTACAGACGTACAGACCAACAAGGGTAAAACTTGATGCCTCCTACACTACGGCGGGGCATAAAAATGATAACTTTTTTTTTCAAGTAGTCACTGAACCATGAAAATGAGGTCAAGCACAATGGACATATGACAGACAGAACCTTCATAACATCAGGCATCTATATACAAAGTATGAACCATCCAGGTCTTCTACCTTCTGAAATATGAAGCTTTAAAGCCGTTTGATCACTATCCCTATGTCTCGCTTTCTGCAACAGAAGTCAAAGGCTCACAAAAATGTGTATTATCTGACATAACTTTGCTTCAAAAAGGTCTGAAAGGACATCAATGTAGTAGTATCAAATCCTTTTTAAAACATTCACTGAAATTTTAAGCACCCTGTTAATTGTTATACTTGATAGTCACCTGACAATGGGAACTTGCTTCAACATTTTATCTAAGAAATATATCTACTACAGTTATTGAATTGTTGAAAAATAAAACAAATATGCAATTTTGCTGGGGAGGTAACTTTTGCTGAAATAATTAAACAATGTATTTCCAATTCAGGTAAAGTATCTATCCTCATTTTCCCTTTTCATGTAAACAATTGTTCTAAATCACTCAATAAGTTTTCATAATTTGTTTTATTCACAAAATAATAAACCTATATTTTTTAACCTATATATCGTAGGTGGGGCATAAAAATTTATTGTGTTTTAATATGTGTCTATCAAACTTTGCCTAAACAATGTAAATTCAGCCCTACAAAGTAGTAGTAAATCATGAAGGTGACCTGGATGTACAACTTTACCCAACTCGAAACTCAACAAATACTTGCAATGGAATATACTGTGGATTCATTTATTATTTCCATGATATCAATTTTTGTTGGTTTTGTGGGTATTGGTGAACCATGTTCAACATAGACTAATAGTGTAAAATTTCTCTAGGGTTTTATGCAAAAATTGGCATTACCATGAAATTAAATAACTACAAAAACATGAAAAGACATGAATCAACAGTTTTTTAGGGATTTTATACTTTTTAGAAAAGGAGTGTTTTTTTTAATATAAATATCTCTGACCTTCAAATTGAAAGGTTATTTCAAAGATGCAGACATTGAAACAGACAAACATAAAGCCAATGGATGCTGAGTTAACCAAATCATTGACTTACTATTGAATGTAAAATTACACCGTAAACATGATAAACTGTTAACACAGAGATATGTCTCGCCTTTTTGTCATTTTGATAGTAAAATGCAAATGTTGAAATTAAAATAAGTTATGCAAAATATTCAAAGTCAATGAACCATGATTGAAAATAAAAAGTGTCAATGCTAATACCAAATATCACTGACCTACCACCAGAGGATCCAATAAACTGTCCTAATCACAAACTAATACATGTAAACTAAGCAAAAGTTTCAAAGTCAACAGACAATGACTAAGGAGGCAGGGACAAATAATCTCCATGGAAATGAGATGTGCCAATGCTTATAAAACTGCATACCAAATATCATTGACCTACCATTAGTGCTTCCCCATAAACTGATCTAATCACAAACTAATACATGTAAACTAAGCAAAAATTTCAAAGTCAATAGACCATGACTGAGGGGGCGGGGCCAAATAATCTCATACGAAATGAAATGTGCCAATGTTAATACAACTGCATACCAAATATCATTGACCCAACACTAGTGGTTCCCCAGAAACTGACCTAATCACAAACTAATACATTGTTGACAATGCTGCCGCTGCCGCCAGAAACAGCATACCTATATGTCTTGCTTTTTGACGCCGCCAAGGAGAGACAAAAACACACCTTTACTAGAACAGATCTGATATATATATCTACCTGTTGAATCTGTGAATAAATGAACATTAAATAAAATGCTCCGCTGGGGCGCAGCTTGATACGACAGCAGAGGTCGAACCCTGAACAGTTGGGGCAAGTATGGACACAACATTCAAGCTTGATACAGCACTGAATTTGGATTGTAATTAAATATTTGACACAGCATAGGTTTCTGACACAGAATGAATGTGGTCTAAGAACTTAAAAATTTTTGATTTACCTATTCAAACCATATCATTATTATTTGCTTTTATATATAAATCAGAAATAACCAATTTAAAATGGAAAATTTTAAAGAAAAAAAATGAAAAAAAAATCCCCCCCCCCAATTTTTTGAACCCCCTTATGATTCATCACCCCCAAACTCAATCCCAGCCTTCCCTTTGTGGTATGGTACCTTGCAGTACAATTTCAGAGAGATCCATACACTTGAACACAAGTTATTGTCTGGAAACTAGAAAAATGCTTGTTTTTTGGCCCCTTTTTGGCCCCAAATTCCTAAACGTTTAGGACAATTACCCCCAAACTCAAACCCAGCTTTCCCTTTGTGATATGGAACCTTGCAGTACAATTTCATAAAGATCCATACACTTACACACAAGTTATTGTCCTGAAACTAGAAAAATGCTTGTTTTTTTTGCCCCTTTATGGCCCCTAATTCCTCAAATTTTGAGGGAATTACCCCCAAAATCAATCCCAGCCTTCCCTTTGTGGTATGGTACCTTGCAGTACAATTTCAGAGAGATTCATACACTTGAACACAAGTTATTGTCTGGAAACTGGAAAAATGCTTATTTTTGGCCCCTTATTCCTAACTGTTTTGGGCAATTACCCCCAAACTCAAACCCAGCTTTCCCTTTGTGATATGAAACCTTGTAGTACAATTTCATAAAGATCCATACACTAACACACAAGTTAGTGTCATGAAACTAGAAAAATGCTTGTTTTTTTGCCCCTTTTTGGCCCCTAATTCCTAAAATTTGGAGGCAATTACCCCCAAAAATCAATCCCAGCATTCCCTTTGTGATATGGAACCTTGTGGTACAATGTCAGAGAGATCCATACACTAACACACAAGTTATGTCTGGAAGTTACAAAAGTGCTTATTTTTGGCCCCTAATTCCTTAACTGTTGGTACCATAGCCCCCAAAATCAATCCCCACCTTCCTTTTGTGGTATTGAACCTTATGGTAAAATTTCATAGAGATCCATTCACTTAAACTAAAGTTAAAGTGCGAAAACCAATGTGTCTTCGGACGACGACGACGCCAACGTCATACCAATATACGACCGCAAATTTTTGCGGTCGTATAAAAACACTCATGACTAGATTTAATTCCATAACATCACTAAGTGCAATGCTATCCAGCAGTATAAACATGTAATATTATCTGTCATTTTCAAATCAATCAACAGGCAAAATTGTAAAAAAAATCTTTTCATTAAACAGAAAATTTGATTCTACATACATGACATACATCATGCTAAAAACCAACAATACTATTCAAATATAAAATAAGATTTCATTCAACTAACATATGTCTGAAAGTTAAAGGGCAGCCATACAATCATCAAGTTTTAGATCCATGTATTTACATCCATTAAAATTGTAAGCACCATGTAGATGTAATACGTTGGTATACTGACAATGGGAACTTGATTCAACATTTTAGGAATATTGTATAATTAGCTGTAAGAAGATGTGGTATGAGTGCCAATGAGACAACTCTCCATCCAAGTCACATTTTGTAAAAGTAAACCATTATAGGTCCAAGTACAGCCTTCAACAAGGAGCCTTGGCTCACACCGAACAGCAAGCTATAAAGGGCCCCAAAAATGACTAGTGTACAACCATTCAAACAGGAAAACCAACGGTCTAATCTATATAAAAAACGAGAAACGAGAAACACTTATGAACCACATCTACAAACGACAACCACCGAACATCAGGTTCCTGACTTAGGACAGGTGCAAACAAATGCTGCGGGTTTGTTAAATTATTCATAAATCAAACAATATGTTACAATGTCATTTTTACTGAGGTGATAACTTTTGGAGAAAAAAAAAAGTTCAATCCAGGGGGAGATAATTAGACTATTTATCACTGCAAATCAACTTATTTATACCCTATTCAGTTGCAAGAGGAAAAGAATGAGATTCCTCAATTGTATTCCTTTAAAGTATGTACTCCATTAAAAATAAATTGTCAATTGATAAAACAATTTCCCTAATTTAATTTTTCTTACGGATTATTTCTTAAAAATAAGTGTGGTAACCTATAAATTTTCAACTGATTACAAAAATATCTATACATTTTCTTCAGTTTCAGGAAAATAAAAAAAAAGAAACTTAACTGTGCTATTGCTATTACTTAATAATAATACCCCACTTTAAGGATTGGGTATACAGGAATTTGTAGAGCAATTGATGTGAAAATGCATCATATTGTATAGCACACTCAAATAAGTGTTCATACCAAATTTCAAAGTGCTTTGATTGGTACTTATTCTGAGAGAAATACAAGGTCATTATGATTAAAAATAAACATAAGTATATAGGGTAAACATCAAATTTAGAGCAATGAATGTGAAAATGTATCACACATTTAAGCTTGTTTACATCAGAGGCGGAGTTAGGGGAGGGGGGCCCCTTTTTTGGGAAAAATTTGGTTGATTATATAGGGAATCACTGAAGCATGACTGTAGCGGGCCCCCTCTTAGGCAGTCAGTGGGCCCCAACTAATGAAAATTTCTAGATCAGCCACTGTACATAAAGCCTAAATTTTCTGTATCGGTACATTATGCAAAGATCATTCCCATTAATTTTTGCGGGGTGTTTGTTGGTGTTATAGAAAATTAAGAGACTTGAGCATGCTAGTTTAAGATCTATCACTGTTGATGAGTATAGTTTCACATTCTTACATAGCTCTTTTCATAATAAATTGTTTAATGGACCTCAGGATATTTAATCATTATTACCCATAGAGCAATATGAAGAAAAAACATAGTCCAAGCTGATGGCTACATATATCAATTACACATGCTGCAGTCATGACAGCTAACAAATATGTGGCTAGGATCTTGCAGTCAATCCTTTAACAAAACCATTGACCTATGACCCTGTTATTTGCTATTGCTGCCAAACTAGACTAAAGTGATCAATCTGCTCAATATAAGGTTTTCATAACTCAATCTACTTCTAAGTGAGAAACTAAGAAGTTAAATTGTTGAGTCACATCAAGCAGACAAAAAGAGTTATACTGGTAATTCTACACACCAAATTAAAGACTGGTAATTCTACACATCACATTAAAGACTGGTAATTCTACACATCACATTAAAGACTGGTAATTCTATACATCACATTAAAGACTGGTAATTCTATACATCAAATTAAAGACTGGTAATTCAACACATCAAATTAAAGACTCGTAATTCTATACATCAATTAAAGACTGGTAATTCTACACATCAAATTAAAGACTGGTAATTCTACATATCACATTAAAGACTGGTAATTCTACACACCAAATTAAAGACTAATAATTCAACACACCACATTAAAGACTGGTAATTCAACACATCAAATTAAAAGACTGGTAATTCAACACACCACATTAAAGACTGGTAATTCTATACATCAAATTAAAGACTGGTAATTCAACACATCAAATTAAAGACTGGTAATTCTATACATCAAATTAAAGACTGGTAATTCTATACATCAAATTAAAGACTGGTAATTCAACACATCAAACTAAAGACTGGTAATTCAACACACCACATTAAAGACTGGTAATTCAACACATCAAATTAAAAGACTGGTAATTCAACACACCACATTAAAGACTGGTAATTCACACACCAAATTAAAGACTGGTAATTCTACACACCAAATTAAAGACTGGTAATTCTACACATCATATTAAAGACTGGTAATTCTACACACCAAATTAAAGTTAACACTAACATGGAGGTTAAAGATATTTAAAAAATATAACAAGACTATGAATGGATTGATGATAAATGTCAAATAATATGAGTAATATATCACCTATTCTTCTGAAATCAGGCTGAATACAGTACTGTTAACCTGGAAATATTTGTGGACGTTTTCTGCATTGTGCCATAAAGACCATCTATGAAAGCTCAACTATCATGTAATTATGCCATAAAGACCATCTAGGAAAGCTCAACCATCATGTAATTAACACATGTACGTGAATTGAAAAAAAAACAAACAACATGTAAGCAAAAATGGTAAAATGTTAGATTCAAACATTGTGGACACAGATCAAATTCTAGTTCTGGTAAAATAAGATGCATGACATTTTCAATGATTTACAGTAAATATATGCATGTGAATATCAGAACAATCATTGCTTTCCTCATACATTTATTACATGTGTAGTTTTTTGTATGAACTTCAGTTTTTATGTGTTTTATTATGTGTTGTTAATGAGGATCTTTGTGAAAAAGATTTAAAACATATTTCACAAGAATATGGCTTTTCTTTGGTATGAGTTCTAAAGTGAAGATCCAAATAACTTTTGATGGCAAATGTTTTACCACACACATCACAGACGTAAGATTTGTCTGTTGAATGCTTTAACTTTTTGTGTGTATTAAGTGAAGAAGACTGGGAGAAACACTTCTCACAGATTCCACAAATGTAAGGTTTTTCTCCAGTGTGCTTCCTCATATGAATTCTCAAATTACAAGACTTCTTGAATATTTTTCCACAAATAATGCAGCTACAATTTTCAAATGCAGAACCCAATCTAGATACATCTGTTTCTTTATGACTTTTAGTTTTGTTATCGTTGTTTTTTAGGTCTAGATACTTCTCAGAAAATACATCTGTTTCATTTTGACTTTTAGATTTGTTATTGTTGTTTTTTAAGTCTAGATATAACTCCTCAGAAGATACATCTGTTTCATTTTGACTTTTATATTTGTTATAGTTGTTTTTCGAGTCTAGATACTCCTCAGAAGATATATCTGTTCTGTTTTTATTCATTAATTCAGTACTTTTACTACTTTTTCTAAATTCTAAATAATCCTTATTAAGTACTTCTGTACTGTTTTTATTTTCTGACTCATTATTTTCATTTCTAAAGTCAAGGTTCTCCTCAGAAGAAGCCTTTGTAATGATTTGATTTTTTAATTCAGTATTGTTATTTCCCAGGTCTAAATAATCCTCAGAATGAACTGCTGTTTTGTTTAGACTATCTAATTCAGAATGAGATTCCCTCGAGGGGTAACCAGAATAGTTACTTCTATATGTAGCTATGTAGTTTTTATTTTCTGATTCATAATTGGAACCATAATTTATATTTGGAAAGTCTACAGAATGCCAAGAACATACAGTATCATTGTTTTGATATTTAAATTTAAAATCACTACAATTGTTATTTTCTGAATCCAGTTGATTCTCTGTTGACAAGTCTGTATGGTTTTCAGATTCAGTACAAGAATGACTAGTAGTGTCTCTATCTTTAAACAGACTTCCTTCAGTTTCTCCATATGTTAATTTTGGAGAAATTTGTTCACAAATAAAAGATGCATAAACAGCACATTCAGGTTTATATTCCTCTTCTTGGAAAATAGAATTGCTATGTACATCTTGTTGTACGATAGAACTTTTGTTCTGTTCATCCTTGTCTGCATCAGATGACAATTTATCTGCTAAGTTAAAAGAAATAAAGTCCTCTACAATAGAAAAAAAGGTACTGGTACTTAATAAACTGGTTGTGACTACCTTTTACCATACTTCCTTACATTTCTTTGTTGCTGGTATACTACCGGTCCCCTAGGATACCATACTACACAAAGTACCCAGTGCTTTGGTTTATATGGGATTCAAATAATGCATTTTGACTCAGTTTATCATATTAGATCATGTCATTGTGCTAAAGTTAAGGTCTCAACTCCGTAAAGCAAAGTTGACAGATAGTTTTTGGCTGCTCTTTTGGGTATGTTTTTATATTATGCTTTCAATCATTTATTGCTTTGGCTTTCCAGACTTTTGGTCTAGAGATCACCAGATGAAGGTTATTCTAGAAACATGTGTTGTTCATATAGACATCATATCATGAATTATAATGAAAGATTATAATAAAATGCTTCGCTGGGGCGCAGCTTGATACGACCGCAGAGGTCAAACCCTGAACAGTTGGGGCAAGTATGGACACAACATTCAAGCTTGATACAGCTCTGAATTTGGATTGTTATTAAATATTTGACACAGCATAGGTTTCTGACACAGAAAGAATGTGGTCTAAGAACTTGAATTTTTTTAAGTTACCTATTATGGTCCAATGTCCAAAATCAAAATACATGGTTAGATTCAGCATATCAAAGAACCCCATATATTCAATTTTTGTTAAAATCAAACAAAGTTTAATTTTGGACCCCAACTTGGACGAACTTGAAAACTGGGCCCATAATCAAAAATCTAAACACATGTTTAGATTCAGCATATCAAAGAACCCCAAGAATTCAATTTTTGCTAAAATCAAACTAAGTTTAATTATGGACCCTTTGGACCTCAATGAAGACCAATTTAAAAAACGGGACCCAAATTAAAAATCTAAAAACACGGTTAGATTTGGCATATCAAAGAACCCCAATAATTCAATTTTCGATGAAATCAAACAAAGTTTAATTTTGGACCCTTTTGACCTCAATATGAACCAATTAGATAACGGGGTCCACAAATAAAAAATCTAAATACATGGTTAGATTCAGCATATCAAAGAACCCCATATATTCAATTTTTGTTGAAATCAAACAAAGTTTAATTTTGGACCCCAATTTGGACCAACTTGAAAACTGGGCCAAAAATCAAAAATCTAAATACATGTTTAGATTCAGCATATCAAAGAACCTCATATATTCAATTTTTGCTAAAATCAAACAAAGTTTAATTTTGGACCCTTTGGACATTAATGTAGACCAATTTGAAAACTGGACCCAAAATTAAAAATCTAAATACACTGTTAGATTCGGCATAACAAATAAATAAATGTGATCAAAGATTTTACAAATCTAATGCGCCATACTGTGCAATTAAAGATTACTTCTTGAAATTTTTCAATATTTGAAATTTGAAAAAAAAATAATATTTGAAGAATAATTCTTTTTAATTTCTGAAATCTGAAATGAGAAAAAATTGGCCCCCCACAATTTCTTTTTATCCCCCCCCTCCTTTTTCCCCCAAAAAAATTCTTTCCCTCAAGATATGGTCATAATCTCAATTCAAATTTCCAATGGAGTTGGCAACCATAATTACCCATTTAAATTTACCATAGTGCTAACTTAATCTATTTTATAATAGAATTAATAAAAATATAGTGTCAAATCTTTCATATGGATTTTTTTGTAAAAAAAAAAGATGAAAACATTTGCAGATATTTTTACTGGTCTTCCTTTATAAATATGCATTTCTTTAAACATAATTTAAAAGCAGTGTAAGGGAAGTAACCAAAACGTATTTGGATTACCTCCCTTACACTGTTTTAGATTATCTTTATTGTTCATTAACCATTACTTTATACATAATTTAAAAGCAGTGTAAGGGAGATAATTTCAATGATGTATTTGATTTATCTCCCTTACACTGCTTTAAATTATGTTTTGTACTAAAGTATTTGTCCATTAACCAGGACAACCTTGTTTTTCCCCCTTTTTTGCCCCTAATTCCTAAACGGTTTGAGCCATAACCCCCCAAAGCAAATCCTAACCATCCCTTTGTGGTATGGAAACTTGTAGTATAATTTCAGAGAGATCCATACACCGTTCCACAGTTATTGTCTGGAAACTAGAAAATGCTCATTTTTGGCCCCTTTTTGGCCCCTAATTCCTTAACTGTTGGTACCATAACCCCCAAAATCAATCCCAACCTTCCTTTTGTGGTATTTAACCTTATGGTCAAATTTAAAAAAGATCCATTAACTTAAACTAAAGTTAGAGTGCGAAAACCAATATGTATTCGGACGACGACGCCGGACGACGACGACGACGACGCCGGACGACGACGCCGGACGACGACGACGACGACGACGCCAACGTCATACCAATATACGACCACAAAATTTTTTTGCGGTCGTATAAAAATAACTCATTTTGTAGCAACAGAAGCAAGTTTATCTAAATATGAAAAAAATACAAAAAACAAACCCACATAATCATTTAATATTATGTCCCCATTCTATTGTAGCATTTATACTTCCAAAGACATGATTTATTAAAAATTTAGTCAGAAACAGATCTATAAAGCAAATATAGAATGTATGTAATAAGCACATGAAGCAGAGAAAATGTAAATTTATACTTTAAATTGCTATTTTTGGAAAACCTGTCTCACCGACATAACAAAATTTTGTTTTAAAATGATATACTATTGATATAAATTTTTCAAAATCTATATGTATGGTACCTCAGTCAAACAGCAAACATTTTGACGCAGGCTCTTAAATTGTGTAGACATATCCATCTACCTGAAGCACACGCAAGAGTCAGACTCATCTCCTCATAATGTCTGCTTATCTGATAATATCAACAAACTGTGATGTACATGTACCTGACATGGCATTTTGCTGCACTCATCTGAGAAAATTGTATGAGTCCTGAGACACACAACAAAATAAAAACTTGCTTCTGAGATTAAAAGCATGTGTAAGGGATGCATCTAAATGAGTTAATGAGTACCCTGGGAGATTGTCATTAAATACTAGTGTATTGAATTGACCAAATAATGATATAAGGATGAGACATAGAAATGCGAAAATGTGATCATGAGGTTGTGACAAGCATTTCCCCTGTCATTCCTGGTTCATGCAGGATCCATATATCATAAAATGTCAAGTTTAAAAATGTCATTTGTTGAAATCAGTCTGGCTCTGTTGAATGAGAATAACTGATTAAAGAAAAATATATCCATAATAAGCAACAAAAGCATATACATTATAGATTCTACCACTGCATCTAGTGTGGTATTCTTATCCTCAATTGTAACATCATTGAATTTGTTCCTGCCATGAGCAACATGATGGGTGCCACATGTAAAGCAGAATATGCTTACCCTTCTGGAGCGTGTTTATGTTCCTTAGTCTATAGTTTATTGTGTATATTATTTGTAATCAGATGTTTGTCTTTTTGTATCTTTTTGGGTTTTTTTTGCCATGATGTGAGTTTTCCTTTGCATTATGATTTTTGACTGTCTGTTTGTTATCTTATGCCATTTTTTTTTTAGCATAATAATCGCTTCAGTTAAATCTGGCAGTGACCACTAAAGAGGATATAACATCGTCATGTGCTGTCTTTATCAACTAGTTTTCATAGCTTATATAAATTTACCTGAATTCTTTTCTTTAACTTCCTGAATGGTCTGTTCCTGTAATGGTTCTGGAATTTGACCCTTTGTAATTTTACTCTTTTTATATTTTGTTCCACTATCATGACTATGCCAGTTGTTGTCATCACTTTTTTTTCTTTTCTCTATACTCTGTCTATCCTTGACACACAGTGATTCATTGTCAATTTCAATTTTTAAATTCTCACTGAAGTCTTGCTTATGTTCATTGGTTAAGCCATACTTAAGTAATCGAGCACTTGGGCATAACTGAAGCGACATCTCCCCTTCCTGAATAGCAATATTCAAAGCTGTTGTCCAATGTGAAGGGATCTTATACAGTGTTTCAAGTGAAGATTTTTCAAACTTTTTTGCAAACCTCAGCATGTCCTTTGTATGTTGCTTAAAGGCCTTATTTCCTTCAAACTTCAGTGTGGAGCAACTGTACACCCAACCTGTTTCATAGCCATCGCCAAAATACTGTACATGGTACATTCTAAATCTACCTGTATAAAATAGAACTCTAACTAGAAGCTTCTATAAGCCTGAATAGCTCATCATGCCAAAATATGCAATCTTAAACATTCTTGGCTTTCAAGTATTCAGTTTTGAGAATTACTTTTGAAGGTAAGTCAGAAAAGCGCTTTGGACGTATGAAATTTATAAAGTGTTGTTTTTATTTTTTCACACCTTGAGCAATAGTGGAAATTATATATACTGAGTACATAGTACAGGTAAAATATATAAGTTTGTGACCAGATTTGATCCAGATTTATCACAAAAGGTAAAGTAACTTAGGGACAATAGCCAAAGTCACTGACAATTGCTGTCAATGATTTTTTCTTGTAGATGATTAGATCTCGTGTTGATGGCTATTTTTTCTGTTTACTGCTTCTCCTTATCTTTTATAGTTTCTAAAGTAATATCCAAACCTAAGGAAATAGGTAGAAATAGTCATTTAAGGACAATAACGTCAATGAGGAGTCAATTGATAATTGTGGTCATGCTGACAGATCTTGTCTTGCTGATCATTTTTGTTGAATATTTTTTTTTCAATATAATATATTTTTTTCTGGATGATAGTCAAAGATGCAAAAATTGGTAGAAAGTCAAGAATACCTCATAAAAGTAACCCATTAGTAATTTTCATCATTTGACTTTTTTGAAGATTGTGTCTTGTTGATCATTTTTTGTTTTTTAAAGTTTCTCTCTATCTTATTAAGTTAAAATAATCTACAAGCCCCAAAAAGGTCATATATCATTATTTTTTTGAGACATAATAACTCTAAAGGAGTTAGTTGACAATTTTGGATGTTTGACTTTATTGTAGATCTTATTAAATATTGCCTTTGTTGCCTACAGGTTAACACTTACTGTAATCATTTTTGTCGAGCCTGCAACTTTTGTCGCATAAAGCTCAACATAGGGATAGTGATCCGGCGGCGGCATTAACTAACTTCTTAAAAGCTTTATATTTTAGAAGGTCGAAGACCTGGATGCTTCATACTTTGCATAAAGATGCCTTAAGTTACAAAGTTTCCGTCTGTCACATGTCCATTGTCCTTGACCTCATTTTCATGGTTCAGTGACTACTTGAAAAAAAAGTTATTATTTTTTGTAATGTTAATTCCTCTCTTATTATGAGTAATAGGATAACTATATTTGGTATGTGTGTACCTTGCAAGGTCCTCATGCCCGTCAGACAGTTTTCACTTGACCTCAACCTCATTTCATGGATCAGTGAACAAGGTTAAGTTTTCGTGGTCAAGTCCATATCTCAGATACGATAAGCAATAGGTCTAGTATATTTGGTGTATGGAAGGATTGTAAGGTGTATGTGTCCAACTGGCAGTTGTCATTTGACCTTGATCTAATTTTCATGGTTCAGTGGTTATAGTTAAGTTTTTGTGTTTTGGTCTGTTTTTCTTATACTGTACGCAATAGGTCTACTATATTTGGTGTATGGAATGATTGTAAGGTGTACATGTCCAACTGGCAAGTGTCATCTGACCTTGACCTCATTTTCATGGTTCAGTGGTCAAAGTTAAGTTTTTGAGTTTTGGTCTTTTTTTCTAATACCATATGCAATAGGTCAAATATATTTGGTGTATGGAAATATTTTATGATGTACATGTCAGTCTCGCAGGCTTTATTTGACCTTGACCTCATATTCACGGTTCATTGCTCAGTGTTAAGTTTTTGTGTTTTGGTCTGCTTTTCTTAAACTAAGCAATAGGTCAAATATATGTTTTGTATAGAAGGATTGTAAGCTGTTTATGTCTGTCTGGCAGGTATCATCTGACCTTGACTTCATTTTGTTGGTTCATTGGTCAATGTTAAGTTTTCATGGTTAAGTTTGTTTCTTAGATACTATAAGCAATAGGTCAACTATATTTAATGCATAGGTTGATTGTAAGGTGTACATGTCTGCCTGGCATGGTTCATCCTATTGCTTATATTTTCTAAGAATCAAATTTAACCAGGAAAACTTAACACTGACCAATGAATCATGAAAATGAGGTCAAGGTCAGATGAACCATGCTAGACAGACATGTACACCTTACAATCAATCTATGCATTAAATATAGTTGTCCTATTGCTTATGTATCTAAGAAACAAACTTAACCATGAAAACTTAACATTGACCAATGGACCATGAATTTGAGGTCAAGGTCAGATGATACCTGCTAGACAGACCTATACACCTTACCATCATTCCATACATAGACCTATTGCTTATAGTTTAGGAAAAACAGACCAAAACACAAAAACTTAACACTGAGCAATGAACCATGAAAATGAGGTCAAGGTCAAATAAAACCTGCCAGACTGACATGTACATCATAAAATATTTCCATACACCAAATACATGTATAGTTAACCTATTGCATATAGTATTAGAGTAGAAGACCAAAACACAAAAACTTAACTTTAACCACTGAACCATGAAAATGAGATCAAGGTCAGATGACACCTGCCAGTTGGACATGTACACCTTACAATCATTCCATACACCAAATATAGTAGACCTATTGCTTATAGTATCTGAGATATGGACTTGACCATGAAAAACTTAACCTTGTTCACTGATCCATGAAATGAGGTTGAGGTCAGATGAAAACTGTCTGACAGGATGAGGACCTTGCAAGGTATGTATGCACATACTAAATATAGTTATCCTATTACTCATAATAAGAGAGGAATTAACACTACAAAAAATAATAACTTTTTTTTTCAGTAGTCACTGAACCATGAAAATGAGGTCAAGGACAATGGACATATGAGAGACAGAAACTTCATAACATAAGGCATCTATATACAAAGTATGAAGCACCTTGTAAATTACAAAGCTTTTAAGTAGTTAGTTAACACCGCTGACGCTGGATCACTATCCCTATGTCGAGCTTTCTGCAACTGAACAGAAAGGAATTGGGTCCTCAAGGTGTCAATGTGGTAGGATAATCTTGAGCTTCCTAGTTAATGGTCTAGGAGTTGATTTACATGGTGTCATTGTGGTACAATAGTGTTAAATAGCAAAGAAAAGTGTGTAGGGTTCAATGGAACCATGTTTCTCGCCTGCTATTGCTACTGTCAGAGTAAAAGTGTAATGTTGACTTCCAAAAAAAACATTTATGAGTAAAATATTTCAAAAATTAAAATATTTATAATTTTTTCTTCAGATGTCTAAAATATGTAATCCCACAGTATATCTAAACGTTAAGTGCAAAAAACTTACATTTGTTCTAAGTATATATTTCAAATAAGGAAAAATGAAAAAAAAAAATAAAAAATTCAAAATTTTGCTCTGCCTTTTCATCATTACAAACTATTGACACAGAGATATGTCTGTCCTGCAATGTAGGTTTTGATGATAAAATGTAAATGTTAAAATTCAAATAACAATACTTTAACAAGCATTAGATATAGATACAGAACAAAGGTAATGAAAAAAACAGGCTGGTAACAATTATACAGCTGGTTGTTACCATCCCGTTTATTTTGTTACTTTTGTTTTGTATAGATCTGACTTGTACGACGTTTTTAATTAGAAAGTAATTAATACATTTTGCATTTAAGACTAACACTGTAACACATGTAGCAACAGAACAAGATCAATGCTTAAGATGGAAGGAACATTTTCAAGAAATTCTTAACCGAAAAGATCCAGATGAACTAGCAATCATTCCTGAAGCACCCATGGACCTAGAAATAGATACAGATCCACCTTCAAAACAAGAAATACAGAAAGCCATTAAAAGCTTGAAAAACAAAAAGGCCCCTGGCATAGACCAACTAAATGCAGAAATTTTTAAGATAGATCCAGTGCTAGCAGCAGAAACTTTACACCCAGTATTCAAAAAAATATGGGAACAAGCTGTTATTCCTAACAGTTGGTCTGAGGGCAACATCATAAAAATACCAAAATCAGGAGACTTAACTAACTGCAACAACCGGAGAGGAATTACCTTACTATCCATTCCAAGTAAGGTCTTCTGCATAATTTTAATATCAAGAATTATAGAAGTTGTGGATAAGAAACTACAACAAGAACAAGCTGGTTTCAGAAAAGGTAGAGGTTGCATAGACCACATATTTGTCCTATGAAACATCTTAGAACAGTGCCATGAGTGGCAGAGAAAACTGCTTGTGAATTTTGTAGACTTTGAAAAAGCCTTTGACAGCTTACACAGGGAAAGTCTTTGGGAAATTTTGAGAAACTATGGAATACCAAGTAAGATAGTGCAACTCATTAAGCAGTTCTATACAAACTTCTCATGTACCATCAACTCTGAAGCTGACACTAGTTTCCTTGTAAAATCAGGAGTAAAGCAAGGATGTGTTATGTCATCTGTGCTTTTTATAATTGCCATTGATTGGGTAATGAGAACGACTCTAGCAGAAAGTAACCCAGGACTGAGATGGACACTATGTACCACACTTGAGGATACAGACTATGCTGATGATTTAGCACTTTAATCACATACAGAAGACTATATGCAGGAGAAGACCAGAGAGCTAGAAAGAAATGCTAAAATGATTGGACTTAAGATCAATGCCAAAAAGACAAAGTTAATGTACCTCAACACAGAGAGACTGCCTGTCATATTTGTAGAAGGGAAACAACTGGATACAGTAGACTCATTTAATTACCTAGGAAGTTGTATAACAACAGAAGGTAGTGCTGAAAGAGATATAAAGGTCAGAATAGGAAAAGCTAGATCAGCATTCATTAGATTAGGCAACATATGGAAAACAACAGCCTTTTCAAGGAAGACCAAGCTTAGATACTATTACAGCTGTGTATTATCTGTACTCCTATATGGCTCAGAGTGCTGGAAAATGACTGAGAAAGACATCAACAGACTCTCCAGCTTCCATAACACCTGTCTGAGGAAGATAATGAAAATATTCAGGCAAAACAAAATCTCCAACAAAGACCTACATGAAATCACAAACACCAAGGACATGGAGACTTTGTTGATGGAGGTGGCTTGGTCATGTTCTACGCAAACAATCTGGTGACATGACCAAGGTAGCCCTTAGATGGACACCAGAAGGAAAAAGAAAAAGAGGAAGACCAAAAACAACACGAAGACGCACTATAGAAAATGAATTAAAGGAAAGAGGATATACCTAGGGTACAGTGGAAAGAAAAGCAAACAACAGAAAAGAGTGGAGGAAACTTGTCCTTGCCCTATGTGCCATAAGGCATAGCAAGGATTAAGTAAGTAAGTAACAGTTGGGGCAAGTATGGACACAACATTCAAGCTTGATACAGCACTGAATTTGGATTGTGATTAAATACTTGACACAGCATAGGTTTCTGACACAGAATGAATGTGGTTTAAGAACTTAAAAAAAATTAATTTACCTATTCAAACCATATCATTATTATTTGCTTTTATATATAAATCAGAAATAACCAATTTAAAATGGAAAATTTTAAAGAAAAAAAAAGGAAAAAAAAATCCCTACCCCAAATTTTTTGAACCCCCTTATGATTCATCACCCCAAACTCAATCCCAGCCTTCCCTTTGTGGTATGGTACCTTGCAGTACAATTTCAGAGAGATCCATACACTTGAACACAAGTTATTGTCTGGAAACTAGAAAAATGCTTGTTTTTAGGCCCCTTTTTGGCCCCCAAATTCCTAAACGTTTAGGGCAATTACCCCCAAACTGATACCCAGCTTTCCCTTTGTGATATGGAACCTTGTAGTTCAATTTCATAAAGATCCATACACTTACACACAAGTTATTGTCATGAAACTAGAAAAATGCTTGTTTTTTGCCCCTTTTTTGCCCCTTATTCCTAAAATTTTGAGGCAATTACCCCCAAAATCAATCCAAGCCTTTCCTTTGTGGTATGGTACCTTGCAGTACAATTTCAGAGAGATCCATACACTTGAACACAAGTTATTGTCATGAAACTAGAAAAATGCTTATTTTTGGCCCCTTATTGGCCCCTTATTCCTAAACATTTTGTGCAATTACCCCCAAACTCAATTCCAGCTTTACCTTTGTGATATGGAACCTTGTAGTACAATTTCAGAAAGATCATACACTTACACACAAGTTATTGTCATGAAACTAGAACAATGCTTGTTTTTTGCCCCTTTTTTGGCCCTTAATTCCTAAAATTTTGAGGCAATTACCCCAAAATCAATCCCAGCATTCCTTTTGTGATATGGAACCTTGTGGTACAATGTCAGAGAGATCCATACACTAACACACAAGTTATGTCTGGAAGTTACAAAAATGCTTATTTTGGGCCCCTTTTTGGCCCCTAATTCCTTAACTGTTGGTACCATAACCCCCAAAATCAATCCCAACCTTCCTTTTGTAGTATTGAACCTTATGGTAAAATTTTATAGAGATCCATTCGCTTAAACTAAAGTTAAGAGTGCGAAAACGAATGTGTCTTCGGACGACGACGACGAAGAAAATTTTTTTGTGGTCATATAAAAAAGTAATACAAGGTTAGAACCCCCAAAATTAAAGACTTTAAAATTGGTTAAAAGATTTGTATTTATTTTCAATTGAAGATTTCTTGCTATTGCGCAATACTGTGCTTTTGTGCAATACTGTACTGTTGCACAATACTTAGTTAATCTGTTATATATATAGAGAATATCATATGGCTTTTTCAATATCACATCCGTATCAACCCGAGACAATAATATAATCCCAAGAGCTCTGCTCGAGGGATTATATTGGTTCAGGGTTGATACGGTGTGTTATATTGAAATGCCATATCATATACACTTTATTATAAACATATACCTCACAATGAGGCTCACATAGAGGTTTTTTTTGTGACATGACGTCATACAGATAAGGAGGTTTGAAATGACGTCATACAGATTATAGGTTTGTTTACTTTTATAAATTTTGACTTGGATGGAGAGTTGTCTCATTGGCACTCATACCACATCTTCTTATATCTATTGACATGACGTCATACAGATAAGGGGTTTGATAAAGCCTTTGCAACAGTGACTGCAATCGATGACGTGACGTCATACAGATTAAAGGTGTGATAAAGCCTTTACAACCGTGCTGATATCGATATCATCACAGGTGGCTGATACAGCATGCTTGCCAATGATTGTATTTCACATACAATTTATCTGTATTTACTACTAAGTATATAATAAAATAATTTACACACCCTGTTTATTATCTGGAAACTAGAAAAAGTGCTTGTTTTTAGTCCCTTTTTTGCCCCTAATTCCTGAACAATTGGGGCAATTACCCCCAAACTCAATCCCAGCCTTCCCTTTGTGATACGGAACCTTGTAGTACAATTTCAGAGAGATCCATACACTTATACACAAGTTATTGTCCGGAAACTACAAAAATGCTAGTTTTTTGCCCCTAATTCCTAAAATGTTGATACCATAACCCCCAATCCCAACCTTCCTTTTGTGATATTGAACCTTATGGTAAAATTTCATAGAGATCCATTCACTTAAACTAAAGTTATTGTCCGGAAACCAAATGTGTCTTCGAACGACAACGCCGATGACGACAACATGATAGCATTATACGAACGCACAATTTTTTGCGATTGTATAAAAATTATTTTTAAAGGGCAATAACTCCTTTTAGATTCATCTGAAAATTTCAGGGCTGATAGAACTTGACCTAATGAACATTTTTTCCCCATGTCAGATCTGATTTGCTCTCAATGCTTTAGTTTTTGAGATATAAGCCAAAAACTGCATTTTACCCCTATGTTCTATTTTAAGCCATGGGGGCAATATTTTTTTGACAAAACAGAAAATAAAACACAAACTTTATTCTAGATACCCTAAGGATCATTCAGCTTGGAATTGGTTCTGTAGTTTCAGAGGAGAAGATCTTTGAAATAGTTTACACCGGACGGACGACAAGGGACGCCAAGTGATGGCAAAAGCTCACATTTCCTTTTAGGAAAGGTGAGCCAATAAAGATAGTGATGTTCCTTCTAATCAGGCTGGTTTACATGTATTTATTCATCACATCACTCCCATACACCATCTAAGTCCCTATTCACTGGAAACACAGGTACACATCTATTTTGAAGTCATCAGTTAAGAGGTTGAGCTTATTTCCCCAGTCTGATTAAAATACAGATCATGTATGCATGTTTTGTTTACAAAGATCTGAAAAAGCTACATTTTACTTCCTGTTTTCCTGTTTAAACAACTTTTCTGGGTCCTCAGGTTTTGTCGTAATGATATACCCCTTTAAAAAATTTGGAGACAGACATTTCATTGGTTGATATAAAATATTATAAGTTATCAGAACAGAAAGTAGGATGGAATATTGTCAGAGCTTGGACTCATATAATATGGAATAAAATGCTTTGCACAGCCTGATACAACCGCAGAGGTTGAACCCTGAACAGATCGGGCAAGTTTGGACACAATATTCTAGCTTGATACTGTCTGAATTTAGATTGTGATCAAATTTTTGACATGATATAGGTTTCTGACACAAAATAAATGAGGTCAAAGATCTTAAAATTCTATTGCGCAATACTGCTCAATTGAAGATTTCTTCTTGAAACTTTTCAAAAATTTTGAAGAAAAAAATGTGAACCCCCAAAAAATTGGAGAAAATAAATGTGGATAGTGTCCACATGTGGACACAGATGATGCCCCCGTTTGCATATCATATAGTTATAAAGGGACATAACTGAAGAACGGTTAAAGTGATGCTACCCAAATTTGAACTTGATCAGAGTTTTGTGGTAATAAGCATTGTGTGTAAGTCTCATAACATTTGGTTGAGGCTAACTTAAGTAGAGAACAGAAACTAAAAATTCAGCAATTTTTCTATTTGTAAACATGCATAACTCTAGAACGGTTGTGTATAAGTTTTATAACATTTGGTTGAGACAAACTAAAAAAATTCAGCAATTTTTATGTTTATAAAAGGACATAACTCAAGAATGGTAAAAGTGTCGCCAACCAAATTTCGTACTTAATCTGTATTATGTAGTAATAAGCATTGTGTATAAGTTTCATAACATTTGGTTGAGGCAAACTTAAGTTAGAAAACAGAAACAAAAAATTTGTACTTGATCTTAGTTTTGTGGTAAAAAATATTGTGTATAGGTTTCATAATGTTTGGTTAAGGGAAAACTTAAGTTACAGAATGGAAACTAAAAATTTTGCAATCTTTCGATTTATAAAGGGGTATAACTCAATAATGGTTAAAGTGACACTACCCAAATTCAACTCCCAAATTCAACTTGATCTGTGTTTTATCAGTGGAAGTCAAAATTAAACATTGCAGTGTATAAAGCATTGATTGTAGTTGATTCAACTATAATCATGGACAAAGGAAGATAACTCCAATTTTAATAAAAATTACTTGATATTTAGAAGAAAATAAAAATTTTGCAATTTTGGGACGTACGTACAGACGGACAAGGGTAAAACTTAATGCCCCCTCCGCTACGGCAGGGGCATAAAAATCCACCCCCATCTTTTTGACCCCCCCTCCCCCCTTGGAGTAATTACCCCCAAACTCAATCCCAGCCTTCCCATTGTAGTATGGAACCTTGTAATACAATTTTAGAGAGATCCATACACTTAAACACAAGTTATTGTCTGGAAACTACAAAAATGCTTGTTTTTGGCCCCTTTTTGGCCCCTAATTCCTGCATATATTGGACAATTGCCCCATACTCAATCCCAGCCTTCCCTTTGTGATATGGAACCTTGTGGTACAATTTCAGAGAGATCCATACAGTACACACAGTTATTGTCTGGAAACTACAAAAGTGCATGTTTTTGGCCTTTTTTTTTGCCCCTAATTCCTGTACTGTTGGTACCATAACCCCCAAAATCAATCCCAACCTTCCTTTTGTGGTATTGGACCTTCTTGTAAAATTTCATAGAGATCCATTCACTTTAATTAAAGTTATTGTCTGGAAACCAAATTTGTCTTCGGACAAAAACGACGACGCCGACTACAACATCATAGCATTATATGAACCAAAAAAAATTTTTGCGGTAGTAGAAAAATGAAAACAAAAATCACAAAGTGATTCTTCTAATCAGGCTGTTTTTCAAAACCCAAATCTCAAAATCTAACAGCTCTCAAATAGCACTCTTATTTTAATATTTAAGAGTCCATATAAATATCACATATCACCTGCATGTATTTGTATTTGCATCATGCTGTTGATGGCTTTTTAAATACAAAATTTCAAATTTTACATGTTTTTGCAACATTCTGCTATGATTGTACCAAAATTAGTTAATTTGAATCAAGAAAACATTATAACAGAGCTTTGGTTTTGGGTAAGATTGTCCTTCTTGTGCATGTTATACATTTTATAGATTAATCCTTAAAATCTACAAGAAAATTGTCCAAATTGTGGTTTCGGAGCTACACATATCTTCAATTAATTTGGTTACATTCATCATCATTGTTTTTAGAACTAATCCCTTATATTGTTACAAGTTCAGAGGTGTGGTTAGGAACCCAGGAAAAGATCTACATAACATTTTCTATCAGACAACAGTATTTAATTTTTTTTTATTTGTCTTAAATATTGTCATTAGGACTTCAAACTTCTAACAATTAGTGCAAAACAGCCAAAACTACCAAAAAAGCCTCATTTTGAGATTAAATTGTCATAATACTCATTAATATCAAGATACAAGCAACAGCACTAGCTTTAGCCAAAAAGATATTTTGTAACTAAAATATTTTCTTTAGTGAAGCAGTTGCTCATGTATATTTTGGCCAAAAACTATGTGTGAAATGGCCATTAAGAATCTAATACATAAAAAAGCTATTTTTGTAAAATTGTTCTGTTATAAATAAGGCTGTTAGTTTTCTCAATTGAATTATTTCACATTTTTCAAATCAGGGCCTTTTATAGCCAACTATAAGGTATGGGTTTTTCTCATTGTTGAAGGCTGTATGGTTGCCTATAATTGCTTACATCCACTTCATTTCAACTTTGGTGGATAGTTGTCTCATTGGTAATCACACCACATCTCCTAATTTTTATATTGAACAAGTTTACTATTTTTGCAATTTAAGGGGCCAAATAATGGCTCTTATATCATATCTCCTCCTTTCTGATTACAATTATGCATGATGTGATGTATGGACCTATCAAAGAAGGAAACTTCTATATAATTGCCACATTTACCACATTTGTTCTAACATATTGCTTTGGTAGTCATTTTTACACAGATTTAAATGTACTTGCCATAGATCTTGGTGTAGTCATTGCTTTGTTCCTCCTTTGTAACCATACATGGCCACCAGGGGTATCCAGAAAATTTGGCCCAAATACAGTCACCAACTGACCATTTAATAGGTATGATTTTCTCCATAGAAGATGGAGAATGTCTTGTTGTAGTTCGTTTTCTTTCCATATCATACTTGAAGCTCTGTGAACAGCTACCTGTTTATTTGATTTGCTTAAAACTTATTTTTGATAGTACAGTAGTATGCATGTCACCTCTACAACTTTGTTTTTTTTTGTTTTCCACTCCTTTCTTCTGTGTAATTCACTAAGCTGAAATAAAATCAATTAATAAGTTAATTTATTTTTTTTTCTTTCTGAAATCAAAATGTTAATTTATAACAGTAGTTTGCACTTGCATGTAGTGCTGCAACCTGAGAATAATAACAGAAAATTCATTTTAATGGTACCCAAACTATAACTTTAGTAGCTCAACTGTCAATATTGCTACCATAAGGCATAGAATTTCAGGTATGATATTGAACTTTGATCTATGATTTTGATATTACAGAGAGAAAATGATTGCATAATAATTACAAAGCCACAATCTGTATGTGCCTGTCCCAAGTCAGGAGCCTGTAATTCAGTGTTTGTGGTTTGTTGCTGTACATTTGTATATCATATTTGTTTTTAGTTCATTGTTTTGTTCATAAATCTGGCCATTAGTTTGCTTGCTTGAATTATTTCACAATTGTCATTTCAGTGCCTTTTATAGCATACTATGCAGTATGGGTTTTGCTTATTGATGAAGGCCGTACAGTGACCTACAGTTGACTTGAAATGAGACTTCCAAATGCCAATACATTTGAATACCAAATATTAATGACTTAACAATTGTGGTTCATCTTTAACTGATCTAATCACAAACTAATAACATGTAAACTAAGCAAAAGTGTCAAAGTCAATAGACCATGACTGAGGGGTAAGGACCAGCTATTCTCCAAGGAAATGAGATGTACTAATGCTTACACAACTGCATACCAATTATCATTGGCATACCACTAATAGTTCCCCTTAAACTGACCTAATCACAAACTAATACATGGAAACTATGCAAAGTCAATAGACCATGACTGAGGGGGCGGGGCCAAATAATCTCCATGGAAATGAGATGCCAATGCTAATACAACTGCATACCAATTATATCATTGACCTACCACTAGTAGTTCACCATAAACAAGACCTAATCACAAAGTAATACATTGTTGCCGCCATCGCTGCCGCCAGAAACTGCATACCTATGTTTGCTTTTTGACTCCGTCAAGGTGAGATAAAAATCTAGCTTGGTGAAATTTTGTTGCCCTATTCTAGCTTTTCATACCCATAAGAAACTAGAGGCTCTCAAGAGCCTGTGTCGCTCACCTTTATCTGCTGTGGTTTGGGAAATCATGTAAAATAAGGTTAAAATCATAATAAATAGTATTAGATACCCTAATAATGATTGAGGCCAAGTTTGGTTTAATTTGGCCAAGTCATTAAGCAGGTCATCCCATTGTAGTCTTACAATAGTTACTGAAGACCCCTTATCATTATTTAAATTAGTTTTCAAGTTGTGACCATTTGAAATTGTTTTTTAACAATTTCCCAATACTTTTCTATAATAGTAAACCCATATGATCTATTTTTAGCCATGGCGGCCATGTTGGTTGGATGGCAGGGTCATCGGATACGTTTTTCAATCAAGATACCCTTTTGAAAATTGTGGCAAAGTTTAATTCTATTTGGCCCAATAGATTAAGTGGAGAAGATTTTTGTTAAAGATAACAAAAATTTAAGAAAAATTGTTAAAAATTGACTATAAAGGGCAATAACTCCTTAACAGCCCTCAAAGTAGGTTTAAAGACCAGGTCGCCTTTTGGCCACCAGATATAAAATTTCAGTGGCCAATTCAAAATTTTAGTGGCCAGGAAATAATTTAAGGTCGCCTAAGAAATTTGTTATTAAAGTCTAGTCAGTAGAGCTAATGAAGACTAGTAAAAAAATTCATAAGGGTTCCACGGAACCCAGTGTCTCGCCTACTTTTGCTGTTAATCGCAGGCTCAACAAAAATGAGGAAAAAAAATAATAACAATATTCCTTTCGATACAATCTTTTGATTGTAAGAAGCTTCTGTCCAAGTTTGGTAAAAATCCAGGATAGTTTATGAATCTAATAAATGTTTTAAATCTTTAACTGCAGACTGTATGTAATGTTAACTGGAAGTAAAACTAAGTCCACTTATAAGTAAAATACGGATAAACAGGTACAAAATTTTAACAAAATTTCCTTCTAGATACTAGCTTTTAATCATAAACAAACTTCTGACCAAGTTTGGTAAAAATCCAGGATAGTTTAAGAAAGTTATTAAAATTTTAAAAACTTTAACCACAGAGTGAATGTAATGTTAACTGGCAGAAAAACTAAGTCCATTTAAAAGTTAAATACGGAAAAAATGGAATTTTTTTTTTTACAAATTTACTTCTAGATACTATCTTATGATCATAAACAAGCTTCTGTCCAAGTTTGGTAGAAATCCAGGATAGTTTAAGAAAGTTATTAAAATTTCAAAAACTTTAACCACAGAGTGAATGTAATGTTTCCTGGCAGAAAAACTAAGTCCATTTATAAGTAAAATACAGAAAAACAAGATTTTTTTTTTTACCACATTTTCTTCTGGATACTATCTTATGATCATAAACAAGCTTCTGTCCAAGTTTGGTAGAAATCCAGGATAGTTTAAGAAAGTTATTAAAATTTCAAAAACTTTAACCACAGAGTGAATATTTGTGGACGCCGCCGCCGCCGACGAAACCGACGCCGACGGAATGTAGGATCGCTATGTCTCGCTTTCTCGACAAAAAGCATATCAATAAACTTTCGAATATTTTTCTTATTCGCTTAATCGTAACATTAGAAGATGTACTTGGCTCTTTAGAACTCCCGCCCCTTCTTTTTGTTTCTTATCTGGTGAAACATCGTTGTTTTGGGTAGTTTTGAAAAATCTGGACAGCAACATCTGTTTGGCTGCCATGATGTATTGGCCCCAAAAATACTTCATCAGACATTTGAATTCCCAGTTAAGTTAAGCACTTTATAGACACCGTTAATATTAAAAATGCGTGAAATCATATATATTCAAGATTTACCATACATTCAAGCACACGTATGACTGTGAATAAAACTTAATAAAATACGACAGGAGGCAGGTTGATTATCCAGAATTTTACGGTCGCCAGGTCCAAATAGTACCAGTCGCCAAATGGCAACCAACAAATGAAATTAAGGTTGCCTGGAGGCTTTATAGGTCACCAAGGCGACTGTTTTAATAGCCTAAATTTAGGGCTGCTTAAGGGGTAAATTGACAATTTTGGTCATGTTTTATTTGTAGATCGTAATTTGCTGAACATTATTTCTGTTAACAGTTTATTTCTATCTATAATAATATTTAAGATAATAACCAAAAACTGCAAAATTTCCTTAAAATTACCAATTCAGGGGCAGCAACTCAATAACGGGTTGTCTGATTTGTCTGAAAATTTCAGAGCAGATAGATCTTAACCTGATGAACATTTTTACCCATTGTCAGATTTGCTCTTAATGCTTTAGTTTCAGAGATATAAGCCAAACTGCATTTTACTCTATGTTCTATTTTTAGCCATGGCGGCCATCTTGGTTGATGGGCAGGGTCATCGGATACATTTTTTAACTAGATACCCTAAGGATGATTTAGGCCAAGTTTGGTTTAATTTGGCCAAGTAGTTTCAGAGGAGAAGATTTTTGTAAAAGATAACAAAAATTTACAAAAAATTGTGAAATAATTAACTTTAAAGGGCAATAACTGTTTATGGGGTCAATTGACAATTTTGGTCATGTTTGACTTATTTGTAGATCTTACTTTGCTGAACAATTTTGCTGTTTACAGTTTATCTCTATCTATTATAATATTTAAAATAATAACCAAAAACTGCAAAATTTCCATAAAATGACCAATTCAGAGGCAGCAACCCAACAACGGGTTGTCTGATGCGTCTGAAAAAAAATGGTTAAAAAATAAAACCATTTTTATTCCTTTTGTTACCATTTATTTTGTACACAATGTTTACTTAATAAATGATTGCACCTGTCTCAAATCAAACTGAAATAAAAAGATTGCCCTTAAATGTCAATATTTTTTTATACTATTTTTGTGTTTTTAGCAAAAACTATAGTAGAGAGAAACTATTAACAGTAAAAATTTGTTTGACAAGACACATTTATTTGGTGAAAAAAAAGATGGGGAAACAACTGTCAGTTCTGTTTGTCTGGTCTTTTAGCCAAAAGGTTAATTTAAGGCTAAACGGTTTATTAACAGTTCTCCAACATTTGAAATATCCAACTCACCCTTTATCCAACAAGTGTCAAACAATAGAAGGGCTTGGTGTTGTTGTTTTTAGGAAGTTACAGTGAGACCTGTATACAATGTATAATGATACTTTTTAATAATAAATGTAAAATAATAAATAGATTCGGAAAAATTCAAAAATAAATGGGTTACTTTAGGGCTATTCCATTAAAATGTATGTGGGAGGGTAGGAAGGGAAGTTTTATTATTGAATGTGGGTCAAGGGTCTTTTTTCAGTATACATCTTTTACCATTATGCAAAATTATCTAAAAAATGGTTCTTGGTTGTAGCTGGGAGCAGTGTATCTAACGGGAAATGAATCTGATGGGCTTTTCAGTATAAAATTGATAAAATCTCGGACTCCACGAGTCTTCGCGAGATTTATGGATTTTGGAGGCGTCTGACTGAAAAACTATCATAACTGCTCAATAATGAACCACATAATTCTAATCGTAAATAAATACAAGTTTTATCATAAAGTAGATCTTTACTATACAGACTATACATTTTATTTTTTTTGCGGTCGTATATTGGTATGACGTTGGCGTCATCGTTGTCGTCCAAAGACACATTGGTTTTCGCCCAATAACTTTAGTTTAAGTGAATGGATCTCTATAAAATTTTACCATAAGCTTTAATACCACAAAAGGAAGATTGGGATTGATTTTGGGGATTATGGTACCAACAGTTAAGGAATTAGGGGCCAAAAAGGGGCCCAAAATAAGCATTTTTGTAACTTCCAGACAATAACTTGTGTGTTAGTGTATGGATCTCTCTGACATTGTACCACAAGGTTTCATATCACAAAGGGAATGCTTGGATTGATTTTGGGGGTAATTGCTTCACAATTTTAGGAATTAGGGGCCAAAAAAGGGGCAAAAAACAAGCATTTTTCTAGTTTCATGACAATAACTTGTGTGTAGATGTATGGATCTTTCTGAGTTTGTATTACAAGGTTCCATATCACAAAGAGAAAGCTGGAATTGAGTTTGGGGGTAATTGCCCACAACGTTTAGGAATAAGGGGCCAAAAATAAGCATTTTTCTAGTTTCCAGACAATTACTTGTGTTCAAGTGAATGGATCTCTCTGAAATTGTACTGCAAGGTACCATACCACAAAGGGAATGCTGGGATTGATTTTGGGGGTAATTGCCTCAAATGTTAAGAAATTAGGGGCCAAAAAGGGGCAAAAAACAAGCATTTTTCTAGTTTCAGGACAATAACTTTTGTGTAAGTGTATGGATCTTTATGAAATTGTACTTCAAGGTTCCATATCACAAAGGGAAAGCTGGGTTTGAGTTTGGGGGTAATTGCCCTAAAAGTTTAGGAATTTGGGGCCAAAAAGGGGCCAAAAAACAAGCATTTTTCTAGTTTCCAGACAATAACTTGTGTTCAAGTGTATGGATCTCTCTGAAATTGTACTGCAAGGTACTATACCACAAAGGGAAGGCTGGGATTGAGTTTGGGGGTGATGAATCATAAGGGGGTTCAAAAATTGAAATATTGGGGTTCTTTGATATGCTGAATCTAACCGTGTATTTAGATTCTTAATTTTTGGTCCTGTTTTCAAATTGGTCTACATTAAGGTCCAAAGGGTCCAAAATTAAACTTCTTTTGATTTTAACAAAAATTGAATTCTTGGGGTTCTTTGATATGCTGAATCTAAACATGTATTTAGATTTTTGATTATGGGCCAGTTTTCAAGTTGGTCCAAATCAGGGTCCAAAATTACACTTTGTTTGATTTCAACAAAAATTGAATATATGGGGTTATTTGATATGCTGAATCTAACTGCGTATTTAGATTTTTGGATTTTGGGCCTCGTTTTTTAAATTTATCCAAATTGAGGTCCAATGTGTCCAAAATTAAACTTTGTTTGATTTCATTAAAAATTGAATTATGGGGGTTCTTTGATATGCTTAGAGTTTTGGTCCCAACAGGAATGTGGGGCTAAAAAAGGGCCCAAATAAGCATTTTTCTAGTTTTCAGACAATAACTTGTGGAATGGTGTATGGATCTCTCTGAAATTAAACCACAAGTTTCCATACCACAAAGGGATGGTAAGAATTGGCTTTGGGGGTTATGGCTCAAACTGTTAAGGAATAAGGGGCAAAAAAGGGGGAAAAACAAAGGTTTCCAGGTTAATGGACAATTACTTAAGTACAAAACATAATTTAAAAGCAGTGTAAGGGTGGTAATTCAAACTCATTTGAATATCTCACCTACACTGCTGTTAAATTATGTATATTGGAAATTTGAAAAAAACTTTATTGTTAATAAATTCCATTAGAAATTTGCCAGTAACTTTAGTATAATAAACTTCATTGGAAATTTGCCAATATAAAATGAAAATGTTGCTGATGAAGGTTTTTTGTTTAATTTTAGCCATGACTATGATGTCATTTACTATTTTAATAGCCTTATGATGTATTTAAATTTTTTAATACTTTTATGATGTATTTAAATGGGCTTTTATCATGTTTATTGTTGCAAATTTATTGGGGTTGTAATTCAAACTCATTTGAATATCTCAGCTACACTGGTTTTAAATTATGTATATTGGAAATTTGCCAATAACTTTAGTATTAATAAATTCCATTGGAAATTTGCCAATAACTTTAGTATAATAAACTCCATTGGAAATTTGCCAATATAAAATGTTGCTGATGAAGGTTTTTTGTTTATTTTTAGCCCTGGAGGCTTTTAATTTTAGGCATGATTATGATGTCATTTTCTATTTTAAAAATTATTTAATTTTAGCCATGATTATGTATGTGAAAGAATTTTATTTTTAGATATTACTATTTAATGTTGCTGATGAAAGTGTTTTAATTTTAGATATAAGAAGATGTGGTATGAGTGCCAAAGAGACAACTCTCCATCCAAGTCAAAATTTATAGGTCACAGTACGGTCTTCAACACGGAGCCTTGGCTCACACCGAACAGTTAGCTATAAAGGGCCCCAAAAAATTACTAGTGTAAAACCATTCAAACCGGAAAACCAACGGTCTAATCTATATAAAAAACGAGAAACGAGAAACACTTATGAACCACATCAACAAACGACAATTACTGAACATCAGAGGCATGATAATGATGTCATTTTCTATTTTAATACTTTTATGATGTATTTAAATGGGTTTTTATGGTTGCGAAGTCCTAGCTGTCAATTTATTTTTAGAAGTTACTTTTAAATGCTGCTGAAGGAATTTTATTTTTAGATATTACTATTAAAGGGAAAATTCACGATTTTTTACTTATCATCTTATTATGTTCATAATACCATAAAAAACATATTCACCAAGTTTTATCTGGATATGAAAACTAATAAAGAAGAAAATTGGGAATTATTTATTTTATTTATTCGAACTTCCTGACTTCTGTGACGTAGTTTAAGTCTTTTTGCATGCCGGGAGTAGAATTAATCTCATTTAAGTCTTGTTCATTAACCATCTAATAACGCGATTTAAAGCGCATCGACGACTTTTGGCGTAGCTATTAACCAACTAATAATTAAGAAAGTAAAGTGATCAGCCGTGCAACTTTTAAAAATAAAATGTACGATTTATATTTTAAGGATTTCTGATATGATTATAGTCATTATAGTAATAAAAGTAAATCATACAATAGAATATTTTTATGAATTTTTTTTCCGACGGATATTTTCAACAAACATATTTAACTGATAGTGTATTAAAAATGCATGTTTGTATTCTCACCTTTTACTTCAGTCTAGCAAACATTTTCCGCTAGTACCGTGTAAATACAATGTGTATTGTACTGTGACACTTAGTGACTACCTGTTGAATGCGTGGTTAAATTCAAGGTATTTAAAGGTTTGCATTCTGTAATTCTAATCTTTTGATCTTCACTCAGTGAATTTTAGCCGTCACGGTTCACCGTTCCAGGTGTGAACATCATTTCATATGAATGATAAACGGGAGTGATAGTTTGAGACAGAAAATAAAAAAAGAAATATAATTATTTTGAGGGAGTAATATGGTGGCACAATAACTGGATAGCCGTGGTATATTTTTATATTTTCCGTAAGCTCAGTTTAAAATGAATTATGACTGCTGAATATTATTGTAACAATGAAATACTGAATTAATTTAATTGAATAAATAATAATGGCATTCTAAATACGAGTGTATGAACTAAAAATTGTACTATTTTAAATTAGAATCGGTAACCTTGAATATTTGAAATAGATAATTACCAATTGCAATTATATAATTTGGTCCGTCCAAAGCGATCTTTATTTACATATCCCCCCCCCCCCCCGCCTCAAACCTGGGAACATTATATCTAACAATGTTTATGTTCCTGCCCAAATAAAAAAAAAAAAGAAGAAAAAAAAAGAAAGAGATGAACCACTAGAGATGAACGGTAAGTCACATCAGATTCAGATATTTATATAGTTTATTGCCGTTAACTAGAGATGTATAGTTACATGTCTCTGCGTTAACTGATAGGAATAACAGGAAAGTATAAACTTGAAATAGATTTATGATGAATAATATGCAACTGCGGCACCCCTTTTTATCAAAGCGTACATGCATGTATTTTAATGACTGTCCGTTATTTCGATCATAATGACAATTGTACGTGAAATCCTATAGTTGGTGAGACTTTTTTTTTTACCAGATATGCAACTTTTGACGGAATTGGGTTCTTCTTGATGCAGAAGTACTGTCAGTGCTCAAGTAAAACCCCTACCTGCTGTAATGATGGTTGGAAATTATGTCTGGTTGGCAGCAGATTCACGCATCCAGCTGAAAGCAGGTATGCTCCTATCGAAGGTGAGGCCTTGGCTGTTGTGTATGCACTTCACCAAACACGCTACTATGTTCTTGGTTGCAAAGACCTTCTTGTTGCAACTGACCACAAGCCACTACTCCAGATTCTGAATGATCGATCACTAACAGACATCGACAACAGACGACTCCTCAACCTCAAAGAGAAAACTTTAGGGTACAGGTTCACAATTATTCATGTACCAGGCAGAAAGAACCTTGGCCCAGATGCAGCGTCAAGGTATCCTGTTGGACCACCAGATCGTCTGAACTTACCTGGTGAAGCACCTGAACTTGATTCCCTCGTTAACATGACTGCTCATTATCATGATACACTCACCAGTATATGTCTACATACAGAGGATAATGATACAGCTAATGACACCTCCACAGTCGCTGCTGCCACTTGTGCCTTGAATGCTGTTATCACAGTTGTTACTTGGAGCATGGTCCGTGAGGCCACAGCATCAGACCCTACATTTGTAAATCTCATCAGACAGCTGGAGGTAGGGTTCCCAGAAGACTGCAAGGATCTACCAACAGACTTGCGTCCTTACCATCGCTTTGCATCCAGTTTATGCACCGTGGATGGTGTAGTTCTTATGGGCCAACGAATTGTTATACCACCAGCTCTTCGCAAACCAGTACTCAATGCTCTACACGCAGCCCACCAAGGAGTCAGCGCTATGCGTGCAAGGGCCATGGACTCTGTGTATTGGCCTGAGATCACAGTAGATATTACCCGGGTGAGAGTTCAGTGTGTTCACTGCCATTAGATGGCCAAGTCAAACCCTATGCAGCCACCATCTGACATAACACCTCCAGATTATCCGTTCCAGATGATTTGCAGTGACTACTGCACATATAACAGTAATGACTATGTAGTTATTGTTGACAGGTATTCAAACTGGCCAATGGTATACAAGTCTGAATCAGGTGCAGAGGGACTTGTCAAGAGACTTCGTGAGACTTTCGTGACATTTGGCATCCCAGAAGAGTTGACGTCCGATGGAGGTCCACAGTTCACAGCAGGGAAGACTCAAGAGTTTTTAAAGGCCTGGGGAGTTCGTCATAGACTTTCATCAGTTGCAAACCCACACGCTAACTGCAGGGCTGAGATGGCGGTAAAAATAGTGAAACGCATGCTGGTGGACAACATCACTGCTATTGGATCGCTGGATGTTGATAAATTCCAGAGAGCTTTACTGATGTACAGAAATTCTATTGACCCTGAGACAAAAGCATCACCAGCATTGATTCTGTTTGGTCGACCCATTCGTGATGCAATTCCCATACTGATGGGTAGATACTCTCCTCACGAAACATGGACTGAGTTAATGTCTCATCGAGAGATGGCACTTGCCAAACGTCATTCGAGGGAACATGAACGGTGGAATGAACACACTCATCACCTGCCGACACTACAGATTGGAGATCATGTGTACATACAAAACTTGGTAGGCAACCATCCCAGGAGATGGGAACGCACAGGAACAGTTGTTGAAGTACGCCAATACCACCAGTATGTTATACGTGTAGATGGCACAGGCCGAGTAACTATCCGCAACCGCCAGCACCTTCGAAAGATCACTCCTTTTCAAACCAACCAAACACAAGGTACTTTGATTGCACCTACTACAGTTCAACATCAGGAAGTAATCTTGAACTCTCCAACTACATCCAAGACGACAGAGCCACAAGTGCCCAAGATTCCCTTGTCTTTATCACCATCAAGAATCTTAAGTCAACCAGCTGCATTGAATGAGACACCGATTACAGTCCCTACTCAAAAACCGGCAACTCAGACAATTCAACAGCCTCCACAAATAGATTTGGACCAGTCATACCACCACACCCCTGAACCAGATGTACCTGCTATGACTAGGATACCATGTGCTCTTTCCCGTCTTCAGCCACACAATAAAGCTGGGGAAAAGGAACTATTGACACCACGAAGACCGAGCCGCCGCTACATAACAGAACATAACATTGATGAATCAGGAACTGATTAATGAATTATATTTAGACATTAATAAGTGAATCTAGAGACTTTTTGTTTGAAATTGTGACGGACATCATGCATTTAATTTTGTTCGCGTCCAGAAGACTTAACAGAACATTCCTGAAGATTTATTTTCTTATAGACTTGACTTTATTTGTTTAAGTTTTTTTCGTATCCTAAAAACTTGTCCCCGGGGGAGGAGATAACTAATCATTTACTAATGTACTGTGTATATATACATTTCAGGTATCAGTCATCCTTATAATTAAAGATATAAACCTAGGAAGATGTTGACTCTCATTTAGTATTTATATTTTCTCTTATATTACTCTTATTTAATATTTTATGCATAAGTGCAATAGTGGGAATGGTTTATTCCCCCACAAGCTAACGTAATAAATTAATCAACCCTCAAGCTGATCAGACGTTAATACAACTACTATCAGTCTATCCGGAGTGAAGTTTCTTTATTTCTTCAAATAAACTTTTGGGGATCATTAGTGTACGTCCAGTGGCATATATATTACATGCATGTCGGAACAGGAAAATTGGCATAAGGTTCTATTAGAACCATGTTCACATTAATATACATTATACCCAACAATTGTGATGATGACGAATTTCTTCAACTGTTCGAGAACAATCTAATTGAAATATAAATCTGTGATTTTACTATGTCCATATTTGATGAACCAAAGCAAGTTAGATATCGACCTGTATTTAAATCAAATTGGTTCTAGATGTTCTTTCTTATATTCAATATACAATTTTAAATTGCGACTATCTATAGTTCCGTAACTTTCTATCTAGGCGTATAAACCAATGATCGACAAGTGCTTATTTTTTAAATCAATAGTTTTTCATGTTTCAAAATGTCCATCATTATTGACAACGAGTATATACTTACATTTTCCCCAATTTACCCTTGGAAAAATATGTAAATAGATTTTTATTTTATCAAATCTTTTTTTGGAATTATTTAGATTTTCATAAATATCATTCTTTACACTAGAAATGTTATTTATAAACAAGCGTATGAGTTTAGTAATGACTAGTATATCACTATTGGACACGCAAGACAAAGATGTATATTACACCTGATAGTTTTAAAATGGAAAGTTACAAGTTATGGGCCGTGTACACTAATCAATACCCTCAGAAGTGAAGCGATGCATGAACATGCTTTGTGTAATTGTGTAAGAAGAGTTTTTAAACCCGACAGGAAATCGCTTGAATACCTGGACGTGTCACCTCACAATACCTCAGGGAATAATTCCTTTAGCCATGCTGGTGATCAGATAAGAGAAGGTCCGAATTTATTTAAATAAGTTTATTACATAAAACAATTATGAACAAATTAGATTTTCGAAAACGATTTTACACGGAACACTTATTTATGACTTTGAACTTTGACTTTTTAACTAATTCCCATATAAATTTCTTGTTTCAAAAACTTCGTAAAGAAAAAAACAGTTTTAAAACGACAGACCATAGTTATTTAAAAAAATAATTACATTTCCCGTATCAAGTTAGTTAGTCGGATAAATGCGACTACGTTAGGTTACTTCTGGTTTTGGTCCTTTGTGGTTTATAGATATATCGGGGTTTCTAAACCGAGAAGATGTCAAAATGGCCGCACGCAGAGAATTGATACTCTAAATTTAAAATTGATGGTGATCTCTTATCTAGCAGAATAAAACTTTAATATTTATGAATTTGTGCTTTTTTATACAGAATGGACATAATATCAATTTTTTATTTTTTTGCGAAGTTTCCCTTTAAAAGTTGCTGATGAAGGTTTTTTAATTTTTGCCATGACTATGATGTCATTTTTAATTTTAATACTTTTATGATGTATTTATATGGGCTTTTATGGTTAAAAGAAAGCATTTTCCTAGTTTCCAGACAGTAACTTGTGATTAAGTGTATGGATCTCTCTAAAATTGTACTACAATGATCCATACTTCAAAGGGAAGACTGCAATTGAGTTTGATACTTAATGCTAAAAGGTGGATTCAAAAAGTTTGGGGGGGGGGAAGGGGGGTTTCCAATTTTTTTTTAAAAGGGTTCATATTTTTTTTCAAAATTTTCAAAATTTCAAATTTTTGAAAAGTTTCAAGAAGAAATTTTCAATTGCACAGTATTGCACATTAGATTTGTAAGATCTTTGACCACATTTATTTTGTGTCAGAAACCTATATTATGTCAAAAATTTGATCACAATCCAAATTCTGATAGTATCAAGCTTGAATATTGTGTCCAAATTTGCCCCAACTGTTCAGGGTTCGACCACTGCGGTCATATCAGGCTGCGCTCAGCGAAGCATTTTATGTCATATAAAATAACCAAAATAAGTGTGATTTATTTGATGTGAAGTGTTTTATAATGTTTTTGAATTTTGGAAAGGCAATCAGCGCCATTTTTTTATTACCCTGTTTGCATTCTGTACCATTCTGTGATAAAATGAATGCGATTATAACAAATTTGAAGTGACAGAATACAAGTTTGATACACTGGCATCACTGTAAAACTAGTTTGAATGACATTTTATTGATATTATCATAAATTATTAGGATAATAGTGAGTACGTTTTTAACACATGTCCGTTTATAATTTCCGTATCGTATCTTTATTACCTATGACCCAACGATAAAATCGGCTACAATTAGGTAATGTCAAGTCCCGTCAATATATATATTCCTGGTTGTAGTGATATTTTGAAAGTCCCTTCCTACCCTCCCACATACATTTTAATGGAATAGCCCTTATAATAAAACAAGAGTGCACACGCTGAAATGTCTCGCCTTCTTTACTAATCACTGATATTATGTTGATAGTCCTTAATATAAAGCTTTATTACAACTGTCACATAAACTTAACATTAACCAAGAAAACTAAACATTGACCAATGAACCATGAAAATGAGGTCAAGGTCAGATGAACCATGCCAAGCAGGCATGTACAGCTAACAATTCTTCCATACAACAAATACAGTTGACCTATTGCTTATAGTTTAAGAAAAACAGACCAAAACACAAAAACTTAACACTGAGCAATGAACTGTGAAAATGAGGTCAAGGTCAAATAAAACCTGTGCGACTGACATATAGATCATAAAATATTTCCATACACCAAATATAGTTGACCTATTGCATATAGTATTAGAAAATAAAATGCTCCGCAGGGCGCAGCTTGATACGATCGCAGAGGTCGAACCCTGAACAGTTGGGGGAAGTATGGACACAACATTCAAGCTTGATACAGCTTTGGATTTGGATTGCGATTAAATATTTGACACAGCATAGGTTTCTAACACAGATTGAATGTGGTCTAAGAACTTAAAAATTTTAAATTGGACATTCACCTATTATGGTCCAATATCCAAAATCTAAATACATGGTTAGATTCAGCATATCAAAGAACCCCAAGAATTCAATTTTTTGATGAAATCAAACAAAGTTTAATTTTGGACCCTTTTGACCTCAATGTGGACAAAGTTGATAACGGGGCCCAAAAATCAAAAATCTAAATACATGGTTAGATTCAGCATATCAAAGAACCCCATATATTCAATTTTTGTTGAAATCAAACAAAGTTTAATTTTGGACCCCGATTTGGACCAACTTGAAAACTGGGCCCATAATCAAAAATCTAAATACATGTTTAGATTCAGCATATCAAAGAACCCTAAGAATTCAATTTTTGTTAAAATCAAACTAAGTTTAATTTTGGACCCTTTGGACCTTAATGTAGACCAATTTGAAAACGGAACCAAAAATTAAGAATCTAAATACACGGTTAGATTCGGCATATCAAAGAACCCCAATAATTCAATTTTTGATGAAATCAAACAAAGTTTAATTTTGGACCCTTTTGACCTCAATGTGGACAAAGTTGATAACGGGGCCCAAAAATCAAAAATCTAAATACATGGTTAGATTCAGCATATCAAAGAACCCCATATATTCAATTTTTGTTGAAATCAAACAAAGTTTAATTTTGGACCCCGATTTGGACCAACTTGAAAACTGGGCCTATAATCAAAAATCTAAATACATGTTTAGATTCAGCATATCAAAGAACCCTAAGAATTAAATTTTTGTTAAAATCAAACTAAGTTTAATTTTGGACCCTTTGGACCTTAATGTAGACCAATTTGAAAACGGAACCAAAATTTAAGAATCTAAATACACAGTTAGATTCGGCATATCAAAGAACCCCAATAATTCAATTTTTGATGAAATCAAACAAAGTTTAATTTTGGACCCTTTGGACCTCAATGTGGACCAATTTAAAAACGGGGCCCAAAATCCAAAAACTAAATACACGGTTAGATTCAGCATATTAAAGAACCCCATGAAATCAAGAATAAAACCCCATTGAAATTGGTCAAGAAATAAGCAATTTATAGGAAGTATCTTCTTTTGCACAATCCTGTGCTATTAAATATTTCTTGCTATTGCGCAATACTGTACAATTGACAATTTCTTGCTATTGCGCAATATTGTGCTATTGGATATTTCTTGCTATTGCGCAATACTGTGCAATTGAAGATTTCTTGCTATTGCGCAATACTGTGCAATTGAAGATTTCTTGCTATTGTGCAATACTGTGCAATTGCAAATTTCTTGCTATTGCACAATACTTATTATATAATAATTTACACATCCTGTTTGGTGTGTATCTCCTACCATATCATTATTATTTGATTTTAAATATAAATCAGAAATAACCAACTTAAAATGGAAAATTTTAAAAGAAACAAAAAAGGAAAAAAATAAAAAAAGGAAAAAAAAACCCCATTATGATTCATCACCCCCAAACTCAATCCCAGCCTTCCCTTTGTGGTATGGTACCTTGCAGTACAATTTCAGAGAGATCCATACACTTGAACACAAGTTATTGTCTGGAAACTAGAAAAAAATGTGTTTTTTGGCCCCTTTTTGGCCCCAAATTCCTAAACGTTTAGGGCAATTACCCCCAAACTCAAACCCAGCTTTCCCTTTGTGATATGGAACCTTGTAGTACAATTTCAGAAAGATCCATACACTTACACACAAGTTATTGTCATGAAACTAGAAAAATGCTTGTTTTTTGCCCCTTTTTTGGCCCCTAATTCCTAAAATTTGGAGGCAATTACCCCCAAAATCAATCCCAGCATTCCTTTAGTGATATGGAACCTTGTGGTACAATGTCAGAGAGATCCATACACTAACACACAAGTTATGTCTGGAAGTTACAAAAATGCTTATTTTTGGCCCCTAATTCCTTTACTGTTATTACCATAACCCCCAAAATCAATCCCAACCTTCCTTTTGTGGTATTGAACCTTGTGGTAAAATTTCATAAAGATCCATTCACTTAAACTAAAGTTAGAGTGCGAAAACCAAGTGTCTTCGGATGACGCCAGAAGACGACGACGACGACGCCAACGTCATACCAATATACGACCACAAAAATTTTTTTGCGGTCGTATAAAAAGACCAAAACTCAAAATCTTAACTTTGACCACTGAACCATGAAAATGAGGTCAAGGTCAAATGACACCTGCCAGCTAGACATGTACACCTTACAATCATTCCATACACCAAATATAGTAGACCTATTGCATACAGTATAAGAAAAACAGACCAAAACACAAAAACTTAACTATAACCACTGAACCATGAAAATGAGGTCAAGGTCAGATGACACCTGCCAGTTGGACATGTACACCTTACAGTCCTTCCATACACCGAATATACTTGACCTATTGCTTATAGTATCTGAGATATGGACTTGACCACCAAAACTTAACCTTGTTCACTGATCCATGAAATGAGGTCGAGGTCAAGTGAAAACTGTCCGACGGGCATGAGGACCTTGCAAGGTACGCACATACCAAATATAGTTATCCTACTACTTATAATAAGAGAGAATTTAACATTACAAAAAATGTTAACTTTTTTTTCAAGTTGTCACTGAACCATGAAAATGAGGTCAAGGACATTGGACATGTGACTGACGGAAACTTCGTAACATGAGGCATCCATATACAAAGTATGAAGCATCCAGGTCTTCCACCTTCTAAAATATAAAGCTTTTAAGAAGTTAGCTAACGCCGCCGCCGCCGCCGGATCACTATCCCTATGTCGAGCTTTCTGCGACAAAAGTCGCAGGCTCGACAAAAATGAATACTGTTCAACTTATGATTATCATCTAAATTTAAAATATTTATTACAGCTTGAAAAAGGTTTTTGTTTAACAATTTCAGAGTTACAAAAAAACATAAACAGTATCCTTCTTCATCTTTAGTCGAACTCTTTGTTCTTATTTTATAAGGTGGATCACCCATTACAGCTTAGTAAAGATTTCAAAGAAGCAGATCTCTCATTGAGCTGGTACATTTCCGTAAATTAAGGCGTAATACCTCATTTTGAATGTTATCTTAACATTTTTTAGTTGAGCTAAGTAATTTAGGTAAATTTATTTTTAGATCTTTTAAGCTTAGAACTGATATATATATATGTCAAAATAGTGTTTGTTTATAACTACAAAACCTGCTATTCTGTCACATAGTTTGTGTTTATGTATGTATTCTATGTATTATTAATGTGGATGTAATTCTAATGTGCACCTATAGTTTATATAGACTTTGGAAATAAAAATATTGTTGGTGAACCATATATGATATATGTAGCTCCATAAGGGGGTGGACACCCTGCCCCCCCCCCCCCCCCCCCCCTAAATCCGCCTCTGCTAAAAACTTTTTCCAATATATGATTGTCAAGTTGTTAACTCATTCGACCCCAAGAGACATCTGGAAAATCAGGCATTTTTGAAAATTTGCAAACATATGCAAATTGTATGCAAATTACATGAATAAGTAGACTCTTGATGCTGTAGCTGATGCTGATCTATTAACTATGTATTGAGATTTAGGGGCGGTTGGCATGGGTGGGGGATGGGATTTGACGTGGTACATTTTCTGAAGGGTTTGAACCCACCCCTACTGAAAAATGATCATTTTCAATTTTAATACGACCTTGAGAGGTGAACATTGACCAAACTGTGTTTCTTTGTCATTCAAGTATTACCTGATAGTTACAGCAGTCTATCCATACTGACTGGAAGTAAATGTGACTTGAGTGTCCTGCTGGGGAATTATTATTGGCAAGCCAGGTCTGCCTAAATGTCCATTTTTACAGATTTCTGACAAAACAGTGTCCTAGATTTTACAGACCAGATTTCTTTTGGCCATATCATCATGATCATACATGTACATGTACCTCCTTGTGTTCCTGTACCACCTTATATAAAAAAGAGGATGTGGTATGATTGCCAATGAGACAATGATACATGTACCTGGGAATACGAAAGGAAAATGCAATTTGACATTATCCAGGAGGATAAACTAGATGCAAGCATCAAAAGAAAATGAATGCCAGCCAGCTTCCAAAGGATTCAAGGGATGTCAGCATCCATTGGTGTAAACGGATGCTAACATCCAAATGGCAAATAAAACGGCTGTCAGAATCCATGACATAATAATAAGTCAAGATAGCTTTCATGTACAACTAGAATACCAGCATCCCAAAGATCAACTCTAATATGTATTAACATCCTTATTTGTTGGGATGCTAGTATCAAGGAATCCAGAAGAAAGGTTAGTTAGTCTGCATACAATGAGAGTATAAACCAGTTATTGTATAAGTGTTGTTTTAAGAAGGAACAAATAAAAAAGGGGAAAATAATTGAAACAGAAAATTAATAACAACGGACTACATATGTCTTCAACACAAAAAACGAGAAAAGGGGGATCCGAACGCAAATAGCCTGACATGTGCTAAATAAATGTTACATGTCAAATGTGTAACGATGACAGAAACTTGCATTGCGACTTCATTCCATGTTCTTTTTTTAAACTTCTTGTATCTGTTATCTTTGTTAACTTACCTGACGTGCAACGGCCAATTTTTCTAAACGCATATAAATAAGGAATCATTACCGGAATAGATCCGAAATCACATTTCTACATTATAATAATTAAATTGTATAGCTGGGTCTTCCAAGTCCTCCACAAAACTCTTTCTAAATTTTTAACACAAATTTAATCAGCAATCAAAGCCAGGCAGAGCTATTGTTAAACTACCTACTCTAGAGTCGATGTGAATCAGATGTGCATGGATACTAAAAATCTGTTAGTTACCTAAATTGCACCGAGTACACAATTTGACCCAAATTGCACCCATATAGCAAAAATAGCAGCGGAAATCTTACAAGTTTTCTTACAGATTAACCAATTTCTATTTTTATTATTTGACATTATGCACGTCTTTCAACATAGCTATTTATATCTAAATATACACAAAACGTTCAGTTCACACTACTGTATATGATATCAACAGATGAAGTATTATTTACTGGAAAATGTAAATTCTAAGGAAACGTCCACAAAATGTAAACTTTTAAAAATTAGCAATTAAAATATGTTACAGGCATCCATTTCTTATATGAATAATAAGCATGGAATACTGATGATAGTCAAATTGTTCTAAATATTTGGAGAAATACAACAAAACATCAGTTATTCGTTTTTTACGGATATGAATTTAAGCATGGACGCAATTTGGGTACTTACTGAATCATAGACGGTGGAGGTCGGTTCAAACCCATTTTTAGGCTATGATTCAATATGGATTAAAAATTAAATTGTAAGAACTATATAGTAAATGAGGATCAGTACAGCTACAATATAAACACAGAATAGACACTTTTGTCATATGCTGGATCATAAATAAACGTACCTATTTGTAACATCACTAGAAGATAACGTTAATAAAAATTTACCAACCGAGACTGCTCGTAAAAAGGATGGTTGCCCATGGATAACAACAGACTTGAGAAGACTTATAAGAAGAAGGGACAGAGCTTATAAAAAGAAGAAAAAATCAGGAGATAAAAGAGACACTGCCTCATATAAATATATTTAAAGAGCAAAACCCAGAGAGAACTAAAAAAGGCATATTGGAGGTATATCGAAGACATCGTTAAACCAAGTAGTGAGTCGGGCAGAGGTACTGACTGCATGAACAGATTCTGGACGTACATTAAGCATAAACGGTCAGATGGGAGTAGTGCCCTACCTCTTAAATCAGCAGGTCTACTACACGACGACTCAACTGACAAAGCCAACATCTTAAATGCACAGTACTAGGAAGCATTTTCAAGTAAAAATGACCTCAACAACATAGAATTTAAGGAAAGATGCAACATGTTTGGCCAACACCCCACAGCACCAGATATTTCCATCACACAAGAAGGAATAAAGAAACTACTAAATGGTCTAAATCCCTTTAAAGCTGCGGGCCCAGATAACATCTCCCCTATGATTCTTAAAGAACTAACCGATGAAATGGCTCCTATACTCCAACTTATCTTTAAAAGATCATATGACACAGGAGTGGTACCAACATTATGGAAAACAGCAAACGCTTGCCCAGTTTTTAAAAAAGGGAAGAAGTTTGAACCGATCAGCTACAGACCAATATCGTTAACCTGTATATGTTATAAGATAATGGAGCAAATAGTCACCAGCCATATTATGTGCCATGCAGATAACAACAACATCCTGTATGACCTCCAACATGGGTTTCGCAAGAAACTATCATGTGAAACCTAGCTGATAGAATTTATCGACGACATCACCAAAAACCTTGATAATGGCCAACAAACTGACTGCCTAATAATGGACTTTTCGAATGCATTTGACAAGTTCAGCCATAGTCTACTCACACACAAGCTCCAACACTATGGAATAACAGGAAAAACAAACAACTGGATTAAAAGCTTCCTTTGTGAGAGAACCCAGCGAGTACTAATAGAAGGGGAAACATCTGACTCCATCGATGTAGAGTCTGGGGTACCTCAAGGATCTGTGCTAGGACCCAGTCTCTTCCTCTTCTATATTAACGACATGCCAGAAAACATTAAATCGACCGTGAGGCTCTTTGCAGATGACACCATTGCATACATCACAGCAACATCAGATGATAATACACTCCGGGAAGATTAAGACAAGTTGGCTCTCTGGGAAGAAAAATGGTTGATGAAATTCCATCCAGATAAATGCCAGGTACTATCGGTAACAAAGAACAGAACACCAATTATAAAGGATTACCTTTTACAGAGTCACACTCTGGAGCACGTAACATCTGTAAAATACTTAGGGGTAACTATAACATCAGACCTGAAATGGGGAAACCATATCAGAAACATCTGTGCCAAGGCAAATAAAAGAATTGGATTTCTCAAAAGAAACCTCAATATCTCCAACAGTGATATCAAAGAAAAGGCCTACATCTCCCTCGTTAGACCAACAGTTGAGTATGCCAGCGCTCTTTGGGATCAACACCTACAGAAAGATAAACATAAATTAGAAATGGTACAAAGGAGATCGGCAAGATATGTAACAAACCGGTATAGAAACAGATCATCCGTTACTGATATGTTAGAACAACTCAAGTGGACACCATTAGAGGGTAGATGGAAAAACGCACGTTAATCAATGCTGTATAAGATCAGCAACCAGGAGGTCAACGTTGCAGTAAGTCACAAACTCGTACCACCTGACAGGATCTCAAGAAATATGGGCACAAACTCTTTCCAGATCCCACAATGTAACACAACAACAAGGAAAGAGTCATTCTACCCGAGGACCATCAAGGATTGCAATACCTTACCCTCATCAGTTACATCTGTCAGCAGCCTTGAATCTTTCAAGAGGCCCCTGACTGACAAATAAATCAATAGCCCCTGTTTTTAAGCACCACTGTTAAATATTTGCATAGCACCCTTTTTTGTTATTGTATTTCAAAATTATCTTTGCGCACACCCAAAAGTGACAGAATAGTCAGCATGATGACGGTGGTCACAAACCGGTAGAAGTTGAAGTAGAAATAGGCGAAAAACTGTCAAAATAGGTGCAGTTTGGGTACCCTCATAATCTAAATCTCTTTCCTCTTGCAAATGTATACAAAAAAAATGACTTTTCTACCATTTACACAATTACTCCCCATTCCAAACTTAAAAACAAATTGATAGAATTGGTCCTACTTTGTTTCATACAAAAAATGGTCCACGTAGATACAAATATCTTGTTTAGGTAGGGACATATCATACTTTGTAACTTGAAACCATTCTGATTCAAACCGTGGCAAATCATTCTCTGAAACTGACATTTATATATCAAGATGTTTGATTTCTTGAATATTTATTACGTTTGGAGAACGTGTTTTTCGACAAGTAATCGGCATATTCTCATGGGAACCAACGGTACTCCTCTTCTTGCCGCTGTGACTTGTTCCTTTATTCATATGGGACAGACTTCATACATACCGTTATGGAATATCTGTTTCACAGATGACGACGGATATGTTCCAATTGTCGTTACCACAATCCCGTCCTCTTTTTCCCGAATGTGGCCTACCGAATTAGACTTATCACCAGGTATGTACTTACATGAGCAACGCCATGGGTGCCACATGTGGAGAAGGATCTGCATGCTTACCCTTCCGGAGCACCTGATATCACCCCAGTTTTAAGGGGTTCGTGTTGCTCAGTCTTTTGACATTGTCTCAATGTTGTGTTTTGTATGGTGTTGTTTGTCTTTTGGTAATTTTTATGCCCCACCTAGGGGCATTATGTTTTTCGGTCTGTGCGTCCGTTCATTTGTCCGTCCGTCCGTCCGTTCGTCCGTCCGTCTGTCCCGCTTCAGATTTAAGTTTTTCAGGTTAAAGTTTTTGGTCAAGGTAGTTTTTGATGAAGTTGAAGTCCAATCAACTTGAAACTTAGTACACATGTTCCCTATGATATGATCTTTCTGAATTTTTGAATTTTTTCTGTTTCTAAGAAAAGAAGAGGGGTCATTAAGCCACTAAATTAGACCCATAATTCTCCCAAAATATTTTGTACAGATGTCAATACGACATAAATAAACCTTCCCTGTACCTTTTCAGTTCAGATTTTGTATTAACATATAATTGTTATATTAAAATTTTGTATATAGTAAAATTATGAATTGCCAAAGACAACATTTTAATATGACATAATGATAATGTTGGGCCTTTTAACAAAATCTTCTGAAATTGGATTAAACTTTCATATCTAGCAATTTCCCACAAATTTTAAAATGATCTTTATGATATTGAAAATATAGAGTGCTCTGGCAAATACACTTTCTTACGGTTATCATAATATACTAGTATGTGTTATACAACCCTAGATAAAGTGGACGAGGAATGGCAATACTCGACTAACGAAATCTATATTTTATGGCCTGGTTGGCCGAGTGGTCTAGGACGCTGGACTCAGATTAGGCGGTGTTGCCACGATTTACAGGAGCTTGGGGTCGAACCCCGCTGAGGGAATAACAAAACATTTGCTTACCCACATTTGTATTTCTAACATTTGGCCTAATGTCGGACGAATTATATATACGTTATGCTGTTAGCCCTGTATAACCATAGGATATCCGATGGAGAACGTCTGTTGTGAAGTTGTCACATATTTAGAAGTATAAAATAAAATTCAATATTGATGTGACACATGGTAAGTGACTTTATCATCCTTTACGACAGACAAAAAAACAGTTGATCTGTAAGGTACACCATCTTCTTGCCGCTATATATCATGTAATGTGTAACAAACCTAGATAAAGACGACGAGGAAGGGCATTACTCGACTAACGAAAGCTTTATTTAATAGCCTGGTTGACCGGGGGCTATAGGGCGCAGGACACAGCTGCTTTGCTGCTACGATGTCACAGAAGTACTGGTTCGAATCCAGCTGAGAGAAGGACAAAACATTTTACAAACGCAAATTTGCAGATCTAACATTGTTTGGCTAAATTTCCGACGAATTATATATAAATTATGGTGTCATCCCTGTATAAATATAGGTTATCCGATTGAGAACGTCTGTTGTAAGGTTGTCTCATATCTACACACACACACACACACACACACACACACACACACACATATATATATATATATATATAAATGTTATGCAGGGTTGCGTTCAATATCGTAGCGGCTACGCAGTGCTACGTAGATTTATGACTATTGAACGAGTAGCTAGCCTAGCTGCTATCAATATCTATGTAGCAGCTAGGCTAGCTACATGTTCAATAGTCATAAATCTACGTAGCCCTATGTAGCCGCTACGATATTGAACGCAACCCAGGTAATCATTAATTTGCTATCCTCTTAACAAATTTTCCAAACAAGCACAATTTCATTCAGTTATTAAACCACTTTCATATGCAGGACTATATGCTATGTATTATTAGACCTTTTCAACAATTGTCTACACCTACAGTTGACAACGACTACGACAGGTACGATGTAAGTTGTCGTCTCAAAGTAGTAATGGTTGTATATAATGGTTACCCGTAACTGAATTGAAAGGATTTTTTTGTTGCCTATATGTATTTACCACAACGATATTTTTTGTTGTTGTAAACCATTTACTGATTTAAATTCTTTAATTATATTTTTGAATTGTGTATGAATGAGGGTCTTGATGGGGTTTACAGAATAGACATAAATGGACCAAAAGTCCAAAGAATAGAGAAAAATAGGCAAAAAAAAATAAAGAATAGAGAACAATGGGCAAAATAATAGAAATAGAAAATGGCTTAAAAAGTAAGTAAATACAGAATAGGGACCCCATCCAGACCCCCATGAATGAATGAAAGGGAGATCTTTAATATTCTATGCAATATTTTCAGAAGACGAGATTAAAGCTACTTTAAACTAGGAAAATAAAAGTAGTAAATATTTAAATATTTAAACAGACAATTGTTTTATGTCTATTGACATGGGCGGCACATTACTATACAAAGTCCGTTATTTTTGGCCTCAAGATTCCTTCGTACTTAGCAGTTTTTTTTTTTAATTCACTCATACTATGTTCAGTTTAAATCTGTATTTAGTGACAAGTTGTACAGAACATTTAGATAAAGCGAATGTCCTATGTGGCACCGTTAAAGTCCACAATTCCTCTAAAGTCCACAACACCGCTAAAGTCCACAACAAATTTCTGCCAAAGTCCACAACGCCGCTAAAGTCCACAAACTTTCCGCTAAAGTCCACAAAATGACCTCCGCTAAAGTCCACAAGAAAACGCCGTTAAAGTCCACAATAACAAGTTCCGCTAAAGTCCATAAAAAACACCGTTAAAGTCCACACAACTTTTTTTATTTTTTGAATATCAATTCGCTTTTTTATTATCCCGGTAGTACAATACAAAGCATGGGCTTTTGTTCTTGGTAGTTAGTTTTTTATCAGTTTGATAAATGAAAAAAAGTACAGTATCTGTAGAAGATTTTGTTCCATTAATTTGATCTTTGTATTATGATGATCCGATCAATGAATCAAACAGGCCAATTTGGACTTCATTTCTATAAGTAATCTATTCATAGTAAATTCGTTAGTTATTACATAATTACTGGAATCTTCAAGTACTGTTTTTTTTTAATCTTTGTATATAATCACTTTTTTACGTCACTATAAATGTACAGAGCAAAAGTCTCGGGACATGTTATCAATAATGTTTTTTTTATGTTGATGTTTAAAAACATGAGAACCGACAAGAAATTCGACATATAATTCAATTTTGCTAGTTTTAATTAAATTGTTACTAAACATAAGCACATGGACATGGGGTCATAATAATGTATCCTGCACTCCCCTCCAGCTATTTTTTCAACTTTTATATATTTTGCCGATATAAAAATAGCTGGATAGTAAAACAGCACAAATAAGTAAAAATATCAGTATAGATGACCAGGAATAGATAGGTAAACGTCATTTGTATAAATGGCTTTAAATCAGAACTTTTACAAAATATTGCCTCGTAAAAAAGAGGGAGGACAGGGTATATCATCATGACCCAATGTACCTGTGTAAATAAGATTTGGTATGAGTGCCAATGAGACCACTCTCCATCCAATATTTTTGTATGATAATTGCTATCGGATTAACGTATTTAAGAACCTACATAGTATACATAATTATTATAACAAAACTGGACACACTTAAATGTCTTCCCTGTTTTAGTGTTTATAGTTGAAGTTATTTGAAAGTGAACAATTTTTTTTACAACAAGCAATACATTAAATTATCAATTCAATGATCAATGAACATGATGTCAAGGTGAGAAAAATCTTTTCAGACAGACACGGAGGCCGTATAAATTCATCCAATGATATACCAAATTAAGTTAGCTATCGCTTAAAGTATCTCGGAAGCAAACATCATCAAGAAATAAGAACTTTGACTAATGAACCATTAAATTAGGTCAAGGAAATATGACACAGACCAGACAAACAGTCATGTACACCTTACAACCATTCAATACACAAGATGTATACATGACTTTAATATCACTTATAATATCTGAGAAACTGTCAAAACTATATATTAAGCATTTCATTTTAATTCTATCAGTCTTCTCACAAATAAACAGCTGGCTTGACGGTTTTTGTAGTAAAGTTCCTAAATTTTCTAAAAACATATCTTCCAACATTATTTGTATTTCAAATAACTTCAATTTCAGTGTGCTTTTTAACTCAATTTCATACTTAATACAGGAGATTAACTGATAAAGTTACAATGTAGCGTGACTTTTGTATTTAGTTAAAGTTTTTATTTCATTTTTTAATTCTAGATTTGACAAATTTCTTAAAATTAGACAGACGGCACGCGTACGGTCCGACCGTATACGTATTTTGAATAAGTTCGTCTACGGTCCAGACCATATACGCGTATGGTCTAAATGCGCATATGGACTGGAACATCCGTACATTGGATTTGATGTGATTAAAGTGATTACAATTTGATACAATTAGTAGGTGAACTACTAAAAAAATGTTAAAAAACAATTACATTATAAAGTTATGTTGATTTTTACAAAAAGAGGAAGAAGTTATATTTTCATTTATTTAATGCAGAATGCCTGTCTATCAGTTACTTGCTAGTTATTATAAAAGGCAGTGTTAGATTTTTAACACGAATGAAATAGCTAGATAAGAACTCTGAGTATTCGTACATTTAATTTAGTTTTGAATTTACCTTGTTCACCAATAACGAAGTACATGATTGTTTTACTGAGAATGTGTACGGTACAGGGTCCTAAAGATGTAAATTTCGGTATAAGATTATGAGTAAAGGGTTATATCGAAGCCATTATTGTACGGTTGAAAGTCAAGTCAAGTACATGACCCTGTTGGTCATGTAAGCTATGTAAGATGTTAAATTTTCCTACGAAGCTTCAGAAGAATGGATGTGAAAATTTTAGTTTAAAAAAATGCATGTCCATGGGGACCGAGCTCTAGAGGTCCAAAGTTTAGAATACGCTTCAATAGAAAAAGCTTAAACTATGTGTTCCTTTAAACCAACAATGATCATATTTAGGTCAAGTGAACAATACAAGCTTAAGATCACATGATACTCTAGTTTTAATAATATTTAGATATGTATATGTTGTACAGAATTTCCTGTTGTTTATTAAATGTTCATTCAGTACTTCATTATTATCAATTCTCATAAAACCAAAAAACGAAAGTAATGTTGATCGCCTTCCTTATTTTTTTGATACCAAACAAATCAAGGGAAGGAACTAAGACACGAGCAGCCACTTTGATTTGTTTAGTAGTTCCTGAGAAACTTGAAATCAGAGTAATATTTTAATTTTGATGTTGTCAATTGGAAATGTTTGCCTACCAGGTCATTCGACCTATTAACTGATTAACCGGAAGTAAAGTGGGTGGTCAAAGGTCTTGTTTATAGTAATCTGCAAGTTAATGGTATTAGAGTCTGATGATTTTCTCATCTAAATCTGAAACCTAGTTAATGCAAGTTCAGCCAATTTTATTTAGGAGTGTTTTGATCAAAATTGCATCTTCAAATTGTTTTACAGTGACCTACAACATATATGTTCCAGACCATATTAGTATTTGGACCGTACGCGTACGGTCTGGAGCGAATGCGTACTTTTTCAAAATACGCATACGGTCGGACTGTACGCGTAAGGTCTGCCTAATTTTGTGTATTAGATACAAATGTACATTACAGATCAACATAACTGAAATCTTAAATTAATACAAAAAGTTCAATTGCAATTGAAATAAAAACTTAAAATTTTAATTATTCAAAAATGTCATGTTCATTTGATATGGTAATCTTCTGTATTTAGCATGTTTGTAATACACGAAATTGAATTATACTCGCTGAAATTGAAGTTATTGGAAGTAAACATAATGTGGGAAGAAAAGTTTTTAGAATATTTAGGAACTTTACTAAAAAATGTAAATGGAAAGGAATATGCATGAACAAAACATGTAAATGTAAAAAATCTAATGTTCCTAGTGGGCGAGAGTGCCAAAAAAGAAAATAAATAATTCATTTCAATTGATTGAATGTTCGCTTATTCTCTTTATTCATGTAATTGTAACAATGTAAGTTTAAGATTTTAACAAATGCCTGTATTTAAGAATTGAATGCTTCTTTTTGTAAATTCATTGGGGTGTAAAATCGTTGACCGAAGTACATTTTGTATGAAGCGCGGAAGCGCATCATTCTAAAAATGTGCGCAAATCTTTTTTACTTGTACTCATCATGGGTAAGACATAATACAGAACCGCATCAGCGTATAATCTATTCAAATCATCTTCAACGCATTATGAAACAAATACATTTTCCTTTTTGAAAACCAAACAAACATGCAAACTAATGAGTGATCGAAATCTGCTTAGCACCACAAAATGCATATGAGGAATTCTTTTATTTATCATTATTTTGATTTCAAACAAGAACATTATGGTTTAAAGTCTATTTTTGGAATAAGGGACCGTTTTGGCTGCTGTGGAGCATAACAGAAACTGAATGGATTTCGTTCTTATGTTTTATAGATATTTGCAAACGAAATTTCAATGTCAAATATAGGCTCCAAGATATGTCAGTGTGTATAAATGGTTACCAAAGAAAATACAAAAAGAGCACCATAGCTAGATAACTTTTCAGAAATGTTGCCTGTTTGATTCATAGAAAATCGCAATACAAAGATCTTTTATGGGGATCAAAATCAGAATCTTTTCATTTATCAAAAATATAATTCAAGCGGATAAGAAATACTTTCCAAGAACAGCAAAAATTCTGGGCCCCAGTAGATTACATTTTTACTGATTAGTAACAATTACTTTTGATTCAAATTATATAAAGTAAAAAATGAAACTTACAGTTTATAAAGAGCAGATCTTTACAAAGATAACATTTTTCTTTGCATTACACAAGTTGATATATGTTATGTTAACGCAAGTGCAAGAGTGGGTGTATGTGTGTGTGATTGTTTTCTTTTCTCCTTTTTATTATAGTGTTGATATTCATATAATATATATTCACAGTAGAAAAAAAATGAAGTCAATTATTAAATTTTTTGTTTCCTATATCAAACCCCTTAACACCATAGTCAGGTGGTGATGTACAGGGATTGTAAAAGCCTGATTACTGAAAAACAAATAAAAAAAAAAAAAAAAAAGAACAGCAAGTCCATGCTTTTTATTAGATCTATACCATCGGGATTAAAAAAAAAAGCGAATTGATTTTTTAATAAAAAAAAATGTTGTGTGGACTTTAACGGTGTTTTTTTGTGGACTTTAGCGGAACTTGTTATTGTGGACTTTAACGGTGTTTTTTTGTGGACTTTAGCGGAGGTCATTTTGTGGACTTTAGCGGAAAGTTTGTGGACTTTAACGGCGTTGTGGATTTTAGCGGAAATTTGTTGTGGACTTTAGCGGTGTTGTGGACTTTAGAGGAATTGTGGACTTTAACGGTGCCACAGTCCTATTTCATATTTTGGTTATATTTTGTTTTTAATTCCAAAAGCACATAACAGACTTAGACAATAATCGGAAAAGGCAGACACGGGTTATGGACACGGCACGAATAAAGCATAAAATCACAAAATGCAACACATAAAACAGACATTAAGAGTTACCGCGTGATCTTCAATACTGTCGGGTAATCATTACCAAGCAGCGAGATCTGATCGGCCCCGACAAAAAAAAGAGATCAAATCCAATGCCGCAGCATAATATTCTAAAATAAAAATTCTTCCGAGAAAAGAATATACCATTGACCAACATATTCCGGGCTTGAAACCGTCGCATAACATATGCGGGGGTTTTACTTATATAATTGGATCCAACCGCTCCCCTATGTTTGGTCACACGTGAAATAAAAAAAGTCAATTGAGAAGCATAGTGAAACTAGATAAGAGTAGAAAACCGAAGCGTAGACCAACAAAGGGGAAAATCAAGAAACAAAAACAAATCCGGGGACAAGAGAAAAGGGCAATTTTCTCATGGAAAACCAAAGTTATATGAGTAAAAACTGACACCCTAAAACGCAAGTGCTACGACAGGCTATGCAGTTCTAGCTTCTGACAAGACACTAGACGTGTTTCTCGTAAATGTTATGGCCGGTAACGGAGAAAATGTATCAATAACAAAGGGACAACTTATAACAGTCAATTATATTTAATATGTACAGGAGTATAGTGAAGATCTGTTGAGAAACACAACCTCTACGATGTCCACAAGTGTGTTTTGGACGCGTAACGGACAGACAGAAAGTCCCGTTACAATGTCCTCTCCGTAACTTAATTACTATGAGGATGATAAAATGTAGAGTCAAAAAGAATAACATTCCAAAAAACGAGTTAACGGCTATTGGCAAGCGGTGCGGTCTTCCATGGAAAACTCGTACAACTAAATATTAATAATGATATTACCGAAGAAGCAATGGATTCGGATGTGAATAGATTGCCGATTATTTATTTTTTTTTATTCGATTTATAGAATTGAAAGAGAAATGGTTTATAAATAAATGCTTACATATAATAAGTTTTATATGAAAAAAAGGGAAAAAAACACAGAAAATCCACAATAGCTATATTTGCTTAATATCCGTCCTTTTTCAAAATAATACCGTTCAAATCGAATGTGTACGTATATGTTACTTGCATGTTATATCTGAATGATTTTTATCTGTGATACGACCCCTCTATTTCTCCTGTAAACTGTAGGTGTCAATAGTCGGTGTCGAGAGTTGTTGAAAAGGTCTAATAGTTACATAGTGTATTAGTGACCTAATACGATATATATAGAATTAATTGACCCCATATATATCGTATTAGGTCACTAGCACGCTGTATAACGAATTAATCTTACCGACTATCGTAACATGTGGCATTTAGCCTAGTGGCCTATCAAAGTGATTAAGTCTTCAATATAAAGAGCCTACTTCCATTGGTCTATACTCGGAATAAAAAAAAACATCTTGATGTATACACACAGTCTTCGACAAATAGATAGGTGACCAGACTTACACAATATGTCTCGATTCCATGACACGTATAAATAAATTCAACAGAAACAATTAAAGTTCTGCTATTAACACTCAATTATCTAAATAATAGGGGGGGGGGGGGGGGGGGGGGACATGACGATATAACATACGACCAATAACGACAACGTTCCTTACTGACGTGGGACACAGTCACGTTTTCAAAAAAGTAAAATGTATCGGGGTTAAACTAAAGTTTTTTGTTTACATCTCAACCATCCGCCTTATATCTTACAACATTACTAGGAGAGAAAAGGGAATAGTTACATCTAAGATTTAATCCCGTCGCCTCAGTGTGCGTACGGGTTTCACTCAGTCCCGACGAGGGCTTTAGTTCCCAACAGAATAGACTGTAATTACTAGACTGCGGTTAGATTAGATATTTTGCTATGAAAACTTATATGTAAAAATCGATTCATGAAAAAGGTATAATAATACGAAATTATTTCAAAGTTTTGCAAAATTTGCGTTTGTTTTCAGGAAGAAACCATGATAAAGACTCATTTTATCATTGAGTCGTTGTTTAATTTTTTTTGGCACTACTTAATTTTAATCTGTGCAGATCACAACTTCAAAACATACAAAAAAGCAAAAAACCCTACAAACGTATATAATACGTATATGTTACAGGCATTTTCTAAATTTAGGCATTTTGTAAAATGACTGAATTTTCAGGCTATTTATAAAATGCCTAACCTTGACAGGCATTATATAAAATGACTAAAAATACCTAGTCATTTTGTAAAATGACTGAAATTTTGAAACAAAATACAACAAATTGCCTGTTCAGTTTTAGTCAATTTGTAGAACAAGGATATCATTGTGATGCATAAGACAAAAAGTGGACAAAAACACAACATCTTGCAAAGAAAATAACTAATTGTTCGGTAGAATTAATCTATTCTTCAAAAAAACAAGTGGGAAAGTTTTGTCATGTGATATGTTCTTTTTAGTGAAACTACGTTAAGTATGTACTCACTCTGTATTTCAGATAGTAAATTTATGATTATTTTGTCAAAATGGCAGAAGGACAAATTGTTCTTTCAATAGAACAAAATCTACAAACGAAATTTTAGAAAATCCAGATTTAAAACAGTGAAGTGAAACATATGAAGCAGAGAAAAAGAAGTTTGTTTTTAATTGACTGATTTCTGTTGGTTTTCTTTCAGTAGCAAATATTTCATGCATTTTTAAGACGAGAACAATTTGGTTATAATTCATATGGGTAATTTCTGCAGTGGATTAACCTGGATAAAGGACAGGAATTTTGACTGCCGCTTGAAATGACGTTTTTTTGGATAGGGACAGAAAATTCCACCTGCAGAACGGTCAAAGAGTTCTTAACATGCAGAGAGTGCTAAACGTTGCACTTTACTAACATGCGGCAATATATTTAATGTCCCCATTTAGAAAGAATGAGAATTTATACATCCACATTCAAGCAAATTCCCCTCTATAGCATGGGTGTCGCCATACAAGGCCTTGTTTGGTTGTGATGCAAGTATATGAGTATCTTCATCTTCACTGCCTCAAGGAAATTCCTGGGTCTTTGCAATCTAATGAATTAATGAGACAGTAGTTAACTGTGATTAAAATCTCGAAAATCGACCAAGAAGAGACAAATAATGGTGCATTGACAGGGTAAGCGTCTCCTGTTTTAGTTGCATCACCCGTCATGGGCAGATCTGCTTCAGTCCGTTAAAAGCTATAAGCCAAAAGACACAAGTCAAACTAATCATGATAATGTACTTTGAATCTTTTGGGAACATATGAAAAAGAAAATATTCATGTGTGACGTGTGTGCTTATTGCGAAACCCAATTTTGTCGAACATTCCGTGTTTTATCTGAGCAGGTAATGAAAGAGCTAAATGTGTCATGATCCAGGTTTATCCAAATGTGGTCGAAGTGCTAAAACCAGAATTTACTCCAAACAATTTTTTGGCAAAAAATCAGGACAAATATTGTTTAACAGTTCTGCCATCCAAACATTTTAAGAAATAACAAATAATTGTCGAGTTCTGTGCTTGTGTGAATTTGGAATTAATTCAATAAAACTTATTTTTGATTATTAAAACTCTTAAATTTCAAGCTTTAACATTCAGTAATTATCATAAATACATGTAAAACTGCTCTGTTGTTCAAAGCTTTTAATTGGTTTTTCTAACATTTCATACTATAAAATAATTTCAGGCATTTTGTAAAATGCCTTTCAATTTTTCCAGGCATTTTGTAAAATGACTAGAAAAATTAGTCATTATGTAAAATGCCTGAATCTTGCAGGCATTTTAGAAAATGCCTAAAGTTTTAAGGCATTTTACAAAATGCCTAAATTCAGAAAATGCCTGTAACATATATAAACGATCCAGATTTTTGCCAATACCTTCTCTGAGGAAATTTTACAAATTGTGTACTATATAAGGGTTTCAAACCCTATACATCATATGCAAACCTTTGAAAGAAGTAGCTTGTTTTGTTTCGTATTATGCATGGAAAACATTTTTTTGTGTTTTACTTTTGTTTTTTGCATTGTTTCGTATTTAGATTTTTCTTTTAAAAAAAAGGGGGTGCCGTGAAATAGATTTGTTTTTAATGTAAAACATTAGCTATCAAATGAGATAATATTTTCAATGTTAAGTAAATAGGTAACAACTTTTTGACACATAAAAAAATAAAATATGAATAGAAGAAGATGCAAGGTATACATCAATAAAACACCAACCCAACAACACATAACTGAACGGCATGAAATTTGCTGTTTCTACTGTATAATATTGTCAGTTCAAATATACACCACTTTTCACGTGCCGTGCAAGGGGTGGAGTTTTGGTTATAACGGAATTATAGTGAAGTATATTAGTCAAAAACTTTGATTTTTAGCGCGTGACTTTCTTCAGCGCAGGCTTACGTAAAATAGGCGATCGCGTTACAGTGTTGTACAGTGCCATTAATCTGAGTAGATGTACATTTTATATCACAGTATAATATCGGCAACAGACGAAGCATCAGCATGATTTCATCGTATACGATTAAAACTGCTAAAGTCTGTTTTCAGTCGAAGTCAGAGTAACACTGGCATAACCGTTCCGTGAGGGAGAAAACAGTCGTAAGACGAAGTTGACATCACAATGGTACCAGATTTAACTGGAATGTGGAGAAACAATCCACTAAGTTGACGTCAATTTACAGGGAGAAGATGTGAGAAATCGGTCTACACTGCAGTATAAGAGGAAGAATCAACAGATAACACTGCCGAAGAAGCAGTTTAAGTGATAGCACCCAGACAGACTATTACAGAACAAAGACAATTGCATATTGAAAACGGCTCTTTTTAGAGCCACACAATCATTTCAAAAAGAGTATGACTATTGTTGATATGAAAATATATAAAAACGAAACGGAAGGAATTTTTTTTTTTTCATTCCCTCTTCATTTACATTTTGCTTGTTTGAATTTGTCTCCAGAAAATTAGTAAGACTTACATAGAGCGTGCAAGGACGTTTGTGCTATTTTCCCAAAATGGTTTGTGTGTAAATTCTTTTATTTTGCGCTTGACTTGACTACCAGAAGGTATAGAACGACTAATTCGGGGCCGGTCACAAAGAACATACAAGAAAGTAGTACATATGTTAAACAAAATAGTTCCTACGCATAACTGCAGTAACTTTGTCACAAAGTACAAAAACATGGGTAATTTTGGTATCAAATGATGCTCAAAGTCTTGGGATTACTGTAGAACTCTTGAAGAAAGTTTCTCATGAATAATAAAATACATATATGAAATTATGATAGAGGACATATTTGCCCTGTTGCTCACATCAGAAGTACCTGTTTTTATATTAGCCAACTTCCGGGAACCAGTGCGCTCTAATATGAAAATAAAGAAATGTTAAATTTGTCAGAACAAGTCAGGATTACGTAAAGTTTTACTATGAAATGATTGCCACTTTATTTGAACTTAAGACAGAATAGCTTTAAAGGCTTAAGAGTGCCTAATAGAAAGTAATGGGCTATGAATTAGTGGATTTATTCCAGAAAACACATTTGAAGCAAGTGCGTATGTGCGTTTCAGGAGCATTCTTTCTTTCTTCGCTCAGAAAATACCAAAACAAGAAAGCAAATAAGTAGACTAGACACATTTGTAATAGCTTTACGATTTGATTTCCTGACATAATGGCTGTAATATGCATGAAATATTTGCTACAAGACTTTAAGTAGAAAACTTTCAAATGAATCCGCTATATTTGATATAAAGCAAAACTGGCAATGCTATCAGATTTATATGATAGTATATTTTTTTCAGCCATCTGCGCACACGGAAAATTAATTGATGCACGAATAAAAGGAGATGTGAGGTACTAGAATACGTCAATGAGACAGTAACCCAACTACAGAAATAACCGAAAGACATCTAGAGGGAGACGTGTAATACAACAAAAGACATGTGTCCTAACAATATGTATTATAAGTGCTGTCAGATTTATATATTTTTTCGGGGCCTCGGTGGCCGAGTGGTCTAAGTAGTCGAACTACTGTATCACTAGCCTGTCAACACCGAGGTTGTGAGTTCGAATCACGCACGGGGCTTGTGTACTCAACTCTAATCTTTATTGACTAGGATTGTCAGTTTTCCAACCGAAGGTCGGTGATTCTCTCCAGGCACTCCGGCTTCCTCCGTCAATAAAAACTGACCGCCACGAAATAGCATAATAGTGTTGAAAGTGTCGTTAAACACCAATCAATCAATCAAATTATATATTTTTTCAGCCAGCATTGTACACGAAAAATCAAGTATGAAATAGAAGGAGAATCAGATGAGAATTATACGTCAATGGAACAGCAGCCCAACGACAGAAACGAATAAAAAAAACCATCTTGATGTCTACATACAGTCTTCGACAAATAAATATTCTCTAAATAAAAGGGGGGGGGGGCATGACGATATAAAATACGACCAATAACGAAAAAGTTCCTTACTGACGTGGGACACAGACACGTTTACGAAAATATAATGTATCGGGGTTAAACTAAAGTCTTTTGTTTACATCTCAACCATCCACCTTATATCTTACAACATTACTAGGAGAGAAAAGGGAAAAAGTTACATCTAAGATTTAATCCCGTCGCCTCAGTGTGCGTACGGGTTTCACTCAGTCCCAACGAGGGCTAAGTTCCCAACAGAATAGATTGTCATTACTAGACTGCGGTTAGATTAGATATTTTGCGTTGAAAACTTATATGTAAAAATTGATTCATGAAAAAGGTATAATAATACGGAATTATTTCAAAGTTTTGCAAAATTTGTCTTTGTTATCAGGAAGAAACCATGATAAAGACTCGTTTTATCATTGAGTCGTTGTTTAAATTTTTTTGGCACTATTTAATTTTAATCTGTGCAGATCACAACTTCAAAAAATACGAAAAATGCCAAAAACCCTACAAACGTATATAATACGTATATAAACGATCCAGATCTTTGCCAATACCTTCTCTGAGGAAATTTTGCAAATTATGTACTATAAAAGGGTTTCAAACCCTATACATCATATGCTAACCTCTGAAAGAAGTAGCTTGTTTTGTTTCGTATTATGCATGGAAAACCTTTTTTTGTGTTTTTTGCATTGTTTCGTGTTTTGATTTTTCTTTTAGAAAAAAGGGGGTGCCGTGAAATAGATTTGTTTTTAATGTAAAACATTAGCTATCAAATGAGATAATATTTTCAATGTTTAGTAAATAGGTAACAACTTTTTGACACATCAAAAATAAAATATGAATAGAAGAAGATGCAAGGTATACATCAATAAAACACCTACCCAACATCACACAACTGAACGGCATGCAATTCGCTGTTTCTACTGTATAATATTGTCAGTTCAAATATACACCACTTTTCGCGTGCAAGGGGTGGAGTTTTGGTTATAACGGAATTATAGTGAAGTATATTAGTCAAAAACTTTGATTTTTAGCGCGTGACTTTCTTCAGCGCAGGCTTACGTAAAATAGGCGATCGCGTTACAGTGTTGTACAGTGCCATTAATCTGAGTAGATGTACATTTTATATCACAGTATAATATCGGCAACAGACGAAGCATCAGCATGATTTCATCGTATACGATTAAAACTGCTAAAGTCTGTTTTCAGTCGAAGTCAGAGTAACACTGGCATAACCGTTCCGTGAGGGAGAAAACAGTCGTAAGACGAAGTTGACATCACAATGGTACCAGATTTAACTGGAATGTGGAGAAACAATCCACTAAGTTGACGTCAATTTACAGGGAGAAGATGTGAGAAATCGGTCTACACTGCAGTATAAGAGGAAGAATCAACAGATAACACTGCCGAAGAAGCAGTTTAAGTGATAGCACCCAGACAGACTATTACAGAACAAAGACAATTGCATATTGAAAACGGCTCTTTTTAGAGCCACACAATCATTTCAAAAAGAGTATGACTATTGTTGATATGAAAATATATAAAAACGAAACGGAAGGAATTTTTTTTTTTCATTCCCTCTTCATTTACATTTTGCTTGTTTGAATTTGTCTCCAGAAAATTAGTAAGACTTACATAGAGCGTGCAAGGACGTTTGTGCTATTTTCCCAAAATGGTTTGTGTGTAAATTCTTTTATTTTGCGCTTGACTTGACTACCAGAAGGTATAGAACGACTAATTCGGGGCCGGTCACAAAGAACATACAAGAAAGTAGTACATATGTTAAACAAAATAGTTCCTACGCATAACTGCAGTAACTTTGTCACAAAGTACAAAAACATGGGTAATTTTGGTATCAAATGATGCTCAAAGTCTTGGGATTACTGTAGAACTCTTGAAGAAAGTTTCTCATGAATAATAAAATACATATATGAAATTATGATAGAGGACATATTTGCCCTGTTGCTCACATCAGAAGTACCTGTTTTTATATTAGCCAACTTCCGGGAACCAGTGCGCTCTAATATGAAAATAAAGAAATGTTAAATTTGTCAGAACAAGTCAGGATTACGTAAAGTTTTACTATGAAATGATTGCCACTTTATTTGAACTTAAGACAGAATAGCTTTAAAGGCTTAAGAGTGCCTAATAGAAAGTAATGGGCTATGAATTAGTGGATTTATTCCAGAAAACACATTTGAAGCAAGTGCGTATGTGCGTTTCAGGAGCATTCTTTCTTTCTTCGCTCAGAAAATACCAAAACAAGAAAGCAAATAAGTAGACTAGACACATTTGTAATAGCTTTACGATTTGATTTCCTGACATAATGGCTGTAATATGCATGAAATATTTGCTACAAGACTTTAAGTAGAAAACTTTCAAATGAATCCGCTATATTTGATATAAAGCAAAACTGGCAATGCTATCAGATTTATATGATAGTATATTTTTTTCAGCCATCTGCGCACACGGAAAATTAATTGATGCACGAATAAAAGGAGATGTGAGGTACTAGAATACGTCAATGAGACAGTAACCCAACTACAGAAATAACCGAAAGACATCTAGAGGGAGACGTGTAATACAACAAAAGACATGTGTCCTAACAATATGTATTATAAGTGCTGTCAGATTTATATATTTTTTCGGGGCCTCGGTGGCCGAGTGGTCTAAGTAGTCGAACTACTGTATCACTAGCCTGTCAACACCGAGGTTGTGAGTTCGAATCACGCACGGGGCTTGTGTACTCAACTCTAATCTTTATTGACTAGGATTGTCAGTTTTCCAACCGAAGGTCGGTGATTCTCTCCAGGCACTCCGGCTTCCTCCGTCAATAAAAACTGACCGCCACGAAATAGCATAATAGTGTTGAAAGTGTCGTTAAACACCAATCAATCAATCAAATTATATATTTTTTCAGCCAGCATTGTACACGAAAAATCAAGTATGAAATAGAAGGAGAATCAGATGAGAATTATACGTCAATGGAACAGCAGCCCAACGACAGAAACGAATAAAAAAAACCATCTTGATGTCTACATACAGTCTTCGACAAATAAATATTCTCTAAATAAAAGGGGGGGGGGGGGGCATGACGATATAAAATACGACCAATAACGAAAAAGTTCCTTACTGACGTGGGACACAGACACGTTTACGAAAATATAATGTATCGGGGTTAAACTAAAGTCTTTTGTTTACATCTCAACCATCCACCTTATATCTTACAACATTACTAGGAGAGAAAAGGGAAAAAGTTACATCTAAGATTTAATCCCGTCGCCTCAGTGTGCGTACGGGTTTCACTCAGTCCCAACGAGGGCTAAGTTCCCAACAGAATAGATTGTCATTACTAGACTGCGGTTAGATTAGATATTTTGCGTTGAAAACTTATATGTAAAAATTGATTCATGAAAAAGGTATAATAATACGGAATTATTTCAAAGTTTTGCAAAATTTGTCTTTGTTATCAGGAAGAAACCATGATAAAGACTCGTTTTATCATTGAGTCGTTGTTTAAATTTTTTTGGCACTATTTAATTTTAATCTGTGCAGATCACAACTTCAAAAAATACGAAAAATGCCAAAAACCCTACAAACGTATATAATACGTATATAAACGATCCAGATCTTTGCCAATACCTTCTCTGAGGAAATTTTGCAAATTATGTACTATAAAAGGGTTTCAAACCCTATACATCATATGCTAACCTCTGAAAGAAGTAGCTTGTTTTGTTTCGTATTATGCATGGAAAACCTTTTTTTGTGTTTTTTGCATTGTTTCGTGTTTTGATTTTTCTTTTAGAAAAAAGGGGGTGCCGTGAAATAGATTTGTTTTTAATGTAAAACATTAGCTATCAAATGAGATAATATTTTCAATGTTTAGTAAATAGGTAACAACTTTTTGACACATCAAAAATAAAATATGAATAGAAGAAGATGCAAGGTATACATCAATAAAACACCTACCCAACATCACACAACTGAACGGCATGCAATTCGCTGTTTCTACTGTATAATATTGTCAGTTCAAATATACACCACTTTTCGCGTGCAAGGGGTGGAGTTTTGGTTATAACGGAATTATAGTGAAGTATATTAGTCAAAAACTTTGATTTTTAGCGCGTGACTTTCTTCAGCTCAGGCTTACGTAAAATAGGCGATCGCGTTACAGTGTTGTACAGTGCCATTAATCTGAGTAGATGTACATTTTATATCACAGTATAATATCGGCAACAGACGAAGCATCAGCATGATTTCATCGTATACGATTAAAACTGCTAAAGTCTGTTTTCAGTCGAAGTCAGAGTAACACTGGCATAACCGTTCCGTGAGGGAGAAAACAGTCATAAGACGAAGTTGACATCACAATGGTACCAGATTTAACTGGAATGTGGAGAAACAATCCACTAAGTTGACGTCAATTTACAGGGAGAAGATGTGAGAAATCGGTCTACACTGCAGTATAAGAGGAAGAATCAACAGATAACACTGCCGAAGAAGCAGTTTAAGTGATAGCACCCAGACAGACTATTACAGAACAAAGACAATTGCATATTGAAAACGGCTCTTTTTAGAGCCACACAATCATTTCAAAAAGAGTATGACTATTGTTGATATGAAAATATATAAAAACGAAACGGAAGGAATTTTTTTTTTTCATTCCCTCTTCATTTACATTTTGCTTGTTTGAATTTGTCTCCAGAAAATTAGTAAGACTTACATAGAGCGTGCAAGGACGTTTGTGCTATTTTCCCAAAATGGTTTGTGTGTAAATTCTTTTATTTTGCGCTTGACTTGACTACCAGAAGGTATAGAACGACTAATTCGGGGCCGGTCACAAAGAACATACAAGAAAGTAGTACATATGTTAAACAAAATAGTTCCTACGCATAACTGCAGTAACTTTGTCACAAAGTACAAAAACATGGGTAATTTTGGTATCAAATGATGCTCAAAGTCTTGGGATTACTGTAGAACTCTTGAAGAAAGTTTCTCATGAATAATAAAATACATATATGAAATTATGATAGAGGACATATTTGCCCTGTTGCTCACATCAGAAGTACCTGTTTTTATATTAGCCAACTTCCGGGAACCAGTGCGCTCTAATATGAAAATAAAGAAATGTTAAATTTGTCAGAACAAGTCAGGATTACGTAAAGTTTTACTATGAAATGATTGCCACTTTATTTGAACTTAAGACAGAATAGCTTTAAAGGCTTAAGAGTGCCTAATAGAAAGTAATGGGCTATGAATTAGTGGATTTATTCCAGAAAACACATTTGAAGCAAGTGCGTATGTGCGTTTCAGGAGCATTCTTTCTTTCTTCGCTCAGAAAATACCAAAACAAGAAAGCAAATAAGTAGACTAGACACATTTGTAATAGCTTTACGATTTGATTTCCTGACATAATGGCTGTAATATGCATGAAATATTTGCTACAAGACTTTAAGTAGAAAACTTTCAAATGAATCCGCTATATTTGATATAAAGCAAAACTGGCAATGCTATCAGATTTATATGATAGTATATTTTTTTCAGCCATCTGCGCACACGGAAAATTAATTGATGCACGAATAAAAGGAGATGTGAGGTACTAGAATACGTCAATGAGACAGTAACCCAACTACAGAAATAACCGAAAGACATCTAGAGGGAGACGTGTAATACAACAAAAGACATGTGTCCTAACAATATGTATTATAAGTGCTGTCAGATTTATATATTTTTTCGGGGCCTCGGTGGCCGAGTGGTCTAAGTAGTCGAACTACTGTATCACTAGCCTGTCAACACCGAGGTTGTGAGTTCGAATCACGCACGGGGCTTGTGTACTCAACTCTAATCTTTATTGACTAGGATTGTCAGTTTTCCAACCGAAGGTCGGTGATTCTCTCCAGGCACTCCGGCTTCCTCCGTCAATAAAAACTGACCGCCACGAAATAGCATAATAGTGTTGAAAGTGTCGTTAAACACCAATCAATCAATCAAATTATATATTTTTTCAGCCAGCATTGTACACGAAAAATCAAGTATGAAATAGAAGGAGAATCAGATGAGAATTATACGTCAATGGAACAGCAGCCCAACGACAGAAACGAATAAAAAAAACCATCTTGATGTCTACATACAGTCTTCGACAAATAAATATTCTCTAAATAAAAGGGGGGGGGGGGGGGCATGACGATATAAAATACGACCAATAACGAAAAAGTTCCTTACTGACGTGGGACACAGACACGTTTACGAAAATAAAATGTATCGGGGTTAAACTAAAGTCTTTTGTTTACATCTCAACCATCCACCTTATATCTTACAACATTACTAGGAGAGAAAAGGGAAAAAGTTACATCTAAGATTTAATCCCGTCGCCTCAGTGTGCGTACGGGTTTCACTCAGTCCCAACGAGGGCTAAGTTCCCAACAGAATAGATTGTCATTACTAGACTGCGGTTAGATTAGATATTTTGCGTTGAAAACTTATATGTAAAAATTGATTCATGAAAAAGGTATAATAATACGGAATTATTTCAAAGTTTTGCAAAATTTGTCTTTGTTATCAGGAAGAAACCATGATAAAGACTCGTTTTATCATTGAGTCGTTGTTTAAATTTTTTTGGCACTATTTAATTTTAATCTGTGCAGATCACAACTTCAAAAAATACGAAAAATGCCAAAAACCCTACAAACGTATATAATACGTATATAAACGATCCAGATCTTTGCCAATACCTTCTCTGAGGAAATTTTGCAAATTATGTACTATAAAAGGGTTTCAAACCCTATACATCATATGCTAACCTCTGAAAGAAGTAGCTTGTTTTGTTTCGTATTATGCATGGAAAACCTTTTTTTGTGTTTTTTGCATTGTTTCGTGTTTTGATTTTTCTTTTAGAAAAAAGGGGGTGCCGTGAAATAGATTTGTTTTTAATGTAAAACATTAGCTATCAAATGAGATAATATTTTCAATGTTTAGTAAATAGGTAACAACTTTTTGACACATCAAAAATAAAATATGAATAGAAGAAGATGCAAGGTATACATCAATAAAACACCTACCCAACATCACACAACTGAACGGCATGCAATTCGCTGTTTCTACTGTATAATATTGTCAGTTCAAATATACACCACTTTTCGCGTGCAAGGGGTGGAGTTTTGGTTATAACGGAATTATAGTGAAGTATATTAGTCAAAAACTTTGATTTTTAGCGCGTGACTTTCTTCAGCGCAGGCTTACGTAAAATAGGCGATCGCGTTACAGTGTTGTACAGTGCCATTAATCTGAGTAGATGTACATTTTATATCACAGTATAATATCGGCAACAGACGAAGCATCAGCATGATTTCATCGTATACGATTAAAACTGCTAAAGTCTGTTTTCAGTCGAAGTCAGAGTAACACTGGCATAACCGTTCCGTGAGGGAGAAAACAGTCGTAAGACGAAGTTGACATCACAATGGTACCAGATTTAACTGGAATGTGGAGAAACAATCCACTAAGTTGACGTCAATTTACAGGGAGAAGATGTGAGAAATCGGTCTACACTGCAGTATAAGAGGAAGAATCAACAGATAACACTGCCGAAGAAGCAGTTTAAGTGATAGCACCCAGACAGACTATTACAGAACAAAGACAATTGCATATTGAAAACGGCTCTTTTTAGAGCCACACAATCATTTCAAAAAGAGTATGACTATTGTTGATATGAAAATATATAAAAACGAAACGGAAGGAATTTTTTTTTTTTCATTCCCTCTTCATTTACATTTTGCTTGTTTGAATTTGTCTCCAGAAAATTAGTAAGACTTACATAGAGCGTGCAAGGACGTTTGTGCTATTTTCCCAAAATGGTTTGTGTGTAAATTCTTTTATTTTGCGCTTGACTTGACTACCAGAAGGTATAGAACGACTAATTCGGGGCCGGTCACAAAGAACATACAAGAAAGTAGTACATATGTTAAACAAAATAGTTCCTACGCATAACTGCAGTAACTTTGTCACAAAGTACAAAAACATGGGTAATTTTGGTATCAAATGATGCTCAAAGTCTTGGGATTACTGTAGAACTCTTGAAGAAAGTTTCTCATGAATAATAAAATACATATATGAAATTATGATAGAGGACATATTTGCCCTGTTGCTCACATCAGAAGTACCTGTTTTTATATTAGCCAACTTCCGGGAACCAGTGCGCTCTAATATGAAAATAAAGAAATGTTAAATTTGTCAGAACAAGTCAGGATTACGTAAAGTTTTACTATGAAATGATTGCCACTTTATTTGAACTTAAGACAGAATAGCTTTAAAGGCTTAAGAGTGCCTAATAGAAAGTAATGGGCTATGAATTAGTGGATTTATTCCAGAAAACACATTTGAAGCAAGTGCGTATGTGCGTTTCAGGAGCATTCTTTCTTTCTTCGCTCAGAAAATACCAAAACAAGAAAGCAAATAAGTAGACTAGACACATTTGTAATAGCTTTACGATTTGATTTCCTGACATAATGGCTGTAATATGCATGAAATATTTGCTACAAGACTTTAAGTAGAAAACTTTCAAATGAATCCGCTATATTTGATATAAAGCAAAACTGGCAATGCTATCAGATTTATATGATAGTATATTTTTTTCAGCCATCTGCGCACACGGAAAATTAATTGATGCACGAATAAAAGGAGATGTGAGGTACTAGAATACGTCAATGAGACAGTAACCCAACTACAGAAATAACCGAAAGACATCTAGAGGGAGACGTGTAATACAACAAAAGACATGTGTCCTAACAATATGTATTATAAGTGCTGTCAGATTTATATATTTTTTCGGGGCCTCGGTGGCCGAGTGGTCTAAGTAGTCGAACTACTGTATCACTAGCCTGTCAACACCGAGGTTGTGAGTTCGAATCACGCACGGGGCTTGTGTACTCAACTCTAATCTTTATTGACTAGGATTGTCAGTTTTCCAACCGAAGGTCGGTGATTCTCTCCAGGCACTCCGGCTTCCTCCGTCAATAAAAACTGACCGCCACGAAATAGCATAATAGTGTTGAAAGTGTCGTTAAACACCAATCAATCAATCAAATTATATATTTTTTCAGCCAGCATTGTACACGAAAAATCAAGTATGAAATAGAAGGAGAATCAGATGAGAATTATACGTCAATGGAACAGCAGCCCAACGACAGAAACGAATAAAAAAAACCATCTTGATGTCTACATACAGTCTTCGACAAATAAATATTCTCTAAATAAAAGGGGGGGGGGGGCATGACGATATAAAATACGACCAATAACGAAAAAGTTCCTTACTGACGTGGGACACAGACACGTTTACGAAAATATAATGTATCGGGGTTAAACTAAAGTCTTTTGTTTACATCTCAACCATCCACCTTATATCTTACAACATTACTAGGAGAGAAAAGGGAAAAAGTTACATCTAAGATTTAATCCCGTCGCCTCAGTGTGCGTACGGGTTTCACTCAGTCCCAACGAGGGCTAAGTTCCCAACAGAATAGATTGTCATTACTAGACTGCGGTTAGATTAGATATTTTGCGTTGAAAACTTATATGTAAAAATTGATTCATGAAAAAGGTATAATAATACGGAATTATTTCAAAGTTTTGCAAAATTTGTCTTTGTTATCAGGAAGAAACCATGATAAAGACTCGTTTTATCATTGAGTCGTTGTTTAAATTTTTTTGGCACTATTTAATTTTAATCTGTGCAGATCACAACTTCAAAAAATACGAAAAATGCCAAAAACCCTACAAACGTATATAATACGTATATAAACGATCCAGATCTTTGCCAATACCTTCTCTGAGGAAATTTTGCAAATTATGTACTATAAAAGGGTTTCAAACCCTATACATCATATGCTAACCTCTGAAAGAAGTAGCTTGTTTTGTTTCGTATTATGCATGGAAAACCTTTTTTTGTGTTTTTTGCATTGTTTCGTGTTTTGATTTTTCTTTTAGAAAAAAGGGGGTGCCGTGAAATAGATTTGTTTTTAATGTAAAACATTAGCTATCAAATGAGATAATATTTTCAATGTTTAGTAAATAGGTAACAACTTTTTGACACATCAAAAATAAAATATGAATAGAAGAAGATGCAAGGTATACATCAATAAAACACCTACCCAACATCACACAACTGAACGGCATGCAATTCGCTGTTTCTACTGTATAATATTGTCAGTTCAAATATACACCACTTTTCGCGTGCAAGGGGTGGAGTTTTGGTTATAACGGAATTATAGTGAAGTATATTAGTCAAAAACTTTGATTTTTAGCGCGTGACTTTCTTCAGCGCAGGCTTACGTAAAATAGGCGATCGCGTTACAGTGTTGTACAGTGCCATTAATCTGAGTAGATGTACATTTTATATCACAGTATAATATCGGCAACAGACGAAGCATCAGCATGATTTCATCGTATACGATTAAAACTGCTAAAGTCTGTTTTCAGTCGAAGTCAGAGTAACACTGGCATAACCGTTCCGTGAGGGAGAAAACAGTCGTAAGACGAAGTTGACATCACAATGGTACCAGATTTAACTGGAATGTGGAGAAACAATCCACTAAGTTGACGTCAATTTACAGGGAGAAGATGTGAGAAATCGGTCTACACTGCAGTATAAGAGGAAGAATCAACAGATAACACTGCCGAAGAAGCAGTTTAAGTGATAGCACCCAGACAGACTATTACAGAACAAAGACAATTGCATATTGAAAACGGCTCTTTTTAGAGCCACACAATCATTTCAAAAAGAGTATGACTATTGTTGATATGAAAATATATAAAAACGAAACGGAAGGAATTTTTTTTTTTCATTCCCTCTTCATTTACATTTTGCTTGTTTGAATTTGTCTCCAGAAAATTAGTAAGACTTACATAGAGCGTGCAAGGACGTTTGTGCTATTTTCCCAAAATGGTTTGTGTGTAAATTCTTTTATTTTGCGCTTGACTTGACTACCAGAAGGTATAGAACGACTAATTCGGGGCCGGTCACAAAGAACATACAAGAAAGTAGTACATATGTTAAACAAAATAGTTCCTACGCATAACTGCAGTAACTTTGTCACAAAGTACAAAAACATGGGTAATTTTGGTATCAAATGATGCTCAAAGTCTTGGGATTACTGTAGAACTCTTGAAGAAAGTTTCTCATGAATAATAAAATACATATATGAAATTATGATAGAGGACATATTTGCCCTGTTGCTCACATCAGAAGTACCTGTTTTTATATTAGCCAACTTCCGGGAACCAGTGCGCTCTAATATGAAAATAAAGAAATGTTAAATTTGTCAGAACAAGTCAGGATTACGTAAAGTTTTACTATGAAATGATTGCCACTTTATTTGAACTTAAGACAGAATAGCTTTAAAGGCTTAAGAGTGCCTAATAGAAAGTAATGGGCTATGAATTAGTGGATTTATTCCAGAAAACACATTTGAAGCAAGTGCGTATGTGCGTTTCAGGAGCATTCTTTCTTTCTTCGCTCAGAAAATACCAAAACAAGAAAGCAAATAAGTAGACTAGACACATTTGTAATAGCTTTACGATTTGATTTCCTGACATAATGGCTGTAATATGCATGAAATATTTGCTACAAGACTTTAAGTAGAAAACTTTCAAATGAATCCGCTATATTTGATATAAAGCAAAACTGGCAATGCTATCAGATTTATATGATAGTATATTTTTTTCAGCCATCTGCGCACACGGAAAATTAATTGATGCACGAATAAAAGGAGATGTGAGGTACTAGAATACGTCAATGAGACAGTAACCCAACTACAGAAATAACCGAAAGACATCTAGAGGGAGACGTGTAATACAACAAAAGACATGTGTCCTAACAATATGTATTATAAGTGCTGTCAGATTTATATATTTTTTCGGGGCCTCGGTGGCCGAGTGGTCTAAGTAGTCGAACTACTGTATCACTAGCCTGTCAACACCGAGGTTGTGAGTTCGAATCACGCACGGGGCTTGTGTACTCAACTCTAATCTTTATTGACTAGGATTGTCAGTTTTCCAACCGAAGGTCGGTGATTCTCTCCAGGCACTCCGGCTTCCTCCGTCAATAAAAACTGACCGCCACGAAATAGCATAATAGTGTTGAAAGTGTCGTTAAACACCAATCAATCAATCAAATTATATATTTTTTCAGCCAGCATTGTACACGAAAAATCAAGTATGAAATAGAAGGAGAATCAGATGAGAATTATACGTCAATGGAACAGCAGCCCAACGACAGAAACGAATAAAAAAAACCATCTTGATGTCTACATACAGTCTTCGACAAATAAATATTCTCTAAATAAAAGGGGGGGGGGGGCATGACGATATAAAATACGACCAATAACGAAAAAGTTCCTTACTGACGTGGGACACAGACACGTTTACGAAAATATAATGTATCGGGGTTAAACTAAAGTCTTTTGTTTACATCTCAACCATCCACCTTATATCTTACAACATTACTAGGAGAGAAAAGGGAAAAAGTTACATCTAAGATTTAATCCCGTCGCCTCAGTGTGCGTACGGGTTTCACTCAGTCCCAACGAGGGCTAAGTTCCCAACAGAATAGATTGTCATTACTAGACTGCGGTTAGATTAGATATTTTGCGTTGAAAACTTATATGTAAAAATTGATTCATGAAAAAGGTATAATAATACGGAATTATTTCAAAGTTTTGCAAAATTTGTCTTTGTTATCAGGAAGAAACCATGATAAAGACTCGTTTTATCATTGAGTCGTTGTTTAAATTTTTTTGGCACTATTTAATTTTAATCTGTGCAGATCACAACTTCAAAAAATACGAAAAATGCCAAAAACCCTACAAACGTATATAATACGTATATAAACGATCCAGATCTTTGCCAATACCTTCTCTGAGGAAATTTTGCAAATTATGTACTATAAAAGGGTTTCAAACCCTATACATCATATGCTAACCTCTGAAAGAAGTAGCTTGTTTTGTTTCGTATTATGCATGGAAAACCTTTTTTTGTGTTTTTTGCATTGTTTCGTGTTTTGATTTTTCTTTTAGAAAAAAGGGGGTGCCGTGAAATAGATTTGTTTTTAATGTAAAACATTAGCTATCAAATGAGATAATATTTTCAATGTTTAGTAAATAGGTAACAACTTTTTGACACATCAAAAATAAAATATGAATAGAAGAAGATGCAAGGTATACATCAATAAAACACCTACCCAACATCACACAACTGAACGGCATGCAATTCGCTGTTTCTACTGTATAATATTGTCAGTTCAAATATACACCACTTTTCGCGTGCAAGGGGTGGAGTTTTGGTTATAACGGAATTATAGTGAAGTATATTAGTCAAAAACTTTGATTTTTAGCGCGTGACTTTCTTCAGCTCAGGCTTACGTAAAATAGGCGATCGCGTTACAGTGTTGTACAGTGCCATTAATCTGAGTAGATGTACATTTTATATCACAGTATAATATCGGCAACAGACGAAGCATCAGCATGATTTCATCGTATACGATTAAAACTGCTAAAGTCTGTTTTCAGTCGAAGTCAGAGTAACACTGGCATAACCGTTCCGTGAGGGAGAAAACAGTCATAAGACGAAGTTGACATCACAATGGTACCAGATTTAACTGGAATGTGGAGAAACAATCCACTAAGTTGACGTCAATTTACAGGGAGAAGATGTGAGAAATCGGTCTACACTGCAGTATAAGAGGAAGAATCAACAGATAACACTGCCGAAGAAGCAGTTTAAGTGATAGCACCCAGACAGACTATTACAGAACAAAGACAATTGCATATTGAAAACGGCTCTTTTTAGAGCCACACAATCATTTCAAAAAGAGTATGACTATTGTTGATATGAAAATATATAAAAACGAAACGGAAGGAATTTTTTTTTTTCATTCCCTCTTCATTTACATTTTGCTTGTTTGAATTTGTCTCCAGAAAATTAGTAAGACTTACATAGAGCGTGCAAGGACGTTTGTGCTATTTTCCCAAAATGGTTTGTGTGTAAATTCTTTTATTTTGCGCTTGACTTGACTACCAGAAGGTATAGAACGACTAATTCGGGGCCGGTCACAAAGAACATACAAGAAAGTAGTACATATGTTAAACAAAATAGTTCCTACGCATAACTGCAGTAACTTTGTCACAAAGTACAAAAACATGGGTAATTTTGGTATCAAATGATGCTCAAAGTCTTGGGATTACTGTAGAACTCTTGAAGAAAGTTTCTCATGAATAATAAAATACATATATGAAATTATGATAGAGGACATATTTGCCCTGTTGCTCACATCAGAAGTACCTGTTTTTATATTAGCCAACTTCCGGGAACCAGTGCGCTCTAATATGAAAATAAAGAAATGTTAAATTTGTCAGAACAAGTCAGGATTACGTAAAGTTTTACTATGAAATGATTGCCACTTTATTTGAACTTAAGACAGAATAGCTTTAAAGGCTTAAGAGTGCCTAATAGAAAGTAATGGGCTATGAATTAGTGGATTTATTCCAGAAAACACATTTGAAGCAAGTGCGTATGTGCGTTTCAGGAGCATTCTTTCTTTCTTCGCTCAGAAAATACCAAAACAAGAAAGCAAATAAGTAGACTAGACACATTTGTAATAGCTTTACGATTTGATTTCCTGACATAATGGCTGTAATATGCATGAAATATTTGCTACAAGACTTTAAGTAGAAAACTTTCAAATGAATCCGCTATATTTGATATAAAGCAAAACTGGCAATGCTATCAGATTTATATGATAGTATATTTTTTTCAGCCATCTGCGCACACGGAAAATTAATTGATGCACGAATAAAAGGAGATGTGAGGTACTAGAATACGTCAATGAGACAGTAACCCAACTACAGAAATAACCGAAAGACATCTAGAGGGAGACGTGTAATACAACAAAAGACATGTGTCCTAACAATATGTATTATAAGTGCTGTCAGATTTATATATTTTTTCGGGGCCTCGGTGGCCGAGTGGTCTAAGTAGTCGAACTACTGTATCACTAGCCTGTCAACACCGAGGTTGTGAGTTCGAATCACGCACGGGGCTTGTGTACTCAACTCTAATCTTTATTGACTAGGATTGTCAGTTTTCCAACCGAAGGTCGGTGATTCTCTCCAGGCACTCCGGCTTCCTCCGTCAATAAAAACTGACCGCCACGAAATAGCATAATAGTGTTGAAAGTGTCGTTAAACACCAATCAATCAATCAAATTATATATTTTTTCAGCCAGCATTGTACACGAAAAATCAAGTATGAAATAGAAGGAGAATCAGATGAGAATTATACGTCAATGGAACAGCAGCCCAACGACAGAAACGAATAAAAAAAACCATCTTGATGTCTACATACAGTCTTCGACAAATAAATATTCTCTAAATAAAAGGGGGGGGGGCATGACGATATAAAATACGACCAATAACGAAAAAGTTCCTTACTGACGTGGGACACAGACACGTTTACGAAAATATAATGTATCGGGGTTAAACTAAAGTCTTTTGTTTACATCTCAACCATCCACCTTATATCTTACAACATTACTAGGAGAGAAAAGGGAAAAAGTTACATCTAAGATTTAATCCCGTCGCCTCAGTGTGCGTACGGGTTTCACTCAGTCCCAACGAGGGCTAAGTTCCCAACAGAATAGATTGTCATTACTAGACTGCGGTTAGATTAGATATTTTGCGTTGAAAACTTATATGTAAAAATTGATTCATGAAAAAGGTATAATAATACGGAATTATTTCAAAGTTTTGCAAAATTTGTCTTTGTTATCAGGAAGAAACCATGATAAAGACTCGTTTTATCATTGAGTCGTTGTTTAAATTTTTTTGGCACTATTTAATTTTAATCTGTGCAGATCACAACTTCAAAAAATACGAAAAATGCCAAAAACCCTACAAACGTATATAATACGTATATAAACGATCCAGATCTTTGCCAATACCTTCTCTGAGGAAATTTTGCAAATTATGTACTATAAAAGGGTTTCAAACCCTATACATCATATGCTAACCTCTGAAAGAAGTAGCTTGTTTTGTTTCGTATTATGCATGGAAAACCTTTTTTTGTGTTTTTTGCATTGTTTCGTGTTTTGATTTTTCTTTTAGAAAAAAGGGGGTGCCGTGAAATAGATTTGTTTTTAATGTAAAACATTAGCTATCAAATGAGATAATATTTTCAATGTTTAGTAAATAGGTAACAACTTTTTGACACATCAAAAATAAAATATGAATAGAAGAAGATGCAAGGTATACATCAATAAAACACCTACCCAACATCACACAACTGAACGGCATGCAATTCGCTGTTTCTACTGTATAATATTGTCAGTTCAAATATACACCACTTTTCGCGTGCAAGGGGTGGAGTTTTGGTTATAACGGAATTATAGTGAAGTATATTAGTCAAAAACTTTGATTTTTAGCGCGTGACTTTCTTCAGCGCAGGCTTACGTAAAATAGGCGATCGCGTTACAGTGTTGTACAGTGCCATTAATCTGAGTAGATGTACATTTTATATCACAGTATAATATCGGCAACAGACGAAGCATCAGCATGATTTCATCGTATACGATTAAAACTGCTAAAGTCTGTTTTCAGTCGAAGTCAGAGTAACACTGGCATAACCGTTCCGTGAGGGAGAAAACAGTCGTAAGACGAAGTTGACATCACAATGGTACCAGATTTAACTGGAATGTGGAGAAACAATCCACTAAGTTGACGTCAATTTACAGGGAGAAGATGTGAGAAATCGGTCTACACTGCAGTATAAGAGGAAGAATCAACAGATAACACTGCCGAAGAAGCAGTTTAAGTGATAGCACCCAGACAGACTATTACAGAACAAAGACAATTGCATATTGAAAACGGCTCTTTTTAGAGCCACACAATCATTTCAAAAAGAGTATGACTATTGTTGATATGAAAATATATAAAAACGAAACGGAAGGAATTTTTTTTTTTCATTCCCTCTTCATTTACATTTTGCTTGTTTGAATTTGTCTCCAGAAAATTAGTAAGACTTACATAGAGCGTGCAAGGACGTTTGTGCTATTTTCCCAAAATGGTTTGTGTGTAAATTCTTTTATTTTGCGCTTGACTTGACTACCAGAAGGTATAGAACGACTAATTCGGGGCCGGTCACAAAGAACATACAAGAAAGTAGTACATATGTTAAACAAAATAGTTCCTACGCATAACTGCAGTAACTTTGTCACAAAGTACAAAAACATGGGTAATTTTGGTATCAAATGATGCTCAAAGTCTTGGGATTACTGTAGAACTCTTGAAGAAAGTTTCTCATGAATAATAAAATACATATATGAAATTATGATAGAGGACATATTTGCCCTGTTGCTCACATCAGAAGTACCTGTTTTTATATTAGCCAACTTCCGGGAACCAGTGCGCTCTAATATGAAAATAAAGAAATGTTAAATTTGTCAGAACAAGTCAGGATTACGTAAAGTTTTACTATGAAATGATTGCCACTTTATTTGAACTTAAGACAGAATAGCTTTAAAGGCTTAAGAGTGCCTAATAGAAAGTAATGGGCTATGAATTAGTGGATTTATTCCAGAAAACACATTTGAAGCAAGCGTATGTGCGTTTCAGGAGCATTCTTTCTTTCTTCGCTCAGAAAATACCAAAACAAGAAAGCAAATAAGTAGACTAGACACATTTGTAATAGCTTTACGATTTGATTTCCTGACATAATGGCTGTAATATGCATGAAATATTTGCTACAAGACTTTAAGTAGAAAACTTTCAAATGAATCCGCTATATTTGATATAAAGCAAAACTGGCAATGCTATCAGATTTATATGATAGTATATTTTTTTTCAGCCATCTGCGCACACGGAAAATTAATTGATGCACGAATAAAAGGAGATGTGAGGTACTAGAATACGTCAATGAGACAGTAACCCAACTACAGAAATAACCGAAAGACATCTAGAGGGAGACGTGTAATACAACAAAAGACATGTGTCCTAACAATATGTATTATAAGTGCTGTCAGATTTATATATTTTTTCGGGGCCTCGGTGGCCGAGTGGTCTAAGTAGTCGAACTACTGTATCACTAGCCTGTCAACACCGAGGTTGTGAGTTCGAATCACGCACGGGGCTTGTGTACTCAACTCTAATCTTTATTGACTAGGATTGTCAGTTTTCCAACCGAAGGTCGGTGATTCTCTCCAGGCACTCCGGCTTCCTCCGTCAATAAAAACTGACCGCCACGAAATAGCATAATAGTGTTGAAAGTGTCGTTAAACACCAATCAATCAATCAAATTATATATTTTTTCAGCCAGCATTGTACACGAAAAATCAAGTATGAAATAGAAGGAGAATCAGATGAGAATTATACGTCAATGGAACAGCAGCCCAACGACAGAAACGAATAAAAAAAACCATCTTGATGTCTACATACAGTCTTCGACAAATAAATATTCTCTAAATAAAAGGGGGGGGGGGGGGGCATGACGATATAAAATACGACCAATAACGAAAAAGTTCCTTACTGACGTGGGACACAGACACGTTTACGAAAATATAATGTATCGGGGTTAAACTAAAGTCTTTTGTTTACATCTCAACCATCCACCTATATCTTACAACATTACTAGGAGAGAAAAGGGAAAAAGTTACATCTAAGATTTAATCCCGTCGCCTCAGTGTGCGTACGGGTTTCACTCAGTCCCAACGAGGGCTAAGTTCCCAACAGAATAGATTGTCATTACTAGACTGCGGTTAGATTAGATATTTGCGTTGAAAACTTATATGTAAAAATTGATTCATGAAAAAGGTATAATAATACGGAATTATTTCAAAGTTTTGCAAAATTTGTCTTTGTTATCAGGAAGAAACCATGATAAAGACTCGTTTTATCATTGAGTCGTTGTTTAAATTTTTTTGGCACTATTTAATTTTAATCTGTGCAGATCACAACTTCAAAAAATACGAAAAATGCCAAAAACCCTACAAACGTATATAATACGTATATAAACGATCCAGATCTTTGCCAATACCTTCTCTGAGGAAATTTTGCAAATTATGTACTATAAAAGGGTTTCAAACCCTATACATCATATGCTAACCTCTGAAAGAAGTAGCTTGTTTTGTTTCGTATTATGCATGGAAAACCTTTTTTTGTGTTTTTTGCATTGTTTCGTGTTTTGATTTTTCTTTTAGAAAAAAGGGGGTGCCGTGAAATAGATTTGTTTTTAATGTAAAACATTAGCTATCAAATGAGATAATATTTTCAATGTTTAGTAAATAGGTAACAACTTTTTGACACATCAAAAATAAAAATATGAATAGAAGAAGATGCAAGGTATACATCAATAAAACACCTACCCAACATCACACAACTGAACGGCATGCAATTCGCTGTTTCTACTGTATAATATTGTCAGTTCAAATATACACCACTTTTCGCGTGCAAGGGGTGGAGTTTTGGTTATAACGGAATTATAGTGAAGTATATTAGTCAAAAACTTTGATTTTTAGCGCGTGACTTTCTTCAGCGCAGGCTTACGTAAAATAGGCGATCGCGTTACAGTGTTGTACAGTGCCATTAATCTGAGTAGATGTACATTTTATATCACAGTATAATATCGGCAACAGACGAAGCATCAGCATGATTTCATCGTATACGATTAAAACTGCTAAAGTCTGTTTTCAGTCGAAGTCAGAGTAACACTGGCATAACCGTTCCGTGAGGGAGGAAAACAGTCGTAAGACGAAGTTGACATCACAATGGTACCAGATTTAACTGGAATGTGGAGAAACAATCCACTAAGTTGACGTCAATTTACAGGGAGAAGATGTGAGAAATCGGTCTACACTGCAGTATAAGAGGAAGAATCAACAGATAACACTGCCGAAGAAGCAGTTTAAGTGATAGCACCCAGACAGACTATTACAGAACAAAGACAATTGCATATTGAAAACGGCTCTTTTTAGAGCCACACAATCATTTCAAAAAGAGTATGACTATTGTTGATATGAAAATATATAAAAACGAAACGGAAGGAATTTTTTTTTTTCATTCCCTCTTCATTTACATTTTGCTTGTTTGAATTTGTCTCCAGAAAATTAGTAAGACTTACATAGAGCGTGCAAGGACGTTTGTGCTATTTTCCCAAAATGGTTTGTGTGTAAATTCTTTTATTTTGCGCTTGACTTGACTACCAGAAGGTATAGAACGACTAATTCGGGGCCGGTCACAAAGAACATACAAGAAAGTAGTACATATGTTAAACAAAATAGTTCCTACGCATAACTGCAGTAACTTTGTCACAAAGTACAAAAACATGGGTAATTTTGGTATCAAATGATGCTCAAAGTCTTGGGATTACTGTAGAACTCTTGAAGAAAGTTTCTCATGAATAATAAAATACATATATGAAATTATGATAGAGGACATATTTGCCCTGTTGCTCACATCAGAAGTACCTGTTTTTATATTAGCCAACTTCCGGGAACCAGTGCGCTCTAATATGAAAATAAAGAAATGTTAAATTTGTCAGAACAAGTCAGGATTACGTAAAGTTTTACTATGAAATGATTGCCACTTTATTTGAACTTAAGACAGAATAGCTTTAAAGGCTTAAGAGTGCCTAATAGAAAGTAATGGGCTATGAATTAGTGGATTTATTCCAGAAAACACATTTGAAGCAAGTGCGTATGTGCGTTTCAGGAGCATTCTTTCTTTCTTCGCTCAGAAAATACCAAAACAAGAAAGCAAATAAGTAGACTAGACACATTTGTAATAGCTTTACGATTTGATTTCCTGACATAATGGCTGTAATATGCATGAAATATTTGCTACAAGACTTTAAGTAGAAAACTTTCAAATGAATCCGCTATATTTGATATAAAGCAAAACTGGCAATGCTATCAGATTTATATGATAGTATATTTTTTTCAGCCATCTGCGCACACGGAAAATTAATTGATGCACGAATAAAAGGAGATGTGAGGTACTAGAATACGTCAATGAGACAGTAACCCAACTACAGAAATAACCGAAAGACATCTAGAGGGAGACGTGTAATACAACAAAAGACATGTGTCCTAACAATATGTATTATAAGTGCTGTCAGATTTATATATTTTTTCGGGGCCTCGGTGGCCGAGTGGTCTAAGTAGTCGAACTACTGTATCACTAGCCTGTCAACACCGAGGTTGTGAGTTCGAATCACGCACGGGGCTTGTGTACTCAACTCTAATCTTTATTGACTAGGATTGTCAGTTTTCCAACCGAAGGTCGGTGATTCTCTCCAGGCACTCCGGCTTCCTCCGTCAATAAAAACTGACCGCCACGAAATAGCATAATAGTGTTGAAAGTGTCGTTAAACACCAATCAATCAATCAAATTATATATTTTTTCAGCCAGCATTGTACACGAAAAATCAAGTATGAAATAGAAGGAGAATCAGATGAGAATTATACGTCAATGGAACAGCAGCCCAACGACAGAAACGAATAAAAAAAACCATCTTGATGTCTACATACAGTCTTCGACAAATAAATATTCTCTAAATAAAAGGGGGGGGGGGCATGACGATATAAAATACGACCAATAACGAAAAAGTTCCTTACTGACGTGGGACACAGACACGTTTACGAAAATATAATGTATCGGGGTTAAACTAAAGTCTTTTGTTTACATCTCAACCATCCACCTTATATCTTACAACATTACTAGGAGAGAAAAGGGAAAAAGTTACATCTAAGATTTAATCCCGTCGCCTCAGTGTGCGTACGGGTTTCACTCAGTCCCAACGAGGGCTAAGTTCCCAACAGAATAGATTGTCATTACTAGACTGCGGTTAGATTAGATATTTTGCGTTGAAAACTTATATGTAAAAATTGATTCATGAAAAAGGTATAATAATACGGAATTATTTCAAAGTTTTGCAAAATTTGTCTTTGTTATCAGGAAGAAACCATGATAAAGACTCGTTTTATCATTGAGTCGTTGTTTAAATTTTTTTGGCACTATTTAATTTTAATCTGTGCAGATCACAACTTCAAAAAATACGAAAAATGCCAAAAACCCTACAAACGTATATAATACGTATATAAACGATCCAGATCTTTGCCAATACCTTCTCTGAGGAAATTTTGCAAATTATGTACTATAAAAGGGTTTCAAACCCTATACATCATATGCTAACCTCTGAAAGAAGTAGCTTGTTTTGTTTCGTATTATGCATGGAAAACCTTTTTTTGTGTTTTTTGCATTGTTTCGTGTTTTGATTTTTCTTTTAGAAAAAAGGGGGTGCCGTGAAATAGATTTGTTTTTAATGTAAAACATTAGCTATCAAATGAGATAATATTTTCAATGTTTAGTAAATAGGTAACAACTTTTTGACACATCAAAAATAAAATATGAATAGAAGAAGATGCAAGGTATACATCAATAAAACACCTACCCAACATCACACAACTGAACGGCATGCAATTCGCTGTTTCTACTGTATAATATTGTCAGTTCAAATATACACCACTTTTCGCGTGCAAGGGGTGGAGTTTTGGTTATAACGGAATTATAGTGAAGTATATTAGTCAAAAACTTTGATTTTTAGCGCGTGACTTTCTTCAGCGCAGGCTTACGTAAAATAGGCGATCGCGTTACAGTGTTGTACAGTGCCATTAATCTGAGTAGATGTACATTTTATATCACAGTATAATATCGGCAACAGACGAAGCATCAGCATGATTTCATCGTATACGATTAAAACTGCTAAAGTCTGTTTTCAGTCGAAGTCAGAGTAACACTGGCATAACCGTTCCGTGAGGGAGAAAACAGTCGTAAGACGAAGTTGACATCACAATGGTACCAGATTTAACTGGAATGTGGAGAAACAATCCACTAAGTTGACGTCAATTTACAGGGAGAAGATGTGAGAAATCGGTCTACACTGCAGTATAAGAGGAAGAATCAACAGATAACACTGCCGAAGAAGCAGTTTAAGTGATAGCACCCAGACAGACTATTACAGAACAAAGACAATTGCATATTGAAAACGGCTCTTTTTAGAGCCACACAATCATTTCAAAAAGAGTATGACTATTGTTGATATGAAAATATATAAAAACGAAACGGAAGGAATTTTTTTTTTTCATTCCCTCTTCATTTACATTTTGCTTGTTTGAATTTGTCTCCAGAAAATTAGTAAGACTTACATAGAGCGTGCAAGGACGTTTGTGCTATTTTCCCAAAATGGTTTGTGTGTAAATTCTTTTATTTTGCGCTTGACTTGACTACCAGAAGGTATAGAACGACTAATTCGGGGCCGGTCACAAAGAACATACAAGAAAGTAGTACATATGTTAAACAAAATAGTTCCTACGCATAACTGCAGTAACTTTGTCACAAAGTACAAAAACATGGGTAATTTTGGTATCAAATGATGCTCAAAGTCTTGGGATTACTGTAGAACTCTTGAAGAAAGTTTCTCATGAATAATAAAATACATATATGAAATTATGATAGAGGACATATTTGCCCTGTTGCTCACATCAGAAGTACCTGTTTTTATATTAGCCAACTTCCGGGAACCAGTGCGCTCTAATATGAAAATAAAGAAATGTTAAATTTGTCAGAACAAGTCAGGATTACGTAAAGTTTTACTATGAAATGATTGCCACTTTATTTGAACTTAAGACAGAATAGCTTTAAAGGCTTAAGAGTGCCTAATAGAAAGTAATGGGCTATGAATTAGTGGATTTATTCCAGAAAACACATTTGAAGCAAGTGCGTATGTGCGTTTCAGGAGCATTCTTTCTTTCTTCGCTCAGAAAATACCAAAACAAGAAAGCAAATAAGTAGACTAGACACATTTGTAATAGCTTTACGATTTGATTTCCTGACATAATGGCTGTAATATGCATGAAATATTTGCTACAAGACTTTAAGTAGAAAACTTTCAAATGAATCCGCTATATTTGATATAAAGCAAAACTGGCAATGCTATCAGATTTATATGATAGTATATTTTTTTCAGCCATCTGCGCACACGGAAAATTAATTGATGCACGAATAAAAGGAGATGTGAGGTACTAGAATACGTCAATGAGACAGTAACCCAACTACAGAAATAACCGAAAGACATCTAGAGGGAGACGTGTAATACAACAAAAGACATGTGTCCTAACAATATGTATTATAAGTGCTGTCAGATTTATATATTTTTTCGGGGCCTCGGTGGCCGAGTGGTCTAAGTAGTCGAACTACTGTATCACTAGCCTGTCAACACCGAGGTTGTGAGTTCGAATCACGCACGGGGCTTGTGTACTCAACTCTAATCTTTATTGACTAGGATTGTCAGTTTTCCAACCGAAGGTCGGTGATTCTCTCCAGGCACTCCGGCTTCCTCCGTCAATAAAAACTGACCGCCACGAAATAGCATAATAGTGTTGAAAGTGTCGTTAAACACCAATCAATCAATCAAATTATATATTTTTTCAGCCAGCATTGTACACGAAAAATCAAGTATGAAATAGAAGGAGAATCAGATGAGAATTATACGTCAATGGAACAGCAGCCCAACGACAGAAACGAATAAAAAAAACCATCTTGATGTCTACATACAGTCTTCGACAAATAAATATTCTCTAAATAAAGGGGGGGGGGGGCATGACGATATAAAATACGACCAATAACGAAAAAGTTCCTTACTGACGTGGGACACAGACACGTTTACGAAAATATAATGTATCGGGGTTAAACTAAAGTCTTTTGTTTACATCTCAACCATCCACCTTATATCTTACAACATTACTAGGAGAGAAAAGGGAAAAAGTTACATCTAAGATTTAATCCCGTCGCCTCAGTGTGCGTACGGGTTTCACTCAGTCCCAACGAGGGCTAAGTTCCCAACAGAATAGATTGTCATTACTAGACTGCGGTTAGATTAGATATTTTGCGTTGAAAACTTATATGTAAAAATTGATTCATGAAAAAGGTATAATAATACGGAATTATTTCAAAGTTTTGCAAAATTTGTCTTTGTTATCAGGAAGAAACCATGATAAAGACTCGTTTTATCATTGAGTCGTTGTTTAAATTTTTTTGGCACTATTTAATTTTAATCTGTGCAGATCACAACTTCAAAAAATACGAAAAATGCCAAAAACCCTACAAACGTATATAATACGTATATAAACGATCCAGATCTTTGCCAATACCTTCTCTGAGGAAATTTTGCAAATTATGTACTATAAAAGGGTTTCAAACCCTATACATCATATGCTAACCTCTGAAAGAAGTAGCTTGTTTTGTTTCGTATTATGCATGGAAAACCTTTTTTTGTGTTTTTTGCATTGTTTCGTGTTTTGATTTTTCTTTTAGAAAAAAGGGGGTGCCGTGAAATAGATTTGTTTTTAATGTAAAACATTAGCTATCAAATGAGATAATATTTTCAATGTTTAGTAAATAGGTAACAACTTTTTGACACATCAAAAATAAAATATGAATAGAAGAAGATGCAAGGTATACATCAATAAAACACCTACCCAACATCACACAACTGAACGGCATGCAATTCGCTGTTTCTACTGTATAATATTGTCAGTTCAAATATACACCACTTTTCGCGTGCAAGGGGTGGAGTTTTGGTTATAACGGAATTATAGTGAAGTATATTAGTCAAAAACTTTGATTTTTAGCGCGTGACTTTCTTCAGCGCAGGCTTACGTAAAATAGGCGATCGCGTTACAGTGTTGTACAGTGCCATTAATCTGAGTAGATGTACATTTTATATCACAGTATAATATCGGCAACAGACGAAGCATCAGCATGATTTCATCGTATACGATTAAAACTGCTAAAGTCTGTTTTCAGTCGAAGTCAGAGTAACACTGGCATAACCGTTCCGTGAGGGAGAAAACAGTCGTAAGACGAAGTTGACATCACAATGGTACCAGATTTAACTGGAATGTGGAGAAACAATCCACTAAGTTGACGTCAATTTACAGGGAGAAGATGTGAGAAATCGGTCTACACTGCAGTATAAGAGGAAGAATCAACAGATAACACTGCCGAAGAAGCAGTTTAAGTGATAGCACCCAGACAGACTATTACAGAACAAAGACAATTGCATATTGAAAACGGCTCTTTTTAGAGCCACACAATCATTTCAAAAAGAGTATGACTATTGTTGATATGAAAATATATAAAAACGAAACGGAAGGAATTTTTTTTTTTCATTCCCTCTTCATTTACATTTTGCTTGTTTGAATTTGTCTCCAGAAAATTAGTAAGACTTACATAGAGCGTGCAAGGACGTTTGTGCTATTTTCCCAAAATGGTTTGTGTGTAAATTCTTTTATTTTGCGCTTGACTTGACTACCAGAAGGTATAGAACGACTAATTCGGGGCCGGTCACAAAGAACATACAAGAAAGTAGTACATATGTTAAACAAAATAGTTCCTACGCATAACTGCAGTAACTTTGTCACAAAGTACAAAAACATGGGTAATTTTGGTATCAAATGATGCTCAAAGTCTTGGGATTACTGTAGAACTCTTGAAGAAAGTTTCTCATGAATAATAAAATACATATATGAAATTATGATAGAGGACATATTTGCCCTGTTGCTCACATCAGAAGTACCTGTTTTTATATTAGCCAACTTCCGGGAACCAGTGCGCTCTAATATGAAAATAAAGAAATGTTAAATTTGTCAGAACAAGTCAGGATTACGTAAAGTTTTACTATGAAATGATTGCCACTTTATTTGAACTTAAGACAGAATAGCTTTAAAGGCTTAAGAGTGCCTAATAGAAAGTAATGGGCTATGAATTAGTGGATTTATTCCAGAAAACACATTTGAAGCAAGTGCGTATGTGCGTTTCAGGAGCATTCTTTCTTTCTTCGCTCAGAAAATACCAAAACAAGAAAGCAAATAAGTAGACTAGACACATTTGTAATAGCTTTACGATTTGATTTCCTGACATAATGGCTGTAATATGCATGAAATATTTGCTACAAGACTTTAAGTAGAAAACTTTCAAATGAATCCGCTATATTTGATATAAAGCAAAACTGGCAATGCTATCAGATTTATATGATAGTATATTTTTTTCAGCCATCTGCGCACACGGAAAATTAATTGATGCACGAATAAAAGGAGATGTGAGGTACTAGAATACGTCAATGAGACAGTAACCCAACTACAGAAATAACCGAAAGACATCTAGAGGGAGACGTGTAATACAACAAAAGACATGTGTCCTAACAATATGTATTATAAGTGCTGTCAGATTTATATATTTTTTCGGGGCCTCGGTGGCCGAGTGGTCTAAGTAGTCGAACTACTGTATCACTAGCCTGTCAACACCGAGGTTGTGAGTTCGAATCACGCACGGGGCTTGTGTACTCAACTCTAATCTTTATTGACTAGGATTGTCAGTTTTCCAACCGAAGGTCGGTGATTCTCTCCAGGCACTCCGGCTTCCTCCGTCAATAAAAACTGACCGCCACGAAATAGCATAATAGTGTTGAAAGTGTCGTTAAACACCAATCAATCAATCAAATTATATATTTTTTCAGCCAGCATTGTACACGAAAAATCAAGTATGAAATAGAAGGAGAATCAGATGAGAATTATACGTCAATGGAACAGCAGCCCAACGACAGAAACGAATAAAAAAAACCATCTTGATGTCTACATACAGTCTTCGACAAATAAATATTCTCTAAATAAAAGGGGGGGGCATGACGATATAAAATACGACCAATAACGAAAAAGTTCCTTACTGACGTGGGACACAGACACGTTTACGAAAATAAAATGTATCGGGGTTAAACTAAAGTCTTTTGTTTACATCTCAACCATCCACCTTATATCTTACAACATTACTAGGAGAGAAAAGGGAAAAAGTTACATCTAAGATTTAATCCCGTCGCCTCAGTGTGCGTACGGGTTTCACTCAGTCCCAACGAGGGCTAAGTTCCCAACAGAATAGATTGTCATTACTAGACTGCGGTTAGATTAGATATTTTGCGTTGAAAACTTATATGTAAAAATTGATTCATGAAAAAGGTATAATAATACGGAATTATTTCAAAGTTTTGCAAAATTTGTCTTTGTTATCAGGAAGAAACCATGATAAAGACTCGTTTTATCATTGAGTCGTTGTTTAAATTTTTTTGGCACTATTTAATTTTAATCTGTGCAGATCACAACTTCAAAAAATACGAAAAATGCCAAAAACCCTACAAACGTATATAATACGTATATAAACGATCCAGATCTTTGCCAATACCTTCTCTGAGGAAATTTTGCAAATTATGTACTATAAAAGGGTTTCAAACCCTATACATCATATGCTAACCTCTGAAAGAAGTAGCTTGTTTTGTTTCGTATTATGCATGGAAAACCTTTTTTTGTGTTTTTTGCATTGTTTCGTGTTTTGATTTTTCTTTTAGAAAAAAGGGGGTGCCGTGAAATAGATTTGTTTTTAATGTAAAACATTAGCTATCAAATGAGATAATATTTTCAATGTTTAGTAAATAGGTAACAACTTTTTGACACATCAAAAATAAAATATGAATAGAAGAAGATGCAAGGTATACATCAATAAAACACCTACCCAACATCACACAACTGAACGGCATGCAATTCGCTGTTTCTACTGTATAATATTGTCAGTTCAAATATACACCACTTTTCGCGTGCAAGGGGTGGAGTTTTGGTTATAACGGAATTATAGTGAAGTATATTAGTCAAAAACTTTGATTTTTAGCGCGTGACTTTCTTCAGCGCAGGCTTACGTAAAATAGGCGATCGCGTTACAGTGTTGTACAGTGCCATTAATCTGAGTAGATGTACATTTTATATCACAGTATAATATCGGCAACAGACGAAGCATCAGCATGATTTCATCGTATACGATTAAAACTGCTAAAGTCTGTTTTCAGTCGAAGTCAGAGTAACACTGGCATAACCGTTCCGTGAGGGAGAAAACAGTCGTAAGACGAAGTTGACATCACAATGGTACCAGATTTAACTGGAATGTGGAGAAACAATCCACTAAGTTGACGTCAATTTACAGGGAGAAGATGTGAGAAATCGGTCTACACTGCAGTATAAGAGGAAGAATCAACAGATAACACTGCCGAAGAAGCAGTTTAAGTGATAGCACCCAGACAGACTATTACAGAACAAAGACAATTGCATATTGAAAACGGCTCTTTTTAGAGCCACACAATCATTTCAAAAAGAGTATGACTATTGTTGATATGAAAATATATAAAAACGAAACGGAAGGAATTTTTTTTTTTCATTCCCTCTTCATTTACATTTTGCTTGTTTGAATTTGTCTCCAGAAAATTAGTAAGACTTACATAGAGCGTGCAAGGACGTTTGTGCTATTTTCCCAAAATGGTTTGTGTGTAAATTCTTTTATTTTGCGCTTGACTTGACTACCAGAAGGTATAGAACGACTAATTCGGGGCCGGTCACAAAGAACATACAAGAAAGTAGTACATATGTTAAACAAAATAGTTCCTACGCATAACTGCAGTAACTTTGTCACAAAGTACAAAAACATGGGTAATTTTGGTATCAAATGATGCTCAAAGTCTTGGGATTACTGTAGAACTCTTGAAGAAAGTTTCTCATGAATAATAAAATACATATATGAAATTATGATAGAGGACATATTTGCCCTGTTGCTCACATCAGAAGTACCTGTTTTTATATTAGCCAACTTCCGGGAACCAGTGCGCTCTAATATGAAAATAAAGAAATGTTAAATTTGTCAGAACAAGTCAGGATTACGTAAAGTTTTACTATGAAATGATTGCCACTTTATTTGAACTTAAGACAGAATAGCTTTAAAGGCTTAAGAGTGCCTAATAGAAAGTAATGGGCTATGAATTAGTGGATTTATTCCAGAAAACACATTTGAAGCAAGTGCGTATGTGCGTTTCAGGAGCATTCTTTCTTTCTTCGCTCAGAAAATACCAAAACAAGAAAGCAAATAAGTAGACTAGACACATTTGTAATAGCTTTACGATTTGATTTCCTGACATAATGGCTGTAATATGCATGAAATATTTGCTACAAGACTTTAAGTAGAAAACTTTCAAATGAATCCGCTATATTTGATATAAAGCAAAACTGGCAATGCTATCAGATTTATATGATAGTATATTTTTTTCAGCCATCTGCGCACACGGAAAATTAATTGATGCACGAATAAAAGGAGATGTGAGGTACTAGAATACGTCAATGAGACAGTAACCCAACTACAGAAATAACCGAAAGACATCTAGAGGGAGACGTGTAATACAACAAAAGACATGTGTCCTAACAATATGTATTATAAGTGCTGTCAGATTTATATATTTTTTCGGGGCCTCGGTGGCCGAGTGGTCTAAGTAGTCGAACTACTGTATCACTAGCCTGTCAACACCGAGGTTGTGAGTTCGAATCACGCACGGGGCTTGTGTACTCAACTCTAATCTTTATTGACTAGGATTGTCAGTTTTCCAACCGAAGGTCGGTGATTCTCTCCAGGCACTCCGGCTTCCTCCGTCAATAAAAACTGACCGCCACGAAATAGCATAATAGTGTTGAAAGTGTCGTTAAACACCAATCAATCAATCAAATTATATATTTTTTCAGCCAGCATTGTACACGAAAAATCAAGTATGAAATAGAAGGAGAATCAGATGAGAATTATACGTCAATGGAACAGCAGCCCAACGACAGAAACGAATAAAAAAAACCATCTTGATGTCTACATACAGTCTTCGACAAATAAATATTCTCTAAATAAAAGGGGGGGGGGGCATGACGATATAAAATACGACCAATAACGAAAAAGTTCCTTACTGACGTGGGACACAGACACGTTTACGAAAATATAATGTATCGGGGTTAAACTAAAGTCTTTTGTTTACATCTCAACCATCCACCTTATATCTTACAACATTACTAGGAGAGAAAAGGGAAAAAGTTACATCTAAGATTTAATCCCGTCGCCTCAGTGTGCGTACGGGTTTCACTCAGTCCCAACGAGGGCTAAGTTCCCAACAGAATAGATTGTCATTACTAGACTGCGGTTAGATTAGATATTTTGCGTTGAAAACTTATATGTAAAAATTGATTCATGAAAAAGGTATAATAATACGGAATTATTTCAAAGTTTTGCAAAATTTGTCTTTGTTATCAGGAAGAAACCATGATAAAGACTCGTTTTATCATTGAGTCGTTGTTTAAATTTTTTTGGCACTATTTAATTTTAATCTGTGCAGATCACAACTTCAAAAAATACGAAAAATGCCAAAAACCCTACAAACGTATATAATACGTATATAAACGATCCAGATCTTTGCCAATACCTTCTCTGAGGAAATTTTGCAAATTATGTACTATAAAAGGGTTTCAAACCCTATACATCATATGCTAACCTCTGAAAGAAGTAGCTTGTTTTGTTTCGTATTATGCATGGAAAACCTTTTTTTGTGTTTTTTGCATTGTTTCGTGTTTTGATTTTTCTTTTAGAAAAAAGGGGGTGCCGTGAAATAGATTTGTTTTTAATGTAAAACATTAGCTATCAAATGAGATAATATTTTCAATGTTTAGTAAATAGGTAACAACTTTTTGACACATCAAAAATAAAATATGAATAGAAGAAGATGCAAGGTATACATCAATAAAACACCTACCCAACATCACACAACTGAACGGCATGCAATTCGCTGTTTCTACTGTATAATATTGTCAGTTCAAATATACACCACTTTTCGCGTGCAAGGGGTGGAGTTTTGGTTATAACGGAATTATAGTGAAGTATATTAGTCAAAAACTTTGATTTTTAGCGCGTGACTTTCTTCAGCGCAGGCTTACGTAAAATAGGCGATCGCGTTACAGTGTTGTACAGTGCCATTAATCTGAGTAGATGTACATTTTATATCACAGTATAATATCGGCAACAGACGAAGCATCAGCATGATTTCATCGTATACGATTAAAACTGCTAAAGTCTGTTTTCAGTCGAAGTCAGAGTAACACTGGCATAACCGTTCCGTGAGGGAGAAAACAGTCGTAAGACGAAGTTGACATCACAATGGTACCAGATTTAACTGGAATGTGGAGAAACAATCCACTAAGTTGACGTCAATTTACAGGGAGAAGATGTGAGAAATCGGTCTACACTGCAGTATAAGAGGAAGAATCAACAGATAACACTGCCGAAGAAGCAGTTTAAGTGATAGCACCCAGACAGACTATTACAGAACAAAGACAATTGCATATTGAAAACGGCTCTTTTTAGAGCCACACAATCATTTCAAAAAGAGTATGACTATTGTTGATATGAAAATATATAAAAACGAAACGGAAGGAATTTTTTTTTTTCATTCCCTCTTCATTTACATTTTGCTTGTTTGAATTTGTCTCCAGAAAATTAGTAAGACTTACATAGAGCGTGCAAGGACGTTTGTGCTATTTTCCCAAAATGGTTTGTGTGTAAATTCTTTTATTTTGCGCTTGACTTGACTACCAGAAGGTATAGAACGACTAATTCGGGGCCGGTCACAAAGAACATACAAGAAAGTAGTACATATGTTAAACAAAATAGTTCCTACGCATAACTGCAGTAACTTTGTCACAAAGTACAAAAACATGGGTAATTTTGGTATCAAATGATGCTCAAAGTCTTGGGATTACTGTAGAACTCTTGAAGAAAGTTTCTCATGAATAATAAAATACATATATGAAATTATGATAGAGGACATATTTGCCCTGTTGCTCACATCAGAAGTACCTGTTTTTATATTAGCCAACTTCCGGGAACCAGTGCGCTCTAATATGAAAATAAAGAAATGTTAAATTTGTCAGAACAAGTCAGGATTACGTAAAGTTTTACTATGAAATGATTGCCACTTTATTTGAACTTAAGACAGAATAGCTTTAAAGGCTTAAGAGTGCCTAATAGAAAGTAATGGGCTATGAATTAGTGGATTTATTCCAGAAAACACATTTGAAGCAAGTGCGTATGTGCGTTTCAGGAGCATTCTTTCTTTCTTCGCTCAGAAAATACCAAAACAAGAAAGCAAATAAGTAGACTAGACACATTTGTAATAGCTTTACGATTTGATTTCCTGACATAATGGCTGTAATATGCATGAAATATTTGCTACAAGACTTTAAGTAGAAAACTTTCAAATGAATCCGCTATATTTGATATAAAGCAAAACTGGCAATGCTATCAGATTTATATGATAGTATATTTTTTTCAGCCATCTGCGCACACGGAAAATTAATTGATGCACGAATAAAAGGAGATGTGAGGTACTAGAATACGTCAATGAGACAGTAACCCAACTACAGAAATAACCGAAAGACATCTAGAGGGAGACGTGTAATACAACAAAAGACATGTGTCCTAACAATATGTATTATAAGTGCTGTCAGATTTATATATTTTTTCGGGGCCTCGGTGGCCGAGTGGTCTAAGTAGTCGAACTACTGTATCACTAGCCTGTCAACACCGAGGTTGTGAGTTCGAATCACGCACGGGGCTTGTGTACTCAACTCTAATCTTTATTGACTAGGATTGTCAGTTTTCCAACCGAAGGTCGGTGATTCTCTCCAGGCACTCCGGCTTCCTCCGTCAATAAAAACTGACCGCCACGAAATAGCATAATAGTGTTGAAAGTGTCGTTAAACACCAATCAATCAATCAAATTATATATTTTTTCAGCCAGCATTGTACACGAAAAATCAAGTATGAAATAGAAGGAGAATCAGATGAGAATTATACGTCAATGGAACAGCAGCCCAACGACAGAAACGAATAAAAAAAACCATCTTGATGTCTACATACAGTCTTCGACAAATAAATATTCTCTAAATAAAAGGGGGGGGGGCATGACGATATAAAATACGACCAATAACGAAAAAGTTCCTTACTGACGTGGGACACAGACACGTTTACGAAAATAAAATGTATCGGGGTTAAACTAAAGTCTTTTGTTTACATCTCAACCATCCACCTTATATCTTACAACATTACTAGGAGAGAAAAGGGAAAAAGTTACATCTAAGATTTAATCCCGTCGCCTCAGTGTGCGTACGGGTTTCACTCAGTCCCAACGAGGGCTAAGTTCCCAACAGAATAGATTGTCATTACTAGACTGCGGTTAGATTAGATATTTTGCGTTGAAAACTTATATGTAAAAATTGATTCATGAAAAAGGTATAATAATACGGAATTATTTCAAAGTTTTGCAAAATTTGTCTTTGTTATCAGGAAGAAACCATGATAAAGACTCGTTTTATCATTGAGTCGTTGTTTAAATTTTTTTGGCACTATTTAATTTTAATCTGTGCAGATCACAACTTCAAAAAATACGAAAAATGCCAAAAACCCTACAAACGTATATAATACGTATATAAACGATCCAGATCTTTGCCAATACCTTCTCTGAGGAAATTTTGCAAATTATGTACTATAAAAGGGTTTCAAACCCTATACATCATATGCTAACCTCTGAAAGAAGTAGCTTGTTTTGTTTCGTATTATGCATGGAAAACCTTTTTTTGTGTTTTTTGCATTGTTTCGTGTTTTGATTTTTCTTTTAGAAAAAAGGGGGTGCCGTGAAATAGATTTGTTTTTAATGTAAAACATTAGCTATCAAATGAGATAATATTTTCAATGTTTAGTAAATAGGTAACAACTTTTTGACACATCAAAAATAAAATATGAATAGAAGAAGATGCAAGGTATACATCAATAAAACACCTACCCAACATCACACAACTGAACGGCATGCAATTCGCTGTTTCTACTGTATAATATTGTCAGTTCAAATATACACCACTTTTCGCGTGCAAGGGGTGGAGTTTTGGTTATAACGGAATTATAGTGAAGTATATTAGTCAAAAACTTTGATTTTTAGCGCGTGACTTTCTTCAGCGCAGGCTTACGTAAAATAGGCGATCGCGTTACAGTGTTGTACAGTGCCATTAATCTGAGTAGATGTACATTTTATATCACAGTATAATATCGGCAACAGACGAAGCATCAGCATGATTTCATCGTATACGATTAAAACTGCTAAAGTCTGTTTTCAGTCGAAGTCAGAGTAACACTGGCATAACCGTTCCGTGAGGGAGAAAACAGTCGTAAGACGAAGTTGACATCACAATGGTACCAGATTTAACTGGAATGTGGAGAAACAATCCACTAAGTTGACGTCAATTTACAGGGAGAAGATGTGAGAAATCGGTCTACACTGCAGTATAAGAGGAAGAATCAACAGATAACACTGCCGAAGAAGCAGTTTAAGTGATAGCACCCAGACAGACTATTACAGAACAAAGACAATTGCATATTGAAAACGGCTCTTTTTAGAGCCACACAATCATTTCAAAAAGAGTATGACTATTGTTGATATGAAAATATATAAAAACGAAACGGAAGGAATTTTTTTTTTTCATTCCCTCTTCATTTACATTTTGCTTGTTTGAATTTGTCTCCAGAAAATTAGTAAGACTTACATAGAGCGTGCAAGGACGTTTGTGCTATTTTCCCAAAATGGTTTGTGTGTAAATTCTTTTATTTTGCGCTTCACTTGACTACCAGAAGGTATAGAACGACTAATTCGGGGACGGTCACAAAGAACATACAAGAAAGTAGTACATATGTTAAACAAAATAGTTCCTACGCATAACTGCAGTAACTTTGTCACAAAGTACAAAAACATGGGTAATTTTGGTATCAAATGATGCTCAAAGTCTTGGGATTACTGTAGAACTCTTGAAGAAAGTTTCTCATGAATAATAAAATACATATATGAAATTATGATAGAGGACATATTTGCCCTGTTGCTCACATCAGAAGTACCTGTTTTTATATTAGCCAACTTCCGGGAACCAGTGCGCTCTAATATGAAAATAAAGAAATGTTAAATTTGTCAGAACAAGTCAGGATTACGTAAAGTTTTACTATGAAATGATTGCCACTTTATTTGAACTTAAGACAGAATAGCTTTAAAGGCTTAAGAGTGCCTAATAGAAAGTAATGGGCTATGAATTAGTGGATTTATTCCAGAAAACACATTTGAAGCAAGTGCGTATGTGCGTTTCAGGAGCATTCTTTCTTTCTTCGCTCAGAAAATACCAAAACAAGAAAGCAAATAAGTAGACTAGACACATTTGTAATAGCTTTACGATTTGATTTCCTGACATAATGGCTGTAATATGCATGAAATATTTGCTACAAGACTTTAAGTAGAAAACTTTCAAATGAATCCGCTATATTTGATATAAAGCAAAACTGGCAATGCTATCAGATTTATATGATAGTATATTTTTTTCAGCCATCTGCGCACACGGAAAATTAATTGATGCACGAATAAAAGGAGATGTGAGGTACTAGAATACGTCAATGAGACAGTAACCCAACTACAGAAATAACCGAAAGACATCTAGAGGGAGACGTGTAATACAACAAAAGACATGTGTCCTAACAATATGTATTATAAGTGCTGTCAGATTTATATATTTTTTCGGGGCCTCGGTGGCCGAGTGGTCTAAGTAGTCGAACTACTGTATCACTAGCCTGTCAACACCGAGGTTGTGAGTTCGAATCACGCACGGGGCTTGTGTACTCAACTCTAATCTTTATTGACTAGGATTGTCAGTTTTCCAACCGAAGGTCGGTGATTCTCTCCAGGCACTCCGGCTTCCTCCGTCAATAAAAACTGACCGCCACGAAATAGCATAATAGTGTTGAAAGTGTCGTTAAACACCAATCAATCAATCAAATTATATATTTTTTCAGCCAGCATTGTACACGAAAAATCAAGTATGAAATAGAAGGAGAATCAGATGAGAATTATACGTCAATGGAACAGCAGCCCAACGACAGAAACGAATAAAAAAAACCATCTTGATGTCTACATACAGTCTTCGACAAATAAATATTCTCTAAATAAAAGGGGGGGGGGCATGACGATATAAAATACGACCAATAACGAAAAAGTTCCTTACTGACGTGGGACACAGACACGTTTACGAAAATAAAATGTATCGGGGTTAAACTAAAGTCTTTTGTTTACATCTCAACCATCCACCTTATATCTTACAACATTACTAGGAGAGAAAAGGGAAAAAGTTACATCTAAGATTTAATCCCGTCGCCTCAGTGTGCGTACGGGTTTCACTCAGTCCCAACGAGGGCTAAGTTCCCAACAGAATAGATTGTCATTACTAGACTGCGGTTAGATTAGATATTTTGCGTTGAAAACTTATATGTAAAAATTGATTCATGAAAAAGGTATAATAATACGGAATTATTTCAAAGTTTTGCAAAATTTGTCTTTGTTATCAGGAAGAAACCATGATAAAGACTCGTTTTATCATTGAGTCGTTGTTTAAATTTTTTTGGCACTATTTAATTTTAATCTGTGCAGATCACAACTTCAAAAAATACGAAAAATGCCAAAAACCCTACAAACGTATATAATACGTATATAAACGATCCAGATCTTTGCCAATACCTTCTCTGAGGAAATTTTGCAAATTATGTACTATAAAAGGGTTTCAAACCCTATACATCATATGCTAACCTCTGAAAGAAGTAGCTTGTTTTGTTTCGTATTATGCATGGAAAACCTTTTTTTGTGTTTTTTGCATTGTTTCGTGTTTTGATTTTTCTTTTAGAAAAAAGGGGGTGCCGTGAAATAGATTTGTTTTTAATGTAAAACATTAGCTATCAAATGAGATAATATTTTCAATGTTTAGTAAATAGGTAACAACTTTTTGACACATCAAAAATAAAATATGAATAGAAGAAGATGCAAGGTATACATCAATAAAACACCTACCCAACATCACACAACTGAACGGCATGCAATTCGCTGTTTCTACTGTATAATATTGTCAGTTCAAATATACACCACTTTTCGCGTGCAAGGGGTGGAGTTTTGGTTATAACGGAATTATAGTGAAGTATATTAGTCAAAAACTTTGATTTTTAGCGCGTGACTTTCTTCAGCGCAGGCTTACGTAAAATAGGCGATCGCGTTACAGTGTTGTACAGTGCCATTAATCTGAGTAGATGTACATTTTATATCACAGTATAATATCGGCAACAGACGAAGCATCAGCATGATTTCATCGTATACGATTAAAACTGCTAAAGTCTGTTTTCAGTCGAAGTCAGAGTAACACTGGCATAACCGTTCCGTGAGGGAGAAAACAGTCGTAAGACGAAGTTGACATCACAATGGTACCAGATTTAACTGGAATGTGGAGAAACAATCCACTAAGTTGACGTCAATTTACAGGGAGAAGATGTGAGAAATCGGTCTACACTGCAGTATAAGAGGAAGAATCAACAGATAACACTGCCGAAGAAGCAGTTTAAGTGATAGCACCCAGACAGACTATTACAGAACAAAGACAATTGCATATTGAAAACGGCTCTTTTTAGAGCCACACAATCATTTCAAAAAGAGTATGACTATTGTTGATATGAAAATATATAAAAACGAAACGGAAGGAATTTTTTTTTTTCATTCCCTCTTCATTTACATTTTGCTTGTTTGAATTTGTCTCCAGAAAATTAGTAAGACTTACATAGAGCGTGCAAGGACGTTTGTGCTATTTTCCCAAAATGGTTTGTGTGTAAATTCTTTTATTTTGCGCTTCACTTGACTACCAGAAGGTATAGAACGACTAATTCGGGGACGGTCACAAAGAACATACAAGAAAGTAGTACATATGTTAAACAAAATAGTTCCTACGCATAACTGCAGTAACTTTGTCACAAAGTACAAAAACATGGGTAATTTTGGTATCAAATGATGCTCAAAGTCTTGGGATTACTGTAGAACTCTTGAAGAAAGTTTCTCATGAATAATAAAATACATATATGAAATTATGATAGAGGACATATTTGCCCTGTTGCTCACATCAGAAGTACCTGTTTTTATATTAGCCAACTTCCGGGAACCAGTGCGCTCTAATATGAAAATAAAGAAATGTTAAATTTGTCAGAACAAGTCAGGATTACGTAAAGTTTTACTATGAAATGATTGCCACTTTATTTGAACTTAAGACAGAATAGCTTTAAAGGCTTAAGAGTGCCTAATAGAAAGTAATGGGCTATGAATTAGTGGATTTATTCCAGAAAACACATTTGAAGCAAGTGCGTATGTGCGTTTCAGGAGCATTCTTTCTTTCTTCGCTCAGAAAATACCAAAACAAGAAAGCAAATAAGTAGACTAGACACATTTGTAATAGCTTTACGATTTGATTTCCTGACATAATGGCTGTAATATGCATGAAATATTTGCTACAAGACTTTAAGTAGAAAACTTTCAAATGAATCCGCTATATTTGATATAAAGCAAAACTGGCAATGCTATCAGATTTATATGATAGTATATTTTTTTCAGCCATCTGCGCACACGGAAAATTAATTGATGCACGAATAAAAGGAGATGTGAGGTACTAGAATACGTCAATGAGACAGTAACCCAACTACAGAAATAACCGAAAGACATCTAGAGGGAGACGTGTAATACAACAAAAGACATGTGTCCTAACAATATGTATTATAAGTGCTGTCAGATTTATATATTTTTTCGGGGCCTCGGTGGCCGAGTGGTCTAAGTAGTCGAACTACTGTATCACTAGCCTGTCAACACCGAGGTTGTGAGTTCGAATCACGCACGGGGCTTGTGTACTCAACTCTAATCTTTATTGACTAGGATTGTCAGTTTTCCAACCGAAGGTCGGTGATTCTCTCCAGGCACTCCGGCTTCCTCCGTCAATAAAAACTGACCGCCACGAAATAGCATAATAGTGTTGAAAGTGTCGTTAAACACCAATCAATCAATCAAATTATATATTTTTTCAGCCAGCATTGTACACGAAAAATCAAGTATGAAATAGAAGGAGAATCAGATGAGAATTATACGTCAATGGAACAGCAGCCCAACGACAGAAACGAATAAAAAAAACCATCTTGATGTCTACATACAGTCTTCGACAAATAAATATTCTCTAAATAAAAGGGGGGGGGGGGGGCATGACGATATAAAATACGACCAATAACGAAAAAGTTCCTTACTGACGTGGGACACAGACACGTTTACGAAAATAAAATGTATCGGGGTTAAACTAAAGTCTTTTGTTTACATCTCAACCATCCACCTTATATCTTACAACATTACTAGGAGAGAAAAGGGAAAAAGTTACATCTAAGATTTATTCCCGTCGCCTCAGTGTGCGTACGGGTTTCACTCAGTCCCAACGAGGGCTAAGTTCCCAACAGAATAGATTGTCATTACTAGACTGCGGTTAGATTAGATATTTTGCGTTGAAAACTTATATGTAAAAATTGATTCATGAAAAAGGTATAATAATACGGAATTATTTCAAAGTTTTGCAAAATTTGTCTTTGTTATCAGGAAGAAACCATGATAAAGACTCGTTTTATCATTGAGTCGTTGTTTAAATTTTTTTGGCACTATTTAATTTTAATCTGTGCAGATCACAACTTCAAAAAATACGAAAAATGCCAAAAACCCTACAAACGTATATAATACGTATATAAACGATCCAGATCTTTGCCAATACCTTCTCTGAGGAAATTTTGCAAATTATGTACTATAAAAGGGTTTCAAACCCTATACATCATATGCTAACCTCTGAAAGAAGTAGCTTGTTTTGTTTCGTATTATGCATGGAAAACCTTTTTTTGTGTTTTTTGCATTGTTTCGTGTTTTGATTTTTCTTTTAGAAAAAAGGGGGTGCCGTGAAATAGATTTGTTTTTAATGTAAAACATTAGCTATCAAATGAGATAATATTTTCAATGTTTAGTAAATAGGTAACAACTTTTTGACACATCAAAAATAAAATATGAATAGAAGAAGATGCAAGGTATACATCAATAAAACACCTACCCAACATCACACAACTGAACGGCATGCAATTCGCTGTTTCTACTGTATAATATTGTCAGTTCAAATATACACCACTTTTCGCGTGCAAGGGGTGGAGTTTTGGTTATAACGGAATTATAGTGAAGTATATTAGTCAAAAACTTTGATTTTTAGCGCGTGACTTTCTTCAGCGCAGGCTTACGTAAAATAGGCGATCGCGTTACAGTGTTGTACAGTGCCATTAATCTGAGTAGATGTACATTTTATATCACAGTATAATATCGGCAACAGACGAAGCATCAGCATGATTTCATCGTATACGATTAAAACTGCTAAAGTCTGTTTTCAGTCGAAGTCAGAGTAACACTGGCATAACCGTTCCGTGAGGGAGAAAACAGTCGTAAGACGAAGTTGACATCACAATGGTACCAGATTTAACTGGAATGTGGAGAAACAATCCACTAAGTTGACGTCAATTTACAGGGAGAAGATGTGAGAAATCGGTCTACACTGCAGTATAAGAGGAAGAATCAACAGATAACACTGCCGAAGAAGCAGTTTAAGTGATAGCACCCAGACAGACTATTACAGAACAAAGACAATTGCATATTGAAAACGGCTCTTTTTAGAGCCACACAATCATTTCAAAAAGAGTATGACTATTGTTGATATGAAAATATATAAAAACGAAACGGAAGGAATTTTTTTTTTTCATTCCCTCTTCATTTACATTTTGCTTGTTTGAATTTGTCTCCAGAAAATTAGTAAGACTTACATAGAGCGTGCAAGGACGTTTGTGCTATTTTCCCAAAATGGTTTGTGTGTAAATTCTTTTATTTTGCGCTTGACTTGACTACCAGAAGGTATAGAACGACTAATTCGGGGCCGGTCACAAAGAACATACAAGAAAGTAGTACATATGTTAAACAAAATAGTTCCTACGCATAACTGCAGTAACTTTGTCACAAAGTACAAAAACATGGGTAATTTTGGTATCAAATGATGCTCAAAGTCTTGGGATTACTGTAGAACTCTTGAAGAAAGTTTCTCATGAATAATAAAATACATATATGAAATTATGATAGAGGACATATTTGCCCTGTTGCTCACATCAGAAGTACCTGTTTTTATATTAGCCAACTTCCGGGAACCAGTACGCTCTAATATGAAAATAAAGAAATGTTAAATTTGTCAGAACAAGTCAGGATTACGTAAAGTTTTACTATGAAATGATTGCCACTTTATTTGAACTTAAGACAGAATAGCTTTAAAGGCTTAAGAGTGCCTAATAGAAAGTAATGGGCTATGAATTAGTGGATTTATTCCAGAAAACACATTTGAAGCAAGTGCGTATGTGCGTTTCAGGAGCATTCTTTCTTTCTTCGCTCAGAAAATACCAAAACAAGAAAGCAAATAAGTAGACTAGACACATTTGTAATAGCTTTACGATTTGATTTCCTGACATAATGGCTGTAATATGCATGAAATATTTGCTACAAGACTTTAAGTAGAAAACTTTCAAATGAATCCGCTATATTTGATATAAAGCAAAACTGGCAATGCTATCAGATTTATATGATAGTATATTTTTTTCAGCCATCTGCGCACACGGAAAATTAATTGATGCACGAATAAAAGGAGATGTGAGGTACTAGAATACGTCAATGAGACAGTAACCCAACTACAGAAATAACCGAAAGACATCTAGAGGGAGACGTGTAATACAACAAAAGACATGTGTCCTAACAATATGTATTATAAGTGCTGTCAGATTTATATATTTTTTCGGGGCCTCGGTGGCCGAGTGGTCTAAGTAGTCGAACTACTGTATCACTAGCCTGTCAACACCGAGGTTGTGAGTTCGAATCACGCACGGGGCTTGTGTACTCAACTCTAATCTTTATTGACTAGGATTGTCAGTTTTCCAACCGAAGGTCGGTGATTCTCTCCAGGCACTCCGGCTTCCTCCGTCAATAAAAACTGACCGCCACGAAATAGCATAATAGTGTTGAAAGTGTCGTTAAACACCAATCAATCAATCAAATTATATATTTTTTCAGCCAGCATTGTACACGAAAAATCAAGTATGAAATAGAAGGAGAATCAGATGAGAATTATACGTCAATGGAACAGCAGCCCAACGACAGAAACGAATAAAAAAAACCATCTTGATGTCTACATACAGTCTTCGACAAATAAATATTCTCTAAATAAAAGGGGGGGGGGGGGGGCATGACGATATAAAATACGACCAATAACGAAAAAGTTCCTTACTGACGTGGGACACAGACACGTTTACGAAAATAAAATGTATCGGGGTTAAACTAAAGTCTTTTGTTTACATCTCAACCATCCACCTTATATCTTACAACATTACTAGGAGAGAAAAGGGAAAAAGTTACATCTAAGATTTAATCCCGTCGCCTCAGTGTGCGTACGGGTTTCACTCAGTCCCAACGAGGGCTAAGTTCCCAACAGAATAGATTGTCATTACTAGACTGCGGTTAGATTAGATATTTTGCGTTGAAAACTTATATGTAAAAATTGATTCATGAAAAAGGTATAATAATACGGAATTATTTCAAAGTTTTGCAAAATTTGTCTTTGTTATCAGGAAGAAACCATGATAAAGACTCGTTTTATCATTGAGTCGTTGTTTAAATTTTTTTGGCACTATTTAATTTTAATCTGTGCAGATCACAACTTCAAAAAATACGAAAAATGCCAAAAACCCTACAAACGTATATAATACGTATATAAACGATCCAGATCTTTGCCAATACCTTCTCTGAGGAAATTTTGCAAATTATGTACTATAAAAGGGTTTCAAACCCTATACATCATATGCTAACCTCTGAAAGAAGTAGCTTGTTTTGTTTCGTATTATGCATGGAAAACCTTTTTTTGTGTTTTTTGCATTGTTTCGTGTTTTGATTTTTCTTTTAGAAAAAAGGGGGTGCCGTGAAATAGATTTGTTTTTAATGTAAAACATTAGCTATCAAATGAGATAATATTTTCAATGTTTAGTAAATAGGTAACAACTTTTTGACACATCAAAAATAAAATATGAATAGAAGAAGATGCAAGGTATACATCAATAAAACACCTACCCAACATCACACAACTGAACGGCATGCAATTCGCTGTTTCTACTGTATAATATTGTCAGTTCAAATATACACCACTTTTCGCGTGCAAGGGGTGGAGTTTTGGTTATAACGGAATTATAGTGAAGTATATTAGTCAAAAACTTTGATTTTTAGCGCGTGACTTTCTTCAGCGCAGGCTTACGTAAAATAGGCGATCGCGTTACAGTGTTGTACAGTGCCATTAATCTGAGTAGATGTACATTTTATATCACAGTATAATATCGGCAACAGACGAAGCATCAGCATGATTTCATCGTATACGATTAAAACTGCTAAAGTCTGTTTTCAGTCGAAGTCAGAGTAACACTGGCATAACCGTTCCGTGAGGGAGAAAACAGTCGTAAGACGAAGTTGACATCACAATGGTACCAGATTTAACTGGAATGTGGAGAAACAATCCACTAAGTTGACGTCAATTTACAGGGAGAAGATGTGAGAAATCGGTCTACACTGCAGTATAAGAGGAAGAATCAACAGATAACACTGCCGAAGAAGCAGTTTAAGTGATAGCACCCAGACAGACTATTACAGAACAAAGACAATTGCATATTGAAAACGGCTCTTTTTAGAGCCACACAATCATTTCAAAAAGAGTATGACTATTGTTGATATGAAAATATATAAAAACGAAACGGAAGGAATTTTTTTTTTTCATTCCCTCTTCATTTACATTTTGCTTGTTTGAATTTGTCTCCAGAAAATTAGTAAGACTTACATAGAGCGTGCAAGGACGTTTGTGCTATTTTCCCAAAATGGTTTGTGTGTAAATTCTTTTATTTTGCGCTTGACTTGACTACCAGAAGGTATAGAACGACTAATTCGGGGCCGGTCACAAAGAACATACAAGAAAGTAGTACATATGTTAAACAAAATAGTTCCTACGCATAACTGCAGTAACTTTGTCACAAAGTACAAAAACATGGGTAATTTTGGTATCAAATGATGCTCAAAGTCTTGGGATTACTGTAGAACTCTTGAAGAAAGTTTCTCATGAATAATAAAATACATATATGAAATTATGATAGAGGACATATTTGCCCTGTTGCTCACATCAGAAGTACCTGTTTTTATATTAGCCAACTTCCGGGAACCAGTACGCTCTAATATGAAAATAAAGAAATGTTAAATTTGTCAGAACAAGTCAGGATTACGTAAAGTTTTACTATGAAATGATTGCCACTTTATTTGAACTTAAGACAGAATAGCTTTAAAGGCTTAAGAGTGCCTAATAGAAAGTAATGGGCTATGAATTAGTGGATTTATTCCAGAAAACACATTTGAAGCAAGTGCGTATGTGCGTTTCAGGAGCATTCTTTCTTTCTTCGCTCAGAAAATACCAAAACAAGAAAGCAAATAAGTAGACTAGACACATTTGTAATAGCTTTACGATTTGATTTCCTGACATAATGGCTGTAATATGCATGAAATATTTGCTACAAGACTTTAAGTAGAAAACTTTCAAATGAATCCGCTATATTTGATATAAAGCAAAACTGGCAATGCTATCAGATTTATATGATAGTATATTTTTTTCAGCCATCTGCGCACACGGAAAATTAATTGATGCACGAATAAAAGGAGATGTGAGGTACTAGAATACGTCAATGAGACAGTAACCCAACTACAGAAATAACCGAAAGACATCTAGAGGGAGACGTGTAATACAACAAAAGACATGTGTCCTAACAATATGTATTATAAGTGCTGTCAGATTTATATATTTTTTCGGGGCCTCGGTGGCCGAGTGGTCTAAGTAGTCGAACTACTGTATCACTAGCCTGTCAACACCGAGGTTGTGAGTTCGAATCACGCACGGGGCTTGTGTACTCAACTCTAATCTTTATTGACTAGGATTGTCAGTTTTCCAACCGAAGGTCGGTGATTCTCTCCAGGCACTCCGGCTTCCTCCGTCAATAAAAACTGACCGCCACGAAATAGCATAATAGTGTTGAAAGTGTCGTTAAACACCAATCAATCAATCAAATTATATATTTTTTCAGCCAGCATTGTACACGAAAAATCAAGTATGAAATAGAAGGAGAATCAGATGAGAATTATACGTCAATGGAACAGCAGCCCAACGACAGAAACGAATAAAAAAAACCATCTTGATGTCTACATACAGTCTTCGACAAATAAATATTCTCTAAATAAAAGGGGGGGGGGGGGGGCATGACGATATAAAATACGACCAATAACGAAAAAGTTCCTTACTGACGTGGGACACAGACACGTTTACGAAAATAAAATGTATCGGGGTTAAACTAAAGTCTTTTGTTTACATCTCAACCATCCACCTTATATCTTACAACATTACTAGGAGAGAAAAGGGAAAAAGTTACATCTAAGATTTAATCCCGTCGCCTCAGTGTGCGTACGGGTTTCACTCAGTCCCAACGAGGGCTAAGTTCCCAACAGAATAGATTGTCATTACTAGACTGCGGTTAGATTAGATATTTTGCGTTGAAAACTTATATGTAAAAATTGATTCATGAAAAAGGTATAATAATACGGAATTATTTCAAAGTTTTGCAAAATTTGTCTTTGTTATCAGGAAGAAACCATGATAAAGACTCGTTTTATCATTGAGTCGTTGTTTAAATTTTTTTGGCACTATTTAATTTTAATCTGTGCAGATCACAACTTCAAAAAATACGAAAAATGCCAAAAACCCTACAAACGTATATAATACGTATATAAACGATCCAGATCTTTGCCAATACCTTCTCTGAGGAAATTTTGCAAATTATGTACTATAAAAGGGTTTCAAACCCTATACATCATATGCTAACCTCTGAAAGAAGTAGCTTGTTTTGTTTCGTATTATGCATGGAAAACCTTTTTTTGTGTTTTTTGCATTGTTTCGTGTTTTGATTTTTCTTTTAGAAAAAAGGGGGTGCCGTGAAATAGATTTGTTTTTAATGTAAAACATTAGCTATCAAATGAGATAATATTTTCAATGTTTAGTAAATAGGTAACAACTTTTTGACACATCAAAAATAAAATATGAATAGAAGAAGATGCAAGGTATACATCAATAAAACACCTACCCAACATCACACAACTGAACGGCATGCAATTCGCTGTTTCTACTGTATAATATTGTCAGTTCAAATATACACCACTTTTCGCGTGCAAGGGGTGGAGTTTTGGTTATAACGGAATTATAGTGAAGTATATTAGTCAAAAACTTTGATTTTTAGCGCGTGACTTTCTTCAGCGCAGGCTTACGTAAAATAGGCGATCGCGTTACAGTGTTGTACAGTGCCATTAATCTGAGTAGATGTACATTTTATATCACAGTATAATATCGGCAACAGACGAAGCATCAGCATGATTTCATCGTATACGATTAAAACTGCTAAAGTCTGTTTTCAGTCGAAGTCAGAGTAACACTGGCATAACCGTTCCGTGAGGGAGAAAACAGTCGTAAGACGAAGTTGACATCACAATGGTACCAGATTTAACTGGAATGTGGAGAAACAATCCACTAAGTTGACGTCAATTTACAGGGAGAAGATGTGAGAAATCGGTCTACACTGCAGTATAAGAGGAAGAATCAACAGATAACACTGCCGAAGAAGCAGTTTAAGTGATAGCACCCAGACAGACTATTACAGAACAAAGACAATTGCATATTGAAAACGGCTCTTTTTAGAGCCACACAATCATTTCAAAAAGAGTATGACTATTGTTGATATGAAAATATATAAAAACGAAACGGAAGGAATTTTTTTTTTTCATTCCCTCTTCATTTACATTTTGCTTGTTTGAATTTGTCTCCAGAAAATTAGTAAGACTTACATAGAGCGTGCAAGGACGTTTGTGCTATTTTCCCAAAATGGTTTGTGTGTAAATTCTTTTATTTTGCGCTTGACTTGACTACCAGAAGGTATAGAACGACTAATTCGGGGCCGGTCACAAAGAACATACAAGAAAGTAGTACATATGTTAAACAAAATAGTTCCTACGCATAACTGCAGTAACTTTGTCACAAAGTACAAAAACATGGGTAATTTTGGTATCAAATGATGCTCAAAGTCTTGGGATTACTGTAGAACTCTTGAAGAAAGTTTCTCATGAATAATAAAATACATATATGAAATTATGATAGAGGACATATTTGCCCTGTTGCTCACATCAGAAGTACCTGTTTTTATATTAGCCAACTTCCGGGAACCAGTGCGCTCTAATATGAAAATAAAGAAATGTTAAATTTGTCAGAACAAGTCAGGATTACGTAAAGTTTTACTATGAAATGATTGCCACTTTATTTGAACTTAAGACAGAATAGCTTTAAAGGCTTAAGAGTGCCTAATAGAAAGTAATGGGCTATGAATTAGTGGATTTATTCCAGAAAACACATTTGAAGCAAGTGCGTATGTGCGTTTCAGGAGCATTCTTTCTTTCTTCGCTCAGAAAATACCAAAACAAGAAAGCAAATAAGTAGACTAGACACATTTGTAATAGCTTTACGATTTGATTTCCTGACATAATGGCTGTAATATGCATGAAATATTTGCTACAAGACTTTAAGTAGAAAACTTTCAAATGAATCCGCTATATTTGATATAAAGCAAAACTGGCAATGCTATCAGATTTATATGATAGTATATTTTTTTCAGCCATCTGCGCACACGGAAAATTAATTGATGCACGAATAAAAGGAGATGTGAGGTACTAGAATACGTCAATGAGACAGTAACCCAACTACAGAAATAACCGAAAGACATCTAGAGGGAGACGTGTAATACAACAAAAGACATGTGTCCTAACAATATGTATTATAAGTGCTGTCAGATTTATATATTTTTTCGGGGCCTCGGTGGCCGAGTGGTCTAAGTAGTCGAACTACTGTATCACTAGCCTGTCAACACCGAGGTTGTGAGTTCGAATCACGCACGGGGCTTGTGTACTCAACTCTAATCTTTATTGACTAGGATTGTCAGTTTTCCAACCGAAGGTCGGTGATTCTCTCCAGGCACTCCGGCTTCCTCCGTCAATAAAAACTGACCGCCACGAAATAGCATAATAGTGTTGAAAGTGTCGTTAAACACCAATCAATCAATCAAATTATATATTTTTTCAGCCAGCATTGTACACGAAAAATCAAGTATGAAATAGAAGGAGAATCAGATGAGAATTATACGTCAATGGAACAGCAGCCCAACGACAGAAACGAATAAAAAAAACCATCTTGATGTCTACATACAGTCTTCGACAAATAAATATTCTCTAAATAAAAGGGGGGGGGGGCATGACGATATAAAATACGACCAATAACGAAAAAGTTCCTTACTGACGTGGGACACAGACACGTTTACGAAAATAAAATGTATCGGGGTTAAACTAAAGTCTTTTGTTTACATCTCAACCATCCACCTTATATCTTACAACATTACTAGGAGAGAAAAGGGAAAAAGTTACATCTAAGATTTAATCCCGTCGCCTCAGTGTGCGTACGGGTTTCACTCAGTCCCAACGAGGGCTAAGTTCCCAACAGAATAGATTGTCATTACTAGACTGCGGTTAGATTAGATATTTTGCGTTGAAAACTTATATGTAAAAATTGATTCATGAAAAAGGTATAATAATACGGAATTATTTCAAAGTTTTGCAAAATTTGTCTTTGTTATCAGGAAGAAACCATGATAAAGACTCGTTTTATCATTGAGTCGTTGTTTAAATTTTTTTGGCACTATTTAATTTTAATCTGTGCAGATCACAACTTCAAAAAATACGAAAAATGCCAAAAACCCTACAAACGTATATAATACGTATATAAACGATCCAGATCTTTGCCAATACCTTCTCTGAGGAAATTTTGCAAATTATGTACTATAAAAGGGTTTCAAACCCTATACATCATATGCTAACCTCTGAAAGAAGTAGCTTGTTTTGTTTCGTATTATGCATGGAAAACCTTTTTTTGTGTTTTTTGCATTGTTTCGTGTTTTGATTTTTGTTTTAGAAAAAAGGGGGTGCCGTGAAATAGATTTGTTTTTAATGTAAAACATTAGCTATCAAATGAGATAATATTTTCAATGTTTAGTAAATAGGTAACAACTTTTTGACACATCAAAAATAAAATATGAATAGAAGAAGATGCAAGGTATACATCAATAAAACACCTACCCAACATCACACAACTGAACGGCATGCAATTCGCTGTTTCTACTGTATAATATTGTCAGTTCAAATATACACCACTTTTCGCGTGCAAGGGGTGGAGTTTTGGTTATAACGGAATTATAGTGAAGTATATTAGTCAAAAACTTTGATTTTTAGCGCGTGACTTTCTTCAGCGCAGGCTTACGTAAAATAGGCGATCGCGTTACAGTGTTGTACAGTGCCATTAATCTGAGTAGATGTACATTTTATATCACAGTATAATATCGGCAACAGACGAAGCATCAGCATGATTTCATCGTATACGATTAAAACTGCTAAAGTCTGTTTTCAGTCGAAGTCAGAGTAACACTGGCATAACCGTTCCGTGAGGGAGAAAACAGTCGTAAGACGAAGTTGACATCACAATGGTACCAGATTTAACTGGAATGTGGAGAAACAATCCACTAAGTTGACGTCAATTTACAGGGAGAAGATGTGAGAAATCGGTCTACACTGCAGTATAAGAGGAAGAATCAACAGATAACACTGCCGAAGAAGCAGTTTAAGTGATAGCACCCAGACAGACTATTACAGAACAAAGACAATTGCATATTGAAAACGGCTCTTTTTAGAGCCACACAATCATTTCAAAAAGAGTATGACTATTGTTGATATGAAAATATATAAAAACGAAACGGAAGGAATTTTTTTTTTTCATTCCCTCTTCATTTACATTTTGCTTGTTTGAATTTGTCTCCAGAAAATTAGTAAGACTTACATAGAGCGTGCAAGGACGTTTGTGCTATTTTCCCAAAATGGTTTGTGTGTAAATTCTTTTATTTTGCGCTTCACTTGACTACCAGAAGGTATAGAACGACTAATTCGGGGCCGGTCACAAAGAACATACAAGAAAGTAGTACATATGTTAAACAAAATAGTTCCTACGCATAACTGCAGTAACTTTGTCACAAAGTACAAAAACATGGGTAATTTTGGTATCAAATGATGCTCAAAGTCTTGGGATTACTGTAGAACTCTTGAAGAAAGTTTCTCATGAATAATAAAATACATATATGAAATTATGATAGAGGACATATTTGCCCTGTTGCTCACATCAGAAGTACCTGTTTTTATATTAGCCAACTTCCGGGAACCAGTGCGCTCTAATATGAAAATAAAGAAATGTTAAATTTGTCAGAACAAGTCGGGATTACGTAAAGTTTTACTATGAAATGATTGCCACTTTATTTGAACTTAAGACAGAATAGCTTTAAAGGCTTAAGAGTGCCTAATAGAAAGTAATGGGCTATGAATTAGTGGATTTATTCCAGAAAACACATTTGAAGCAAGTGCGTATGTGCGTTTCAGGAGCATTCTTTCTTTCTTCGCTCAGAAAATACCAAAACAAGAAAGCAAATAAGTAGACTAGACACATTTGTAATAGCTTTACGATTTGATTTCCTGACATAATGGCTGTAATATGCATGAAATATTTGCTACAAGACTTTAAGTAGAAAACTTTCAAATGAATCCGCTATATTTGATATAAAGCAAAACTGGCAATGCTATCAGATTTATATGATAGTATATTTTTTTCAGCCATCTGCGCACACGGAAAATTAATTGATGCACGAATAAAAGGAGATGTGAGGTACTAGAATACGTCAATGAGACAGTAACCCAACTACAGAAATAACCGAAAGACATCTAGAGGGAGACGTGTAATACAACAAAAGACATGTGTCCTAACAATATGTATTATAAGTGCTGTCAGATTTATATATTTTTTCGGGGCCTCGGTGGCCGAGTGGTCTAAGTAGTCGAACTACTGTATCACTAGCCTGTCAACACCGAGGTTGTGAGTTCGAATCACGCACGGGGCTTGTGTACTCAACTCTAATCTTTATTGACTAGGATTGTCAGTTTTCCAACCGAAGGTCGGTGATTCTCTCCAGGCACTCCGGCTTCCTCCGTCAATAAAAACTGACCGCCACGAAATAGCATAATAGTGTTGAAAGTGTCGTTAAACACCAATCAATCAATCAAATTATATATTTTTTCAGCCAGCATTGTACACGAAAAATCAAGTATGAAATAGAAGGAGAATCAGATGAGAATTATACGTCAATGGAACAGCAGCCCAACGACAGAAACGAATAAAAAAAACCATCTTGATGTCTACATACAGTCTTCGACAAATAAATATTCTCTAAATAAAAGGGGGGGGGGCATGACGATATAAAATACGACCAATAACGAAAAAGTTCCTTACTGACGTGGGACACAGACACGTTTACGAAAATAAAATGTATCGGGGTTAAACTAAAGTCTTTTGTTTACATCTCAACCATCCACCTTATATCTTACAACATTACTAGGAGAGAAAAGGGAAAAAGTTACATCTAAGATTTAATCCCGTCGCCTCAGTGTGCGTACGGGTTTCACTCAGTCCCAACGAGGGCTAAGTTCCCAACAGAATAGATTGTCATTACTAGACTGCGGTTAGATTAGATATTTTGCGTTGAAAACTTATATGTAAAAATTGATTCATGAAAAAGGTATAATAATACGGAATTATTTCAAAGTTTTGCAAAATTTGTCTTTGTTATCAGGAAGAAACCATGATAAAGACTCGTTTTATCATTGAGTCGTTGTTTAAATTTTTTTGGCACTATTTAATTTTAATCTGTGCAGATCACAACTTCAAAAAATACGAAAAATGCCAAAAACCCTACAAACGTATATAATACGTATATAAACGATCCAGATCTTTGCCAATACCTTCTCTGAGGAAATTTTGCAAATTATGTACTATAAAAGGGTTTCAAACCCTATACATCATATGCTAACCTCTGAAAGAAGTAGCTTGTTTTGTTTCGTATTATGCATGGAAAACCTTTTTTTGTGTTTTTTGCATTGTTTCGTGTTTTGATTTTTGTTTTAGAAAAAAGGGGGTGCCGTGAAATAGATTTGTTTTTAATGTAAAACATTAGCTATCAAATGAGATAATATTTTCAATGTTTAGTAAATAGGTAACAACTTTTTGACACATCAAAAATAAAATATGAATAGAAGAAGATGCAAGGTATACATCAATAAAACACCTACCCAACATCACACAACTGAACGGCATGCAATTCGCTGTTTCTACTGTATAATATTGTCAGTTCAAATATACACCACTTTTCGCGTGCAAGGGGTGGAGTTTTGGTTATAACGGAATTATAGTGAAGTATATTAGTCAAAAACTTTGATTTTTAGCGCGTGACTTTCTTCAGCGCAGGCTTACGTAAAATAGGCGATCGCGTTACAGTGTTGTACAGTGCCATTAATCTGAGTAGATGTACATTTTATATCACAGTATAATATCGGCAACAGACGAAGCATCAGCATGATTTCATCGTATACGATTAAAACTGCTAAAGTCTGTTTTCAGTCGAAGTCAGAGTAACACTGGCATAACCGTTCCGTGAGGGAGAAAACAGTCGTAAGACGAAGTTGACATCACAATGGTACCAGATTTAACTGGAATGTGGAGAAACAATCCACTAAGTTGACGTCAATTTACAGGGAGAAGATGTGAGAAATCGGTCTACACTGCAGTATAAGAGGAAGAATCAACAGATAACACTGCCGAAGAAGCAGTTTAAGTGATAGCACCCAGACAGACTATTACAGAACAAAGACAATTGCATATTGAAAACGGCTCTTTTTAGAGCCACACAATCATTTCAAAAAGAGTATGACTATTGTTGATATGAAAATATATAAAAACGAAACGGAAGGAATTTTTTTTTTTCATTCCCTCTTCATTTACATTTTGCTTGTTTGAATTTGTCTCCAGAAAATTAGTAAGACTTACATAGAGCGTGCAAGGACGTTTGTGCTATTTTCCCAAAATGGTTTGTGTGTAAATTCTTTTATTTTGCGCTTCACTTGACTACCAGAAGGTATAGAACGACTAATTCGGGGCCGGTCACAAAGAACATACAAGAAAGTAGTACATATGTTAAACAAAATAGTTCCTACGCATAACTGCAGTAACTTTGTCACAAAGTACAAAAACATGGGTAATTTTGGTATCAAATGATGCTCAAAGTCTTGGGATTACTGTAGAACTCTTGAAGAAAGTTTCTCATGAATAATAAAATACATATATGAAATTATGATAGAGGACATATTTGCCCTGTTGCTCACATCAGAAGTACCTGTTTTTATATTAGCCAACTTCCGGGAACCAGTGCGCTCTAATATGAAAATAAAGAAATGTTAAATTTGTCAGAACAAGTCGGGATTACGTAAAGTTTTACTATGAAATGATTGCCACTTTATTTGAACTTAAGACAGAATAGCTTTAAAGGCTTAAGAGTGCCTAATAGAAAGTAATGGGCTATGAATTAGTGGATTTATTCCAGAAAACACATTTGAAGCAAGTGCGTATGTGCGTTTCAGGAGCATTCTTTCTTTCTTCGCTCAGAAAATACCAAAACAAGAAAGCAAATAAGTAGACTAGACACATTTGTAATAGCTTTACGATTTGATTTCCTGACATAATGGCTGTAATATGCATGAAATATTTGCTACAAGACTTTAAGTAGAAAACTTTCAAATGAATCCGCTATATTTGATATAAAGCAAAACTGGCAATGCTATCAGATTTATATGATAGTATATTTTTTTCAGCCATCTGCGCACACGGAAAATTAATTGATGCACGAATAAAAGGAGATGTGAGGTACTAGAATACGTCAATGAGACAGTAACCCAACTACAGAAATAACCGAAAGACATCTAGAGGGAGACGTGTAATACAACAAAAGACATGTGTCCTAACAATATGTATTATAAGTGCTGTCAGATTTATATATTTTTTCGGGGCCTCGGTGGCCGAGTGGTCTAAGTAGTCGAACTACTGTATCACTAGCCTGTCAACACCGAGGTTGTGAGTTCGAATCACGCACGGGGCTTGTGTACTCAACTCTAATCTTTATTGACTAGGATTGTCAGTTTTCCAACCGAAGGTCGGTGATTCTCTCCAGGCACTCCGGCTTCCTCCGTCAATAAAAACTGACCGCCACGAAATAGCATAATAGTGTTGAAAGTGTCGTTAAACACCAATCAATCAATCAAATTATATATTTTTTCAGCCAGCATTGTACACGAAAAATCAAGTATGAAATAGAAGGAGAATCAGATGAGAATTATACGTCAATGGAACAGCAGCCCAACGACAGAAACGAATAAAAAAAACCATCTTGATGTCTACATACAGTCTTCGACAAATAAATATTCTCTAAATAAAAGGGGGGGGGGGGCATGACGATATAAAATACGACCAATAACGAAAAAGTTCCTTACTGACGTGGGACACAGACACGTTTACGAAAATAAAATGTATCGGGGTTAAACTAAAGTCTTTTGTTTACATCTCAACCATCCACCTTATATCTTACAACATTACTAGGAGAGAAAAGGGAAAAAGTTACATCTAAGATTTAATCCCGTCGCCTCAGTGTGCGTACGGGTTTCACTCAGTCCCAACGAGGGCTAAGTTCCCAACAGAATAGATTGTCATTACTAGACTGCGGTTAGATTAGATATTTTGCGTTGAAAACTTATATGTAAAAATTGATTCATGAAAAAGGTATAATAATACGGAATTATTTCAAAGTTTTGCAAAATTTGTCTTTGTTATCAGGAAGAAACCATGATAAAGACTCGTTTTATCATTGAGTCGTTGTTTAAATTTTTTTGGCACTATTTAATTTTAATCTGTGCAGATCACAACTTCAAAAAATACGAAAAATGCCAAAAACCCTACAAACGTATATAATACGTATATAAACGATCCAGATCTTTGCCAATACCTTCTCTGAGGAAATTTTGCAAATTATGTACTATAAAAGGGTTTCAAACCCTATACATCATATGCTAACCTCTGAAAGAAGTAGCTTGTTTTGTTTCGTATTATGCATGGAAAACCTTTTTTTGTGTTTTTTGCATTGTTTCGTGTTTTGATTTTTCTTTTAGAAAAAGGGGGTGCCGTGAAATAGATTTGTTTTTAATGTAAAACATTAGCTATCAAATGAGATAATATTTTCAATGTTTAGTAAATAGGTAACAACTTTTTGACACATCAAAAATAAAATATGAATAGAAGAAGATGCAAGGTATACATCAATAAAACACCTACCCAACATCACACAACTGAACGGCATGCAATTCGCTGTTTCTACTGTATAATATTGTCAGTTCAAATATACACCACTTTTCGCGTGCAAGGGGTGGAGTTTTGGTTATAACGGAATTATAGTGAAGTATATTAGTCAAAAACTTTGATTTTTAGCGCGTGACTTTCTTCAGCGCAGGCTTACGTAAAATAGGCGATCGCGTTACAGTGTTGTACAGTGCCATTAATCTGAGTAGATGTACATTTTATATCACAGTATAATATCGGCAACAGACGAAGCATCAGCATGATTTCATCGTATACGATTAAAACTGCTAAAGTCTGTTTTCAGTCGAAGTCAGAGTAACACTGGCATAACCGTTCCGTGAGGGAGAAAACAGTCGTAAGACGAAGTTGACATCACAATGGTACCAGATTTAACTGGAATGTGGAGAAACAATCCACTAAGTTGACGTCAATTTACAGGGAGAAGATGTGAGAAATCGGTCTACACTGCAGTATAAGAGGAAGAATCAACAGATAACACTGCCGAAGAAGCAGTTTAAGTGATAGCACCCAGACAGACTATTACAGAACAAAGACAATTGCATATTGAAAACGGCTCTTTTTAGAGCCACACAATCATTTCAAAAAGAGTATGACTATTGTTGATATGAAAATATATAAAAACGAAAGAAGGAATTTTTTTTTTTCATTCCCTCTTCATTTACATTTTGCTTGTTTGAATTTGTCTCCAGAAAATTAGTTAGACTTACATAGAGCGTGCAAGGACGTTTGTGCTTTTTTCCCAAAATGGTTTGTGTGTAAATTCTTTTATTTTGCGCTTGACTTGACTACCAGAAGGTATAGAACGACTAATTCGGGGCCGGTCACAAAGAACATACAAGAAAGTAGTACATATGTTAAACAAAATAGTTCCTACGCATAACTGCAGTAACTTTGTCACAAAGTACAAAAACATGGGTAATTTTGGTATCAAATGATGCTCAAAGTCTTGGGATTACTGTAGAACTCTTGAAGAAAGTTTCTCATGAATAATAAAATACATATATGAAATTATGATAGAGGACATATTTGCCCTGTTGCTCACATCAGAAGTACCTGTTTTTATATTAGCCAACTTCCGGGAACCAGTGCGCTCTAATATGAAAATAAAGAAATGTTAAATTTGTCAGAACAAGTCAGGATTACGTAAAGTTTTACTATGAAATGATTGCCACTTTATTTGAACTTAAGACAGAATAGCTTTAAAGGCTTAAGAGTGCCTAATAGAAAGTAATGGGCTATGAATTAGTGGATTTATTCCAGAAAACACATTTGAAGCAAGTGCGTATGTGCGTTTCAGGAGCATTCTTTCTTTCTTCGCTCAGAAAATACCAAAACAAGAAAGCAAATAAGTAGACTAGACACATTTGTAATAGCTTTACGATTTGATTTCCTGACATAATGGCTGTAATATGCATGAAATATTTGCTACAAGACTTTAAGTAGAAAACTTTCAAATGAATCCGCTATATTTGATATAAAGCAAAACTGGCAATGCTATCAGATTTATATGATAGTATATTTTTTTCAGCCATCTGCGCACACGGAAAATTAATTGATGCACGAATAAAAGGAGATGTGAGGTACTAGAATACGTCAATGAGACAGTAACCCAACTACAGAAATAACCGAAAGACATCTAGAGGGAGACGTGTAATACAACAAAAGACATGTGTCCTAACAATATGTATTATAAGTGCTGTCAGATTTATATATTTTTTCGGGGCCTCGGTGGCCGAGTGGTCTAAGTAGTCGAACTACTGTATCACTAGCCTGTCAACACCGAGGTTGTGAGTTCGAATCACGCACGGGGCTTGTGTACTCAACTCTAATCTTTATTGACTAGGATTGTCAGTTTTCTAACCGAAGGTCGGTGATTCTCTCCAGGCACTCCGGCTTCCTCCGTCAATAAAAACTGACCGCCACGAAATAGCATAATAGTGTTGAAAGTGTCGTTAAACACCAATCAATCAATCAAATTATATATTTTTTCAGCCAGCATTGTACACGAAAAATCAAGTATGAAATAGAAGGAGAATCAGATGAGAATTATACGTCAATGGAACAGCAGCCCAACGACAGAAACGAATAAAAAAAACCATCTTGATGTCTACATACAGTCTTCGACAAATAAATATTCTCTAAATAAAAGGGGGGGGGGCATGACGATATAAAATACGACCAATAACGAAAAAGTTCCTTACTGACGTGGGACACAGACACGTTTACGAAAATAAAATGTATCGGGGTTAAACTAAAGTCTTTTGTTTACATCTCAACCATCCACCTTATATCTTACAACATTACTAGGAGAGAAAAGGGAAAAAGTTACATCTAAGATTTAATCCCGTCGCCTCAGTGTGCGTACGGGTTTCACTCAGTCCCAACGAGGGCTAAGTTCCCAACAGAATAGATTGTCATTACTAGACTGCGGTTAGATTAGATATTTTGCGTTGAAAACTTATATGTAAAAATTGATTCATGAAAAAGGTATAATAATACGGAATTATTTCAAAGTTTTGCAAAATTTGTCTTTGTTATCAGGAAGAAACCATGATAAAGACTCGTTTTATCATTGAGTCGTTGTTTAAATTTTTTTGGCACTATTTAATTTTAATCTGTGCAGATCACAACTTCAAAAAATACGAAAAATGCCAAAAACCCTACAAACGTATATAATACGTATATAAACGATCCAGATCTTTGCCAATACCTTCTCTGAGGAAATTTTGCAAATTATGTACTATAAAAGGGTTTCAAACCCTATACATCATATGCTAACCTCTGAAAGAAGTAGCTTGTTTTGTTTCGTATTATGCATGGAAAACCTTTTTTTGTGTTTTTTGCATTGTTTCGTGTTTTGATTTTTCTTTTAGAAAAAAGGGGGTGCCGTGAAATAGATTTGTTTTTAATGTAAAACATTAGCTATCAAATGAGATAATATTTTCAATGTTTAGTAAATAGGTAACAACTTTTTGACACATCAAAAATAAAATATGAATAGAAGAAGATGCAAGGTATACATCAATAAAACACCTACCCAACATCACACAACTGAACGGCATGCAATTCGCTGTTTCTACTGTATAATATTGTCAGTTCAAATATACACCACTTTTCGCGTGCAAGGGGTGGAGTTTTGGTTATAACGGAATTATAGTGAAGTATATTAGTCAAAAACTTTGATTTTTAGCGCGTGACTTTCTTCAGCGCAGGCTTACGTAAAATAGGCGATCGCGTTACAGTGTTGTACAGTGCCATTAATCTGAGTAGATGTACATTTTATATCACAGTATAATATCGGCAACAGACGAAGCATCAGCATGATTTCATCGTATACGATTAAAACTGCTAAAGTCTGTTTTCAGTCGAAGTCAGAGTAACACTGGCATAACCGTTCCGTGAGGGAGAAAACAGTCGTAAGACGAAGTTGACATCACAATGGTACCAGATTTAACTGGAATGTGGAGAAACAATCCACTAAGTTGACGTCAATTTACAGGGAGAAGATGTGAGAAATCGGTCTACACTGCAGTATAAGAGGAAGAATCAACAGATAACACTGCCGAAGAAGCAGTTTAAGTGATAGCACCCAGACAGACTATTACAGAACAAAGACAATTGCATATTGAAAACGGCTCTTTTTAGAGCCACACAATCATTTCAAAAAGAGTATGACTATTGTTGATATGAAAATATATAAAAACGAAACGGAAGGAATTTTTTTTTTTCATTCCCTCTTCATTTACATTTTGCTTGTTTGAATTTGTCTCCAGAAAATTAGTAAGACTTACATAGAGCGTGCAAGGACGTTTGTGCTATTTTCCCAAAATGGTTTGTGTGTAAATTCTTTTATTTTGCGCTTCACTTGACTACCAGAAGGTATAGAACGACTAATTCGGGGCCGGTCACAAAGAACATACAAGAAAGTAGTACATATGTTAAACAAAATAGTTCCTACGCATAACTGCAGTAACTTTGTCACAAAGTACAAAAACATGGGTAATTTTGGTATCAAATGATGCTCAAAGTCTTGGGATTACTGTAGAACTCTTGAAGAAAGTTTCTCATGAATAATAAAATACATATATGAAATTATGATAGAGGACATATTTGCCCTGTTGCTCACATCAGAAGTACCTGTTTTTATATTAGCCAACTTCCGGGAACCAGTGCGCTCTAATATGAAAATAAAGAAATGTTAAATTTGTCAGAACAAGTCAGGATTACGTAAAGTTTTACTATGAAATGATTGCCACTTTATTTGAACTTAAGACAGAATAGCTTTAAAGGCTTAAGAGTGCCTAATAGAAAGTAATGGGCTATGAATTAGTGGATTTATTCCAGAAAACACATTTGAAGCAAGTGCGTATGTGCGTTTCAGGAGCATTCTTTCTTTCTTCGCTCAGAAAATACCAAAACAAGAAAGCAAATAAGTAGACTAGACACATTTGTAATAGCTTTACGATTTGATTTCCTGACATAATGGCTGTAATATGCATGAAATATTTGCTACAAGACTTTAAGTAGAAAACTTTCAAATGAATCCGCTATATTTGATATAAAGCAAAACTGGCAATGCTATCAGATTTATATGATAGTATATTTTTTTCAGCCATCTGCGCACACGGAAAATTAATTGATGCACGAATAAAAGGAGATGTGAGGTACTAGAATACGTCAATGAGACAGTAACCCAACTACAGAAATAACCGAAAGACATCTAGAGGGAGACGTGTAATACAACAAAAGACATGTGTCCTAACAATATGTATTATAAGTGCTGTCAGATTTATATATTTTTTCGGGGCCTCGGTGGCCGAGTGGTCTAAGTAGTCGAACTACTGTATCACTAGCCTGTCAACACCGAGGTTGTGAGTTCGAATCACGCACGGGGCTTGTGTACTCAACTCTAATCTTTATTGACTAGGATTGTCAGTTTTCCAACCGAAGGTCGGTGATTCTCTCCAGGCACTCCGGCTTCCTCCGTCAATAAAAACTGACCGCCACGAAATAGCATAATAGTGTTGAAAGTGTCGTTAAACACCAATCAATCAATCAAATTATATATTTTTTCAGCCAGCATTGTACACGAAAAATCAAGTATGAAATAGAAGGAGAATCAGATGAGAATTATACGTCAATGGAACAGCAGCCCAACGACAGAAACGAATAAAAAAAACCATCTTGATGTCTACATACAGTCTTCGACAAATAAATATTCTCTAAATAAAAGGGGGGGGGGGGGCATGACGATATAAAATACGACCAATAACGAAAAAGTTCCTTACTGACGTGGGACACAGACACGTTTACGAAAATAAAATGTATCGGGGTTAAACTAAAGTCTTTTGTTTACATCTCAACCATCCACCTTATATCTTACAACATTACTAGGAGAGAAAAGGGAAAAAGTTACATCTAAGATTTAATCCCGTCGCCTCAGTGTGCGTACGGGTTTCACTCAGTCCCAACGAGGGCTAAGTTCCCAACAGAATAGATTGTCATTACTAGACTGCGGTTAGATTAGATATTTTGCGTTGAAAACTTATATGTAAAAATTGATTCATGAAAAAGGTATAATAATACGGAATTATTTCAAAGTTTTGCAAAATTTGTCTTTGTTATCAGGAAGAAACCATGATAAAGACTCGTTTTATCATTGAGTCGTTGTTTAAATTTTTTTGGCACTATTTAATTTTAATCTGTGCAGATCACAACTTCAAAAAATACGAAAAATGCCAAAAACCCTACAAACGTATATAATACGTATATAAACGATCCAGATCTTTGCCAATACCTTCTCTGAGGAAATTTTGCAAATTATGTACTATAAAAGGGTTTCAAACCCTATACATCATATGCTAACCTCTGAAAGAAGTAGCTTGTTTTGTTTCGTATTATGCATGGAAAACCTTTTTTTGTGTTTTTTGCATTGTTTCGTGTTTTGATTTTTGTTTTAGAAAAAAGGGGGTGCCGTGAAATAGATTTGTTTTTAATGTAAAACATTAGCTATCAAATGAGATAATATTTTCAATGTTTAGTAAATAGGTAACAACTTTTTGACACATCAAAAATAAAATATGAATAGAAGAAGATGCAAGGTATACATCAATAAAACACCTACCCAACATCACACAACTGAACGGCATGCAATTCGCTGTTTCTACTGTATAATATTGTCAGTTCAAATATACACCACTTTTCGCGTGCAAGGGGTGGAGTTTTGGTTATAACGGAATTATAGTGAAGTATATTAGTCAAAAACTTTGATTTTTAGCGCGTGACTTTCTTCAGCGCAGGCTTACGTAAAATAGGCGATCGAGTTACAGTGTTGTACAGTGCCATTAATCTGAGTAGATGTACATTTTATATCACAGTATAATATCGGCAACAGACGAAGCATCAGCATGATTTCATCGTATACGATTAAAACTGCTAAAGTCTGTTTTCAGTCGAAGTCAGAGTAACACTGGCATAACCGTTCCGTGAGGGAGAAAACAGTCGTAAGACGAAGTTGACATCACAATGGTACCAGATTTAACTGGAATGTGGAGAAACAATCCACTAAGTTGACGTCAATTTACAGGAAGAAGATGTGAGAAATCGGTCTACACTGCAGTATAAGAGGAAGAATCAACAGATAACACTGCCGAAGAAGCAGTTTAAGTGATAGCACCCAGACAGACTATTACAGAACAAAGACAATTGCATATTGAAAACGGCTCTTTTTAGAGCCACACAATCATTTCAAAAAGAGTATGACTATTGTTGATATGAAAATATATAAAAACGAAACGGAAGGAATTTTTTTTTTTCATTCCCTCTTCATTTACATTTTGCTTGTTTGAATTTGTCTCCAGAAAATTAGTAAGACTTACATAGAGCGTGCAAGGACGTTTGTGCTATTTTCCCAAAATGGTTTGTGTGTAAATTCTTTTATTTTGCGCTTGACTTGACTACCAGAAGGTATAGAACGACTAATTCGGGGCCGGTCACAAAGAACATACAAGAAAGTAGTACATATGTTAAACAAAATAGTTCCTACGCATAACTGCAGTAACTTTGTCACAAAGTACAAAAACATGGGTAATTTTGGTATCAAATGATGCTCAAAGTCTTGGGATTACTGTAGAACTCTTGAAGAAAGTTTCTCATGAATAATAAAATACATATATGAAATTATGATAGAGGACATATTTGCCCTGTTGCTCACATCAGAAGTACCTGTTTTTATATTAGCCAACTTCCGGGAACCAGTGCGCTCTAATATGAAAATAAAGAAATGTTAAATTTGTCAGAACAAGTCAGGATTACGTAAAGTTTTACTATGAAATGATTGCCACTTTATTTGAACTTAAGACAGAATAGCTTTAAAGGCTTAAGAGTGCCTAATAGAAAGTAATGGGCTATGAATTAGTGGATTTATTCCAGAAAACACATTTGAAGCAAGTGCGTATGTGCGTTTCAGGAGCATTCTTTCTTTCTTCGCTCAGAAAATACCAAAACAAGAAAGCAAATAAGTAGACTAGACACATTTGTAATAGCTTTACGATTTGATTTCCTGACATAATGGCTGTAATATGCATGAAATATTTGCTACAAGACTTTAAGTAGAAAACTTTCAAATGAATCCGCTATATTTGATATAAAGCAAAACTGGCAATGCTATCAGATTTATATGATAGTATATTTTTTTCAGCCATCTGCGCACACGGAAAATTAATTGATGCACGAATAAAAGGAGATGTGAGGTACTAGAATACGTCAATGAGACAGTAACCCAACTACAGAAATAACCGAAAGACATCTAGAGGGAGACGTGTAATACAACAAAAGACATGTGTCCTAACAATATGTATTATAAGTGCTGTCAGATTTATATATTTTTTCGGGGCCTCGGTGGCCGAGTGGTCTAAGTAGTCGAACTACTGTATCACTAGCCTGTCAACACCGAGGTTGTGAGTTCGAATCACGCACGGGGCTTGTGTACTCAACTCTAATCTTTATTGACTAGGATTGTCAGTTTTCCAACCGAAGGTCGGTGATTCTCTCCAGGCACTCCGGCTTCCTCCGTCAATAAAAACTGACCGCCACGAAATAGCATAATAGTGTTGAAAGTGTCGTTAAATACCAATCAATCAATCAAATTATATATTTTTTCAGCCAGCATTGTACACGAAAAATCAAGTATGAAATAGAAGGAGAATCAGATGAGAATTATACGTCAATGGAACAGCAGCCCAACGACAGAAACGAATAAAAAAAACCATCTTGATGTATACATACAGTCTTCGACAAATAAATATTCTCTAAATAAAAGGGGGGGGACATGACGATATAAAATACGACCAATAACGAAAAAGTTCCTTACTGACGTGGGACACAGACACGTTTACGAAAATAAAATGTATCGGGGTTAAACTAAAGTCTTTTGTTTACATCTCAACCATCCACCTTATATCTTACAACATTACTAGGAGAGAAAAGGGAAAAAGTTACATCTAAGATTTAATCCCGTCGCCTCAGTGTGCGTACGGGTTTCACTCAGTCCCAACGAGGGCTAAGTTCCCATCAGAATAGATTGTCATTACTAGACTGCGGTTAGATTAGATATTTTGCGTTGAAAACTTATATGTAAAAATTGATTCATGAAAAAGGTATAATAATACGGAATTATTTCAAAGTTTTGCAAAATTTGTCTTTGTTATCAGGAAGAAACCATGATAAAGACTCGTTTTATCATTGAGTCGTTGTTTAAATTTTTTTGGCACTATTTAATTTTAATCTGTGCAGATCACAACTTCAAAAAATACGAAAAATGCCAAAAACCCTACAAACGTATATAATACGTATATAAACGATCCAGATCTTTGCCAATACCTTCTCTGAGGAAATTTTGCAAATTATGTACTATAAAAGGGTTTCAAACCCTATACATCATATGCTAACCTCTGAAAGAAGTAGCTTGTTTTGTTTCGTATTATGCATGGAAAACCTTTTTTTGTGTTTTTTGCATTGTTTCGTGTTTTGATTTTTCTTTTAGAAAAAAGGGGGTGCCGTGAAATAGATTTGTTTTTAATGTAAAACATTAGCTATCAAATGAGATAATATTTTCAATGTTTAGTAAATAGGTAACAACTTTTTGACACATCAAAAATAAAATATGAATAGAAGAAGATGCAAGGTATACATCAATAAAACACCTACCCAACATCACACAACTGAACGGCATGCAATTCGCTGTTTCTACTGTATAATATTGTCAGTTCAAATATACACCACTTTTCGCGTGCAAGGGGTGGAGTTTTGGTTATAACGGAATTATAGTGAAGTATATTAGTCAAAAACTTTGATTTTTAGCGCGTGACTTTCTTCAGCGCAGGCTTACGTAAAATAGGCGATCGAGTTACAGTGTTGTACAGTGCCATTAATCTGAGTAGATGTACATTTTATATCACAGTATAATATCGGCAACAGACGAAGCATCAGCATGATTTCATCGTATACGATTAAAACTGCTAAAGTCTGTTTTCAGTCGAAGTCAGAGTAACACTGGCATAACCGTTCCGTGAGGGAGAAAACAGTCGTAAGACGATGTTGACATCACAATGGTACCAGATTTAACTGGAATGTGGAGAAACAATCCACTAAGTTGACGTCAATTTACAGGGAGAAGATGTGAGAAATCGGTCTACACTGCAGTATAAGAGGAAGAATCAACAGATAACACTGCCGAAGAAGCAGTTTAAGTGATAGCACCCAGACAGACTATTACAGAACAAAGACAATTGCATATTGAAAACGGCTCTTTTTAGAGCCACACAATCATTTCAAAAAGAGTATGACTATTGTTGATATGAAAATATATAAAAACGAAACGGAAGGAATTTTTTTTTTTTCATTCCCTCTTCATTTACATTTTGCTTGTTTGAATTTGTCTCCAGAAAATTAGTAAGACTTACATAGAGCGTGCAAGGACGTTTGTGCTATTTTCCCAAAATGGTTTGTGTGTAAATTCTTTTATTTTGCGCTTCATTTGACTACCAGAAGGTATAGAACGACTAATTCGGGGCCGGTCACAAAGAAAATACAAGAAAGTAGTACATATGTTAAACAAAATAGTTCCTACGCATAACTGCAGTAACTTTGTCACAAAGTACAAAAACATGGGTAATTTTGGTATCAAATGATGCTCAAAGTCTTGGGATTACTGTAGAACTCTTGAAGAAAGTTTCTCATGAATAATAAAATACATATATGAAATTATGATAGAGGACATATTTGCCCTGTTGCTCACATCAGAAGTACCTGTTTTTATATTAGCCAACTTCCGGGAACCAGTGCGCTCTAATATGAAAATAAAGAAATGTTAAATTTGTCAGAACAAGTCAGGATTACGTAAAGTTTTACTATGAAATGATTGCCACTTTATTTGAACTTAAGACAGAATAGCTTTAAAGGCTTAAGAGTGCCTAATAGAAAGTAATGGGCTATGAATTAGTGGATTTATTCCAGAAAACACATTTGAAGCAAGTGCGTATGTGCGTTTCAGGAGCATTCTTTCTTTCTTCGCTCAGAAAATACCAAAACAAGAAAGCAAATAAGTAGACTAGACACATTTGTAATAGCTTTACGATTTGATTTCCTGACATAATGGCTGTAATATGCATGAAATATTTGCTACAAGACTTTAAGTAGAAAACTTTCAAATGAATCCGCTATATTTGATATAAAGCAAAACTGGCAATGCTATCAGATTTATATGATAGTATATTTTTTTCAGCCATCTGCGCACACGGAAAATTAATTGATGCACGAATAAAAGGAGATGTGAGGTACTAGAATACGTCAATGAGACAGTAACCCAACTACAGAAATAACCGAAAGACATCTAGAGGGAGACGTGTAATACAACAAAAGACATGTGTCCTAACAATATGTATTATAAGTGCTGTCAGATTTATATATTTTTTCGGGGCCTCGGTGGCCGAGTGGTCTAAGTAGTCGAACTACTGTATCACTAGCCTGTCAACACCGAGGTTGTGAGTTCGAATCACGCACGGGGCTTGTGTACTCAACTCTAATCTTTATTGACTAGGATTGTCAGTTTTCCAACCGAAGGTCGGTGATTCTCTCCAGGCACTCCGGCTTCCTCCGTCAATAAAAACTGACCGCCACGAAATAGCATAATAGTGTTGAAAGTGTCGTTAAACACCAATCAATCAATCAAATTATATATTTTTTCAGCCAGCATTGTACACGAAAAATCAAGTATGAAATAGAAGGAGAATCAAATGAGAATTATACGTCAATGGAACAGCAGCCCAACGACAGAAACGAATAAAAAAAACCATCTTGATGTATACATACAGTCTTCGACAAATAAATATTCTCTAAATAAAAGGGGGGGGGGGGGGGCATGACGATATAAAATACGACCAATAACGAAAAAGTTCCTTACTGACGTGGGACACAGACACGTTTACGAAAATAAAATGTATCGGGGTTAAACTAAAGTCTTTTGTTTACATCTCAACCATCCACCTTATATCTTACAACATTACTAGGAGAGAAAAGGGAAAAAGTTACATCTAAGATTTAATCCCGTCGCCTCAGTGTGCGTACGGGTTTCACTCAGTCCCAACGAGGGCTAAGTTCCCAACAGAATAGACTGTAATTACTAGACTGCGGTTAGATTAGATATTTTGCGTTGAAAACTTATATGTAAAAATTGATTCATGAAAAAGGTATAATAATACGGAATTATTTCAAAGTTTTGCAAAATTTGTCTTTGTTATCAGGAAGAAACCATGATAAAGACTCGTTTTATCATTGAGTCGTTGTTTAAATTTTTTTGGCACTATTTAATTTTAATCTGTGCAGATCACAACTTCAAAAAATACGAAAAATGCCAAAAACCCTACAAACGTATATAATACGTATATAAACGATCCAGATCTTTGCCAATACCTTCTCTGAGGAAATTTTGCAAATTGTGTACTATAAAAGGGTTTCAAACCCTATACATCATATGCTAACCTCTGAAAGAAGTAGCTTGTTTTGTTTCGTATTATGCATGGAAAACCTTTTTTTGTGTTTTTTGCATTGTTTCGTGTTTTGATTTTTCTTTTAGAAAAAAGGGGGTGCCGTGAAATAGATTTGTTTTTAATGTAAAACATTAGCTATCAAATGAGATAATATTTTCAATGTTTAGTAAATAGGTAACAACTTTTTGACACATCAAAAATAAAATATGAATAGAAGAAGATGCAAGGTATACATCAATAAAACACCTACCCAACATCACACAACTGAACGGCATGCAATTCGCTGTTTCTACTGTATAATATTGTCAGTTCAAATATACACCACTTTTCGCGTGCAAGGGGTGGAGTTTTGGTTATAACGGAATTATAGTGAAGTATATTAGTCAAAAACTTTGATTTTTAGCGCGTGACTTTCTTCAGCGCAGTCTTACGTAAAATAGGCGATCGCGTTACAGTGTTGTACAGTGCCATTAATCTGAGTAGATGTACATTTTATATCACAGTATAATATCGGCAACAGACGAAGCATCAGCATGATTTCATCGTATACGATTAAAACTGCTAAAGTCTGTTTTCAGTCGAAGTCAGAGTAACACTGGCATAACCGTTCCGTGAGGGAGAAAACAGTCGTAAGACGATGTTGACATCACAATGGTACCAGATTTAACTGGAATGTGGAGAAACAATCCACTAAGTTGACGTCAATTTACAGGGAGAAGATGTGAGAAATCGGTCTACACTGCAGTATAAGAGGAAGAATCAACAGATAACACTGCCGAAGAAGCAGTTTAAGTGATAGCACCCAGACAGAGTATTACAGAACAAAGACAATTGCATATTGAAAACGGCTCTTTTTAGAGCCACACAATCATTTCAAAAAGAGTATGACTATTGTTGATATGAAAATATATAAAAACGAAAGAAGGAATTTTTTTTTTCATTCCCTCTTCATTTACATTTTGCTTGTTTGAATTTGTCTCCAGAAAATTAGTAAGACTTACATAGAGCGTGCAAGGACGTTTGTGCTATTTTCCCAAAATGGTTTGTGTGTAAATTCTTTTATTTTGCGCTTGACTTGACTACCAGAAGGTATAGAACGACTAATTCGGGGCCGGTCACAAAGAACATACAAGAAAGTAGTACATATGTTAAACAAAATAGTTCCTACGCATAACTGCAGTAACTTTGTCACAAAGTACAAAAACATGGGTAATTTTGGTATCAAATGATGCTCAAAGTCTTGGGATTACTGTAGAACTCTTGAAGAAAGTTTCTCATGAATAATAAAATACATATATGAAATTATGATAGAGGACATATTTGCCCTGTTGCTCACATCAGAAGTACCTGTTTTTATATTAGCCAACTTCCGGGAACCAGTGCGCTCTAATATGAAAATAAAGAAATGTTAAATTTGTCAGAACAAGTCAGGATTACGTAAAGTTTTACTATGAAATGATTGCCACTTTATTTGAACTTAAGACAGAATAGCTTTAAAGGCTTAAGAGTGCCTAATAGAAAGTAATGGGCTATGAATTAGTGGATTTATTCCAGAAAACACATTTGAAGCAAGTGCGTATGTGCGTTTCAGGAGCATTCTTTCTTTCTTCGCTCAGAAAATACCAAAACAAGAAAGCAAATAAGTAGACTAGACACATTTGTAATAGCTTTACGATTTGATTTCCTGACATAATGGCTGTAATATGCATGAAATATTTGCTACAAGACTTTAAGTAGAAAACTTTCAAATGAATCCGCTATATTTGATATAAAGCAAAACTGGCAATGCTATCAGATTTATATGATAGTATATTTTTTTCAGCCATCTGCGCACACGGAAAATTAATTGATGCACGAATAAAAGGAGATGTGAGGTACTAGAATACGTCAATGAGACAGTAACCCAACTACAGAAATAACCGAAAGACATCTAGAGGGAGACGTGTAATACAACAAAAGACATGTGTCCTAACAATATGTATTATAAGTGCTGTCAGATTTATATATTTTTTCGGGGCCTCGGTGGCCGAGTGGTCTAAGTAGTCGAACTACTGTATCACTAGCCTGTCAACACCGAGGTTGTGAGTTCGAATCACGCACGGGGCTTGTGTACTCAACTCTAATCTTTATTGACTAGGATTGTCAGTTTTCCAACCGAAGGTCGGTGATTCTCTCCAGGCACTCCGGCTTCCTCCGTCAATAAAAACTGACCGCCACGAAATAGCATAATAGTGTTGAAAGTGTCGTTAAACACCAATCAATCAATCAAATTATATATTTTTTCAGCCAGCATTGTACACGAAAAATCAAGTATGAAATAGAAGGAGAATCAAATGAGAATTATACGTCAATGGAACAGCAGCCCAACGACAGAAACGAATAAAAAAAACCATCTTGATGTATACATACAGTCTTCGACAAATAAATATTCTCTAAATAAAAGGGGGGGGGGGGGGGGCATGACGATATAAAATACGACCAATAACGAAAAAGTTCCTTACTGACGTGGGACACAGACACGTTTACGAAAATAAAATGTATCGGGGTTAAACTAAAGTCTTTTGTTTACATCTCAACCATCCACCTTATATCTTACAACATTACTAGGAGAGAAAAGGGAAAAAGTTACATCTAAGATTTAATCCCGTCGCCTCAGTGTGCGTACGGGTTTCACTCAGTCCCAACGAGGGCTAAGTTCCCAACAGAATAGACTGTAATTACTAGACTGCGGTTAGATTAGATATTTTGCGTTGAAAACTTATATGTAAAAATTGATTCATGAAAAAGGTATAATAATACGGAATTATTTCAAAGTTTTGCAAAATTTGTCTTTGTTATCAGGAAGAAACCATGATAAAGACTCGTTTTATCATTGAGTCGTTGTTTAAATTTTTTTGGCACTATTTAATTTTAATCTGTGCAGATCACAACTTCAAAAAATACGAAAAATGCCAAAAACCCTACAAACGTATATAATACGTATATAAACGATCCAGATCTTTGCCAATACCTTCTCTGAGGAAATTTTGCAAATTGTGTACTATAAAAGGGTTTCAAACCCTATACATCATATGCTAACCTCTGAAAGAAGTAGCTTGTTTTGTTTCGTATTATGCATGGAAAACCTTTTTTTGTGTTTTTTGCATTGTTTCGTGTTTTGATTTTTCTTTTAGAAAAAAGGGGGTGCCGTGAAATAGATTTGTTTTTAATGTAAAACATTAGCTATCAAATGAGATAATATTTTCAATGTTTAGTAAATAGGTAACAACTTTTTGACACATCAAAAATAAAATATGAATAGAAGAAGATGCAAGGTATACATCAATAAAACACCTACCCAACATCACACAACTGAACGGCATGCAATTCGCTGTTTCTACTGTATAATATTGTCAGTTCAAATATACACCACTTTTCGCGTGCAAGGGGTGGAGTTTTGGTTATAACGGAATTATAGTGAAGTATATTAGTCAAAAACTTTGATTTTTAGCGCGTGACTTTCTTCAGCGCAGTCTTACGTAAAATAGGCGATCGCGTTACAGTGTTGTACAGTGCCATTAATCTGAGTAGATGTACATTTTATATCACAGTATAATATCGGCAACAGACGAAGCATCAGCATGATTTCATCGTATACGATTAAAACTGCTAAAGTCTGTTTTCAGTCGAAGTCAGAGTAACACTGGCATAACCGTTCCGTGAGGGAGAAAACAGTCGTAAGACGATGTTGACATCACAATGGTACCAGATTTAACTGGAATGTGGAGAAACAATCCACTAAGTTGACGTCAATTTACAGGGAGAAGATGTGAGAAATCGGTCTACACTGCAGTATAAGAGGAAGAATCAACAGATAACACTGCCGAAGAAGCAGTTTAAGTGATAGCACCCAGACAGAGTATTACAGAACAAAGACAATTGCATATTGAAAACGGCTCTTTTTAGAGCCACACAATCATTTCAAAAAGAGTATGACTATTGTTGATATGAAAATATATAAAAACGAAAGAAGGAATTTTTTTTTTCATTCCCTCTTCATTTACATTTTGCTTGTTTGAATTTGTCTCCAGAAAATTAGTAAGACTTACATAGAGCGTGCAAGGACGTTTGTGCTATTTTCCCAAAATGGTTTGTGTGTAAATTCTTTTATTTTGCGCTTGACTTGACTACCAGAAGGTATAGAACGACTAATTCGGGGCCGGTCACAAAGAACATACAAGAAAGTAGTACATATGTTAAACAAAATAGTTCCTACGCATAACTGCAGTAACTTTGTCACAAAGTACAAAAACATGGGTAATTTTGGTATCAAATGATGCTCAAAGTCTTGGGATTACTGTAGAACTCTTGAAGAAAGTTTCTCATGAATAATAAAATACATATATGAAATTATGATAGAGGACATATTTGCCCTGTTGCTCACATCAGAAGTACCTGTTTTTATATTAGCCAACTTCCGGGAACCAGTGCGCTCTAATATGAAAATAAAGAAATGTTAAATTTGTCAGAACAAGTCAGGATTACGTAAAGTTTTACTATGAAATGATTGCCACTTTATTTGAACTTAAGACAGAATAGCTTTAAAGGCTTAAGAGTGCCTAATAGAAAGTAATGGGCTATGAATTAGTGGATTTATTCCAGAAAACACATTTGAAGCAAGTGCGTATGTGCGTTTCAGGAGCATTCTTTCTTTCTTCGCTCAGAAAATACCAAAACAAGAAAGCAAATAAGTAGACTAGACACATTTGTAATAGCTTTACGATTTGATTTCCTGACATAATGGCTGTAATATGCATGAAATATTTGCTACAAGACTTTAAGTAGAAAACTTTCAAATGAATCCGCTATATTTGATATAAAGCAAAACTGGCAATGCTATCAGATTTATATGATAGTATATTTTTTTCAGCCATCTGCGCACACGGAAAATTAATTGATGCACGAATAAAAGGAGATGTGAGGTACTAGAATACGTCAATGAGACAGTAACCCAACTACAGAAATAACCGAAAGACATCTAGAGGGAGACGTGTAATACAACAAAAGACATGTGTCCTAACAATATGTATTATAAGTGCTGTCAGATTTATATATTTTTTCGGGGCCTCGGTGGCCGAGTGGTCTAAGTAGTCGAACTACTGTATCACTAGCCTGTCAACACCGAGGTTGTGAGTTCGAATCACGCACGGGGCTTGTGTACTCAACTCTAATCTTTATTGACTAGGATTGTCAGTTTTCCAACCGAAGGTCGGTGATTCTCTCCAGGCACTCCGGCTTCCTCCGTCAATAAAAACTGACCGCCACGAAATAGCATAATAGTGTTGAAAGTGTCGTTAAACACCAATCAATCAATCAAATTATATATTTTTTCAGCCAGCATTGTACACGAAAAATCAAGTATGAAATAGAAGGAGAATCAGATGAGAATTATACGTCAATGGAACAGCAGCCCAACGACAGAAACGAATAAAAAAAACCATCTTGATGTATACATACAGTCTTCGACAAATAAATATTCTCTAGATAAAAGGGGGGGGGGGGGGGCATGACGATATAAAATACGACCAATAACGAAAAAGTTCCTTACTGACGTGGGACACAGACACGTTTACGAAAATAAAATGTATCGGGGTTAAACTAAAGTCTTTTGTTTACATCTCAACCATCCACCTTATATCTTACAACATTACTAGGAGAGAAAAGGGAAAAAGTTACATCTAAGATTTAATCCCGTCGCCTCAGTGTGCGTACGGGTTTCACTCAGTCCCAACGAGGGCTAAGTTCCCAACAGAATAGACTGTAATTACTAGACTGCGGTTAGATTAGATATTTTGCGTTGAAAACTTATATGTAAAAATTGATTCATGAAAAAGGTATAATAATACGGAATTATTTCAAAGTTTTGCAAAATTTGTCTTTGTTATCAGGAAGAAACCATGATAAAGACTCGTTTTATCATTGAGTCGTTGTTTAAATTTTTTTGGCACTATTTAATTTTAATCTGTGCAGATCACAACTTCAAAAAATACGAAAAATGCCAAAAACCCTACAAACGTATATAATACGTATATAAACGATCCAGATCTTTGCCAATACCTTCTCTGAGGAAATTTTGCAAATTGTGTACTATAAAAGGGTTTCAAACCCTATACATCATATGCTAACCTCTGAAAGAAGTAGCTTGTTTTGTTTCGTATTATGCATGGAAAACCTTTTTTTGTGTTTTTTGCATTGTTTCGTGTTTTGATTTTTCTTTTAGAAAAAAGGGGGTGCCGTGAAATAGATTTGTTTTTAATGTAAAACATTAGCTATCAAATGAGATAATATTTTCAATGTTTAGTAAATAGGTAACAACTTTTTGACACATCAAAAATAAAATATGAATAGAAGAAGATGCAAGGTATACATCAATAAAACACCTACCCAACATCACACAACTGAACGGCATGCAATTAGCTGTTTCTACTGTATAATATTGTCAGTTCAAATATACACCACTTTTCGCGTGCAAGGGGTGGAGTTTTGGTTATAACGGAATTATAGTGAAGTATATTAGTCAAAAACTTTGATTTTTAGCGCGTGACTTTCTTCAGCGCAGGCTTACGTAAAATAGGCGATCGCGTTACAGTGTTGTACAGTGCCATTAATCTGAGTAGATGTACATTTTATATCACAGTATAATATCGGCAGCAGACGAAGCATCAGCATGATTTCATCGTATACGATTAAAACTGCTAAAGTCTGTTTTCAGTCGAAGTCAGAGTAACACTGGCATAACCGTTCCGTGAGGGAGAAAACAGTCGTAAGACGAAGTTGACATCACAATGGTACCAGATTTAACTGGAATGTGGAGAAACAATCCACTAAGTTGACGTCAATTTACAGGGAGAAGATGTGAGAAATCGGTCTACACTGCAGTATAAGAGGAAGAATCAACAGATAACACTGCCGAAGAAGCAGTTTAAGTGATAGCACCCAGACAGACTATTACAGAACAAAGACAATTGCATATTGAAAACGGCTCTTTTTAGAGCCACACAATCATTTCAAAAAGAGTATGACTATTGTTGATATGAAAATATATAAAAACGAAAGAAGGAATTTTTTTTTTTCATTCCCTCTTCATTTACATTTTGCTTGTTTGAATTTGTCTCCAGAAAATTAGTTAGACTTACATAGAGCGTGCAAGGACGTTTGTGCTTTTTTCCCAAAATGGTTTGTGTGTAAATTCTTTTATTTTGCGCTTGACTTGACTACCAGAAGGTATAGAACGACTAATTCGGGGCCGGTCACAAAGAACATACAAGAAAGTAGTACATATGTTAAACAAAATAGTTCCTACGCATAACTGCAGTAACTTTGTCACAAAGTACAAAAACATGGGTAATTTTGGTATCAAATGATGCTCAAAGTCTTGGGATTACTGTAGAACTCTTGAAGAAAGTTTCTCATGAATAATAAAATACATATATGAAATTATGATAGAGGACATATTTGCCCTGTTGCTCACATCAGAAGTACCTGTTTTTATATTAGCCAACTTCCGGGAACCAGTGCGCTCTAATATGAAAATAAAGAAATGTTAAATTTGTCAGAACAAGTCAGGATTACGTAAAGTTTTACTATGAAATGATTGCCACTTTATTTGAACTTAAGACAGAATAGCTTTAAAGGCTTAAGAGTGCCTAATAGAAAGTAATGGGCTATGAATTAGTGGATTTATTCCAGAAAACACATTTGAAGCAAGTGCGTATGTGCGTTTCAGGAGCATTCTTTCTTTCTTCGCTCAGAAAATACCAAAACAAGAAAGCAAATAAGTAGACTAGACACATTTGTAATAGCTTTACGATTTGATTTCCTGACATAATGGCTGTAATATGCATGAAATATTTGCTACAAGACTTTAAGTAGAAAACTTTCAAATGAATCCGCTATATTTGATATAAAGCAAAACTGGCAATGCTATCAGATTTATATGATAGTATATTTTTTTCAGCCATCTGCGCACACGGAAAATTAATTGATGCACGAATAAAAGGAGATGTGAGGTACTAGAATACGTCAATGAGACAGTAACCCAACTACAGAAATAACCGAAAGACATCTAGAGGGAGACGTGTAATACAACAAAAGACATGTGTCCTAACAATATGTATTATAAGTGCTGTCAGATTTATATATTTTTTCGGGGCCTCGGTGGCCGAGTGGTCTAAGTAGTCGAACTACTGTATCACTAGCCTGTCAACACCGAGGTTGTGAGTTCGAATCACGCACGGGGCTTGTGTACTCAACTCTAATCTTTATTGACTAGGATTGTCAGTTTTCCAACCGAAGGTCGGTGATTCTCTCCAGGCACTCCGGCTTCCTCCGTCAATAAAAACTGACCGCCACGAAATAGCATAATAGTGTTGAAAGTGTCGTTAAACACCAATCAATCAATCAAATTATATATTTTTTCAGCCAGCATTGTACACGAAAAATCAAGTATGAAATAGAAGGAGAATCAGATGAGAATTATACGTCAATGGAACAGCAGCCCAACGACAGAAACGAATAAAAAAAACCATCTTGATGTATACATACAGTCTTCGACAAATAAATATTCTCTAGATAAAAGGGGGGGGGGGCATGACGATATAAAATACGACCAATAACGAAAAAGTTCCTTACTGACGTGGGACACAGACACGTTTACGAAAATAAAATGTATCGGGGTTAAACTAAAGTCTTTTGTTTACATCTCAACCATCCACCTTATATCTTACAACATTACTAGGAGAGAAAAGGGAAAAAGTTACATCTAAGATTTAATCCCGTCGCCTCAGTGTGCGTACGGGTTTCACTCAGTCCCAACGAGGGCTAAGTTCCCAACAGAATAGACTGTAATTACTAGACTGCGGTTAGATTAGATATTTTGCGTTGAAAACTTATATGTAAAAATTGATTCATGAAAAAGGTATAATAATACGGAATTATTTCAAAGTTTTGCAAAATTTGTCTTTGTTATCAGGAAGAAACCATGATAAAGACTCGTTTTATCATTGAGTCGTTGTTTAAATTTTTTTGGCACTATTTAATTTTAATCTGTGCAGATCACAACTTCAAAAAATACGAAAAATGCCAAAAACCCTACAAACGTATATAATACGTATATAAACGATCCAGATCTTTGCCAATACCTTCTCTGAGGAAATTTTGCAAATTGTGTACTATAAAAGGGTTTCAAACCCTATACATCATATGCTAACCTCTGAAAGAAGTAGCTTGTTTTGTTTCGTATTATGCATGGAAAACCTTTTTTTGTGTTTTTTGCATTGTTTCGTGTTTTGATTTTTCTTTTAGAAAAAAGGGGGTGCCGTGAAATAGATTTGTTTTTAATGTAAAACATTAGCTATCAAATGAGATAATATTTTCAATGTTTAGTAAATAGGTAACAACTTTTTGACACATCAAAAATAAAATATGAATAGAAGAAGATGCAAGGTATACATCAATAAAACACCTACCCAACATCACACAACTGAACGGCATGCAATTAGCTGTTTCTACTGTATAATATTGTCAGTTCAAATATACACCACTTTTCGCGTGCAAGGGGTGGAGTTTTGGTTATAACGGAATTATAGTGAAGTATATTAGTCAAAAACTTTGATTTTTAGCGCGTGACTTTCTTCAGCGCAGGCTTACGTAAAATAGGCGATCGCGTTACAGTGTTGTACAGTGCCATTAATCTGAGTAGATGTACATTTTATATCACAGTATAATATCGGCAACAGACGAAGCATCAGCATGATTTCATCGTATACGATTAAAACTGCTAAAGTCTGTTTTCAGTCGAAGTCAGAGTAACACTGGCATAACCGTTCCGTGAGGGAGAAAACAGTCGTAAGACGAAGTTGACATCACAATGGTACCAGATTTAACTGGAATGTGGAGAAACAATCCACTAAGTTGACGTCAATTTACAGGGAGAAGATGTGAGAAATCGGTCTACACTGCAGTATAAGAGGAAGAATCAACAGATAACACTGCCGAAGAAGCAGTTTAAGTGATAGCACCCAGACAGAGTATTACAGAACAAAGACAATTGCATATTGAAAACGGCTCTTTTTAGAGCCACACAATCATTTCAAAAAGAGTATGACTATTGTTGATATGAAAATATATAAAAACGAAAGAAGGAATTTTTTTTTTTCATTCCCTCTTCATTTACATTTTGCTTGTTTGAATTTGTCTCCAGAAAATTAGTTAGACTTACATAGAGCGTGCAAGGACGTTTGTGCTTTTTTCCCAAAATGGTTTGTGTGTAAATTCTTTTATTTTGCGCTTGACTTGACTACCAGAAGGTATAGAACGACTAATTCGGGGCCGGTCACAAAGAACATACAAGAAAGTAGTACATATGTTAAACAAAATAGTTCCTACGCATAACTGCAGTAACTTTGTCACAAAGTACAAAAACATGGGTAATTTTGGTATCAAATGATGCTCAAAGTCTTGGGATTACTGTAGAACTCTTGAAGAAAGTTTCTCATGAATAATAAAATACATATATGAAATTATGATAGAGGACATATTTGCCCTGTTGCTCACATCAGAAGTACCTGTTTTTATATTAGCCAACTTCCGGGAACCAGTGCGCTCTAATATGAAAATAAAGAAATGTTAAATTTGTCAGAACAAGTCAGGATTACGTAAAGTTTTACTATGAAATGATTGCCACTTTATTTGAACTTAAGACAGAATAGCTTTAAAGGCTTAAGAGTGCCTAATAGAAAGTAATGGGCTATGAATTAGTGGATTTATTCCAGAAAACACATTTGAAGCAAGTGCGTATGTGCGTTTCAGGAGCATTCTTTCTTTCTTCGCTCAGAAAATACCAAAACAAGAAAGCAAATAAGTAGACTAGACACATTTGTAATAGCTTTACGATTTGATTTCCTGACATAATGGCTGTAATATGCATGAAATATTTGCTACAAGACTTTAAGTAGAAAACTTTCAAATGAATCCGCTATATTTGATATAAAGCAAAACTGGCAATGCTATCAGATTTATATGATAGTATATTTTTTTCAGCCATCTGCGCACACGGAAAATTAATTGATGCACGAATAAAAGGAGATGTGAGGTACTAGAATACGTCAATGAGACAGTAACCCAACTACAGAAATAACCGAAAGACATCTAGAGGGAGACGTGTAATACAACAAAAGACATGTGTCCTAACAATATGTATTATAAGTGCTGTCAGATTTATATATTTTTTCGGGGCCTCGGTGGCCGAGTGGTCTAAGTAGTCGAACTACTGTATCACTAGCCTGTCAACACCGAGGTTGTGAGTTCGAATCACGCACGGGGCTTGTGTACTCAACTCTAATCTTTATTGACTAGGATTGTCAGTTTTCCAACCGAAGGTCGGTGATTCTCTCCAGGCACTCCGGCTTCCTCCGTCAATAAAAACTGACCGCCACGAAATAGCATAATAGTGTTGAAAGTGTCGTTAAACACCAATCAATCAATCAAATTATATATTTTTTCAGCCAGCATTGTACACGAAAAATCAAGTATGAAATAGAAGGAGAATCAGATGAGAATTATACGTCAATGGAACAGCAGCCCAACGACAGAAACGAATAAAAAAAACCATCTTGATGTATACATACAGTCTTCGACAAATAAATATTCTCTAAATAAAAGGGGGGGGGCATGACGATATAAAATACGACCAATAACGAAAAAGTTCCTTACTGACGTGGGACACAGACACGTTTACGAAAATAAAATGTATCGGGGTTAAACTAAAGTCTTTTGTTTACATCTCAACCATCCACCTTATATCTTACAACATTACTAGGAGAGAAAAGGGAAAAAGTTACATCTAAGATTTAATCCCGTCGCCTCAGTGTGCGTACGGGTTTCACTCAGTCCCAACGAGGGCTAAGTTCCCAACAGAATAGACTGTAATTACTAGACTGCGGTTAGATTAGATATTTTGCGTTGAAAACTTATATGTAAAAATTGATTCATGAAAAAGGTATAATAATACGGAATTATTTCAAAGTTTTGCAAAATTTGTCTTTGTTATCAGGAAGAAACCATGATAAAGACTCGTTTTATCATTGAGTCGTTGTTTAAATTTTTTTGGCACTATTTAATTTTAATCTGTGCAGATCACAACTTCAAAAAATACGAAAAATGCCAAAAACCCTACAAACGTATATAATACGTATATAAACGATCCAGATCTTTGCCAATACCTTCTCTGAGGAAATTTTGCAAATTGTGTACTATAAAAGGGTTTCAAACCCTATACATCATATGCTAACCTCTGAAAGAAGTAGCTTGTTTTGTTTCGTATTATGCATGGAAAACCTTTTTTTGTGTTTTTTGCATTGTTTCGTGTTTTGATTTTTCTTTTAGAAAAAAGGGGGTGCCGTGAAATAGATTTGTTTTTAATGTAAAACATTAGCTATCAAATGAGATAATATTTTCAATGTTTAGTAAATAGGTAACAACTTTTTGACACATCAAAAATAAAATATGAATAGAAGAAGATGCAAGGTATACATCAATAAAACACCTACCCAACATCACACAACTGAACGGCATGCAATTAGCTGTTTCTACTGTATAATATTGTCAGTTCAAATATACACCACTTTTCGCGTGCAAGGGGTGGAGTTTTGGTTATAACGGAATTATAGTGAAGTATATTAGTCAAAAACTTTGATTTTTAGCGCGTGACTTTCTTCAGCGCAGGCTTACGTAAAATAGGCGATCGCGTTACAGTGTTGTACAGTGCCATTAATCTGAGTAGATGTACATTTTATATCACAGTATAATATCGGCAACAGACGAAGCATCAGCATGATTTCATCGTATACGATTAAAACTGCTAAAGTCTGTTTTCAGTCGAAGTCAGAGTAACACTGGCATAACCGTTCCGTGAGGGAGAAAACAGTCGTAAGACGATGTTGACATCACAATGGTACCAGATTTAACTGGAATGTGGAGAAACAATCCACTAAGTTGACGTCAATTTACAGGGAGAAGATGTGAGAAATCGGTCTACACTGCAGTATAAGAGGAAGAATCAACAGATAACACTGCCGAAGAAGCAGTTTAAGTGATAGCACCCAGACAGAGTATTACAGAACAAAGACAATTGCATATTGAAAACGGCTCTTTTTAGAGCCACACAATCATTTCAAAAAGAGTATGACTATTGTTGATATGAAAATATATAAAAACGAAAGAAGGAATTTTTTTTTTCATTCCCTCTTCATTTACATTTTGCTTGTTTGAATTTGTCTCCAGAAAATTAGTAAGACTTACATAGAGCGTGCAAGGACGTTTGTGCTATTTTCCCAAAATGGTTTGTGTGTAAATTCTTTTATTTTGCGCTTGACTTGACTACCAGAAGGTATAGAACGACTAATTCGGGGCCGGTCACAAAGAACATACAAGAAAGTAGTACATATGTTAAACAAAATAGTTCCTACGCATAACTGCAGTAACTTTGTCACAAAGTACAAAAACATGGGTAATTTTGGTATCAAATGATGCTCAAAGTCTTGGGATTACTGTAGAACTCTTGAAGAAAGTTTCTCATGAATAATAAAATACATATATGAAATTATGATAGAGGACATATTTGCCCTGTTGCTCACATCAGAAGTACCTGTTTTTATATTAGCCAACTTCCGGGAACCAGTGCGCTCTAATATGAAAATAAAGAAATGTTAAATTTGTCAGAACAAGTCAGGATTACGTAAAGTTTTACTATGAAATGATTGCCACTTTATTTGAACTTAAGACAGAATAGCTTTAAAGGCTTAAGAGTGCCTAATAGAAAGTAATGGGCTATGAATTAGTGGATTTATTCCAGAAAACACATTTGAAGCAAGTGCGTATGTGCGTTTCAGGAGCATTCTTTCTTTCTTCGCTCAGAAAATACCAAAACAAGAAAGCAAATAAGTAGACTAGACACATTTGTAATAGCTTTACGATTTGATTTCCTGACATAATGGCTGTAATATGCATGAAATATTTGCTACAAGACTTTAAGTAGAAAACTTTCAAATGAATCCGCTATATTTGATATAAAGCAAAACTGGCAATGCTATCAGATTTATATGATAGTATATTTTTTTCAGCCATCTGCGCACACGGAAAATTAATTGATGCACGAATAAAAGGAGATGTGAGGTACTAGAATACGTCAATGAGACAGTAACCCAACTACAGAAATAACCGAAAGACATCTAGAGGGAGACGTGTAATACAACAAAAGACATGTGTCCTAACAATATGTATTATAAGTGCTGTCAGATTTATATATTTTTTCGGGGCCTCGGTGGCCGAGTGGTCTAAGTAGTCGAACTACTGTATCACTAGCCTGTCAACACCGAGGTTGTGAGTTCGAATCACGCACGGGGCTTGTGTACTCAACTCTAATCTTTATTGACTAGGATTGTCAGTTTTCCAACCGAAGGTCGGTGATTCTCTCCAGGCACTCCGGCTTCCTCCGTCAATAAAAACTGACCGCCACGAAATAGCATAATAGTGTTGAAAGTGTCGTTAAACACCAATCAATCAATCAAATTATATATTTTTTCAGCCAGCATTGTACACGAAAAATCAAGTATGAAATAGAAGGAGAATCAGATGAGAATTATACGTCAATGGAACAGCAGCCCAACGACAGAAACGAATAAAAAAAACCATCTTGATGTATACATACAGTCTTCGACAAATAAATATTCTCTAAATAAAAAAGTTCCTTACTGACGTGGGACACAGACACGTTTACGAAAATAAAATGTATCGGGGTTAAACTAAAGTCTTTTGTTTACATCTCAACCATCCACCTTATATCTTACAACATTACTAGGAGAGAAAAGGGAAAAAGTTACATCTAAGATTTAATCCCGTCGCCTCAGTGTGCGTACGGGTTTCACTCAGTCCCAACGAGGGCTAAGTTCCCAACAGAATAGATTGTCATTACTAGACTGCGGTTAGATTAGATATTTTGCGTTGAAAACTTATATGTAAAAATTGATTCATGAAAAAGGTATAATAATACGGAATTATTTCAAAGTTTTGCAAAATTTGTCTTTGTTATCAGGAAGAAACCATGATAAAGACTCGTTTTATCATTGAGTCGTTGTTTAAATTTTTTTGGCACTATTTAATTTTAATCTGTGCAGATCACAACTTCAAAAAATACGAAAAATGCCAAAAACCCTACAAACGTATATAATACGTATATAAACGATCCAGATCTTTGCCAATACCTTCTCTGAGGAAATTTTGCAAATTATGTACTATAAAAGGGTTTCAAACCCTATACATCATATGCTAACCTCTGAAAGAAGTAGCTTGTTTTGTTTCGTATTATGCATGGAAAACCTTTTTTTGTGTTTTTTGCATTGTTTCGTGTTTTGATTTTTCTTTTAGAAAAAAGGGGGTGCCGTGAAATAGATTTGTTTTTAATGTAAAACATTAGCTATCAAATGAGATAATATTTTCAATGTTTAGTAAATAGGTAACAACTTTTTGACACATCAAAAATAAAATATGAATAGAAGAAGATGCAAGGTATACATCAATAAAACACCTACCCAACATCACACAACTGAACGGCATGCAATTCGCTGTTTCTACTGTATAATATTGTCAGTTCAAATATACACCACTTTTCGCGTGCAAGGGGTGGAGTTTTGGTTATAACGGAATTATAGTGAAGTATATTAGTCAAAAACTTTGATTTTTAGCGCGTGACTTTCTTCAGCTCAGGCTTACGTAAAATAGGCGATCGAGTTACAGTGTTGTACAGTGCCATTAATCTGAGTAGATGTACATTTTATATCACAGTATAATATCGGCAACAGACGAAGCATCAGCATGATTTCATCGTATACGATTAAAACTGCTAAAGTCTGTTTTCAGTCGAAGTCAGAGTAACACTGGCATAACCGTTCCGTGAGGGAGAAAACAGTCATAAGACGAAGTTGACATCACAATGGTACCAGATTTAACTGGAATGTGGAGAAACAATCCACTAAGTTGACGTCAATTTACAGGGAGAAGATGTGAGAAATCGGTCTACACTGCAGTATAAGAGGAAGAATCAACAGATAACACTGCCGAAGAAGCAGTTTAAGTGATAGCACCCAGACAGACTATTACAGAACAAAGACAATTGCATATTGAAAACGGCTCTTTTTAGAGCCACACAATCATTTCAAAAAGAGTATGACTATTGTTGATATGAAAATATATAAAAACGAAACGGAAGGAATTTTTTTTTTTCATTCCCTCTTCATTTACATTTTGCTTGTTTGAATTTGTCTCCAGAAAATTAGTAAGACTTACATAGAGCGTGCAAGGACGTTTGTGCTATTTTCCCAAAATGGTTTGTGTGTAAATTCTTTTATTTTGCGCTTGACTTGACTACCAGAAGGTATAGAACGACTAATTCGGGGCCGGTCACAAAGAACATACAAGAAAGTAGTACATATGTTAAACAAAATAGTTCCTACGCATAACTGCAGTAACTTTGTCACAAAGTACAAAAACATGGGTAATTTTGGTATCAAATGATGCTCAAAGTCTTGGGATTACTGTAGAACTCTTGAAGAAAGTTTCTCATGAATAATAAAATACATATATGAAATTATGATAGAGGACATATTTGCCCTGTTGCTCACATCAGAAGTACCTGTTTTTATATTAGCCAACTTCCGGGAACCAGTGCGCTCTAATATGAAAATAAAGAAATGTTAAATTTGTCAGAACAAGTCAGGATTACGTAAAGTTTTACTATGAAATGATTGCCACTTTATTTGAACTTAAGACAGAATAGCTTTAAAGGCTTAAGAGTGCCTAATAGAAAGTAATGGGCTATGAATTAGTGGATTTATTCCAGAAAACACATTTGAAGCAAGTGCGTATGTGCGTTTCAGGAGCATTCTTTCTTTCTTCGCTCAGAAAATACCAAAACAAGAAAGCAAATAAGTAGACTAGACACATTTGTAATAGCTTTACGATTTGATTTCCTGACATAATGGCTGTAATATGCATGAAATATTTGCTACAAGACTTTAAGTAGAAAACTTTCAAATGAATCCGCTATATTTGATATAAAGCAAAACTGGCAATGCTATCAGATTTATATGATAGTATATTTTTTTCAGCCATCTGCGCACACGGAAAATTAATTGATGCACGAATAAAAGGAGATGTGAGGTACTAGAATACGTCAATGAGACAGTAACCCAACTACAGAAATAACCGAAAGACATCTAGAGGGAGACGTGTAATACAACAAAAGACATGTGTCCTAACAATATGTATTATAAGTGCTGTCAGATTTATATATTTTTTCGGGGCCTCGGTGGCCGAGTGGTCTAAGTAGTCGAACTACTGTATCACTAGCCTGTCAACACCGAGGTTGTGAGTTCGAATCACGCACGGGGCTTGTGTACTCAACTCTAATCTTTATTGACTAGGATTGTCAGTTTTCCAACCGAAGGTCGGTGATTCTCTCCAGGCACTCCGGCTTCCTCCGTCAATAAAAACTGACCGCCACGAAATAGCATAATAGTGTTGAAAGTGTCGTTAAACACCAATCAATCAATCAAATTATATATTTTTTCAGCCAGCATTGTACACGAAAAATCAAGTATGAAATAGAAGGAGAATCAGATGAGAATTATACGTCAATGGAACAGCAGCCCAACGACAGAAACGAATAAAAAAAACCATCTTGATGTATACATACAGTCTTCGACAAATAAATATTCTCTAAATAAAAAAGTTCCTTACTGACGTGGGACACAGACACGTTTACGAAAATAAAATGTATCGGGGTTAAACTAAAGTCTTTTGTTTACATCTCAACCATCCACCTTATATCTTACAACATTACTAGGAGAGAAAAGGGAAAAAGTTACATCTAAGATTTAATCCCGTCGCCTCAGTGTGCGTACGGGTTTCACTCAGTCCCAACGAGGGCTAAGTTCCCAACAGAATAGATTGTCATTACTAGACTGCGGTTAGATTAGATATTTTGCGTTGAAAACTTATATGTAAAAATTGATTCATGAAAAAGGTATAATAATACGGAATTATTTCAAAGTTTTGCAAAATTTGTCTTTGTTATCAGGAAGAAACCATGATAAAGACTCGTTTTATCATTGAGTCGTTGTTTAAATTTTTTTGGCACTATTTAATTTTAATCTGTGCAGATCACAACTTCAAAAAATACGAAAAATGCCAAAAACCCTACAAACGTATATAATACGTATATAAACGATCCAGATCTTTGCCAATACCTTCTCTGAGGAAATTTTGCAAATTATGTACTATAAAAGGGTTTCAAACCCTATACATCATATGCTAACCTCTGAAAGAAGTAGCTTGTTTTGTTTCGTATTATGCATGGAAAACCTTTTTTGTGTTTTTTGCATTGTTTCGTGTTTTGATTTTTCTTTTAGAAAAAAGGGGGTGCCGTGAAATAGATTTGTTTTTAATGTAAAACATTAGCTATCAAATGAGATAATATTTTCAATGTTTAGTAAATAGGTAACAACTTTTTGACACATCAAAAATAAAATATGAATAGAAGAAGATGCAAGGTATACATCAATAAAACACCTACCCAACATCACACAACTGAACGGCATGCAATTCGCTGTTTCTACTGTATAATATTGTCAGTTCAAATATACACCACTTTTCGCGTGCAAGGGGTGGAGTTTTGGTTATAACGGAATTATAGTGAAGTATATTAGTCAAAAACTTTGATTTTTAGCGCGTGACTTTCTTCAGCTCAGGCTTACGTAAAATAGGCGATCGAGTTACAGTGTTGTACAGTGCCATTAATCTGAGTAGATGTACATTTTATATCACAGTATAATATCGGCAACAGACGAAGCATCAGCATGATTTCATCGTATACGATTAAAACTGCTAAAGTCTGTTTTCAGTCGAAGTCAGAGTAACACTGGCATAACCGTTCCGTGAGGGAGAAAACAGTCATAAGACGAAGTTGACATCACAATGGTACCAGATTTAACTGGAATGTGGAGAAACAATCCACTAAGTTGACGTCAATTTACAGGGAGAAGATGTGAGAAATCGGTCTACACTGCAGTATAAGAGGAAGAATCAACAGATAACACTGCCGAAGAAGCAGTTTAAGTGATAGCACCCAGACAGACTATTACAGAACAAAGACAATTGCATATTGAAAACGGCTCTTTTTAGAGCCACACAATCATTTCAAAAAGAGTATGACTATTGTTGATATGAAAATATATAAAAACGAAACGGAAGGAATTTTTTTTTTTTCATTCCCTCTTCATTTACATTTTGCTTGTTTGAATTTGTCTCCAGAAAATTAGTAAGACTTACATAGAGCGTGCAAGGACGTTTGTGCTATTTTCCCAAAATGGTTTGTGTGTAAATTCTTTTATTTTGCGCTTGACTTGACTACCAGAAGGTATAGAACGACTAATTCGGGGCCGGTCACAAAGAACATACAAGAAAGTAGTACATATGTTAAACAAAATAGTTCCTACGCATAACTGCAGTAACTTTGTCACAAAGTACAAAAACATGGGTAATTTTGGTATCAAATGATGCTCAAAGTCTTGGGATTACTGTAGAACTCTTGAAGAAAGTTTCTCATGAATAATAAAATACATATATGAAATTATGATAGAGGACATATTTGCCCTGTTGCTCACATCAGAAGTACCTGTTTTTATATTAGCCAACTTCCGGGAACCAGTGCGCTCTAATATGAAAATAAAGAAATGTTAAATTTGTCAGAACAAGTCAGGATTACGTAAAGTTTTACTATGAAATGATTGCCACTTTATTTGAACTTAAGAAAGAATAGCTTTAAAGGCTTAAGAGTGCCTAATAGAAAGTAATAGGCTATGAATTAGTGGATTTATTCCAGAAAACACATTTGAAGCAAGTGCGTATGTGCGTTTCAGGAGCATTCTTTCTTTCTTCGCTCAGAAAATACCAAAACAAGAAAGCAAATAAGTAGACTAGACACATTTGTAATAGCTTTACGATTTGATTTCCTGACATAATGGCTGTAATATGCATGAAATATTTGCTACAAGACTTTAAGTAGAAAACTTTCAAATGAATCCGCTATATTTGATATAAAGCAAAACTGGCAATGCTATCAGATTTATATGATAGTATATTTTTTTCAGCCATCTGCGCACACGGAAAATTAATTGATGCACGAATAAAAGGAGATGTGAGGTACTAGAATACGTCAATGAGACAGTAACCCAACTACAGAAATAACCGAAAGACATCTAGAGGGAGACGTGTAATACAACAAAAGACATGTGTCCTAACAATATGTATTATAAGTGCTGTCAGATTTATATATTTTTTCGGGGCCTCGGTGGCCGAGTGGTCTAAGTAGTCGAACTACTGTATCACTAGCCTGTCAACACCGAGGTTGTGAGTTCGAATCACGCACGGGGCTTGTGTACTCAACTCTAATCTTTATTGACTAGGATTGTCAGTTTTCCAACCGAAGGTCGGTGATTCTCTCCAGGCACTCCGGCTTCCTCCGTCAATAAAAACTGACCGCCACGAAATAGCATAATAGTGTTGAAAGTGTCGTTAAACACCAATCAATCAATCAAATTATATATTTTTTCAGCCAGCATTGTACACGAAAAATCAAGTATGAAATAGAAGGAGAATCAGATGAGAATTATACGTCAATGGAACAGCAGCCCAACGACAGAAACGAATAAAAAAAACCATCTTGATGTCTACATACAGTCTTCGACAAATAAATATTCTCTAAATAAAAGGGGGGGGGGCATGACGATATAAAATACGACCAATAACGAAAAAGTTCCTTACTGACGTGGGACACAGACACGTTTACGAAAATAAAATGTATCGGGGTTAAACTAAAGTCTTTTGTTTACATCTCAACCATCCACCTTATATCTTACAACATTACTAGGAGAGAAAAGGGAAAAAGTTACATCTAAGATTTAATCCCGTCGCCTCAGTGTGCGTACGGGTTTCACTCAGTCCCAACGAGGGCTAAGTTCCCAACAGAATAGATTGTCATTACTAGACTGCGGTTAGATTAGATATTTTGCGTTGAAAACTTATATGTAAAAATTGATTCATGAAAAAGGTATAATAATACGGAATTATTTCAAAGTTTTGCAAAATTTGTCTTTGTTATCAGGAAGAAACCATGATAAAGACTCGTTTTATCATTGAGTCGTTGTTTAAATTTTTTTGGCACTATTTAATTTTAATCTGTGCAGATCACAACTTCAAAAAATACGAAAAATGCCAAAAACCCTACAAACGTATATAATACGTATATAAACGATCCAGATCTTTGCCAATACCTTCTCTGAGGAAATTTTGCAAATTATGTACTATAAAAGGGTTTCAAACCCTATACATCATATGCTAACCTCTGAAAGAAGTAGCTTGTTTTGTTTCGTATTATGCATGGAAAACCTTTTTTTGTGTTTTTTGCATTGTTTCGTGTTTTGATTTTTCTTTTAGAAAAAAGGGGGTGCCGTGAAATAGATTTGTTTTTAATGTAAAACATTAGCTATCAAATGAGATAATATTTTCAATGTTTAGTAAATAGGTAACAACTTTTTGACACATCAAAAATAAAATATGAATAGAAGAAGATGCAAGGTATACATCAATAAAACACCTACCCAACATCACACAACTGAACGGCATGCAATTCGCTGTTTCTACTGTATAATATTGTCAGTTCAAATATACACCACTTTTCGCGTGCAAGGAGTGGAGTTTTGGTTATAACGGAATTATAGTGAAGTATATTAGTCAAAAACTTTGATTTTTAGCGCGTGACTTTCTTCAGCGCAGGCTTACGTAAAATAGGCGATCGAGTTACAGTGTTGTACAGTGCCATTAATCTGAGTAGATGTACATTTTATATCACAGTATAATATCGGCAACAGACGAAGCATCAGCATGATTTCATCGTATACGATTAAAACTGCTAAAGTCTGTTTTCAGTCGAAGTCAGAGTAACACTGGCATAACCGTTCCGTGAGGGAGAAAACAGTCATAAGACGAAGTTGACATCACAATGGTACCAGATTTAACTGGAATGTGGAGAAACAATCCACTAAGTTGACGTCAATTTACAGGGAGAAGATGTGAGAAATCGGTCTACACTGCAGTATAAGAGGAAGAATCAACAGATAACACTGCCGAAGAAGCAGTTTAAGTGATAGCACCCAGACAGACTATTACAGAACAAAGACAATTGCATATTGAAAACGGCTCTTTTTAGAGCCACACAATCATTTCAAAAAGAGTATGACTATTGTTGATATGAAAATATATAAAAACGAAACGGAAGGAATTTTTTTTTTTCATTCCCTCTTCATTTACATTTTGCTTGTTTGAATTTGTCTCCAGAAAATTAGTAAGACTTACATAGAGCGTGCAAGGACGTTTGTGCTATTTTCCCAAAATGGTTTGTGTGTAAATTCTTTTATTTTGCGCTTGACTTGACTACCAGAAGGTATAGAACGACTAATTCGGGGCCGGTCACAAAGAACATACAAGAAAGTAGTACATATGTTAAACAAAATAGTTCCTACGCATAACTGCAGTAACTTTGTCACAAAGTACAAAAACATGGGTAATTTTGGTATCAAATGATGCTCAAAGTCTTGGGATTACTGTAGAACTCTTGAAGAAAGTTTCTCATGAATAATAAAATACATATATGAAATTATGATAGAGGACATATTTGCCCTGTTGCTCACATCAGAAGTACCTGTTTTTATATTAGCCAACTTCCGGGAACCAGTGCGCTCTAATATGAAAATAAAGAAATGTTAAATTTGTCAGAACAAGTCAGGATTACGTAAAGTTTTACTATGAAATGATTGCCACTTTATTTGAACTTAAGACAGAATAGCTTTAAAGGCTTAAGAGTGCCTAATAGAAAGTAATGGGCTATGAATTAGTGGATTTATTCCAGAAAACACATTTGAAGCAAGTGGGTATGTGCGTTTCAGGAGCATTCTTTCTTTCTTCGCTCAGAAAATACCAAAACAAGAAAGCAAATAAGTAGACTAGACACATTTGTAATAGCTTTACGATTTGATTTCCTGACATAATGGCTGTAATATGCATGAAATATTTGCTACAAGACTTTAAGTAGAAAACTTTCAAATGAATCCGCTATATTTGATATAAAGCAAAACTGGCAATGCTATCAGATTTATATGATAGTATATTTTTTTCAGCCATCTGCGCACACGGAAAATTAATTGATGCACGAATAAAAGGAGATGTGAGGTACTAGAATACGTCAATGAGACAGTAACCCAACTACAGAAATAACCGAAAGACATCTAGAGGGAGACGTGTAATACAACAAAAGACATGTGTCCTAACAATATGTATTATAAGTGCTGTCAGATTTATATATTTTTTCGGGGCCTCGGTGGCCGAGTGGTCTAAGTAGTCGAACTACTGTATCACTAGCCTGTCAACACCGAGGTTGTGAGTTCGAATCACGCACGGGGCTTGTGTACTCAACTCTAATCTTTATTGACTAGGATTGTCAGTTTTCCAACCGAAGGTCGGTGATTCTCTCCAGGCACTCCGGCTTCCTCCGTCAATAAAAACTGACCGCCACGAAATAGCATAATAGTGTTGAAAGTGTCGTTAAACACCAATCAATCAATCAAATTATATATTTTTTCAGCCAGCATTGTACACGAAAAATCAAGTATGAAATAGAAGGAGAATCAGATGAGAATTATACGTCAATGGAACAGCAGCCCAACGACAGAAACGAATAAAAAAAACCATCTTGATGTCTACATACAGTCTTCGACAAATAAATATTCTCTAAATAAAAGGGGGGGGGCATGACGATATAAAATACGACCAATAACGAAAAAGTTCCTTACTGACGTGGGACACAGACACGTTTACGAAAATAAAATGTATCGGGGTTAAACTAAAGTCTTTTGTTTACATCTCAACCATCCACCTTATATCTTACAACATTACTAGGAGAGAAAAGGGAAAAAGTTACATCTAAGATTTAATCCCGTCGCCTCAGTGTGCGTACGGGTTTCACTCAGTCCCAACGAGGGCTAAGTTCCCAACAGAATAGATTGTCATTACTAGACTGCGGTTAGATTAGATATTTTGCGTTGAAAACTTATATGTAAAAATTGATTCATGAAAAAGGTATAATAATACGGAATTATTTCAAAGTTTTGCAAAATTTGTCTTTGTTATCAGGAAGAAACCATGATAAAGACTCGTTTTATCATTGAGTCGTTGTTTAAATTTTTTTGGCACTATTTAATTTTAATCTGTGCAGATCACAACTTCAAAAAATACGAAAAATGCCAAAAACCCTACAAACGTATATAATACGTATATAAACGATCCAGATCTTTGCCAATACCTTCTCTGAGGAAATTTTGCAAATTATGTACTATAAAAGGGTTTCAAACCCTATACATCATATGCTAACCTCTGAAAGAAGTAGCTTGTTTTGTTTCGTATTATGCATGGAAAACCTTTTTTTGTGTTTTTTGCATTGTTTCGTGTTTTGATTTTTCTTTTAGAAAAAAGGGGGTGCCGTGAAATAGATTTGTTTTTAATGTAAAACATTAGCTATCAAATGAGATAATATTTTCAATGTTTAGTAAATAGGTAACAACTTTTTGACACATCAAAAATAAAATATGAATAGAAGAAGATGCAAGGTATACATCAATAAAACACCTACCCAACATCACACAACTGAACGGCATGCAATTCGCTGTTTCTACTGTATAATATTGTCAGTTCAAATATACACCACTTTTCGCGTGCAAGGGGTGGAGTTTTGGTTATAACGGAATTATAGTGAAGTATATTAGTCAAAAACTTTGATTTTTAGCGCGTGACTTTCTTCAGCGCAGGCTTACGTAAAATAGGCGATCGAGTTACAGTGTTGTACAGTGCCATTAATCTGAGTAGATGTACATTTTATATCACAGTATAATATCGGCAACAGACGAAGCATCAGCATGATTTCATCGTATACGATTAAAACTGCTAAAGTCTGTTTTCAGTCGAAGTCAGAGTAACACTGGCATAACCGTTCCGTGAGGGAGAAAACAGTCATAAGACGAAGTTGACATCACAATGGTACCAGATTTAACTGGAATGTGGAGAAACAATCCACTAAGTTGACGTCAATTTACAGGGAGAAGATGTGAGAAATCGGTCTACACTGCAGTATAAGAGGAAGAATCAACAGATAACACTGCCGAAGAAGCAGTTTAAGTGATAGCACCCAGACAGACTATTACAGAACAAAGACAATTGCATATTGAAAACGGCTCTTTTTAGAGCCACACAATCATTTCAAAAAGAGTATGACTATTGTTGATATGAAAATATATAAAAACGAAACGGAAGGAATTTTTTTTTTTCATTCCCTCTTCATTTACATTTTGCTTGTTTGAATTTGTCTCCAGAAAATTAGTAAGACTTACATAGAGCGTGCAAGGACGTTTGTGCTATTTTCCCAAAATGGTTTGTGTGTAAATTCTTTTATTTTGCGCTTGACTTGACTACCAGAAGGTATAGAACGACTAATTCGGGGCCGGTCACAAAGAACATACAAGAAAGTAGTACATATGTTAAACAAAATAGTTCCTACGCATAACTGCAGTAACTTTGTCACAAAGTACAAAAACATGGGTAATTTTGGTATCAAATGATGCTCAAAGTCTTGGGATTACTGTAGAACTCTTGAAGAAAGTTTCTCATGAATAATAAAATACATATATGAAATTATGATAGAGGACATATTTGCCCTGTTGCTCACATCAGAAGTACCTGTTTTTATATTAGCCAACTTCCGGGAACCAGTGCGCTCTAATATGAAAATAAAGAAATGTTAAATTTGTCAGAACAAGTCAGGATTACGTAAAGTTTTACTATGAAATGATTGCCACTTTATTTGAACTTAAGACAGAATAGCTTTAAAGGCTTAAGAGTGCCTAATAGAAAGTAATGGGCTATGAATTAGTGGATTTATTCCAGAAAACACATTTGAAGCAAGTGCGTATGTGCGTTTCAGGAGCATTCTTTCTTTCTTCGCTCAGAAAATACCAAAACAAGAAAGCAAATAAGTAGACTAGACACATTTGTAATAGCTTTACGATTTGATTTCCTGACATAATGGCTGTAATATGCATGAAATATTTGCTACAAGACTTTAAGTAGAAAACTTTCAAATGAATCCGCTATATTTGATATAAAGCAAAACTGGCAATACTATCAGATTTATATGATAGTATATTTTTTTCAGCCATCTGCGCACACGGAAAATTAATTGATGCACGAATAAAAGGAGATGTGAGGTACTAGAATACGTCAATGAGACAGTAACCCAACTACAGAAATAACCGAAAGACATCTAGAGGGAGACGTGTAATACAACAAAAGACATGTGTCCTAACAATATGTATTATAAGTGCTGTCAGATTTATATATTTTTTCGGGGCCTCGGTGGCCGAGTGGTCTAAGTAGTCGAACTACTGTATCACTAGCCTGTCAACACCGAGGTTGTGAATTCGAATCACGCACGGGGCTTGTGTACTCAACTCTAATATTTATTGACTAGGATTGTCAGTTTTCCAACCGAAGGTCGGTGATTCTCTCCAGGCACTCCGGCTTCCTCCGTCAATAAAAACTGACCGCCACGAAATAGCATAATAGTGTTGAAAGTGTCGTTAAATACCAATCAATCAATCAAATTATATATTTTTTCAGCCAGCATTGTACACGAAAAATCAAGTATGAAATAGAAGGAGAATCAGATGAGAATTATACGTCAATGGAACAGCAGCCCAACGACAGAAACGAATAAAAAAAACCATCTTGATGTATACATACAGTCTTCGACAAATAAATATTCTCTAAATAAAAGGGGGGGGGCATGACGATATAAAATACGACCAATAACGAAAAAGTTCCTTACTGACGTGGGACACAGACACGTTTACGAAAATAAAATGTATCGGGGTTAAACTAAAGTCTTTTGTTTACATCTCAACCATCCACCTTATATCTTACAACATTACTAGGAGAGAAAAGGGAAAATGTTACATCTAAGATTTAACCCGTCGCCTCAGTGTGCGTACGGGTTTCACTCAGTCCCAACGAGGGCTAAGTTCCCAACAGAATAGACTGTAATTACTAGACTGCGGTTAGATTAGATATTTTGCGTTGAAAACTTATATGTAAAAATTGATTCATGAAAAAGGTATAATAATACGGAATTATTTCAAAGTTTTGCAAAATTTGTCTTTGTTATCAGGAAGAAACCATGATAAAGACTCGTTTTATCATTGAGTCGTTGTTTAAATTTTTTTGGCACTATTTAATTTTAATCTGTGCAGATCACAACTTCAAAAAATACGAAAAATGCCAAAAACCCTACAAACGTATATAATACGTATATAAACGATCCAGATCTTTGCCAATACCTTCTCTGAGGAAATTTTGCAAATTGTGTACTATAAAAGGGTTTCAAACCCTATACATCATATGCTAACCTCTGAAAGAAGTAGCTTGTTTTGTTTCGTATTATGCATGGAAAACCTTTTTTTGTGTTTTTTGCATTGTTTCGTGTTTTGATTTTTCTTTTAGAAAAAAGGGGGTGCCGTGAAATAGATTTGTTTTTAATGTAAAACATTAGCTATCAAATGAGATAATATTTTCAATGTTTAGTAAATAGGTAACAACTTTTTGACACATCAAAAATAAAATATGAATAGAAGAAGATGCAAGGTATACATCAATAAAACACCTACCCAACATCACACAACTGAACGGCGTGCAATTCGCTGTTTCTACTGTATAATATTGTCAGTTCAAATATACACCACTTTTCGCGTGCAAGGGGTGGAGTTTTGGTTATAACGGAATTATAGTGAAGTATATTAGTCAAAAACTTTGATTTTTAGCGCGTGACTTTCTTCAGCGCAGGCTTACGTAAAATAGGCGATCGCGTTACAGTGTTGTACAGTGCCATTAATCTGAGTAGATGTACATTTTATATCACAGTATAATATCGGCAACAGACGAAGCATCAGCATGATTTCATCGTATACGATTAAAACTGCTAAAGTCTGTTTTCAGTCGAAGTCAGAGTAACACTGGCATAACCGTTCCGTGAGGGAGAAAACAGTCGTAAGACGAAGTTGACATCACAATGGTACCAGATTTAACTGGAATGTGGAGAAACAATCCACTAAGTTGACGTCAATTTACAGGAAGAAGATGTGAGAAATCGGTCTACACTGCAGTATAAGAGGAAGAATCAACAGATAACACTGCCGAAGAAGCAGTTTAAGTGATAGCACCCAGACAGACTATTACAGAACAAAGACAATTGCATATTGAAAACGGCTCTTTTTAGAGCCACACAATCATTTCAAAAAGAGTATGACTATTGTTGATATGAAAATATATAAAAACGAAAGAAGGAATTTTTTTTTTTCATTCCCTCTTCATTTACATTTTGCTTGTTTGAATTTGTCTCCAGAAAAATAGTAAGACTTACATAGAGCGTGCAAGGACGTTTGTGCTATTTTCCCAAAATGGTTTGTGTGTAAATTCTTTTATTTTGCGCTTGACTTGACTACCAGAAGGTATAGAACGACTAATTCGGGGCCGGTCACAAAGAACATACAAGAAAGTAGTACATATGTTAAACAAAATAGTTCCTACGCATAACTGCAGTAACTTTGTCACAAAGTACAAAAACATGGGTAATTTTGGTATCAAATGATGCTCAAAGTCTTGGGATTACTGTAGAACTCTTGAAGAAAGTTTCTCATGAATAATAAAATACATATATGAAATTATGATAGAGGACATATTTGCCCTGTTGCTCACATCAGAAGTACCTGTTTTTATATTAGCCAACTTCTGGGAACCAGTGCGCTCTAATATGAAAATAAAGAAATGTTAAATTTGTCAGAACAAGTCAGGATTACGTAAAGTTTTACTATGAAATGATTGCCACTTTATTTGAACTTAAGACAGAATAGCTTTAAAGGCTTAAGAGTGCCTAATAGAAAGTAATGGGCTATGAATTAGTGGATTTATTCCAGAAAACACATTTGAAGCAAGTGCGTATGTGCGTTTCAGGAGCATTCTTTCTTTCTTCGCTCAGAAAATACCAAAACAAGAAAGCAAATAAGTAGACTAGACACATTTGTAATAGCTTTACGATTTGATTTCCTGACATAATGGCTGTAATATGCATGAAATATTTGCTACAAGACTTTAAGTAGAAAACTTTCAAATGAATCCGCTATATTTGATATAAAGCAAAACTGGCAATGCTATCAGATTTATATGATAGTATATTTTTTTCAGCCATCTGCCCAAACGGAAAATTAATTGATGCACGAATAAAAGGAGATGTGAGGTACTAGAATACGTCAATGAGACAGTAACCCAACTACAGAAATAACCGAAAGACATCTAGAGGAAGACGTGTAATACAACAAAAGACATGTGTCCTAACAATATGTATTATAAGTGCTGTCAGATTTATATATTTTTTCTGGGCCTCGGTGGCCGAGTGGTCTAAGTAGTCGAACTACTGTATCACTAGCCTGTCAACACCGAGGTTGTGAGTTCGAATCACACACGGGGCTTGTGTACTCAACTCTAATCTTTATTGACTAGGATTGTCAGTTTTCCAACCGAAGGTCGGTGATTCTCTCCAGGCACTCCGGCTTCCTCCGTCAATAAAAACTGACCGCCACGAAATAGCATAATAGTGTTGAAAGTGTCGTTAAACACCAATCAATCAATCAAATTATATATTTTTTCAGCCAGCATTGTACACGAAAAATCAAGTATGAAATAGAAGGAGAATCAGATGGGAATTATACGTCAATGGAACAGCAGCCCAACGACAGAAACGAATAAAAAAAAACATCTTGATGTATACATACAGTCTTCGACAAATAAATATTCTCTAAATAAAGGGGGGGGGGGGGGGGGGTCATGACGATATAAAATACGACCAATAACGAAAAAGTTCCTTACTGACGTGGGACACAGACACGTTTACGAAAATAAAATGTATCGGGGTTAAACTAAAGTCTTTTGTTTACATCTCAACCATCCACCTTATATCTTACAACATTACTAGGAGAGAAAAGGGAAAAAGTTACATCTAAGATTTAATGCCGTCGCCTCAGTGTGCGTACGGGTTTCACTCAGTCCCAACGAGGGCTAAGTTCCCAACAGAATAGACTGTAATTACTAAACTGCGGTTAGATTAGAAACAAATGGAAGTTTTTAACGACCTTGACTGGATATACATCCCTCGCACGGTCGGCTCGGTGCCCGAAGGCGTTTGGTGAGCGTTTAAATAATTTTGTGCCATCGGTCAGGAACAGGTGGAGGACGCCATTTTGGTAGGCCGCCATCTTGGTTTTGTGAGTTGTTTTGGTTTTTCTTTTGTTGACTATTTTGATGTTATGTCTTCACAACGGCTGCTTTCAGGGCCAGATTGGTCAGCTTGGCAGCCCGCTAACCTCGATGATGGAGTACTGGTAGATGAGTCTCGGACGTAGTAATAACGATGACAGGAAGCATTATCAGGACCAGAGTCGTGAGACAGTGAAATGGCGGTCCATCATCTAACACCTAGGATACAGCCCTCGGACGTCACTCGGCATACCACTCCCCCATCCATAATGGGTTTTGGAGTGTATGTTGACGCGGGAATTTGCCCCTACGCGGATTATAGCCTAACGTAGTCTGTACAGCGTTGGATTGGTTTCTGTCATCGAAAGTAGTAAGTCGTTGATCCATCTAACTGTAAACCCTCATCGAAGATAGCGGGTAAAGGAGAGCTGACCCAGCACGTCCGTTCAGTTGTAATGACAGACGTGACTGTGTGTAATGATTAGATTAGATATTTTGCGTTGAAAACTTATATGTAAAAATTGATTCATGAAAAAGGTATAATAATACGGAATTATTTCAAAGTTTTGCAAAATTTGTCTTTGTTATCAGGAAGAAACCATGATAAAGTCTCGTTTTATCATTGAGTCGTTGTTTAAATTTTTTTGGCACTATTTAATTTTAATCTGTGCAGATCACAACTTCAAAAAATACGAAAAATGCCAAAAACCCTACAAACGTATATAATACGTATATAAACGATCCAGATCTTTGCCAATACCTTCTCTGAGGAAATTTTGCAAATTGTGTACTATAAAAGGGTTTCAAACCCTATACATCATATGCTAACCTCTGAAAGAAGTAGCTTGTTTTGTTTCGTATTATGCATGGAAAACCTTTTTTTGTGTTTTTTGCATTGTTTCGTGTTTTGATTTTTCTTTTAGAAAAAAGGGGGTGCCGTGAAATAGATTTGTTTTTAATGTAAAACATTAGCTATCAAATGAGATAATATTTTCAATGTTTAGTAAATAGGTAACAACTTTTTGACACATCAAAAATAAAATATGAATAGAAGAAGATGCAAGGTATACATCAATAAAACACCTACCCAACATCACACAACTGAACGGCATGCAATTCGCTGTTTCTACTGTATAATATTGTCAGTTCAAATATACACCACTTTTCGCGTGCAAGGGGTGGAGTTTTGGTTATAACGGAATTATAGTGAAGTATATTAGTCAAAAACTTTGATTTTTAGCGCGTGACTTTCTTCAGCACAGGCTTACGTAAAATAGGCGATCGCGTTACAGTGTTGTACAGTGCCATTAATCTGAGTAGATGTACATTTTATATCACAGTATAATATCGGCAACAGACGAAGCATCAGCATGATTTCATCGTATACGATTAAAACTGCTAAAGTCTGTTTTCAGTCGAAGTCAGAGTAACACTGGCATAACCGTTCCGTGAGGGAGAAAACAGTCGTAAGACGAAGTTGACATCACAATGGTACCAGATTTAACTGGAATGTGGAGAAACAATCCACTAAGTTGACGTCAATTTACAGGGAGAAGATGTGAGAAATCGGTCTACACTGCAGTATAAGAGGAAGAATCAACAGATAACACTGCCGAAGAAGCAGTTTAAGTGATAGCACCCAGACAGACTATTACAGAACAAAGACAATTGCATATTGAAAACGGCTCTTTTTAGAGCCACACAATCATTTCAAAAAGAGTATGACTATTGTTGATATGAAAATATATAAAAACGAAAGAAGGATTTTTTTTTTCATTCCCTCTTCATTTACATTTTGCTTGTTTGAATTTGTCTCCCTAAAATTAGTAAGACTTACATAGAGCGTGCAAGGACGTTTTTGCTATTTTCCCAAAATGGTTTGTGTGTAAATTCTTTTATTTTGCGCTTGACTTGACTACCAGAAGGTATAGAACGACTAATTCGGGGCCGGTCACAAAGAACATACAAGAAAGTAGTACATATGTTAAACAAAATAGTTCCTACGCATAACTGCAGTAACTTTGTCACAAAGTACAAAAACATGGGTAATTTTGGTATCAAATGATGCTCAAAGTCTTGGGATTACTGTAGAACTCTTGAAGAAAGTTTCTCATGAATAATAAAATACATATATGAAATTATGATAGAGGACACATTTGCCCTGTTGCTCACATCAGAAGTACCTGTTTTTATATTAGCCAACTTCCGGGAACCAGTGCGCTCTAATATGAAAATAAAGAAATGTTAAATTTGTCAGAACAAGTCAGGATTACGTAAAGTTTTACTATGAAATGATTGCCACTTTATTTGAACTTAAGAAAGAATAGCTTTAAAGGCTTAAGAGTGCCTAATAGAAAGTAATGGGCTATGAATTAGTGGATTTATTCCAGAAAACACATTTGAAGCAAGTGCGTATGTGCGTTTCAGGAGCATTCTTTCTTTCTTCGCTCAGAAAATACCAAAACAAGAAAGCAAATAAGTAGACTAGACACATTTGTAATAGCTTTACGATTTGATTTCCTGACATAATGGCTGTAATATGCATGAAATATTTGCTACAAGACTTTAAGTAGAAAACTTTCAAATGAATCCGCTATATTTGATATAAAGCAAAACTGGCAATGCTATCAGATTTATATGATAGTATATTTTTTTCAGCCATCTGCGCACACGGAAAATTAATTGATGCACGAATAAAAGGAGATGTGAGGTACTAGAATACGTCAATGAGACAGTAACCCAACTACAGAAATAACCGAAAGACATCTAGAGGGAGACGTGTAATACAACAAAAGACATGTGTCCTAACAATATGTATTATAAGTGCTGTCAGATTTATATATTTTTTCGGGGCCTCGGTGGCCGAGTGGTCTAAGTAGTCGAACTACTGTATCACTAGCCTGTCAACACCGAGGTTGTGAGTTCGAATCACGCACGGGGCTTGTGTACTCAACTCTAATCTTTATTGACTAGGATTGTCAGTTTTCCAACCGAAGGTCGGTGATTCTCTCCAGGCACTCCGGCTTCCTCCGTCAATAAAAACTGACCGCCACGAAATAGCATAATAGTGTTGAAAGTGTCGTTAAACACCAATCAATCAATCAAATTATATATTTTTTCAGCCAGCATTGTACACGAAAAATCAAGTATGAAATAGAAGGAGAATCAGATGGGAATTATACGTCAATGGAACAGCAGCCCAACGACAGAAACGAATAAAAAAAACCATCTTGATGTATACATACAGTCTTCGACAAATAAATATTCTCTAAATAAAAGGGGGGGGGGGGGAGCATGACGATATAAAATACGACCAATAACGAAAAAGTTCCTTACTGACGTGGGACACAGACACGTTTACGAAAATAAAATGTATCGGGGTTAAACTAAAGTCTTTTGTTTACATCTCAACCATCCACCTTATATCTTACAACATTACTAGGAGAGAAAAGGGAAAAAGTTACATCTAAGATTTAATCCCGTCGCCTCAGTGTGCGTACGGGTTTCACTCAGTCCCAACGAGGGCTAAGTTCCCAACAGAATAGACTGTAATTACTAGACTGCGGTTAGATTAGATATTTTGCGTTGAAAACTTATATGTAAAAATTGATTCATGAAAAAGGTATAATAATACGGAATTATTTCAAAGTTTTGCAAAATTTGTCTTTGTTATCAGGAAGAAACCATGATAAAGACTCGTTTTATCATTGAGTCGTTGTTTAAATTTTTTTGGCACTATTTAATTTTAATCTGTGCAGATCACAACTTCAAAAAATACGAAAAATGCCAAAAACCCTACAAACGTATATAATACGTATATAAACGATCCAGATCTTTGCCAATACCTTCTCTGAGGAAATTTTGCAAATTGTGTACTATAAAAGGGTTTCAAACCCTATACATCATATGCTAACCTCTGAAAGAAGTAGCTTGTTTTGTTTCGTATTATGCATGGAAAACCTTTTTTTGTGTTTTTTGCATTGTTTCGTGTTTTGATTTTTCTTTTAGAAAAAAGGGGGTGCCGTGAAATAGATTTGTTTTTAATGTAAAACATTAGCTATCAAATGAGATAATATTTTCAATGTTTAGTAAATAGGTAACAACTTTTTGACACATCAAAAATAAAATATGAATAGAAGAAGATGCAAGGTATACATCAATAAAACACCTACCCAACATCACACAACTGAACGGCATGCAATTCGCTGTTTCTACTGTATAATATTGTCAGTTCAAATATACACCACTTTTCGCGTGCAAGGGGTTGAGTTTTGGTTATAACGGAATTATAGTGAAGTATATTAGTCAAAAACTTTGATTTTTAGCGCGTGACTTTCTTCAGCGCAGGCTTACGTAAAATAGGCGATCGCGTTACAGTGTTGTACAGTGCCATTAATCTGAGTAGATGTACATTTTATATCACAGTATAATATCGGCAACAGACGAAGCATCAGCATGATTTCATCGTATACGATTAAAACTGCTAAAGTCTGTTTTCAGTCGAAGTCAGAGTAACACTGGCATAACCGTTCCGTGAGGGAGAAAACAGTCGTAAGACGAAGTTGACATCACAATGGTACCAGATTTAACTGGAATGTGGAGAAACAATCCACTAAGTTGACGTCAATTTACAGGGAGAAGATGTGAGAAATCGGTCTACACTGCAGTATAAGAGGAAGAATTAACAGATAACACTGCCGAAGAAGCAGTTTAAGTGATACCACCCAGACAGACTATTACAGAACAAAGACAATTGCATATTGAAAACGGCTCTTTTTAGAGCCACACAATCATTTCAAAAAGAGTATGACTATTGTTGATATGAAAATATATAAAAACGAAAGAAGGAATTTTTTTTTTCATTCCCTCTTCATTTACATTTTGCTTGTTTGAATTTGTCTCCAGAAAATTAGTAAGACTTACATAGAGCGTGCAAGGACGTTTTTGCTATTTTCCCAAAATGGTTTGTGTGTAAATTCTTTTATTTTGCGCTTGACTTGACTACCAGAAGGTATAGAACGACTAATTCGGGGCCGGTCACAAAGAACATACAAGAAAGTAGTACATATGTTAAACAAAATAGTTCCTACGCATAACTGCAGTAACTTTGTCACAAAGTACAAAAACATGGGTAATTTTGGTATCAAATGATGCTCAAAGTCTTGGGATTACTGTAGAACTCTTGAAGAAAGTTTCTCATGAATAATAAAATACATATATGAAATTATGATAGAGGACATATTTGCCCTGTTGCTCACATCAGAAGTACCTGTTTTTATATTAGCCAACTTCCGGGAACCAGTGCGCTCTAATATGAAAATAAAGAAATGTTAAATTTGTCAGAACAAGTCAGGATTACGTAAAGTTTTACTATGAAATGATTGCCACTTTATTTGAACTTAAGAAAGAATAGCTTTAAAGGCTTAAGAGTGCCTAATAGAAAGTAATGGGCTATGAATTAGTGGATTTATTCCAGAAAACACATTTGAAGCAAGTGCGTATGTGCGTTTCAGGAGCATTCTTTCTTTCTTCGCTCAGAAAATACCAAAACAAGAAAGCAAATAAGTAGACTAGACACATTTGTAATAGCTTTACGATTTGATTTCCTGACATAATGGCTGTAATATGCATGAAATATTTGCTACAAGACTTTAAGTAGAAAACTTTCAAATGAATCCGCTATATTTGATATAAAGCAAAACTGGCAATGCTATCAGATTTATATGATAGTATATTTTTTTCAGCCATCTGCGCACACGGAAAATTAATTGATGCACGAATAAAAGGAGATGTGAGGTACTAGAATACGTCAATGAGACAGTAACCCAACTACAGAAATAACCGAAAGACATCTAGAGGGAGACGTGTAATACAACAAAAGACATGTGTCCTAACAATATGTATTATAAGTGCTGTCAGATTTATATATTTTTTCGGGGCCTCGGTGGCCGAGTGGTCTAAGTAGTCGAACTACTGTATCACTAGCCTGTCAACACCGAGGTTGTGAGTTCGAATCACGCACGGGGCTTGTGTACTCAACTCTAATCTTTATTGACTAGGATTGTCAGTTTTCCAACCGAAGGTCGGTGATTCTCTCCAGGCACTCCGGCTTCCTCCGTCAATAAAAACTGACCGCCACGAAATAGCATAATAGTGTTGAAAGTGTCGTTAAACACCAATCAATCAATCAAATTATATATTTTTTCAGCCAGCATTGTACACGAAAAATCAAGTATGAAATAGAAGGAGAATCAGATGGGAATTATACGTCAATGGAACAGCAGCCCAACGACAGAAACGAATAAAAAAAACCATCTTGATGTATACATACAGTCTTCGACAAATAAATATTCTCTAAATAAAAGGGGGGGGGGAGCATGACGATATAAAATACGACCAATAACGAAAAAGTTCCTTACTGACGTGGGACACAGACACGTTTACGAAAATAAAATGTATCGGGGTTAAACTAAAGTCTTTTGTTTACATCTCAACCATCCACCTTATATCTTACAACATTACTAGGAGAGAAAAGGGAAAAAGTTACATCTAAGATTTAATCCCGTCGCCTCAGTGTGCGTACGGGTTTCACTCAGTCCCAACGAGGGCTAAGTTCCCAACAGAATAGACTGTAATTACTAGACTGCGGTTAGATTAGATATTTTGCGTTGAAAACTTATATGTAAAAATTGATTCATGAAAAAGGTATAATAATACGGAATTATTTCAAAGTTTTGCAAAATTTGTCTTTGTTATCAGGAAGAAACCATGATAAAGACTCGTTTTATCATTGAGTCGTTGTTTAAATTTTTTTGGCACTATTTAATTTTAATCTGTGCAGATCACAACTTCAAAAAATACGAAAAATGCCAAAAACCCTACAAACGTATATAATACGTATATAAACGATCCAGATCTTTGCCAATACCTTCTCTGAGGAAATTTTGCAAATTGTGTACTATAAAAGGGTTTCAAACCCTATACATCATATGCTAACCTCTGAAAGAAGTAGCTTGTTTTGTTTCGTATTATGCATGGAAAACCTTTTTTTGTGTTTTTTGCATTGTTTCGTGTTTTGATTTTTCTTTTAGAAAAAAGGGGGTGCCGTGAAATAGATTTGTTTTTAATGTAAAACATTAGCTATCAAATGAGATAATATTTTCAATGTTTAGTAAATAGGTAACAACTTTTTGACACATCAAAAATAAAATATGAATAGAAGAAGATGCAAGGTATACATCAATAAAACACCTACCCAACATCACACAACTGAACGGCATGCAATTCGCTGTTTCTACTGTATAATATTGTCAGTTCAAATATACACCACTTTTCGCGTGCAAGGGGTTGAGTTTTGGTTATAACGGAATTATAGTGAAGTATATTAGTCAAAAACTTTGATTTTTAGCGCGTGACTTTCTTCAGCGCAGGCTTACGTAAAATAGGCGATCGCGTTACAGTGTTGTACAGTGCCATTAATCTGAGTAGATGTACATTTTATATCACAGTATAATATCGACAACAGACGAAGCATCAGCATGATTTCATCGTATACGATTAAAACTGCTAAAGTCTGTTTTCAGTCGAAGTCAGAGTAACACTGGCATAACCGTTCCGTGAGGGAGAAAACAGTCGTAAGACGAAGTTGACATCACAATGGTACCAGATTTAACTGGAATGTGGAGAAACAATCCACTAAGTTGACGTCAATTTACAGGGAGAAGATGTGAGAAATCGGTCTACACTGCAGTATAAGAGGAAGAATTAACAGATAACACTGCCGAAGAAGCAGTTTAAGTGATAGCACCCAGACAGACTATTACAGAACAAAGACAATTGCATATTGAAAACGGCTCTTTTTAGAGCCACACAATCATTTCAAAAAGAGTATGACTATTGTTGATATGAAAATATATAAAAACGAAAGAAGGAATTTTTTTTTTCATTCCCTCTTCATTTACATTTTGCTTGTTTGAATTTGTCTCCAGAAAATTAGTAAGACTTAAATAGAGCGTGTAAGGACGTTTGTGCTATTTTCCTAAAATGTTTTGTGTGTAAATTCTTTTATTTTGCGCTTGACTTGACTACCAGAAGGTATAGAACGACTAATTCGGGGCCGGTCACAAAGAACATACAAGAAAGTAGTACATATGTTTAACAAAATAGTTCCTACGCATAACTGCAGTAACTTTGTCACAAAGTACAAAAACATGGGTAATTTTGGTATCAAATGATGCTCAAAGTCTTGGGATTACTGTAGAACTCTTGAAGAAAGTTTCTCATGAATAATAAAATACATATATGAAATTATGATAGAGGACATATTTGCCCTGTTGCTCACATCAGAAGTACCTGTTTTTATATTAGCCAACTTCCGGGAACCAGTGCGCTCTAATATGAAAATAAAGAAATGTTAAATTTGTCAGAACAAGTCAGGATTACGTAAAGTTTTACTATGAAATGATTGCCACTTTATTTGAACTTAAGACAGAATAGCTTTAAAGGCTTAAGAGTGCCTAATAGAAAGTAATGGGCTATGAATTAGTGGATTTATTCCAGAAAACACATTTGAAGCAAGTGCGTATGTGCGTTTCAGGAGCATTCTTTCTTTCTTCGCTCAGAAAATACCAAAACAAGAAAGCAAATAAGTAGACTAGACACATTTGTAATAGCTTTACGATTTGATTTCCTGACATAATGGCTGTAATATGCATGAAATATTTGCTACAAGACTTTAAGTAGAAAACTTTCAAATGAATCCGCTATATTTGATATAAAGCAAAACTGGCAATGCTATCAGATTTATATGATAGTATATTTTTTTCAGCCATCTGCGCACACGGAAAATTAATTGATGCACGAATAAAAGGAGATGTGAGGTACTAGAATACGTCAATGAGACAGTAACCCAACTACAGAAATAAAACCGAAAGACATCTAGAGGGAGACGTGTAATACAACAAAAGACATGTGTCCTAACAATATGTATTATAAGTGCTGTCAGATTTATATATTTTTTCGGGGCCTCGGTGGCCGAGTGGTCTAAGTAGTCGAACTACTGTATCACTAGCCTGTCAACACCGAGGTTGTGAGTTCGAATCACGCACGGGGCTTGTGTACTCAACTCTTATCTTTATTGACTAGGATTGTCAGTTTTCCAACCGAAGGTCGGTGATTCTCTCCAGGCACTCCGGCTTCCTCCGTCAATAAAAACTGACCGCCACGAAATAGCATAATAGTGTTGAAAGTGTCGTTAAACACCAATCAATCAATCAAATTATATATTTTTTCAGCCAGCATTGTACACGAAAAATCAAGTATGAAATAGAAGGAGAATCAGATGAGAATTATACGTCAATGGAACAGCAGCCCAACGACAGAAACGAATAAAAAAAACCATCTTGATGTATACATACAGTCTTCGACAAATAAATATTCTCTAAATAAAAGGGGGGGGGGGGAGCATGACGATATAAAATACGACCAATAACGAAAAAGTTCCTTACTGACGTGGGACACAGACACGTTTACGAAAATAAAATGTATCGGGGTTAAACTAAAGTCTTTTGTTTACATCTCAACCATCCACCTTATATCTTACAACATTACTAGGAGAGAAAAGGGAAAAAGTTACATCTAAGATTTAATCCCGTCGCCTCAGTGTGCGTACGGGTTTCACTCAGTCCCAACGAGGGCTAAGTTCCCAACAGAATAGACTGTAATTACTAGACTGCGGTTAGATTAGATATTTTGCGTTGAAAACTTATATGTAAAAATTGATTCATGAAAAAGGTATAATAATACGGAATTATTTCAAAGTTTTGCAAAATTTGTCTTTGTTATCAGGAAGAAACCATGATAAAGACTCGTTTTATCATTGAGTCGTTGTTTAAATTTTTTTGGCACTATTTAATTTTAATCTGTGCAGATCACAACTTCAAAAAATACGAAAAATGCCAAAAACCCTACAAACGTATATAATACGTATATAAACGATCCAGATCTTTGCCAATACCTTCTCTGAGGAAATTTTGCAAATTGTGTACTATAAAAGGGTTTCAAACCCTATACATCATATGCTAACCTCTGAAAGAAGTAGCTTGTTTTGTTTCGTATTATGCATGGAAAACCTTTTTTTGTGTTTTTTGCATTGTTTCGTGTTTTGATTTTTCTTTTAGAAAAAAGGGGGTGCCGTGAAATAGATTTGTTTTTAATGTAAAACATTAGCTATCAAATGAGATAATATTTTCAATGTTTAGTAAATAGGTAACAACTTTTTGACACATCAAAAATAAAATATGAATAGAAGAAGATGCAAGGTATACATCAATAAAACACCTACCCAACATCACACAACTGAACGGCATGCAATTCGCTGTTTCTACTGTATAATATTGTCAGTTCAAATATACACCACTTTTCGCGTGCAAGGGGTTGAGTTTTGGTTATAACGGAATTATAGTGAAGTATATTAGTCAAAAACTTTGATTTTTAGCGCGTGACTTTCTTCAGCGCAGGCTTACGTAAAATAGGCGATCGCGTTACAGTGTTGTACAGTGCCATTAATCTGAGTAGATGTACATTTTATATCACAGTATAATATCGGCAACAGACGAAGCATCAGCATGATTTCATCGTATACGATTAAAACTGCTAAAGTCTGTTTTCAGTCGAAGTCAGAGTAACACTGGCATAACCGTTCCGTGAGGGAGAAAACAGTCGTAAGACGATGTTGACATCACAATGGTACCAGATTTAACTGGAATGTGGAGAAACAATCCACTAAGTTGACGTCAATTTACAGGGAGAAGATGTGAGAAATCGGTCTACACTGCAGTATAAGAGGAAGAATTAACAGATAACACTGCCGAAGAAGCAGTTTAAGTGATAGCACCCAGACAGACTATTACAGAACAAAGACAATTGCATATTGAAAACGGCTCTTTTTAGAGCCACACAATCATTTCAAAAAGAGTATGACTATTGTTGATATGAAAATATATAAAAACAAAAGAAGGAATTTTTTTTTTCATTCCCTCTTCATTTACATTTTGCTTGTTTGAATTTGTCTCCAGAAAATTAGTAAGACTTAAATAGAGCGTGTAAGGACGTTTGTGCTATTTTCCTAAAATGGTTTGTGTGTAAATTCTTTTATTTTGCGCTTGACTTGACTACCAGAAGGTATAGAACGACTAATTCGGGGCCGGTCACAAAGAACATACAAGAAAGTAGTACATATGTTTAACAAAATAGTTCCTACGCATAACTGCAGTAACTTTGTCACAAAGTACAAAAACATGGGTAATTTTGGTATCAAATGATGCTCAAAGTCTTGGGATTACTGTAGAACTCTTGAAGAAAGTTTCTCATGAATAATAAAATACATATATGAAATTATGATAGAGGACATATTTGCCCTGTTGCTCACATCAGAAGTACCTGTTTTTTTATTAGCCAACTTCCGGGAACCAGTGCGCTCTAATATGAAAATAAAGAAATGTTAAATTTGTCAGAACAAGTCAGGATTACGTAAAGTTTTACTATGAAATGATTGCCACTTTATTTGAACTTAAGACAGAATAGCTTTAAAGGCTTAAGAGTGCCTAATAGAAAGTAATGGGCTATGAATTAGTGGATTTATTCCAGAAAACACATTTGAAGCAAGTGCGTATGTGCGTTTCAGGAGCATTCTTTCTTTCTTCGCTCAGAAAATACCAAAACAAGAAAGCAAATAAGTAGACTAGACACATTTGTAATAGCTTTACGATTTGATTTCCTGACATAATGGCTGTAATATGCATGAAATATTTGCTACAAGACTTTAAGTAGAAAACTTTCAAATGAATCCGCTATATTTGATATAAAGCAAAACTGGCAATGCTATCAGATTTATATGATAGTATATTTTTTTCAGCCATCTGCGCACACGGAAAATTAATTGATGCACGAATAAAAGGAGATGTGAGGTACTAGAATACGTCAATGAGACAGTAACCCAACTACAGAAATAACCGAAAGACATCTAGAGGGAGACGTGTAATACAACAAAAGACATGTGTCCTAACAATATGTATTATAAGTGCTGTCAGATTTATATATTTTTTCGGGGCCTCGGTGGCCGAGTGGTCTAAGTAGTCGAACTACTGTATCACTAGCCTGTCAACACCGAGGTTGTGAGTTCGAATCACGCACGGTGCTTGTGTACTCAACTCTAATCTTTATTGACTAGGATTGTCAGTTTTCCAACCGAAGGTCGGTGATTCTCTCCAGGCACTCCGGCTTCCTCCGTCAATAAAAACTGACCGCCACGAAATAGCATAATAGTGTTGAAAGTGTCGTTAAACACCAATCAATCAATCAAATTATATATTTTTTCAGCCAGCATTGTACACGAAAAATCAAGTATGAAATAGAAGGAGAATCAGATGGGAATTATACGTCAATGGAACAGCAGCCCAACGACAGAAACGAATAAAAAAAACCATCTTGATGTATACATACAGTCTTCGACAAATAAATATTCTCTAAATAAAAGGGGGGGGGGGAGCATGACGATATAAAATACGACCAATAACGAAAAAGTTCCTTACTGACGTGGGACACAGACACGTTTACGAAAATAAAATGTATCGGGGTTAAACTAAAGTCTTTTGTTTACATCTCAACCATCCACCTTATATCTTACAACATTACTAGGAGAGAAAAGGGAAAAAGTTACATCTAAGATTTAATCCCGTCGCCTCAGTGTGCGTACGGGTTTCACTCAGTCCCAACGAGGGCTAAGTTCCCAACAGAATAGACTGTAATTACTAGACTGCGGTTAGATTAGATATTTTGCGTTGAAAACTTATATGTAAAAATTGATTCATGAAAAAGGTATAATAATACGGAATTATTTCAAAGTTTTGCAAAATTTGTCTTTGTTATCAGGAAGAAACTATGATAAAGACTCGTTTTATCATTGAGTCGTTGTTTAAATTTTTTTGGCACTATTTAATTTTAATCTGTGCAGATCACAACTTCAAAAAATACGAAAAATGCCAAAAACCCTACAAACGTATATAATACGTATATAAACGATCCAGATCTTTGCCAATACCTTCTCTGAGGAAATTTTGCAAATTGTGTACTATAAAAGGGTTTCAAACCCTATACATCATATGCTAACCTCTGAAAGAAGTAGCTTGTTTTGTTTCGTATTATGCATGGAAAACCTTTTTTTGTGTTTTTTGCATTGTTTCGTGTTTTGATTTTTCTTTTAGAAAAAAGGGGGTGCCGTGAAATAGATTTGTTTTTAATGTAAAACATTAGCTATCAAATGAGATAATATTTTCAATGTTTAGTAAATAGGTAACAACTTTTTGACACATCAAAAATAAAATATGAATAGAAGAAGATGCAAGGTATACATCAATAAAACACCTACCCAACATCACACAACTGAACGGCATGCAATTCGCTGTTTCTACTGTATAATATTGTCAGTTCAAATATACACCACTTTTCGCGTGCAAGGGGTTGAGTTTTGGTTATAACGGAATTATAGTGAAGTATATTAGTCAAAAACTTTGATTTTTAGCGCGTGACTTTCTTCAGCGCAGGCTTACGTAAAATAGGCGATCGCGTTACAGTGTTGTACAGTGCCATTAATCTGAGTAGATGTACATTTTATATCACAGTATAATATCGGCAACAGACGAAGCATCAGCATGATTTCATCGTATACGATTAAAACTGCTAAAGTCTGTTTTCAGTCGAAGTCAGAGTAACACTGGCATAACCGTTCCGTGAGGGAGAAAACAGTCGTAAGACGAAGTTGACATCACAATGGTACCAGATTTAACTGGAATGTAAAGAAACAAGCCACTAAGTTGACGTCAATTTACAGGGAGAAGATGTGAGAAATCGGTCTACACTGCAGTATAAGAGGAAGAATTAACAGATAACACTGCCGAAGAAGCAGTTTAAGTGATAGCACCCAGACAGACTATTACAGAACAAAGACAATTGCATATTGAAAACGGCTCTTTTTAGAGCCACACAATCATTTCAAAAAGAGTATGACTATTGTTGATATGAAAATATATAAAAACGAAAGAAGGAATTTTTTTTTTCATTCCCTCTTCATTTACATTTTGCTTGTTTGAATTTGTCTCCAGAAAATTAGTAAGACTTAAATAGAGCGTGTAAGGACGTTTGTGCTATTTTCCTAAAATGGTTTGTGTGTAAATTCTTTTATTTTGCGCTTGACTTGACTACCAGAAGGTATAGAACGACTAATTCGGGGCCGGTCACAAAGAACATACAAGAAAGTAGTACATATGTTAAACAAAATAGTTCCTACGCATAACTGCAGTAACTTTGTCACAAAGTACAAAAACATGGGTAATTTTGGTATCAAATGATGCTCAAAGTCTTGGGATTACTGTAGAACTCTTGAAGAAAGTTTCTCATGAATAATAAAATACATATATGAAATTATGATAGAGGACATATTTGCCCTGTTGCTCACATCAGAAGTACCTGTTTTTTTATTAGCCAACTTCCGGGAACCAGTGCGCTCTAATATGAAAATAAAGAAATGTTAAATTTGTCAGAACAAGTCAGGATTACGTAAAGTTTTACTATGAAATGATTGCCACTTTATTTGAACTTAAGACAGAATAGCTTTAAAGGCTTAAGAGTGCCTAATAGAAAGTAATGGGCTATGAATTAGTGGATTTATTCCAGAAAACACATTTGAAGCAAGTGCGTATGTGCGTTTCAGGAGCATTCTTTCTTTCTTCGCTCAGAAAATACCAAAACAAGAAAGCAAATAAGTAGACTAGACACATTTGTAATAGCTTTACGATTTGATTTCCTGACATAATGGCTGTAATATGCATGAAATATTTGCTACAAGACTTTAAGTAGAAAACTTTCAAATGAATCCGCTATATTTGATATAAAGCAAAACTGGCAATGCTATCAGATTTATATGATAGTATATTTTTTTCAGCCATCTGCGCACACGGAAAATTAATTGATGCACGAATAAAAGGAGATGTGAGGTACTAGAATACGTCAATGAGACAGTAACCCAACTACAGAAATAACCGAAAGACATCTAGAGGGAGACGTGTAATACAACAAAAGACATGTGTCCTAACAATATGTATTATAAGTGCTGTCAGATTTATATATTTTTTCGGGGCCTCGGTGGCCGAGTGGTCTAAGTAGTCGAACTACTGTATCACTAGCCTGTCAACACCGAGGTTGTGAGTTCGAATCACGCACGGTGCTTGTGTACTCAACTCTAATCTTTATTGACTAGGATTGTCAGTTTTCCAACCGAAGGTCGGTGATTCTCTCCAGGCACTCCGGCTTCCTCCGTCAATAAAAACTGACCGCCACGAAATAGCATAATAGTGTTGAAAGTGTCGTTAAATACCAATCAATCAATCAAATTATATATTTTTTCAGCCAGCATTGTACACGAAAAATCAAGTATGAAATAGAAGGAGAATCAGATGAGAATTATACGTCAATGGAACAGCAGCCCAACGACAGAAACGAATAAAAAAAACCATCTTGATGTATACATACAGTCTTCGACAAATAAATATTCTCTAAATAAAAGGGGGGGGGGGGGCATGACGATATAAAATACGACCAATAACGAAAAAGTTCCTTACTGACGTGGGACACAGACACGTTTACGAAAATAAAATGTATCGGGGTTAAACTAAAGTCTTTTGTTTACATCTCAACCATCCACCTTATATCTTACAACATTACTAGGAGAGAAAAGGGAAAAAGTTACATCTAAGATTTAACCCGTCGCCTCAGTGTGCGTACGGGTTTCACTCAGTCCCAACGAGGGCTAAGTTCCCAACAGAATAGACTGTAATTACTAGACTGCGGTTAGATTAGATATTTTGCGTTGAAAACTTATATGTAAAAATTGATTCATGAAAAAGGTATAATAATACGGAATTATTTCAAAGTTTTGCAAAATTTGTCTTTGTTATCAGGAAGAAACCATGATAAAGACTCGTTTTATCATTGAGTCGTTGTTTAAATTTTTTTGGCACTATTTAATTTTAATCTGTGCAGATCACAACTTCAAAAAATACGAAAAATGCCAAAAACCCTACAAACGTATATAATACGTATATAAACGATCCAGATCTTTGCCAATACCTTCTCTGAGGAAATTTTGCAAATTGTGTACTATAAAAGGGTTTCAAACCCTATACATCATATGCTAACCTCTGAAAGAAGTAGCTTGTTTTGTTTCGTATTATGCATGGAAAACCTTTTTTTGTGTTTTTTGCATTGTTTCGTGTTTTGATTTTTCTTTTAGAAAAAAGGGGGTGCCGTGAAATAGATTTGTTTTTAATGTAAAACATTAGCTATCAAATGAGATAATATTTTCAATGTTTAGTAAATAGGTAACAACTTTTTGACACATCAAAAATAAAATATGAATAGAAGAAGATGCAAGGTATACATCAATAAAACACCTACCCAACATCACACAACTGAACGGCATGCAATTCGCTGTTTCTACTGTATAATATTGTCAGTTCAAATATACACCACTTTTCGCGTGCAAGGGGTTGAGTTTTGGTTATAACGGAATTATAGTGAAGTATATTAGTCAAAAACTTTGATTTTTAGCGCGTGACTTTCTTCAGCGCAGGCTTACGTAAAATAGGCGATCGCGTTACAGTGTTGTACAGTGCCATTAATCTGAGAAGATGTACATTTTATATCACAGTATAATATCGGCAACAGACGAAGCATCAGCATGATTTCATCGTATACGATTAAAACTGCTAAAGTCTGTTTTCAGTCGAAGTCAGAGTAACACTGGCATAACCGTTCCGTGAGGGAGAAAACAGTCGTAAGACGAAGTTGACATCACAATGGTACCAGATTTAACTGGAATGTGGAGAAACAATCCACTAAGTTGACGTCAATTTACAGGAAGAAGATGTGAGAAATCGGTCTACACTGCAGTATAAGAGGAAGAATCAACAGATAACACTGCCGAAGAAGCAGTTTAAGTGATAGCACCCAGACAGACTATTACAGAACAAAGACAATTGCATATTGAAAACGGCTCTTTTTAGAGCCACACAATCATTTCAAAAAGAGTATGACTATTGTTGATATGAAAATATATAAAAACGAAAGAAGGAATTTTTTTTTTTCATTCCCTCTTCATTTACATTTTGCTTGTTTGAATTTGTCTCCAGAAAAATAGTAAGACTTACATAGAGCGTGCAAGGACGTTTGTGCTATTTTCCCAAAATAGTTTGTGTGTAAATTCTTTTATTTTGCGCTTGACTTGACTACCAGAAGGTATAGAACGACTAATTCAGGGCCGGTCACAAAGAACATACAAGAAAGTAGTACATATGTTAAACAAAATAGTTCCTACGCATAACTGCAGTAACTTTGTCACAAAGTACAAAAACATGGGTAATTTTGGTATCAAATGATGCTCAAAGTCTTGGGATTACTGTAGAACTCTTGAAGAAAGTTTCTCATGAATAATAAAATACATATATGAAATTATGATAGAGGACATATTTGCCCTGTTGCTCACATCAGAAGTACCTGTTTTTATATTAGCCAACTTCCGGGAACCAGTGCGCTCTAATATGAAAATAAAGAAATGTTAAATTTGTCAGAACAAGTCAGGATTACGTAAAGTTTTACTATGAAATGATTGCCACTTTATTTGAACTTAAGACAGAATAGCTTTAAAGGCTTAAGAGTGCCTAATAGAAAGTAATGGGCTATGAATTAGTGGATTTATTCCAGAAAACACATTTGAAGCAAGTGCGTATGTGCGTTTCAGGAGCATTCTTTCTTTCTTCGCTCAGAAAATACCAAAACAAGAAAGCAAATAAGTAGACTAGACACATTTGTAATAGCTTTACGATTTGATTTCCTGACATAATGGCTGTAATATGCATGAAATATTTGCTACAAGACTTTAAGTAGAAAACTTTCAAATGAATCCGCTATATTTGATATAAAGCAAAACTGGCAATGCTATCAGATTTATATGATAGTATATTTTTTTCAGCCATCTGCGCACACGGAAAATTAATTGATGCACGAATAAAAGGAGATGTGAGGTACTAGAATACGTCAATGAGACAGTAACCCAACTACAGAAATAACCGAAAGACATCTAGAGGGAGACGTGTAATACAACAAAAGACATGTGTCCTAACAATATGTATTATAAGTGCTGTCAGATTTATATATTTTTTCGGGGCCTCGGTGGCCGAGTGGTCTAAGTAGTCGAACTACTGTATCACTAGCCTGTCAACACCGAGGTTGTGAGTTCGAATCACGCACGGGGCTTGTGTACTCAACTCTAATCTTTATTGACTAGGATTGTCAGTTTTCCAACCGAAGGTCGGTGATTCTCTCCAGGCACTCCGGCTTCCTCCGTCAATAAAAACTGACCGCCACGAAATAGCATAATAGTGTTGAAAGTGTCGTTAAATACCAATCAATCAATCAAATTATATATTTTTTCAGCCAGCATTGTACACGAAAAATCAAGTATGAAATAGAAGGAGAATCAGATGAGAATTATACGTCAATGGAACAGCAGCCCAACGACAGAAACGAATAAAAAAAACCATCTTGATGTATACATACAGTCTTCGACAAATAAATATTCTCTAAATAAAAGGGGGGGGGGGGGGCATGACGATATAAAATACGACCAATAACGAAAAAGTTCCTTACTGACGTGGGACACAGACACGTTTACGAAAATAAAATGTATCGGGGTTAAACTAAAGTCTTTTGTTTACATCTCAACCATCCACCTTATATCTTACAACATTACTAGGAGAGAAAAGGGAAAATGTTACATCTAAGATTTAACCCGTCGCCTCAGTGTGCGTACGGGTTTCACTCAGTCCCAACGAGGGCTAAGTTCCCAACAGAATAGACTGTAATTACTAGACTGCGGTTAGATTAGATATTTTGCGTTGAAAACTTATATGTAAAAATTGATTCATGAAAAAGGTATAATAATACGGAATTATTTCAAAGTTTTGCAAAATTTGTCTTTGTTATCAGGAAGAAACCATGATAAAGACTCGTTTTATCATTGAGTCGTTGTTTAAATTTTTTTGGCACTATTTAATTTTAATCTGTGCAGATCACAACTTCAAAAATACGAAAAATGCCAAAAACCCTACAAACGTATATAATACGTATATAAACGATCCAGATCTTTGCCAATACCTTCTCTGAGGAAATTTTGCAAATTGTGTACTATAAAAGGGTTTCAAACCCTATACATCATATGCTAACCTCTGAAAGAAGTAGCTTGTTTTGTTTCGTATTATGCATGGAAAACCTTTTTTTGTGTTTTTTGCATTGTTTCGTGTTTTGATTTTTCTTTTAGAAAAAAGGGGGTGCCGTGAAATAGATTTGTTTTTAATGTAAAACATTAGCTATCAAATGAGATAATATTTTCAATGTTTAGTAAATAGGTAACAACTTTTTGACACATCAAAAATAAAATATGAATAGAAGAAGATGCAAGGTATACATCAATAAAACACCTACCCAACATCACACAACTGAACGGCGTGCAATTCGCTGTTTCTACTGTATAATATTGTCAGTTCAAATATACACCACTTTTCGCGTGCAAGGGGTGGAGTTTTGGTTATAACGGAATTATAGTGAAGTATATTAGTCAAAAACTTTGATTTTTAGCGCGTGACTTTCTTCAGCGCAGGCTTACGTAAAATAGGCGATCGCGTTACAGTGTTGTACAGTGCCATTAATCTGAGTAGATGTACATTTTATATCACAGTATAATATTGGCAACAGACGAAGCATCAGCATGATTTCATCGTATACGATTAAAACTGCTAAAGTCTGTTTTCAGTCGAAGTCAGAGTAACACTGGCATAACCGTTCCGTGAGGGAGAAAACAGTCGTAAGACGAAGTTGACATCACAATGGTACCAGATTTAACTGGAATGTGGAGAAACAATCCACTAAGTTGACGTCAATTTACAGGAAGAAGATGTGAGAAATCGGTCTACACTGCAGTATAAGAGGAAGAATCAACAGATAACACTGCCGAAGAAGCAGTTTAAGTGATAGCACCCAGACAGACTATTACAGAACAAAGACAATTGCATATTGAAAACGGCTCTTTTTAGAGCCACACAATCATTTCAAAAAGAGTATGACTATTGTTGATATGAAAATATATAAAAACGAAAGAAGGAATTTTTTTTTTTCATTCCCTCTTCATTTACGTTTTGCTTGTTTGAATTTGTCTCCAGAAAAATAGTAAGACTTACATAGAGCGTGCAAGGACGTTTGTGCTATTTTCCCAAAATGGTTTGTGTGTAAATTCTTTTATTTTGCGCTTGACTTGACTACCAGAAGGTATAGAACGACTAATTCAGGGCCGGTCACAAAGAACATACAAGAAAGTAGTACATATGTTAAACAAAATAGTTCCTACGCATAACTGCAGTAACTTTGTCACAAAGTACAAAAACATGGGTAATTTTGGTATCAAATGATGCTCAAAGTCTTGGGATTACTGTAGAACTCTTGAAGAAAGTTTCTCATGAATAATAAAATACATATATGAAATTATGATAGAGGACATATTTGCCCTGTTGCTCACATCAGAAGTACCTGTTTTTATATTAGCCAACTTCCGGGAACCAGTGCGCTCTAATATGAAAATAAAGAAATGTTAAATTTGTCAGAACAAGTCAGGATTACGTAAAGTTTTACTATGAAATGATTGCCACTTTATTTGAACTTAAGACAGAATAGCTTTAAAGGCTTAAGAGTGCCTAATAGAAAGTAATGGGCTATGAATTAGTGGATTTATTCCAGAAAACACATTTGAAGCAAGTGCGTATGTGCGTTTCAGGAGCATTCTTTCTTTCTTCGCTCAGAAAATACCAAAACAAGAAAGCAAATAAGTAGACTAGACACATTTGTAATAGCTTTACGATTTGATTTCCTGACATAATGGCTGTAATATGCATGAAATATTTGCTACAAGACTTTAAGTAGAAAACTTTCAAATGAATCCGCTATATTTGATATAAAGCAAAACTGGCAATGCTATCAGATTTATATGATAGTATATTTTTTTCAGCCATCTGCGCAAACGGAAAATTAATTGATGCACGAATAAAAGGAGATGTGAGGTACTAGAATACGTCAATGAGACAGTAACCCAACTACAGAAATAACCGAAAGACATCTAGAGGAAGACGTGTAATACAACAAAAGACATGTGTCCTAACAATATGTATTATAAGTGCTGTCAGATTTATATATTTTTTCGGGGCCTCGGTGGCCGAGTGGTCTAAGTAGTCGAACTACTGTATCACTAGCCTGTCAACACCGAGGTTGTGAGTTCGAATCACACACGGGGCTTGTGTACTCAACTCTAATCTTTATTGACTAGGATTGTCAGTTTTCCAACCGAAGGTCGGTGATTCTCTCCAGGCACTCCGGCTTCCTCCGTCAATAAAAACTGACCGCCACGAAATAGCATAATAGTGTTGAAAGTGTCGTTAAACACCAATCAATCAATCAAATTATATATTTTTTCAGCCAGCATTGTACACGAAAAATCAAGTATGAAATAGAAGGAGAATCAGATGGGAATTATACGTCAATGGAACAGCAGCCCAACGACAGAAACGAATAAAAAAAAACATCTTGATGTATACATACAGTCTTCGACAAATAAATATTCTCTAAATAAAGGGGGGGGGGGTCATGACGATATAAAATACGACCAATAACGAAAAAGTTCCTTACTGACGTGGGACACAGACACGTTTACGAAAATAAAATGTATCGGGGTTAAACTAAAGTCTTTTGTTTACATCTCAACCATCCACCTTATATCTTACAACATTACTAGGAGAGAAAAGGGAAAAAGTTACATCTAAGATTTAATGCCGTCGCCTCAGTGTGCGTACGGGTTTCACTCAGTCCCAACGAGGGCTAAGTTCCCAACAGAATAGACTGTAATTACTAAACTGCGGTTAGATTAGAAACAAATGGAAGTTTTTAACGACCTTGACTGGATATACATCCCTCGCACGGTCGGCTCGGTGCCCGAAGGCGTTTGGTGAGCGTTTAAATAATTTTGTGCCATCGGTCAGGAACAGGTGGAGGACGCCATTTTGGTAGGCCGCCATCTTGGTTTTGTGAGTTGTTTTGGTTTTTCTTTTGTTGACTATTTTGATGTTATGTCTTCACAACGGCTGCTTTCAGGGCCAGATTGGTCAGCTTGGCAGCCCGCTAACCTCGATGATGGAGTACTGGTAGATGAGTCTCGGACGTAGTAATAACGATGACAGGAAGCATTATCAGGACCAGAGTCGTGAGACAGTGAAATGGCGGTCCATCATCTAACACCTAGGATACAGCCCTCGGACGTCACTCGGCATACCACTCCCCCATCCATAATGGGTTTTGGAGTGTATGTTGACGCGGGAATTTGCCCCTACGCGGATTATAGCCTAACGTAGTCTGTACAGCGTTGGATTGGTTTCTGTCATCGAAAGTAGTAAGTCGTTGATCCATCTAACTGTAAACCCTCATCGAAGATAGCGGGTAAAGGAGAGCTGACCCAGCACGTCCGTTCAGTTGTAATGACAGACGTGACTGTGTGTAATGATTAGATTAGATATTTTGCGTTGAAAACTTATATGTAAAAATTGATTCATGAAAAAGGTATAATAATACGGAATTATTTCAAAGTTTTGCAAAATTTGTCTTTGTTATCAGGAAGAAACCATGATAAAGACTCGTTTTATCATTGAGTCGTTGTTTAAATTTTTTTGGCACTATTTAATTTTAATCTGTGCAGATCACAACTTCAAAAAATACGAAAAATGCCAAAAACCCTACAAACGTATATAATACGTATATAAACGATCCAGATCTTTGCCAATACCTTCTCTGAGGAAATTTTGCAAATTGTGTACTATAAAAGGGTTTCAAACCCTATACATCATATGCTAACCTCTGAAAGAAGTAGCTTGTTTTGTTTCGTATTATGCATGGAAAACCTTTTTTTGTGTTTTTTGCATTGTTTCGTGTTTTGATTTTTCTTTTAGAAAAAAGGGGGTGCCGTGAAATAGATTTGTTTTTAATGTAAAACATTAGCTATCAAATGAGATAATATTTTCAATGTTTAGTAAATAGGTAACAACTTTTTGACACATCAAAAATAAAATATGAATAGAAGAAGATGCAAGGTATACATCAATAAAACACCTACCCAACATCACACAACTGAACGGCATGCAATTCGCTGTTTCTACTGTATAATATTGTCAGTTCAAATATACACCACTTTTCGCGTGCAAGGGGTGGAGTTTTGGTTATAACGGAATTATAGTGAAGTATATTAGTCAAAAACTTTGATTTTTAGCGCGTGACTTTCTTCAGCGCAGGCTTACGTAAAATAGGCGATCGCGTTACAGTGTTGTACAGTGCCATTAATCTGAGTAGATGTACATTTTATATCACAGTATAATATCGGCAACAGACGAAGCATCAGCATGATTTCATCGTATACGATTAAAACTGCTAAAGTCTGTTTTCAGTCGAAGTCAGAGTAACACTGGCATAACCGTTCCGTGAGGGAGAAAACAGTCGTAAGACGAAGTTGACATCACAATGGTACCAGATTTAACTGGAATGTGGAGAAACAATCCACTAAGTTGACGTCAATTTACAGGAAGAAGATGTGAGAAATCGGTCTACACTGCAGTATAAGAGGAAGAATCAACAGATAACACTGCCGAAGAAGCAGTTTAAGTGATAGCACCCAGACAGACTATTACAGAACAAAGACAATTGCATATTGAAAACGGCTCTTTTTAGAGCCACACAATCATTTCAAAAAGAGTATGACTATTGTTGATATGAAAATATATAAAAACGAAAGAAGGATTTTTTTTTTTCATTCCCTCTTCATTTACATTTTGCTTGTTTGAATTTGTCTCCAGAAAAATAGTAAGACTTACATAGAGCGTGCAAGGACGTTTGTGCTATTTTCCCAAAATGGTTTGTGTGTAAATTCTTTTATTTTGCGCTTGACTTGACTACCAGAAGGTATAGAACGACTAATTCGGGGCCGGTCACAAAGAACATACAAGAAAGTAGTACATATGTTAAACAAAATAGTTCCTACGCATAACTGTAGTAACTTTGTCACAAAGTACAAAAACATGGGTAATTTTGGTATCAAATGATGCTCAAAGTCTTGGGATTACTGTAGAACTCTTGAAGAAAGTTTCTCATGAATAATAAAATACATATATGAAATTATGATAGAGGACATATTTGCCCTGTTGCTCACATCAGAATTACCTGTTTTTATATTAGCCAACTTCCGGAAACCAGTGCGCTCTAATATGAAAATAAAGAAATGTTAAATTTGTCAGAACAAGTCAGGATTACGTAAAGTTTTACTATGAAATGATTGCCACTTTATTTGAACTTAAGACAGAATAGCTTTAAAGGCTTAAGAGTGCCTAATAGAAAGTAATGGGGCTATGAATTAGTGGATTTATTCCAGAAAACACATTTGAAGCAAGTGCGTATGTGCGTTTCAGGAGCATTCTTTCTTTCTTCGCTCAGAAAATACCAAAACAAGAAAGCAAATAAGTAGACTAGACACATTTGTAATAGCTTTACGATTTGATTTCCTGACATAATGGCTGTAATATGCATGAAATATTTGCTACAAGACTTTAAGTAGAAATCTTTCAAATGAATCCGCTATATTTGATATAAAGCAAAACTGGCAATGCTATCAGATTTATATGATAGTATATTTTTTTCAGCCATCTGCGCAAACGGAAAATTAATTGATGCACGAATAAAAGGAGATGTGAGGTACTAGAATACGTCAATGAGACAGTAACCCAAAACAGTCTCCGGGACAAGTTTGCACTTCCGCTGAGTGCAAAAGTTGTCACCTTAATTTTTGGAGTCAAGTCAAAATGAAGTTGATAACTTGGTTGGTATTGGTTCCCTGATATTTGTCCTAAAAAATTTTGGCTCTAGCACCACTGTTGAAAAATTTATGCCCCTTTTTTCAACAATTTCCTCAGAGGAAAAGTAGTTTTCCTCAAGGGAAATCAAATTTCCCTAAAGGAAAAATATTTTTCCTCAAGGGAAAAAGATTTCCCTTAGGGAATTTGCTGCATTAATATTTCCTTTGAGGAAATTCTATTTCCTGTGAAGAAATTTGCGGCTTCAAATTTTCCTTTGAGGAAATTCTATTTCCTCTGAGGAAATTTGAGGCTTCTAATTTTCCTCTGAGGAAATACTTTTTCCTGTGAGGAAATTTGCGGCTTAAAATTTTCCTTTGAGGAAATTTTGCCAACAGCAATTTCCAGAGAGGAAATTTTTGACAAACACTTTTCCTTGAGGGAAAATTCAAGACCACAAATTTCCTCTAAGGAAAACATTGTTCTCCAAATTTCCTCTATGGAAATTTTTGTTATTCAATTTTCCTCTATGAAAATTTCATAACAGTTAAAACAGTATGAATATAATTTTTCCTGAGACTGAATAATTGATACAAAATATAATTAAAACTTTAATAAAATTTTCACTGATGAGTAACATGACATACAAAAACAATAGGCTAGCTGTTTGAGACAATACAATAATAAGCAAAACGCTATGAATATCATACTATTTGTGATGTTATTAATATTGTGCTCATATTTGCAGATTAAATAAAATAACCACTTTTCATGTTAATTTAACTTTTCTTTTGTTTAAGCTGCTGCATACAATTATTCAATCCCCTACATAACAGTTCAGTGCATAAATAATTCCATCCACCAGACATCTTCCTTCAATTGGTAGAGAATACATTAATTTTTTGCAATTTGTTCTTCAAACATCTTCCTCTGTATATTTGATGTGACAGAGCAATGTACATGAATGGATAAAGCAGGTGTTTATTTCGACAACAAAAAATACTATTTTTTCTACATTTCTCCATAATCCTTCAGTGAATATGTAGGTTGTTGCAATTACACAATTGTGTTCTTGTGCATCTATGATTGTACTCCATTTTGTTTACAACCATTTTGTAGAAATTTCCTATTTTCTTTTTCCAGGTAAGCACACATTTCATTTCACATTAATCCAATTAGCACACAATGTAGAAAAGTATCAACCTTAAGTTTCCTCTTCTGTATAGACCTGTTGATGATCATGAAAACCAAGAAGTCTCACCTATAAATACACAAAATATAAATTGAGAAAAAAAAAAAAACAGCAATATGAAATAAGCTTATTTTATCATGTTTAATATGAACATTTTGAGAAACTTAAATTTGATATTCTTACTAATCATGATTATGAGTTCTGTTATTTCAGTGCTTTGTGTCCACGACTTAATATCAGTCGTTTTAGTGCCTTGCAGTGATAATGAGTTGAGCCACTTGCAACAGTTTTTACAGTTTGTTCATATGTTGTGCTATTTGAACCACTGTCCTAGATTATGGTTCCGTGGAGTGCTCACAGACATGATTTTTTTATTAATTGTTATTGGCTTTGAACTAATTTGGATTGTTTAATTTTTTCATGTTGGGGTCTTTATTGGCTGAATTATAAGGTATGGGTTTTCTCATTATCGAAGACCGTCATTGGTCTTTAATTGCTTGCATCCACTTCATTAAACTCTGGTGGATAGATAACTCATTTACCATACCACATCTTCTTATTTTTATAATAGTCATCATTCAAGGGCAATCACTTTTATTATATAGGAGTGGTCTTACCATTTAGGCCTTGTTGTCTTCTGTTTATCTTGTTTTGCCGATCATTTCTACTGTACAGTTGTAATTGTTTATATTTTTCTTTATCTTCTATATTTCTTGCCCTAAACTTAAAAAAGGTAAAAACTATAATTTAATGACTATAACTATTATTATACATCAGTATGTGTTTTTCTATATACCATGATATAAAAAAGGAATGAAATATTTGTGCTATTTCATTTCACAAACTATTTGCCAATCAACAGTTTCAAAGACATAACCATGGTCAATAGTTTAACAAACAAACATTCCTGTACTTTTTCATCGTGTTCATACTAATTTTTCAATGGACAAAAATGACGTGATTAACTATTCTTCTATGATTTGTGTGCTTGACAACATTAAACTCTGAAATATTGTTAACGGTATAATCTGTATGTGTCAGTCGTCAAAATTTCAAATTAATATATTACTTACAGAAGCAATTAAAACAAGAGGCTCACAAAATGAATGTGGTCTAAGAACTTAAATATTTCAAATTTACCTATTCAAACCATATCATTATTATTTGCTTTTATATATAAATCAGAATTAACCAATTTAAAATGGAAAATTTTAAAGAAAACAAAAGGAAAAAAAGGAACCCCCCCTAAATTTTTTGAACCCCCTTATGATTCATCACCCCCAAACGCAATCCCAGCCTTCCCTATGTGGTATGGTACCTTGCAGTACAATTTCAGAGAGATCCATACACTTGAACACAAGTTATTGTCTGGTAACTAGAAAAATGATTGTTTTTTTTGCCCCTTTTTGGCCCCAAATTCCTAAACTTTAAAGGCAATTGCCCCCAAACTCAATCCCAGCTTTCCCTTTGTAATATGGAACCTTGTAGTACAATTTCATAAAGATCCATACACTTACACACAAGTTATTGTCCTAAAACTAGAAAAATGCTTGTTTTTTGCCCCTAATTCCTAAAACTTTGAGGCAATTACCCCCAAAATCAATCCCAGCCTTTCCTTTGTGGTATGGGACCTTGCAGTACAATTTCAGAAAGATCCATACACTTGAACACAAGTTATTGTCTGGAAACTAGAAAAAAAACTTATTTTTGGCCCCTTATTCCTAAACATTTTGGGCAATTACCCCCAAAATCAATTCCAGCTTTCCCTTTGTGATATGGAACCTTGTACTACAATTTCAGAAAGATCCATAGACTTAAACACAAGTTATTGTCATGAAACTAGAAAAATGCTTCTTTTTTGCCCCTTTTTTGGCCCCTAATTCCTAAAATTTTGAGGCAATTACCCCCAAAATAATTCCCAGCATTCCCTTTGTGATATGGAACCTTGTGGTACAATGTCAGAGAGATCCATACACTAACACACAAGTTATGTCTGGAAGTTACAAAACTGCTTATTTTTGGCCCCTTTTTGGCCCCTAATTCCTTAACTTCAGACATACTAATATTTGATCTTTTCAAACTATACCAAATCACTACTTAAGGATGTTCGCTACTCTGTTTCAAAATAACAAGCTTTTAAAAGACTGTTATAAATTGAAAGTATATGAATAAAGGAACTAAAAAAACAGAAAAAATGAAGAGTCTGTGTGCTTGTTTTTAAGATATAAGCCATTAAAAATTTGGCGGGAAGTGATTCTCTCTAGATTTTTCATACACTTAACACTGGCACCTTTTTCTTTCAAAAGCTATGGAAAAATAACAAGGGTTTTATAAGATTTTCAAATATGGCTATTTAAACTACGTTATAAAAATATGAAAAGAAAAGTAGGGGTTTGCGGCCAAAATGTTTTAATGGCACTGCATGGATAAAACCAGAGGATTCCGAAAATTCAAAATCAAGAGGAGTGAAAATCCCTAACCTAAAAAAAATTGCCACATTTTTTTCCAATGTAATTTCATCCGTAATATTTAAAGCAATAAAATTTGGAAGGAGTATGAAAATAAATTGCAAGTTATACACTATCCACACTAGACACCTAATAGAGTAGAAATACTAATTTTAATCAAACTTGGCATGAACTAAGATTAGGGAATTATAAGACAGTTTACCTAGTTTCATGGCAATAGCATATATACATTAAAGACTAGAAGTTCATTCTCATGTTTGAACTTTGGGTGTTAATTTTTTGCCGTTTAAAGTTTAACGTTTAACTATCAAGATTTGGGCCTACATAATTTGCAAAAAATTGCTTTTTAAATTGTCTTTATAACTATTTATATATAATTGTGTATGTCACATGTATGTACATGATGTATTTTAATGTAAAGCAGCTGAATACTCATTTGCTGTCTCAGATTTATTTCAATTCATCAAAAGTCGAATTTATATGAGCCTATGTCTGAAAATAGAGATTTCAAATTAAGGGGGTGGGGGGTGGGGGGGAGGAGGCTAATATAAAAATTCTTCATGTATATTTAAAAAGTTATTTGTATTTCAAAAGGAAAGAAAGTGACTTATCTGCTTATAGCATACCACATGAGTAGAACAAGGTCCCATTAGGCCATGCAAGACTGAATAACATTTAACTTAAGGTCAATATAGGCAGTAACACATTCTTACATGTATATGAAAAGGCATACACATAAGCTAGAGGAAATAAAAATGTGTTTCTTTTTGGTAATTTGTAGGCTGAGCTAGGTGACATCATACAAGAAGTATGAGTGATTCTCAAACTAAAATAAAATAATTTCATCCCCCTACTTGACGGTACTTCATTGTACTTACTTTTTATGCATAAATAATATAAATAAATAAATTTTGAAGTAATACATGGTCCACACTAGGGAATCTTTTTGTAAAAAATGAAAATCAATGGATGATAACTGTGTACTTGGACTAACAATTAAGATTTCACATGCTGAAATGTCTCGTCAGCCTAATCTCAATCAGTGAAATAAATTATTGTTTGTTTTTTTTAAAGTCATATGAAAAGTAGTCCAAATAATTATGACGCATTGCAAGGCTTTTTTTTTTCTCTGACGCCGTAGGAAGGAGAAGTGAGTTGACATAACATATCATGCAAAATCAACAGTAATGAGTATACCTATGATTGTCATCGTCACTGCAAATGGATCATTAATACTAAAAACATCTCGTGAGATTTGAAGTGTGAAGACGTACTTTTGGTGGCGGGATAACATTTTATGAAACATTGTGTTTTATCAGGAATTTTTAAATGCCACAGCATTTTATGTGACCAATTGACTTTCTTAAAACCATATATTAACTTTTAGTGCGAAATTTTATGGTTTTAAATTGATAAACTTTGTATCACTGCCAACAAGCATGGCGACCGACCAATGAAAAAATGGCCGCCATATTTTGAAAAATATTTTGACCGTCTTGTGCTGAGTCCCAAACATAACCATCCAGCTTATCTACATTCATATTAGTATTCATATTGAGTGACTGAATAGTAAATAATAACATTTTCTGTCTGCAGTAACAATAACATTGCTTTTCCGCTTCATGCATATATAGTACGCCGCTTCATGCATACAACACTAGCTATGCACGCATAGATATCTGAAATATATATATATAAACATTTTAATCTAACATATAGTTCTTAGTCATCAATATTCATCGTACTTAGAAAGCTTTAAACTGTAAAATATATATGTCCGAGACAAATTAGTAAAGTATCTTCAGAGACCTATTGCACCTGTCAATGGTAGTTTAAAATACACACCTGTAATCTTAGCAGATAGCAAAGGATTTTGTTTAAGAAATCAAGTCACAACTCCAGAAGATAGACATATAAAATGGTGGTGTAAAAGTGGCTCCAAAATTCAAGACAGTTATAGCTGGCTCAATAACAACATTCATAGTAGAATTAAAAATATTGGGAAAATTCACATCTATATTTGGCTAGGCACCTGCAATCTAACTACTAAATGCAAGAAAAAGATTACACTGAACAGTCAAGGAGATCAAACAGTTGATTATATTGTGCAATACTTTAACAAATTTATTGAACTGTTAAGTCAATATCCAAGCTCAAAGTTAACATTTTTAGAAGTACCAGTATATTCTATAAAAGGGTATAATAAATCAACAGATAACAATCTAATACAAGAATATAAAACATTAGACAAAGAACTTGAACGCCAAATATTTGTGCTCAATGGACATATAAGACATTTCAACACCCAACTTAACACAAGCTCCCCTAATTTCTCCATTCATCTGAAGGTTTCTTCGAAACGTCGTACTCGCTCTCGTACGGAAACAGTCCATTACTATAACTACTCATTATACAGTGACGGAATCCATCCAAAACAAAATTTAGCATTAGTCTGGCTACGTGAAATCTCAGAGAGAGTCAAAACTGACTGCTGGTCGTGAACAGTGGAGTAATAAGAAATAGCAACTGAATAACTGCCGATAGTGTTTCAGTACAGTCTGCATGGGAACTCCAAGCTAACTGTATCTGAACACACATACTCAAAATCAGTTATTATGGCGCTAACTACAAAAACTCCCAATACCAACACTAGTAACAAAGTTATTGATCACATACACGACTCTGACACCATCACAAAATGCTACAGCTTGAATTTTGAAAAAGCCTTGAAAAAGAAACTTGATGCTACAAAACGCACAGAAATATCTTATGAAATAACGGGCGGTGGTCTGACCGCTGAGCTTGACGCAATATCATTTGAGCTTCTTCTATTTGCTTGCAAGACTCTTTACAATGACATGTCAAATGTTCGCATTGACATAAGCAAAGATAAAGGTGGCAACATAGTACAATATACATTCATGGTTAAAGATGACAATAATGGAGGTTATACAATCAATCTATATACAACTAGATGCTCTATGTTAGTCAATGGCAAAAAGACAAATTACTTTATTCAGGAAGATCTTGAAAAAATCCATACAATCATGAGGAAAACAAATCTGAAAGGCATAAAAATAGACAAAGATAACCTCAATAAATTACTGGCAGATAAGCTTGAATATATCCTAAGCAATGTAGAGGCTAACAATACAACTTCTGTTGACTCTAACCCTGTTAAATGCTTGAAATGTAAACGTAATTGCAAGACTAGGGCAGTACAGTGTATAAATGGTCACTGGGTACATTACTCTTTTGAAAAATTATCCCTCACAGAAATTCAAAACCTACCACATATTGACTATTGTTGTAAAACATGTAGCAAGCAACCTATCACTGTACCGTATGCTATCACGGCTGCTGTAGTTTTATTAAGAGAGGAGACGATAGATGATGAAAAATGTCTAGTGTGCAATGATGAAATGACGGTTGACAAACAAGCCTGTCCAACATGCAACCACATTTCTCATAACAAGCGCTTTAACATAAACTCTGATCAATGTTACAGCTGCCATGCAATAGAAGAACAACGAACTCTTAGTGTAAATCAAACACGGGTAGAAAATAAAAGTAATATCGACGAATTTATTGACCACCAAACAGATGTAAGTCATGATGACACAACAACCATTATAGCATGCAATAACAACTTCTGCAGTGGCCTACAACAGACTATACAGACAGCAAGTGACCAAGTGAACAATACACCACAAACAGTCACATCAGAGAAAGAAAGTATATCTACTACGCCAATGTTAACCAACAAGCAAGAACAACAAATTAAGCAAAAAGAATTAAAGCAACAAGAACTTAAACTGAAAAAAAGAGAGGAACAACTACGTTTAAAAGAAGCTGTCGTAAATGATCAACCCAAAGACAAAACTAGACTGTACGACATGATACATAAACTTGAAGCAAGAAATAATGAGCTTGAAAAAACAGTCAAGTCCCTATATCACAAGATCAACAATGAAGACAACACAATGAACAGAAACAATGTAACACAAGAGAGTAGTAGGTCAGACTCAAACTCAACAAGAAGCAACAACGATAATCTAGCCAATGCTATAAAGGAAAAAGTCTCGGGCTATATATTAAGAAAGGTAGACAAAGAAATAGATCATCTAATAAGACTAGAAGAAAGTGTAAACAATACTCCTGCTGAAACATACAACTATGGATACTATGACTATCCCTCTATTCCTACTCATAGTCAACAAGACATTTACTATAGCAGTCAGCAGCAGAGTTACCATTACCCCTATTATCAACACGATAACTGGTCATACAACCATCACTACTATCCTGATTGTAATGAATATCAAGAATATCAAGAATATAGTAATAATAGCAACCTCATAACAGTACAATTAGAACAAGAAATAGGAAATATTGATAAAGGAAGGAACCATTCACAACAACAGAACGAAAGAATCAACAAGCACAAACTCAAAACAACTCAGAACTCCACACATGATCATAATATACAAACAGCCCGTCATTCAGAAACTCCACAGTGTGGTTTTACAGGATTTAACAAGTACAACGCTCTACATACCGAGGGACAACCGATTTTTTACAGAGACCAAAGCAAAAATCAGAAAACAAATTTAGAACATTTATTAAACCAAAAAAGCCTCAGACACCCGCCATTCTGATAAAAAGTAGCGAAGATGAAAAGACAGATGTAAATAGTAAACAGTGCCTGAATGTTTTATCTTTTAACTGTAAAAATGTAAATACTTGCGGACTATTATTTAATGATGTAAATAAAATTGCGGATATATGTTTGCTACAGGAAACATGGCTATTTAGCTGTCAAATGGATATGCTTAATGAATTGAACCAAGAATATATTGGAATTGGTAAAGCCGTCGACTCAAAAGATCCAATCCCACCAACACATATGCCTAGAGGTCACGGAGGTGTCGCAATCATGTGGAAAAAACAACTTGATAGTTATATCACACAACTTCCAGATGGGAATGAGCGTATACAATGCATTGAATTCAGGGGAGCAGAACCACTTCTAATTATTTCAGTATATCTGCCTTGTAAGGGGTCATCAGACTGTATAGAAGAATTTCAGGAGTGTATAGATCTACTACACGAAATATACTCAAAATTTAAAGATACTCACATCATACTACTTGGAGGAGATTTAAATGAAAATGCAAACCAATTTTCTAATAGTAAAAGATCAAAACATCTTCAGGAATTTATGAAAGAACATAATCTTTTAACTAAAGACCTAGGTCCGACCTTTATACACCCAAATGGTTGTGACTCGACTTGCATTGACTTCTTCTTATATAGCGAAAATTTCAGCAGGAGTATTGTTAAAATCATCAAGCTTGAAAACATACCTGGAAACATCTCAGACCACTACCCTATCGTAGCAAGAATTAAATATGACTATTTTATACATAATAAACCTAACAAAAGGGTATGTCCGACTCCGAAAATCAACTGGGACAAAGTAGATATTGAGAAATATAATTCAACAATAGAAAGTGGCATATTAGAATTGAACAAAAACCTCCAATCTATACAAGATATTGAACTTGCTTATATAGACTTAAATCAACTATTATCTAAGGCGGCATCAACTTCAGGACCAACCAGACGAATAAGGAAGAAGAAACCAAAACTACAAGTAATGACACCAGAAATTCGTAAAGCTATAACTGACAAGAAAAATGCATACTTTGATTGGAAACAGAACAACCGACCTAATGATCCCAATAATCAGTGGTTACAGAAGAAAAAAGTAACAACTTGTAACCTAAGAAAAGAGTGCAGGTTAACACTAGCAAAACAACAGCTAGAAAGGAAAACTGAACTGATTAATGCTAAAAGTAACAACTCCAATTTATTTTTCAAACTTATCCGACGTCAAAGAGGAAGATCTAGTATGCATATTGATGAGCTAAATGTAAACGGACAAAAATACAACACTGAAGGGGGAATCTTGGAGGGCTTTAGAGAACACTTTGCAAATCTAGCTGAACAAAGTGATAATAGTCAACTCGACCAAACATATATTGAACAGGTAGACAACGAATATGCTACTATTATAGATATATGTAAACATGACTTCAAGCACATTCCAGTGAAGAAGCAAGAGGTCAAGGATGCCATTAAAAGCCTTAATCGAAACAAGACCCCAGATACCTATGGAGTCACTGCTGAAAATTTAATTCATGGTGGAGAAATACTTGCCTCATATATACAAACTCTACTAAACAGCTCCTTTAAATTCTGCTTTATACCTGATATTATCAAATTTGGAATATTAACACCAGTCTTCAAAAATAAAGGCAACAAGAATGACGCAAAAAATTATAGAGGCATCACAATAACTCCAACTCTATCAAAAATCATAGAAACTGTACTTAAATTTCGCATCAACCCCAAAATTATCTGTCTACAAAATCCACTCCAGCGAGGCTTTACCAAAAACGCATCTCCTTTATATTGCTCATTAATTATGGAGGAATTTCAACGAGAGAACAAAGATCTGAAAAGAGAAACAATATTTGTCATGCTAGATGCTAAGGCAGCCTTTGGCGTAGTAAAACACTCAAGCCTTATACGTAAATTATTTCATATGGGACTCACACCGCAAGAAGTACTCATGATTGATGATCTATATAAAAATGCAAAATCCAGTGTCAAATGGAACGGTGAACAATCCAATGCATTCAATATTGAACAAGGTGTTCGACAAGGCGGCACACTTAGTGCCGACCTTTACAAAGTTTATGTAAACGATCTATTAAACGAAATATGTAACACCGGTTTTGGGGGACATATTGGAACGATCAACTGTAGTGCGCCTACTTGCGCTGATGATCTTACCATAACAAGTAACTCTCAGTTCGAAGCGCAAATACTAGTCAACATAGCTAACGACTACAGCAAAAGAGAATCATATATTATACAACCTACTAAAAGCGTTGTACTACCTATACAAACCAACACCATCACCCACAATGATATGACACTCCTTATGGATGAGAGGGAAATGCCTACGGTTGATAAAACCACACATATTGGGATACAAAGATCAAACTGTAACACACAACTAGTAACGGCGGAGGAAAATATTTAGAAGGCAAGAAGAGCATTATACAGTTTAATGGCAAGTGGCTTGCATGGAGAAAATGGACTAGACCCATCTACATCTATATCCACTTTCAGAACCTATGTTATGCCCATCCTACTATATGGACTGGATGTTATAATGACCAACAGCAAATCTTTGAAAATATTACAATCTTTCTACAAGAAAATGATTAAACAAATCTTATCTTTACCAATATCAACTGCAGACCCAGCTATATATTTATTATCTGGATTACTACCCATAAATGCTGAAATAGATATTAAAATTATTACATTACTTGGAAATATTCTATGTTCTGACAAATCAACCGTTGAATGGAAAATCGCCAATCGTCAATTAAAAATTAAATCGTGCAAAAGCAACAGCTGGTTCATAGAGGCAAAGAAAATCTGTATTAAATACCAACTAACAGATCCTGTAGAATTTTTGGATACTGTAACAACTAAATAAACATGGAAAAAAAACATGGTCAACAAAATTAAAACATACTGGCATAGAAAGATCTTGGATGAGAAAGAAAATTTCAATAGCTTACAATACTTAGCTCCAATATACAGACTTGGTCATTGTCATCCGTTGGTCAGTATATCCACTTCTGACCCTAAACTAGTACAAAAATTGCCACCGCGAGTGAAAATCGCTACAGGAGGAAACATCCTACAATCCCAAAGAGCCAAATATAATTCTAATGTAGTGGACCCAACATGTCAACTATGCAAAAATGGAGAAGAATCATTATCTCATTTCCTGCTTACATGTGTAACTTTAGATGCTATAAGAAAACCCATATTAGAAAGAATAATGATAACGGCTAGTAGAATTTTCTCTCAGAACAATAGTGTCAATAACATAGAACTACTAAGACTGGTTTGTGATCCTTACAACTACTGCAATAATAACAACGATCAAATTTTGGATAATATTTCGAAAATTCTTGAACCGCAATGCAGGAAAATGATCCACCTACACCATACAACAAGATATAGACTACTAGGTTTGGGCAGTAAACAACCGAAAAAGAGAAGGAAAGTTTAAGACTGTTAGTTAAAGTGTTGTGTAAGTGACTCAGCTTAAGACGGTCCAAATTATCAATTCTTATTTAGATAATTTTAGATTTTAAAAATTAACCTATTGCGTATATTATAAACTGACAGTTTATGTATATAATACTCTGGTGGATGGAACTTTTATTTGTGTGATATTTATATATATTCGTGTTGGTGGTGGATATCACTCCAGCTAGACTTGGAGGTGTGCCTTGACTGGCAGAATTTATTATACAGATTACAGATTACTAGGGGGAATGGAACCAATAAATTGATCGGATCCATATGAAGTTCCCAGTAACGGAGAACCTCTAACTTTGAGGTAATATTATTAGTGTCGGTGGTCTCACAAATGAATCAGGGTGAATTGCAGGTACATTAATTAGCAGAGAATAGACAATTATTAACTTTTTATTCATTATCTCGCAGTAATTTACGGTTAATTAGCTGTATATATCCCAAAACAGGTGTTCGCAGCTAGTACTACTACTAGTCTATGACTTTTAGTAACAATTATATTTATATTCACACTCAGTGGCGGATCGAAGGGGGATGGGATCCGGGGTTTTGACTCCCCTTTTTGTGAACGATCAATGCATTTAATGGAAACATATATTTGGACCCCCTTTATCCTGGCTGGAATCGCCCCTGATATTACATGCAAATCAAGTCCCGGGTTACTGTTAGCATAATAGCATAACAGTAATCACAAAGAGTGTGGTAATTTTATAAAGGACGAGGATTTATAAATATACAATTCTTGAAGAGGGGGAGAGTGCACTTCACGATGATCGAAAAAAAGTGCCTTGCACGTTATTTTCTAGTCCTATAATATATGAACTCGGGGGCATTATTTTCTATTTCTATTTTCTTTTTACTGATTTTGCTATTTTTCTTTTTTTTTATTATCAATGTGCCACCCAAAAAATAAAAAATGAAAATATCTGCATGAAAACGTTAAATAGTGAATATATAATGCGAAGGCATATATTATAGGACTAGTTATTTTCATCATCTTGTCTGAAACAGTCTGAATAATGAGCTTCAAGGCGAAGCGCGAAAACAATAAGTCATGTGAAATACTAACGACAAACACGTTGTACGGACAAACCCTTAAATCCCTCAATGTTATGTCAAATGAATTATAGCGAGGAAAGGTAAATTTAATTTAATACCAAAACTAAATATTTGTTATATTTCTCAAGAAATCATAGAATCAATAAATGTATAAATTTTAATGATGCATGTCTGTGTGAGATCCATTTCATGAGACCATGGTTCTATAAAATCCTTGATGGGACCCTTTATATATACAGTTTTCTATTTTCCCCGGAAAAATTAAAAAAAAATATAACCTTTTGGGAAATAATCCGATTTTGTTGAATTATTTCTCTTCATAATTATGATAAATCCCTTAAGTTCTTCAATTTTAAATTAAAATAAATATTTCATTTTGATCTAACGACAACCTTTTTAAATTGTAGTGGCATGGTCAGTCAACTGATTAGTTGCATGGCTGATTACCAGTTTACTGGTGAGCCAGTAATTTTCCATATGACAGTGGCGTGTACCCTTGGGGTGTGTATAACTTATTTTGAATACCTTAATTTTCTGGGGAACATCCTGTCCACGTGTAATACTTAGTATATATTGCAACAGATGACATTAAACAAATTTTCTTTGTAGCATCGGTGTCCATTTCATGTTCAACCACTCAAAATTTTCACAAAAAAGATAATATTATAAAATCATTAAAAAAAAAGATTAAAAAAACTCTAGCTAATAAACTTCGCAATGAGTAAACGGGGATTTGTGTTTTAAAGGGCTTATTTCCAGTGGATATATTTCAATACTAGATAACTAGACCTGAGATAACTTTTTTGTAATATATATTTTATTATTTTCCTATCATTCTCAAATCTCGATCATCTTAAATAAAGATGTACAAAAAATAATTTTGTTATAACTCATAAATATATGGTTAATCATAATTGTTACAAATTATAAAATGGCAAGTCAATGACCGATGTGCCGCCGTCTGTTGCAAAACTACGATTTAATCTTTTAAATGAAAGACGTGCACTGCCTTCAGTCGGAACAGAGAAAAGTCCACCTAGTGTACATTAAAGAGTTGTATCCGTTTATTATGCTGAAAAAAAAGAGATCATCATAAACTATTTAGTAAAAAAAAAAAACTTTTAACTGAATTAAAAAAAAAATTATCAAACAAAACTCATTAGAACACTCATAGTAACATTTTGTTTAGACCTGAAATAACTTATAGTAAGACAGTAAGATTATTTATATGTCTCTGCTATAATGAACAAAATTTTGAACAGCTTCAAATATATGGCCTTATCATTGGTAATATATCATATTTGTATCAGTTATTGCTGAACGTGTAACCAAATTAAAATGAAGAAATAGACTCGAAACCGCATTTTTTAAAGATATTTTTTTCAATCCCAAAATAGATAATAGATATGCAGATTAAAGTCCAGATGAGAAGATTAACTTTCTTTTCTACCGAAGTAAATATATTAACAAGGATTTAGGATATCAATAAATTATTAAATTCATCAATAATTTATTAAATTTGAACATGTAAACCAAACAACGAAAAAAATAAACGGGAAATTGGCTATACCTTTTTGGTATTAGCCATGCAGCCATGTATGTACCAGCCATTTTAACTTATTGTTTTCTTAACCTTTAAAGAATACATTTTAAAATGAACTACTTTATTTATAGTAGTTCAAGAAAAAAAAATTATATATATATATATATATATATATATATATATATATATATGGTTTGAACGTTGTTTTCAATATAGACTTGTATATATATATATATTAGATAACTCTTTCCTTTATATTCAATGGAACAAGAAGCGAATTCGTTAGCGAACTAGAGTAACTATAGAAATAGCGTCGTTACAGGTCTTCTTCTGACCGGCAATAAATCCTTAGCTGTAATGATAGTGGAACGTCCATTCGGCTGTGCTCAGCCACGTCCGAATGGGGACGTTGAATCCTTGTAACAACTCTTCGAGTTGACAGTAAGTAGCCTGGTATTAGGCTAATTTTCTGTCCCTCCTTTTTCATTGGCAGTCGAAATTTTCCGACCGTATCACGGGCGGTCTCAATTACAAGACCTACATGCACCTATCATATATTATTCCGTACGTCAGACACACTCAACACTAATCAACCAAAAACTCAATATTTTACAGTAGGGAATGAATATCTCCCACGTTCACTTGTCCCTTGAAGGATCAATATTGAATTTCTTCCATCGCCCCCCCCCCCCTTTTATAAGATTACATTATGACGTATGTTTTCTTTTTAATTTTACGAAAGACCAACAAATCGACTTTTATCACCAAATTTGTCCTTTGCTGAGATTAACACTAAAAAAAGTATAACAAAACGTAACGATTGAAAACTCACAGTTCAGTTTTTAAGATATTTTTTTCTTTGGAAACTAACAGACTAATTTTCAAAAAGTTTTTTTCTTGAACCATTATTTATTAAAACGACTTAATTTTGTAAACAAAAGTTATTCTTAAATATTAATTATGATCAATGATTGTAAAGAAAAAAATCCATCATAGTAGTTTGTTAATTTACTGGCTCCATGGTGTTAAACATGTCACCTTTCTTTTACAAATAACTGATTAAAAATATGAAGCCTTTACTGTAAAATAAATCATTCTAATAAAAATAAATTCATCCAGATTTTTCGCTCATAACCTTTTAACAGTTATTGTAAACTAATTTGTTCGAACTATAATAGTCCTATGACTTGCTGTCCGTTTACCAATATTTATACTTTATAAAGTGTTTTCATATTCATTGATCATTAACTTCATCAGAGACATATAATACAATATTGTATTATATGTCTCTGACTTCATGTTTTGCGAATACTTATATAAGGGGGTAATTATTATAGCCAGTATAATAGCTAACAATTTATCTAAAGAAAACGAGATGCTATATTCAAATTCTGAGATATAAATCTATAGTGTTCTTTAAAAAAAAAATTCTCAACAACAAAATTCTACACTTTCATTTATCTGGGTCTTTTTGTCTCCGCTTCGAAGCCGCCATCCCGTACCAAACATATCTATTCGTTTGGCAATATACAATCATGTAAGCAATATACAACAGGCAGTAGATCTGAATTTGTTAATTGTTATTTTGGATTTTACCTGATTAGGACGTGTCTCGTTGAATTTTCTAATAAACTTACACACACATAATCTGTCTTTTAATCGTAATGTTATGAGATCTATAAGAACATAGAGCTACTGTATAGGCCTAGTTGCATGCAAGTCTTTACAAATTATATATTTTGGTATGCTATAGTTTGTTTTTATAGACTATTTGTCATTTGGTCGGTTTTTTTTTGTTTTTTTAGTTTTTGACATGGCGTTGACTCGAGTTTGATATATTATGCATCTTTTGTGCTGTACTTTAACAATTATTTACAAGCATGCTGCATGTTTACACATTCATCACTATACCGCACCTAAATATAGCTTTATTGTAAAAAAAAAAAAATAAGGAGATGTAGTATGATTGGTGATGAGACAACTATCAACCAGTATTTAAAATACCTGATATAAGCAATTGTGACTTACTTTCTTTACTCAGAGTGGAGGGGGCGGACAGGAGGGTACGTTTCTCCTTTCTCCCGCCCCTTCTCTCCTTTCTCCCGCCCCCTCTCTCCTTTCTCTCGCCCCTCTTCTCCTTTCTCCCACCCCTTTCTCTTGTCTACCGCCCTAAAACATGAAAAACTAATGTATAGGAAGCTCATTTTCATAAAAATCGATCAAATATCTTGGTTTTATGATGGCTCGTCCCTGTCTTATCCTTTCATTAGATAGAAGTGTTGTTTTTTCGCTGCAAGAACCTCAATAACTTTTTCACTGACTGTTAAGCTGTCTGTTTGCATTGAATATGTAAGTCTGATGCACGCCGTTTCCAGATGATTTATTTTGTAAGTATAAATCTAATTATAGCAACGCAGGATAATGTTGAAAATATGGTGAATTTTTGTGCCACTCTTAATGCAATTTCGTTAAGAAACCAATTTGTTTTAAAATGGTTGCCGAAAAACGCTGCTTGCAAAATAGAAAAATAAAATTCATTTGGAAAAGAATATGGGATTTGATTTAGCAAAAATGCATAGTTCAAGCAGCCGTGGAAAATAAGGCAGAAAATGGTTTGTCGGAATGGAATTGACAAAGAAGAATAATTAAATTGTCGTTGAACTTGTCTTTTTTGCCGCACAACTTTCCCTATGTTCCAAGTGTAACTGGCCAGTTTCGGAATACTATTAAGACTGTACAGGAAATATGGTTCCGGAAAATGTAAAATATAAATTGCCAACACTGTAATCGTATAAGCGCAGTTTACACGGGACAGCAACATATCTGAATGATGAAAAAGTTAACGAAGGCTCGACATTTTGGGAGTTCAAATAAGAATGTTTAACTTTCGACGCACACAACCCACACGTTTACATCATAGAGTATACTAGTATACTGTATTAAAAATATATATGTATTATTTTATCTATCATTTTTACAACTGACGGAATGATTTTTATTAGTAACCTTTTTTTAATGGCTGCATTAAAAATGTGTCTTTTAGACACAACTATTTCAAATTGTATTGTATCGTTCTGAACATGCTTGAGATATTTGCCATCGGACATTTTGCAACCTCAAATCAATCAATTTAAATTGAACTTGAAAATCACTGTTTACTTAATCAAATTTTTGAAGCACTTTATTCATGCATGGAAGTAGCGGTGGCATTACCTTTGTCTAGTTTGGTAGGGTTAAGTTAAAGATATGTTTTTTTTCTAAGCTGAATGTGCACCCAGTTAGTTCGAAATAAAATTAAATCATTAGAATTATTAGGAAATTTACGAAACCAGACGGGGGAAATGAAAACAAAATAACAAACACCATTCAGATCATCCTGTTACATATTTTTTCAATACCTCTGAGTAAAAATTACGTTACTCTGTATTCAGTCACGTCATCCTTTTTCTGCAAAATTATATATATATATGCATATCGGTCAACTTTAAAGCAACTTATCTAAAAAACAAGGATGGTGACATGTGTCTCTATGCCGTATACACGGACTCCCTATAAAATCCTGCAAAACTTAGTGTTTTGTCTTTCTTAGTTTATAAGAGATCGTAATGAATTAGTGACGATGCTCGGAGTATTTATGAGGTCGTTTTCATTGCTATGACATTTTATGGAATTTTATGCGACTGTCATACAAGTCAGAGGTTTGGCTAGCTATAAAACCAGGTTTAATCCACCATTTTCTACATAAGAAAATGCCTGTACCAAGTCAGGAATATGACAGTTGTTATCCATTCGTTTGATTTTGCCATTTGATTACGGACTTTCCGTTTTTTCCTTGAGTTTGGTATTTTTGTTATTTTATTTTTTGTTAGCACTTTCTTGAAGCTTTATAACTTATTTGATAAAATAATTGTTTTCCAGCTACATTTTAATAATTTTGATATGCATGTTTGTCTCCCCTTTTTACTCCATTTCTCCTTTCTCCTGCCCCTTCTCTCCTTTCTCCCACCCCCTCTCTCCTTTCTCCCTCTCTCCTTTCTCCCGCTCCCTCTCTCCTTTCTCCCTACCCCTCTCTCCCAGTCGGCTCCCTTTACCCTGTCCGCCCCCTCAGAGTGATCGTAAATTAATCAGATAAGCCGGAGGAGGGGTGGGGACTTCATATTAAAAGAAAAGAAATTAGCATTAGTTTTTTGTGATAAATATATAATAAACTCACAGTAACAGAAATAGCTCTTGAAAGCTCTGTCAGATCCCGGCACTTTTAACTGTTTTTTGACGCGTGCTAGAAAATGCAGCACCTGGTTACAGGGGCTCATTTGACAAATTATCATCTTTCGTAATTTAAGTTATAAAATCTAAATTTTAAGTGATCCAAAATGTTCATGACTAACGAGTATTTTCACTTGTACGATTTTTTCAGTGAAATGAGTCTAAGAGTATATACATGTATATCGGGATACTGACTGCATAGTAAAATATTTATGTACCTATTAGTTGCGGCTCATTTTGGTCTTTTAAGTAAGTTTCCTTCCCCGCATTACTTGATCGCTTTTGTAAAAAAAAACCAGCACAACAACAACAGCACTCGACGTCAGCAGAGACATATATGTGTATATATGTCTCTGACGTCAGTATTGTACCAAAAAATGAAAAATATATTCAGAAAGAAGGCTCATAAAATTCAAATATTGGTAAGCACACACACTAACTTGTCACTACAGACATGATCTTTTTGTTAATGCGCCAAACTCGTTTCTTCCACAGGACGATGTCGATGGTGGGGAAACATAGTCCAAATAATTATGACGTCTTGCAAGGCTATTTAGGCGTCCCAGAAAAAAATTAAAATAGGCATGCTAGGGAAAACCCAACAAATCATTAGTTCCCCAAATGAGTATCCTCATTGGACCCCACTGGAAATAAGTTTTACTAACTTTTGTGGGTCATCCTAAGATATTAGGCTACAGTGTAAAATCTAGTCAAGTTAAATTTCACTCATTTTTAATCTAGTCTAATCATATTACCAAAATATCATGAAAATTTTCATAATTTTATTTTTTATTTTCTTAATTTAAAATTTTTAGTAAACATGTATATCATTTTAGTGTCTATAAACTATGAATGTCTAGTGCTGTATCTATGTCTTTGTAATATTTTGTATCTGTCAAATTCATGTCTTTTATCTTGAATAAATATATATATATATATATATCCTAGTTTAAAGGTTTTTTTAATATATACATGATCTGGGAACAGTATATCCAGAGACATATAATACAAGAGATTGTAACTCGGCGAAATCCCGTAAAAACACGGCCACTAGTTAAACCTCGCGAGATCTCCTTAGGTAATAAAGTCATGAATACAAGTATTAAAAGTACTTGAAGTAAGGACGAATGTTTAAGCATAACATAAACTGTTTCAGTGTTAAATTTATCATAATTAATTAAATAATTTGAGTTCATATATAATTATTTATTTTAATGTAAATTCTGAATTTAATTGTATTATATGTCTCTGGTATATCTAACCTGACATGATATAGCTATTTCATATTGGAATGGCACATGTTCATGAAAAATCAACAAATGATCTGAAAGTCGGAAAGATGAATATAGTCCTCTGACTTCAAAAACTTGGAAACAGTTGTGATGTTGCTTCGCTGAGCTATAGATAACTGTACGACCATCAACAATGAGCAAAATTCACACCATATAGACATAGGTGCTTGAGGACAGGAATCGAGGTTCACGTTGATAGTAAACATGCATATTAAGAGAAAAATATGGTATACTAGTATATATATGGTACAAATAAGTGATATATATTGAAAAATCTAAGATTTATGATAATAAGGGGGAAGGGGAGGGGGGGCTCAAAACAGGATCCTGTCCTCGAGCACCTATGCATATAGAAAGCTGTAAATATAATAAAAGGCCTCGAAATGACAAATGTAAAACAAATCAACAATTAAGAAGCCTAACATTTATAATAAAATTTAAAATAAAATTGAAAATAGCAATGGGAATGTGTCAGAGAGACAACAACCCGCAAATAACAGTCGAAGGTCACCAATGTGACTTCAATGCAGCGAGAAAATCCCACAACCTGAGGCGTGCTTCAGCTGGCTCCTAAACTAAAATGTATACTAGTTCAGTGATAATGGACGTCATACTAAACTCCGAAATATATAAAAGAAACTAAAATTAAAAATCATTCAAAACTGACAAATGCTAAAGGCTCCTGACTTGGGACAGGTGCAAAAATATGGTGGGGTTAAAAGCCTATATACTGTAAATTTCAGAAATTATTGCATGCATTTATTAATATTGACATAATCATGATAATTTCCCTTTCAATTTTTAAAAATTCTAATTTAAGTTTTTGTTGTATATTGGGACTTTGGATAGTCTCAAGAATGCTTTCACCAATTTTTATGAAAATTTGGTGAATTGATTTTATATATTAACATAAACTCCCTGTTCATTTTTAAGACCCATTGTGGGTCAACCCTTGACCATCTGTCCGTCTGTCCCAAAGTCTGTCCCAAAGTCATTGGTTTTTGTTCTCTAATTTAGTTTGCCTCAACCAAATGTTATGAAACTTTTACAAAAGCTTATTACCACAATACTCAGATCAAGTGTGAATTTTGGTGGTGTCAGTGTTACCGTTCTAGAGTTATGCCCCTTTACAAATGGAAACATTGCTGAATTTTTGGTTTCCCGCTCTCTAACTTTAACTTTAGTTTGCCTCAACCAAAGTTATGAAATTTGCACACAATATTTATTACCACAAAAAAAAGTTTGAATTTTGGTGGTGTCACTTTTACTGTTCTAGAGTTATGTTCTTTACAAATGGAAAAAATGATAAATTTTTTGTTTCCGTCCTCTAAATTAAGTTTGCCTCAACCAAATTTTATTAAACTTTAACGCAATACTTTTTACCACAAAATCAGATCAAGTTCAAATTTTAGTAGTATAAATTTTACCGTTCTTCAGTTATCTTCCTTTATAACTTTATATGATATGCAAGCCGGAGTATCATCCCCTATTTATTTTTATATAAGATGCAGAGTTATGGAATATTAGTTGTCCGAAAATTGTTTTTTTCACACTTTTGAAGGTTTTAGAATTGTATTTGTTCAAAAATCACGGCCTTAAACTTATATACACTTGCGATATCCCTAATGGAGCCAAATTGTTTTCATGTTTTGTTTCAATGAATACCACTCTTTGTGCATGTCCTTTTTTAGCTCACCTGGCTCGAAGGCCAAGTGAGCTTTTCTCATCACTTGTCGTCCGTCGTCGTCGGTCCCCTTTGTTAACTTTTTACATTTTGAACTTCTTCTAGAGAACCACTGAATGGAATGGAATCAAACATGGCATGAATGTTCCTTATGAGGTGCTGACCAAGAGTTGTTACTTTGTTGCCGATCTATCATCCAAGATGGCCGGCAGCGGGGGACTTAGTTTAGGATAGGACCCTATAGGAAATACATACAAATGTCTTCTTTTAGAGAACCACTGAATGGGATGAAACCAAACATAGCATGAATGTTCCTTATGAGGTGTTGACCAAGTGTTGTTACTCTGTAGCTAATCCATCATCCAAGATGGCCGCCAGCGAAGTAGGACAATATTTAACCAAATATGGCCTCAATCATTATTAAAGTATCTGTTATATGATTTCAAAAACCCAAATAGAGTCAGGTGAGCGACACAGGCTCTTTAGAGCCTGTACTTTTGTTTTTTTTTAGTTACACAGTGCTCACAGTTTTTCTATAATGTAGTTGATCATTAAAATTCATTTATAGCATAAACCCAAGCTTATCAAGCACTCATGGTACAGCTTTTTATTAAACACGCATTGATATATTCATTAAACAGCAAAATAATTATTGATGCAAGATGTCATTAAATAATAATTAAGTCTCCCAAACGAAGTTTGGGAAGACTTATTGTTTTTGCTCAGTTCTTATTATTATTATTATTCTTCTTCTTCTTCTTCTTCTTCTTCTTCTTCCGCCGCTTTTAAATTTGAACTTGTCCGCACCCGTTCTCCAAAACCGCTTGTCGGATTAACTTAGGGTTTCACAATATGTTAGACTAACATGTCTAGTGGTGCAATCAGGGTTTTGTTTTTGCAATGGGGTTTATAAAGGGGTACTTTGAGGGGCAAAAAGAAAAGAGGGTTTTACTATAGAACCCTATGGGATTTTATTTTTTTAAATTTTCAAATGATTATAAATTGAAAACCGTTCGTGATAGACACAAACTTTTTAATTGAAAATGTTCTAAATGATAAAGCCCATTAAATGAAATACAGGGTTAGTCCCCAGGGGTCACCCCCACCCCCTGCCATTTAAGAAAGTTCTAATACCTTGTAAGTGGTCAAGATCCCCACCCCTAAACCATATATATTCTGGTTTGTCATGCTAAGATGGTTTGAATGATATACAGGGTTAGTCCCCAGGGGTCATCCCCACCCCCTGTCATTTGAGAAAGTTCTAATATCTTGTAAATGGTCGAGATCCCCACCCCTAAACCATATATATTCTGGTTTGTCATGATAAAGCACATCAAATGTAATACAGGGTTAGTCCCCAGGGGTCACCCCCACCCGCTGCCATTTAAGAAAGTTCTAATATCTTCTAAGTTGTCAAGATCCCCACCCCTAAACCATATATATTCTCGTTTGTCATGCTAAGATGGTTTGAATGATATACAGGGTTAGTCCCCAGGGGTCATCCCGATCCCCTGCCATTTGAGAAAGTTCTAATATCTTGTAAATGGTCGAGATCCCCACCCCTAAACCATATATATTCTGGTTTGTCATGATAAAGCACATCAAATGAAATACAGGGTTAGTCCCCAGGGGTTACCCCCACCCCCTGCCATTTAAGAAAGTTCTAATATCTTTGAAAGTGGTCAAGATCCCCACCCCTAAACCATATATATTCTGGTTTGTTATGCTAAGATGGTTTGAATGATATACAGGGTTAGTCCCCAGGGGTCATCCTGACCCCCTGCCATTTTAGAAAGTTCTAATATCTTGTAAATGGTCGAGATCCCCACCCCTAAACCATATATAATCTGGTTTGTCATGATAAAGCACATCAAATGTTATACAGGGTAAGTCCCCAGGGGTCACCCCCACCCCCTGCCATTTAAGAAAGTTCTAATATCTTGTAAATGGTCGAGATCCCCACCCCTAAACCATATATAATCTGGTTTGTCATGATAAAGCACATCAAATGTTATACAGGGTTAGTCCCCAGCGGTCACCCCCACCCCTTGCCATTTGAGAAAGTTCTAATATCTTGTAAATGGTCGAGATCCCCACCCCTAAACCATATATATTCTGGTTTGTCATGATAAAGCACATCAAATGAAATACAGGGTTAGTCTCCAGGGGTCACCCCCACCCCTTGCCATTTAAGAAAGTTCTAATATCTTGTAAATGGTCAAGATCCCCACCCCTAAACCATATATATTCTGGTTTGTCATGATAAAGCACATCAAATGTTATACAGGGTAAGTCCCCAGGGGTCACCCCCACCCCCTGCCATTTAAGAAAGTTCTAATACCTTGTAAGTGGTCAAGATCCCCACCCCTATACCATATATATTCTGGTTTGTCATGCTAAGATGGTTTGAATGATATACAGGGTTAGTCCCCAGGGGTCATCCCCACCCCCTGTCATTTGAGAAAGTTCTAATATCTTGTAAATGGTCGAGATCCCCACCCCTAAACCATATATATTCTGGTTTGTCATGATAAAGCACATCAAATGTAATACAGGGTTAGTCCCCAGGGGTCACCCCCACCCGCTGCCATTTAAGAAAGTTCTAATATCTTCTAAGTTGTCAAGATCCCCACCCCTAAACCATATATATTCTCCTTTGTCATGCTAAGATGGTTTGAATGATATACAGGGTTAGTCCCCAGGGGTCATCCCGATCCCCTGCCATTTGAGAAAGTTCTAATATCTTGTAAATGGTCGAGATCCCCACCCCTAAACCATATATATTCTGGTTTGTCATGATAAAGCACATCAAATGAAATACAGGGTTAGTCCCCAGGGGTTACCCCCACCCCCTGCCATTTAAGAAAGTTCTAATATCTTGAAAGTGGTCAAGATCCCCACCCCTAAACCATATATATTCTGGTTTGTTATGCTAAGATGGTTTGAATGATATACAGGGTTAGTCCCCAGGGGTCATCCCGATCCCCTGCCATTTGAGAAAGTTCTAATATCTTGTAAATGGTCGAGATCCCCACCCCTAAACCATATATATTCTGGTTTGTCATGATAAAGCACATCAAATGAAATACAGGGTTAGTCCCCAGGGGTTACCCCCACCCCCTGCCATTTAAGAAAGTTCTAATATCTTGAAAGTGGTCAAGATCCCCACCCCTAAACCATATATATTCTGGTTTGTTATGCTAAGATGGTTTGAATGATATACAGGGTAAGTCCCCAGGGGTCATCCCGACCCCCTGCCATTTGAGAAAGTTCTAATATCTTGTAAATGGTCGAGATCCCCACCCCTAAACCATATATATTCTGGTTTGTCATGATAAAGCACATCAAATGTTATACAGGGTTAGTCCCAAGCGGTCACCCCCACCCCTTGCCATTTGAGAAAGTTCTAATATCTTGTAAATGGTCGAGATCCCCACCCCTAAACCATATATATTCTGGTTTGTCATGATAAAGCACATCAAATGAAATACAGGGTTTGTCTCCAGGGGTCACCCCCACCCCTTGCCATTTAAGAAAGTTCTAATATCTTGTAAATGGTCAAGATCCCCACCCCTAAACCATATATATTCTGGTTTGTCATGATAAAGCACATCAAATGTTATACAGGGTAAGTCCCCAGGGGTCACCCCCACCCCCTGCCATTTAAGAAAGTTCTAATATCTTCTAAGTGGTCAAGATCCCCACCCCTAAACCATATATATTCTGGTTTGTCATGCTGAGATGGTTTGAATGATATACAGGGTAAGTCCCCAGGGGTCATCCCGACCCCCTGCCATTTGAGAAAGTTCTAATATCTTGTAAATGGTCGAGATCCCCACCCCTAAACCATATATATTCCTATTTGTCATGTCTTGAACATTTGAATGACGTATACGGTCAGTCCCCAGGGGTTCCCCCCACCCCCAATGTTCTAATATCTTGTAAATGGTTGAGATCGCCACCCCTAAACCATATATATTCCTGTTTGTCATGTAATGAACATTTGAATGACGTATAGGGCCAGTCCCCAGGGGTTCCTCCCCACCCCCAATATTCTAGTATCTTGTAAATGGTTGAGATCCCCACCCCTAAACCATAAATATTCTGGTTTGTCATGCCAAGATGATTTGAATGATATACAAGGTTAGTCCCCAGGCATCACTAATGCATATAACTTTACTGGACCAAACCAATTTTCAATGGACGTTGCCCAATGTCAGGCGACCCTGGGAATTACGAATTATGGGAGCTTCGTTTGGGAGACTTCGTAACAGCATCCTGTTACAATCATTTCTTGTTTTTACTCTTTTTATGTGTAGGACAAGAACTATAGAAGATACAGAGAAATTATAAACAGCAGAAATGATAGGCAATTTAAAATTTGCAGAAGTCAACAAAACCTAAATGGTAAGTAAACTCATCATAGATACCAGGATTAAATTTTGTATTTACGCCAGACGCGCGTTTCGTCTTCAAAACATTCATCAGTGATGCTCGATAAGACTCAGAAGGCCACTTATAAAAGTTATTGCCCTTGAAAGATGATTATCATGATTATTATAAAAATAAAAAGATGTGGTATATTAAATATGAAAACTATTGATCATAGCTCTAACAAAGCAATTATAGGCCAGTGACGGCCTTCAATAATGAGAAAATCCATGCCCTATTGTCAAAGTAGTCAGCTATAAAAGGCCCTCAGATGAAAAATTGAAATAATCCCAACTGTAGAACTAATTGCCTAGTTTATAACAAAACAAATTAAAAAAAAAAAATATGACAGATATGAAACAACAACCACTAAATTTTAGTGTCAGAATAAACTACAGGCGCCGAACTTGGGACAGATACAATCAGAATATGGCAAGGTTACATGTATATAAAAATAAGAAGATGTGTCATGATTGCCAATAAGACAACTCTTCACCAAACAACAAATGACATACCGGTAGATTTCCTGCAAAAAAATAATCAGTCTGGACTAAGCAGGAAATTTATACCTTTCCCTTTATCGAAAAGACACAAAGATCTGTTAGTACTCACAGTTACTGACAGCTAGTTAAAAATCAATAAAAACTAATACATGTAATAAAAAAATCAGGTTTGTGAGCACTCAACCCTACCTTAACTTTGGACAGTGGTTTAACAGTTCAACATATAAAGAACAAACTGTAAAATAACCGTTGCAATTGCCTCAACTCGAAAGATTGATAAAATGCACAAAATCAACTAATATAAAAACCCATAGAAAAAAAGCACGGAATAAAGAGAACTTACAAGTAAGAAAGGAAATATTCTTAAAATGTTCATAAACATGACAAAATAAGCTTTTTTATTGCTGTTTCTCTCTCCATTTATAACATTTTATTTGTTTATTTTGTGTATTTATAGGTGATCAGACATCTTAGTTTTCATGATCAATAGGTCAATACTGAAGAGGAAACTGAAAGTTGATATCTATCTACATGGTGCGCTAATTGGATTAATGTGAAATGGAATGTGTGCTTTCCTGCAAAAAAGAAATAGGAAATTTCATCATAATCACATGATAATGGCTATAAACAAAATGGAGTTCTATCATAGATGCAGAAAAACACAATTGTATAAATGCAACAACATATTATATATATTTGTCAAAAGAAGGGAGAAATGAAGAAAAAAATAGTATTTTGTTGTTGAAAGGAACACCAGCTTTATCCACTCATATACATCGCTCCCTCATATCAAATATACTGAAGAAGATCTTCGAAGAACAAATTGCAAAAATGTTTTCCCTAAGAATTGAAGGAAATTGTTAAGTGAATGGAATAATTTATGCATTAAACATTTACGTAATGGATTGCATAACTGTACACAGCAGCTGAAACAGAGGAAAATTAAAATTTACAAGAAAAGTGTTTATTTTATTATTTAATTTGCAAATATGAACGCATTCTTAAGAACACCACAAATGGTATGACATTCAAATTGGTTGCTTATTAATGTGTACAATTGAAACAATAACAAAGAAAACAGAATACTGTGCTACAAAAAATATTTTATAAATCAAAGTTAAAGTCATATAAAGTATGTACAATACCTTGACCTAAACAGTCAGACTCACTGTATTGTTTTTGTATGTCATGGTAATTTTGAGTCAAAAATTTATTAAAGTTTTAAATATCATTTGTATCATTTATTAAGTCTTGTAAACATTATGTTCATACTGTTTGTATAGTGAAGAAATTTACAATGAGTAAAAATAGGGGAAAACATTTCCTACAGGGAAAGTTGATGTACAGAAATTTCCTTAGAGGAAATTTGAAGAACAATGTTTTCCTTAGAGGAAATTTGTGGTATTGAATTTTCCCTCAAGGAAAAGTGTTTGTTAAAAATTTCCTCAAAGGAAATTGCAGTTGACAAAATTTCCTCAAAGGAAAATTTTAAGCTGCAAATTTCCTCAGAGGAAAATTTGAAGCCGCAAATTTCCTCAGAGGAAATAGAATTTCCTCAAAGGAAAATTTGAAGCCGCAAATTTCCTCAGAGGAAATAGAATATCCTCAAAGGAAATATTAATGCAGCAAATTCCCTAAGGGAAATCTTTTTCCCTTGAGGAAAACTACTTTTCCTCTGAGGAAATTGTTGAAAAAAGGGGCATAACTTTTTCAACAGTGGTGCTAGAGCCAAAATTTTTTAGGACAAATATCAGGGAAACAATACCAACCAAGTTATTAACTTCATTTTGACTTAACTCCAAAAATTAAGGTGACAACTTTTGCACTCAGCGGAAGTGCAAACTTGTCCCGGAGACTGTTCCAACTACAGAAATAACCGAAAGACATCTAGAGGGAGACGTGTAATACAACAAAAGACATGTGTCCTAACAATATGTATTATAAGTGCTGTCAGATTTATATATTTTTTCGTGGCCTCGGTGGCCGAGTGGTCTAAGTAGTCGAACTACTGTATCACTAGCCTGTCAACACCGAGGTTGTGAGTTCGAATCACGCACGGGGCTTGTGTACTCAACTCTAATCTTTATTGACTAGGATTGTCAGTTTTCCAATCGAAGGTCGGTGATTCTCTCCAGGCACTCCGGCTTCCTCCGTCAATAAAAACTGACCGCCACGAAATAGCATAATAGTGTTGAAAGTGGCGTTAAACACCAATCAATCAATCAAATTATATATTTTTTCAGCCAGCATTGTACACGAAAAATCAAGTATGAAATAGAAGGAGAATCAGATGGGAATTATACGTCAATGGAACAGCAGCCCAACGACAGAAACGAATAATAAAAAACATATTGATGTATACATACAGTCTTCGACAAATAAATATTCTCTAAATAAAAGGGGGGGGGGGCATGACGATATAAAATACGACCAATAACGAAAAACTTCCTTACTGACGTGGGACACAGACACGTTTACGAAAATAAAATGTATCGGGGTTAAACTAAAGTCTTTTGTTTACATCTCAACCATCCACCTTATATCTTACAACATTACTAGGAGAGAAAAGGGAAAAAGTTACATCTAAGATTTAATCCCGTCGCCTCAGTGTGCGTACGAGTTTCACTCAGTCCCAACGATGGCTAAGTTCCCAACAGAATAGACTGTAATTACTAGACTGCGGTTAGATTAGATATTTTGCTTTGAAAACTTATATGTAAAAATTGATTCATGAAATAGGTATAATAATACGGAATTATTTCAAAGTTTTGCAAAATTTGTCTTTGTTATCAGGAAGAAACCATGATAAAGACTCGTTTTATCATTGAGTCGTTGTTTAATTTTTTTTGGCACTATTTAATTTTAATCTGTGCAGATCACAACTTCAAAAAATACGAAAAATGCCAAAAACCCTACAAACGTATATAATACGTATATAAACGATCCAGATCTTTGCCAATACCTTCTCTGAGGAAATTTTGCAAATTGTGTACTATAAAAGGGTTTCAAACGCTATATATCATATGCTAACCTCTGAAAGAAGTAGCTTGTTTTGTTTCGTATTATGCATGGAAAACCTTTTTTTTGTGTTTTTTGCATTGTTTCGTGTTTTGATTTTTCTTTTAGAAAAAAGGGGGTGCCGTGAAATAGATTTGTTTTTAATGTAAAACATTAGCTATCAAATGAGATAATATTTCCAATGTTTAGTAAATAGGTAACAACTTTTTGACACATCAAAAATAAAATATGAATAGAAGAAGATGCAAGGTATACATCAATAAAACACCAACCCAACATCACACAACTGAACGGCATGCATTTCGCTGTTTCTACTGTATAATATTGTCAGTTCAAATATACACCACTTTTCGCGTGCAAGGGGTGGAGTTTTGGTTATAACGGAATTATAGTGAAGTATATTAGTCAAAAACTTTGATTTTTAGCGCGTGACTTTCTTCAGCACAGGCTTACGTAAAATAGGCGATCGAGTTACAGTGTTGTACAGTGCCATTAATCTGAGTAGATGTACATTTTATATCACAGTATAATATCGACAACAGGCGAAGCATCAGCATGATTTCATCGTATACGATTAAAACTGCTAAAGTCTGTTTTCAGTCGAAGTCAGAGTAACACTGGCATAACCGTTCCGTGAGGGAGAAAACAGTCGTAAGACGAAGTTGACATCACAATGGTACCAGATTTAACTGGAATGTGGAGAAACAATCCACTAAGTTGACGTCAATTTACAGGGAGAAGATGTGAGAAATCGGTCTACACTGCAGTATAAGAGGAAGAATCAACAGATAACACTGCCGAAGAAGCAGTTTAAGTGATAGCACCCAGACAGACTATTACAGAACAAAGACAATTGCATATTGAAAACGGCTCTTTTTAGAGCCACACAATTATTTCAAAAAGAGTATGACCATTGTTGATATGAAAATATATAACAACGAAAGAAGGAATTTTTTTTTCATTCCCTCTTCATTTACTTTTCGCTTGTTTGAATTTGTCTCCAGAAAAGTAGTAAGACTTACATAGAGCGTGCAAGGACGTTTGTGCTATTTTCCCAAAATGGTTTGTGTGTAAATTTCTTTTATTTTGCGCTTGACTTGACTACCAGAAGGTATAGAACGACTAATTCGGGGACGGTCACAAAGAACATACAAGAAAGTAGTACATATGTTAAACAAAATAGTTCCTACGCATAACTGCAGTAACTTTGTCACAAAGTACAAAAACATGGGTAATTTTGGTATCAAATGAAAGCTCAAGGTCTTGGGATTACTGTAGAACTCTTGAAGAAAGTTTCTCATGAATAATAAAATACATATATGAAATTATGATAGAGGACATATTTGCCCTGTAACTCACATCAGAAGTACCTGTTTTTATATTAGCCAACTTCCGGGAACCAGTGCGCTCTAATATGAAAATAAAGAAATGTTAAATTTGTCAGAACAAGTCAGGATTACGTAAAGTTTTACTATGAAATGATTGCCACTTTATTTGAACTTAAGACAGAATAGCTATAAAGGCTTAAGAGTGCCTAATAGAAAGTAATGGGGCTATGAATTAGTGGATTTATTCCAGAAAACACATTTGAAGCAAGTGCGTATGTGCGTTTCAGGAGCATTCTTTCTTTCTTCGCTCAGAAAATACCAAAACAAGAAAGTAAATAAGTAGACTAGACACATTTGTAGTAGCTTTACGATTTGATTTCCTGACATGATGGCTGTAATATGCATGAAATATTTGCTACAAGACTTTAAGTAGAAAACTTTCAAATGAATCCGCTATATTTGATATAAAGCAAAACTGGCAATGCTATCAGATTTATATGATAGTATATTTTTTTCAGCCATCTGCGCACACGGAAAATTAATTGATGCACGAATAAAAAGAGATGTGAGGTACTAGAATACGTCAATGAGACAGTAACCCAACTACAGAAATAACCGAAAGACATCTAGAGGGAGACGTGTAATACAACAAAAGACATGTGTCCTAACAATATGTATTATAAGTGCTGTCAGATTTATATATTTTTTCGTGGCCTCGGTGGCCGAGTGGTCTAAGTAGTCGAACTACTGTATCACTAGCCTGTCAACACCGAGGTTGTGAGTTCGAATCACGCTCGGGGCTTGTGTACTCAACTCTAATCTTTATTGACTAGGATTGTCAGTTTTCCAATCGAAGGTCGGTGATTCTCTCCAGGCACTCCGGCTTCCTCCGTCAATAAAAACTGACCGCCACGAAATAGCATAATAGTGTTGAAAGTGGCGTTAAACACCAATCAATCAATCAAATTATATATTTTTTCAGCCAGCACTGTACACGAAAAATCAAGTATGAAATAGAAGGAGAATCAGATGGGAATTATACGTCAATGGAACAGCAGCCCGACCACAGAAACGAATAAAAAAAAAACATATTGATGTATACATACAGTCTTCGACAAATAAATATTCTCTAAATAAAAGGAGGGGGGGGGGGCATGACGATATGAAATACGACCAATAACGACAAAGTTCCTTACTGACGTGGGACACAGACACGTTTACGAAAATAAAATGTATCGAGGTTAAACTAAAGTCTTTTGTTTACATCTCTACCATCCACCTTATATCTTACAACATTACTAGGAGAGAAAAGGGAAAAAAGTTACATCTAAGATTTAATCCCGTCGCCTCAGTGTGCGTACGGGTTTCACTCAGTCCCAACGAGGGCTAAGTTCCCAACAGAATAGACTGTAATTACTAGACTGCGGTTAGATTAGATATTTTGCTTTGAAAACTTATATGTAAAAATTGATTCATGAAAAAGGTATAATAATACGGAATTATTTCAAAGTTTTGCAAAATTTGTCTTTGTTATCAGGAAGAAACCATGATAAAGACTCGTTTTATCATTGAGTCGTTGTTTAAATTTTTTTGGCACTATTTAATTTTAATCTGTGCAGATCACAACTTCAAAAAATACGAAAAATGCCAAAAACCCTACAAACGTATATAATACGTATATTAACGATCCAGATCTTTGCCAATACCTTCTCTGAGGAAATTTTGCAAATTGTGTACTATATAAGGGTTTCAAACCCTATACATCATATGCTAACCTCTGAAAGAAGTAGCTTGTTTTGTTTCGTATTATGCATGGAAAACCTTTTTTTGTGTTTTTTGCATTGTTTCGTGTTTTGATTTTTCTTTTAGAAAAAAGGGGGTGCCGTGAAATAGATTTGTTTTTAATGTAAAACATTAGCTATCAAATGAGATAATATTTTCATTGTTTAGTAAATAGGTAACAACTTTTTGACACATCAAAAATAAAATATGAATAGAAGAAGATGCAAGGTATACATCAATAAAACACCAACCCAACATCACACAACTGAACGGCATGCATTTCGCTGTTTCTACTGTATAATATTGTCAGTTCAAATATACACCACTTTTCGCGTGCAAGGGGTGGAGTTTTGGTTATAACGGAATTATAGTGAAGTATATTAGTCAAAAACTTTGATTTTTAGCGCGTGACTTTCTTCAGCGCAGGCTTACGTAAAATAGGCGATCGCGTTACAGTGTTGTACAGTGCCATTAATCTGAGTAGATGTACATTTTATATCACAGTATAATATCGGTAACAGACGAAGCATCAGCATGATTTCATCGTATACGATTAAAACTGCTAAAGTCTGTTTTCAGTCGAAGTCAGAGTAACACTGGCATAACCGTTCCGTGAGGAAGAAAACAGTCGTAAGACGAAGTTGACATCACAATGGTACCAGATTTAACTGGAATGTGGAGAAACAATCCACTAAGTTGACGTCAATTTACAGGGAGAAGATGTGAGAAATCGGTCTACACTGCAGTATAAGAGGAAGAATCAACAGATAACACTGCCGAAGAAGCAGTTTAGGTGATAGCACCCAGACAGACTATTACAGAACAAAGACAATTGCATATTGAAAAAGGCTCTTTTTAGAGCCACACAATTATTTCAAAAAGAGTATGACTATTGTTGATATGAAAATATATAACAACGAAAGAAGGATTTTTTTTTTTTTCATTCCCTCTTCATTTACTTTTCGCTTGTTTGAATTTGTCTCCAGAAAAGTAGTAAGACTTACATAGAGCGTGCAAGGACGTTTGTGCTATTTTCCCAAAATGGTTTGTGTGTAAATTTCTTTTATTTTGCGCTTGACTTGACTACCAGAAGGTATAGAACGACTAATTCGGGGACGGTCACAAAGAACATACAAGAAAGTAGTACATATGTTAAACAAAATAGTTCCTACGCATAACTGCAGTAACTTTGTCACAAAGTACAAAAACATGGGTAATTTTGGTATCAAATGAAAGCTCAAGGTCTTGGGATTACTGTAGAACTCTTGAAGAAAGTTTCTCATGAATAATAAAATACATATATGAAATTATGATAGAGGACATATTTGCCCTGTTGCTCACATCAGAAGTACCTGTTTTTATATTAGCCAACTTCCGGGAACCAGTGCGCTCTAATATGAAAATAAAGAAATGTTAAATTTGTCAGAACAAGTCAGGATTACGTAAAGTTTTACTATGAAATGATTGCCACTTTATTTGAACTTAAGACAGAATAGCTATAAAGGCTTAAGAGTGCCTAATAGAAAGTAATGGGGCTATGAATTAGTGGATTTATTCCAGAAAACACATTTGAAGCAAGTGCGTATGTGCGTTTCAGGAGCATTCTTTCTTTCTTCGCTCAGAAAATACCAAAACAAGAAAGCAAATAAGTAGACTAGACACATTTGTAATAGCTTTACGATTTGATTTCCTGACATAATGGCTGTAATATGCATGAAATATTTGCTACAAGACTTTAAGTAGAAAACTTTCAAATGAATCCGCTATATTTGATATAAAGCAAAACTGGCAATGCTATCAGATTTATATGATAGTATATTTTTTTCAGCCATCTGCGCACACGGAAAATTAATTGATGCACGAATAAAAAGAGATGTGAGGTACTAGAATACGTCAATGAGACAGTAACCCAACTACAGAAATAACCGAAAGACATCTAGAGGGAGACGTGTAATACAACAAAAGACATGTGTCCTAACAATATGTATTATAAGTGCTGTCAGATTTATATATTTTTTCGTGGCCTCGGTGGCCGAGTGGTCTAAGTAGTCGAACTACTGTATCACTAGCCTGTCAACACCGAGGTTGTGAGTTCGAATCACGCTCGGGGCTTGTGTACTCAACTCTAATCTTTATTGACTAGGATTGTCAGTTTTCCAATCGAAGGTCGGTGATTCTCTCCAGGCACTCCGGCTTCCTCCGTCAATAAAAACTGACCGCCACGAAATAGCATAATAGTGTTGAAAGTGGCGTTAAACACCAATCAATCAATCAAATTATATATTTTTTCAGCCAGCACTGTACACGAAAAATCAAGTATGAAATAGAAGGAGAATCAGATGGGAATTATACGTCAATGGAACAGCAGCCCGACCACAGAAACGAATAAAAAAAAACATATTGATGTATACATACAGTCTTCGACAAATAAATATTCTCTAAATAAAAGGAGGGGGGGGCATGACGATATGAAATACGACCAATAACGACAAAGTTCCTTACTGACGTGGGACACAGACACGTTTACGAAAATAAAATGTATCGGGGTTAAACTAAAGTCTTTTGTTTACATCTCAACCATCCACCTTATATCTTACAACATTACAAGGAGAGAAAAGGGAAAAAGTTACATCTAAGATTTAATCCCGTCGCCTCAGTGTGCGTACGGGTTTCACTCAGTCCCAACGAGGGCTAAGTTCCCAACAGAATAGACTGTAATTACTAGACTGCGGTTAGATTAGATATTTTGCTTTGAAAACTTATATGTAAAAATTGATTCATGAAAAAGGTATAATAATACGGAATTATTTCAAAGTTTTGCAAAATTTGTCTTTGTTATCAGGAAGAAACCATGATAAAGACTCGTTTTATCATTGAGTCGTTGTTTAAATTTTTTTGGCACTATTTAATTTTAATCTGTGCAGATCACAACTTCAAAAAATACGAAAAATGCCAAAAACCCAACAAACGTATATAATACGTATATTAACGATCCAGATCTTTGCCAATACCTTCTCTGAGGAAATTTTGCAAATTGTGTACTATATAAGGGTTTCAAACCCTATACATCATATGCTAACCTCTGAAAGAAGTAGCTTGTTTTGTTTCGTATTATGCATGGAAAACCTTTTTTTGTGTTTTTTGCATTGTTTCGTGTTTTGATTTTTCTTTTAGAAAAAAGGGGGTGCCGTGAAATAGTTTTGTTTTTAATGTAAAACATTAGCTATCAAATGAGATAATATTTTCAATGTTTAGTAAATAGGTAACAACTTTTTGACACATCAAAAATAAAATATGAATAGAAGAAGATGCAAGGTATACATCAATAAAACACCAACCCAACATCACACAACTGAACGGCATGCATTTCGCTGTTTCTACTGTATAATATTGTCAGTTTAAATATATACCACTTTTCGCGTGCAAGGGGTGGAGTTTTGGTTATAACGGAATTATAGTGAAGTATATTAGTCAAAAACTTTGATTTTTAGCGCGTGACTTTCTTCAGCGCAGGCTTACGTAAAATAGGCGATCTCGTTACAGTGTTGTACAGTGCCATTAATCTGAGTAGATGTACATTTTATATCACAGTATAATATCGGCAACAGACGAAGCATCAGCATGATTTCATCGTATACGATTAAAACTGCTAAAGTCTGTTTTCAGTCGAAGTCAGAGTAACACTGGCATAACCGTTCCGTGAGGGAGAAAACAGTCGTAAGACGAAGTTGACATCACAATGGTACCAGATTTTACTGGAATGTGGAGAAACAATCCACTAAGTTGACGTCAATTTACAGGGAGAAGATGTGATAAATCGGTCTACACTGCAGTATAAGAGGAAGAATCAACAGATAACACTGCCGAAGAAGCAGTTTAAGTGATAGCACACAGACAGACTATTACAGAACAAAGACAATTGCATATTGAAAAAGGCTCTTTTTAGAGCCACACAATTATTTCAAAAAGAGTATGACTATTGTTGATATGAAAATATATAACAACGAAAGAAGGAATTTTTTTTTTTTCATTCCCTCTTCATTTACTTTTCGCTTGTTTGAATTTGTCTCCAGAAAAGTAGTAAGACTTACATAGAACGTGCAAGGACTTTTGTGCTATTTTCCCAAAATGGTTTGTGTGTAAATTCTTTTATTTTGCGCTTGATTTGACTACCAGAAGGTATAGAACGACTAATTCGGGGCCGGTCACAAAGAACATACAAGAAAGTAGTACATATATGTTAAACAAAATAGTTCCTACGCATAACTGTAGTAACTTTGTCACAAAGTACAAAAACATGGGTAATTTTGGTATCAAATGAAAGCTCAAGGTCTTGGGATTACTGTAGAACTCTTGAAGAAAATTTCTCATGTATAATAAAATACATATATGAAATTATGATAGAGGACATATTTGCCCTGTTGCTCACATCAGAAGTACCTGTTTTTATATTAGCCAACTTCCGGGAACCAGTGCGCTCTAATATGCAAATAAAGAAATGTTAAATTTGTCAGAACAAGTCAGGATTACGTATAGTTTTACTATGAAATGATTGCCACTTTATTTGAACTTAAGACAGAATAGCTATAAACTTTTTAAGGCTTAAGAGTGGCTTATAGAAAGTAGTTTTTGTTTTACTTTTGTTTTACTTTTTGATTTGCATTGTTTCGTGTTTTGATTTTTCTTTTAGAAAAAAAGGGGGTGCGGTAAAATTATACGTCAATGGAACAGCAGCCCGACGACAGAAACCGGCAAAAACAAATGCCAACAATAACAACTTGTTGGCTTTTAATGTGTTTTCTGCATTTATTTCAATTGTTCATCATCAATTTCTTTGTTTGTTGAAACGTTTCACATTTTTTCTCAACGCCGTGTTGCTTTTATAAAGAACTTTACACCCACTACTAACTGTGTATTAGAATAAGCCCCGCCAACTAACCCCATATGAAATATACACGGTCTCCACGCGGTAGCTTTTAACCAATGATATTCATAGAAATGTATAGGAGGTAAGATAAAAGCTTATACATAACACTGATAAAAAGTTTTTATAAGGACATTAATATAAGATATTGTGAAGATTTGAAATCTGGTATAAGGCAAAACGGAAATATATGAATAGAATTTAAGCCAATTTAGTCGCCTTATTTGCAGCTTTATTCCAAAGATGACTACACTTAATGTTGGGTTGAAGTAACTGTATATAAATTTGGGAATCAAACCCCAAGCTGGTAAATCATCAGAGACAAATTAGAATCAGTGAGTGAAGGAAGGTGGATGTCAAAATGAAATTTGATCAGTCATAATTTCTCCGAGTTTGTGCCACCAGAGTTTCCTTTTTTCTATTTCATATACATTTGTGTTGTACTCTTTTCGTCTTGTATAGCGGTAGTTCGATTTCGAAGACTGCCTCTGATATTAGTACTCTACATTTCTCTCCTGTAATCCCGTCATATCATCGAAACGACAACACAAACATTTGAGATTTCTAGTCCTGTCGATCTGAACTGATGGCGACAGAAGTAACAAGACATGATATCACAATACAACCATAATATATATTAAAACATTGTTGTGACGGCATTCTATTGTTGTACCCGTTCTTTATTTCAGTGTTTGGACTATCATTTACCTATAAGAAACCATTATGTTACCTTTAACTGTCCAATACTTTTAAGAATAGCCCTCCTCTTTCTTAAAAATATTGGACAGCTGAAGGTAGCATAACTGATTCTGACGGGTAAATTATAGTCCAATCACAGAAGAAAAAAAACCTATCAATTCCGCCAATTTTTTCTTCATGTGAAAAAAAAATACAACCAAAGAACAAATGACAATCACAAAAAAAAAACATTTTATTAAAGTCACCTTCCAATACAATAACTTTGTCACTCATCAAAACGGTTTCTTGAGAAAAAAATCCCTTTCAAAATGATTTTAACAGTACCAATACTTATATCACAGCCATGTTTCTCATGTTTTTTTTTTTGGGGGGGGGGGGGGGGGGGGCGTATGACATTTGCGCCGATTTTATAGATTTTCAATCTTTCATTTGCGCCGATTTGGTTGTTTGATTTGCGCCGTTTCAATAATTTCAAGTTTCATTTCTCCTTTTTTGCATTTTATTGCTGTGCTTTTTTCATGGCGTAAAGAGGTTTTATTGTCCTTTGATATTTTAAAGGATGTAAATAGATTTTTATATCATTCGATATTATATTGCGTTACTCAGTTATTTTAGTGGATGTAAACAGATTGCTTTTAACCTTAAAATTGACTTGTTTTGCTCGAAATCCTACTTCCACCTCCCCATTGTGGACGGGTAACAGTTATATGCATGTTTTAATTGATAATTCATAACACATGTATAACTGGCTAGTGGAAGAGGTTTATAATGATAAATAAAAATAGTTTTCGCCTGTAATTTACCTGTAAAACAATCGGCGCAATTGAAAGAAATAATCGGTGCAGGTGAAAGAAAAAATCGGCGCAAGTGAAATGCAGATCGGCGCAAATGCAAAACGCCGGTTTTGGGTTGTCTCCTTTAGCACTAATTCATTTGGTTGATAAAGCTCGTTATAAGTCTTATTTTTGTTGCTTTTATGTATTTCTTTTATCAAAAGATTTATCCTCGTCCGTCTTTGGTTTCAAAATTGACCTCTAGTGTTGCTACAATTAAAATGAAAAACAAACAAAGTAATGCTTCTAACGTTTGATAGATCATGCGGTAATACAAGGACCACAAACAACCTAAACCTCATCCTGTGTACACAGTCCAAATCTAGAACTTGCTTCATGAACTAGGGACTTCAATAGTTTTTATAATTTTCAATTTGGCGTTGATTTACAAGTTGTTGTTTTTTAAGTCTGATATTATTGCTTGAATATGAATATAATGCAACAATTCGCTTATGAACGACAATGAATATGGGAAGCAGAATAAAGGAAGACGTTACCGCAGGTTATCTGTTAAACAAATCAATCGTGTGTCCGATTCGCACTTTGTTTGTAGTGATCGTTTTGTGTTATAAAAGAAAATAAGAGAGTTTTTTTTACAAAAGGAAATAGAGAGACAACATTATGATTCGGTAACATTAAAAAACACACAAGGGACATCAATACACAACTAAACGAAAAAAGAGCGACACGACCATGCAGAAAAAGGAAAAAAAAACCCAGAAAAAATGGGAGATATTCAGGTGGTACCGTTTTGGTAAACAATAACAGTCTCTTGAAAATTCCGTTGAACAACAAAAGAATTTAAAATGATTGCACGTTGTTATTTCTACATTTCTTCATATTAATTTATATATTTGAAACAAAATCGACTGCGGTACACTCGATATGGTTCAATGTGAACCTGTCTTCACATGTTTTTCTTTTTTTCTCATTCACCTAGTAAGAAATAAAAACCCCAGAAGAAACAAGAAACTAATAGGAGAGGACTACATTTTGAAATATAATAAATATAAAACTTGCCATTATTAGCTACTATATATGTATCCTCTTTGTAATCCATACTGAAATCGAATATATCTGAATACACATTTGATTTTAATCCAAAGTTTGAAACAACACAATCCCGACACTGATAACGACATCACTTTCTTCGTTTTTTGCATTAAGAATATACTTTTATCATCTTTATCCATTTTGAAACACAAAACGCATGTAAAGGTATTCAAGGAAATTATTCAGAGTTGTGCTTGCGCACGCAAAAATCATGATACGCATACGCTGTGTCTTTATCTTCATGTAGCAATACATGTTGTTTACCTTCAGCTGTACTTTCTTTTTGTCTATTGTTTAAGTTGAGCTACTGTTTAAAGGGGGCAACATGTAGAATAAATTTTAATGTAAAGAAAGTTTATTCCCAAAACAATTTTCACACTTGATGAAAATAAATCTTACCAAAAGTTTGTATTTGCTTGCATTTTTTCACCTTTTTGACGTGTTAAACAATGTTTTAAGTAAGATATAAGCCTCTAACAGTCCATTCTGTAAAATGTTGAACAGGTCTGGGGCCGCTGTCCAATATTTTACAGAATGGACTATTATCGGCTTATATCCTTTACTTATATATATATATATAAGTCTAAATTGAAAATAACGTTCAAACCTATGATTGCGTTGGATAAAAACCGCAATTTTTATACGTGTGCATGCAAAACAAATTTCTTGGTAGAAGGGTCTAACTACAGCACAAACAACATTTTCCAAAAGACCAAAATTGTGAAAAAGTATATTTAAACAAAACGCATTTGACTAACAGGTCGAACAACGGATGTTCTTAAACCCTGCTGACTGCCATTGGCGATTGCCAAATAAACGGATTACAAGATGTAACAAAATGGATCTTTATTATTAATTTAATACCAACCAGAAAACAATAAACTTGCGGAAAAGATGGTATAATGCAAACATGAGGTGCAAAAATTTGTACACCATATCCGGATTTCGACAATTAATATTCATCTATAATTACTATGGCAATATGCTGCAGTTCTTGGCTATATAAATGCATTAATATATTTTTTAATTGTTTCATATCCCTTTTCTTATACTGATATGATTTAACAATATCATATCCTTTATTTCGCATGCATATTAAAAAACCAGATGTGGTATGATTGCCAATGAGAAAAACTCTCCACTAGAGACCAATCAGAGGAGGATTTCGGGGGCCTAGGGTGCCCGTCCCCTCTTATGGAGCTTCATTTACGGTTAATCCCCCCTCATTTTCAAAATCCTGGATCGGCATCTGCCAAATAACGTAGAAAATATTAAACAGCTGTAGGTCACCTTACGGCCTTTAACAATGAGCAATACCCACACCCTATAGTAAATTATAACAAGCCATGAGATTACAATAGTAAAACAATTCAAACGAAAAAACCAACGATGTACTGTTTGATCGTCATATTTAAATCCTACACTCTCTTTCTTTTACGTGTTGCATACTGTTCCAAGTAGTTCGACACTGAGGTTATTATAGTAATCGCAGTTCAACATACTAAAGTAACAAATATTAATTTAAATATATTAGTATATTGACGTGTAAACTCAGAAGACTAACTCACGAAATGAATCAGGTACAAATGATATGTTGTTCGTTTATGAGTAAAGAACCGATACACTTCGTAAAAAATAATGGAATAGAATTTCTACCTAAGATTCATACTTTACAGCAAAGAACAATACAACGTATTTAGTTTGAGACTTGAGTGTAGTGCAACCGATTTGCCATCGTTGTTCAACGTACTTGAATGACAACATACAAGACAATCGCGAACTTATTTATTTAAATTGTTGGTTCGCATCACTTTCTTTTAATGTGCAAATCGGTGGTCTCGTCCTTGTTTTGATACCTGAATTTTGCGAGTCCTCGCCCTAACGATAGCTAAACCAAGTAAGTACGTTCAAATGGAGTTTGTTCTGCTTCACAACAAGTAGGCGGCATTTGGGAGTAAGAACAGACTTGATGTCGATGAGTACGAATAATTTTTCAAGGAAGAGTTACTAGTCTTCCTGTAACCTTGTGAGCTAGCACATTAAACACCCGGTTCAGAGTGTCAGTCTCTTACAAAGCAGTGTGAATTTATATCTCTTTAACATTAATATGCCTGCATTCATCCTTACGATGTTCAGCAAGTACATCAGCTGTCGGACATGCATTGCATGTTTAGCAGTTCTTATCTATATATTATTGCAGAATAGTAATCTCATGTTCTGTATCCATTGAACAAGTTACAGCTTTAGTTGTTTTTTAACATTCATATCTCATGGACCAACTATTCTACTAACATACCACCTTTGTTTTGTGGAATACAACCAGTAGATGAATATGCAAAAAATAGTAATATTTAGAATTTACCTTATGAATAAAGTATCATAAAAAAAAATATTTATAGATGTGTCATCATTTTTTATGACTTGTCCTGATAATGCTTGATAATTTAATCTCCAGTACATAATACACTAGCCGAGACAACACGAATGCCCCGTAAACTGCTAAATTCAAAGGAAAATCCCCGGGAAAAGTACGAAATGTACACTCGAATATGTAGCTCAGCGTCAAATACTAATAATTATCAGCTCAATAACTATAGCAAAAAACTAAAATTTTAAATCTGGACAGCAGTTAGAATTAGGAAGGTCAGAATGACATACATATGTAGCACTATACGTCCATTCAACCGAAGGACGGGCCCATAAAAAAAGAAAATACAAGCATAACAAAACCATAACAAGAAAGACCGACAAAAAATGAACAAAACACTTTATAAATTTCATATGGTCAAATAACAAAGATGATTGTCCTATAATATCACAATTCAGTTTGATACATCTCTAGATTTCTAAGTTCATACTCGGTTGTCAATGTAATTATATTCGTGCGAACTCCCAGCATATAGATCCTGATAACGTTTATTTAGCTGTAAATTATTTTCCGATTCTTTTTTAGAATAGTTAGATTTTTTATCATCCATTTCTGTTGAGTATATATTATCCTTTGTTTTAGTTGATTTGTTCTTTCTTCGCCTCCCTTTTCTCCTCCTACTTCGATTTGTACATTTATGACCTGCAAATGCACAGCACTCGAAAAGCAGTTGTACAACTTCGAACATACTTAAGAAAGATAATCCAATCCAAAGGCCTACTGCACCACCTACATCTGATGCAAACTGTGCATTCTGAAATAAGAAAAAAATCTCGACCTTTTTAATATTTACGAAAATTAATTCTAACATTTGTTTCAATGTCATGTTAACCAACAGACATCTTTTGTTGAAGCAATTACAAAATACTATTTTTCTTGAGGTTTTGGTTGTTGTCGCCGTTGGAAGCATCTATCTATTGTTTAACCCCGTCAGAACAAGTGTTTAACAATTGTGACATCACAGAATTATAGACTTAAACACACGATGAGCAGGATCTTCTTACCTTTCCTGAGCACCTGCGATCACCCTGGTTTTTGGTGGGGTTCGTGTTGCTCTGTCTTTAGTTTTCCATGTTGTTTTGTGAACTGTTGTTTGTGTGGTCGTTTTTTTCTGTTTTTACCAGCGCTGTTTCAGTTTGTCGTCGACTTATAAAATTGAACGTCCCTTAGGTATCTTCTGCCTCTCTTTTTTTCATGGATCCTTAATAAATCCCAGTTATCAAGTCTTTCTTGATATAGTGCTAAACGGGTAGTTTTTTTTAATAAATTAAGAAAGGAAAATACACAAATAACTAGTCGATGCATGTATAACTTTGCAAATACTCAGAGCAAAGTTTTGACAACATGATCAGCCATTATGGTAAATTGTGAGAGTAGTATGAAAAACACTAGTCATTTTCTAAAATCACACAACTCAATACAATATTAATACAGTCGCCGTAATAAAAATTATATTTTTGGATCTTTATAGACATTTAACCCGGAACATTTTTGCGCCTGTCCAAAGTCAGAACCCCTGGCCATTGTAAGTCTTGCATGTTTTTTTTTTTTTTTATTTCGGTTCATTTATATGTTTCGGAGTTGTGACGTCCATTTCCTATGAACTAGTACACAGTTTTGTTTAGGGGCTTGCTGAAGTCCGCCTCCGGATTTTCTCGCTGTGTTGAAGACCCATTGGTGGCCTTGGGCTGTTTTCTGCTCTTTGGTCGGGTTGTTGTCTCTTTGACACATTCCCCCTTTCCATTCTCAATTTTATTTATACTGCACATTTTAAGTAAATTATGACATTTGAACATAATCATATCATAATCACCTCAATTTCCGGAGATTCTACTATCCTCTCAAAATTCAGATCTTCGTAATAAATGTTGATTTTAACATAGTTCAAACTAAAGTAAAAAGTAATAATTAAATGCTATATAATAACACACATACTTTACTCCCGGTTTTAGTTTCAAAAACTAAGAAAAGATATTCAAAAGACATTTCATTCACATTTTTATAATGGTTAAATCTGTTCATATTGTCTTCCACTGACCCTCTAAAAAGGCATGAATGCTAAAATAAAGCTTGTGTTTATTGTACGTGTTACCATTACATTGGTTTACTCTTTCTACAAGCAGAATTTGCTAATTTGAAATATAATAAAGCTTTTAAAAATTCGATGTGTAAGTATCACATCAACTGACATAATACATATAAACTCCTGAGAATTATCCTTACAACTACTATTGTGTGTTCGCTCTGCAGACATGGACCACTTTTTTCTTAATGTTTGGTATTGTTACTTTACATTTATACCACTTCACATAAATAGATCAGACCATATCTAAACACACGCAATATCTGCATGTTAGTTGTCAGGAGTCTGGACGGAATTAACAAGTACTAGATGTAGGCTTTTAATATCTAATGGGCGTTAACCCTGAAATATGAGACAATTACATCTGATTTACATAGAAGAAACAAATATTATAATTAGTTTATCTTTTCTCTTGTTTTAAAAAAAAGCAATTGGTTTTGATAAAACATGAATAGTGTCATTATCTTAAATTTTCCAGATGCAGTAACACTTTCAGAAGATGTTTCATAGGTATAGATTTGGAATGAAATCTTAATTGCCTCTGTTTTTCTGCCATCTAATTGATACCTCATCAATGTGTTTGTAAGGCAATATGAATCGCTGTATTATCTTGTCTTTTTCTGGTTTAACTGCCAAAACCTGAAATTTTTGCTGATAAATGATAACACTTCTATGTAAAGGGAAATAAAATACCACACGGAAAAAGTAAAATCACAAAAATACTGAACTCCGAGCAAAATTCAAAAAGGAAAGTCCCCAATCAAATGGCAAAATAAAAAAAAACAAACACATCAAACGAATGGATAACAACTGTCATATTCCTGACTTGGTACGGAAATGTGCATAAGGTAACTGCAGAGAGCACACAAATCTACGAACTCCGCAAAATCAAAAAAGATTTCTAGTAATAGGAAAGTGTAACTTTTCTTTCTTCCACCCATCATTTCGCTTTGAATTAAAAATATTCCGTTTTTAAAATATTTGGTTATATAAATCTTTAAACACAATGAGAGAATGGGACATAAAAAAACAGGGAAAATATTTCAGGTTTTCTTTGAGATATTTACTTAAGGAATACCTAGTCATGACAGGAACTTCAAAGAGTGACGATACAGCCTCATCTGAATATAGACATAGCTCCGTGTTGAAGGCCGTACTTTGACCTATAATGGTTTACTTTTACAAGTTGTGACTTGGATGAAGAGTTGTCTCATTGGCACTCATACCACATCTTCTTATATCTATCTATGACAGACATGAAAGATATTTTTTTATCTCTGTCTAATAATGTAAACCAAAAGTTGACATTTTTGCATGTTGCTCAAAACTTATGCCTAACCTTTTAAACGTTCAACTGATGTGTGGTATAGACTGTTAAGTGTACAGAAAATAAATTACTGCATGTTACATGGGAAAGAAGGTTTTGAGAGATTACATATCAATATATCTTAAGGGTTTTTAAGAAACATGTGTATACCTTTTCCCGTAGAGTTCAGTTTGCCCATATAAATCTGAAGCATCTTGGCATTGGTCTGGAATTCTATCACATACACCATCTTTTAAAGTAAACTGGAAAAAAATATGATGAACGATTGAAATAAATGCAGAAAACACATTAAAAGCTAACAATATATACTGTAGTATATTTTCATAAACCCATCTGTTATCATCTATCATTATTGCTGCCTTAAACGATTTTCAAAAATATTGTGAGGAGATGTTTTGCATCTTGCCTGGTTTTTTTTCCGTAATGGAAAAGAAGGGACATTCACGAACTGTTAGATTTCGATATCGCAACATCTGTACATCTGATAAAGAATAATGTTAACAAATTATTTTAAACTCTGATTCCAATAACAAACACACTGAAGTGTAAATTATCAAAGTTCTGGACTATTAAATAGGTTTTGATGATTTACAGCATTGTGTAGGATTTTATGGATTGCTAATCTAACGGACAGCTTGTAATCAATTAGATCTAATTGTGCTCCCTTGTTCACAGACTTGTTTTTCTACTCACATTGTAAAATTTATCCACAATTTATCCTACAAATATAGTTATTGTGTTCTCCAAAAGAATTTTATAAGCCCTGTTATATATAAAACCTATTGGACCTTAATGATTTGTATTCAAACATCCTTTGGTGTCTATTGATAGTTGTACATACAGATCTGCACAGAACTCGTTGTTTCTGTGGATTTCTGTATATTTGATTCATTGGGGGTTAATTAGCTAAAGATAAACTTTTGAACTTATTTTATCAAACGGAAGTATATCTATAAATCTTACATGAAGGACTACGTGGGCAAACAACACCTATAAACAACTTTCAACCAAATGAGAGGTTATGCGAGCTATAAAATAGGTATAACAGACAATTTTTCTTTAGAGAATTCCTGTACCTAGTCAGGAATATGTTGTTTTCTATTCGTTCCGTTAGTTGATATAGGCGAACGTTTGGTTCTGTCAGGTTTTATGGACATTTCCATTTTTAATTTACCTTGGAATTCCATTATTTTTGTAAATATTTTTTTTCCATTCCTGAATAACTTTTAAAATGGATTTTACTAACCATATAATCTTCAGTGGGCCAGTTTCGGTAGCTAATGGTTTTCAAAAATTGATGTTCCCTGAAAAGACAAACTACCAATGTAACTTATCTCACTCCGTTTGGAATGCATACAATTGTACTCGTATACAAAAATTCCACCTAAAGATTTTTATGCATCTTTATTAAATGGAACGTAATGTTTAGGTCATGGTGACTTACTTTCGAGGTGAAGCTATCAGTTTCAGTGAAACAGTGAAGTCACACGACTAAAAGGAAACAAATATTTAAGAACTGACGTGCAGATAAAACATTACAAATTGACCAAAACGAAAAATCTTGACCAAAGAAGAGTACAATTCATATACGTAATGGAAGGCTGTTGACACATCTTTTAATTCAATATCGTTATCAAATTTCCAGTTGTTAACTTCCTATTTCTCAGCAGTAACTCTGCTCCTTCGTATGTCGTTTAAATATTTCAGTTAATACATGCCCTTGTGCATGATCACAAATAACGGACTCGATTAACAAGGTTGTGCTCCTTAAATACATAAAAACTGCTCCACCGTCTTAATATCCTTAGGAGCGAAACGTTCACCAGCAGTGGTATAGACTCAGAAGTTGTAAATACTCATCAAAGATGCCAGGCATTTAATTTGTTACACCATAAGACCCATCAGTGGCACTCGAATTAAAACAGTCCAAATAAAAAAAAAGTTGAAGAGTATTGGAAACCAAACATAACGAAAAGTTGAGTCAAATACGACTAAGGCGATCTATGCCTTAGGGTAGTGAAACCTAATGCTTCGAATAATCTAAAATTTTATTATCAGAAAATATAACCATATCGTGGATATTTTTTGTCAACACAGGAAGTCCAGAATACTGTGCTGGCGATACCCTTGAGATCGAAACATGCGATCATTTTGACTGGAGTTATGGGTCTTAGTCTATTTTTGGAGTTATGTGATATTAACATTTTGTGAACACAACTCCTCTGAGACCATTTGACAGAAAGCTTTCATACTTAGTACTGTTGTTTGCCATCATGTGAAGTTGACCGTATAATATTGTCATTTTGATCCGAACATTTTTACGGGAGTTATGAGACTTCGACCAGTTTTTGGCATCAATATACGGCAGCCGGTACGAGCACAGAACCGTACAAATGCAGCACCGGAATACGTCTCCAGAACCATTCAAAAGTCATGCGCAGCAGTTGTTAGCTAATTACCGACAAACAATTATGACCTGAATGTACACCAATAATCACGACATATATATTGATCTACTCGGAGACATATATTATATCTGAGACTACTATAACACAGTAGTCTTAGATTATATACACTTTCAGTTTGTACAATGTCTCTGATTTAATGATAAAGTATAGAAATTAAAGACTTCATTAATTGCATGTTAGCCGGTGTTTTGGGTTCAGTATGTAAAATTTAATGTTTTGAGATGCGTCCTTAATTAGATAACTTTATATTTTATTATCTTTGTCAGTTATATATTAGAAACATCTGTTATTTACACTTCATGATCTATTGGTCCCAAGAGACATATTTCAATTTGGTTTTATGTGCTAGATAGTGTATCCTACAATAAAATATGATTATTATACAATTAGTTTCTTAATCTTTGGTTAATTTTCTTTCTAAATATTTTTGTCCGAATTTACACGTACAATTTTTCTTCGAATACACTTGTTTTCTTAAATATGGAATAGGGAGTCGGTAAGATAAACAAATTAAAACATTTATGTCACATTATACAGCTGTTATAAGGGAAAATAGCTTCTCGATAAATTTGTACGTCTATCCATTTTTGCTTAGTTTTAGCTGTATATTTAACAATTAAAATTTTTTTTCATTAACTCATTACATAACTTGAAAAATGAGTATGTGAAAACTGACAATATAGAGCATCGCAACCGCTGAATTTTCACTTCAAAAATAAGTAAAAAAATGGTTGGTCATAAGGAGGTAACAATTTTTAATAATGAAAACAATTTGGTTCTGAGAAGGTTTTGTTGAATTACCAGAAATATTAGTTGGTTCTAAGGAGGTTTCGTCCTATATTTTAAATACAGAAGTAGGTTCTTACAGGGTGTATAATTTACTGTAAATAATGATTGGATTTGACTTATATTATTAGGGAGCTACCATTTGATTTGTATGGGGGGGGGGGGGGTAGGATGAAATTTGAAGAAAGAAGGCAGGACAAGAGTTTTGAGTAAAAAAAATAGGCAGGGTGAGCAGCTTGGCAAAAAAAGGCAGGATGACAATTTATGTAAAAAATGTCAGGATAAACTAATAAAAAATCCCCCCCCCCCCCCCCCCCATAAAAATCAAATAGTAGCTCTCTAACTTTAGTTTGCCCCCAACCAAATGTTATGAAACTTATACACAATGCTTATTACCACAAAACACAGATCAAGATTGAATTTGGGTGGCGTCACTTTTACCTTTCTAGAGTTATGCCCTTTACAAATGGAAAATTGTTAAAATTTTCGTTTCCGTTCTCCAACTTAAGTTTGCCTCAACCAAATGTTATGAAACTTATACATAATGCTTATTACCACAAAACTCTGATCAAGTACGAAATTGGGTAGCGTCACTTTGACTGTTTTTGAGATCTATATACAAGCGGGCCGGGGACATCATCTGTGTCCCATAGACACATTCCCCATTCATTTTCATTGAGATCCTAAAAAAGTACAAAAGTTGGTTCTTGCAAGGTATATACAGTTGAATTTAATGTATATAATGGTTGGTACTGAGCATGGTACGTTTCGTGTCTCAAATAAACAAAATGGTTCTGAGGAGGTAACGACCTAAAGTCGATAAAAAAATCGGTTCTGACAAAGTTTTGTTGTTTTTACTGTAAATAACGATTGGTTGTGAGGAGGAACCAACCTAGAGTCTACATAGATAATTTAGTTCTGACAAGGTATTGGTGTTTGTACTGTAAATAACGGTTGGTTCTGAGAATGTACCGACCTAAAGTTTACCTAGGAAATTTAGTTCGGATAATTTATTGTTGTTTTACTGTAAATAACGGTTGGTTCTGAGGAGGTACCGTCCTATAGTCGGTACCAACATTCAGTTTACTCAGAAAATTTAGTTCTGACCAGGTATGGTTGTTTTTACTGTAAATAAAGGTTGGTTCTGAGGAGATACCGATATAAAGTTTAGTTATATAAATTCGGTTCTGACAAGGTATTGTTGTTTTTACTGTAAATAACGGTTGGTTCTGAGAAAGTATCGACATAAAGTTTACCGAGAACATTTGTTCTGAGAAGGGATTGTTGTTTTAACTGTATGATATAACGGCTGGTTCTGAGAATGTACAGTCCGACATAAAATTTACATTCAAAATTGAGTTCTGACAAGGTATGGTTGTTTTTACTCTATATAACGGCTGGTTCTGAGAATGTACAGTCAGAAAAGTTACATTTAAAATTTAATTCTGACAAGGTCATGAAGGTATGATTGTTTTTACTGTAAATAAAGTTGGTTCTGAGGAGGTACCGATATAAAGTTTAATTTCGGTTCTGACAAGGTATTGTTGCTTTACTGCAAATAACGGTTGGTTCTGAGAAAGTATCGACATAAAGTTTACCGAGAATATTTGTTCTGAGAAGGGATTGTTGTTTCAACTGTATGATATAAAGTCTGGTTCTGAGAATGTACAGTCATAAAATTTACATTCAAAATTGAGTTCTGACAAGGTATGGTTGTTTTTACTGTATATAACGGCTGGTTCTGAGAATATACAGTCATAAAAGCTACATTTAAAATTTAGTTCTGACAAGGGCATGAAGGTATGATTGTTTTTACTAAAAATAAAGGTCGGTTCTGAGGAGGTACCGACATAAAGTTTAGTTATATAAATTCGGTTCTGACAAGGTATTGTTGCTTTACTGCAAATAACGGTTGGTTCTGAGAAAGTATCGACATAAAGTTTACCGAGAACATTTGTTCAGAGAAGGGATTGTTGTTTCAACTGTATGATATAACGGCTGGTTCTGAGAATGTACAGTCATAAAATTTACATTCAAAATTGAGTTCTGACAAGATATGGTTGTTTTTACTATAAATAAAGGTTGGTTCTGAGGAGGTACTATAACATAAAGTATACATATACAATTTAGTTATGACCAGGTATTGTTGTTTTACTGTAAATTTTTATTAATAACGGTTGGTTCTGAGGAGGTACCGACAAAAAATTTAGTTTAAATAAATGAATATGACTTGTATAAACATACCGTACATGTAGCAGTGACTTTTAAGAATAACATATCTAACCCAGGCCTACCTTCCTTAATCGAGATATTTAAAATAGACCCCTCTGAGAACATACAGAATGTCATGGTTCTGACAAGGTATTTTTTTTTTTTACTGTAAATATAAAGGTTGGTTCTGATGAGGTACCAACATAAAGTTTACATAAAAAATTTAGTTCTGACCAGGTATTGTTGTTTTTACTGTGAAAAAAAGGTTGGTTCTGAAGAGGTGCCGACATAAAGTTGAATGAGAAAATTTAGTTCTGACCAGGTATTGTTGTTTTTACTGTAAAAAAACTGTTGGTTCTGGGGAGGTACCGACATTCAGTTTCCTTTAAAAATTTGGATCTGGTAAGGTATTGTTGTTTTAACTGTTAATAACGGTTGATTCTGAGGAGGTACATCCATTCAGTTTACTTTGAAAATTTGTTCTAAGAAGAGATTTTTGTTTCAACTGTATATAATGGCTGGTTCTGAGAATGTACAGCCATAAAAGTTACATTTAAAATTTGGTTCTGACAAGGTATTGATGTTTTTACTATAAAAAAAAAGGTTGGTTCTGAGGAGGTACCGACATTCACTTTACTGACAAAATTTGGTTCTGATAAGGTATTGAAGTTCTTACTGTAAATAAAGGTTGGTTCTGAGGAGGTACCGACATTCAGTTTACTTAGAAAGTTTAGTTCTGACAAGGCATGGTTGTTTTTATTGTAAAAAAAGGTTGGTTCTGGGGAGGTACCAACATAAAATTTACTTAGAAAATTTAGTTCTGACAAGGTATTGTTTTTACTGTAAATAACGAATGGTTGTCTGGAGGTACAGACATAAAAATTACTTAAAAAATTTGGTTCTGACAAGGTATTGTTGCTTTTATTGTAAATAAGATTGGTTCTGAGGTGGTACCAACATAAAGTTTACTTAGAAAATTTAGTTTTGACAAAGTATTGTTGTTTTTACTGTAAATAACGGATGGTTCTGAGGAGGTACCGACATCTAAATTACTTAGAAAAAAATTAGTTCTGACAAGGTATTGTATTTTTTTACTGTAAATAAAGGTTGGTTCTGAGGAGGTACCGACATGAAGTTTAACGAGAAAATTTGGTTCTGACAAGGTATTGTTGTTTTTACTGTAAATAACGGTTGGTTCTGAGGAGGTACCGAGATAAAGTTTACTTGTAAAATTTGTTCTGAGAAGGGATTGTTGTTTCAACTGTATATAACGGCTGGTTCTGAGAATGTACAGTTATAAAAGGAGGTACCGATAAAAAACTTACTGAAAAAATTTGGTTCTGACAAGGTATTGTTGTTTTTACTGAAAATAAACGGTTGGTTCTGAGGAGGTACCGACATAAAGTTTACTTAGAAAATTTAGTTCTGACAAGGTATTGTTGTTTTTACTGTAAATAAAGATTAGTTTGGAGGAGGTACCGACATAAAGTTTACTGAGAAAATTTAGTTCTGACAAGGTATGGTTGTTTTTACTGTAAATAAAGGTTGGTTCTGAGGAAGTTCCAACATAAGTTTACATAGAAAATTGAGTTCTGACCAGGTATTGTTGTTTTAACTGTAAATAACGGATGGTTCTGAGGAGGAACCGATAAAAAATTTACTGAAAAAATTTGGTTCTGACAAGATATTGTTGTTTTTACTGTAAATAAACGTTGGTTTTGAGGAGGTACCGACATAAAGTTTACTTAGAAAATTTAGTTCTGACAAGGTATTGTTGTTTTTACTGTAAATAAAGATTAGTTTGGAGGAGGTATCGACATAAAGTTTATTGAGAAAATTTTGTTCTGTCGAAAAGGTATTGTTGTTTTCACTGTAAAAAAAAGGTTGATTCTGAGGAGGTACCGACATTCAGTTTACTTTGAAAAATTTAGTTCTGGCAAGGTATAATTGTTATTTTACTGTATATAAAGGTTGGTTCTGAGGAGTATCGACTTAAGGTTTACTTATAATTTTTTCTGAGAAGGGATTGTTGTTTCAGCTGTATATAACGGCTGGTTCTGAGAATGTACAGTCATAAAAGCTGCATTTAAAAATTTAGTTCTGACAAGGTATGGTTTTTATCTTGAAAAAAAGGGTGGTTATGAGGAGGTACCGACATAAAATTTACTGAAAAAAATTTGTTCTGACAAGGAATTGTTGTTTTTACTGTAAATAACGGTTGGGTCTGAGGATGCACCGACATTCAGTTTACTTTGAAAATATGGTTCTGGCAAGTTATTGTTGTTTTTACTGTAAATAACGGTTGGTTCTGAGGAGGTTCCGACACTTAGTTTACTTAGAACATCAGATCTGATTAGGTATTGTTGTTTTTACTGCAAAAAAAGGTTGGCTCTGAGGAGGTACCGACATAAAGTTTACTTAAACAAAGGTTCTGACAAGGTATAAATGTTTTTACTGTAAATAAAGGTTGGTTCTGAGGAGGTACCAACATAAAATTTACTTAAGAAAATTTAGTTCTGACAAGGTCTTGTTGTTTCAACTCTATATATCGGCTGGTTCTGAGAATGCACAGTCATAAAAGTTACATTTAAAATTTGGTTTTGACAAGGCATTAATGATTTCACTGTAAATTAAGGATGGTTCTGAGGAGGTACCGACATAAACTTTACCGAGAAATATTGGTATTGACAAGGTTGTTTTCAATGAAAATAAAGGGCGGTTCTGAGGATAGACTGACATAAAGTTTACTTAGAAAATTTGATTCTGACAAGGTATCATGTTTTTTTTTACTGTAAATGAAGGTTGGTTCTGAGGAGGTACCGACATAAAGTTTACTTAGGAAATTTAGTTCTGACAAGGTATGTTTGTTTTTACTATAAATAAAGGTTGGTTCTGAGGAGGTACCGACATTTAGTTTACTTAAAATTTAGTTCTGACAAAATTTGGTTGTTTTTACTGTAAATAAGATTGGTTCTGAGGAGGTACCAACATAAAATTTACCTAGAAAATTTAGTTCTGACCAGGTATTGTTTTTGTTTTTTTCTGTAAATAACGATTAGTTCTGAGGTGTAACCGACATAAAATTAACTTAAGAAATTTGTATCTGACAATGTATTGTTGTTTTTAGTGTAAATAATGGTTGGTTCTGAGGCGGTACCAATATAAAGTTTACTTATAAAACTTAGTTTTGACCAGGTATTGTTGTTTTTACTGTAAATAACGGTTGGTTCTGAGTAGGTACCGACATTCAATTTACTTTGAAAATTTTGTTCTGGCAAGGTATTGTTGTTTTTACCGTAAATTAAGGTTGGTTCTGAGGAGGTTCCGACATTCAGTTTACAGAACAAAGGAAAGCATGTAGAACAAAGAAACTCAAGCTAGGGTGATCTGGCAGGGGTGATCCGGCTCAGAACCAAGGAGCTAGGATGTAATAAATAATGACGAACGGACAGACGTACTATGTTATACTATAATATGTATTGACGGGTGTAAAAAAAAAACTAGCAGAAGAAAAACACTTATCATATAATATAAGGTCCAGTATTAAAGTTCATTCTACCATTCAATTTCAATCTCCTTCTTATGCGTTTTTGCACTTTAAGATTCTTTTGTAAGCATAATTTATCGAACAGTTTCTTGATAAGTTCACATAAATTTGAGTGATGATACTAAATGTCGACGAACGGACGGACGTACTATGTTATACCATAATATGTATTTGACGGGTGTAAAAACAAAACCTAGCAGAAGAAAAGCACTTATCTTATAATATTTGGTCCAGTATTAAAGTTCATTCTACCATTCAATTTCAATCTCCTTCATATGCGTTTTCCCCTAACACTTTAGGATTCTTTTATAAGCATAATTTATCGAACAGTTTCTTGATCAACGGTTAAACCTTTGATCAATGCATTTTAAATGCTTCCACTTATTTCAGAAGCTTGTAAATCAGTTATAAATTTTGCTACATTAACGACAAGATAGCTTTTTATAACTCGTTGGTTTCCTTCAGTTTATTCAAATGTCGTTGTAGTAATTTCTTACTCATTATTATGCCATGACTATGTGTCGAAGAGTAAAATTTCGTGAAGTTTGCCAAATAACACAAAACTTTGCGAAATCATGCAAAATTTTTCGAAATAAGGCAAAAGTTAAAAATTTAAAAGAAAAACCCACCCTCCCACCTCTTGATTTTAAAATGTGTATTTTGGCGATATACTGCTGCTGTTTTGATTTATTTTTCAGGTTTTTATGGACATATATTATTTCCGTGTACCCAATGTTGTATGATGATTCGTCAAGGCTCACCAAGTGTAGAAATTCCAAGATGACTCAAGAAGAGATTTAATTAGCTATATTCCGTTCAAATTTTGATCGTTATTCTATAATTGAACTTTCTACACCTTAACTAATGGACAAATGTTGAAATATTTTGACACAGAAGCGTTGGATCAATGAACATTTTCATTCTCTTAAAAATCAACTAATTTTTTTGAAGGACTATCTGAAGAAGATTGGCGGTAAAGCGACACAACGCCAACAATCTTGCACCATGTTCACATAATGGACTATAATATCCGTTACTGAGCTTCTGTTCCCAGGGCCAGTATTTTTAAAGTCAATGTCAGTATTCATAAATGGACAGTAATGATAAAGTGCTCTTTTTGTACAGATGGTTCTAATTGATCATTCTTGATCCATGCTAATGTTATAATTGATCAATCGTGATCCATGCTAAGGTTTTAATTGATCAATCGTGATCCATTCTAATATTATAACTGATCAACAGTGATCCACGCTAATGTGTTGATTTTGATCATTTGTGATTCATGATCATGCTATAATGTTTCATCTTTATTGATGATAATGTTTGATAAATTTGTGAGCCGTGGCCTTTATTTTGCCAATTAAAATAATAATTAATTTATATCTCTTTGGTATTTATTCAAGCATGAATCTTGAGTTAAATCACTCAGCGCTAATATGCGTCCGCACTTTTCCTATATGTTCATCTTCAGTTTGTTTCAAATCTTGTATAGGTATGTGGTAACTTTCTATACTCTCTATAATTCGTAATGGTACATGTATGTATGCCGTTGCTCGTTTATCCGTTAGTTCATTTTTTTCACACAAGGACTATTTTCTAAATGTCCTCAAATATATACTATAATTCGCTGTATTCTAGATTCACATTTATAGATTTTAACAAATTGTTGGCGTATTTTGCGAAAATGTGACCAAATTGTAAATGCCTAAAGATGCACCAAAACAGCAATATTGATAGTTTTGTGTTGTTATTAAAAGATTGGAATCTCGTATTTAACCAAGCCCAAAATTATTTGGACGGTAATTCTATGTGGTCTTTCAGATGCAAATTTAATAATTTTTTGTTAACGATATTTTTTAATGCAAAATTTCACAAAAAAAAAAAATGAAAAATGTGCAATATTGTCTTCACTAGCAGTATTCCCGTAACACTAAAAATAATTTCAATAATTATGTATATTTAAGTTTATGAAATAGACTCCTAATATAAATATTTGAATAGGGTTTAACAACTTTCTGATTTTGACACTGTTAGTAACATACGTACATATACGAGGGAAATTTTCCCCACACCTTTATAATGACATTTGTGTATATATAGGTTTGTGTGTGTGTGTGTCTTTTTAATAAAATTGACTTAAAATACTTGCTCCGAGATTAACTTGGGGAATGAATAATAACTTTATTTGCTTATTTCACCTATACCACGACTGTCATTCGGACATGGATGTCAGCTGAAATTTTGATAGATATTCAGCAGAGAGACAAATTTTTATCTGATTTTAAGACTTCTAAAAATCCTGAAGATTTCAAAAAGTTTAGTAAACTTAGAAATCATGTTCAACGATCATGCAAAACTGCAAAATCTGACTATTACAGCAGTGAAATTGAAGAAAATTGAAATAACCCAAAACAACTTTGGAAAAGTTTTAAAAATTTAGGATATCAAAAAGATCCTAAATCAAATCCTAATATAGTATTAAATATTGATGGGCAAAACTGTCACGATAACAAAAAAATATCAAATAATTTTAACATGTTTTTTACAACTATAGCTGCAAAACTGGTAGACAAACTACCAACTGCAAAGGGTTTATATAGTGCCACTACAAATATTGTTAGATCCTTTTATGTTCAGAGAAGGAAATCAGATATTTTTTTTAACCTAAAGCATGTAGCAGAGGAGTTTGTGTATAAAGAACTATGCAGTTTAAATATAAGTAAGAGCATGGGCCTAGATGGTTTTCCAGCAAGGTTTCTTAAGGATGCAGCCCCAATTCTGAAAATACCCATTACTTTCTTGATAAATTTATCTATCTCTGAGGGTACGGTACCTGACGATCTGAAAATGGCTAAGGTCAAGCCCCTATTTAAGAAAAATGACAGACTTAAGCCTGAAAATTACAGGCCTGTTAGCATTTTAAGTATTGTTTCTAAAATTCTAGAAAAAGCTGCCTATAAGCAACTTGAAAAATTTTTGATTTCAAATAATTTATTATTTGAGTTTCAATCAGGATTTTGAAGTTTATATTCAACTGATTCTTGTCTCATTCACTTGATAGATCACATTAAAGCTCAAACAGCCAAAGGTCTTTTTACAGGCATGGTCCTATTAGACCTACAGAAGGCATTTGACACAGTAGATCACAAGATATTATGTGACAAATTAGAAGTAATTGGGGTTAGATCTATACCTTGGTTTGAGTCATATTTAACAAACAGAAAACAGGTTGTAAGTGTAAATGGGATGATTTCAGAAGTGTGTAATATTACATGTGGTGTCCCTCAAGGTAGCTTACTGGGTCCAATTTTGTTTTTGATCTATGTCAATGATGTTCAAACTAGCATCGACTCAGATTGTAAAGTTTTGATATATGCAGATGATACTGCAATTTTATTTTCCCATATAGACCCTGGGGTCATCTCGCATAAATTATCCAGAATGCTGGAATCATGCCATGATTGGTTAACTGACAATAAATTGTCCTTACATTTGGGAAAGACGGAGAGTATAATTTTTGGTCCTGGTCGAAAACTTCGGTCTTTAATACCGGGTGATTTTGCTATCTCCTGTAATGGTATTAATATTGAATCCAAAACTTTTGTAAAATATTTGGGAATAATAATTGATCAGTTTCTAACTGGTGATTTTATTGTCAACTCTATAGTGAAAAAAGTCAATCAAAGGCTTAAATTTTTATATATAAAGAGTGTCTAAATTTTCAATCTAGGAAAACATTGTGCTCTTCCCTAATTCAATGTCATTTTGACTATGCATGTGCATGCTGGTATGAAGGTATATCAAAACAAATGAAGAATAAACTTCAAGTGGCACAAAATAATATTGTGAGATTTATTCTGCAATTACATCCCAGAAAGAGTGTGACATATATTGAATTCAAGAAATTGGGCTTTTTAAATATTAGTAATAGAGTCAAACAACTAAGACTCAATCATGTTTTTAACATTTTTAACAATATATGCCCAAATTATTTACATACTAATTTTGTTAAAAATGAAACATCTTTCAATACAAGATCTAGTAGTAAAAACTTTTATATACCAGGAATTAAAGGGTGTGAATCAACCACTTTCTTTTATAATGGAATAAAAGACTGGAATTCGTTACCAGACATGATTAAAAGTTGCTCTAAAAAATATAATTTTAAAGTGCAGGTGAAAAAATTTTTGATGGAAAATTTAAATCCATCTTTAATAGTGAATTTGTTTTTTATTAATTATACTGGGGCTTTGACCATTTATCTGTGATAAATTCTAAATGATTTGTGCTTGTATTTTCTATGTATCAACCCTTGGTGTAAACTGGAAGTCTCGATATAAAAGGACCCCACTGGAAATAAGTTTTACTAACTTCTGTGGGTCATCCTAAGATATTAGGCTACAGTGTAAAATCTAGTCAAGTTAAATTTCACTCATTTCTAATCTAGTCTAATCATATTATCAAAATATCATGAAAATTTTCATAATTTTATTTTTTATTTCTTAATTTAAAATTTTTAGTAAACATGTATATCATTTTAGTGTCTATAAACTATGTCTAGTGCTATATCTGTGTCTTTGTAACAGTTTGAATCTGTCAAATTCATGCCTTTTTATCTTGAATAAATATATATATATTATATTGAGAAAAATGATCGTGAAAAATACCTAACGGTGGTCGAAAGCATTGCGATCGGATCGTGAATCAAATTATTTGTAATTCTACTTCAAAATCTATGAAAAATCTGCTGTACTTTCAAAACGCGGAACAAATCCGAAAAAAAATTGTGTCTGTCAAAATGATTCTTAATAATACTGAGGGGGGTTCGGAGGGGTCCTGATCCCGAAATCCCGGGCTTAAAAACATGAAATCCCGAGGTCCCGAATTTAAAGAAATTTAAATACCGACATCCCGAAATTCGAACAAAGAATTCCTGGATCCCGAAAGGATCAACCCCGAAATAACGAGCTAAAAAACACCCGATCCCGACGTCCCGAAAAAGGTCCCCCCCCCCCCCCCCCACCCCCCACCCCATATACTGTGCAATAAGATAAAGAAGATATGCAGTATTTTATGAGAAAACACTTAAAAGGCGCAACACAAGTCTATGTGATTCATTAAGATCAAAACACGTTTTGTACCTATATAAGTCAACACCAATTTGGTTAATAGTTCTTTGGATTTTCTCGCTCCTGTTTTTGAGAAATTGACTTTTCAATAAAAATAAATAATTACCGCTTCCGCCATTTTTTGGGCCGCATGCCGCTCCAAAATTAGTTTATCCTTGATTTGTTTTTCTCTAGGACGTTTTTCTTGTGCACATATTGCTCCGATTGATTCAAACGCACGTGTGATAAGTCGATTTGTAAATAAAAGGTCAAAATCGGGATGCCAACATGAAGTTGTGTCAAATCATTGCCGAGGACAAGTTGAAGTAGTTATTAAACACACAGTTATTTGAAATGCATTTCGTTTTACCTATGAAGACCTGTTCTAGGAGACAAAAATAAAAACAATTTCGTTAGATGACCACGATCACATCAGTACTTGTTAGAACCATTGTCATCCCCGATCATTGACATTGTTTCAACAGACATAGGATGTCATATTCCGAGATTACTCTGACGTCCAACGGTTGTTTTACCAGACATGATGGGGCGCTGTTGTCCCACGGCCCCAGCTTGTCTGGCAAAACAGCCGTTGGACGTCAGAGTAATCTCGGACTACAACAGACATAGATAGAGCTATCTGTCTTGGATGAAATTAATATTAACTTCACATGAATTTAAAAAAAAAAAAAATTGCTTCGCTGAGCGCAGCTGGATACGACCGCAGATGTCCAACCCTGAAAAGTTGGGGCCAAAATGGACACAATATTCACGCTTGATACAGGTCTGAATTTGGATTGTATAATTTCTGAAATCTGAAATGAGAAAAATTGTCCCCCTCCATTTTTTGTCACCTCCCCCCTTTCCCATATTAAAAAAAAATAATTCTTTCCCTCAAGTTATGGTCAGTATCTCAGACAATCATCATTTCTTAATACATAATTTACAAGCAGTGTAAGGGAGGTAATCAAACATTGGTATTCAAATTGATTTTGATTTTGATTTGGATTACCTCCCTTACACTGCTTTTAAATTGTCTCAATTGTCCTTTAACCAGGAAAACCCTTGTTTTCCCCTTTTTTTGCCCCTAATTCCTAAATGGTTTGATCCATAACCCCCCAAAGTCAATCCTTACCATCCCTTTGTAGTATGGAAACTTGTGGTATAATTTCAGAGTGATTCATACACTTTAACACAAGTTATTGTCTGGAAACTACAAAAATGCTTATTTGGGCCCTTTTTTTGGCCCCTAATTCCTAAACAGTTGGGACCATAACCCCCAAAATTTATCCCAACATTCCTTTAGTGGTTATAAACCTTGTGTTAAAATTTCATAGATTTCTATTTACTCATACTACAGTTATTATCCGGAAACCATCTGTCTTCGGACGACGCTGACGACGACAACGTGATACCAATATACGACCAAAATTTTTTTAATTTTTGCGGTCGTATAATGACAGATGAAAACCCCATATCCCCTTGTTAGTCTATTGACATGCAATTAGAACTCTTTTGTAAGGGAAATTTTAAGAGTTCCAACGTTCGAGACCAAAGTGGTGGTATTGTGATTGCAATGCTAATAATAATTAGGGATGAGTTATTGGTGCAACTACTTTCAGTTTGAAATACATTGCAGGTTTCAGGGGCAAAAGGAAAACGTATTTTGCTCAGTCAGAATAATGCATGTGAATGTGGTTAAAGGTATTTTAAGGGAATGTTTTAATACATTGAGATCTACATGCATAGCAATATAACTATCTTACTCAGGATGTTGTTGAAATATTCAGCTCACTCATTATGTTGATCCTATTATGGATAAAAAGTTCCAACTGGATGTCAAACAGCCAATAAACAATCATTATCATTATGATGAAAACAACTATATCAAAAGCTGTTTAATATTTTTCAAGGGCATTTTTTGGAATACATACACATATTTTAATTGTATTCAACACATTTCATTTACCTAACTAACATAATTCCTCTTGTTAAACTGCATCTTCTATGCTTCCTTGATATATACACATGTATGAATTTAAATGAAAATTCACACAGTCAAAGGTTATTTGACGAAAATAATCAAAATTATACTAAACCAAAGCGAACCAGAAAGTAAGATATGGTACAGACTGTACTACAGGCACAAATACATCATATTATATGCATATGAGCATGTTTCTCCTCCTTTTCTTTGAAGTAACTTAGTCGTAATATGTACATAAAATTCTAAATCGCACAATTAAAAAAAAATTATACCGCTCGCTCCACTTGTAGAGCACCCGCCTCAACAAAACTCATTTTCAAGAAATAAATACAATAAAAAAAAATTCGCTCGCTCACCCCAAATATTTTGGAGCTATTGTCCGAAGAACTAAAAATCAAATTGGTGTGGCCTAATGGTCACATTCCAATATATAATAATATATTTGAAACTGGATCTTTGGTGTGTCAGATAGTACAGTAAAATAAAAAGTTTTTTCTCCTTGAAACCGTTCATTTTGTTTTTGAAAACAGTGAATTTTGTTGATTTTTCATCAAAATTGATCGTGAAAGACAGGGCAACGCATTATCTTGATCGTGAAAGACAGGGCGTGACTAGACGGACACAAGACGTTTGCGCTTTTTTTTACCTATAATAGTTTACCTGTAATCTTTATAGGAAATTTACCAAAGTCATAGAAAGATGTTCACGAATTCTTTGAAAGTTCTTCCGAACAAACGACAAAATCAGAAAAAATTATTCGGGTAAACCAGACATCTATACTACTAATGGAAGAGACCGATTTCATTGAGGCGCAACTCCTCTAAGCCATACAAAGTCGGAAGTATTTGTGATATGACCTATAAATATAGTGTTTTTACTTCCTAAATTTGTCTTTGAAACAATCTTTTTTCCTCAGAAAACGACAATTTTTGAGAACATATCCAAATTCGGAGACCGTTATTGATTCGTGTCTTATACGCTTTCGCGCATGCTCAGTCGACGTAATGCCCGCAGAATTTACTTTATATATAAAAAATATAGGACAATGGTGTAGATTAAAAATTACACCATTCCAGGCCCTTTTGTTTTCCACATAATAATTAACAAGTTCCGGGTCGAATCCAATAGTATATGTCACAAAATTACCTGATCCCTGTTACCTTATCTGTACGTTCCGCCTTTGTCAGGCGCACAACCAAACGGTGTCAATGATTCAAGATTTGCTATAAAAACGGGTAATAATCACACCTGAACTTCGTCATTATACAAGGAACAACTGTGCACCTTATAATCAGCGTGACTTTACCAAATGACAATACGAATTCTAAAAATCCAGGCTAAAAATAAGGCGTAGGTTCTTTATTTCAGTCACGGATCCGCGATGTCGCGGGTAAACTATGGTCTAGTATTATAAAAAAAAAATATAATTTCTTGGTAAACGATAGAGAAAACGAAACTTTTATAGATGGAACATTTGAATTTTGAGCGAAATTTTTCAATTAGCTTTCTAATTATTTTAGTAGTGGATTTAGAATTTGAAACTATATTCCTCTTGTACTAGGGGTATAGAGGAGGGTTGAGATCTCACAAAACATGTTTAACCTTGCCGCATTTGTGCGTCTGTCCCAAGTCAGGAGCCTCTGGTCTTTGTTAGTCTTGTATGTTTTTTTAATTTTAGTTCATTTATATGTTTTGGAGTTTGTTGTGACTTTCATTTTCATTGAACTAGTACACATTTTGTTTAGGGGTCAGCTAAAGCCCGCCGGGTGCGGGATTTTCTTGCTGTGTTGAAGACCCATGGGTGACCTTCGGCTGTTTTTTGCGGTTTGTTGTCTCTTTGGCACATTCCCTATTTTCATTCTCAATTTCATCATAGTTTATCTAAGCTTAATTCAATTTTATGAAGACCGAAATTGTATTTTTAAATTACCCGCTGTACATCTTCACTTTTAGAAAGATTCATGTTTATTAAAAGGAATTTACTCCCATCCATCCTCCCGGAGCGTAGTCGTTTTCATCTGACACAAGTATGATGGTGAAAGGTTGATGCTTTTAGTTGTATATAAATATATGAATATTTTGTGTTTTTTGTTTTTTGTTTTTTTATGTTATGTTGATAAAGCACAAATGTCCTTATGAAAAAGCGCAGATGTCCTTTTTTTAAAAAGCGCAAATGCCCTAAAAATTAAAGCGCAAACGTCCCGCAACGGACCAGACTTAATAATAAGAGAAAAATATTTCTCTTACCAATTGATTAACTTGCAACTACTTGAAGCGTGCAGGGACTTTCTATGTTAGTATAGAAAGTCCCTGAAGCGTGTAACTATTTTTTGTTTTTTTTTTATTTCAACACTTTTCCTTAAAAGTTATTAAAATAACTAAAAACGTGTGAAGATAAGTAGATTTATAAGATGAAAGAACCTTCAGGAGCAAAAGTAAAAGAATATATGTATCTATAATGCTTAATGTATCGGCCCTTGAACTATATGCATGTGTACGCATTGTACCCAACTTGGTGGGGAAATTACCAATCCACGTACCTCGATGGTGCATGGTGCCACGCTTGAACTGTAATTCAGCCGATTAAGTTCTATTCTCAATCATAAATTTGTATATGAAATCAAAACTTATAGAGAACGGAAAAATATACTGATATTGCTATAAGGCACCTAAAGTCGGTGTGGTATTATAAGATTATCAGATTAAAAAGCATTGAATGATTATAGCCTTATTCACCAACAAAAGAGAACCGGAATGAGTCATGCAAATCCAATATTTGCTATACCAATTAAAAATATAAGTTATCCTATAATTAAATAATGATTTGAATGTTTTCGTAGAATTAGATCTTTCATGATCCTTTTCACGATCTTCAAAAAGCAGTACGCCATCTTTCACGATCCAAAAAATCAATATTTTGTAAAAATATCTCATTTTTTGCTAAATTTCTTATTATGCTAACACAAAGTAGCTTTAAACTACTGTGACCTATAGTGGTTTACTTTTATAAATTTTGACTTGGATGGAGAGTTGTCTCATTGGCACTCATACAGCATCTTCTTATATATCTATTAAAAACCATTTGAATCATTAAACTGGAATGATATTTTACAAAGAAAAGTTGTTTAGTCATTTGAATTATGAAAAACAACTTGTTTGTTTACATATTTAATGTCATTGAAATGTCGAGGAGCAATCTGCCTTTTGTAAAACTGTTATGTTAAAACGATGTACTTTTAAGGCTTGATTTTTCTCACATACTGATCATTATGTTGAACCTTTTTGACAGACAGTTTTATTTTTTGCAAATTTGTCCGTATAATTCATTACATTAGATTAGTAATTGACCTTGGATATGTCTTCTCGATAAGATTTCCTTCACGGTCCTATACCAGAACTTTCACGATGCAATCGCAGTATTTGACCACCGTTAGGTATTCTTTTACGATCATTTTTCTTTTAAACTGAATGACATCCGTGTATACGGGTCAGACGGAAACAAAGAACAAACATTAACGCAGAAAAAAGAATAACATGATGCCGCTCTATTGTTTCAATAAGAACAGTTGGGCACCTTATATAAACCACTGTTATTGTAAAATCGTATGGATAAGAGTAAGAACACATTAAATATCAGAAATAAGTCAAATATTAAAGAATATATATTTAAAAAATTGAAGAAAAAACAAAAACAGAAAAAGGGGTGTTTATTTTTCGGTTTCAGTACTTTTATGAGATTTTAGTATGACAATGATAAGGATCTATGGCGATTTAAATTTGCTTAATTGGTAGTTTTAGTATTGCATTGATATATATTTTTATTACTGCTATCTTATGCCCCATCTCAGTGCGTTACGAGCTGAAAATGGGGGATTAATGACTAATAAAAGTGTCATTCTAATTAAGCTTCTGTTATTCAAAGTTTGTGAAGATCACAATTAATTATTTTATCTATTTTATTTCTTTGATTGAGCACGGAAGTATCATACTGCAAAGTAAATATTTCAATGGATTTTAGAAGTTAACATAAAAAGTTGCATTTCCGTTAAGCTCAAATTTAGTATAGGTGTAAAATCATACAATAAATATCTTAGGTTCATTGCAGAATTGAATATTTTTCAAAATTCTCTAAGGCTTCCGCGTATCTCGACTGCGATTGTTGCAGTCATAAGTGAAATGTTGACTCAAAAAAAAAAAGATGTTTTCACAATTTTCTCCATATTCTATATCCATTGATCACGGAGAAGCTGGTATGTCGTGCTGGATTTATAAATTTCCAAGAACTTTTTGACAGAGTTATTTTCTTTTACTATATCATCATATGACTTGTTTTATCGTAAAAAAGAATACACGTTAAAAGTTATCAAAATATACGATATTGTGATGAATGAATAAAGCACTTCTTTGGTCCTAATTGGCACCTTAAATCGCAGATATCAACAAAAGCTAGGCTACAACAAAAAGATGTCTGCAGAACTCAAACTTTATTGAAAGAACAAACAACCTGAAAACTAGTTTACAATCCCGACCCAATTGTCGTCAAACATAAACGTTACACTAGGAGTATATGAATGATGTAATTTGCACTAGTGCATTCATTCACGACCATGACGTTGATAATAGAAAATAAAAGGATATGGAGTAAACGTACATGGGACAAAATCGCACACAGTACATAGAAAAAATAAAAAAAATATCAATGAACAGGGCTTTTATTCCCGTTCTTCATCTTGACAGTTGATGTAGGGTCTTCAACAATGAACGAATCATTCATACCCAACAACAAGGTCAAGACGGCCCCTACCGTCGGCTTAAGCGGTCCTATTGATAAAAATAAACCACAGTTCACCTTCTTGCTCCCCACCCGCCTCGGAGTGCCAACTTGTGCGATGCTTATGTACGACGGTTCTCCAGTCGAAAGCACCAGGGATACAAGAAAAGTGCAGTAATTTTGAAAGACATCGATCGCCACTAAAATATGCTCTGAAGTTACACATGTCGGGAGCGGTCAATGAATTACATAATTTATAAGTACGGGCGAGGTTTTTCAACATATATTTGTCATACATTGCCCAACAAAAGGCCAATACATTTGAAACAAGAAATGATAGACAATACATATAAAACTAAACAACAAATGATAGACAGCACTTCCTCAGATCCAACCGTTATTTTCAGTAAAACAACAATACTTTGTCAGAATTAAATTTTTTAAGTAAATTTTATGTTGGTATCTCTTCATAACCAACCTTTATTTACAGTAAAAACAATAAAATCTTGTCAGAACCAAATTTCTTATTAAGTAAATTTTATGTTTGTACCTCCTCATAACCAACCTTTATTAACAGTAAAAACAATAAAATCTTGTCAGAACCAAATTTTCTAAGTAAACCTTATGTCGGTACCTCCTCAGAACCAACCGTTGTTTACAGTAAAAACAACCATACCAGGTCAGAACTAAAATTTCTCAATAAACTTTATGTCGGTACCTCCTCAGAACCAACCTTTCTTTACAGTACAAAAAACAAAACCTTGTCAAAACCAAATTTCTTATTAAGTAAATTTTGTGTTGTTACCTTCTCATAACCAACCTCCATTTACAGTAAAAATATTAAAATCTTGTCAGAACCAAATTTTATAAGTAAACTTTATGTCGGTACTTCGTCAGAACCAACCGTTATTTACAGTAAAACAACAATACCTTGTCAGAACCAAATTTTATAAGTAAACTTTATGTCGGTTCTTCCTCAGAACGAACCGTTATTTACAGTAAAACAACAATACCTTGTCAGAACCAAATTTTATAACTAAGCTTTATGTCGGTACCTCCTTAGAACCAACCTTTATTTACAGGTAAAAAAAACCATTCCTGGTCAGAACTAAATTTTCTCGATAAACTGTATGTCGGTACCTCCTCAGAACCAACCTTTATTTACAGTAAAAACACAATACCTGGTAAGAACTAATTTTTATAAGTTAACTTTATGTCGGTACCTCCTCAGAACCAACCTTAATTTACAGTAAAAACATAAGTACCTTGTCAGAACCAAATTTTATAAGTAAACTTTATGTTGGTACTTCCTCAGAACCAACAGTTATTTACAGTAAAACAATAATACCTTGTCAGAACCAAATTTTATAACTAAGCTTTATGTCGGTACCTCCTCAGAACCAACCTTTATTAACAGCAAAAACAACAATACGTGGTCAGAATTAATTTTTATAAGTAAACTTTATGTCGTTACCTCCTCAGAACCAATCTTAATTTACAGTAAAAACTGAAGTACCTTGTCAGAACCAAATTTTCTAACTTAACTTTATGACGGTACCTCCTCAGAACCAACCGTTATCTTCAGTAAAAACAACCATACCAGGTCAGAACTAAAATTTCTAAGTAAAATTTATGTTGGTACCTCCTCAGAACCAATCTTTATTGATAGTAAAAACAACCATACCTTGTCAGAACCAAATTTCCTAAGTAAACTTTACGACGGTACCTCCTCAGAACCAACCTTCATTTACAGTAAAAAAAAACAATACCTTGTCAGAATCAAATTTTCTAAGTAAACCTTAGGTCGGTATCTCCTCAGAACCAACCTTCATTTACAGTAAAAACAACCATACCAGGTCAGAACTAAATTTTCTCAATAAACTTTAGGTCGGTACCTCCTCTGAACCAACCTTTCTTTACAGTACAAAAAACAAAACTTTGTCAGAACCAAATTTCTTATTAATTAAATTTTATGTTGGTACCTCCTCATAACCAACCTTTATTTACAGTAAAAACAATAAAATCTTGTCAGAACCAAATTTTATCAGTAAACTCTATATGTCGGTACTTCCTCAGAACCAACCGTTATTTACAGTAAAACAACAATACCTTGTCAGAACCAAATTTTATAACTAAGCTTTATGTCGGTACCTCCTCAGAACCAACCTTTATTTACAGTAAAAACAATCATACCTGGTCAGAACTAAATTTTCTCAATAATCTTTATGTCAGTATCTCCTCAGAACCAACTTTTATTTACAGTACAAACAACAATACCTGGTCAGAACTTATTTTTATGAGTAAACTTTATGTCAGTACCTCTTCAGAACCAACCTTAATTTACAGTAAAAACATAAGTACCTTGTCAGAACCAAATTTTATAAGTAAACTTTATGTTGGTACTTCCTCAGAACCAACAGTTATTTACAGTAAAACAATAATACCTTGTCAGAACCAAATTTTATAACTAAGCTTAATGTCGGTACCTCCTCAGAACCAACCTTTATTAACAGCAAAAACAACAATACGTGGTCAGAATTAATTTTTATAAGTAAACTTTATGTCGTTACCTCCTCAGAACCAACCTTAATTTACAGTAAAAACTGAAGTACCTTGTCAGAACCAAATTTTCTAACTTAACTTTATGACGGTACCTCCTCAGAACCAACCGTTATCTTCAGTAAAAACAACCATACCAGGTCAGAACTAAAATTTCTAAGTAAAATTTATGTTGGTACCTCCTCAGAACCAATCTTTATTGATAGTAAAAACAACCATACCTTGTCAGAACCAAATTTTATAAGTAAACTTTACGACGGTACCTCCTCAGAACCAACCTTCATTTACAGTAAAAAAAAACAATACCTTGTCAGAATCAAATTTTCTAAGTAAACCTTAGGTCGGTACCTCCTCAGAACCAACCTTCATTTACAGTAAAAACAACCATACCAGGTCAGAACTAAAATTTCTCAATAAACTTTAGGTCGGTACCTCCTCTGAACCAACCTTTCTTTACAGTACAAAAACAAAACTTTGTCAGAACCAAATTTCTTATTAATTAAATTTTATGTTGGTACCTCCTCATAACCAACCTTTATTTACAGTAAAAACAATAAAATCTTGTCAGAACCAAATTTTATCAGTAAACTCTATATGTCGGTACTTCCTCAGAACCAACCGTTATTTACAGTAAAACAACAATACCTTGTCAGAACCAAATTTTATAACTAAGCTTTATGTCGGTACCTCCTCAGAACCAACCTTTATTTACAGTAAAAACAATCATACCTGGTCAGAACTAAATTTTCTCAATAATCTTTATGTCGGTACCTCCTCAGAACCAACTTTTATTTACAGTAAAAACAATCATACCTGGTCAGAACTAAATTTTCTCAATAATCTTGATGTCAGTACCTCCTCAGAACCAACTTTTATTTACAGTACAAACAACAATACCTGGTCAGAACTAATTTTTATGAGTAAACTTTATGTCAGTACCTCTTCAGAACCAACCTTAATTTACAGTAAAAACATAAGTACCTTGTCAGAACCAAATTTTATAAGTAAACTTTATGTTGGTACTTCCTCAGAACCAACAGTTATTTACAGTAAAACAATGATACCTTGTCAGAACCAAATTTTATAACTAAGCTTAATGTCGGTACCTCCTCAGAACCAACCTTTATTAACAGCAAAAACAACAATACTTGGTCAGAATTAATCTTTATAAGTAAACTTTATGTCGTTACCTCCTCAGAACCAACCTTAATTTACAGTAAAAACTGGAGTACCTTGTCAGAACCAAATTTTCTAACTTAACTTTATGACGGTACCTCCTTAGAACCAACCGTTATCTTCAGTAAAAACAACCATACCAGGTCAGAACTAAAATTTCTAAGTAAAATTTATGTTGGTACCTCCTCAGAACCAATCTTTATTGATAGTAAAAACAACCATACCTTGTCAGAACCAAATTTTATAAGTAAACTTTACGACGGTACCTCCTCAGAACCAACCTTCATTTACAGTAAAAAAAAACAATACCTTGTCAGAATCAAATTTTCTAAGTAAACCTTAGGTCGGTACCTCCTCAGAACCAACCTTCATTTACAGTAAAAACAACCATACCAGGTCAGAACTAAAATTTCTCAATAAACTTTAGGTCGGTACCTCCTCTGAACCAACCTTTCTTTACAGTACAAAAACAAAACTTTGTCAGAACCAAATTTCTTATTAATTAAATTTTATGTTGGTACCTCCTCATAACCAACCTTTATTTACAGTAAAAACAATAAAATCTTGTCAGAACCAAATTTTATCAGTAAACTCTATATGTCGGTACTTCCTCAGAACCAACCGTTATTTACAGTAAAACAACAATACCTTGTCAGAACCAAATTTTATAACTAAGCTTTATGTCGGTACCTCCTCAGAACCAACCTTTATTTACAGTAAAAACAATCATACCTGGTCAGAACTAAATTTTCTCAATAATCTTTATGTCGGTACCTCCTCAGAACCAACTTTTATTTACAGTAAAAACAATCATACCTGGTCAGAACTAAATTTTCTCAATAATCTTGATGTCAGTACCTCCTCAGAACCAACTTTTATTTACAGTACAAACAACAATACCTGGTCAGAACTAATTTTTATGAGTAAACTTTATGTCAGTACCTCTTCAGAACCAACCTTAATTTACAGTAAAAACATAAGTACCTTGTCAGAACCAAATTTTATAAGTAAACTTTATGTTGGTACTTCCTCAGAACCAACAGTTATTTACAGTAAAACAATGATACCTTGTCAGAACCAAATTTTATAACTAAGCTTAATGTCGGTACCTCCTCAGAACCAACCTTTATTAACAGCAAAAACAACAATACTTGGTCAGAATTAATCTTTATAAGTAAACTTTATGTCGTTACCTCCTCAGAACCAACCTTAATTTACAGTAAAAACTGGAGTACCTTGTCAGAACCAAATTTTCTAACTTAACTTTATGACGGTACCTCCTTAGAACCAACCGTTATCTTCAGTAAAAACAACCATACCAGGTCAGAACTAAAATTTCTAAGTAAAATTTATGTTGGTACCTCCTCAGAACCAATCTTTATTGATAGTAAAAACAACCATACCTTGTCAGAACTAAATTTCCTAAGTAAACTTTACGACGGTACCTCCTCAGAACCAACCTTCATTTACAGTAAAAAAAAACAATACCTTGTCAGAATCAAATTTTCTAAGTAAACCTTAGGTCGGTACCTCCTCAGAACCAACCTTCATTTACAGTAAAAACAACCATACCAGGTCAGAACTAAAATTTCTCAATAAACTTTAGGTCGGTACCTCCTCTGAACCAACCTTTCTTTACAGTACAAAAAACAAAACTTTGTCAGAACCAAATTTCTTATTAATTAAATTTTATGTCGGTACCTCCTCATAACCAACCTTTATTTACAGTAAAAACAATAAAATCTTGTCAGAACCAAATTTTATCAGTAAACTATATATGTCGGTACTTCCTCAGAACCAACCGTTATTTACAGTAAAACAACAATACCTTGTCAGAACCAAATTTTATAACTAAGCTTTATGTCGGTACCTCCTCAGAACCAACCTTTATTTACAGTAAAAACAATCATACCTGGTCAGAACTAAATTTTCTCAATAATCTTTATGTCAGTATCTCCTCAGAACCAACTTTTATTTACAGTACAAACAACAATACCTGGTAAGAACTAATTTTTATGAGTAAACTTTATGTCAGTACCTCTTCAGAACAACCTTAATTTACAGTAAAAACATAAGTACCTTGTCAGAACCAAATTTTCTAAGTAAACCTTATGTCGGTACCTCCTCAGAACCAACCGTTGTTTACAGTTAAAACAACCATACCAGGTCAGAACTAAAATTTCTCAATAAACTTTAGGTCGGTACCTCCTCAGAACCAACCTTTCTTTACAGTACAAAAAACAAAACCTTGTCAGAACCAAATTTCTTATTAAGTAAATTTTGTGTTGTTACCTTCTCATAATCAACCTTCATTTACAGTAAAAATATTAAAATCTTGTCAGAACCAAATTTTATAAGTAAACTTTATGTCGGTACTTCCTCAGAACGAACCGTTATTTACAGTAAAACAACAATACCTTGTCAGAACCAAATTTTATAACTAAGCTTTATGTCGGTACCTCCTTAGAACCAACCTTTATTTACAGTAAAAACAACCATTCCTGGTCAGAACTAAATTTTCTCGATAAACTGTATGTCGGTACCTCCTCAGAACCAACCTTTATTTACAGTAAAAAAACAATACCTGGTAAGAACTAATTTTTATAAGTTAACTTTATGTCGGTACCTCCTCAGAACCAACCTTAATTTACAGTAAAAACATAAGTACATTGTCAGAACCAAATTTTATAAGTTAACTTTATGTTGGTACTTCCTCAGAACCAACAGTTATTTACAGTAAAACAATAATACCTTGTCAGAACCAAATTTTATAACTAAGCTTAATGTCGGTACCTCCTCAGAACCAACCTTTATTAACAGCAAAAACAACAATACTTGGTCAGAATTAATTTTTATAAGTAAACTTTATGTCGTTACCTCCTCAGAACCAACCTTAATTTACAGTAAAAACTTAAGTACCTTGTCAGAACCAAATTTTCTAACTTAAATTTATGACGGTACCTCCTCAGAACCAATCTTTATTGATAGTAAAAACAACCATACCTTGTCAGAACCAAATTTCCTAAGTAAACTTTACGACGGTACCTCCTCAGAACCAACCTTCATTTACAGTTAAAAAAAAACAATACCTTGTCAGAATCAAATTTCCTAAGTAAACTTTACGACGGTACCTCCTCAGACTCCTCCTTTATTTATAGTAAAAAAAAATACCAGGTCAGAACTAAATTTTCTCAATAAATTTTATGTCGGTACCTCCTCAGAACATACCTTTATTTACAGTAAAAACAACAATACCTTGTCAGAACTAAATTTTCTCAATAAACTTTATGTCGGTACCTCCTCAGAACCAACCCTAATTTACAGTACAAAAAACAAAATTTTGTCAGAATCAAATTTCTTATTAAGTAAATTTTATGTTGGTACCTCCTCATAACCAACCTTTATTTACAGTAAAAACAATAAAATCTTGTCAGAACCAAATTTTATAAGTAAACTTTATATGTCGGTACTTCATCAGAACCAACCGTTATTTACAGTAAAACAACAATACCTTGTCAGAACCAAATTTTATAACTAAGCTTTATGTCGGTACCTCCTCAGAACCAATCTTTATTTACAGTGAAAACAACCATACCTGGCAGAACTAAATTTTCTCAATAAACTTTATGTCGGTACCACTTCAGAACCAACCTCTATTTACAGTACAAAAAACAATACCTGGTCAGAACTAATTCTTACAAGTAAACTTTATGTTGGTACTTCCTCAGAACCAACAGTTATTTACAGTAAAACAATAATACCTTGTCAGAATCAAATGTCTAAGTAAAATTTATGTTGGTACCTCCTCAGAACCAATCTTTATTTATAGTAAAAGCAACCATACCTTGTCAGAACCAAATTTTCTCAGTAAACTTTACGACGGTACCTCTTCAGAACCAACCATCATTTACAGTTAAAAAAAAAAATACCTTGTCAGAATCAAATTTCCTAAGTAAACTTTACGACGGTACCTCCTCACAACCAACCTTTATTAACAGCAAAAACAACAATACTTGGTCAGAATTAATTTTTATAAGTAAACTTTATGTCGTTACCTCCTCAGAACCAACCTTAATTTACAGTAAAAACTTAAGTACCTTGTCAGAACCATATTTTCTAACTTAACTTTATGACGGTACCTCCTCAGAACCTACCGTTATCTACAGTAAAAACAGCCATACCAGGTCAAAACTAAAATTTCTAAGTAAAATTTATGTTGGTACCTCCTCAGAACCAATCTTTATTGATAGTAAAAACAACCATACCTTGTCAGAACCAAATTTCCTAAGTAAACTTTACGACGGTACCTCCTCAGAACCAACCTTCATTTACAGTAAAAAAAAACAATACCTTGTCAGAATCAAATTTTCTAAGTAAACCTTAGGTCGGTACCTCCTCAGAACCAACCTTCATTTACAGTAAAAACAACCATACCAGGTCAGAACTAAAATTTCTCAATAAACTTTAGGTCGGTACCTCCTCTGAACCAACCTTTCTTTACAGTACAAAAAACAAAACTTTGTCAGAACCAAATTTCTTATTAATTAAATTTTATGTTGGTACCTCCTCATAACCAACCTTTATTTACAGTAAAAACAATAAAATCTTGTCAGAACCAAATTTTATAAGTAAACTTTATATGTCGGTACTTCCTCAGAACCAACCGTTATTTACAGTAAAACAACAATACCTTGTCAGAACCAAATTTTATAACTAAGCTTTATGTCGGTACCTCCTTAGAACCAACCTTTATTTACAGTAAAAACAATCATACCTGGCAGAACTAATTTTTATAAGTAAACTTTAGGTCGGTACCTCCTCAGAACCAACCTTAATTTACAGTAAAAACATAAGTACCTTGTCAGAATCAAATTTTATAAGTAAACTTTATGTTGGTACTTCCTCAGAACCAACAGTTATTTACAGTAAAACAACAATACCTTGTCAGAATCAAATTTCTAAGTAAAATTTATGTTGGTACCTCCTCAGAACCAATCTTTATTTATAGTAAAAACAACCATACCTTGTCAGAATCAAATTTCCTAAGTAAACTTTACGACGGTACCTCTTCAGAACCAACCTTCATTTACAGTTAAAAAAAACCAATACCTTGTCAGAATCAAATATCCTAAGTAAACTTTACGACGGTACCTCCTCAGAACCATCCTTTATTTACAGTAAAAAAAAATTACCTGGTCAGAACTAAATTTTCCCAATAAACTTTATGTCGGTTCCTCCTCAGAACCAACCTTTATTTACAGTAAAACAGCAATACCTGGTCAGAATTAATTTTAATAAGTAAACTTTTAAATTATGTCGTAACCTCCTCAAAACCAACCTTTATTTACAGTAAAACAACAATACCTGGTCAGAATTAATTTTTAAAAGTAAACTTTATGTCGTTACCTCCCTAGAACCAATCTTAATTTACAGTAAAAACATAAGTACCTTGTCAGAACCAAATTTTCTAACTTAACTTTAAGTCGGTAACTCCTCAGAACGAACCGTTATCTACAGTAAAAACAACCATACCAGGTCAGAACTAAAATTTCTAAGTAAAATTTATGTTGGTACCTCCTCAGAACCAATCTTTATTTACAGTACAAAAAACAATACCTGGTCAGAACTAATTTTTATAAGTAAACTTTATGTCGGTACCTCCTCAGAACCAACCTTAATTTACAGTGAAAACAACCATACCTGGCAGAACTAAATTTTCTCAATAAACTTTATGTCGGTACCACTTCAGAACCAACCTCTATTTACAGTACAAAAAACAATACCTGGTCAGAACTAATTCTTACAAGTAAACTTTATGTTGGTACTTCCTCAGAACCAACAGTTATTTACAGTAAAACAATAATACCTTGTCAGAATCAAATGTCTAAGTAAAATTTATGTTGGTACCTCCTCAGAACCAATCTTTATTTATAGTAAAAGCAACCATACCTTGTCAGAACCAAATTTTCTCAGTAAACTTTACGACGGTACCTCTTCAGAACCAACCTTCATTTACAGTTAAAAAAAAAAATACCTTGTCAGAATCAAATTTTCTAAGTAAACTTTACGACGGTACCTCCTCACAACCAACCTTTATTAACAGCAAAAACAACAATACTTGGTCAGAATTAATTTTTATAAGTAAACTTTATGTCGTTACCTCCTCAGAACCAACCTTAATTTACAGTAAAAACTTAAGTACCTTGTCAGAACCATATTTTCTAACTTAACTTTATGACGGTACCTCCTCAGAACCTACCGTTATCTACAGTAAAAACAGCCATACCAGGTCAAAACTAAAATTTCTAAGTAAAATTTATGTTGGTACCTCCTCAGAACCAATCTTTTATGATAGTAAAAACAACCATACCTTGTCAGAACCAAATTTCCTAAGTAAACTTTACGACGGTACCTCCTCAGAACCAACCTTCATTTACAGTAAAAAAAAACAATACCTTGTCAGAATCAAATTTTCTAAGTAAACCTTAGGTCGGTACCTCCTCAGAACCAACCTTCATTTACAGTAAAAACAACCATACCAGGTCAGAACTAAAATTTCTCAATAAACTTTAGGTCGGTACCTCCTCTGAACCAACCTTTCTTTACAGTACAAAAAACAAAACTTTGTCAGAACCAAATTTCTTATTAATTAAATTTTATGTTGGTACCTCCTCATAACCAACCTTTATTTACAGTAAAAACAATAAAATCTTGTCAGAACCAAATTTTATAAGTAAACTTTATATGTCGGTACTTCCTCAGAACCAACCGTTATTTACAGTAAAACAACAATACCTTGTCAGAACCAAATTTTATAACTAAGCTTTATGTCGGTACCTCCTTAGAACCAACCTTTATTTACAGTAAAAACAATCATACCTGGCAGAACTAATTTTTATAAGTAAACTTTAGGTCGGTACCTCCTCAGAACCAACCTTAATTTACAGTAAAAACATAAGTACCTTGTCAGAATCAAATTTTATAAGTAAACTTTATGTTGGTACTTCCTCAGAACCAACAGTTATTTACAGTTAAACAACAATACCTTGTCAGAATCAAATTTCTAAGTAAAATTTATGTTGGTACCTCCTCAGAACCAATCTTTATTTATAGTAAAAACAACCATACCTTGTCAGAATCAAATTTCCTAAGTAAACTTTACGACGGTACCTCTTCAGAACCAACCTTCATTTACAGTTAAAAAAAACCAATACCTTGTCAGAATCAAATATCCTAAGTAAACTTTACGACGGTACCTCCTCAGAACCATCCTTTATTTACAGTAAAAAAAAATTACCTGGTCAGAACTAAATTTTCCCAATAAACTTTATGTCGGTTCCTCCTCAGAACCAACCTTTATTTACAGTAAAACAGCAATACCTGGTCAGAATTAATTTTAATAAGTAAACTTTTAAATTATGTCGTAACTTCCTCAAAACCAACCTTTATTTACAGTAAAACAACAATACCTGGTCAGAATTAATTTTTAAAAGTAAACTTTATGTCGTTACCTCCCTAGAACCAATCTTAATTTACAGTAAAAACATAAGTACCTTGTCAGAACCAAATTTTCTAACTTAACTTTAAGTCGGTAACTCCTCAGAACGAACCGTTATCTACAGTAAAAACAACCATACCAGGTCAGAACTAAAATTTCTAAGTAAAATTTATGTTGGTACCTCCTCAGAACCAATCTTTATTTACAGTACAAAAAACAATACCTGGTCAGAACTAATTTTTATAAGTAAACTTTATGTCGGTACCTCCTCAGAACCAACCTTAATTTACAGTAAAAACATAAGTACCTTGTCAGAATCAAATTTTATAAGTAAACTTTATGTTGGTACCTCCTCAGAACCAACAGTTATTTACAGTACAAAAAATAAAACCTAATCAGAACCAAATTTCGTATTAAGTAAACTTTATGTCGGTACCTCCTCAGAACCAACCTTAATTTACAGTAAAAACAACAATACCTTGTCAGAACTAAATTTTCTAAGTAAATTTTAGGTTCAACTTGGTACCTCCTCATAACAAACCTTTATTTACAGTAACAAAAAACAATACCTGGTCAGAACTAATTTTTATAAGTAAACTTAATGACGGGACCTCCTCAGAACCAACCTTAATTTACAGTAAAAACATAAGTACCTTGTCAGAACCAAATTTTATAAGTAAACTTTATGTTGGTACTTCCTCAGAACCAACCTTCATTTACAGTAAATACAACAATACCAGGTCAGAACTAATTTTTATAAGTAAACTTTATGTCGGTACCTCCTAAGAACCAACCTTAATTTACAGTAAAAACATAAGTACCTTGTCAGAACCAAATTTTCTAAGTAAACTTTATGTCGGTGCCTCCTCAGAAACAACCGTTATTTACAGTAAAAATCAAAATTTCTATGTAGACTTAATATCGTTACCTCCTCAGTACCTTGTCAGTTGTCAGAACCAAATGTTATTAACTAATGTTTAAAGTTTAACCTCCTCAAAACCAACTGTTATTTAAACTAAAAACAATACCTTATCAAAACCATTTTTTTTATTTATACTTAAGATCGTTACCTTATCGGAACAGACCGTGTGTTCCAGTAAATATAACAATACCTTTTTTGGGATAATTTTCTTTCTGTGCAGACTTTCTCATATACCTTTTCAGAATAACTTTGAAAACCAAGAATACCGTGTCAGAACCAAAATTTCTATGTAGACTTTTGGTCGTTTCCTCCTCAGGAAAAAACAGTTATTTTAAGTAAATATTTTAATACTTTTCTTGAATAGTTGTCTTTTAATGCAGACTTTAGGTAGTGACCTGCTACAACTTTTCGTTATATTCGGTAAAAACAAGTATGCCTTGTCAGAACCAACATTTTTTTCTCACAAATAGATAAAAGTATTCTAATCCAAGCAACTGTTTTACACATATGATCAGTATAACTAAAATTATATTTAAACGTTATATCGCTTCTTTTATTACCGTTTGGTATATTAATGAATTATATGTTAGCTCGGCTACAAAAAATGTTGTTTGAATAATTTTCATTGATTGAATAATGCACACTTTTATTGTGATTGGGGTAAAATTCAATGTCACCTAGCTGTGGTATCCATTGACATTAAAATTTAAAAACAAAATATTTTCTACTGTTAGTTCAGGGGACAACACGGAAAAGCCCCTGAAAGGAATTGGAAGAGAAGGTGAGAAGATACTGAAAGAAATTCAAAAGAAACATATTCATGAAATGAATATTTGGAAGTGACCCAATGGCAATTTGAAAAAAATGAAATAAAAATCACTACTTTCATTTCCGGGGGCATCGCTCGCAAATTCGCAAACTGTTGAAGAATACTCTAAATCTTGTACTGAGTAAATTACGAACTATACACTACACAATACATTATACAATACAATACAATGTGTGTTTGTTCCAATTAAGGTTCCCTAGGGAGCAGTGACAACGATATCGAACGGGTGTTTCATGTATCATCCGTGTCAGCTAGTGTGGGGTATAAATACATATTATGTATTTTGATAAAAATAAGAGAGCTATATCATATTGAAATTGAGCTATTTAATGTTGGGGTTATCTATCTTTGATGTTTTTACATGTCTCCTGTTTTTCTAATTAACTTAAATCTATATTTGTAAGATTACAATAGTTTATCGGCTGCTTATTTCACTTAAATACTAATTTGTAATTCATATAAAATTTTAATATATAGCTTATATAACCTCACATGGTAACGTAATCACCACGTAGACATTTTTATTACGCCGGCTCTGTTAATGCAAACAACTTTAATGTTTTATTTCAGGGTCGTTGTTATCTGTCTTAATTTTACGGGAGTGAGATGTCAATCAAAGACATATCTGCGCAAGACTTATATTGGTTCTGAGAACGTACTCCGGTTCTGCACAAGTAATGGTTCTGGGGAAGTGCACCGCTGCCGTACCCTGATCGTTTTTGGAGTATTAGGACAATAACAATTAACTAACGCAACTCTTTTTACACAAATATTCGTTATTTGGCAGGATTCGTTGTCATCATGTGTTATTGACCACATTATACTGTCATATTGATATGACAATTTTTACGAGAGAAATGTAACTTTCTCTTTTTTGTTAGTATTGCAAAAGAGTCACTTTGTTAACGCAACTCCTCTGAGACCATTTGACAGAAAATTCTTATACTTATAGGATTGTTTGAAATTATGTTTAGTTGACCTAATTGTACCATAATTTGTATTTACTGACTTTTACCATATTTGGACTATCGTTTACAAGACACAGCGCGATTGTGTGTGTGTGTGTGGTTTGGGGGGGGGGAAGCATTTGGCTACAACGTAGCAATCTTTTTGTGTATTATCCCATACAGAGAGATATGACTGCAATTCAATCCGTAGCCAGATTTAAACAAATAGACAACAACAAAACCAATAAAAAAACGAAACATAACAATAAAGCCAAATATAAACGACGTGGTGATTGAACGGAACAGTGATCAAAAGAAAGTATCGTGATATGTTTAAGAACAGCCTGGTACAATAAAATATATAAAATAAGTTTTATCCCATTTAGTCATAGTAACTTAGCATACTTATAGTCTTGAATAAACAGTACAGTTGAACCAAATATCAGTATGTTAAACGAAAAAGTGATACTTGAATTTTATGTACCACAAACAAACAAAAAATGTATAATACTTGAAAAAATACTGACGTACCTACAAGGGTTTTTGCAGTCACATTCTGCTTTTTGTTTGTTTTGCCTCGCTCGTTCTCTACTCATGCATTTGATTTCTGTCAACAAAGTAAAATGTTCATTACGGCAATATTGGTTCATATTTTCCCTCTTTATTTTACTTACGAGCCTAATATATACTGACTGAGTTGTTAGTAAAGTAAATGTGAAAAGATTAATGCATAAGATTCATGAAACAGTTAATGTGTGATTTCCGTCATTCTTCAACTATCAAATACAAAAATAGACATGGCATTACAACAGCATTCAAAGTCAATATCTTTTATTACTTCTTTATAACTCATACAGTTTTTCCACGTCTTATTTTCCACCTTTTCAGATTAATTTAGATGAAGATAAAATTGAACGTGAAACCATATTCAAGAAGTACTCCAGACGTCTTTTTGATTTTTTTGTCGTTTGATTGCTGTCTCATTAGACAATATACGTATAGTGTCTTGAAATATGAAATTTATTTGTATGAGGCTAAGAAACGGGGGGAAATGCGAGGTTTACCGAGCATTTTCCCCTGTTTCGTGCCGAATACAAATAAATTTCATATTTCAAGACACTGTACGTATATTGTCTTTATACTGAAATCGATAAAAAACATAAAAATAAAAATAAAATACGTAACAAATTTATTGTTAAAAAAAAAGTGTTTGGAATTTCCCTCTTGGGGTACCATTGTTGTGTATTTCCCTATAAGTAGGAACTCATAAAGTCCAGGCGATAAGACATTGACATTTTTAGGAATAAGAAAGAGAAAATAAACTAATTTAATAATATTTAATAAACATGGTATGTAAATTACGAATTTCAAGACATAACAAGTTTAAATTTACAAAAGTTTGACAATTGTTACTACACGTTGTCATGGTTGTGACGTGACATTGCTGATGAAATACAGTAGTTCCGGTAAGTAGGCGTGGCTAATAGGTTAGTTGAGGTCATTGACGTATAAAGCTAACGTTTATACGTATAGCTTTATCTGTATAGTAAAATAGCTGATTGCAGTATAATTGGGGTATACAACACAGCTTCCTTTTCCAATGCTTTTTATATTTTGGCATTTAACTAGGACTATAAGTCCACTCCTTGACAAAAGTAAAAAATGTCATAAGGATCACTTCCATCATGTGTCAAACTTTCAAGATATTTTGTGGCTGTCTGTATACGATTTTATTAATGTTATCCATTTCCAACATGCAAATTGTATTAAATTTCTTATTTTTGCTTGAATTTCAAGAACCACATACATTAATGAAATCTTTGTTGGTTGGTCGTTACCTTGTCTTGTTTCACAAAATTTTTCGTTTGCTCCGGTGTTAATCTGGTAATACAGTTCCGTCACATCATCTTCATAACAACCACATGTTTTGAAGAACAATTCCTGGGAGCATAAGGTCTGACAAAACTTAAATTATATTAGTACATGCTATTAAATTATGCAAAGAACAACTATTTAAACATGTTTTATTGACAGTCTGAAACAATGCTGATATTCAGATCTTGTTCTTCTTTTAAGTTGATGGGATCCCCTCTCTAACTCAAGCTCTAATATTCAATGTTATTGTTTACTTACATGGTAGGGCACACCTGTATTTTCTGTTTACAGTTCGCTATTATTCTATAGATTTCAGATATAACACAATCGTTTCCGACGGACGCCAAGTGATGAGAAATTAAATGTTTAAGATACGTAAGGGGCATAACTCTTCAAAGGTTAATGTCAAACCTATTTAATGGACCTTGACCTGTATTGGATGATCATGTAGTCTTAACATGGCTATTTAACTTTACAACTGAGTGTTTTGTCGAAAAGGTAATAACAAATATCATGTATGTTTTGTTTTGACATGAAGTTGTTTGTCCTTCGACTTATTGTTTTGGTTGCAACCCCTTATCTAATTCATATTTATAAGCATTTTAACTGATAACAGGTATCGGATAAATGTTATGTACTCACAGATCTTGTATACTTGTATCCATACTTGCGTAAATATATATCATCAGTACAATTTCCGTATGGTTTGTCCTGTCGTTCGATTGTAACCTAAATACATAAGAAGACGTAAACAAAGAAAGCGGGTAATACGTCGAAGAGAAACTGACAATGTCATGGCAGAAACGAAAGACGATGAAAAGACAAACAAGTCCACATTACACTATATACGCCGATTCATAAATTTCCAACAAAGAGACATGTTTCCTATATCTAGTCATTGTTTCAGCTATGATTTATTATGGTCAACAAATCCCTATTCAAAATTAAAGCTAGAAATTGGAGCCATACTGGGGCTTTATTAAATCTACTCCTTTGTCGTAAAATCATCAAATCACTAAAACTTACACAAAAAAGTCATAGACTTTTCTTCAAAATAGATATAGTGTTGACACATACAATAATCATAGGGTCACAAACTTCGTTTTTGATATATATATATCAACCAATAGTTTAGGATATTTTTTTTCAGAAACAAGTGCCTGAGTGGAAAACGTCGAATACGACGTTTTACGGCTTTAAAACGTGTCAACATTACGCTCATTTCTACGTTTTTTTGTATTTTTTTTCACCTAGAGCACCACTTTGACTGATGCAAGCTATGCCGAAAAAACGAAGTTGGTGAACCTTTCATTATTTTACATCAATAAAACAGAAATTATGTATCAACAACATATCAATTTGAAAGAAAAATCTATTCATTGGTTTTGGAGATTTGATAATTTATTAAAGTCTATTTTAAAGAAATCTTTCAACAATACATGAAGGCCGTACCTTGACCTATAATGGTTTACTTTTATAAATTGTAACTTGGATGGAGAGTTGTCTCATTGGCACTCATACCACATCTTCCTATATCTATCTAAAAAAATAGATTAACGCATTATTTTTTTGATCTTCAGTAAGTGTTCAACGTGCCAAAGTTTCATGCAAATTTTGTTGGTTGAAAAGAGAATAAATCCAGAATATGAGTAGTTTATATGAGCGATGATTTGACAAATAATTACACCTTATGTAAGAATCCTGGGTTTTGATTGGTTGATAGCCAGTGTATTTTTCACCAATTTACTTTTATCATATGAATATCGTTCATTTTTAAACAGCGCCAGGGTATATGCAAAAAAGATATGCCTTTTTTACCCTCTCTGCCGTGGTATTTGCCAAAAAATACTCTATCCGACTGGACGCTTGTAATGTCACGATCATCAATGCGTTTTATGTCACGATCATCAATGCGTTTTGTACGTTAACATTCGGTGTAATTAAACAGATAAAGCATGTTCTTGAGGGGTATTTGCGAAAAATACCAGTCTTGAGAATGAATTTCCCTCGCCTTACGGCTCGCGAAATTTAACATTCTCTCGACTGGTATTTTTCGCAAATACCCCTCCTTAACATGATATATCTGTTCAATATTAAACTGGCAATGATTGTGCTAATAGTTCATTTTGATGATGAATGTCTTTATTAATGTATGCCGCATTAATGCATCTGAAAATTTATGCAGAATTTAATCTAGGCTTTTCATAATTGATATAAATTTAATTACATAAACTTAGATTAAAGAACGTACACATACGTACACATATGAATTACAAGAGCTATATGGGATATACGTCAATAAGGCAGGAACTCAACGAAAAAAATAACCAAAAGACATCAAAAGATCATACGATCATCAGTACTGTGTATAAAAATATTTCCCATAGATTAAGAAGAAATTACAAAAATATGCCTTCATCACCGAATGCTCCAAATATGTTCATCTTGTTATAGTAATCCACGGATTTATCAAATGCATCATGTACCAATGCTCAAGATTTTCAACGGTTACATAATTTAAAACACATCGGGAATCTTCTCATATAAGAATCATAATTACAAGAAGAACATTAATATATTATACACTTCATGAAAGACTACAAATAGATATAAGAAGATGTGGCATGAGTGCCGATGAGACAACCCTCCATCCAAGTCAAAATTTATAAAAGTAAACCATTATAGGTCAAAGTACGTTCTTCAACACGGAGCCTTGAGTGAGTAATATTTTCCATTTACTGCATTACCAGAACAATAATTGGCATACAATTAACAATAAGATATTATTTGACTACCCCCATCCCATCCCTCCACACGAGTTTATAAGGCATTCTATAGAATTTATACCTAACCTGGTAAGAATCCATATAAAAAACTATATATAAATGTTAGCATAATGTTTTTATCCTAAATAGATACCAACTTTTTTATTTGTATACTGTCCACCAAAGAATCCCATTTTACATAATTCTTAAATGGGCTGGTACATGTACTTAATATTTTACTTCCATAACCTTGAATGTAATTTTTAAACAATTATTTGAATTATCTGTGTAAGCAATCTAAATAAACATGCATCAATTCATGTTTATAATCAGTACAGCAATTCTCATGGGTAACATTTTCGATTGTTATTGCCACAGAAGACGTGTTTGTTGTCCATGAGGCAACCAGCTATTAAGGAAATTATCAAATATCTTACCATGCGTAAACCTATCTGTGTTTCACTTGCTGATGGTACAAAAAAACCTTCCTCTCCTGGATATGGGTAGGTGTCACGGTCATGGACCTGTATTCGCGCCCCGTATCCTTCACTGATTTGTTTGAGGTATTCTTCTTTGTCCATATATAGAATTAATGAGAGTCCTAAAAGATATATTTTAGTATGTTTTTTCTGTTTTAAAATGTGCTATACGTTTTTACATTGTTTTAGGCAATTTTTCAATGCCATGATCAATTTTAATGACATTTCATACTTAACGATTTCCGTATGTTTTTATTCGGGTTCACTGGGTATATCGTCGAAATTCACTTCTCCCCAAAATTCATTTCCATTTGATTTAGAATTTAAGGACTGCATGTGATATACTCTTTAAAATATATTCAGTACAATGTAAAGTTTACATTATAAGCTATAATAATAGGTTACCATTTGATGGTCCTGCTTTAGTAATCTTTAAACTTCCAGTTTTCAGCGTGTAACAATTACCATATATATCGTGTTGTAGTACCGTGAAATTGCTGTAATATATAAACATATGTTTTTCAGATGGAAATTTTAACATTCAATCTTGTTATTATTATAAACTTAAGGTCACTCTGAGCTCATTAAAAAATAAGTGTACACAATGACATTAAGTGTAGAAAATTCTATGAGGGTTTTTATTGAACTCGAGTTTGTGTTTTAGTGAGGTTGTTGGATACAAAACATGATGCCAAAAGGCAGACAAAATCACAAGTCAAAGAAGTACTGACATCACTATGGTTAATATGAAAATAAAAAGGGAAAAACATTGAATTTCATTTAAACACTTAATGGTAAACCTTAACAGATTTACCAACAATCCTACCAAAATACTTGTGCCTCAAAAAGGTCAACCATTCAAGATCACTACACCATTCTGTAGATATCGCAAACTCTTTAATGTTTTATTATCGCTAACCTCAATAACCATTTGGAACAAAAATAAAATTGGATTTGCATGATGACATTAAATACGAAAGATTTTATAATATTTCTATGAAATTCTATCACTTGTTTAGGAGGAAATACAGATGAAGAACGAACGGATGATCAGACACAATGATCGCTATACACATAGATGTATCTATGCTATACACTATAGCCGGATGACGTAATATTTTTTTTTTTTATATATTTTGCCTTTTTAAAAAATAACAGTAACAAGTGTACCGAGGTTGATTTCAAGCTATCCGACCACTGAATAGGGACTATTTACCCTTTCGCAGCGCCTTAGTTTATCCTTGGTTTAAGTTGGACGATTACTGTCAAGTCTTTAGTTTTTTTTCAATATATTGTAAACTATTGGTTGTCTTTTTATTATAGTTTTTGTCATTATGTTGTCTATCCTTCTTCTAAATATTTGTATTGCTTCACTTTGTATCTTTTTTCAAGGTTTGTCGAATTTTCAGTTTAGTCAGGATCCAACAGTTGAAAGAATTGTATATGTATAAATAAGCAGGCACGCCCAATTGGAATGAGACATAAAAGCCAAATGCCCTTTGATTTGAAAGTGTCGCGTTCTCGTAAGAAAGCTTAAAATAACTTTCAGAAAAACTATTGCTAGACAAAATTACTGATTATAGCAAGATATAGCCTTTTTCAGTGGTATCCAAAATTTCCCGCCATTCATTCCGGACTACCCATATTGCAGGGGCTACCTAACTAATTTGTTGTTTTATTTGTTCTTGACCTTGAACTACTTGCCACCGGACGTTAAGCAACCAATAATTAATCTATAAAAATAATTATTGCAATAAAGGGATTGAGTACCCATTTTGTAGCTCTAAAATATTTCTGCATATTATAATTAACTATAAATCAAAAGACTTATACTTTAATAACATAGTATACTATGTAAAATTAAGATGGGACTATACTTACTATTTTCAGTTGTTGTTTTCAATTGTCAAGGTTGATTTTTAGCTAGTATAACTGACCTTGCAATCATACCACATCCCTCGATTTTTATATTAAAAGGATATTAATTTTGTCCTTCTATTGATTTAATATTTATAGATATTCTGTTATAACTAATAAAAGATATTAAAAAAAGGTATATATATATGTCAGAAGAAGAGGTCTTCTTGTTCTCTCCACAATAGAATCAAGTGGACAGTTCAAAAAGATACACAGTAGCAAAAGCATACATTCTAACAGCGCAAATAATCAATATGACATTCAGTGTAAGCAATTTCATCGATTTCGTTAGAAACTTTTTAATTTGCCTTGCATATCAAATTTCCTCTCAAATATTTTTAAGTGAATTGATAACTAATTGACAATTACATACATATTAATTGAACATTACACATTCTGTATCTAAATCGATGATGTTAACTACATTTCATCAATAAAGGAAAACACAAAAAAAAGGAGGAAAGCATTTAATTTGCTGTTATCGACTGAGATGTCTTTTTAAACATAACTTTTCTGTTGCATCATGAATTTTATTTAATTTAAAAAACAACTTTCTACATCTTCTTTTTCCAATTGGATCACCAGCCCAGTAGTCTGCACTTCTATGTAGACATGAAATATCATTGATATTGTCATATTTATTAATTTGCTGTTTACAAAACTTTGAATTGTTCTAAATACTAAAGATTTTCTTACCCATAAATAGATTACCTTAGCTGTATTTTGCAAAACATTTCGGGATTCCGGATCTTCAGTGCTTTTCAACTTCGTACTTAATTTTGATTTTCACTTTTTAGATTCGAGCGTCACTGATGAGTATTTTGTAGAAGAAACGCATTAAATCAAACTGTTGGAAAATTCTTTTATCTTGTTAAAAATTTACAGAATGTCCCAGATACAGAACAACATACAACAGAACTCCGGTGGATGTTGTCGATATTAAATAAGCTGAACTCATTTTCCAAAGGTATTGTATAAATGGCATGTATATATAAGAAAATTAACCTGAGTTGAAAATTGAAAATACAATTGTACGTGCTTTTAGATTGCGATCATTATTTCATTATCATTTTTAACAATAAAAATGTTTGAGGCGTGATTTTTTGTATTTCGTATATCAGCTAAAGTTTACTGAGTCTAGTATCACCTTGCATAACATTTATATTTTCCAACAGTACACGATATCATCATTTCTTCTATTTGGTGTCCCATTTCTACTTTGTTGTCCCTGTAAAGGAAATGTTGAATTCATTGTTAAGAAATCAAATAATCGCAAATGACTTTGTAATTGATGACTGAGATAAAAAAAAAAAAAAAGCGAAATGTTTTTTTAATTAAAAACAAATTGTGTGGATTTTAACGGTGTTTTTTGTGGACTTTAGCGGAACTTGTTATTGTGGACTTTAACGGTGTTTTTTGTGGACTTTAGCGGAGGTCATTTTGTGGAATTTAGAGGAAAGATTGTGGACTTTAGCGGCGTTATGGACTTTAGCGGAAATTTGTTGTGGACTTTAGCGGTGTTGTGGACTTAAGATGAATTGTGGACTTTAACGGTGCCACACTGCTTAATGTGCATCGGAAAATACACACTAGTATAGTATTCATGAAGATGATATCTCCCGATGCGACAACAGCAATATACTAGTATGCTTTGTGTCGACCTTTTGCTAGGACATCTTGACGAGGGTTTGTTTTTATTACCGGAATCAAGTGACTCATAACAGAGAGTTAATGGACGCGTTGTACAATGTAACAGGTGTTTTCAATGAGGACGGACCGGTTTATCTCAGAGGTACCAAAATTACTTGTCTTGAAGGGTGTAATCTTTAATATTAAGAGATGTTAGTAAAATATATCAAGTCAAAATTCAAATCACAACATAGAACTTTCGGGTCATTTTAGAGAAAGAGGAACTTTTGTATATGATTTGTAAATATAGCAAGTAAGTATCATGTTTTATATTGTGTATCTTCTCTCATCTTTGACATGGTAGATTTACTACCTTAAATTTTAGTTGTTCAGAAACAAAAACAGCTTATTAAGGGTTCACTCTTAAGGCAGAAAACATACGAAAAGGATATGTCATATGGTTTTTTTTTTAATTTTTTTTCTTCAGTTTTATCTAAGCGTTTAAGAAGCTAAACCGGGCATTATTCTAGCCCCAAAAACATTATCGAATCGACAGTCTGCATTGAATTTGAAACAGAAGCTAACCTATCTTCGTCTTTATATAACTCTCTAAACAATGATAAAATCTCAAGTCTTTCGTCTTTTTGGTCGCCAAACTCATAATCATTATCATCATAGTTGTCAAACATTTCATCATAATCAGAAAACGCACTCTTATTTATTTTTGAAAGCTCGTCAACAAACCGTTTTCGCCGTCTGGCACCCTAAAATATAATAAAATGTAAAACAAATTTTATTTGCTCTTGCGAAGGCAGCCACTTCTCTAATTTAACCAAAACATACTACAAATTAATGAAACTACTGGAAGTGATATAGGTAATTGCTATGATATAATAAAACAACCCAAAAGATATCGACCAGGCCATCAATACTTAAAACAGCGCCATAACAATATTCATATTTTCAAAATCTAAAAAATTTTGAGCAAATTCAGTATTCGTACACCAAAATGAAACCAATGTTAGGCTACTGGTATGATGTCTATTGTACAGGTCGTTGTTAACCAATCGAAATATTTTGGTTTACAAATATAACAAAGATTACATAAGATTTTAAGATGGTTGTTTGAGCAATACGAATTAAAAGGCCCTCCGGATATGTTAGTATTTTTTTCTGTTTGTATATTATGCAAAAGCCAGGTAAAAACCACATTTATTATCTAATATTAAGAGAATAGTCCAGTTGGAATTGTCTTGAGAACTAGTTATACTTTAGCATTACAGAGAAGCCAGAATTTCAAACTAAATACTAAACATTCCTACAGAGCAAGTTTCTACTATTCATACCTTCATGATCAAAGCTGTGGTGTTGTCAGTTCTAAAAGATATTCATAGAGCTCTATAGCCATAGAAGGGATCACAAACTCTCGAAATACCAAAACATAAATAAACTGTTAACACAGAGATATGGTTCGCCTTTTTGTAATTTTGATAATGCAAATGTTGAAATTAAAATAGTAATACTTTAACATGTAATTTATGCAAATATTCAAAATCAATGAACCATGACTGAAGGTACATGGCTAAACAATCTCCATGGAAATGAGATGTCCAAATGCTAATACAACAGCATATCAAATTCCATTGACTTATCATAAGTCGTTTCTTTTAAACAAACCTACACACAAACATTAACTTGTAAACTATGTAAAAGTTTCAAAGCCAATGAATCATGATGAGGGGGTGGGGCTATATAATCTCCATGGAAACGAGACTAACAACTGCCAATAAATTTGCATACCAAATATCACCGACTTAACTTTAGCGGTTCATCTTAAACTGATCTAATCACAAACTAATACATGTAAACTAAGCAAAAGTTTCAAAGTCAATAAACCATGACTGAGGGGGCGGGGCCAAATATTATCCATGGAAATGAGATGTGCTAATGCTTATACAACTGCATACCAAATATCATTGACCTACCACTAGTGGTTTCCCGTAAACTGACATAATCACAAACTAATACATGTAAACTAAGCAAAAATTTCATAGTTAATAGATCATGACCAAGGTCAGGGCCAAAAAATATCCATGGAAATGAAATGTGCCAATGCTTATACAACTGCATACCAAATATCACTAGTGGTACACCACAAACTAGACCTTATCACAAACTAATACATTGTTGACGCCGCCGCCGGAATCAGCATACCTATGTCTCGCTTTTTGACTGGGTCAAGGCGAGACAATAAAATCATACTGTTTCATTACCGCGTTTTGATATAGATATGTATATATATATGTAGGACTCTAAAGTGCGATTGGGACGCTAAAGTACGATGGTCACGCTAAAGTGCGATGGTCTGCGCTAAAGTGCGATGCCTCCATACGCTAAAGTCCGATGGTGCGCGAAAGTAAAGACGTAAGAAACGTAGTTGGATTATGACGTTAACAGTCGTTTATACAAACCAAAAATTAACATGCTGAAAGATAAATTAAGAATATTTGATTAACAACTTTTAAACCAAATATCCATGACTTAATTAATTTAAACCTAACCGTGCTTTGTCGGCTGAAGCAAATGAGGTTTTTTTTTCGGTAGCGTGATATACCATCGTACTTTAGAAAACAAACAACCATCGCACTTTAGCGTTAGACACCATCGTACTTTAGAGTAGACCATCGCACTTTAGCGTGACCATCGCACTTTAGGGTTCCATCGCACTTTAGAGTCCTACATATGTTTATATATATATATATATATAAACAAGTCTAAATTGAAAACAACGTTCAAACCTATGATTGCGTTGGATAAAAACCGCAATTTTTATACGTGTGCATGCAAAACAAATTTCTTGGTAGAGTGGTCTAAATACAGCACAAACAATATTTTCCAAAAGACCAAAAAAGTGAAAAAGTATATTTTAACAAAACGCATTTGACTAGCAGGTCGAACAACGGATGTGCTTAAACCCTGTTGACTGCATATATATATATATATATATATATATATATATATATATATATATAGCAAAAGTAAATAAATACGGTGTACAGAATATATATATTAAAATATAAAATTCGCAGACTACATTTCACATCAAATAATAACAGTTCGTTAAAATAATGTCACTAGCGCTTTCATGCCTTCTGGCAATCTCCAGGTGACTGTTATTATTAAAATCTATCCATTTCCCATGGATAGATGCACGCTTGATAAAGCTAGTTTGTCTAGCGAAATATTGCGTTTATTTTTATCGTTTTGTAAATATTTTAAACATTCTAATATTTACATACTAAATAGTGTGTTAAAATTACATTGTTAGGCAATCTATAACTTTAATATATATATATTTCAAAATTCAAGAGTCTATCCTAAATTGAGGTAAATTATATGGCCTTCCAAATACCGTTTCGATTCCTAACATCACTGAAGAGACATTATTTGTCGAAATCCGGATATGGTGTACAAATTTTTGCACCTCATGTTTGCGGTATACCACCTTTTCCGCATGTTTATTGTTTTCTGTTTAATAATAAATTAATAATAAGATCTATTTTGTTACATCTTGTGATCCGTTTATTTGGCAATCGCCAATGGCAGTCAGCAGGGTTTAAGAACATCAGTTGTTCGACCTGCTAGTCAAATGCGTTTTGTTAAAATATACTTTTCACTCATTTGGTCTTTTGGAAAATGTTGTTTCTGCTGTATTTAGACCCTTCTACCAAGAAATTTGTTTTGCATGCACACGTATAAAAATTGCGGTTTTTATCCAACGCAATCATTTATACTATGGCTTTGTTGCTTAGTTGAAAACCAATTATCCATGCTGGAAAACATTTTATCATTCTTGTTTATTTGTCTTATATATGTAAATATGTTGATTTTGGCAGGAGTTGTTAAATCAAATCCAGGCCCTGCGAATACAGTTGACATTTCAGACCAAAGTATATCAATTTTACACTGTAATATACGCAGTTTGAGAAACAAACTGGATTATTTTTCAAATGTTATAGAAGAGTTTCGATATCATATTTTTTTCAGAAACTCATCTGGCCCCTTTTATTACCAACGAAAAAATAGCACTCCCGGAATTTGAAACACCAATAAGGAAAGACAGGAACTCCGATGGAGTCGGAGTTATTTTGTATTATAAAAGTAACATTAAAATAAAGCGGCGCCTTGATTTGGAGCATGATAGTCTAGAAATTATGTGGTTTGAGCTGAAAACAAAATTGCACGTGATATTGATAAACATTACTTATCGATCTGAGCGCTTTTCACTGTCCCAATTTTTGGTCGCTATACGATAGGATGTTGAAAAGGACATTAGACGAAACTAATCATAATATTTGTTTGGGTGATCTAAATAAAAATTTCCTTCTCAACCTACCTAACTGTATCAGTGATATACTAAGTATAAATGGTCTATTTAATACAATTAACGATGCTACTCATTTTGATTCACGAACTGGTTCAATCGTTGTCCTTATTAGACCCAATATTAATAACTGATTCCATTCAATTTATTGACTCGGGTATTATACCTATCAATAGAGACATAAGTGATCATGAAGGTACTTACATAACAGTCAGAAGCGGGTTCAGTAACTCGAAGAGTTTCAAACGTACAATATGGGACTATAAAAGGGGGGATTATAATTTAATGAAACAGATGGTTTCAGAGGTCGAATGGAATAAATTACTGGATAATGATATTAACATCCATGAATCTTGGAATATATTTACCGACGAATTTTTGAAAGTGATTGAATCTTGCATTCCGAAAAAAGAAGTAATTATTCGATCTAATGATAAAATCTGGTTTAATTCAAATCTCCTTAAAGAAATAAGAAAACGAGACAGGTTTCGGAAAAATTAAAAAAAAAATAATAGCACTACAAACGAAAAGAAATTTAAAAACCAAAGGAATCGAGTGAATAATTTGAAGAAACAAATTAAACAAAATTTTTATGAAAATATTAATGAAAACTTAAATGAACTCAAGCAAACAAATTGTAGAGTATATTAGAAAATCATAAACTCCTTATTAAAAGAAGACAGATCTTCAAATGATATTCCACCGATGCAAAACCCTAGTAATAATTTTGAATTTTCTTATGATGCAAAAGAAAAAGTTGATATTCTAAATAGATATTTTTGTTCAATAGCTAGTCTAGATGAAGAAAACAAAAATTTGCCTGACTTCGATGATAGAGGTATTAACGTTTTGTCAGAAATTACTGTAACTTTAGAAGACGTTACAGATGTTATTTCTACTTTAGATCCAAATAATTTGAAAGCTATTGGTCCAGACAAAATCAGTAATAGAATGCTCATAACAGTAAAAAATGAAATTGCACTTCCCTTATGTATTCTTTTTAATAAATCGCTCTCTCAAAATATATTTCCTAAATATTGGAAATTGGCATATGTTATTCCTTTATTTAAAAATGGAGATAAGTCAATGCCGTCTAATTATAGACCAGTATCGCTTCTTTCTTGCGTGAGCAAGGTACTAGAACAAATAATATATAAACATATGTTCAATCATTTAGTTTCTAATAAACTTTTGTATAAATTTCAGTCTGGTTTCAAACCCGGCTACTCTACTTTTCATCAACTAATTGAGATGCACCATTCTATCGTGTATGCTTTAGACAAAAAATTTTATACAAGTTTAACTTTTGCTGATGTAAGCAAGGCTTTCGATCGAGTTTGGATAAGGAGCCTACTTCACAAGTTAGAAAGATATGGTATAAAAGGCAATCTGTTAATATGGCTTGAAAGTTACTTAACAAATAGAACTCAGAGGGTAGTATTAAAAGAGGCGACTTCAGAATTAGGTAATCTTAAAGCTGGTGTTCCACAGGGTTCGGTACTGGGTCCTCTTTTATTTCTAATATTCATTAATGACATTGCAGATGACATGATTGGATTAAGTAGAATGTTTGCAGACGATACATCTATTGGACATACTGCTCCAGATGAAACTACTCTTCAATCTATGATAAATATCGATTTACAAAATATTAATTCCTGGGCAAATGATTGGCTAGTTAAATTCAATCCAAATAAAACTAATATCATGTTGTTTAGTAACAAAAATTCAAAAAATAACTTGATTTTTGATTTTGGCGGAGTTTAGGTAGAAACAGTTACTAGTCACAAACATTTAGGTATATTGTTTAGCAGTGACTGTAAGTGGACCAAGCATATTGATTCTTTAATAGAAAAGGTATAAAAAAAAAATGTTCTTAGACGTTTGAAATTCCGACTAAAAAGGGAAAATTTAGAAAAAATATATTAAACTTTTATTAGGCCCGTTCTAGAATATTCTTCTGAAGTTTGGGATAATTGCGGACAGTTGAATTCTGAAAGATTAGAAAAATCACAACTGGAAGCAGCACGTATTGTCACTGGTTTAACAAGCTAAGCTAGCACTCAATCACTTTATTTAGAGACGGGATGGGAAAAGTTAAAGATTAGACGGGAAGTTAAGAAATTAACTTTATTTTACAAAATTATGAAAGAGGACGCTCCAGAATACTTATTAGATTTAATACCCCTACAGTTGCAGAAACAAACAATTACAATCTACGAAACAGTCAAAATATATACCAAACCTCTAGCAGACTGTCCCTTTATCAAGAATCATTTTTCCATCTAGTATTTAACTGTGGAATTCGCTCGATTTAAGTATTAGAAATGAACTGTCTTTAAATATGTTTAAATTAAAATTAAACAGAAATATTATAAAAACAAATCACCCCCTACATATTTCACTATTGGCGATCGATATTTAAATGTTTTGCACGCAAGATTAAGAAACAAATGCAGTGCCCTTAACATGGATCTGTATCACGCAAATATTAAACCTAACGCAATGTGTCAATGTGGTTATTTATATGAAAATGCTCAACATTATTTCCTTTCATGTAAAATTATACAGCTCAAAGGAATATCTTATTTTTTGAACTTAGAAAAGAAAATATACCTACTGACTTGGAAACTTTAATGTACGGTAATGGTATTTTTAATATGAACATAAACACGCTAATTTTTACAAAAGTGCAGAATTACACCAAAGAGACCAATCGCTTTCATAGTGTATAGACATTATGTTAAATATATAACAATAATAATGTAATTACTTTTTGTTGACTTCGAATGAAATTGTTCATTTTTTCCAAAGACATGAATCATCAATTTGATTTTATATATAAAATCCTATCAGTTGACAACAACAATTTAATTTAATTGCTTTAAAATAATAACTTACCTTTATGTAATTTATTTTGTTCGGTTATTTATTATTTGTATGTAATGGAGAAGACGTTCTAAGTTGCAAAACTTGTGTCTAATCCTATTGTCAATGTTTTTGGACAATAAAATATGTTTAAATATAAATCATAGGTTTGAACGTTGTTTTCAATTTAGACCTGTTATATTTTTTCGTTTGGGCTTGTATTATATTTGCCTTCGGGTTTATATGATCCGTTTATCCTATTTTGACTCCTCAAAATTCAGGAGTCGATCCTAAATTGAGGTAAATTATTTGGCCTTCCAAAAACCATTTCGATTCCTAACATCACTGAAGAGACATTAATTGTCGAAATCCGGATATGGTGTACAAATGTTTGTACCTCATGTTTACGGTATACCATCTTTTCCGTAAGTTTATTGTGTTCTGTTTGGTAATAAATTAATAATAAGATCTATTTTGTTACATCTTGTGATCCGTTTATTTGGCAATCACCAATGGCAGTCAGCAGGGTTTAAGAACATCAGTTGTTCGACCTGGTAGTCAAATGCGTTTTGTTAAAATATACTTTTTCACTCATTTGGTATTTTGGAAAATGTTGTTTGTGCTGTATTTAGACCCCTCTAACAAGAAATTTGTTTTGCATGCACACGTATAAAAATTGCGGTTTTTATCCAACGCAATCATAGGTTTGAACGTTGTTTTCAATTTAGACTTGTATATATGCATGAGTTCGAATCCCGTTGAGGGAAGAACTAAAAATTTGCGAAAGCAAATTTACAGAATGATCTAACATTGTTGGGCTGATGTTTAGACGAGTTGTATATATATATATGGTGTACAAAAACCTTTGCACCTTTTGTTTGCGGTATACCATCTTTTCCGCAAGTTTATTGTTTTCTGTTTAAAATTAGTATTAAATTTATAATTAAGATCCATTTATTACATCGGTGATCCGTTTATTTGGCAATCGCCAATGGCAGTCAGCAGGGTTTAAGAACATTTGTTGTTCGACCTGTTAGTCAAATGCGTTTTGTTAAAATATACTTTTTCATTTTTTTGGTCTTTTGGAAAATGTTGTTTGTGCTGTATTTAGATCCCTCTAACAAGAAATTTGTTTTGCATGCACACGTATAAAAATTGCGGTTTTTATCCTACGCAATCATAGGTTTGAACGTTGATTTCAATTTAGACTTGTTTATATTTTTTCGTTTGGGCTTGTATTATATTTGCCTTCGGGTTTATATGATCCGTTCATCCTATTTTGGCTCCTCAAAATTCAGGAGTCTATCCTAAATTGAGGTAAATTGTATGGCTTTCCAAATACCGTTTCGATTTCTAACATCACTGAAGAGACATTATTTGTCGAAGTCCGGATATGGTGTACAAAAACCTTTGCACCTTTTGTTTGCGATATACCATCTTTTCCGCAAGTTTATTGTTTTCTGTTTAGTATTAAATTTATAATTAAGATGCATTTATTACATCGGTGATCCGTTTATTTGGCAATCGCCAATGGCAGTCAGCAGGGTTTAAGAACATTTGTTGTTCGACCTGTTAGTCAAATGCGTTTTGTTAAAATATACTTTTTCACTTGTTTGGTCTTTTGGAAAATGTTGTTTCTGCTGTATTTAGACCCCTCCACCAAGAAATTTGTTTTGCATGCACACGCATAAAAAATGCGGTTTTTATCCAACGCAATTATAGGTTTGAACGTTGTTTTCAATTTAGACTTGTTTATATTTTTTCGTTTGGGCTTGTATTATATTTGCCTTCGGGTTTATATGATCCGTTCATCCTATTTTGACTCCTCAAAATTCAGGAGTCTATCCTAAATTGAGGTAAATTGTATGGCTTTCCAAAGAAAGAGGCTTAACTCATCAGATGGATAAAAATACAAATACTACAAATACAAGTAGACGTGGTCGGGTACTTGTACATCCAAACAACAAAAAGACACTAAGTACAGATCTGAGAGTACTCGCAGTTACTGACAGCTAGTTCAAAGCCACTAAAAACTAATAAAAAAAAGCATGCATCTAAGACTAAATTATCAATCCGTACACATCCAACATCAAATGGATTTAGTGTAAAGACGTCATAAACAGTCAGAGAAAAACACGACCTTGTGCAATGCCAAGATACAGGTATCAACAGATTGTAGATCCATGAATGTGTATATGTATATAACAATAATATTTAGTTTGCTTTTAATTTACTGATAACAAAATCAATATTAGTACCAATAAAAACAATATTTAATGATCTAATTACAGTGTTGAACAATATTCAAAGATCTTACTACTGTGTTAAATTGATAACCTTTTAGAATATGTTTTGAAACAATCAAATAAGTCCAAATGAATCGTATCTAAATTTACGAACACTTCAACCAACATCCTCATTATAATTAGCAATAGGTTTTCTACATTACTGCAAAAATATCGTTACCAAATCTTTGTATATATAAAAGATTTTTCCTAGGTTTTATGATTTATTGAATGTTGTTTTTTAACTCCACTTTCAGCACTCTTTGCTTTATCATGGCGGATAACTTTTATTGGCGAATGAATCCAGAAATATCCAAACCGTAAGAAAGGGCCAAAGGATCATCACCGTCCAAAATAGGAAAATTTACAATAGAAAACTCAATCGTCTCTTGTGTCGTGAATGTGTATATGGAGTTTTCCTCTTACATCTATTATATCCAAAATCAAGAATACATACAACCTGTCGATAAACTATTGTGCTTAAACGAACATAAATGTTGTCAGTGTGAAATTTGACAGTTTTACACATTTCATCACGGTTCTAGTCAAATTGTATGTGTAGTATAAAGTGCTATATATATATGCGAGTTCCAACAAATAAATGTGCAATCAGATTTTAAGAAGGACCATTTGGTTATGTAATAAACCTTCTGTTTGATAAGATTATATCGTTTAGAAATTCGAAAAGAAATTGAAACTAGAGGCTCTAAAGAGCCTGTGTCGCTCACATTGGTATATGTGCATATCAAACAAATGACACTCTCCAACATTGTAGACGAGAATAGACAAAAATCTCTATTTTGTTGATCTTGTATAATTGATCTTTTAGTCCTTTTAGTTTCTCTCTATCTTCTTTAGTTTTGCTCAAAACACAAAAGAGGGTAAAACAAATCCTCATTTAAGGGCAATCGCTCCTATGAATAGTGACAGTCTACTATCTATATCGGCAAAATTTGACTTCTTAATAGATCTTGCCTTGCTGATCATTTTTGTGATTTAAAGTGTTTATTTATCTATTATGATTTAATATTAAGGCATAACGGAAAAAAAGATTATCTCTTAATATCATAGTTTTCATGATAATAGGTAAAATTTAAAAAAAAAAATGGTAAAATTTGTCATTTATGGGCAATAACTCCTATAAGAATTTTTCTAACAGTTTCGACGTATATAATGGACAATTGGTAGAGCTCATCATTCTGAACGTTTTTGCTCCTTTCAGATTTTTTCTATTTATAACGGTTCAAAAAATAATAGACAAAACTTGCATTTTACCACTATGTCCTATTTTTATGTCGGCCATGTTGGTTGGTATAGGCGGGGTCAACGGACATTTTTTTTAAACTAGATACCCTAATAATGATTGTGGCCAAGTTTGGTTAAATTTACCTCAGTAGTTTCAGAGGAGAAGATTTTTGTAAAAGATTACAAAAATTTACAAAAAATTGTTAAAAATTGACTATAAAGGACAATAACTCCTTAAGGGGTCAATTGACCATTTCGATCATGTGGACTTATTTGTAGATCTTACTTTGCTGTACGTTATTGCTGTTTACAGTTTATCTCTAACGTTATCTCTAACGTTATCTATAATTATATTGAAGATAATAACCAAAAACTGCAAAATTTTCTTAAAATTACCAATTCAAGGGCAGCAACCCAACAACGGGTTGTTTGATTTATCTGAATATTTCAGGGCGGATAGATCTTGACCTGATGAACAATTTTACTCCATCATATTTGCTCTAAATGCTTTGATTTCAGAGATATAAGCCAAAATCTATATTTTACCCCTGTTCTATTTTTAGCCATGGCTGCCATCTTGGTTGGCGGGTCGGGTCATCGGACACATTTGTTAAACTAGATACCCCAATTATGATTGTGGCCAAGTTTGGTTAAATTTGGTCCAGTGGTTTTAGAGGAGAAGATTTTTGTAAAAGTTAACGACGACGACGACGACGGACGCCAAGTGATGAGAAAAGCTCATTTGGCCTTTTAGGCCAGGTGAGCTAAAAATGACATTGTTTTCATATGCTTTATCATAAAAAGTCTTTAAACTAGTTTCCATAAATAAATTTAGAAAATGAAAACTAAAAGATGTTGCATATTAACAAACGCTGTAACAGCCCACCAGAGAGAACGAACATCCGCACGTGCACACTTTACGAACTTGAACGATGGACAAAAGCCGTAACATGCTGTAGGATTTGAAAATTCAGCTGCAATCATTTAACGTTCATTATAGGAACTAAACTGAATCAGGAGAGAACAGTCAGAATCTGTTTTAATGTAGAACTTCAAAAACTGTTCCAGGGTAGAACTTTCAGAATCTGTTCTAGTATAGAACTGTCCAAAGCTATGCTGGGGTACATCAGCTTCTGATTGAAAAGGTTTGGTTAAGGTGTCAGGTGAACTGTTCTAAAGACTATCCTGGAACGGTTTTCTTGACAGTTCCTGAGAAATTTAAACAATGGTTAGAACTAGTCCTATCTATACTAGAGACATAAAATATCCATTAGTTTTTCATTATTATATATACCTGTGTCGTGGTTTCGTCGCTCTGTAAATTAGACCATTCTAATTGCTGGACAAGTGACTGGATTTGTTGGGAAGCCATACCTAGTTTACTCATACGAATTGGATTCACGTTACAAATTGTCACCGCAGGAAATATAAGATTACTAAATCCCAATTCAATTTTTGTTTGTACAGGGAACTGCATGAATTGATTAATAAGATAGTACAAGTGTAAACCCATCCCTGCTGTACAAGTGACGAGAAGAAATGTCCATATGACCTTGGCGTACCATACTTTAGCACTGTTTATGTAGGCTACGCCCTGCATAGAAGTCTTCTCTGCAAATCGTTCAAGGAGACGTCTGAAAGACTTTGTTTTCCCTGTTGAATCCAAAGATTCTCTGCTTTTCTCATCCTAAAATAGACAATATAATATTTATAATTTAGAATTGCTCCACAGCCAAACCTAACTTTCATACCGTATTATTCAGTTAATATGGTTATAATTTTTAAATCCCTTAATATTTGTCATGCAAAGCTGACAAGTTAACCGATTGAATAGATCTGCCTGGAAATAAGACCATATAAAAAAGGAGATGAGGTATGCATGATATGATTGCCAATGAGACAACTATCTACCAAAGTTCAAATAAAATGGATGTAAGCAATTATAGGCAATCGTACGGCCTTCAACAATGAGAAAAACAAATACCGTATAGTCGGCTATAAAAGGCCCCGACATGAAAAATATGAAACAATTCAATAGAGAAAACCTACGGCCTAATGTATAACAAAACGGTTGACGAAAAACAAATATGACAGACATGAACCAACGATAACCACTGAATTACAGGCTCCTGACTTGGGACAGGCACATAAAGATTGAGGCGAGGTAAAACATGTTTGTGGGCGCTCAATCTTCCCCCTAACCTGGTACAGTGGTGTAACAGTACAACATAAGAACAAACTATAAAAATCAGCTGAAAAAGGCTAAACTCATCAGATCGATACAAAGAAGAAAAACCTCAAACATAAATGTCATTTTTACATACAATATTGTAAATTGTATCCGTACGATATTTAATCCAGGGACAAACATAAGGAATTTATTTGTATCTGAAGTTCAAATTTAAGTTAAAATTATTACTGTAATCTCTGAGATAAATAAAGTGTTAAAAGAGGAATTCAATACATATATTCAAATGGAAATGGCAGCTAATATATACAAATATATATAGTTAAATTAACTATGAACAGACGTGTTATCTAAACAATACAGATATTAATTTAAAATATTTTTCTAAATTCATAAAAATATAGCTATATTCTTTAGACCTTAACATTACATACTATAAATGAAAATAATCCATAATTTAATATACAGATGGATAGTTGTATAATATGTTGGAATATACTGTATTCTAAGAGATGACACTTTTTAACATTGTTACATTTTTTTTACATACAAAAAAGTAGTGGTCTTTATTACCTATTTCAGGTGTAATACCACCAAATCATAGTATGTCACATCCGGTTTAATTTTCATACGAAAAAGGCTCGAAAAAAAATATTCCCTTGAATTTTAAAGATGTTATCCCTGCATTTCCTTGCAGAAAAAATTTTCTGACTCATAAACATATATCTTGGGTGTTTCAAAGCACCAATCCTGTTTTATTTGGTGTTTCTATAAAATATTTTGGAAACTTGAGGTTACATAGTTACTAAAGTTTTTAAACAGGAAAAAAGGAGTGAAACTTTGATTGGTTAACTTCCAGTGACGATTATTATCTTATATGCAATGAAATGTTATGTGAAATTTTGTCTGTAGTACTGGACAGGATAAAACTTTACTCATGCCAAGTACATGTATTTCTAGTTTGAACCAAAGATAAATTCTGCACAATTTTTTTCAAAAGTGCCAATTTTACAAATTCTAATAGGGGAAAGACAATAGTGGTTTTACTCCTCCATTCAAGTTCATTGAATAACAAAAATCTTTGGTTTTGATTTGGAATATCCTTTTTATTTATTTTAAAATGATATTCGAAAATAATGAAAATACATAAATGTATATGAAAATATAGCTTTAAGACATCTTTTAGCTTTTTTGATTTGACGACATTTTTATAGCCTAAGGGTATCATAATGCTAGAATTTCTAAGTACACACATGAAGCTGTTATAGTTTAAATGTTTGTAAAACTTGAATGGCTTTGAGAATTTGCCTTAGTTTTTACACCCTAAATACTGCAACAATTAATAAAGTGTTCTACTGCATGTATGCAAAAGAAACTAAAGAATATACACCAGACAACACTTTCAATTAATACTAAGAAACATTCAATATATCAAAGGAATAGTGCTTTGTTGGTATTCTTTATGTTGACAGTTGTTTATAGGAGGCTTTCAGTATGTCTAACAATAGACATTAGAAGCTATTTGACACAATTAGTCGGTTCTGTTTAACTGACATTAATGATTCACGTCCTGCAAAAGGCACGTTTTTTTTGTTAAAACTCTGTGATAAGTACCTAGGTCAATGATTATCTATTAATCAATTTACACCATAAGTTAAACAAATAGTCTGGGTTAAAGATGAAATGGAGGGTGATCTTCTTTCAACTGGAACCTTTTATCTCCTTACATTATATTATAAGATTGTAGATTTTTTTATTCGGACGTAAAACTTAACGGTAGTCAAAAGTTCTGACTGTCCTTTTTTAGTAGCTGACTGATCTGTGTATTTAAAAACCGACCTTTCTTTTTAAAGTTAGAGTCAGGTTAACCTTGGAATAAGGGTTGTGTGACATTCACCCTACGTTACATATACGATGTAAAGAAAGAGTAGTTAAGTTCTTTCATACATTTGATCTATCTTACATCAATATTTTACACGTCTGCTACAAAATACAAAAAAAAAAACACTAAACAATAAAGTCGGCCAACATCAATATGCACGGATGCACAAAGTGAAATCAAATATCATATATATTTAAAAGCACTTGTCGCAAATGCACGGTTCTATTCAACACTAAATTTTAAATTAATTATCACGTTTCAAATTTAAACTATTTATATTATAAGTTCAAAACATGATTCATATAAGCAATAGACATCATTTCGTAAGAAGGACAAAGGTTTATTACTTTTCTTTAGAAAAACTTCATCTTTTCGACGAGTGTGTTTCTTTATCTCGTCTGTACTTCGAGGCCGTTTTGTGAGCATAACATCATAGTATCAAATACAGACTATGTGTCATTAACTTGTATGTCATTTGGTCTCTGGTGGAGAGTTGTCTCATTGGCAATCATACCACATCTCCTTATTTTTATCAATAAATTTTTGTAACTTTTTTCTATTCGACTTATGAGTTTTAATGTCAGCCTTTTTTCTCTCAAAAACTAAAAAGCATTTTTTGAGAAGATATTGTCTGACATATAAGCCTCGTATACCGACATTTGAAATCATTTAAACCAAAGGGAAATATTTCAATTTCTTACTATCTCGAAGATAAGCCTCGTATAAGATAACGGTGTACGTAATTCCAGCATTTAGATAAACGTTAGTTGAAGTATGCAGAACACTCACAGCAGTTGATGTTACCCGGCCTGTTCTACGCTTAAACAATGAAATATTATATTAGGCATCTTAGCTGAAAGTATAAATAGAATTGCGCTTTTGCATGAACAAATGTTTTAGACTTCGTTTAGCAGGCTTTAATATATAATATTATTAATATATTTCATATTTTACCATATAGTTATGTTAATATTAGCATTTTCTGTTTGTTTTCTTGTTATAATTAATGGTAATTAACGGGCTGCTATTATAAAAAAAAATATTGACACCTTAAAAATGTGTGTACAAAATAAAATAACCTCTGCGTCATTTGGCATCTAGTGGAGAAACGTCTCATTGTCAATCATACCTCACCTTCTTATTCTTATATTAAGTTAGCAAGCTCACATACTCAACACCCACTGTACAGGGGAAATGATGTATTGACCTGACGACATCTAGTGTTTTGCATTATCTTAAAGGTATGATTCTTTTCCGTTATGATTTCAGACCGTAAAGTTGTATAATATTAATCTTTTTCAGTAACTTTGACCTTAGACATATTGACCTAAAAATCAATACGGATCTTTCTCTTATTATATGAGACAATATATCCAAGTAATTTTAGCTTGCAATCCCAGTATTTGATTTAGCATCCGGTTAACACTTTTCTGTACAAATTCCTGAACTTAGATGTTGTGACCTCAAAACAAAAGGGATCTTCCTCTCATTATAATGACCATATATCCTAGCATGGTGTCAATCCGGTATAAAGTATTTGAAATAGCATCAGGAGACAAAAATGACTGACGGACTGATTGACGGGTCAAAGACTATAAATTCCTGATACTTCGTAGCGTGGGGTACAATGACATAACGGTACATTACAGTTCCGCGATAAATCTATGTATAGTTTAAGATTTGTCAGAGATTATATTTATTATTCTAATACGTAGAAATATATAAAAAAAAAAATGAAAGAAAACGTCCAAAATTATGATTTTTATATCAAAGTTATGTAGATAGATCAAATCGCTACTTATAGAGATTGAGAAATGCCAAGTTGGAATAAGAAATGGCAAAATGGAAATGACAAATTGCAAAAGTAGATTGTCCCTACCAAGCTTTTGTACGAAACTGACATTTGAAGCTCCTTAACTGAAGACACTTCTACCTGGAAGTTTATTATGTTATTTTACTTTTAGTTGTTGTTTGAACATAACATTTTTCTTCGCGTGATGAATTAGTGAAGTGCGACTCAACGTCGAGCCGCAAATATTCAACGTATTGTCAAGACCAATTTCAGTCACATGCAGAATTCATATCCTTTTTGTTCGTGAAAAAAATAACCACGGAAAATGTCAAAATTGCTCTTCTGTCTATATCATGTGAACAAACTTACCTCTTTGTTATGTCTATCCATTTGATGTCCATAGTCTGGTGGAGGATCTCCTGGCCAAAATTTATTTTGAAATCCAGAATTATTACGTGAATTTTGTCGCTGGTACATTTTTTACACTTTCCACACTTATATAGTGGGGTTAACATTTAATAACATTTAGCTTGAGTCTGTTCTGCCTCACTGGTTAGTATTCTTTCTTTTTTTGTCTCTTAAGTGACACGATTCTCCTATATGTTGACATTTAAAAATATGAAACTATGAATGATTAAGTGATACAAATATTTAAATGGATGATTGAATACATAGTTTAAATAGACTTAGTGTTAATTATAGATTTGTTCTTTCTATACGTTTACCATCTTCATCGTCCTCATGCTGAGTACAATTGTTTGGTTGGTATTATTACTTTAAACACTTAAGTCTTACTACCGAAGGCGTATCCGAAGAGCCGAGAGTTTTAATGTTCACTTAACCGAATGTAGAAGATGAACATTATTACAACATTTGAAAATTCGATTTATATCGTAATATTTGCTTTCCCCGATTAAACTCTAGTAAGAAATTGCCGCGATTATTTCAGAATTTTTGGAAAATTTCATATTCATTTAGAACCATAATCATACATAGATGACCTATAATTGCTTGTAGTATCCGAGAAACTGACTAACCACGAAAAGTTATCATTGGCTAACGAACCATGAAAATATGTTCAAGGTCTGATGATACATGCCAAACAGATTTGGGATGGGAGCCGATAAACGATTTTCTTGATAGACATAGGGTGTCTTATTTTGCTAGGATTCAAGGCCTAGACACAAGTAAATATATCGAATTGTATTTGAAGAACTAAAGTACCTAACACTTCAAAAGGGGTGGGATTATTCACAATATATATGATCAATTTGTTTAATATGGTTAGTCTGGATCACTTTTACAACTCGAATGTTAACTCTAATATATTTAAACAGTTTCTTGGAAGGCTTGTTCGTAAAAGGTAATATCAAGTAATAAATAATAAAAGCAGTCTAGATATTTTCTCTAAATTTAATGTTGCACAAGGAAGGTTGCCCTATCTGAAAAGCTTTGTTCCAAAGTTTTGATTTCATTCTCCAACTTGGCTCGCTTGCAGCATCATCAACTTTCGGAAAACGCTTTGTATTCACCGTATTCTCGTTAACTTTTTAAATTACAGTGGAATTTTTATATATTATTAATTCACTTGTTTATTTGCAAAATATACTTTTTCTAAATGGCTGATCGTGTTGGTATACACTCAGCTGAAAGTCGTGCAGACTTATCGGACGATAGCGTCCAAGATGGCGATCCAAGCAGTCGATCGGCCGCGTCCCCTACAAGTTCGAGTAAGAACAAGGATAGAAAAAGGAAACGAGTTATAAGTTCCTCAGACAGTTTGTCAGAAAGCTCGTCTGATAGCTCCGATTCAAGTAGCAGTGAATCAGACAGCGAAAGTGATACTGACTCGTCTTCGAGAACAAAGAGAAGTGTTTGTTCCGAGAAGGTATCCGCCATTACGACTTCTGAACGTTACAACCCGACTGCAAGTAGTTCAGCGGGAAAGGTGATATTGTCAAAAGAACGTTTGAAATATGCCAAAACACAATTTTCAACGTTCGTGAAACACAAAATTGTTGAAAAGAACATTCTGGAGCACGCTCCGATCCCCGACTATCCACATTTTCAGTGTAAACAAATAGACGAGTATGTCTATCTATAATGGACAAATTAAATGCCGATTTAGATCGAGGCGCTGAAAAGGGCATTCAAGGAGTCGAAAAGCGTATCTTCTGAATAATGGGCCCACTCTCCCAACTTTGGGAGATGTCTGATTCTATCAGAGAACATTCCAAAGAAAACCCAACAGTGAACAATGTTGACATGATAGCACACATGTGTCAATTAGTTGAAAAGACGGTTTATTGTGTCGGTCAGGCAAGTGTGGCTGTAGATCGGCAAAGGCGAGTTAACACTTTACTGAAAATGACTGAAGATTACAAAAAAGGCAAAGAACTTTTGGACAAAAACGTGGATGTAATCTCTCAAAGTGGAAATTGTTTATTTGGGGAAGGCTTCAAAAAAGTCCTCAAAAAGTCAAGTAAGACCTGAGAAGAAGCCTTAAAAATCGCCTTCAGTCTTAAAAAAGGAAGAAAAAAGAAAGGTGGTTTCAGGAAAAAGAGTCGAGGGGGATATCACCAAATGAACTATAACAATTACGACCACGAATCAACTCATGGTTCAAAACACAGACATGCCAATCCAAGGAGGGAAAGAGAATCGCCCTTTCAAGATGGGCTCTCAGCACGAGGGAGAGGAGATGGGGGCAGAGGCATGGCAAGAGGACATGGTAGTTCGTACAGAGGAAGAGGATATTAGAATGTCAGTATCCCTTAAAAATAAATCCATGTGTAATGAGAAAGTCTAGATTCAGGGAATCTCAATCAAGATTCATATCATTTACTGTCAATAATCAAGACAAATGTACCAAAAGTAATTCTGGACAAAAATTTTCAAATTTCACAAATTCAGTGCAACCAACTCATAGCAGGAAGGTTAAAATGGTTTTTAAAAATTAAACCGGCAAAAAATAACAGATATTTTTATTCTCGAAATAGTTCAAGGTTACAAACTAGAGTTCTATACCCTGCCATTACAAAGGCAACCTCTTCAATATCCAATGTTCAACAGAGAGCAATAAGATTCTCTAAATCAGGAAATTCAGAAATTGCTAGAAAAAGGAGCAATACAATCTGTTCACCAAGAACAGACTCAATTTTTAAGTTACGTGTTTCTGGTTCCAAAAAAGGACGGAGGAAACCAGTGCACCAAGAATTTATACAAAATTAATGAAACCAGTTGTAGGGTTACTTCGAAAAATAGGGATTCGTCTGATTATTTACCTAGACTACATCCTACAAATGGCAGACTCAAAACAAAAATTGATAGAGGCAAGAGATTGTACTCTTTTTCCCCTCATACATCTAGGTTTTTTTTATCAATTGGGAAAAATCAAAACAAATTCCAAGCCAACAAGTAGAGTTTTTAGGCTTTCAAATAGATTCTCAATAAATGCTTTTCACACTTCACCAAGTGAATGTTGTCAAGATAAAACAAGAATGCCATCAAATTCTAAATCTTCAATCGGTAACTGTAAGACAATTGGCAAGAATAACAGGCAAACTAGTTTCAACAATGCAGGCTATAATTCAAGCAAATCTACAATGCAGATATCTGCAGTTATTACAAATAAAATCTTTGGTAGATGGCAAATCTTACGAAACAAAAATACAACTTTCAAAAGGGGCCCAAGAAGAATTGGGATGGTGGATAAACTAGATCGATCAATCAAACGGTCGGGCTATCATATCGGCCACCCCAGACATGGTTATAACCACAGATGCACCAAACAAAGTTTTGGGGGCTGTTTGTGAAGACATAAGTACTGGGGGACTATGGGGTCTCCAAGAATTAAAGTATCACATAAACTTAGAAGAACTCTTAGCAGCATTATTAGGGCTAAAGGTATTCACCAAATCTGCAAAATGTTTAGCTGTTCATATGAGAGTAGACAACACTACAGCAGTAGCATATATAAACAAAATGGGGGGGGGGGGGGCACAAAATCAGGCACCTTAATACAGATGGTGAAAGAAATTTGGAAGTGGTGCAATGAAAGGGAGATTACTCTAACAGCAGAGCATCTCCCAGGCAAGTTAAATCACCTTGCAGACTGGGAATCCAGAAATACGTCAGACACATCCAATTGGATGCTGGACAATAAGATAATAAAAAGTCCTAGGCAATTGCGAAATAGACTTGTTTGCAAATCGCTTAAATTATCAAGTAGAAAGGTACGTCAGTTAGCGACCAGACCCAAATGCTGTGGCTACAGACGATTTCTCTCTAATTTGGACAGATCTAAAAGGCTTCGCTTTCCCTCCATTTTGCATAATAGGGCGATATTTGGCAAAAATACAAAAAGAAAAAGCAACAACTATTTCAATCACACCAATTTGGCAAGCTCAGCCATGGTATCCCATGCTATTAATGATGACGATTGCAGACCCAATCCGTCTACCCAGTTTTCCTCAGATTCTGAAATCTTTGACAGGTCAATTCCATCCACTGGCCCTGTCAGGGGCCTTTCATCTGGCAGCTTGGAAGGTATCGGGGGACACACAATTACAGCAAATTTATCAAAAGCAGCTGCAGAATTATACTCCAAAGCATGGAGAGCTGGTGTAATTATAGGGAAATTAATCCATTTCAGACATCTGTGGAAAATATAATAGAACTTTTAACAACACTATTCAATGAGCAAAAAAACAATATCGCACTATTAACACATATCGCTCTGCAATTTCCAGAGGTCATAACTTATTGAATAGTATTTCAGTGGGCAAGCATCCGGCTATAATCCATCATATGAGGGCACTATTCAATGTTAGAACACCTTTACCAATCATCTTGGGATGTTGACAAAGTTCTAAGTTGTATTACAGAATGGGGTGACAATTCCTCCCTTTCTATGAAAATATTAGTTCAAAAGTTGACATGTTACTCGCTTTAACATCTGCAGGGAGGGTTTCTGAAATCCATAAATTAAATTTAGATTTCATGTGTGATAAAGGTGATCATATTATTTTCAAAATACCTTCCCTCACTAAAACAGGTAGGCCAGGTAAAACAAAACCAGAATTAAAGTTTTATAAATTTGAAGATAATAATCTTTGTGTGGTAGAATGTTTAAGAAAATATTTAGAACTGACTGAAAAATTCAGGGATACCAATGATAGAATAAATAGAAATTGGTTGTTATTAAGTTTTGTAAAAACCTCATCATCCTGTAACCACTAGTACATTAGCTCGATGGTTAAAGTCAGTCATATGCTCAGCAGGCATTGATACAGCAAATTATAAAGCTCATTCAACAAGATCAGCTTGTACATGTAAAACTTTCATAGCTGGTGTGTCATAATCGGAAATTATGAAACAAGCTAGATGGTCAAACCTCACAACTTTTTCTAGATTTTATTGTAAACCACTGGCAGAAAGTGACTTTCAAAAAGCAGTTTTAATCAGGTAATAAATATGTATATTATCATGAAGCTTTAAACTAAACACTGGAATATCTTGTCGGAGGTTATGAAATAAAATTTTAGATTGCATAAGCACACGAAGTGTGCGTAATGGAATCCTAATTTTATGAATAACCGAAGACAAGATATGAAAGTGTTCCCGCCCTCCCTTCCCTATGCGTAATTTTATAGGGAGCATTATTCATAAAAATATGTATAAACATTTATAATCTTACACTGCTTGTCTTCGGTTGGATATAATTCTTATAAAATCCAATTTTATTTTCAGATAAGTTTCCATTGGTGGATTTCATTATACAAAAGATCAAGCTCTGGTTGCTAAAACATATTCCCGCCATTCTTTGTTGTGCCAAAAGACACTAACTGTTACATTTATTTGTCAATTTACACTGTTTTTATATCTGTTCAAATGGAAATTTATTATTTACATGTATATAAAGTTTTGTACTTTCGTATCATAGTATTTATTTTATTATACATAGACAACTATGGTTATATAGTTTTTGGGAAATTCAAATCTCCTTCAGCTGGTGGTGCTTAAGCTCGCCAAGTTGAAGAATGAAATCAAATCTTTGGAACAAAGCTTTTAAAGGGCTACGGTGCTGCCATCTATCGACGGCCAAGGGGAGTAAACACTTTCATGTCTTGTCTTCGGTTATTCATAAAATTAGGATTCCATTACAAGTGTGCTTATGAAATTTAAAATTGTTAACACGAACAAACTGTTTACCTGTGAACCAAGTCTGATATAGGATGAATCTTAGCGAGAGTCCCATTTTCCAAATGTGTTTATGTAAATCTGACGAGTCTGGTGAACACTTGAGTGTTCTGGATTTTCTTCTATCCGTAATAAATACTTTACTGATATAAATGAATATCTAAGATCTACTTTCCCGGGCCTCTGTTTCACAGAGTTATCGTCCTACGATAAAATACAAATACTGATTGGTGATTATTTTTATCAATTTGATCCCTATACTAGACTAAGTATTAGTAAAAATATGGACAGTTTTAGTAAAAAAAAATGTTGAGCGAAATGTACTCTCACAGATCATTGGTTTTGTAACCTAAAGTTTAAATGTGATTTGTTTATGCAATATGATTTACGTAACTCGTAGTTTAATTTATATTTTCATGTTGTACATAATGTCTATTTCTTTTATGTAAGCTGTCTTATTTTATAATGTACCAATTTTTAACTCTGAAAATGACATATGAATACTTTTTTACATCGCGATGACCTTGGGGTCATTCAGATGTATTGCTATCGCCTAGATTTCCATTATGTAAATTAGTTTTGGGTTTGTAACCGATCTATAAACATGATAAATATGCGCACATAAACGAATGCAAAATAACATTCCTTATCGTTTGATATAAATACATCTCTTCAATGAATACTGATAAAAATATTTTTGTTTACAAAATAAATTAATAATATGAAAATGTTTTGTAGTTAGATATATATATATAAGTAAAAAATCCTTGATAATATCAATGCAGACGTACCGAAAAATTGTGTTAAAGCATGCGGAAGAATATCTCAGAGAACTTTTTGCGAGGACCGGTAACTCTGTAATTGTTTTTGCGGGAAAATATGAATGCCTACTCGTATCCAATCTTAGAAAAATCGAATTTTTACAGAAAAGTGTCCACCATGTATACTGATTTGTATCACTACAATATAATAGTTATTACGGTGAAGTTGAATTTCCTGTCATTTATTCATCATCCACGTACGAACTTGTCTCAGAAAAAAATATATCTCTGTACATTAACCTCAGTTTCAGGTAAAGAGATATGTTGTTTTTTTCTGAGACAAGTGCTTTTGACCATCCTCAAGAACTTGTGGTCATCCGATGTTCAGTACTTCAGTACTTTGATTTTACTTGTCTGTATATATTCATTGCATATGCTGTTAGACGCATTTGTGGATACCCCGTCCGCTAGTGCCCCCATTGTAAAGTGGTAGCTTCTAAATATATATTTATATATATATATTGACCAATGAACCATGAAAATTCGGTAAAATTCAGATGATACCTGCACAGCCACTTGTCTTAAAAATATATTTATATATAACACGGTACCCAACTCGCATTTTTGAGTAGTGTCACTTGGTCGCGATTTTTCGTTATATTTCGATTTCGCGGTTGGTTATTCCACTGAAACTTGATATGTCGTAAATCTACATTTAATTATCTACAAAATGCTGTATGACACGATTATTTCTGTTGTGCGAATCATTCGTACCAGGCTTCCCAAGTAGGTCAACCGTAAATTAATTCGTCTTTTCTCAGCGAGATGGCAATGTTAATTTCAAACTTATGATTTTTGTATTGATCCTGTGAATGTGGTATATTTTCTCTCTCTTTACATGCATATGATGAACATGAACTCTGCCCTGCCCTAGACCGACATGCTAACGTGCTGGTTCACAAAATAACAATCCGAACGAAGGCATGTCTCCCTACCCTAACACATTACTTGACTCTGATCCTTTGCTCTTACTACTGAATGTCGCGTACTTAATGGAGAAACAGCAAATACCAAGTTTTAAGCGTTTCGTTTAACACGGTAGGAGATCGAACTCAACACCTCCCGCAGACGAGTAGCTACCACAATACCACCGTTATGCAGTTAAACTATAACTCGAAAAGGCAATAATCTGAGCCTATTTTTCAGGCTATCAGTCTAAACGCGTAAAACATGTAGGTTGTCATAAAAGGGCATATTTATTATAAGGTTAAATCCTAACTGTCCTACTGCCTATCGTTACTTTTATTTTGGCATTGCACAAGTCACGTCCTCTTTGACTGTTCATGGCGTTAAAACACTAAATCCCTGTCTGGGATGTGTTTTAATTGATTTTAGTGTCTGATGCATGATTTTTTATAATTAATTGTTTTTGGCTTTTAACTAGCTTTCAGTAACTGCGAGTACTCTCAAATCGTACTTCCGTGTTAATTTGACATGTTGACACAATTTGTAATGCATTTCTGTTATTCAATGTTTACTTATTTTGTGTTATATCTTGTCTTACTATTTTTAATATTTACCACCTTTGATAAGTATTTAGTATGACGAAAAAAAATTCACTTTTTCATTTTTTCATTTTATGCACCTGTCCTAAGTGAGGAGCCTGTTGTTCAGTGGTTGTCATCTGTTGGTGTGGTTCATAGGTGTTTCTAGTTTCTCGTTTTTTATATAGATTAGACCGTTGGTTTTTCTGTTTGAATTGTTTTACACTAGTATTTTTTTTGGGGCCCTTTATAGCTTGCTGTTCGGTGTGAGCCAAGGCTCCGTGTTGAAGGTCGTACTTTGACCCATAATTGTTTACATTTAACACATTGTGACTTGGATGGATAGCTGTCTCATTGGCACTCATACCACATCTTCTTATTCATATGAATCACCATACGTATTTGACGTTCTCGCATTACAAGTTTCTCCGAATAAAAATCGGAATTGTTAACGTCAATGTGACTCTGACTTTAATAATGAACTATAAACTTAAATCTACGCTATTTGGACTCTGTTGGATAGTTGTCTATTTGGCATACCGCATCTCTTTATTTTATATAGACTTGTTACATCCTTTTCTTTCGGTCTCTGGTGGATAAGTGTCTCATTGACAAAACTACTAGATCTTCTTGTTTTTATGTAAATATCTATACAACAAGTCAAGTGTAAATTTTTCCTAGTCGATGCAAGTGTAAATTTTTCCTAGTCTTTACAAGTGTAAATTTTTCCAAGTCTATGCAAGTGTAAATTTTTCCTAGTCTTTACAAGTGTAAATTTTTCCTAGTCTATACAAGTGTAAATTTGTCCTAGTCTTTACAAGTGTAAATTTTTCCTAGTCAATGCAAGTGTAAATTTTTCCTAGTCTATACAAGTGTAAATTTGTCCTAGTCTTTACAAGTGTAAATTTTTCCTAGTCTATGCAAGTGTAAATTTTTCCTAGTCTATACAAGTGTAAATTTTTCCTAGTCTTTACAAGTGTAAAATTTTTCATAGTTTATGCAAGTGTAAATTTTTCCTAGTATATACAAGTGTAAACTTTTCCTAATCTTTACAAGTGTAAATTTTTCCTAGTCTTTACAAGTGTAAATTTTTCCTAGTCTATACAAGTGTAATTTTTCCTAGTCTTTACAAGTGTAAATTTTTCCTAGTCTATGCAAGTGTAAAATTTTCCTAGTCTTTACACGTGTAAATTTTTCCTAGTCTTTACAAGTGTAAATGTTTCCTAGTCTATACAAGTGTAAATTTTTCCTAGTCTTTACAAGTGTAATGATGCCTAGTCTTTACAAGTGTAAATTTTTCCTAGTCTACGCAAGTGTAAATTTTTCCTAGTCTTTACCAGTGTAAATTTTTCCTAGTCTTTACAAGTGTAAATTTTTCCTAGTCTATACAAGTGTAAATTTTCCTAGTCTTTACAAGTGAACATTTTTAGCTCACCTGGCCCAAAGGGCCAAGTGAGCTTTTCTCGTCACTTGGCGTCCGTCGTTCGTCGTCGTCCGTCGTCGTCGTTAACTTTTTACATTTTGAACTTCTTCTAGAGAACCACTGAATGGAATGAAACCAAACATGGCATGAATGATCCTTATGAGGTTCTGACCAAGTGTTGTTACTTTGCAGTCGGTCCATCATCCAAGATGGCCGCCAGCGGGGGACTTAGTTTAACATAGGACCCTATGGGAAATACATACAAATGTCTTCTTTTAGAGAACCACTGAATGGAATGAAACCAAACATGGCATGAATGATCCTTATGAGGTGCTGACCAAGTTTTGTTACTTTGCAGTCGGTTCATCATCCAAGATGGCCGCCAGCGGGGGACTTAGTTTAACATAGGACCCTAAGGGAAATACATACAAATGTCTTCTTTTAGAGAACCACTGAATGGAATGAAACAAAACATGGCATGAATGTTCCTTATGAGGTGCTGACCAAGTGTTGTTACTTTGCAGTCGGTCCATCATCCAAGATGGCCAACAGCAGGGGATTTAGTTTAACATAGGACCCTATGGGAAATACATACACATGTCTTCTTTTAGAGAACCACTGAATGGAATGAAACAAAACATGGCATGAATGTTTCTTATGAGGTGCTGACCAAGTGTTGTTACTTTGCAGTCGGTCCATCATCCAAGATGGCCGCCAGCGGGTGACTTACTTTAACATAGAACCCTATGGGAAATACATACAAATGTCTCCTTTTAGAGAACCAGTAAATGGAATGAAACCAAACATGGCATGAATGTTCCTTATGAGGTGCTGACCAAATGTTGTTACTTTACAGTCAATCCATCATCCAAGATGGCCCCCAGCGGGGGACTTAGTTAAACATAGGACCCTATGGGAAATACAAACAAATGTCTCCTTTTAGAGAACCACTGAATGGAATGGAACCAAACATGGCATGAATGTTCCTTATGAAGTGTTAATCAAGTGTTGTTACTTTGTAGTCAATCAATCATCCAAGATGGCCGCCAGCGGGTGACTTAGTTCCACATAGGACCCTAAGGGAAATACATACAAATGTCTTCTTTTAGAGAACCACTGAATGGAATGAAACAAAACATTGCATGAATGTTCCTTATGAGGTGCTGACCAACTGTTGTTACTTTGCAGTCAGTCCATCATCCAAGATGGCCGCCAGCGGGTGACTTAGTTTAACATAGGACCCTATGGGAAATACATACACATGTTTTCTTTTAGAGAACCACTGAATGGAATGAAACAAAAAATGGCATGAATGTTCCTTATGAGGTGCTGACCAAGTGTTGTTACTTTGCAGTCTGTCCATCATCCAAGATGGCCGCCAGCGGGTGACTTAGTTTAACATAGGACCCTATGGGAAATACATACACATGTTTTCTTTTAGAGAACCACTGAATGGAATGAAACAAAACATGGCATGAATGTTCCTTATGAGGTGCTGACCAAGTGTTGTTACTTTGCAGTCTGTCCATCATCCAAGATGGCCGCCAGCGGGTGACTTAGTTTAATATAGGACCCTATGGGAAATACATACAAATGTCTTCTTTTAGAGAACCACTGAATGGAATGAAACCAAACATGGCATGAATGTTCCTTATGAGGTGCTGACTAAGTGTTGTTACTTTGCAGTCGGTCCATCATCCAAAATGTCCGCCAGCGGGGGACTTAGTTTACCATAGGACCCTAAGGGAAATACATACAAATGTCTCCTTTTAGAGAACCACTGAATGGAATGGAACCAAACATGGCATGAATGTTCCTTATGAGGTGTTGATCAAGTGTTGTTACTTTGCAGTCAATCCATCATCCAAGATGGCCGCCAGCGGGGGACTTAGTTTCACATAGGACCCTATGGGAAATACATACAAATGTCTTCTTTTAGAGTTAACCACTGAATGGAATGAAACCAAACTTGGCATGAATGTTCCTTATGAGGTGCTGACCAAGTGTTGTTTCTTTTCAGTCGGTCCATCATCCAAGATGGCCGCCAGCGGGTGACTTACTTTAACATAGAACCCTATGGGAAATACATACAAATGTCTCCTTTTAGAGAACCAGTGAATGGAATGAAACCAAACATGGCATGAATGTTTCTTATGAGGTGCTGACCAAATGTTGTTACTTAACAGTCAATCCATCATCCAAGATGGCCCCCAGCGGGGGACTTAGTTAAACATAGGACCCTATGGGAAATACAAACAAATGTCTCCTTTTAGAAAACCACTAAATGGAATGGAACCAAACATGGCATGAATGTTCCTTATGAGGTGCTGACCAAATGTTGTTACTTTGCAGTCGGTCCATCATCCAAAATGGCCGCCAGCGGGGGACTTAGTTTACCATAGGACCCTAAGGGAAATACATACAAATGTCTCCTTTTAGAGAACCACTGAATGGAATGGAACCAAACATGGCATGAATGTTCCTTATGAGGTGTTGATTAAGTGCTGTTACTTTGCAGTCAATCCATCATCCAAGATGGCCGCCAGCGGGGGACTTAGTTTCACATAGGACCCTATGGGAAATACATACAAATGTCTTCTTTTAGAGAACCACTGAATGGAATGAAACAAAACATGGCATGAATGTTCCTTATGAGGTGCTGACCAAGTGTTGTTACTTTGCAGTCAGTCCATCATCCAAGATGGCCGCCAGGGGGGGGGACTTAGTTTAACATAGGACCCTATGGGAAATACATACAAATGTCTTCTTTTAGAGAACCACTGAATGGAATGAAACCAAACTTGGCATGAATGTTCCTTATGAGGTGCTGACCAAGTGTTGCTACTTTGTTGCCGATTTACTGTTCAAGATGGCCACCAGGATATTTTATTAAATAACGGGACCAATATTAAACCAAATTTGGCCTCAATCATTATTTGGGTATCTGTTATGATTTTTATCTATCTTTACATGATTTCTAAAACCAAAGTAGAGTCAGGTGAGCGACACAGGCTCTTGAGCGCCTCTAGTTCCTAGTCTTTACAAGTGTAAATTTTTCCTAGTCTTTACAAGTGTAAATTTTTTCTAGTCTATGCAAGTGTAAATTTTTCCTAGTCTTTACAAGTGTAAAATTTTCCTAATCTATGCAAGTGTAAATTTATCCTAGTCTTTACAAGTGTAAATTTTTCCTAGTCTTTACAAGTGTAAATTTTTCCTAGTCTACACATGTGTAAATTTTTCCTAGTCTTTACAAGTGTAAATTTTTCCTAGTCTAACAAGTGTAATTTTTTCCTAGTCTTTACAAGTGTAAATTTTTTCTAGTCTTTACAAGTGTAAATTTTTCCTAGTCTTTACAAGTATAAATATTTCCTAGTCTATACAAGTGTAAATTTTTCCTAGTCTTTACAAGTGTAAATTTTTCCTAGTCTTTAAAAATGTAAATTTTTCCTAGTCTTTACAAGTGTAAATTTTTCCTAGTCCTTACAAGTGTAAATTTTTCATGGTCTATACAAGTGTAAATTTTTCCTAGTCTTTACAAGTGTAAATTTTTCCTAGTCTATACAAGTGTAAATTTTTCCTAGTCTTTACAAGTACTAAATATATTAACCGGAGACTTTCAAAGAACTACCACCAAATGCCGAAAAGAATAGTTACATCAAAATATAAGTAAAGACACTCATTTGCGATATTATGACTTACGATAAGTGCATGAACATGAACCCGAATTAAAGTAGTATTGTTTATATCCATTTAATTAACGTTACATAACAATTAGCACGAATAAAAATGTAAATTCAGAAAACAAGTGCTTAACTGTTTGGTATACGAGAGTTGACTCGACGAACAATTCCTTTGCATGAACGTTGTTTGATACGGTTAGTTATAGCTGGACACAGTTCTTTGTGATTTCTGATTGAATTTCTATCATTTAACAATTATTTTGTTCTTTTATTTATACATCACATTTAGCATCATATGAACAACTTTACTGTATGTATCAGATTGTTATTACGGCATTTGTTATTTTCCTTTTTGGTTCCGTATTTGGTTTGAAAAAAATATCTGATTTGAAGTTTGTTTTGATACAAATTGAAGAAAAGGTGTTTTGTAAATTTGTACTACTGACTTGGTCATGAATAATTGAAAAAAATTTCTACACTGCGATAAGATTTGGTTTTTAATACATTTGTCAAATATCATCATAAAGTTATGTATATATTGACTCTAATCCTTTCTTTTTGTATATACACACAATATCAATATGTATTTTAATGAATTGAAACGCTAAGCTTTATTAAAGCCAACAAGGTTAACTGTTCGATATCATGACTTATTTAGATTTATAATAAACAAAACATGTAACAACAAAATACCAAGGGATTTCTTTTGAACGTATTGAAGTTCAATGATTATCAAATAAGGTTAAACTCGAGATCTAACCGGGCCTTAGTAAAAACCTTATTTTCGAGAAACTGAGAGCTGCTACTTTAGATTCTAAAGCATTCTAGTGATAACTTGTTCGTGGTCGCCGTTAGTGCTAAGCCTTGTTGTCATCAGCTATGACTTGTCAAGGTCACTTACATCTGGTATTGTACGAAATATCTAAACAGATAAAATGCAGTAACGTTTAAATCTTGTGAAGTCTCATTTAACTAAATGAACAATTATAACATTTATGCAGCTCTCCCCAATAATGACCTTCGGCGAATTCGATTATTTTAACATATTTTGTACATTTGTACTGCTAAATCCAAAATTTAAAAAAACATGGGGGATCCTCGTGCTTGGTTTTTCTACTGGAAGGGTTGACCTCATTTTGAAACGTTTTCAGCCTTTGAATAATAAGAGCTCTTAATTTCAAATTCGAAGTTTTGTAAAACAGTGTCATTGTGATTATTCAAAGAAAATAAAATTCAAAACTTTAGCCTTTCTTGCAGTTGTTCAGCTAACAAGGAATTTTGTTTTAAGATTTCTGACCAATTCCAGTCATTGACAAATTTCAGTTTTGGCCTAAAAATTCCTGTAATTCTGGTAATCTTATCTATAGAGAGAATAATTTTTCTTTAATTTGGCGCAAAAATCGAACGGATAATAGAGTTTGACAGGGACTAAATAAAACAATTTTGCTCTTTATTGTCTAAAAATACAACAGAGCAGTCATTGACTTTGTTATACTAGTACATAAATATATTCAAACCAGTAAAAAAAGTCTTGTATTTTTAGTAATAGAATGTTTATTTTACACACAGATAACAGTTAAGTAGCTCGGCACTAACCATTGATCTGTTGTTTTTGCGGAGGGGTTTGGATATTTTCCAAGGACAAGTATTCTTTTTCAAATTTGATAAAAAAAAACATTTTTTTCAAAAACATTCAGGTCAGGGACAAGAATTTTCAATAAACTACTACAGACTAGCTCCTGATTTTTAAAACTAATATTTTGATCATTTTCTTTCTGAAATATACTCTTTGATTACTAGTGTTTCATTTAAATTATTTATTAAATTTTTTTCCAAGAATTTTAATATCAATTTAACCCCACCCCCAGAATATGAATGGCTGGTGTTTTTAATATCATTTAAAAGGTATTATATCTTGCATTATGAATAAGTAGTTTGTTGTTTGATTTGTTTTGCTTCGTTTTTTTATGAGAGTAAGGGCGGAGATACAAGACTGTGTAACACAATTCTAGACCGAATATATGCCCCATTAATGAAATTGAGAATGGAAATGGGGAATATGTCAAAGAGACAACAACCCGACCAAAAAGCAGTAAGTTTCTCCAGAAATTGTTTCCTTCCAGTATATGCAAAATTGTATAAAAAATTCCCAATTTTATCACAGGCACCTAAAAACTGATGTATATGTTCCAATAATTTTCAAAATTTAGGCATTTCATAAAATGCCTTTTAGATTTAGACTTTTTTCTATAGATAGACTAATTTTTCAGGCATTAAAAAAATGATTGGAACTATTGCTTACAAAATGCCTGAAATTATGATAAAGAAGGAAAAGTATTGAACAACACGGCAGTTTGTTCTATGATAAATTCTGAATTCAACAACATATCTTTTTCCTGTGTTCCTAAAAGATTCAAATTAACATAAGCATGATTAAGCGTAGGTCTAGTCAAAGGGTATTGTATTTATTATAAGCTTCTGAAATATTGCAGGACCTCCATAATTCGAATTCAGGATATCAATAAATCAACGAGGACCTCTTCAGATATATCAGGACCTCCAAAATTTAATTTCAGGATATCATCAATTTAAATCGGTTTCAGGAGATATCATTAACTCAGTTTAGGGATAAAAAAATTATCATTAAATCGGTTTCAGGATATCCTTAACTCAGTTTAACTCAGGATATCGAATTATTGAGGTCCAGGAATATATGACCATGGAGCTCCATAAACATTAAGGATATTCTTAAATATTTAAGGTCCTACTGAAATAAAGCACTTTTGACCGATTATTTGTGGAGGTCCTGAAATATTTCAGGTTATTTTATTTGCGAGATATTGGGTTTAGCATCTTTTTGGTCATGTATATCAATGCTATAATTTTTCTACATACTACCCGACCCCGAACAGGCAATTTGCGAATTGTGTTTAAATATTTCTTACAATGACTTAAGTATAGTATTTTCCTTACCTGTCAAGCTTAGGCATTTTATAAATTATGAAAATTCAGGCATTTTACAAAATGCCTGTAACATATACAGAATATCGAGTCATTTAAAATTGGAAGAAGAATACATAAAAAGACAAAAATCTCCATGGCATAGGTAGGTTTTGTTTTAATTTTGTATTTCTTTTTAAATTGGAAGAGATAGTTCCACAGCGTTCAAACAAACAGTGGATAGGTGTCTTATTGGCAATCATAACGCATCTCCTTATTTTCATATAGTTCATACTGATACAAAATAAAACAACTTTTGGATAGCTTTGGAAAACGGAAGCATAGCTACACATTTTTCTTTATTAAGATACCAGTACTGCGGCTTTAATGGTAAAACGTCAAGAAGAAAAAAAAATTGCAAACACTAAGAGCAATACATGTAAACAAAAACCATTGTGATTGAAAAGGGTTACGCTGTGGGATAGCTAGCTTAATCCCCTCTTTTCCCCCGCCTGCTTTTATCTTTTCCCAACAATTTACAAAAACATCTATTTTTTTTCAGAAGAGATTTAAAACTATTAGAAAAAAATTACGAAATCAAAAACTACTATCTTCAAATTGTGCTGCAAAAAATGTTTCCATAAAATTTTAATTGTGAAAAATAGAGAGCGGCAAAATCAAGAGAACCGTATTTGTTCACTCTGCCGTCTTTATTTTTAAGTTTTGTTTGTGTTGATGACCCCAGAACATAATGTAAATTTTATGACTCATTGCATGCACTTATAAAGCAGTCACAGACAATTGAAACTTTTCCAATGAAATTAATAGAGGTGGTGAGTTTCTTTTGTTGTTTTAGTATATTTCAATTATTAAAATAAGAAAAAAATTAACTCCCCTAAAAAGATTTTTGGCATACAATTTTGCTATTTGTGCAATTCTTTCAACTTTGATAATAAATTATGCTTGAAATACATTATCTACTTTGTATTGAATATATGTTGCTCGTTCGAATGATAAATTAATACTCAAATTTGCAAGATTTCCGAACAAGATGTCCAGTGAAAAAGGCTCGATCTACCTTGATTACCTCCAATTATGATCATGGAATATACTTACGTCACATTTTAATGATGATTTAATGTTTGACGTCATAAAAAAGATATGTTGACGTCATATTGCTCGTGAATCAAATATGAAATTGAGAATGGAAATGGGGAATGTGTCAAAGAGACAACAACCCGACCATAGAGCAGACAACAGCCGAAGGCCACCAATGGGTCTTCAATGCAGCGAGAAACTCCCGCACCCGGAGGCGTCCTTCAGCTGGTCCCTAAACAAATATGTATACTAGTTCAGTGATAATGGCCAACTCCAGTGATTCTGAGCAGTTTTCTGACGGGGAGAGTGATAGTGATTTAGAAGTTTTAAGCGGTAGCTCAGAATCGGAAGATCAGATGAATGAAGTTCCTATGAATGCGAATCCTTGGTTTCGAGTTAGAACTCCGGAGATTGACTATTTTCACGACCAAAGATTTGTAGAGAACAGTGGCCCTCAGAACTATTCCTGCTGCCGACGCTAAACCTATTGATTACTTCTTGCTGTTCCTGACACTTGATTTTCTATCACATATTGTCAGAGAGACAAACAGGTAAAAATTTACATTTACCTGTAAAGTTATATGTTATATTTACCATTTTTGAAATAGTCAGTAGTTTACTCAGTACGGTATACATATGGTCTATTCTTATGTACACTCTGTGACTACCGTAGGAAGTTTTGCCGTATTATTTTCCTACGAAAAATACACATCCGCCCTTTGCCTGGCCGGGTCAAACCAAAGACTTTAAAATTGGTATATAATTTGCTGCTTCGCTTCTCCGCTAAGCACGCGGCATCAAGGAGTAAGAGCAAAGGGAAGGGGTGATAGGATGACAGAGAGTTATAATGATGGACGAAAAACTTTAGAAGTATGGAAAAGGGTACTTTTTAATCTCATGCACCGTATGGTTATCAATGCATATATTTTATACCAGCAAAATACATCGGATAACCCTAAACTGTCAAGATTAGCTATCACGCAAATCTCGCCAAAGACCACGTGATGCAAAGAAACGAAAACCAAGACATTAGATAAAATAAGAATAAGAAACGGAATCAGGAAGTTGCCCGGTCATCGAGAGAAGATTGTGATGTATGTTCAGACAGGAATGGTTACGGGGGTCGAAAGAGGAGTAGGACAGTTTGTCGAGTATGCAGTAAGGGGGTGCACCGTGCATATGGCAAAATCCTATTCAAATGATTTGCACCGCGTGACTTTGGCCCTTTTGATTAAATTACTTCCCTTAGCTGTAGATTGAAAATATAAATTTTATCAAATTTGCGGATATTCTAGTCTTTTCCCGTTTTGGAACTAAAACTAACGTGTCTTTGAAAATTTCCTTTGGCGGATATTTACAAATATTTTGAATGTGTAATTTGAAGGACAAATGATTAAAATTTGACTATTTACGGAATGAGAAGGGTGAAATCATCATGTTTTCAAAAGAATTTGGCCGAAAACTTATGAAAGCAGGTGAGATAAAAGTTATTTAACCTGAAAATTCAACCTGCAAGGTGTTTCCCTATATGCGGACAAATCATGAAGAGTGCCTTCTTGTATCTTTATTTCTACTTTGAATCTTGCTTTTTCACGAAAAATCGTTATTTCAGATAGCAATTATACTACGGTTACCCTTCCGATTTTCAAACTGAAAAGGCCGAAAGTTGTCAAAGTAGACAATGTTCGTTTGTACATGAACAGAAGGCAAACAACATGTACAATCACCTATATGCGGACAAATTGTTGATTCGACTTGGGAATCGGCATATTTGCATTTTAATTTAGGGGCATATACAATCCTATTGTAATGGCTGCCGTCAAAATAAGGATATATGGCCGCTATGCAAATTAGCAAAGTACCCCAAATTTTGCCATATGCGGATTGTAAAGATAATCATTTGTGTGTTGAATCTTGATTACAAATACATTCTTTGTTTCTGATAAAAAAAAAAAATTTCTGAAATACCAGGTTTTGTTTTAGAATGGAGAAGTGAGAACATAAGACAACCCACTACACCTACATGAATAAATGATTGATAATGCATCAAATCCCCACCCCTTCCCATAAAGATGGCTCTGTAGGATCACCACAAGCACTTTAATTATTCAACTTAACTTATCCCTATAAAGATGGTATTTTTTAATTGATTTTTTTCGGTCATTCTGATATTTGAATTCGCTCTTCGAACGTTTTAGGCTTGTTGTTTGTTTAATAATTCCATAATTTCGATCCGGAGCACTACTGAAGATTCATTAGTTGACAAAACGTGCACATACAGTGCATCAAAATTGGTTCAAGTAATTGAACATTTCGACTGCTATCATTAATTAGTGAAACTTCTCCATTAATATGATTTTTTTTAATATAAAACAAAACAGAAAAATCAGCAGAAAGTCCACAAAATGAAAACAAATTTAAAATTGCGTAATCCATAAAAGTACAGCCGACGCAACTAAAATGAAAATTTGAAGGCACTTTGCATGCATAACGTTATGTTTTGTTACGGCACAGTTCTTCGTCTTTGTAGCCACTCCCATAGTACACAAAAGCGGCAACGTCACTAAAGCTATTGTTCGACGTAAGGAAAGAAAACCTCGGCCGAAAATCGACCCGTGGCAGTCAACGTAGTATCTACAAATCGGCCTAAAATCGATATGTGGCACATAAGACCTGCCGAGTTATTAATTTTCAATAAAGGTCAGGTCATTTATTTTCAAACTACCACAGAACAAACCATTCATTTTTGTTGTTATCAAGGCTGATTTATATATTTTCAAAATCCTCCTGCCCCCCCTCCCCCCAAAATATCAAATGGTCGTCCCCTAACTAAGGGGTGAGCCGCCATGTTGACTTGCTGAAATCCATGAATGTGCGAATGATGCAATAGAATAGAAAATGAAACAAAATTACCTGAAAACTCCATTTTGATGCGATATTATGCGAATGTAGAGCGTACACGTAACGGAATAATCTTCAGCTTTTTTCATAGTTTTCATTCGTATGACGTTATGTTTTAACATGACGTTAATGCACCAAGATCATTCATGAAACCAGGAATATATATATATATATATATAAACAAGTCTAAATTGAAAACAACGTTCAAACCTATGATTGCGTTGGATAAAAACCGCAATTTTCATACGTGTGCATGTAAAACAATTTTCTGGTAGAGGGGTCTAAATACAGCACAGACAACATTTTCCAAAAGACCAAAAAAGTGAAAAGTATATTTTAACAAATCGCATTTGACTAACAGGTCGAACAACTGATGTTCTTAAACCCTGCTGACTGCCATTGACGATTGTCAAATAAATTGATCACGAGATGTAACATGGATCTTAATATATATATATATATATATGTTAGATATACTGTTCCCAGATGAAACTTCGCGGAATTTTATTTTATTTTGATTTTATACATTTTTTAAGATCTTATGCATTAATTCTATCTGTTATGCATTAGATTAGAATAGGAATAACGGTTCTGTAGTTCCTTTTTCGATTTCAATTTGAACATAACAAAATCCACACAGTGTTTGCACCGCATAGGTTACGATACATGTGGATTTACGTGGGAGGTAAATAGTAACAGCCATTAATATGTACATCCCTGAGTCTGCGCTAAGTATAGACATATCGAGAATTTTATCACGCTGTTGTTTACAAAGCGAAAGAAGCACGTCATATTAGAATTCTCGATAAGCACCTACTTTACACAAGAATGAACAACGCGTATATTTTCTTTTCAAGATAAAGAAACAATTAAACCACGTCCCAAGTCAGGAGCCTGTAGTTCAGTGGTTGTCGTTAGTTCATGTCTGTCATATACGTTTTTCGTAAATTGTATTGTTATAAATTAGGCCGTTAGTAGTTGAAATGTTTCATATTTTTCAGTTCGTGGCCTTTGAAAGCCGACTATACGGTATCGGGTTATTTCATTGTTAAAGGCCGTGCGGATGCCTATAATTGCTTAATACATCCACTTCATTTGAACTTTGGTGGATAGTTGTCTCATTGGCAATCATACCACATGTCCTTATTTTTCTACACTTTGCATGTTTATAACTAATATTTATTTTGTTGTGGAAAAGTAAACCTTCCGCATTCGCATCGCTTTGTTGACATCAGTGCTCTCTGACACTGACACGTCAGCGTCAGTATGCTTCAAAATTATTTCTGACAAGGCCCTCAGATATTGTATCTTAGGAAAAGAGCACGCGCTCGTCGTTTGAAAAATGCACAATGTTAAAGGGGACACCACATTCTGCCATATAACTTATTTGCAAGTCGTTTGGAATATTTATAGAATAACTAATCGAAGAATTCAAATATCGAATAATATTCAACGAGTCACCGAACAACACATTTATTCACGAATACGCGTAGTGCATGAGTTAATCATCAGTGTTGTTCGGCCAAGAGTTTTGATGCAAAGTATTCGACAACATCTTGACAACACCCATTGTTTTATGACGTCATAGGAGTGAAATTATCGGTTTTATTTCACTTGGAAATCCGTATTCATGCATGCGACCTTTAAGTTGTGTCCAATGACCCTTAGCTCGAGATGGACAACGCATGTGGTAAGCATTTTCAGGTATTAAAATCAAGAGTGCAGACACTGAAATGTCTCACCTGCTTTACTTTTGATGACTGAATTCATGTTGACAGTTATACAGACATCAATACACCTTACAATCACACTTTACACCATATATAGTTAGCCTATTGCGAATAGCATCCGAGAAACAGATCTAATTACGAAAAGTGAACATTGACCAATGAGCCATGATAATGAGGTCAATGTCTGATGAAACCTGCCAGACAGACATGTTATACCTTACAATCATTTCATACACCAGATATGATTGATCTTTTGCTTATAGTATTTGAAAAATAAGACCAAACCACAAAAGATTATCATTGAGCAATTAACCATAATGAGGTAAATGTCAGATAAAACCTGCCAGTGTGACATGTACACCTTACAATCATTCCATACACCAAATATAGTTTACCTATAGCTTATTGTATCTGAGATATTAAAAGACCTGACCACGAAAACTTAACCTTGATCACTGGTAGATGAAATGAGGTCGAGGTCGGGTGAACCCTGTCTAACAGACATGTAGACTTTGCAAGGACCCCGTATACCAAAGATAGTTATCATATTACTCACTTGTTATGAGTAATAGGATAACTATCTTTTGTACATGTATGTGGGGTTCTTCAACATTCTTCGGAGGTTAACTCGATGTTTATATAAATGGCGTCTAGTCTAAAATATGCACGAAATGCTGATACCTTATAAGGAGTCTAGCTATTTATTGTTTACTGTTTCTTTTGTATTTCTGTAATTTGGATATACGTTTTAGCGTGTCATAAATCAAATACAAGTAAAGACTTGACATGAATTTGACACCTTATGACACTTTGAGAAAAATTTGTGCACTATATTAGATATTGCTGTTTTCTCTAACATCTAGATAGCGAAGGTAGATGAAATTAAATTTCGAATGTAACTAAGCCATTTTATTGATATTCGGCGTAATGAAAAGATAGGCATGGAAATACCACAGGTATTTCCACCTAAGTCGAAAACAAAGCCATGGCAAATAAAGAGCTGCGCCTAAAGCGCATGATACGCCCGTCGCCATTTTAGCTCATTTCTATGCTTTATATGAATTTATATAACTAGAAATACTGTAAGCACTGCTCAAATACACTCCCCCCTAAAAAACAACAAAACAAAAACAAAAAACATGCACAGACAGTGGATTGGTACGGTACCCATAGACACAAAACATGAATAATTTGGCACTATTAAGGCTACGTCAAGTTCTGTGGCTTTGATTTTTGAACAATAAAATTCTATAACCGTCTAAAGTGTGAAAAATGGGCAGCTTTCCATCGAATTGAAACGGAACTTGTGTCAATATATATAAACAATTTACCAAAGTTTCATGAAAATTGCGAGTCAAATCATTTTAGAGTTTAGTCAGAAAACTGGAAACTACCCATTTTTTTAAGAAATAATATCCCATAACGCGGAACGTATAATCTAAAATTTATAGAAATCGAAAATGAGCTACATCAATAGATTAACGTTAACGGGCGTATAAAAACGATAAGAGACAAAAAGACAGACACGTCTACAAAACAGAATATAGAAAACTAAAGACTGAGCAACAAGAACGCCACAAAAAACATGCACCGACCTCAGGTGCTCCTGTAGGATAAGTCATTCCTGCTCCATATGTGGCATCTGTCATGTTGCTCATGTTAGTGCAAATTTTGTGATGTCTATTTCCAGAGCCGGATTTATGGGGCATGGGGCACGGCCCCCTTATGGAGCGTCATATATGATAGATGACTTTTTATAATATCACTCTAAACGTTGGCTTGCCAGGGGTCCAGTTTTTCAAAATCCTTGATCCGCACCTAATTTGATGATGTCACATTCGAGGAAGAGGACGGGATTGTGATTACGAAAATCGGAACATATATCTGTCGTCTTCTGTGAAACAGATATTCCATAACGGTGAACTAACTAGTGATGACGTCCGTAAAATGTTTAGAAGGGATCATGACTTTTAACTTCACCACTTGGAACCCTTAGTTTGGTAGCTTCCTTGCAAGCAGTAACCATCTACCAATGAATCATGATAGGAAACGCAAGCTCTGGAATATAACATTAACGGTACCAATTTTACTTCACCAGTTGCGCTTTTCGACAATTAATGTTTTTCAGATGATGCTCGAGGCCGAAATATTTGAGTCCAAAATATCATATCATGGGTGATGGAATGTTGCTACAAAGAAATTAGCGATTTATTCACAATCAGAATGATTTTGTTTAGTTGTTTATTGCCTCTTTCGAATTGTATTGTATATTTTTATTAGTTGTCAGATTTGAATCATTCACAGAATATGAGAGAACAAAACAAAATAACAATTTCCCATCTTTTCTAAATAAAAAAACAAACAAACAAAAAAAGTATGTGAACACTTGTTATATTGCTCAAATTCATTTAGTTATTTACAAGTTGTAAATTATCATACAATTCAATTCACAATTATAATGATCTCTCTTTCCAATCAATACAAAAAGAGCTGTTCATGAAACATATTTATCATTTTATATAGTTACTTGAAATGAGTAAATAAATATGGAACATATTGTAAGACATATACATAGTTACAAAATAATAATTTGTTTCTCAACATTATATACATGTACTAATAAACAAAATGTCAGCTCATTGTCTGCATGTAATTTAACAAAAAAAGTCCGACAACAGTTAGATGTTTGGATGACAAAATGACGAAATGACAGACATGGGCAATACAAAATGCCCAGCAGACAGCATAGCGGGATCATAATCAAAACAAACAAAAATATAAGAGACGGACAAATGGAGAAATACACTTGGATGATTGTCTTATGTTTTCACGACTCATTTCAAAATATCTCTAGATTTTTTAGAAGTTCATACTCTATTGTGCACGTTATTATATTTGTTCGTATTTCCTCCCACACGGGTCCTGATAACGTTTACTAAACGGTAGATACAATCCCGATTCTATTGAAGAAAAGATACATTTTGGATTATCCATATCAGTTAAGGATTATATATTATGACTTGCTTTACTCGATTTGTATCTTCTTTGCCTCCCGCTTTTCCTCCTTTGTTAATTTCTACAACAATTTGGACAACATGCAATCCTAACACACTCTGTAATTAGCTGTACTAGTTCGAAAAAACTTAAGACAGAGAATCCAATCCATAGGCCTACAGCACCACCAAAATCTGACATGAACTGTGCATTCTGAAAGGAAAAAAGTTATATAGGTTTGAAAATCTTGACCTTAATAATTTTAACGAAAATTACTTATAATAGTTATTTTGTATAGTTCAAGGGTTTGTTACAGCGAAATATTAACCGAACTTTTTGTGTTTTTGCTGTGCACATATTGATTATGTGCCATGGATGGATATACTCAATGTGCTTCCTTTTTTTATTAGACAATTTTCGTTGAAGCACTGTATAGGTTGTTATCCCTTGGAATCGTCTCTATGACTCCATCAGGACAACTGTTTCACTCATTCATGTCTGTATACTTTAGTTATCAAACAGAATTTCTTGTTATGTCTGTTAAACAGGTGGTTTAATGTAAGAGAGGACAAGATTAACTAAATAGCATATGTACACTAAACATATTCGGTGAATGCAAAATTTTGCAAATACTAAGACCATAATTTGTACCAGCCATTAAGATTATCTTTGACAGCGATATAAAAAAGACAAAACACTCCTCATTTTCTTAGACAACATAACTCAATTAAAATATATAATAACTGCTACATTGAACTTGCTATTTTGGGATCTTTTAATTTTAGGCATTGCAACCGTGTATATTAAGTAATTTTTGAATGGCAATTCTTTTATTCTCACCTCAATTTCTGGAGTTTCTACTATCCTCTCGTAATTCAGATCTTCATAAAAAATGTCAACTTTAACGTAGTCCAAACTAAAGTAAACAGGAAAATATATATATAATAGAACACATAACTTACTCCCGATACTATATGGAAACAAATTTTAAAAGTTTACAGTGTTGTTCGTCTTCTTTACGATACTGGTGGTTATTTCATATTGTCTTTCCCTGATACTTGAAACTGGCGGGTTTTTTTTTACCTTAAACTGGCGGGTTTTTTTTTGTGTACTAAGGCAATGCTGACATTCTCTGCCAGCAGAATTTATTCATTTTTAAAAAACGGTTTTTGATTTTTACTTTGTAAGTGAAACAGAAAATTAAGCTCTATACAAACTGGAGAGAATTATACTTAGACCTGATATTGTGTGCTCGACACAGCTTTTCTCTATCACTTACAACCTGGTATCTATAATGATTTTTACACGTATGCCACTGCACATGTGTAGTCTGTATCTAAAGCTACGTGTAGTCAATCTAGATGTTTATCTTGTCAGGACACAATTATTCACAGATAGAAATAATTAACTATAAGGAAATGTGCATATGCACTTCAAAGAGAACACAAATTTACGAACTCAAAAAAGCATGAATGATATTTAGTAATAAGATAGGTAGCTTTTCTTCTACCATTTTTCAATTTGTACTGAAATAAAACCATTTCATTTTTTAAGTATCAGGTAAGACGTTATTTTATTGAGAAAAAAAAACATGACAAAATATAGAAAATTTAATATTCAAGACAGGGTCTTGGTTAGCGGAAATTATTTTTTTAATCATTACCTCTGTCCACCTTTCCTTGGAAATACGGTTAAATTTGCCCTTAATGTTTTTTCCCTCTTCTACCATCATATTTTTCTTGCGCTGTACTGAGGTTTCGCAAGATGCCCAAGTCCATTAGATATTTGATATAAAATATCGAACAGTTATCCCTGTTTAACCGAACGATTTTTGTAAGAGTTAATTCATAAAGATTGTTATAACTTTTCATTCACAACCTTAAAAGATATCGACAAAAAAATCAGAAGTGTTCATTATATCCTCATGATGTCGCAATCGGCCTAAGCGATCTAGTGACTCGTAATAAATGTTATTGTTATCCCTGTATTAGAAATACTTGAAACATAAGTGTAACTCCGTAGCCGTACATGAAAGAGGCCAAGGGTCTTTTGAGTTGGTTCATTAAAAGGTAACTAAAGTCAAAGTCATGTTCATTATATTGCTTTTTATCGCTCCTCCTCAGAAGCAATAACAAATATAGACTAAAGGATTTCATGTCGTAACTGAAAAAAATTGATCGAAACGGTATTGTGACATTTAATAGGTTTTCTCCCCTGAAATGTTTGAAATAAGTTGCATGGTGATATACCTAATTTACCATATATTATAGCGACGTAGGTATTTCTATGTGAGATCTTTTTATATGACCTTAAATTGAGGCCAAGGTCAAAGAGCGATTTTCTTCCTATATTTTTATCTTTACTATAATTTTATGTAGGTACCTAAAATAGCAATATGATATTTTGCATAAGGTTCAGACATTTGACCTTGTAAAAGGTGAACATGAATGGATCTCGCATCAAACGGAAGCAGCCTTTTTAGCACTTTTTTTTATGTACCCTGGACGATAAATTTTTTGAATCAGTGAAGTAACCTATTATGTGACACCAAAGTGACATCTTGTTAACCGGAAGAAGCAAATCATCTCCCATATTTCAATTAAAAGTATATTTAAACCTTTGGCTTATATTTTTGGGATCACTGCAAAGTAAAATAATTTGACACTGGAAGTGACCAGGTGTAAGAAGCACTGCAAGAAAAATTTCGTTCTAACACCGGAAGTGAGTATTTTGTTCCTTATGTATTCCCCAAGAAGTGAATATGAGGTTGGTGGAAAGAGAACAATTTTTTAAAATTTTTGTCGTCACTTTTACTTCTTGCATAGTATTTTGATTTCGCTAAATGTCGATAAAATTTTAAGTAAAATATATCAAACAGTTATTGCGCTTTTGAAACTCGCTCTGTTTAACTGAAAACGTTTCTTTGTAGAGTAATCTCACAAAACACCGTTTTCTTGTTATTATACTATTCAAAATTCTTTTACCAAATTGTTTTCTACATCATCAGGATGTCAAAAATAATTTCGATCTCATCGATCGACTACATACGTGAGTTATTTCCCTTTATGTAATTTACATAAGTGAGATGACGTATGTGTGACTCTTTTAATCCGTAAGTGATAAAGACCAAAGGGTCTTTAGTTTTGAGTTCCTTGGTCCACCAAAAGGAAGTTACGGTCATGGCCAGAGGTCGCAGTCATGTCCAAAATTTTGACTTTTGCTTGTTATTGCTACTCATTAGACACCTTAATGATAAAAGCCAAAAAATTTGCCAAAATGTCAGAAACAAGTGAAATTTGGTTGAAAATTGTACCGTTACATTCTATAGAAGTTTTCTATCATGGAATGTTCGAAATAGGTTATACGATGATAGAACTCATAACCAAAAAAATGTAGAGACTAAGCGTCTTTCGATGCGAGATCTTGGTTTTATGACAATGTAATAGAGGTCAATTTTATTTTCCAAATTTTAAACTTTGCTATAACTTCATACTGGTACACGATAAAGCCATGACCTTTTCATTAGTTTGAAGTCCATGTACAAATAACATTCAAAAGATTCAATCCGAAGTGACATTTTTAAATGAAGTATTGTTTGCACTTATTTCATGTAAAAGTATCTAAAACCATATATTATTAGAATTGGTGTGAACTAACCTATCATTTAAACCGGAAGTGACGTTTTGTAAACTTCATGAAGCTATTTTTGCATTTATTCCGTGTGAAAAATCTAGAACCAAATATTTTTATAATCAGAGTGAAGTAACCTATCATTGAAACCGGAAGTTAATATTGTAAACTAAAATTAACAAATCATCTCCCTTATGTCACTTACAAGAATATATAAAACCACATATTTACTTAAGGGGTCACGTAAAAGTCTTTTATTATTTGAAACCATGCGACTGTATAGTTCGTCCAATGTTGCTGGTAAAGACTGAACGATAAGCCGTTGACAGCGAACGACCTTCAAGAAAACGTATTTTCTACACTTTGAGAGACAAAGAACAACATATAGATATAGAAAGATGTGGTATGAGTGCCAATGAGACAACTCTCCATCCAAGTTACAATTTATAAAAGTAAACCATTATAGGTCAAGGTACGGCCTTCAACACGGAGTATTGTCTCACACCGAACAGCAAGCTATAAAGGGCCCCAAAAAATTACTAATGTAAAACCATTCAAACGGAAAAACCAACGGTCTAATCTATATAAAAATTCGTAAGGGTTCCACGGAACCCAGTGTCTCGCCTACTTTTGCCGTTAGTCGCAGGCTCAACAAAAATGGGGAAAAATTATTAAAAATTTTCCTCTAGATACTATCTTTTGATTGTAAGAAGTTCTGTTCAAGTTTGGTAAAAATCCAAGAAGGTTTAATATGAATCTAATAAATGTTTCAAAAACTTTAACTGCAGACTGTACGTAATGTTAACTGGAATAAAACTAAGTCCATTTATAAGTAATATACGGAAAAACAGGAAATAAATTTTTACAAAATTTCCTTCTAGATACTAGCTTTTGATCATAAACAAGCTTCTGTCCAAGTTTGGTAGAAATCCAGGATAGTTTAAGAAAGTTATTAAAATTTTGAAAGCTTTAACCACAGAGTGAATGTAATGTTAACTGGCAGAAAAACTAAGTCCATTTATAAGTAAAATACGGATAAACAGGATTTTTTTTTTAACAAAATTTACTTTTGAATATTATATTATGATCACAAACAAGCTTCTGTCCAAGTTTGGTTGAAATGCAGGATAGTTTAAGAAAGTTATTAAAATTTCAAAAACTTTAACCACAGAGTGAATATTTGTGGACGCCGCCGCCGGAATGTAGGATCGCTATGTCTCACTTTTGCGACAAAAGTCGCAGGCTCGACAAAAACAAGAAACAAGAAACACGTATGAACTACATAAACAGACGACAACTACTGTAATCAGATTCCTGTATATTTAATCATAGGATAGCTGTCTCCCGACTCCGGAAGTTACATTATTTTCTTTCTTAATTCTATTTAACAACAAATAGATGATATACCTTCAATTGATGTTCCTAAAAAAAAATTTGTGTGTGTTGTTTAATTTTTTTTTCATTTTTCCTGTCATTTATAGTGAATTGTAAATCAGTGGTTGTCGTTTGTTGCTGTATATTCAAATTTTTTTGTTTCGTTCCTAGTTTTAAGCATAAATCAGGCTGTTAGTTTTCTCGTTTGAATTATTTTACAATTGTCATTTCGAGGCCTTTTATAGCCGACTATGCGGTATTCAATTGGTTTTGCTCATTGTTGAAGGCTGTGCGGTGACCTACAGTTGTAAACTTCTATGTCATTTGGTCTCTTGTGGGGAGTTGTCTTATTGGCAGTCATACCACATCTTCTTATTTTTATATTCGCACCAACATTTGCATGTTTACTATACATGTCCGTATATCGATCATCTAATGATATCCACGTAGAAATTAATGACTAAATCGCGATACAACAACAGAGTGATTAAAATGCAGTCTTTATGGCATATGACTATGACAGAGAAGATTAAATGAGAGCCTGTTAACTGTAAAGAAAGTCTATTTATCAATCACAAGCTCTTGAATAGCAAATTATCTATAAGATGGAAACATTCATCAATGGTCTATTTTTGGAGATGTTGTCTAATAATAAATGAAAACAAAAATGTTAATATTATTTTGGTTAAAAGTTAGGCTTTATGAAAATATGGTGATGTGGTACGACTGCTAATGAGACAATATCCACCACATACCAAATCATGTGGATGAAATCAACTATAAGTCACTGTATTGTCTTCAATAATGAGCAAAACCAATACATAAACTGTTTAAGTGTCCTCAACGGGTAGTATTTTAGTGTTTAATGTAGGGAAAATAAATGCTTGTATATTTCTATGAGAAAATTAGGTTTGAAATTGAATTTAAATAAATCTTCAAGTGTTTATTCTAGGAATATTTGTACTTAATACCTTTTTGTAGAGAGGTCTTTCCCCATATATAGTAATGTAGCATCAATGCATTTCTGTGGAATTCTAGAGCATACACTTTCATTTATCAAAATAGTCTGAAAAGCAAGATAGTATATACATGTAATCATATCCTTAGTAACTTATTGTGTAAAAAAAGATTTAAAACTAATTAAGAATATATACAATGAAACTCAAATATAGATTCTTTCTAAACTTTTGCACAATATCAAAACATTTGACATATAATGATTATGCGCTACACTAATATTCCTAGTTCTCAATTTAAAGATCGACTACATAATTTTCTTCTATAATGGGAAAGAGACATGGCGTATCAAATTATAACACGAAATTCTGACACTCACTGAACAAAACACAAAGCAAAGAAACAGTGTTTCGATTGCCGTGCTTAATGTCAAAGTCCCGTGAAAATTTTCATTACGAAAATAAAACGCACAAATAACTGCAATTTCAGGACAGTCTCCAACATCGATTTCAGCCTAAAAAAATGTTAGATTTAGATAACGGAACATCTGTACATTTAAAAATAAACTGTTGACACAGAGATATGTGTCGCCTGTCGGTATAATATTCAGAAAAAGACAATCTGATGGACAGCAACATTGCTTATCAATTCTGTCGCTGGACCATGATCTAGTGGGCAAGGCCTGAAAATGGTCGACAAACTGAGATGTACAGACAGTAATGTAACTTTATAGAAAATATCGTTGTCTATTGCAAGTATGTTCCTATCAATCTAACTTAAGCAGGAAACTTAACATTGAAAATTGCTAATTAATTTAAAGTCACTGAGATATCCTAGCGGGCAGGGCCTCAAAATAGTAGTCAAACTGATATGTACTGATAGTAATGCAATCTATTTTATTCTACATTGGCTAGAGGTATAGTGGGAGGGTTGAGATCTCACAAAACATGTTTAACCCCGCCGCATTTTTGCGCCTGTCCCAAGTCGGGAGCCTCTGGCCTTTGTTAGTCTTGTATGTTTTTTTAATTTTAGTTCATTTTTATGTTTCAGAGTTTAGTGTGGCGTCCATTTTCACTAAACTAGTACACATTTTTGTTTAGGGGCCAGCTGAAGTCCGCCTCCGGGTGCGGGATTTTCTCGCTGTGTTGAAGACCCATTGGTGGCCTTGTGCTGTTTTCTACTCTTTGGTCGGGTTTTTGTCTATTTGACACATTCCCCATTTCCATTCTCAATTTTTTATGGCAAGTAGTTCTTATCAAACTGACTTAAGCAGAAAACTTCATATTGAAAATTGCTAATTAATTCAAAGTGGCTGGACCATGACCTAGGGGGCAGGGCCTCGAAATAGTCGTCAAACTGATATGAACTGATAGTAATGAAACTTCATACAAAATATCATTGATCTATCACTAGTAGATCCTATCAAACTAACTTAAGCAGAAAACTTAACATTGAAAATTGCTGATTAATTCAGTCACTTGACCAGGGCCTCAAAATATTCGTCAAACTGATATGCACTGATAGTAATTGCGACTTCATACAAAATACAATTGATCTATCAAAAGTAGATCCTATCAAACTAACTTAAGCAGAAAACTTATTGATAATTGCTAATTAATTCAAAGTCACTGGATCATGACCTAGGGGGCAGGGCCTCAACATAATCGTCAAACTGATATGTACTGATAATACAACTTTATTATATTAAATATCAATGATCTATCACAAGTAGTTCTTATCAAACTAACTAAAGCAGAAAACTTTACAATTGTTGATGCCGTCGTCATCGTCGCCGTCGCCGGAAAAGCAATCCCTGTGTCTCGCTTTTTGCGATTTTTCGTCGCAGGCGAGACAAAAACCTCATTAGTAGAGTAATATCAACAAATTAAATGATCTGTGATTTCAATAACAATTATACAGAAGTGAAAATTGTTAAAAGTTCTTGACTTTTTTATGTATGACATCATTCTATTCCCTTTATAGGATGATAATATAACAGACAGTTGGTATTCTGATGGATCTAGTTTTGCTTCCTTCCTAACTGATGTATTCTTGTACCCCGAAGACAAAATATATCCAAACCTTAGCCACTTAGCCAACATATCTTCAAAGGGATTTTCAAAACCATGTAATACACCAAATGTTTTTGCAATACAGATTTGTGTTTATCCTTAATTTGGTGTCTTTTGACAGTTGAATATACAGGTATGGAGCACAGCATGTTGCTTTTGTGGTTTCTTTCATTTCTGATAAATTTGGTAATTAGGTGGCGGTGGAGGATCCTAATTAGCTTTAGATAATTTTCTGGGTTTTTTTTATGTAAAGGAAATACAACACCTATAAATCGCCAGCTAAAATCAAAGGAATTTATATTAAGCTTACATCTTACGATTTCTAAGTAACTTTTTTCTGAATCATACTAACCAGATAGTCTTCCGATGGCCAATTTCGATGACTGATGGTTTTCAAAAATTGGTTTTCACTGAAAAGAAAATCAATTTAGGCACCTGGTATCAATCCGTTTAGATTTCATGCTTTTAATATAAGACATAGTGCATAGGCTAGCTGATAAACTGATATTGGAGGAATTAATGATACAAGTCTTAAAGATAAAGGCTATACATGTGTACTACAAGTATTACATAAACTTAAAACTCAAAGATCCATATGAACGAGGGCAATGTCAGATGAAACCTGACAGACGGACATGTACACCATAACGCCTTTTCAATTTTTGTTTTGCGGAAAAGGGGAATTATTATATTTTAGAATTGTTTGTCACTGATGACGAAGATATTCCAGATTGTCATGCTTTTTCAGCCCTTGTTGGTTTATCAATGACCTTGAGTACGGACACAGTTATGACAAGGACTAAATATAATAAAATGGAAAGAGTAATGTTTAAAGTGAACGATAATGTATTGATGCATATCACATAGTTAAACTTTACATCTAAAATTCATCTTTCAAGTTTGCATGCATATACCATGCAGACACTAAAGAATATCTCTTTTTTTTACACGCACGGTTACTTGCTCAAACAGCTTAAAGGGGCATTAGTTGTCAAATTCATGTTCACCGATATGACTCAAATTCTCATATTTGATTTATAACATACTAAAACGTTTAATATCCAAATTACAAAAAGTCTAAAATAAATAATTAGCAATGGAAAGAATCGTTATAATGTAATACGGATTCAAATGAGGTTGAATTATTGACTAGCAAGCCAATAACACGCCAGCGAATTTTAAAACTTATTTCGACAAAATTACCATGAATTTAACGTTTTCAGGTAAATTTCAATAGTTTCCCATTAGTTTCCACAGTTTGTGTAGTGATTGACATTTTTTGTAAACTATAATTTTATCAGATAACCATACAACCACTATGAAAATTAGGTCGCGGTCAGGAAAACAAAAAAAGTAACCTGTTGTTTAGAGCATCTGAGAAATAGAACTAAGCACGAAAACTTATTGTCATCAAATGAGCAATAAATGTGAGTTCAAGGTCAGATTGATTTATCAATGCCAAACGGATATTTATACCTTACAATCATTCCAAACACCAAACATAGCTGCCCTATTGCTTATCTGAGAAATAGACCAAACCACAAACCTTAAACTTAACCATGAAAATAAGACCGAAGTCAGGTTAACTGAGCCTGATGACATGTAGACCTTGCAAGGATCCTATATACCAAATATAGTTATCATATTACTCATATTACGTGAGAAATTCAGACGACAAAACAATATTTTTTTGAGCAGGCGATGAATCATATAAATGAGGTCAAGAGTAATGGACATATGACAAACGGAAATTTCGCAACATAATGACATAATGAACCATGAAATGAGGGCAAGGTCATATGAAACCTGCTAGTCAAACATGTACACATTACAATCATTCCATATATCAAATATAGTGGCCCTATTGCTTATAGTATCCGAGAAATAGATCAAACCACAAAAAATAAACATTGTCCACTGCACCATGAAATTGAGGTCTAGGTCAGAAGAAACCTGCCAGTCTGACATATACATCTTACGGTCATCATATACACCAAATACAGTTGGCCTTTTAATTAATTTTTTGAGATACAGACTTGTCCACGAGGTCAAGGTAAGGTGAACTCTACCTGACGGACACGTAGACGTAGCAAGGAACTCGTATGCCAAATATAGTTATCCTATTACTCATAATAAGTGAGCATTTCACTTGACAAAAATGTAAAAAAAAATTCAAGCAGTCACTGGCCCATGAAAATGAGGTCAAGGACAATGGACATATGACAGACAGAAACTTCGTAAAATAAAGTATCTGCATACAAGGTATGAAGCATCCATGTCTTCCGCCGCCGCCGGATTGATATCCCTGTGTGCTTTTTTAGGATGAGCTGGTTGTAAAAATCATGGTCTGTTGCACTGTCCAATATTTTTGGTGATTCCTGTTCACCTTTTTCTGTATTATCCTATATCGAGAAATATACTGACGTACTCAAAAACGCAACACACATTTGTTTTTTTTCTTTTTATTTAATCATATCATGATTAATCGTTATTTTATTGCTGTTCATGCTTACCAGATAAGATAGATAAATTCAATACCTGACTTATCGGAGATGATTGGACATACCGGATTATTGACGTCGTATGATTTTTAGGTTTTTTGCTTCGTGAAGAGATTTCTACGAACCCATACCCACACTTAAATCTGTAAAAATTGTTCTGTTCCATACTAAGCACAGAAAATCAGAATCAGGTCATTAGAATGTTGCAGGCAGGAATAAGACAACATGCTGATTCTCGACATATTCACGCCAGAAATACTCCTTTCGTTCCTAAAACAACACTACAGACAGAAGGGATTTGTAAATGGCCACCCATGATTGCCCAACCTGTAGTTTAAACGCCAAGTCAAAATTGTCAATACGCAACGCCATCGCGAGAGAAGTTTACGACTGCAACACCAAGTACTGACCAAGTCGCTGGGTTCATGGGAGACTGATTTAGGTCAAAACTGTTTTCCATTTATATAAATTCCACAGAATCCTCTGCAGAAAATAATCTTAAGGGTGGTCAAAATAAGTGCAGTATGCTTGATATAGGCAATTTCAGTAGGGACAAAAAGAAATGTTTAGATATGTAATTTACAGGTACATGTATTGCATTTTTTTTAAATCAAAATATCTGGTGTTGCGTTTTCAAAGTCCGTCAGTATATTATTGAAACTCGTTTTGTAGCGCAACAAAATCAAAGAAAAATAAAACAAAACAAAAATGCCAAAAAAAAAAACGAGGTAAAAGCGGCAAAAACTTGCTGAACTGTAAAATACTGGTCATACGATTACGCACACCTTTTTTTGTGTAAATTATAAATTCGCTTATGTACAATGGTCCAAGTACCATTCTTGAAAAAAATTGTTTTAACAACACTTGTTACAAGTAAATTCCCAACCCGTTTGATCTTATTTACCAACAAAATGCTATCATAATAACTTTTAGTATTACTATATAATAACTTTTAGTATAACTACATAAAAACTTTTAGTATAACTGTATGATAATGTTAAGTATCATTATATAATAACTTTTAGCATACATAAAATAGACAGTATAGTTATAATACATTTTCAGTATTCTGATGGTAGTTTTATATGTTAAAAACAAGTTATACTTTAATTCTTATATGACCCAAACAAATTTGAAAAAAGACTGACGTACCTACAAGGATTCCAGCACTTACAATCCCCTTTATTTTTATTTTGTCTGATTAGCTCTTTGTGCATACATTCCTTTTCTGACAAAAAGAGGAAATGACATTATTATCATATTGGTTGAGCAACTGCAACTGCTTAAGGATGTTCGCTCCTTTTGTTTTTGAATTGTTGCCAGATATTCGGAATCCTCTGGTTTTATCCATGTAGTGCCAGTAAAAATTTTGCCCACTAACCCCTACTTTTCTTTCCATAATTTGATTACATATAGTTTAAAATGTCATCTTTGAAAATCTTATAAAATCCTTGTTATTTTTTCACCGTTTTTGAAAGAAAAAAGGTACCAATGTTAAATGTATGAAAAATCTAGAGAGAATTATTTCCCGCCAAATTTTCAATGGCTTTTATCTCGAAAACAAGCACACGGACCCTTCATTTTTTTCTGCTTTTTTAGTTTATTTATTTATATACTATCAATTTATAACAGTCTTTTAAAAAGCTTGTTATTTTGAAACCGAGAAGGGAACATCCTTAAATCACTTTCGAGCTTTAATTGTTGTTAGTACATGTACATCATGCCACTCTTTAAGAAGAAAATCATTTTTAAAGTGGATTAATAACATATGTATTTAGGTAAACATGTATCTTTAAAAATGTAACATATCTATTAATACTTCAAATGTTGGGAAATTGATATAGCATTACTATTCAGATCAATATAAATCATTTAATTCATATTTCTTTCTAAAATAACCTCAGACGCATGTATCTTTAAGAAGCTAATGTGCAGGGGTTGCACCAACTTAATATTTGTTTGTTTTGCAGGTCGAGAGCATGCATTTATACATTAATAAAGCCGACAAAGTCTGAATAATAGAAGTGTCTATGAAAGTAGCTGCATGTATTCGAAGGGTTGATTGTGTTGTTTATTGCTTGCGTAACTTCCAGTGAGAAATATTTCATGCATATTCAGTATAGCCAAATATTTAGAAGTATCAATTTTGATGTGCAGAAAAAATTTGCCAAGGAAAAAAATATCCTCGATTATCAGCGCAAAAACGTCAAATTTTGACGTTACTAATTGTGTCTCAATATCGTGTGTAACGTCGTAGCTTTCATTAGTCGAGTAATGCCTTTCCTTGTTGGCTTTATATAGGATTTATACAGTTCATGATGTATAGTGTGGCAAGTAGATAGTGTACCTTTCAGATCAGCTATATTTGTTCTGTGGTAAAGGATGATAATGTTACTTACCATGCCGTCACATCAAATTTTGATTATATTATATACGATTGAAATGTGTATCACTTTTAAGAAAATATATTTTCTTGGATCTATTAATAGAAGAAAGCACCGTATTTATTTTATTTTCAAACGATTTCCTATCTATTACGCATATTTTTTTTTTTTAAGAAATACATAAATGTTATCAATAAAGCAATGCATTATAGGATGTAGAATTGCAAAAATTTCTGAAAATTTTTAATTCTGTCTAGTTTTACACAAATTTAGATATCAATTAATTTTTTTAGGGGTGTTCAAGTTAACAATCTCAGTAGCACATACCTGATTTATTTGTACAAAATTTGTTTACCAAGGGAGATACATCCTTCACATCAGGTGCATGACAATCACATGTATGGAAGATCCAATCATTTGAGCACAAAATCTGGCATAACTGAAAATAATGCTTCGTAGTAAAATTGTACAATAAAATGACAATTCGTAAAACACCTTATAACATAGGTTCGAGATCTACTGTTGAAATTTATTGTTCAACCTATGGCACCAATTTTTTTTTTCTGTTTTAAGTTTTCTATTAATCTATAAAATTTTAGATATGAAAAAAATTGTTTCAGTTTACACATGTAGTATCATGACATTACAACCTTTTGTCTACAATTTCTTTCGTCGTGGTTTTGATTGTCACTTTAGTTTCAACTTACTCTTATTTGTTTATATTATAACATTATTTGGACTGATAAATGGTTTCTGATAAAATAATGTTATATACTCACATATCGTGTATACTTATATCCATATATTCTTGAATAATTACGATCTCCACTACAATTTCCGTATAGTCCACCTAGTCTTTCAATGGTAACCTAAACATAATTTAGTGTACGTAAAGAATTATTAACATTTGAGGTGAAGACACACACATTTTATGACAAACATTGCCATAATATTCTCCAAGACTCGTTATAGTTATTATAGTTATTAACTATTTATCTTACCTCCTATACATTTCTAGGAATATGATTGGTTAAAAGCGTCCGCGTGGAGACCGTGTATATTTCATATTAGGTTAGTAGGGAGGCGGGGTTTATTTCATACACGGTTAGTAGTGGAGTTACGTCCCTTTATATTCCATATTAGGTTAGAAGGTAGGCGGGGCTTATTTCATACGGTTAGTAGTGGAGTTACGTCCCTTTATATTCCATATTAGGTTAGAAGGGATGCGGGGCTTATTTCATACACGGTAAGTAGTGGTGTTGCGTCCCTTTATAAAAACAAAACGGTACTGTGATAAATCTTAAAGGTTTCAACAGACGAAGAAATTGATGATTAAGATTGAAATAAATTCACAAACACATTTAAACCTAACAAGTTGTTATTATTGGCATCTGTTTTTGTAGGATCAATAAAAATAGTATCTTAATGCTAACAGTATTGGAGACTTGCTCATTCTGATAGGTCACTAGTCTAAATTTCACATGTTAAGATAGTCGGTAAGATAAATTCGTTACATAGTGTGCTAGTGACGTAATACGGTATATATGGGGTCAGTAAATTCCACATGGGGATTCGAGCTTCGCTCTCACCCCATATGGAATTTACTGACCCCATATATACCGTATTAGGTCACTAGCACACTATGTAACTAATAATATTCTGATTAGAATATCTTCGTATTCGAAGATACCTTACTTCGACGTTGGATCCAGTTTCTATGTAGCAACATTCTAGCAGCACATACATATGGATTGTATATCCCCTAGATAATACGATCATAATTTACTTGATAGAGGGTTGTTGCGTACAAGGAATCTATTGAACCAAGGGGTTTCCAGGTGGTAATGTTGAAGTTATCCCTTCGAATGTTATACGAACGCCATCACGAGTAGGTTGACAAAGTGGAATATATGTGTCACAGATAACACGGATATGTTCCAAATGTCAAAACCACAATCTCGGCCTCTTTTCCTCGATTGTGATATCACTGCCTGAGTTAGACATTTGCGGAATTGTACTTGAATGAGCAAAACGACAAGTGTCACACGTGGAGCAGAAACTCATTAACATTCCGGAGCACCTAAGATCACTCCTGTTGTTTTGTTTTTGTTTTGTTTTGTTTTGTTTTGTATTGTTTGGGGGGTTGATCAGTCCTTAAGTTTTGTAGATTGATGTTTGTTTTTCATTCGTATTAGTTTAATGGATTTTTCGTGTCCCCTTGGTATACAGAACCTCTTTTCTTACAGCGTCGGACAAGACAACATCCCTACAAGCAGTATTTTTAAATAGACATTTATTCATTTTTATATGTGTATGTTGCGAAAATTCAGCGAAAATGCAAAGGAGATGACGAATCGTTTAGTTTTGACGGACATTAATTTCCCTCCAACTATACATGTACGATCCACATATGAAGAAACAACATGCAAGATATATAAATCAACACTTCATAGAGAAGTGGTAGAATTTGTACAAAATGATATGTGGTTTAAAAGGAAACCAGGATTTAGAAGTTTATTTACTAGTACTTAAATCTCACAAAAGGAATAATGAAAAAAGGAAATAAATCCTTATAAGCAAGTATAATTAATATTCATCAAGTGTCAAAATTTATAAACCAGCAACATGGGTCAAGGGTTTGACAAATGTATAAATAAAAGGTTGTTATTCTTGGTCAAGGGTATCAAATCTATTTGATAGTAAAATTCTTGGAGATAATTTAGAAAATTAATCGATTGTAACAGTTATACCATTACATGTTTTAGTAATCGATTGTAACAGTAATACACCATTACATGTTTTAGTAATCGTTTGTAGCAGTAATGCCATTACATGATTTAGTAATCGACGGTAATACCATTACATGTTTTAGTAATCATTGACACAGAGATATGTCTCGCTTGTCCGCATAAAATTCAGAAAAAGACAATCTGATGGACAGCAACATTGCTTATTAATTCAAAGTCGCTGGACCATAATCTTGTGTGCAAGGCCTAGAAATGGTCGACAAACTGATATGTAATGATAGTAATGCAACTTTATACAAAATATCATTGATCTATCACAAGTAGATCCTATCAAACTAACTTAAGCAGAAAACTGAATTCAGTCACTGGACCATGACCTAGGGGACAGGGCCTTACAATAGTCGACAAAACAGATACGTACTGATAATAATGCAACTTTATACAATATATCATTGATATATCATAAGTATAACCTATCAAATTAACTTAAGCAAAAAACTTAACATTGAAAATTGCTTATTAATTTAAATTCACTGGACCATGTCCAGTAATGCGACTTTCATGCAAAATATCATTGCTCTATCACGAGTAGATCCTATCAAACTAACTTAAGCAGAAAACTTAACATTGAAAATTGCTTATTAATTCAAAGTCACTGGACCATGACTTAGGGGACTGGGCCTCAAAATAGTCATCAAACTGATATGTACTGATAGTAATGCAGCTTCGTATTTAATATCAATGATCTATCACACGTAGTTCCTATCAAACTAACTTAAGCAGAAAACGTAACATTGAAAACTGCTTAGTTAATTCAAAGTTGCTGGACCATGACCTAGGTAGCAAGCTAGGCCTCGAAATAGTCATCAAACTAATATGTATTGATAGTAATGCAACTTTATATCAAATGTGACTTTCGTCGCAGGCGAGACAAAAATCAAATTGTGATCGTGATACCAATTTGATTATTTTTTTGTCATGTTGTGGTGTCACTGAACAATTCAATGGACATAATTTTTGACAGACGAAAAATTTGTAACATAACGTATTTGCAAACAAGTTATGAAGCATCCGTGTTGTACCTTCTGAAATTTAAAGCTTTAAACATATAGTGTACGCCGTCGTCGCCGTCGTCGGATGTAATCCATATGTCTCGCTATATGCGATTTTCGATGCAAGCGAGACAAAAAAATTGTTTAAGACGGCTAAATAATGGCGTTTAACTGTAAAAAAAGTGCAACTATTTCATATTTATTTGGTTTTATTCAAAAGCTATGATAAATGCGCAATGACAAAAAAAAACAGGTCAGCAGTATTGTTTCATTTTAAAACTTGAATGAGCTAGAAAGCTTCAAATTGTGTCTAGCGACTGTTATTTAAATAACACGATTTTATGTTTATCGATATATTACTGTTCTTTTTCCCCTTCTTTAGATAGTTTTACGATTAACGAACGAAGCTTGATTACGTCTCATGTGAAGTCGCATATAACTTCTCCTCAGACATTGTGACGTCGCGGATAGTTTAAGGTGGTAATACCTTGACTAAAATTAATTCGGCTCGTTCAATTTTCATAAAATTTTGACAAAATATTTACTTTGACCCTTTGAAAAAATATAAAAAATTCAAAAACTTGAACCACACTTTACGCGGAAAATTTCATTGGATATATAGCAGTTTGACAATCGTAACTACTCGGCCATTCTCGCTACGCCTACAATAACTTACAATTAATAAAGTTATTGTAGGCGTAGCGAGAATGGCCGAGTAGTTACGATTGAGCAGTTTGACAAACATTAATTTTGATCATTGAGAAGCTTAATATTTCCTTAACAATAGAATGTGATCAAAACGTTCAGTTGATTTTTACAGAGTTACTTCCCGACATGTAGTGTTATGTACCACCTTAAACATATTTTATTGTCCAAAACAGTGACAATATACCCGTACGAAATATTAAGCAGGATTCCTGCCAGACTATAGCAGGAATTCACATGGAATTAGCAGGAAATTTTAAATTCCTGTTAGTTTTAAGACGTACTAGGAAAAACTTCAGTTTTTCTGGCAGGATTTTTCATTTTTCTACAACAACATTCCTGGTATGGGTAACAGGAATAGTGTTTTCCTGTCAGAAAATCTTTCTACCAGGAATTTTTTCTTATCTAAGCAGGATTGTTATCTTGACAGCTATTGGTTTGTATTCAATTATCTTTAACTGGATTCCGGTTTGCCAATAACATTAATTTTGCTGTGTTATACGAAACCAGGTTCCAGTTAACATATTTAAAAGTTGTAGGGTAAAAGATTCAGATTGTGTATAAACAATGCTGCAAAGATTGAATAATTTCCAGGGAAATATTTGAATGTAAGACAGGATTGCTTATGAAGGTATTTAAATTTAATTAAGCTACACTTTTTAAAAAATTTTAGAGGAAGTTTTAATTTTTTTTCTAATTTGCATGATAATCAAATTAATTGAACTAATTAAAAATGGAAATCTTAGTCTTCAATCATATTTTGTCTCATATACATGTATTATAAGTCCATCTGATCTACATTTTTGTTGTATACATAATAATTAATATACCAATACTTCTAAAAAAAATATTTTTTAGATTGAACAAAAAAAAACTTTTACATTTATTTCCATCATAATGAAATTCAAAAACAGATTACAAACCAGGTTTATAACACAACTTTCATATGTGGTTGCTACTTCATGAATTTAAGAGTCAAATATTGCAACAAGAAGTTTTACATGTGTCTTCTTTGTTCTTTGTATCTGAGATTCAAACTTAATGAATGACCCAGATGTGTATATGTGTATAGTAATAATACACCGATGTTTTTAATGTATATTTTTAGATGCCTGCTAGAAAACCAATTTTCCTAGTAGGAATTTATGAAAAAAATCCTACCAGGCATTTTCAAATCAGGAGGAAAATTTGACAAATATCCAGGTAGGAATTTTACTTTCCTACCAAATTATTCCTGCTAATTTGAATATTCCTGGAAGGAATAACATTATTCCTATTAAGAAATCCTGCTAATTTAAATTTTTCGACTGTTTTTCCTGGCGGATTCCTGATACAATTAAGCTGGAATACGCACACTTTTCTGGTAGGAATTCTTAACAAATTCCTACTAGATTCCATGTACATTCCTGTAGGACTGGTTCGTACAGGTAAGATTGGACACAAGATTTCCAACTTAGAACGTCTTCTCCATTACATATGCAAATAATAACTATGATTACCGAACGAAATAAAATACATGTGATTAACATCATAAACAATATCAATACATTGCAATATGGAGACATGAATATTAACAAGAACTGAAACGACGTGCATCATCGATTTCTAAAAGCCGAGTTGACCGTGAATTTATTTATCAAAAACCATCGCTAAAAATGTCTGCTCACGTCTCAAAGCATACAATAATTACTGAGCGACTGGGCAGGGTGATATATGCAAAGGTAAGGTCGATAGATAGAATTGCGTCCTATACTTTTTATCCCTGTTTTATATCTTTTAAAAATACGAAAAAAGTAGCATTATTCATCTCAATTTATAGCAATTCAGGAAAATATGGTGGTAACATAGAAAATAATTAGTTATATGTTGCAAAATCACCAGCCTTGGCTTGATATAATATGCCTTAAATGCATTTTTATCAAGCTTATTCATAAACATTTTTTTTTATTAGATTGTGAATCATATAGGAACTGCATGAGAGAAAACTTTTTTTATAATATGGAAATAAACTTTTCTGTTTAAGATTTATCTGATAAAGAAAAGGTGATTTTTGTACTCAATCAATCAACACCATCACAAGTAAATTGATTGGGGTTCACATTAAAAAGTCATTGGAACTGAGGACAGGGGACTTTGGACTATTTACTGTTATTAAGTGATTGTGTATTATATTTTTACGTAGAAATTCATGTAACAGTAAATTCGGTCCGTAGTAAAATTTGTCCGCCAGACTTTTTTTCCTAGGTATCAGGTCCGTGACCATAATTTTACTAGGAATCTAAGTCCCAGGATAAATTTTTCTAGGAAAATAAGTCCATAGCTAGTAAAATATGTCTGGCACTTATTTTCCTAGGAAAATTTGTTTATATCTGTATTCTCATTTTTTTCTATGAAAAAACTCCCTTTAAAATTTTAATAAAATAATGAAATATTAATTAACTATGAAACAATTTAAAAACATATAAAAATTTTAAACAAATTGTGAATTATTTCTTTCTTTAAGAATGTTTCTATAAAAATAAAGGACCTGGACATGAATTCCTAGGAAAATTAGTCTGGGCACATAAATTTTATTAAAAGATTAATGCATAACTTTTAAACACCATTAAAACATAAAAACTAAATAAAAAATCCATTATTTACATGTAAATTATTTCTTTTATTACAAATTTTCTTATTATATTAAATAAAGGACATGGACGTTTTTAGCTAGGAATATTAATGACCTGGATATGATTCCTAGGAAAATTAATCTGGGCACATACATTTTATTAAAAGATGAATGCACAAGTGTTGAACAACATTAAAACATAAGAATTAAAAATTTCATTGTTTACATGTAAATGCTTTCCTATATTAATGCTTTCTTTTATTACTAATTTTCCTAGTAAAATAAAGGACATTCTTTTTACCTAGGAATATTAATGACATTGACATAAATTCCCAGGAAAATTAATCTGGGGACATAAATTACTGACATCAGACTAAATATACTAGTAAATTCTGTAACCATGGACTTTTTACACTAGTAATATTATTCTGCGCGTACACATTTCACCAAGACTAATTTATCGCTTACATTTACACGTGATCAACTTAAAGGCTCTTTTTGATTGGATGCAGCCAGTTTCAACTGCGACCAATGAAAATTATTACATCGTGGATCCGAAATTATATCTTAGTCCGCCAAGGATTGAGAGGAAGGGACTGGATCGTAACCTTTGGCTGGCGAAGATGTAAACAACTGAATTGAATTGAATTGAATAAAAATTCTAACATTTCTGCCAAACAGACGTAAAATTTATCAAAATAATTACGTTTCTGATCACCCGATATGTAGTGCAGAAAACTGTTTGAGAAATAGTAAGGGATTGTAACCGACTTTTCATATGCTAACATGGACAACAACTTTTTGAAGAGAAATAGTAAGGCATTAACCGACTTTTCATATGCTAACATGGACAACAAAGAGAATTAGTAAGGCATTGTAACCTACTTTTCATATGATAACATGGACAACAGAGAGAAATAGTAAGGCACTGTTACTGACTTTTTATATGAATAAATTGGCAACAATGAGAAATAGTAAGGCATTGTAACCTACTTTTCATATACTAGCATGGATAATTGATTGATTGTTGGTTGCTTAATGTCCCGGCAGTGATGATAACATGAACAATTAGAAATAGTAAGGCATTCTAACGAACTAAGTTTTACAAATGATAACATGAACAACAAAGAGAAATAGTAAGGCATTGTAACTAACTTTTCAAATGATAACATGGACAACAAAGACAAATAGTAAGGCATTGTAACTGACTTTTCTAAAACATGGCCAACAATGAGAAATAGTAAGGCTTGGTAACTGACTTTTCATATGATAAAATAGACAACTATGAGAAATAGTAAGGCATTGTAACTTATTTTTCATATGATAACATGGACAACAAAAAGAGAAATAGTATGGCATTGTAACTTATTTTTCATATGATAACATGGACAACCATGAGAAATAGTCAGGCATTGTAACTTACTTTTCATATGACAACATGGACAACAATGAGAAATAGTAAGGCATTATATCTTATTTTTCATATGATAACATGGACATCAATGAGAAATAGTAAGGCATTGTAACTGACTTTTTACTATGATAACATGGACAACCATGAGAAATAGTGAGGCTTTGTAACTTACTTTTCATATGATGAAATAGACAACCATGAGAAATAGTAAGGCATTGTAACTTATTTTTCATATGATAACATGGACAACAACGAGAAAAAGTAAGGCATTGCAACTTACTTTTCATATGATAACATGGACAACAATGAGAAATAGTAAGGCATTGTAACTTATTTTTCATATGATAACATGGACAACAACGAGAAAAAGTAAGGCATTGCAACTTACTTTTACTATGATAACATGGACAACAATGAGAAATAGTAAGGCATTGTAACTTACTTTTCATATAATAACATTGACAATAGAGAGAAATAGTATGGCCAGAGACATATATACACAGAGATTGGCAACTCCGTGAAATCCCGTTAAAAAACGCTGCCCGGAATGAGATTCTCGTCGATAATTATTCTACAACATGTAGATAAGTCAGGGATGAATAACCTCGATAGCTAATCAAGAAAAGTAATAGGAAAACTTATTTCAGATCAAATAAATTCTTTTTCTAAAAAACTACTTGAAATAATATATTATATAATAATATTTTTTTAATGTATTTGATTGAGAAAATATTTTTTTCTTTTTTTCGGCATTTCTTTTAATTTAAAAAGTAAAATCTGGTAATGATCATGATATTACAAGAAACATTTCTTTGCTAAAGTTTGCTTCTAAATTACACAGTGAAATTATGTGTGTCCGATTTTCCGGTCATTATTTCCTTAGAGTTGTGACTGTGGATTCACAGGTGTGCGATTACGCAAATTTATTGCCCTCCGATCACCTGAATTTTGCCGGAGGTGAAGTTCTAAGTGGATTGTTACTTGGTAATTGTTTTTACAACTAAACAAATTCTGACATTATTTTAACCATGACCAGAACTTTATTTTAACAGAAACACTGGGCTATACTATGAATAGGGTAAACGGACAGAAAGTCACAGGACATAAAGTCACAAATTGGATAGGACAAAAAGTCACAAATAATGTATTGACAATTGTTTGATTATATAAGAGAAAGATCTTCAAATAATATATTTTTTTACATTTATTCATTTTTAAGTTCAGGAAATTGTTCATAAGCCTTGATAAATGAAAAATTATTAAATTTTAATCATGCAAATAATATATTTCTTGGCACCATGAAGCCATTTAAGTGCCAAACCACTTTGACATTTTGTTATCATAACAATTATTTGATCATCATTGATATTTATTGAATAAATTTTTAATTACAAAGTTGCTTCATATATTATAGTTCAATAAAAAATCAAAAAATTATTTTTAAAATTAGTGTTTTCTTGTTCAGAGAAAAATAATCTCAAAACTGAATTGTGACTTTTCGTCTGTGACTTTTTGTCCTGTGACTTACTGTCCTACATTCTACTATAGTATTCAATCAGGAACAAAAATAGTCATTTAACATGTAAAAAAAAAAAAGAAATCAGAAAGAAACTTTTGTATATAAAAAAAATATGTAGCCAGTAGAATTTTGTCTCGTGGAAAACGGATTTAAATGATTACTTTTTGATTGACCTACAATTACATTATTTGTGGAACCTTTGCATGAATTTCCTAAATGAACGTACATTATGTACAGTGTTGTCGAAATCACTATTTTTGCTGTCATGAAATATTGAATATGAATCTGTCATTATTTGTAGTTTTTTATAGACTTAATATCACAGACCCTGATTAAAAACAACGTGTATCATAAGTGCAGTAAAATGCTCTGCTGAACTGTAGAATTTTAATGTTCTGTTTCATAGACCACAGAAGTACTGCAACATCCTTATCTTTACTCTTTCCTATCGGGTAGTGAAACTCGAGTTTGAAATTAGAAAGATTTAAAATTGAAGACAAGTTTTATCTGATCTTTTGTGGGTTTATGTTTCGGTGCAGTGCTATGTGGGCTGTTATTTTCTTTTCATTTGTCATTTTTTTTATCTGTGTTACACGACCTTGTACTTTTTGTATTGCCCCTTGACATCTCCTGCTTCTGTTTAAACCTTTACCACTAATATCTCATCTGGTTTAAATAAAATAGTGTCTCATTCCCGGAATTTGTTATACAGGAATTCATTGCAATATCAGTTTTTTTATAAGCATATAAACTGCTTGGTCTCTTCACACAATTTATGTTTAGGACGAAATGCATCAATAGGTACATACATGTACCAGGTCACCAATATATAAGTACACGTTATATGCTTTTGACCTCCACAAGAATTCTTAAACATTCATAGATGTGCAAAGAATATTTTTGTCGTTGGGTTGTTGTCTCATTGACATATACCTCACATTTCTGAATAGTCATAGCAGCTGTGCCTTTTCAATTTATTGCAGAAAATATTTGCATTAACATTTTTCAAAATAGGCGAGGTGAAACAGTGATCACAGAATGAGGACATGTAAAACTGAAACAACACAACACAACAGATAAATATAAACAAGCACCATTGCTAAAGGACTGAAACAAACATAGATGATGACTAATATGAGCGACTAGTAGTGTACAAGTAGAGTAAACATTTCTTGCTTCTTATTCTACACATTTTGTCATTTCATGTAAACAATTAAATATGTTATTTTCCGAGGAGAGGAAGGAATTTGTGAAACGAAATATTTTGCCTTTAGTACTGTCAAGTTATATATTCACAGGAGTGTTGTTGAATAAATGAACATTTTCCCTTTTTTACATTATGCTACCTTTATGCTACAAAGGTAGCATTTCCATTCTCATGATATACAAAGATATTATAGAGTGGCCTTCCAATGATAGTCATACATGTAAATCATTGTCTCATTGGCAATCATACTACATCATCATATTGTTATACATGTATGTAAAAATTATGTACATGTATACTTTGTAAACGTAAAGAAGACAAATGAAGTTGAACACAAGATATTTATTTTCATTTTTATCCGTATAGTCTCTGCACAACTGCCACTTCTGTTTCAAATTCAATAGATTGAATGCAGAGTCTTGTATTTATTCTTAGTTCAATGATGTCACCATCACTTGCACAAAAATCGCATACACATGTACATCAAGTTTGGCATATGAACTATGATATTTGAACTACAATAATGTGGTGTTTTCACAGTCAGGATAAGCACATGTCATTTTCTCTCTTACAAAACCATTTTTTAGTATCACATTGATAGTAGTACATGTAATCGGTCCACTACATGACTGTGCAGTAACATTTGAAAAAAGTCATCACTAATAGTTGTTCTTGTCTGCCAGGGAATCTTTTTTTTTCAATCAGAAAGGCTAGGGAGTCCTACATTCAGCACATGTATGATATTACATCTCTTGTATGCTGCACTGTTAGGTAAATTTGATCAACATCTTTGTTCTTTTATAACATGCAGGATCCTGTTAAAAAAAAAATGCTGTCAGATACTGAATGTAAATATACATGTATATAAACTTGTAAATGTCATCAAAGTGGTGGAAATAATGAAAAAAACAATTTATATACACAAAACCGGTATGACTTAGGAAAGTAATTCCTGTGATCAATGGTGATGGGTACATTTGTTCTTTAAAGATGGACAATTTTATAAACTGTAGCCATGGACAGGTGCCTGTCTTTATATTGAAGAGAATGAAAATGGCTGACAGCTTGAATGGTAATTTTTAATTGTAAATTGCATCAAAGCTGGTGAAAATATGGAAAAAACAACTGTTATACACAAATCCAGTATGTCATAAGAAAGTAATTCATGTGCTGGGAATAATTATTCTCTAAAGATGGAAAAGTTTATTGACTGTAGACATGGACAGGGAACTGTCTTTATATTGAAGAGAATGAAAATGGCCGACAGCTTGAATGGTCATTTTTAATTGTAAATTGCATCAAAGCTGGTGAAAATATGGAAAAAACAACTGTTATATACAAATCCAGTATGTCATAAGAAAGTAATTCATGTGCTGGGAATAATTATTCTCTAAAGATGGAAAAGTTTATTGACTGTAGACATGGACAGGGGCCTGTCTTTATATTTTAAAAATTGAACGTGGCCGACAGCGAGAATACTGAATTTTAATTGTAAATTGCATCAAAGTGGGTGATTTAATGAAAAATTCAACATATTTACACAAAACCAGTATATCTTGGGAAAAGTGATTCATCTCATAAATGGTTTTATTCCTTTTCGAATGAAAAGGTTTTAATAAAAAATACGTCCGTGTAAAAAATTTTCATAACGTCCAGTCGGCCAAGCTTTCCCCTTATTATTGACCACAATAAAACGTTAATCGTCACAATATTTTAACTAACAATTACTACAAACTGAATAAAACAAGGTAAATAATTTACGAAATTGAAATATATACTTACATTATGCTGTTTTGAAAAGCTTGATGTAAAATAAAAATCGAAGCGGTGGTGAACTTGTCATGATCAGATGCAAAATGGCGATCTCGTTAAAGTCTCGTGTGACGCGTGTTTTTAATTGGATTTCGCTGACCACTGTTACAGTTGCCAATCTCTGTGTATATATGTCTCTGGTATGGCATTGTAATTGACTTTTAATATGAATACAGAATGCAACTAATCGTCGGACCTGTCGGCCCGAGGGGGCAGAAATTGAGCTTTGCCTTGTTGAAAATTTATTAATGAAAGTTAGTTAGTATGTTTGCTGTAGATCATATGATTCAAATATCAATGCTTTGTAGGTCAACTTTCGCGGTAAAAAATGGGGATACATGAGATTGGGGAGAGAAACGGCAGTTTTCATTCTTTCTGTAACCGAACTGTATTGCGAATCTTCTTCCAATAAAGGAGCATCTCAATTTAAGAGTAATTATCCACCAAAATAAAAGTTAATGTATCTGAACACTTAAAATGTGACATTTATTATGTGAAAAGTAGTCTTCCATTAAAACCAAATTTTGTTTACCAACATAAAGGTAAAAAAATAATAAAATTTTCAAATGTTGCTTTTTGAAGTTTAAACATATTTATTCATGCAATTTACAAATATATCAAAATATACAAGGATAACAAAAAGTAAGATCTGGAAACAAGCTGCACACAGCTTATATCAATCTGATTGATTTTTTGTAAGTACATGTAAGCCTGTGATGAGAGTTGTAACTGGGAACTTTAAAGAGGGAAATTTAAAACTGAATTGACTTTTCAGTCCTCACTTTCCTGAGAAAGTTGTAATCAATTAAAAATCTTAGAGAACTGTCAAAAAAAATGGAGAATGGCCCTAGCCTGCAGTTCAGTGTTACACAATAAATAAAATTAAAAATATATTGTAGTAACTATTAAATAAAAGAACTCAATTGAATTTTAGATATTTTCTAAAAACAATCCACTAAAGCAGCTGTCACTGTAAAGACATCCTATCTTCGTTCTCTTACTGTATAAAAAGCTGATATAAAAAATGTAGGTCTGGCAAAAAATTGATGGGTCTGACAAAACTTGCTACCCTGTAGGCCCCAATGTCTGACAGAAAAAAAAAACTGTTTGCATCTCTGTGAATAAATTGGCAACAATGAGAAATAGTAAGGAATTGTAACCTACTTTTCAAAATCATCATATATCTTACCATGCGTAAGCCTATCTGTGTTTCACTTGCTGATGGTACAAAAATACCTTCCTCGTCTGGAAATGGGAAGGTACCAATGTCATGGACCTGAACTCGCGCCCCGAACCCTTCACTGATCTGTTTGAGATATTCATTTCTGTCCATGTATAGAATTAACGAAAGTCCTACAATATATATATTTATTTTTCAATATTTTGGTTTTGAAATGTGAAATATATATTTGTTGAAGGAAATAATTTACAAATGTAATAACATGAGACCCATGATAAATTTTAGTGAAATTTAACACTCAAAACTTTCTGTATTTTCTTTTTGTTTACCAGGAACATGGTTTTATTACAACACATCTCTTTCAAATACATTGCCCTGTGATTTAAAGTTTTAACTTTTGAATGTGATAAAAATTATAATATAAAATTCTGGATTTTTTAAATTGTATTCAGTAGATGCAACAATAAACAAACTTAAATAGTTTACCATTTGATGGTCCTGCTTTAGTAATCTTCATATCTCCTGTTTGAAGTGTGAAACAATTCCCATAAATGTGATGCGGTAGTACCGTGAAGTTACTGTCATAAAGTGTCATAAAGAAATTTATAATTTGCAGATAGAAATATAAAACATTCACTCTTTTCAAGATTAAGAACTTAAATAACTGGGCGCTCTAAACGGAACTGGTGTACACAAGGATATTATGTATTGAAGATTATGGATTATTGAAATCCAGTTAGTGGTTTAGGAGTTTTGTGGATACAAATAAGACAATACAAAGAGGTAGTTTAAAAAATTCACAAACTGAAGAACAGTGACAATATCATGGTAAAATAGAGCAGAAAATGAAATCAACATTCAAAACAACATTTTTTTAAAAGATCAAACATTTCAGCACATGACCCGTAGCAAAACATTAGGGGAAAACTCATCTGATGTCTTTACACTAAATCCATTGGCATTTCGATGCCTTTTATAGCTTCTATGCGGTATGGGTTACACGCATTGTTGAAAGCCTTACGGTTCTTTGTCCTTTGGTATTTGTTGAAGAGTTATCTCATTGGCAATCACACCACATATTATTTTTATACGCCCGTTGTCGGGACGTATTATGGTTAACCGTTATCCGTCTGTCCCTCCGTCGTCAACATGTCGGACAATAACTCGAAAACGCTTTAAGCAATTTTCCTGAAAATTTGGTGACTGGCTTATATTTTTTAAAATAAGCTCGAAATTATAGATTGGCTAGTTGATAGATATGAAATGTCATTATCATTATAATAAAAAAAACATTGATGAAAACATAATTCAGGAATTTTTGTTGCTATATATCCCCATATTTGTTTTTCGTTTATTGTGTTGTACATATATTTAGTTAAGTCTTCTCATTTTAATTGTTTTGCATTTGTCATGTCGGGCGGCCTTTAATAGCTTGCTATGCGGTATGAGATTTGCTCCTTATTGAAGGCCGTACGGTGACCTGTCTCAAATGCAACTATACCATACCACATCTTTGTTTTTTTATATCATGTGCTCTTGAAAGGTTAACAAATGAAAATGGGGTGACTAATCTCTTCTTTAGATATTGCAAACCCGTTAAAATTTTGCTACCAGGATTGATTGATTGATTGTTGGTTGCTACCAGGGACCTCAAGCATTATTTGGAACAAATAAAAGGAATAGGAGTTACAAAATGACAACAAATACAGGTACTAAGATTTTATAATTTTTTTTATTGAACTCTAATCATCGCTTTTGGAGAAATTGAAAATGCAATTTACGAAAGGAGAACGGACGGAAATATCATAAACATCATAGTCGTATTAACAACTATTTATTCACAGATAAGCCACACACCAATCATGTTTTCCCAGACTTTAATTTCAATCAGTATACATGCAATAGATTTGTTGTAATGATGTAATAAACAGTATGAGAAAAGCATGGCCTTATTCGGTGCAACGATATAAGTATCAACAGGATGCAGGCTAAAAAGGGTTCGTGTGTTTTTATTATATTTTGTTATATTGCTTATTTATTTTTAGTTCACCTCTTGTTATCTTTTTAGTTTTCCTCCAAGCTGTGAAAAATTCAATAAGTATCACACTTAATTTCACTCACGAGAAATAATTTAATTTGTATAAATATATGCGGAATGGGTACGACTCTTGTTGTAAATTAAACCCAAGGGAGAATATCACGTACACGCACTCTACACGTAATAGAACTGGGACCTTAAGGTAAACACATTGATAGATAATATTACTGATCATAACGAATTCATAGAATGTCTAAATACATATACTAACGTAGATACAGGATAAATAATAAGGGTAAGTCTCACCTTGCAAAACATTTAAATTTTCCAACAGTACATGATATCAGCATGTCTTCTATTTGATGTCCCAGTTCTATTTTGGTTTCCCTGTAAAGGAAATTTTAATATATTACTAAGAATTCAAATCAAGTCCTTGAATTTGTGACTGATGACTGTAATCGGACATGACGAAATATGCTTAAAACCATCGTTATACTTATGCTAAGTCATCTTGTAAACTAGATTCTACTGCATGAATCGGTTTAAAAAAAAAATATGAATAATTTTTTAAAAATCATAAGTTTTTTTTCTAAGTTTTTTTTAAATGATTAAGATGAATTATAAACGATGTTGGGTATGATTAATAAGGACAGAGGTACCAAGTTGATTAATCTTTTATATTTAAATGCATCAAGTTAAAATAATTAAATTACAAGGTAGAAAATTCGGGTGATTATAGATGAACTTCTGATTACAGAACTTATTCTTTTCACAAGTAATTATAATTGCTCCTGCTATCTTCTCTCTCCTTTTTCAACACCGTAGATTTATTACAGCCCTCCATTAGTAAAACAAAGATTTAGCTCACTTGCAAGAACGTAGGATTATATATCCATGGATCTCGGGATCGATCCCCATGTGGTCAATTTAGTACCGAAACATTAACGGTCTTTTGTCACATTTTGGCTCTCTAACTGAAAATACCTTCTGTGGTTAAACAGATTAATTGGAATTAGGTAGGTCGTGATGGTCATCATCGCCATTAAGGTATCATATTCTTGATGTAGAGGGAGTATAACGGTTTTTCACTTGACCTAGCTACGACATAGAAACCACTCTACCACATAAGCTTGTATTGGATGAGACCAACTGTCGTTGCGTTTTAACTTGGTGGTGGGTACGCCAGGCAGTGTTGATATCCTTTATACCAGTATCCTGAACAATTGATTATAGGCGAAATTATACTGGTTTCTGCACCGATTATATTCACTGTAAATTATTCCTGCACATGCACACAGTTGCTTACAGTAACAGTTGCTAATCCCTGCTACACTACAAAAGTAGTGGTACTCCAGATAGTGGAGGAAAGAATAAAGAAGAAAAAGCGGCATGTGAAAACTCATTTAGATTAGTTGATGTATCGGTCATATGCTTACTGAGCCAGGAACCCGCTGGTAAAGTAAAACAGTTGTTTTGTTTTAATTTATTTTAGTATAACTTCATTTTTTCTGTTTTTCTATTTTGTTTGTTCGGGTAATCAGTAACTCTCTTTTCAAATGTACGGGGGAATTAACTTCTGATTTCTGTGTTAGGTGTATTTTGGTTCTTTTAAAGTTTTGTTTTTTTGTTTTAATCGATTTTGGTGTTGCTTCTTATTATTCTACTATTAATTCTAGTTGGTCAGAAGTATTTACAGCTTATAAAGGGATCACTTTTAAAGTCGACATCAGAAGAAAATCATATGTCATCTGGATGTTGTTCTAGGTGTTCAATTTGCTACATCATTCTAGTCCCAAAAATATCATCAATTCAACATACTCTAAATGGGATTTGACACGGAAGCTAACCTTTTTTCTTTTTTATATAACCTTCTAAACTCTTCTAATTTCCAAATTCTATCGTCTACTATTTCTCCAAAGTCATAATCAATATCATATATGTCATAATGGGCATCAACGTAATCACCGTAGCCAACCTAAAATATAGTAGAATGTAATAAACTGTTGACAGAAAGGTATATCTCGCTTGTATGTCATTATGAAAGAAAAATGCAAATGATGATATAATAAACTGTTGACACAGATATGTCTCGCCTTTTTGAAATTTTGGTAGTATAATGCAAATATTGAATCTAAATGGCAATATTTAAACATGTAAACTATGCAAAACATTCAAAGTCAATTGTAACCATGACTTAATATGCATGACTAAAAAACTTCTATGGAAGAAAAATACCAATGCTTATAAAATTGCATATCAAATACCATTAACTTATCATAAGAGGTGCCATTTTCACTAATCAAAACACACACTTTAACTTGTAAACAATGTAAAAGTTTCAAAGTTAATGAACAAATTATGATGAGGGGATGGGGCCATATAATCTCCATGGAAAAGAGATTTGCAAATGCATACCGAATATCACTGACTTAATATTAGCGATTCCTCTCAAACTTTAATATGTTAACTATGTTAAACATTCAAAGTCAATAGACCATGACTGAGGGGTCGGAGCCAAATAATCTCCATGGAAATGAGATGTGCCAATGCTAATGCATCTACATACCAAATACCGTTGACAAAACCATGGGAAATTTAACATTGACTACTAACCATGAAATGGAGTCAAGGTCTGATGACACCTGATAGACAGACATGTACATCTTACAATCATTTCTTACACCAAAGACAGTTGACATATTGCGTATAGTATCTTAGAAGAGGACCAAACTACTGAAACTTAACATTGACCAATGAACCATGAAAATGATATCAAGGACAGATGATTCCTGCCAGATAGACATGTACACCTAACAACCATTCCATACACCAAACACTAAAGTTAACCTTTCGGAGCACCTGAGATCAACCCAATTTTTTGGTGGAGTTCGTGTTGCTCAGTCTTTGGTTTTCTGTGTTGTGTTTTGTGTACTGTTTGTCTTTTTCAGCCATGACGTTGTCAGTTTATTTTCGACTTATGAGTTTGAATGTCGTTTTGGTATTCTTCGCCTCTCTTTTAAGTTGATATGTTGCTTATAGTATTAGAAAATTCAGACCATACCACAAAAAATCCTAACTTTGACCAATGAACCGTGAAAATAAGGTCAAAATCAGATGAAACCTGCCAGACTGACACGTACACCATACAATTATGTCATACACCACAAATAGTTGACCTACTGCATCTAAGGAATGGACCTTATCACGTAAAACCTGATCACTGATCCATGAAATGAGAGCAAGGTTAGGTGAACCCTGTCTGGTGGACATGTAGACCTTGCAAGGAACGCATGTACCAAAACACCGTTATCCTATAATAACTCCATTTTGCAGTAAGTGAACAATTCACATGACAAAAAAAAAGATTTCAAGCAGTTGCTGAAAAATGAAAATGAGGTCAAGGACACAGACATTTTGCAGGCGTAACATAAGGCATCTGTATACAAGGTATGCAGCCTCCAGGTCTTCCACCCTCTGAAATATAAATCTCAATACAAATAGCTTACGCCAGCCGGATTGTAATCTCTATGTCTCGCATTCTGCAACTTTCGTTGAAAACGATACAAAACTACGTTTTTTACGGAAATTATCACACCATTTTTTAAAGGTACATATGTCTGCCAAAACACTGCACTTTTTTTTTTACATCGTCCGCATATGTAGAAACTACCTGACAGCTGGGTTTACACCATTCGTACTTAAAATTCACAAACTAGTATGTCAACATGCTTTCCTAATAAGTGTAATACATTAAAGAATAATAATAACAAACAATAGCAAGCAACTTATAAGAACCGTTACACATGGTCTAGATAGTCTGAACATCCACTTAACGATTATTGCAGCCATATTGAATAGGGGCAGATTTTTTGGATAGAGGTGGAAATAGTATGAAAGTACGGGAAATCCTATGCATGTTTCCAAGCAACTGTTCTGTTTCAATGATGTTTTCTCGTATTTTTCAAACAATTTTACCTCCGTTATGAAAATCTGCCCCCTATTCAACACTGTTGCAATAACCATGAAAGGGCATATTGCAAGGTATAGTGACGATATGTTGTTGGGTTAAACCAAGTTTCGACAATATAAACCATATCCACGTTGTAAAAGCAAAGTACACAATAAAAAATCTTCACGGTCAAGTTACCAAGATAAATTGATAGATGGCAGGTTACAGTAAATTGTAAAAATAATAAAACTATGTTTTTGAAGTACAAGTAATACTAGGAATCATCTTAATCATTCTTTTGATTATAATGGTGAGAAATTAGAGCAAGTGCAAAAGTTAAACTTTCTTGGTAATATCATTAGTCAGATTGGAAATATTATTCATTTTGCACAAGAATTAGCCGAAACATCTATGAAAGTTATGTATGTTATGTATTCTATAAAAACACATTGCAATTCAATTTTATCCAACACATGTAACTTTGTCAAACCAATTATTTAACTCACTAGTTAGACCACATAAAGTTTCAATAAGAGGATATATGATAACTGAAAAATAGACCAAAGCAAAAAACTTGTAAACCATCAAAATGCGGTCAAGGTCAGATGATATCTGCCATACAGACATATATACCTTTCAATCATTCCATAAACCGAATAAAGTTGACCTATTGCTTATAGTACTTGAAAAACAGTCCAAAACACAAAAACTTAACATTGACCAATGAACCATGAAAATGAGGTCAAGGTCAGATGAAACCTACCAGACTGACATGTGCCCATTACAGTCATTCCATACACCGAATATAGTTGACCTCTTGCTTATAGTACTTCAAAAACAGACCAAAACACAAAAACTGAACATTGACTAATGAACCATGAAAATGAGGTCAAGGTCAGATGAAACATGCCAGACTGACATGTACTCCTTACAATCATTCCATAAACCACATATAGTTGACCTGCTGCTTGTAGTATCTGAGAAACGGACCTAATCACATAACTTTAATCTTGATCACTGATCCATGAATTGAGATCGAGGTCAGGTTAACCCCGTCTGACGGATATGTAGACATTGCAAGGAACACATATACCAAATATAGTTATCCTATTACTCATAATAAGTGAGAAATTCACATGACAAAAAAACTGTAATTTTTTTTCAAGCAGTCACTAAACCATGAAAATGAGGTCAAGGACAATGGGCATATGACAGACGGAAACTTCGTAACATAAGGTATCTGCATACAAGGTATGAAACATCCGGGTCTTCTACCTTCTGAAATATAAAGCTTTATACAAATAGTTTACGCCGCCGCCGGATAGTAATACCTATGTATCGCATACTGCGACTTTCATCGCAGGCGAGACAAAAACCCTCCCTCCCACCTCTTGACTTGAAAATGTGAGTATTTTGGCGATATACTGCTGCTGTTTTGATTTTTTTCCGCCAGGTTTTTAAGGACATATATTAATTCCGTGTACCCAATGTTGTATGATGATTCGTTATGGCTCACCAAGTGTAGAAAGTCCAAGATGACTCAAGAAGAGACTTAATTAGCAATATTCCTTAAAAATTCTTATCGTTATTCTATAATTGAACTTTCTACACATGAACTAATGTACAAAATATTGAAATATTTTGACGCAGAAGCGTTGGATCAATGAAAATTTTCATTCTCTTAAAATTCGACTAATGTTTTGAAGGACCATCTGAAGAAGATTGGCGGGAAAGCGACACAACGCCAACAATCTTACACCATGTTCACATAATGGACTATAATATCCGTCACTGAGCTTCTGTTCCCAGAGCCAGTATTCTTAAAGTCAATGTCAGTATTCATAAATGGACAGTAATGATCGATAAAGTGCTCTTTTTGTACAGATGATTCTAATTAATTGATCATTCTTGATCCATGCTAATGTTATAATTGATCAATCGTGATCCATGCTAAGGTTTTAATTGATCAATCGTGATCCATTCTAATGTTATAACTGATCAACAGTGATCCACTCTAATGTGTTAGTTTTGATCATTTGTGATTCATGATCATGCTAATGTTTCATCTTTATTTATGATAATGTTTGATAAATTTGTGAGCCGTGGCCTTTATTTTGCCAATTGAAATAATAATTCATTTATATCTCTGGTATTTATTCAAGCATGAATCTTAAGTTAAATCTCTATTTTGATTAGCAATTTTTCAAAAAGTCACTTATGATGTTTGATTCATATTTTGAGCTGTTTTCTACAGATACAAGCCATAATTCTCAAATATTAAATTTGATATAAAATGAGTTATGCGCCTGTATGTGAAAGTTTCATCAAATGTTAAAGCCAATGTTTGAATACACAATTGGATAGACCGAGTGGTTACGCACATTGGTTAAGAGAAACAAGTATAATGTGTTATCTAGAATCCAACCCCTTCTTCGCACAATTAATAAGGCATAGATGAAGCTACGCCATGAAAATGGTGCATGTTGTTGGACAGTGTTTTAGTCATCGTTGTTATGGTAACAACTTTTCTATGAAAAGAAGACAAACCTTTATTGTGGTACAATGTATAATTAAATGACAGAGAATTATCTTTAGAAAATAGCGCATAAACAATAAATAATACTTCAACTGATTTGTTTTAACTTACTAGGACTTTTAGTATTTTTGCGAAATATAGATATTTAAAACAAAATATGGCCTTTTTCAACTGATCTTTATGAGGGTGGTAAAGGGTTATTTTCGTGCAACGTGTTTTGCCAATTTTTTCACGTGCAGCCGTGAAAAGGATGCGTTATTCACCGTGTTTCGTGAAATCGGTAAAAAGATCAACGTGCAAGAAATTTTTAATTGTTCGTTCATCGTGAAATGGCAATTTTATTTTGCGTTCTTTATGATTTGTTCTTAACGTTGTGCTGTCCCATGTTGAGCGCTCACAAACATGTTTAACCCCGTCACATTCTGTATGTGCCTGTCCCGAGTCAGGAGCCTGTAGTTTAGTGGTTGTCGTTGGTTCATGTCTGTCATGTTTGTTTTTCGTAAATTGTTTTGTTATAGATTAGGCCGTTAGTTTTCCCCATTGAATTGTTTCATATTTTTCATGTCGGGGCCTTTTATAGCCGACTATACGGTATGCGTTTTCTCATTGTTAAAGGCCTTAAGGTTGCCTATAATTGCTTACATCCACTTTATTTGAACTTTGGTGGATAGTTATCTCATTAGCAATCATACCACATCTCCTTATTTTTATATAGGGTTATATCTTCACGAAAAAGTCCAGAGGTATATGTGAACATCATGTATAATCAACAATGTGCAAGTCAGTAGCATAGTTGATAAAATATGAAAAATCTACAATAAGCTTTTGAATGTAACTTTTGTGGCAAGCACTTAGCATGTTTATAAATACAGATTATAAAAAAATAATTATAAGGAGGATAACAGGTTGCTATAGGAAATTTTCTTATATTATAAATTGTTAACCATCATAAGCATAAAATAGAAAAGAAATATGGGGTATCCATCCATGACACAAAATCAGTTTGTGCACAGCAAAAACACAAAGTTCGTTTTAGTGTTTACGTTATGTGTATTCCCAAAAAGTTTTTTGGTGTTCACTTTGCAGTGGCAATCACTGAATCCTAACAATTTTTCGTTAAAATTGAATAAAAGAAAAAAAAAATAGAAAATCAAGAATTTCAAATATTTGTTACGCCTACAGGGCAAGTAGGATATGTAAGTTAACAGAAGTTAAAGTTCTTGTCTCGAGAGATATATAATACTTTGAATCACTACATACCCGTTAAAACACAGTAAGAACACGCAAACAAAACTTCTACGATCACACAACTTTATGGGAGAAGGAAAATATGAAGGGAAAAGTCAACTACGCGCAAAAAAGTGTTATTGTTTCAGCTACATGCACTTATAACTTAGCAAGGGACCCTGAACCAACAGGGTAGGTAAGCTATGTCAGTTAGAAGGAAATCGAAGGCATTTGGTGGATAACGCATTGTGCCATTTGGTTGGAGAAATATCAACAACAGTCAGCGGATAACAAAGATGGTTGGAGTAATATCAACAACAGTCAGCGGATAACACAGATGACTGAAGTAATATCAACGACAGTTAGTGGAAAACAAAGATGGTTGGAGTAATATCAACAACAGTCAGCGGATAACACAGATGACTGAAGTAATATCAACGACAGTTAGTGGAAAACGCAGATGGTTTGAGTAATATGAACAATCAGTGGATAACGCAGATGTTTGGAGTTATATCAACGACAGTTGGTTGATAACGGAGATGGTTGGAGTAATATTAACGACAGTTGGTTCAACCGTTGATAACGCAGATGGTTGGAGTAATATCAACGACATTTTGGTTGATAACGCAGATGTTTGGAGTAATATTAACGACAGTTGGTGACTATCGCAGATGGTTGTAGTAATATCAACGACAGTTGGTTGATAACGCAGATGATTGGAGTAATATCAACGACAGTTGGTTAATAACGCAGATGGTTTGAGTAATATTAACGACAGTTGGTTGATAACGCAGATGGTTGAAGTTATATTAACGACAGTTTGTGAATAACGCAGATGGTTGGAGGAATATCATCGACAGTTGTTGGATAACGCAGCCAGATATTTGGAGTAACTTCAACGATTGTTGGTTGATAATGCAGAATTGTTTTGAGTAATATCAACGACAGTCTGGTGAAAACACAGATGGTTGGTCGAAATCATATCAACGACAGTTGGAAGACTTCACAATGATGTCGTTTAATATTGAAGACAACTGGGTGGACGGTCAGAGTTGACAACGACGATTGAAGGAACAGTTTACTGAAGTCGGGATTATAAAGACTGTTTGAGTTTTTAGGTCGAAAAAATGCAATCTTAAAGTGTTTAGAATGTGAATCATATATGCCAAACTGTAATTTTTTTATTAAAAATATTATGAACTGTATTTGTTGACACAAGACTTTTACAGAGGATGTTGTTGAGCTTTGAATAAATAATAAACTTATGTCTTTACCATGCCGTTAGGCATTTTTACCGATTGAAACAAACATATAAGATTACATTTCTTTAAGAGGAAAATATTTGTTACAATATGATTGGCTTTGGTTTTTACCTATTTAGATTTCAGTTTGATACCAGGGTCTGTCAGTGGTATTCTTTGGGTCTTTAAAGTACAATAGCTCTCAGACTGTCATACAAGTAATTAATCCTTCTTTTGGTCAGTGATATAGTTATTTGATCATCATGTGTCAAATGAATATCTTATACACAATATTCATGATGGATTGTCTAGCCTTCTTTTACTATTTCGAAAGTTATGATTGACAATTTTATGGCTATTTTGATAAATGCATTTTTTTTGCATTATACACCAGGGTATTATGAAAGAAAACTTATTTTTCTATTTGGAAAATTGGAAATATCATAGGCTGGAGTCGTCTTGTTAATATGTAACAATACTTGATCCACAGGGGCGCGTATCATAGAATGTTTTTGGGGCGGAAATATATGCCAGTGGACTGGTATACATGCGTTCTACATTGTGTTTATGGCGGAAATATATATATATGCCAGTCGACTGGTATGCGTTCTACATTGTGTTAATAGCGCTATAAACACAATGTAGAACGCATACCAGTCGACTGGCATATATTTCCGCCCTAAAAACATCTATGATACGCGTCCTGTGCTTGATTTGAAACACAGATTAGTACAAACAACTCTCTATATTGGCACATGACTTAAGTTGGTGGTGACTAATACACTTTGACCTTTATTTAGACTAAATCACAATGTTAACTGTGAAAAAGTCTATTCATCAGTCAAATCAAAAACAATTTTCATATTTTTACTCTGGATAATGTCTTTTGGTTATATTATTAGTTACTAATACGATATATATATGGGGTCAGTAAATTCCATATAGGGTGAGAGCGAAGCTCGAATCCCCATATGGAATTAAATGACCCCATATATATCGCATTAGGTCACTAGCACACCGTGTAACGAATTTATCTTACAGACTACCTTCACGTGTGGTATTTAGACTAGCGGCATATCAAAGTGATTAAGTCTTCAATACTTAGTATTAAGAACCTACTTCCATTTGTCTATACAAAAAACAAATGCCAACAATGACAACTTGTTAGCTTTAAATTTGTTTTATGAATTTATTTCAATCGTTCATTATCAATTTCTTCGTCTTTTGAAATCTTTCAGATTTCTTTTTTGTTTTGAAAGGGAAGTAACTCCTTACTAACCCCCTATTTTTTAGGACACCCTATATCAAATATATGTAGTCACCACGGGTAGTCCTTTAACCAATCATATCCCCAGAAATCTGTAGGAGGTAAGATAACAATGATTCTGTCCAAATTACATAGAATTATAAGACGGTTTGGGTAACGTTGAGTTATATATAAAGCACGCCTTTTACGAATTAACGTATTTAATTCACGAAAAGCGTAGCTTTTGAGTGGATTAAATATGTTGAGAGTAAGGCGTGGCTATATATGATTTGTAACATTAATGGGCGATGACACATGTCAAAATTAAAGGTTTAACTTAACGGTACTTTTCATGAATTAAATATGTCAATCAAATAGTGGCGCTTTCTTTGACAAAACGTCTCTTATCTCGTGGATCGGATTTGCTAGTAAGATATTAATGATAAGAGCGATTTATGTGTTATTGAAGAAACCCCCTCCCCTGAGCGAAAATTCTTGAGGGGATAGATGCAAAATCTTGTTAGATGTATTATACCATACGGTCCGCTTTCAAAACCAATAGGATGTGTAGTTTTAGAAGAGGTAAAAGAAGGGAACGATTTTTAAAATTATTGTGAAGGTATTCTGCCTTTCCCAACACCATGAAAATGATCGATTAATAGACATTATAGATAGGTTATTGATTGCGTAAGTTCCAGAGTTAATATTTTTTTAAGCATGCTCAATTCCCGGAGATATACCTTTAAAATGTTGAGGAAATTAAACGACTAATATCCAGTGACAATTTTTTGGATTTTGACACGATAAAAACAAGTATCCACCAATTAATCTATATCGCCTCTTCGTTTATAGACCACGTTATTCCTTTTTGTAGCTCTCCTCGGGCATTCATTTGTTTCAAGAATAGGGAACCATTTTAATTTAGGGTCAGGTTTACAAGTTTGGCTAGCATTAGGGTAGGTCCCCCACCCCCTTTTCCCGATTTTTTTATATAACTAACTAACTAACTAATTTTATTCAGTATAAAATCCAGTACAAAAGGATCATCGCTGAAATACATGAAACCATAGAAAAAAATAAAACAAAAAGAGACAGCAATTGTGTGACGTATAGCAAACAATAGACAAAACACCCATGCACATCAATATTATGCAATTATTCCCGCTGATGAATTTCTTATCATAATACATTTGTCTATATATAAAAGAAATATGTTGAGAACATCAGTCTCCGAACAGTTCATTAAATATCTAAATTTATCAAAATTATCTAAATAACAAAAACATGGTATAATATTAACAACGTCATCATTAAACTTTTCCTCTCGTCTTGATAGAGGTTATATTCACATATAAAATGAAACTCATCTTCAATTTTGTTATCAATACAATGTTTACATACTCTTTGAACCAAAGGTGTATTATTATATCTGCCTTTTTCGATGTGTAAACTGTGGTTAGAAATTCTTAATTTACATAACTGTCTAATATATTGTTTTGAGATATTCAACTTTGTATAAGTCTCAGGTTTATATTCCTTTTTTAACTTGTAATATGTACGTAATTTGTTTTGGTTTTCACCTGACAAACATGAGAAAAAAATATTTTCCATATCTTTCTTGTAATCTCTTTTTCACTGTAGACATGAGTTTTCCTTATGACAGAGTTCCTTTATTATTCCAGACATGGTCAAAACCAATGAATTTTAGAAACTGAAAAATGTTTTTGTTGAAGGTACATAGAAAGACTTATATGCTTATTTTGAAAAATTCAAAAGAGGGTCTTTATACAAATATAGCCAGTATTTAAGAGACTGCAAGATAACAAATATAGAAATTGGATAACGACCAAGTTCTGCCATACTGGCAATATTAGAAGCATATTTAGTGGCACCAAGTACAAATTTACAATATCGAATGTGAACCTTTTCAGGTGCAAAATTTAAAAAAAGTTTTTTTCTAAATCGAGATGTAAAAACCATTCAGTTAACGCTCTCCTCTAAAAATAACCGAAGTTAACTCATTCAAAGATTGCCTTCTTTACTAACCATTGATTTTATGTTGATAGTCCTAAATACAAAGCTTTCCTACAAGTAACACATAAACTTGACATGATCCAAGAAAATGAGGTCAAGGTCAGATAAACCAAACGAGAAATACATGTACACCTTATAATCATTCAATAAACCAAACATAGTTGACCTATTGCTTATTGTTTCTAAGAAACAATCTTTAACAAGAAAACTTAACATTGACCAATGAACCATGAAAATGAGGTCAAGGTCAGATGAACCATGCCAGACAGACATGTACACCTTACAATCAATTTAGGCATTAAATATAGTTGACATATTGCTTATAGTATCTAAGAAACAAACTTAACCATGAAAAATTAACATTGACCAATGAACCATAAAATGAGGTCAAGGTCAGATGATACCTGCCAGACAGACATATACACCTTACAAGCCTTCCATACATCAAATATAGTTGATATATTGCTTATAGTTGAAGAAAAACAGACCAAAACACAAAAACTTAACACTGAGAAATGAACCGTGAAAATGAGGTCAAGGTCAAATAAAACCTGTGAGACTGACATGTACATCATAAAATATTTCCATACACCATTTATAGTTGACCTTTTATCCATGGTACGCGATACTATCAAACGAATTAAATGTTTAGGTAAATTATAGTTTGCATTTTAATCAAGGAAAATAATGACCTTACACAGGTCATTATTTTCTGCCTTGGAGCAAATTTCATTGAAACTTGGTATCGTCCGGGTTGATTCTTCAAAAGAAAGACCTGACGATCTGAAAGAAAATAACTCCACATAGGTATATAATGAGAAATAGTTTTTTTTGGTTTAAGTCGGGAAAAAAATGTTTGTCACGAGAAAGAAAAAACAAGCCCCCTATAAAAAGAACGGTCAGTACCTAAAATATAATTCAATAAAAAATTTCAGAAAGGGATTGGCGATTTACAATATTTAGTTCTTTTGTATGACGTTTAACATCCAAACTACTATTACGGCAGACTATAAATGTTTTGTAACCAAATAGTCACACATAAAAGAAAAAAAAAATACAACTTTTTATTTTCAAGATAGAAAAATACAACTCTGCACAAGATAGGATGAAAATAAATATTCTGCAGCACAAAATGCCGGAAACAAATGTGTACAAAAAGGAGGGGAAAAAAGGCAAACAAATGATCAATTAAAACAAGAGTGCACACGCTGAAATGTCTCGCCTTCTTTACTAATCATTGATATTATGTTGATAGACCTAAATATAAAGCTTTATTAAAACTGTCACATAAACTTAACATTAACCAAGTAAACTAAACATTGACCAATGAACCATGAAAATGAGGTCAAGGTCAGATGAACCATGCTAGGCAGGCATGTACAGCTAACAATTCTTCCATACAACAAATATAGCTGACCTATTGCTCATAGTTTAAGAAAAACAGACAAAAACACAAAAACTTAACACTGAGCAATGAACCTTGAAAATGAGGTCAAGGTCAAATAAAACCTGCATGACTGACATATAGATCATAAATTATTTCCATACACCAAATATAGTTGAACTATTGCATATAGTATTAGAAAAAAAGACCAAAACTCAAAAACTTAACTTTGACCACTGAACCATCAAAATGAGGTCAAGGTCAGATGACACCTGCCAGCTAGACATGTACACCTTACAATCATTCCATACACCAAATATAGTAGACCTATTGCATACAGTATTAGAAAAAAAGACCAAAACTCAAAAACTTAACTTTGACCACTGAACCATGAAAATGAGGTCAAGGTCAGATGACACCTGCCAGCTAGACATGTACACCTTACAATCATTCCATACACCAAATATAGTTGAACTATTGCATACAGTATAAGAAAAACAGACCAAAACACAAAAACTTAACTTTGACCACTGAACCATGAAAATGAGGTCAAGGTCAGATGACACCTGCAAGCTAGACATGTACACCTTACAATCATTCCATACACCTAATATAGTAGACCAATTGCATACAGTATTAGAAAAACAGACCAAAACACAAAAACTTAACTATAACCACTGAACCATGAAAATGAGGTCAAGGTCAGATGACACCTGCCAGCTAGACATTTACACCTTACAATCATTCCATATACCAAATATAGTAGACCTATTGCATACAGTATAAGAAAAAAAGACCAAAACACAAAAACTTAACTATAACCACTGAACCATGAAAATGAGGTCAAGGTCAGATGACACCTGCCAGCTAGACATGTTCACCTTACAATCATTCCATATACCAAATATAGTAGACCTATTGCATACAGTATAAGAAAAACAGACCAAAACACAAAAACTTAACTATAACCACTGAACCATGAAAATGAGGTCAAGGTCAGATGACACCTGCCAGTTGGACATGTACACCTTACAGTCCTTCCATACACTGAATATACTAGACCTATTGCTTATAGTATCTGAGATATGGACTTGACCACCAAAACTTAACCTTGGTCACTGATCCATGAAATGAGGTCGAGGTCAGGTGAAAACTGTCTGACGGGCATGAGGACCTTGCAAGGTACGCACATACCAAATATAGTTATCCTATTACTTATAATAAGAGAGAATTAAACATTACAAAAAATCTTAACTTTTTTTTCAAGTAGTCACTGAACCATGAAAATGAGGTCAAGGACATTGGACATGTGACTGACGGAAACTTTGTAACATGAGGCATCCATATACAAAGTATGAAGCATCCAGATCTTCCACCCTCTAAAATATAAAGCTTTTAAGAAGTTAGCTAACGCCGCCGCCGCCGCCGCCGGATCACTATCCCTATGTCGAGCTTTCTGCGACAAAAGTCGCAGGCTCGACAAAAAATTACTCGTGCCCCCCACCTCTTTAAAAAAAAATCAAAAGGTCTGGTCGTCCCTTTATGAGGGTATGGAAATCGACCTTTATATAAGGTTTAGTATTCAAAAATCAACATTTGTTTAACCTTCAAATAGATAAAAATAATCGAATCTTTAGCGAAATGCTAAATCAATTTTTTTGTCATATGTTGTAAGGAGATTAAGTAAAACCAAGTTTGAGCTTTCTAAAAAGCTGTGGACTGCTTCGCTCTACCCTAATTTATTGTAATATGTGTGCATGTGGTTGTTGATTGAGTATTGGAAATGCGGTATTTTTAGATATTGATTGATATAAAATGGATGTCTTAGATTTGGAATATCAATTTTTGTATATATATTAAAACATGAACTTTTCTGAAATTTTAAACTGGCTGTTCAGTGTTTAGTTAATGTGTTTTTGTGGAGTGTTGTTTTCTTAGACTAGTTCTTTCAGCTGGTCATTGACTTGCGATTTTGATTGCTAGTTCTGTATACACTGGAAGTGTGCCTAGATTGGCAGAAGGTATAAAATACAGATAATGCATTTTTGTAAACATTGTATAGGAGAGTTGTTTAGTAAAAAAAAATTGTAAGGGTTCCGCGGAACCCAGTGTCTCGCCTACTTTTGCTGTTAATCGCAGGCTCAACAAAAATGAGATGAGGAAAAAATTCAATAAAAATATTCCTCTCGATACAATTTTTTTATTGTAAGAAGCTTCTGTCCAAGTTTGGTGAAAATCCAGGATAGTTTATGAATCTAATAAATGTTTTAAAAATTTAACTGCAGACTGTATCTAATGTTAACTGGAAGACAAGAGTGCACACGCTGAAATGTCTCGCCTTCTTTACTAATCACTGATATTATGTTGATAGTTCTAAATATAAAGCTTTATTACAACTGTCACATAAACTTAACATTAACCAAGAAAACTAAACATTGACCAATGAACCATGACAATGAGGTCAAGGTCAGATGAACCATGCCAGGCAGGCATGTACAGCTAACAATTCTTCCATACAACAAATATAGTTGACCTATTGCATATAGTATTAGAAAAACAGACCAAAACTCAAAATCTTAACATTGAGCAATGAACTGTGAAAATGAGGTCAAGGTCAAATAAAACCTGCGCGACTGACATATAGATCATAAAATATTTCCATACACCAAATATAGTTGACCTATTGCATATAGTATTAGAAAAAAAGACCAAAACTCAAAATCTTAACTTTGACCACTGAACCATGAAAATGAGGTCAAGGTCAAATGACACATGCCAGCTAGACATGTACACCTTACAATCATTCCATACACCAAATATAGTAGACCTATTGCATCCAGTATAAGAAAAACAGACCAAAACACAAAAACTTAACTATAACCACTGAACCATGAAAATGAGGTCAAGGTCAGATGACACCTGCCAGTTGGACATGTACACCTTACAGTCCTTCCATACACCGAATATACTTGACCTATTGCTTAGAGTATCTGAGATATGGACTTGACCACCAAAACTTAACCTCGTTCACTGATCCATGAAATGAGGTCGAGGTCAAGTGAAAACTATCTGACGGGCATGAGGACCTTGCAAGGTACGCACATACCAAATATAGTTATCCTACAACTTATAATAAGAGAGAATTTAACATTACAAAAAATGTTAACTTTTTTTTCAAGTAGTCACTGAACCATGAAAATGAGGTCAAGGACATTGGACATGTGACTGACGGAAACTTCGTAACATGAGGCATCCATATACAAAGTATGAAGCATCCAGGTCTTCCACCTTCTAAAATAAAAAGCTTTTAAGAAGTTAGCTAACGCCGCCGCCGGATCACTATCCCTATGTCGAGCTTTCTGCGACAAAAGTCGCAGGCTCGACAAAAAACTAAGTCCATTTGTAAGTAAAATATGGATAAACAAGTACAAAATTTTAATAAAAATTTCCTTCTAGATACTAGCTTTTGATCATAAACAAACTTCTGTCCATGTTTGGTACAAATCCAGGATAGTTTAAGAAAGTTATTAAAATTTTAAAAACTTTAACCACAGAGTGAATGTAATGTTTCCTGGCAGAAAAACTAAGTCCATTTATTAGTAAAATACGGAAAAACAGGAATTTTTTTTTTTAAATTTACTTCTGGATACTATCTTATGATCATAAACAAGCTTCTGTCCAAGTTTGGTAGAAATCCAGGATAGTTTGAGAAAGTTATTAAAATTTTAAAAACTTTAACCACAGAGTGATTGTAATGTTTCCTGGCAGAAAAACTAAGTCCATTTATAAGTAAAATACGGAAAAACAGGATTGATATTTCAATATTGAATTTCAGTGTGCAATATATGCATAATGAAACGAACATGAATTAATGACAGATGATCGGAACTGAAATACACATAGTTAATTTTCCGGCATTTGATGTCTTATCCTGAGACGAGAAAAGTCTGTACTTCTTTATCTCATTTAAGCCAATAGCTGTTGCTGTATCTCAGCCGCATCAGAAAGCAACCAATCAGAATGATCAATCTATATGTGATAAGTAATTATTTCAAGATGGCGCGTATATCGACTGAAACTAATAGCTCCGCACCGTGATGCGAAGCAATAAAGCACGAAAGCAACCCTTAATGTGAAAGGTGTACCTGACTTACTCTTTCACGATAAGAATTTACATATTTCAGTATTTTAATCAAACTGTATCCAAGGGTAGATATCTAAATTAACACTTTATCAAATCAATCTTTAGTATTTCGTAGATTTTTTCCCCGAAAATTTACAAGAATACACCATCAGGATCTAAACTGATTTTCACCTGCCATTATTAGATTTTATGCGACTATATTTCTTTAATTCAAAAGATGCATTATAACTTCTAGCTCTAGTGTATAAATAAGTATACAACATATTATCACAATTGTTCTGTGTGCAAGATATGCGCGTCTAGGTCTTCTTACTTCTCTATTATAAGGTTTATATAAATTGTTTATGTCATAGCCGCAGCCGGATTTGCATCCCTTGTAAAGCATTCTGCGATACCAATACCGTCTCAAAATGTTGTTTTATAGCATGTTATTTTCAAAAATTTCAAACAGTATAAGTCGCGAGCATGTACCTTTTTATACTAAAGATGCTTTTGTTTTATTAGAAATGTTCTTTAAACCAGCATATTGGTTGTATAGTTAGTTGCCTTTAAAAATAAGACAATAATACTTTATTTAATAAGACTTATAAAATAAGATGTGGTATGATTATCAATGAGACGACTGTCCTACAGAGTTCAAACGAAGTGGATTTAAGCAATTGTAGGTCACCGTACGGCCTTCAACAATGAGAAAATCCCATACCGTATAGTCAGCTATAAAAGTCCCCGACTTGACAAACGAAAAGAACAATGGTCTGATTAATGACAAAACGATAAACGAAAAACAAATATGACAGACAGCAATCTACAACTACTTAACTAGGGACAGGCACATATAGAATGTGGCGCGATTTAACATAGTTGTGAGCTCTCAAATCTCCACTCCCCTGGGACTGTGAACAGCACAACATATAACAAACCAGGTTTTTTTTAAAGAAAAAGATATGTAACTAGTAGTTAATGTAAACTATGTTATAAATCTAAAACTATATTTTGTGACCTGGTCCTTGTTTGACAAACTGAATACTAGTACCTGTTTAAAGAGAGCATATGAGGAAGACATTTTTCCAAGTAAACATTACGATGATACATGGAATAATCAAAGTGCATAAGGCGAGTCATTCTTAAGTGTGTATAAAAAGATTTTCTCACAAGGTTAACAGAGTTCAAATAGTCTGGTTTACATAAAATGTGTATATAGAATATCATTTGAATTTGATTTGCTAATGCCAGCTGTCATTTAACCATACGAGTAGCCTGTCAAAGACACCGCAACCGTGTAAAAGAAAGTCAGAACATTTATCCGCTGTCGTATGTATCGTATTCAAATTGTAAACGCTTAATTTTTTTTTTCAATATCATAATTTTATGACTGGGAGAAAAGATAAACTTATTTTTCATTTGTTAAATGTATTAAAATTGTCTACATTACATTGCATCTCATATCTGATGTAAACTCGGATATAAGAAACATAATACATTTCTTGAAAAGGACGGCATATACATTTTTTTTTAAACTAGCAAGTTACCATACAGTTGGAAAACAAGTTGTCGTATTGTAAATCTGTAAACATGAGCAAGTTGCCGTACCCTAGGCTTAATTGGTGTTTACTGATATTCTTTAGAAAACATCTTTTTGATAGCGAATGCCAGTAAATATGATGTCACAATATCATAATCTCAAAATTTGGTTGGTACCCAATTTCCGGTGGCGATGATACACAGGATATCAACTGTGAGAACATATGCTTTAGTTTTTCATCATTATATATACCTGTGTCAAATGCTCGACCATGTCTTGGAGTTCTTGTGAGGCTATATACAGTTTACTCCTACGAATTGGATTCACGTTACAAATTGTCACGGCAGGAAACTTGAGGTTACTAAATCCTAATTCAATTTTGGTATTCACAGGGTACTTCGTGAACTGATTTATAAGATAGTACAAGTGTGAGCCCATCCCAACAGTACAAGCGATGAGAAGACATATCCAGAAGATCTTTTGTCCCCTATTTTTAGCACTGTATATGTAGAATACACCTTGCATGGAAGTCTTCTCTGCAAATCGTGCAAAAAGACGTTTGAAAGACTTATTTCCTGTTGAATTTACAGATGTACTGCTTCTACCATGAAGACCACTCTTTCTCTAAAATAAAAACATGATTATTATTTACAATTTCTGCATAAGAAAACATAAATGTTTTGTTTTATGTCGTATTATTCAGTTAAAACATTTCATAAACAGTTGTTAAGTAAATCTAAGAAATTTACTGACTGAATGGATGTGTCTGGAAATAAGACCATGGAAGTTACAATACAATTTCGCATGATCATCTTACGAGTATTTACAGTTCTTGAATCCAGCACTGTCATAGGTTTAATTTCAAGAAATGAATTGACCTGAGAAAGTTCGAAATTTTAAATGAAAATGCCGAAGTTATTTGGATGTAAGCATAAATTTCCGTAAAAGAGGTAAGGCCGATATCCTGTAAATTTGTTTCTTTCATGAAGTCATACGGGAAAAACAGAGAAACATGATGAAAATAAGAAAATGAAAGAGTTTACAAATGATTATATTTAATTGATTTTTGAACATGAACAATTTTACACAATTCCATAAAAGAAAAATACTAAAAGACAATACATGTTGGGTTTAAATTGAATATCACTACTTCACTTTTTTGTTTAGATATAATACAAAACAAGAGTGCACACGCTGAAATGTCTCGCCTACTATACTGACCATTGATTTTATGTTGATAGTCTTACATATAAAGTTTTACTTAGTACAAGTATCACATTATCATTTATGATCCAAGAAAATGAGGTCAAGGTCAGATAAACCAAGCCAGAAATACATTTACACCTTTAATACAATCATTTCATACACAGAATATAGATGACCTATTGTTAATAGTATAAAAGAAACAGACCAAACCATGGAAATTCTATATTGACCAATGAACCATGAAAATGAAGTCAAGGTCAGATGAACCCTCCCAGACAGACATGTACACCTTAAAATCATTCCATGCATCAAATATAGTTGACCTATTGCTTATAGTATCTAAGAAACAAAGTTAACCAGGAAAACTAAACATTGCCCAATGAACCATGAAAATGAGGTGAAGGTCAGATGATACCTGCCAGACAGACATATTCACCTTACAATCATTCCATACACCAAATATAGTTGACCTATTGCTTAAAGTTTAAGAAAAACAGACCAAAACACAAAACTTAACATAAGCAATGAACCATGAAAATGAGGTCATGGTAAAACAAAACCTACCAGACTGACATGTACATCGTAAAATATTTCCATACACCAAATATAGTTGACCTTTTGCATACAGTATTAGGAAAACAGACCAAAACACAAAAACTTAACATTGAGCAATGAACCGTGAAAATGAGGTCAAGGTCAAATAAAACCTGCCAGAATGACATGTACATCGTAAAATATTTCCATACACCAAATATAGTTAACCTATTGCATACAGTATTAGAAAAACAGACCTTAACACAAAAACTAAACTATTAGCACTGAACCAGGAAAATGAGGCCAAGGTCAGATGACACCTGCTGGCTGGGCATGTACACCTTACAATCATTACATACACCAAATATAGTAGACCTATTGCTTATAGTATCTGAGATATGGACTTGACCACCAAAACTTAACCTTGTTCACTGATCCATGAAATGAGGTCGAGGTCAAGTGAAAACTGTCTGACAGACATGAGGACCTTGCAAGGTACGCACATATCAAATATAGTTATCCTATTACTCATAATAAGAGAGAAATTAACATTACAAAAAATGTTAACTTTTTTTTCAAGTAGTCACTGAACCATGAAAATGAAATCAAGGACAATGGACATATGACAGATGGAAACTTCACATCATAAGACATCTATATACAAAGTATGAAGCATCCAGGTCTTCTACCCTCTGAAATATTAAGCTTTTAAGAAGTTAGCTAACGCCGCCGCCGCCGCCGCCGGATCACTATCCCTATGTCGAGCTTTCTGCGACAAAAGTCGCAGGTTCGACAAAAATGGTCAAAATATACAAACATTTATTGATTTTAAGCAGATTTTGATATTCTCAATTTTTTTTCTTCATGTTCTCTGATTAATAAACTGTTGATACATGCAGAGATTTGTCTCGCCTTTATGTTATTTTGAAAGTATAAAGAAAATTTGAAAATAAATGGCAATATTAAACAGTCAACAGACCATGACTGAGGGGCGGGACCAAATAATATCCATGGAAATGAGATGTGCCAACTGCATACCAAATATAGTTGACCTACCACTAGCGGTTCTCCTTGAACTGACCTAATCACAAATAATACATTGTTGACGTCGTCGCCATTTTAGTCTCGCTTTTTCTACTTCGTCGTGGCGAGACAAAAATATATAGCAACTGACTTACAAAAAGCCTCGGGACCAGAAGTATTCTGTCGTGCTTTGAACTGTTCGCGTCTAAATCAATTCAATTATGATTTCAAAGATAATAAAAGAAAACGGAAAGAAATTAGACATTCAAACGAGGAAAATAAAACAATCGATTCAGAGAAGAATGCAAGGCCTATTAACTAAAAGACAAAAGACATACAACAGTCCATTAAACACTGCACATAGAAATTAATATCGTGCAAGACATATCACTAATATGATGATAATAGATGTTGACGAAATGTTTTTTGAAATTATAGCAATTCTTTGTTGACTAATGTTCATTCGTTATTACAAAAAATAAACTGAAAATATCTGTCATTTTCTCCCTTCCCAGTTACCCCTATTACTTTTTATGATGTGGACTGGTCACTGTTATTGAATCTTATGCAATTTGGATTAAATTATTATTAGTTTACCTTCAAACTGTTTATTTTTTGTCATACACGTATATTGATTAAATCAGAACGTGCATGAATATGTACAGTAACTTAAACGACTTTCAAACTGGACACTTCAAAATTGTTGTTAATCTTAACAAACAAACAAAATTTCAGTTTCATTATAATGTTATAATTACAATTAATCCCAAACAAAAGTAGTCAGTCAACAAAGTCGAAACATGTCTGATCTGCCTATTTTTGGACATTCAATACGATCGTTTTAAGGTCAAATTCTTCTACCTCACAAAATCTTGTTAGGCAGTTATAGTAATATGAACCCTTCTTTGTACTAGACCGATACGAGCTGGATTTCTAACGTGTTAGTTCATAAGGTAACAGTCCACAGGAAGACATGTCACCTTACTAGGAGGGTATAGTAAGCGGAAAATCAAATCAGGACTGAACTCGGGTATTTCGAGGGAGTGGTTAAGCATTTACTGTTCATCTGGTTACACTAAGGAACTATTTTACTTTGTTGATTAATTTGTGTAAAGAGGCCAGGCATGCAACAGTATTTAATCATCAGCCTGCTTGATGGTATATCGTATACTTAAGGAAGAAAAGAAGAAAAAAAAAGACGAAAACTTATAAAATAGTTAAAATATTGCAAAGAAAACTGGAGGATGTACAAATCAAACAAAAAATCAGAAGTGAACTATTTATTTATCTAGGGTCAGCCATGCCTCAACTTTTACAGCTGCACATGTTTGTCTGTACTCGGTCCTGTACAATTGGTGGTGTAACCATAGCTTTATTAGTCAATAACTTAAGCAGATTGGAGAGAATCCTTGTAAATGGGTACTATCCTCATTTATGGGTACTATCCTCATTTATGGGTATTATACCCCAAAAACGGGTATCAATTTTCAGTGATAAAAAAATAAAACTTTGGATTTACGGATATTTTCTGTCATGATGGCGCAAACATCATTTTACCTAAACACGCCATGACTGAAATATCATCAGGATAAAAGTTAACAGTCCCTTCAAAAAGTAGGATTTTGGAGGCCATTAACTTTGCATTCAGTTCTCATTTTAACTATGGTCTTTAAGGAGAAAATGTTGCCATTTATATGAATATTTGCGCCATGACAACTATCATGATGAAATAAAAAATTTGATTTTTCATCACAGTAAATTGACACCCGATTTTTGGTATAAATCTTCCCCAACCTGTTAAGATGAGCAAATATATGCTTTCATCTCTTTTCTTAATTATGTTTATACGTTTGAAATATAATATACAGAGTTTCCGTTTAAGGTGGACGAAAATGGCTGTGTTTACGCCTCAAAAACCGCTCTGAGTACAGACTAACCTGTGCAGCTGGAAAAGTTTTAAGGCCTGGCATCCAATAGATATATATCATCTTAGTGCATTTTGTGTTTCAGAAAGATAAAATCTCTTTTGGATTTTGATGGGCATTTTTTTATTTCTGCTGTTGGTGTAAAAATAAACAAACACCTGAATTACATTTGATACTGTCCACTCAGATTTCATAATCACAATATAAAAAGGAAAACAATTATCATGAAACATATGTAAACTAGAGGCTCTCAAGAGCCTTATGTAGCTCACCTGTATCGACTGTGGTTTTGAAAATCATGTAAAATAAGGTTAAAATCATAATATATAGTATTAGGTACCCTAATAATGATTGAGGCCAAGTTTGGTTTAATTTGGCCCAGTAGTTAAATTAAAAGCAGGTCATCCCATTGTATTCTTACAATAGTTACTGAAGACCCCTTATCATTATTTAAATTAGTTTTCAAGTTGTGACCATTTGAAATTGTTTTTTTACAATTTTCCCTTATACTTCTATAGTAAACCCTATGTTCTATGTTTAGCCATGGCGGCCATGTTGGTTGGAAGGCAGGGTCATCGGATACATTTTTCAATCAAGATACCCTATTGAAAATTGTGTCTAAGTATAATTCTATTTGGCCCAGTAGATTAAGTGGAGAAAATTTTTGTAAAAGATTACAAAATTTTAGAAAAAATGTTAAAAATTGACTATAAAGGGCAATAACTCATTAAGGGGTCAATTGACAACTTTGGTCATATATTGTCTTATGTGTAGATCGTAATTTGCTGAACATTATTGCTGTTTACAGTTTATCTCTATCTATAATAATATTTAAGATAATAACCAAAAACAGCAAAATTTTCTTAAAATAACCAATTCAGGGGCAGCAACTCAACAACGGGTTGTCTGATTTGTCTGAAAATTTCAGAGCAGTTAGATTTTAACCTGATGAACATTTTTACTTATTGTCAGATTTGCTCTAAATGCTTTAGTTTCAGAGATATATAAGCCAAAAACTGCATTTTACCCCTATTTTCTATTTTTAGCCATGTCGGCCATGTTGGCAGGCAGACACATTTTTTAACTAGATACCCTAGTAATGATTGTGGCCAAGTTTGGTTAAATTTGGCCCAGTAGTTTCAGAGGAGAAGATTTTTGTAAAAGTTAACGGACGACGACGGACGACGGACGCCAAGTGATGAGAAAAACTCACTTGGCCTTTTAGGCCAGGTGAGCTAAAAAATCAGAAATAATTTCACAGTTTTTGTCGAGCCTGCGACTTTGTCGCAAAAGCGAGACATAGCGATCCTATATTCCGTCGTCGGCGTCGGCGTCGTCCACAAATATTCACTGTGTGGTTAGTTAACTTTCTTAAACTATCCTGGATTTCTACCAAACTTGGACAGAAGCTTGTTTATGATCATAAAATAGTATCCAGAAGTAAATTTTGTAAAAAAAAAAATCCTGTTTATCCGTATTTTACTCATAAATGGACTTAGTTTTTCTGCCAGTTAACATTACATTCACTATGTGGTTACAGTTTTTAAAATTTTAATAACTTTTTTAAAACTACCCTGGATTTGTACCATACTTGGACAGAAGCTTGTTTATGATCATAAGATAGTATCCCAAAGTAAATTTTGTTAAAAAAAATCCTGTTTATCCGTATTTTACTTATAAATGGACTTAGTTTTTCTGCCAGTTAACATTACATTCACTCTGTGGTTAAAGTTTTCAAAATTTTAATAACTTTCTTAAACTATCCTGGATTTGTACCAAACTTGGACAGAAGCTTGTTTATGATCAAAAGCTAGTATCTAGGAAGAAATTTTGTAAAAAAAAAATCCTCTTTATCCGTATATTACTTATAAATGGACTTAGTTTTTCTTCCAGTTAACATTACATACAGTCTACAGTTAAAGTTTTTAAAACATTTATTAGATTCATAAACCATCCTGGATTCTTACCAAACTTGAACAGAAGCTTCTTACATTCAAAAGATAGTATCTAGAGGAAAATTTTCAATAATTATTTCCCCATTTTTGTTGAGCCTGTGACTAACAGCAAAAGTTGGCGAGACACTGGGTTCCGCGGTACCCTTACGGATTTTTTTATGTTTATATTTGTAATTCTTCACTATCTGTATTAGATATGTTTGTATTTGTGTTTGCTTAACACATATGGGTGTATTCAGTGACGGACCCAGAACTTTTCATAAGGTGGGGGACAACTGACTGACCTAAGGGGGCCTGCTCCAGTCATGCTTCAGATATTCCCTATATAATCAACCAAATTTTTCCCACAAAAGGGGCCCCTGGATCCGCCTATGGTATTTTTTGCAAATAAAAAATTACTATTATTACATAAACACAGCCATTTTCGTCAATTTGTTATTATGAACCTTTACATTTTTGGTATCCGTAAACAGAAAGAATTCCATATGGCACCCCACGGATTTAAATTAATACATTATTATGTTCTTTTAGTATGGTGGGGATGCCATATGGAACTCTTACCACCATTTCTCAAATGGGGGATATTTTTCTAGTGTTAACACATATTTTTTAATACGCATTTTAGTCTTGAAATGGCACATATTCATGAAAAAGCAGCAAAAACTTTCAATAGATGAATATCCCAATTTACTGAGAAGTACAAGCGTATGATATAAACTTCGAAAAAAATACAATTTTTTAAGGTTGATAAAATTTGTTAAACCCAAAATTCTTTTCAGAGTTGTTTCTTGGTTAATAGATTTGTGTCATTTTAAGTAGAAAATAATCAGACAAGAAAAGTTGTTTTTAGCCTTATCAAATGAATATTCAATTGAGGGATTGTAACTCATTTTTGGGAATAGTTCCCCATTTGGCGGATTTGGGCTATAGTATCCAAAATGGTTTATCAATCATGGTGATAATTCCCAACCAGTGGAAATCTCCCGTGCCATAAACTTTGATATTTTGTCTATTTCATTTAACACTTACCTCGTTCATGTTTAGATCCATAGTCCAGCAGAAGATATTCTGGTCGAAAAATTCTTTTTGAAATCCCGAGTTATTTATTTAGTGTTGTCGATGCTACCTTCGATTGCTAACACTTCTCAATACAACCAATGGGGTTAACATTACTCAGACTAATCTAAATCTGACGTCAGATCACATTTGTATAGTCATTACCCAAAACAAAATGTAAACACGTTTCTAAGAAATAGACCAATCGACACAATGAACAGCATTGCATGCATTGTGGGCTACTACGAGTTTACAATCACTAGCGATCATGTGGAATTTGGTTAATAGTAAGATCTTACTATACAAATCCTTGGATTAACAGTGTAAATTTTTTTTAGAGTCTCGATATTTCATGTTTACAATTGTAATAAATTATAATATGTATAGCATAATCTTCAATGAGCATGCTCAGTTTTAAACTAAGATTCGTTCATCGGCTTAAACACTCGACTTATCGTCGTCTTTTCAAAGAAGTTGAACAAGAATTGTCTAAGCGCCACAGAGAACACGGCATATAATTCCTGCTGAATATAAAGCATGTCCAGGCCCAAGCTTTACATGCTTGCAAAGCAAAATGGATTTATGTTGACTTTTTGGCAAATCAGTATTCGCAATAATTTGTTATATAAATAAACTGGGCACGATTTAGTCAGTCAGCTTGACATATTGTGTGGACACCTCTCTATTCAGCCAGGATTCTTCTTCGTCAAAACTATCTCCCCCATTAGGGAGCTACCATTTGATTTTTATGGGGGGGGGGGGGGGGGGTAGGATGAAAAATTTTGCCTTTTTATTTTTCACTCTCTTCGGTCCTGAATTTTTTTTTATTAGTTTATCCTGACTTTTTTTTACATAAAATGTCATCCTGCCTTTTTTTTTTTGCGAAGTTGCTCATCCTGCCTTTTTTTTACTTAAAACTCCTGTCTTGCCTTTCTTTCAAATTTCACACCCCCACCCACCCCAATAAAAATCAAATCTAATTTTTTTAATCGTGAAATGGAAGCCATTGTAAGGATGACGCGCTCTATATATAGCTCTTTTATCCACATAGCTTCATTACGATTCTAACATGACAAGACAAATGTATCTACTGGCTATTAAGCATCTTTTAATGTACTTTTAGACCTTTTGTCAACTTGAAACAATTTTCTGATCGGTTGTCAGGGGGAATTTTTGAAAGGTACAAAAATACTAAAAACATTCTAATTAAATATTTCGTGGAATGGCAGACTAAATATTTTCAGAGGTTGAAGATTTATTACCCTAGATATCATGGAAGCTATGAATTTTTAATATCCACTTGTAAAGTCTGTCGTCAAATACTTTTAGTAAAAAATTGTTATTCAAACACCCCTACTCTTTTATTATGACTCATTAGAAAGGTATTTCACTTGACCCATATATTTCATTTTTTAGTACTGTGAATTTTTCATGATATTATATCAACATGTAGCCTAAATATATAAAAAATATTAGTAATAGAATCTAAAGCGAGATGATGTATCAAATATGTTTGCCTTGTACGTTTTCAAGACAAAACTGTCAACTCAAACACACCTGAACAAAAAAGATCCACATATATTTCTATCTACCACAACCGACTGTTTTGTGAAAATTTGTCTTTAATTTAAAAGTTTACAAATATCTCGAAGTACCATACTACAATTAAAGTAAAAACACGTTTATAAAATTGAGAATGGAAACGGGGAATGAGTCAAAGAGACAACAACCCGACCATAGAGCAGAAAACATCCCAAGGCCAATTATGTGTCTTCAACATGGCGAGAAAATCCCGCACCCGGAGGCGGACTTCAGATGGCCTAAACAATAGTGTATACTAGTTCAGCGAAAATGGACGTCACACTAAAATCCGAAACATATAAATGAACTAAAATTAAAAAAAAACAACATAATACTAAAAAAGGCCAGATGTTCCGGACTTGAGACAGACGCAAAAATGCGGGGGTGGTTAAACATGTTTTGTGAGATCGTATATAAATTATTAACCTACATTAAACTTTTAAATCCCATAGAAACAGTTGTAAACAATTCAAATATACCAAATTGGCCTTTTTTTACCTTCTCTAATAAAGAGTTCAATTTCTTTTGTTTAATTTCAACTGGATATCAGCCTGTATTGCCGAAGACTGCATGGCGTCTGCTGGTTATTTTTATCGTTTGGTTGGTCCATCGTTGACATGTACGCCACATCTCTTTTTGTTCGTGGGGGCCTAGGTGGCCGAGTGGTCTAAGTTGTTTAACACTGTATCAATAGCCTGTCTGAGGTTGTGAGTTCGAATCCCGCATGTGGCAGGTGCGCTCGACTTCAGTCGTTTTTGTCTGTTTTCCAACCGAAGGTCGGTGGTTCTCTACGGGAACTCTAGCTTCTTCCACCAATAATAACTGACCACTACGAAATAGCACAACAGTGCCGAAAGTAGCGTTAAACACCAATCAATCAATCTTTTTATTCGTAGTAATATAGATATTTGAGATAAGACCATAAAATTGGTATATGTGTTAATGAAACAAAAGGGTATGATGTATCAGTTCATGACACAAAATTACTACACGAACATGAATAACAACGTTTTTATTGTTGTTCTCAATCTCAAAGTCACAGTTAAGCCTTTGTGAAGAAGTCGCGAATCCTTAAGTAACAAAAACTGATGATCATGGATTAAAATTTTAAATCATATTTTGAAACAAAGCAATAAAAAAACATATCTTGAAACAAAGCAATAAAGAAAGTATTTTTACAGGGTCATAATTTGCTGTAAACAAATTGAAATATGCAACGACAAAAGTCAGTACTATAACGTTTACTTCTTTTGTGAGCCATAAAAAAATCACAGCAAAAAACAAGATTTTTAAGTGCATTTTACATAAATTTACACTCGCTTTCCCAATTTAACAAGATAAGGCCCCTCCAATTTGCCAAAATCTTAATGCAAGTACATATATGTCTTTTGGCCCGGTTTTTTTGTGCCGCTTGGTTTCTTTCTCGTGAGTGAATGCCTTATAACTTTGTTTATTCGGGAGAAATCCGTATGCGCCAAAAATGCATCCTTGCTCAACTTAATTGAACAAATGCTACGTTTGCGCAACTAGTTTTTAAAAATGTATAGTATCATATGCGCCAAAAGTAAATTCATGTTCAACGATTTGACTCAAATTCTCACATTTGATTTATTACATAATATAACGTATATCCAAATTACGAAAAAGTCTAAAATAAACAATTAACACTGCATGGACACGATTATATGTATCAGTATTTCGTGTGTATTTTTACGAAGACTGCCGACGGTCATATAACCCGATATAAACATAAATATGAAAATCAATAGATAGCGAGCACGTCCAATTGGATTTTTCTAGGTCTGTTTGACTTCATGCTATGAGTTAAAACAATATGATAATCATCGTTTTTACCTATACAACTTGTGGATCGAACAAGTCAACGAAATGGTTCACCCTTGATTCACTTTCAATGTTGACATTCTTTTCCTTTTAATAACCGAACAAGCCGAGAACAAGCGTAACTCATATAAAAATAAGGAGATGTGGTATGATTGCCAATGAAACAACTATCAACCCAAGTTCAAATGAAGTGGATGTAAGCAATTATAGGCAACCGTACGGCCTTCAACAATGAGAAAACCCCATACCGAAAAGTCGGCTATAAAAGGCCCCGACAAGAAAAATATGAAAAAATTCAATTGAGAAAACTAACGGCTTAATTTATAACAAAATAATTTATGAAAACAAGTATGACAGACATGAACGAACGACAACCACTGAACTATAGGCTCCTGACTCGGGACAGGCACATAAAGAATAGGTTAACAAATGGCCCACTTTTGTTTTCACAAAAGGTAAACACCATGTTGCCTTTTGTTTACAACAAAAGGTAACAATTTGTGACCTTTTGTATAATTGTGAAAGATGTGCAAAGGTGATCTTTTGACAGTCAAAAGGTAATAAAAGATAACCTGTTGGTGATCAAAAGATGACAAAAATATGAACTCTTTGTACATTTTGTCACAAAAATGTTTACAAAAGATACCTTTCCATGATAAAAAGGTGACCAAAATATGAACTTTCTATACATTCCTGTCACACAAATGGTAATAAAATTTACCTTTCCATGGTAACAAAAGGTGACCAAAATATGAACTTTCTATACATTCCTGTCACACAAATGGTAACAAAAGATACCTTTCCATGGTAACAAAAGGTGACCAAAATATGAACTTTCTATACATTCCTGTCACACAAATGGTAACAAAAGATACCTTTCCATGGTAAAAAGGTGACCAAAATATGAACTTTCTGTACAGTCTTGTCACACAAATGGATAAACAAAAGATACCTTTCCATGCCCATGGTAAAAAGGATGACCAAAATATGAACTGTGTACATTCCTGTCACACCAAAAGATGATTGAAAGCTAAAAATCTTCACATTCTTGTCACAAATTTAAAGTTGGTTACCACAGTTGTTGTTTGAGGTAAAAAAATATTACAAAATGATGAACTACCAGCAAATTTTTTGTCTTACAAATAGTAACTGTAATAAAATTACTTGTGTTTTGTGAAAAATAACCTTCTACAAAAATTTGTTAGGCAGATTGTGACAGTAAACAAAACCTTATAAACCATAATGGTAGCTAAAAAATGGTGTGGCAAATGGTTTTGAAAAACAAATGACAAACAGAAATTAAAAAATGGTCACATTGGCTCCAATTGAAAGACTACCAATTCAAACCAGATTAATGGATTCAATGATATTACTGTTAGACAAAAAGGTAAACCAATTTACTATAACTGTATTATATAATGCACAAACACCCTACATGACTCATGGCTTGTGAATCAGGAACTGCTAACCTTTCCTTAAAGCAATTTAGTTTTTTCAGTGGCCAGTTACTGACAGCTAGTTCAAAGCCAATAACAACTGATAAAAGAAATCATGTATCTTAGACTAATATATCAACAGTACACATCCAACATCCAATGAATTTAGTGTAAAGACATCATTAACAGTCAGAGAAAAACATGACCTTGTGAAAGTACATATATGTGTATAACAATACTATTTAGTACGCTTTTAATTTACTGATTACAGAATCAATATTTATACCAACAAAAACAATATTCAAAGATCTAATTACAGTGTTGAATTGGTAACCTTTTAGAATAAGTTTATTTAAAGGATTGATAAGTTAACCCGGATCGTATATAAATTTCCGGGCTCGGTAACACCATCACCGTAAAATTTAGGATGTGCTTCTCCGTCTGAAATAAGTTTTGTACAGGTACAACCAAACTTGCAAACCAAATGTTTGTATCTATGGAAGAATTTAGTAAAGGTTTTAAGTAATTTATGGTAACGAAATCCCTGACTCAATAATTTACCAGTTATACACCGATTACGCTCATTGAAATCCAAAAACATCACTACAAACACGGGCGTAGCGAACGAGTTGGGACCGTAAGACGGTGCCAAAGGAACATCACCATCCAAAAAAGGAAAATTAACAATAGGGAAAGAAAAATCATCCCTTTTGTCGTAATTTTTTGTGTAGTGTTTCATGTATAAAACTGAGATGTCTAAATCTAGGAAAGGACACTTATTGCTATTGATATTTGATTTATTTAAGGTAAGTTCCTTTTGATAAACTTCGCCAGTATATTTATAGAATTTTTGATTATTTAGCAAAAAAATATCATCGAGATAACGGTAAGTGTTGTTGAATATATCAATTAAATGGAATTTAGACGGGTCTTTACTGAGTTTGGCCTTTAACTGTGATTTATAACAGTACAGGATCAAGCCTGCTATTTAAGGGGTACAATTTGTGCCCATAGGAATACATACAATCTGTCAATAAACTTTATTGCCGAACGTACATAAATGTTGTCAAGGAGAAAATTTATTGCTTTAATCATATTAACACATCTCCAGTAAGTATATCTAGCATATTTACCTTTCTCATTTGAGAAAAAGGCTTTATATGAGTTCCAGCAAATGAATTTGCAATCAGATTTATCAAACGACCATTTAATTACATAGGAAAACTTTTGTTTAATAAGATTGTGTGGAAGTGAAGTATAAAGAGTTGAAAAGTCAAAACTGTCAACCCAATCAAAAGGACCATCAAAAGCACGTAATTTATCTAAAACATCCAAAGATTTTTTTACACTCCAAAAATGGTTAATTCTACTATTTTCATGTTTTATTACAAAAAATAATGATAAGTTCTTTGATAGTCGTTAAAATCAATGAAAGATAAGTAATAGAACACTTACTAGAGGCCGAGATGAAACGATATTTTACGTTTTTTTTTGTGTAATTTAGGTAACCAATACATAGTGGGGACTTTCAAATGTTCAGATGAGGCCCTTAGCTGAGCTGTGGTAGTGACATGATTAGTTACTATTATGACTCTCTGTGGAGCTCAGCGAGCGTACGGCCTTGAATGTAGTTGAATGTATAATTTCATTCTTAATGACTTCCGTGTAGTATTTACGTCATATCATCACCACATTGTTGGCTGCTTTGTCGGCCGGTACGAGTCCATCTCCAGATAAGGGGTTAGATTAAATGTCACATGAATACGAATTAAATTGAGGTGGAACTAATGACTTGCAATAACAAGCGATGTTGTTTTTAGCTTTTAGCTTATTTTGATAAATTTGGGCCAAACTGATTGCTCATAACGAAATATTATTTCAAAATTCCGCTTTGATTGATACTTGAACAAAAATCGTGATTAATGTTTTGTCTGAATCGTAACTAATGCCCCTTTAAATGCATAAATGACTTCCTCATCCTTTATCTCTTTATCCTCGCTTTGAACAAAATTCATTCAAGTTAAAATAATTGTTGGTTTATGTCATTCAATAGCACATTTTAAAAAATAAAACTATTTACAGTCATACAATATAGACAGACATATTACAGACTTGGATTTGTTACTCATGACACAAACATAATCTCTACGGCTGAGTTTTTCTTTCGTAAAATTCTGATACGTTTCAACGGCAAAAGTATTTTACGCTACTACACGGCCGTCACTCGGCTAACCGAGAGATTGGTCGGTTAATCTATATTGAGTATGCGGCTATATCGGCGGTTGGTCTGTTAATTGGGTTGGCTAAAGTCTGTTAATCAGGTATTATCGAGAAAACACTTGCAAGTTCAGTATGTTGCATTGTATAACTTTTTAAATATATTTTTATCATAAAAATAATTCATGTCTGACAAAACAATTCAATGTACTGAATCCAGTGGTGTAATTATTTTTTTTCTAGCTTCGATAAACAATCAATAAAATGAAAAGGCGGGTTACTCATCAATAAATTTATACACATTTTACACACACAAAATGTACACAAAATGACAACTTGGCTGAATTAACTTGCATGCAATATTTTGAACATCGAAAAAAGACAGGCATTATGTTTGTTAACCATATTAATATCATTGTGTGAAAAATCTACACGAAAATCTGTATTTTGGTGATATTAATCAATTTTTATTAAAAACCTGGTCTGTTAATGGGTCGGATGTATAAAACCCGGTCTGTTATTTGGTCTGTTAAGAGTTATGAATGGCAATGAAAATACAATTTGATTGCTTTATGGGGAGTTATCGGATCAAATGGGTAGGCTCGAGTGGCTAAAATATATAGAAAAAACACATGAACAATGAAACATAAATTTAGACAATGGAAATTGGAAATTGATAAAAATGGTTTCAAAAAGTGTAATATTAAAGTAATATTAGTTTCATTCAAGAATGGTCGCATATATCATGTGAATTCTGTTTCGTTGTTATGAATGACACCAATTTGTCATCTACATTGGTAACCAGTATATACATCATTTTTATAGTTCGTTCTTATGTTGTACTGTTATACCACCGTCCCAGGTTAGGGGAGGGTTGGGATCCCGCTAACATGTTTAACCCCGCCACATTATGTATGTATGTGCCTGTCCCAGGTCAGGAGCCTGTAAATCAGTGGTTGTCGTTTGTTTATGTGTTACATATTTGTTTTTCGTTCATTTTTTTATATATATAAATAAGTCCGTTAGTTTTCTCGTTTAAATTGTTTTACATTGTCATTTCGGGGCCTTTTATAGCTGACTATGCGGTATGGGCTTTGCTCATTGTTGAAGGCCGTACGGTGACCTATAGTTGTTAATTTCTGTGTCATTTTGGTCTCTTGTGGAGAGTTGTCTCATTGGCAATCATACCACATCTGCTTTTTTTATATCAGAGATAAACGTCGTAATGTAACTAAACATCAGTAAGTAAAATATATTGGGATGCTAAAATTTAAAGAATAGAGAAAGAATAATGAGAAAAATAAATAAAATGTAGAGAAAAGTGACATAACAATTTAAAGAATACAGAAATAAACAACACCCCCAATCCGGACCCTCATGGTATACACGAGAATCTGGATGGAGACGCAGAATATAGAATAATAGATAAGGACAGTAGAGAGTGATGCATTGCTAAAAAAGAGAGAAAAATAGCAATTGTTTAAGAATACAGACATGAAACACCCCTTTTTACTATTTAGACCCTCCAAGATGATTGTTTAAACAATTTTGGCATTTATTCCACATCTCCTTATTTTTAAATTAATAGTATAGACAACGATATCTATATAGCATCTTCGCTAGCCAAGGGTTACGATCCACTTCCCTTGGCTAGCGAAGATGTCTTTATAGATGCTTTGCAATTTTTTTACTGTATATCACTTTATATGTTATTTTAGACTGGAGTCCGATAAACATTGGCCTCCTGTCAACCGCTGAATCTGATAGCTCAGTAAATATTGTAAAGTGAAAACAAAACAAAATTTCAGGGGGAGGGGGTGGTTGAAACAGTAACGGTTTGCGATGTACTCAAATTGGTGACAAATGCTAGAATTTTACAAGCGCACAACTGCAGTTCTCCTCTGCACTTATGTAGAAAGGAACTAAACGGAATAAAATGAATTAAAACTTAAGATAATCAAATGTAGCTGCATTCGCTTCTTTCCATTTACTTCTTTAGAATGTTTTGTAAACAACATATGATTAAGTAATAGAACAAAAGAACCAATTGGATGATGCTGACGAATTAGGGTTTAACGTCCAGTGGCAAATATCATGTCCATATGAGAACGACAAACATGTTATATGTGACCGGTGTTGTATAAGATAGACACTTTCAGTCGGATTTTTGAACGTGCTTCTTTGAACAGACACAAAAATCAAGGCTGATTGAAAACGTTAATAATAAATTCATGCATATTCCAGCGGCCAATCCATATCACGCTATATTGCAGTGACACACCTTTCAATAAAATGCAAAGAAAGTCAAAATAAAAATGCTCTTATTACAAGGATACTGTTGCACCGTATTGTCATTTTTTTTTACTCAAGTACATCTCATTCTTAACTTTTTTAATGGGAAATTATAAAGGTAGCAAAACTATTGTCGTGGCTAAGTAACTCTTAACTGACACAATTTTAATTGTCCAACCCATTAACAGACTTTATTCCCCTAATAGTCGCTAAAACGTGGTATTACTCACGTTATATTACAATTATGAAATATTTACTAATGTCAATTTATTTTTTAGAACCAAAGTACTATTTTGTGTCCTTTAAATGATATCTAAAACTGTTTGTTTCGCCTTTTATTAAAACAATTGCTATGAGTATAAGCATAAATACCACATACTTGCGCGACGCCTTTTAGTTTTACTGAAGTTTGCGCAGACTATGAAATGTTTTTACATGTGGAAAATGGTCTATGATAGATATCATTTTGTCAGACACTTTTCTTTTTTTTATTTGGTTCTTATAATATGCCAAAAATCTGTATATTTAACAGAGTTGAACATTTAAATTGTGCGTTTTACTCTTAACAGACGTATAACCGACCCGATTAACAGACCAACCGCCCATATAGCCGCATACTCAATATAGATTAACCAACCAATCTCTCGGTTAGCCGAGTGTCGGCCGTGTACTATGCCTGACCAAGGTAAATACGGCATGATTTTCATGTTGACAAGCATTCTTTCTCTTTCTTCAAAATCAATGCATAGTAGTCAAATGTATTCTCAGATTATATCTTTCACATAATTCTTGAAGCTAAGATAAGATTTTCCGGTTACATTCTCCTGATTTAGCAGACAAAAGACATCTCACCAGTGGTATGTAATGTCCCTTCCTGAATCAACGTATCGCATATAATTGCTGAAAATACTTTTTAAGGTACCGAAAACAATTTGTGATTATTATGTATGTTAGACCTAATGCTTATCTCAACACAAAAGAAGAAAAAGTAAGAGGAACTCTTTCTCCGGCAATCTGTGAAAATTTGTGGTATGTTCAGTAAAAACACGTATTCCCGGTAAAGCGTAAACACGTAGTATTAATCCATCGTGCATTTCAAATCATTCAATTGATTGGTCAATGGGCTTTAGTAAACAAAAATGTGGAACAAACAATTATATTTGCTGGGACATTTGCCATGCTAATTTATGCATATCTGTAAGAAGTAGTGTACCAACTGTTAAAGCCAGGACTCGTAGATCCGAGCGTTTTTTTTAAATGTTAATGAAACTTTATCGAATGTACTGCATCCACCTCATGGTAGTGTTACATGACGTTTGTATCGTATTATCAAAGATTAGTTTTTGTCAAACTCGAATAAGATATCACATTAAGACTAGGTTTACGGTTAATTAACATGGCAGTTTTTCAGATTTAAAAAAAATTAGATCCATGACCCCATTTATAATCCCACAGTTAAAATCTATTGAAAAGTTGTTGTGAAACCGATCTATAAATAAGAGTAAAAAAGCGGCAAAAATGCATTTCTATTCATATTTGCGTTGTTCGAAAAACTGTTAACAGAATTTAAATTTTAACATATTTTATGAACGAACACTAACTATAACAACACATACGAACAATTACTGGAACAATCACAACTTTAAACACTAAATTGCAGACGGATCTGACCCATGGCATTACAAACCTACAAATATTTGACAAATCCAATATGTTTAATTTTAAAAATAATTTATAATAATTTTATATATGAACTCACAGTTGCTATACCACGACCAAGACCTATACAAGGTATGGCAAAAGGAGCGTTAGCTTTGAGTCAGCAAAGCTGTGGAACTCACTGTCCAATCATGTATAGAGTCTCTTAACTTTTGGACAGGTAAAACATTTCATTTCAACATGGTGTTTATTTAGTAGCTGCTTCTGTAGCTCATGTAGACAATAACTTTGATGCCCCACAGCTGAAGTCTCCTAGTCTTTAGTGTTTTGTTTATTGTTTGCTCTTATTTCAATTATGTAATAATGCTTTTGTCTTTTTGTCAACTTTTTCGTAAAATATGCTTTTAATCTGCTTGCTTTCATTTATACATGTTGCTTATTTATTATATTACGCATGTGTTTTATCTATATGTTCAGAGGAGGACCTTAGCTGAGCTGTGGTAGTGACATGATTAATTACTATTATGACTCTCTGTGGAGCGTACGGCCTTGAATGTAGTTGAATGTATGATTTCATTCTTAAGGACTTCCGTGTAGTATTTACGTCATACCACCACCACATTGTTGGCCGCTTTGTCGGCCGGTACGAGTCCATCTTCAGATAAGGGGTTAGATTGAAGGTCACTTGAATACGAATAGCGATGTTTATTTTAGCTTAATTTGATAAATTTGGGCCAAACTGTTTGCTTATAACGAAACATTATTTCAAAATTCCGCTTTATTTAATACTTGAAAAAAAATCGTAATTAATGTTTTGTCTAAATCGTGGCTAGTGCCCCTTTAAATACATAAATGACTTCTTCATCCTTTATCTCTTTATCCTGGCTTTGAACAAAATTCATGCAATTTACATCGGCGAAGTTAAAATAATTGATGGTTTATGTCATTCAATAGCACATTTTAAAAAATAAAACTATTTACAGTCATAAAATATAGACATATTACAGACTTGAATTTGTTACTCATGACACAAACATAATCTCTACGGCTGAGTTTTCTAATTTCGTAAAATTCTGACCCGTTTAAACGGCAAAGTATTTTACGCTACTATGCCTGACCAAGGTAAATACGGCATATACGGCATGATTTTCATGTCGAGAAGCAATCTTTCTCTTTCTTCAAAATCAATGAATAGTAGTAAAATGTATTCTCAGATTATATCTTTCATAACATTCTTGAAGCTAAGATAATATGTATCGCATATAATTGCTGAAAATACTTTTTAAGGTACCGAAAATAATTTGTGATTATTATGTATGTTAGACCTAATGCTTATCTCAACACAAAAGAAGAACTAGAGGCTCTCAAGAGCCTGTGTCGGTCACCTGATTCTACTTTGGTTTTGGAAATCATGTAAAAATAGATTAAAATCATAACAGATACCATAATAATGATTGAGGCCAAATTTGGTTTAATATTGGCCCCGTAATTTAATCAAAAGCAGAAGACTTTTGTAAAGTTTACAGAAATTACCAATAAATTCATAGAAAATTACTTTATGAGGACAATGACAAATCAGCTACAAAGTAACAACACTTGGTCAGCACCTTAAAAAAAAACAACATTCATACCACGTTTGGTTTCAATCCATTAAGCGGTTTTCTAGAAAAAGACATCTGTATATATTTCCCATAGGGTCCTTTGTTAACTTAAGTCCCCCGTTGGCAGCCATCTTGGTTGATGGATTTGCTACAAAGTAACAACACTTGGTCAACACCTCATAAGGAACATTTATGCCATGTTTGGTTTCATTCCATTCAGTGTTTCTTCAAAAGAAGACTTTTGTATGTATTTCACATAGGGTCCTTTGTTAAACTAAGTTCCCCGCTGGCAGCCATCTTCGATGACTGATTGGCTACAAAGTAACAACACTTCAGTCTTGGTCAGCACCTCATTAGGAACATTTATGCCATGTTTGGTTTAATTCCATTCAGTGGTTCTCTAAAAGAAAACGTGTACGTATTTCCCGTAGGGTCCTATGTTAAACTATGTCCCCGCTGGCGGCCATCTTGGACGATTGATCGCATACAAAGTTACAACACTTGGTCAGCACCTCATAAGGAACATTCATGCCATGTTTTAATTCATTCCATTTAGTGGTTCTAAAAGAAGACATTTGTATGTATTTCCCATAGGGTCCTATGTTAAACTAAGTGCCTCTCTGGCGGCCATCTTGGATTATGGATCGGCTTCAAAGTAAAGACACTTGGTCAGCACCTCATAAGGAACATTCATGCCATGTGTGGTGTCATTCAATTTAGTGGTTCTCTAAAAAAAGACATTTGTATGTATTGTCCATAGGGTCCTATGTTAAACGAAGTACCCCGCTGGCGGTCATCTTGGATGATTGATCGCCTACAAAGTTACAACACTTGGTCAGCACCTCATAAGGAACATTCATGCCATGTTTTGTTTCATTCAATTCAGTGGTTCTCTAAAAGAAGACATTTGGATGTATTGTCCATAGGGTCCCATGTTAAACAAAGTCCCCCGCTGGCGGCCATCTTGGATGATGGATCGGCTACAAAGTAACAACACTTGGTCAGCACCTCATAAGGAACATTTATGCCATGTTTGGTTTCATTCCATTCAGTGGTTCTCTAGAAGAAGTTCAAAATGTAAAAAGTTAACGACGACGACGACGGACGACAAGTGATGAGAAAAACTCACTTGGCCCTTCGGGCCAGGTGAGCTAAAAAGTAAGAGGAATTCTTTCTCCGGCAATCTGTGAAAATTTGTGGTATAGGTCAGTAAAAACACATATTCCCGGTAAAGGGTAAACACGTAGTACTAATCCATCGTGCATTTCAAATCATTCAATTGATTGGTCAATGGGCTTTAGTAAAAAAAAATGTTGAATAAACAATTATATTTGCCGGGACATTTGCCATGCTAATTTATGCATATCTGTAAAAAGTAATGTACCAACTGTTACAGCCGGGACTCGTAGATCAGAGCGTTTTAAATGTTAATGAAACTTTATCGAATGTAAGTTGCATCCACCTCATGGTACATGACGTTTGTATCGTATTATCAAAGATTATTTTTTGTCAAACTCGAATAAGATATCACATTAAGACTAGGTTTACGGTTACGTAACATGGCAGTATTTCAGATTTAAAAAAAAAAAAATCCATGACCCCATTTATAATCCCACAGTTAAAATCTATTGAAAAGTTGTGAAACCGATTTATAAATAAAAGTAAAAAAGCGGCAAAAAGGCATTTCTACTCATATTTGCGTTGCTCGAAAAACTGTTAACAGAATTTTAACATATTTTATGATCGAACACTAACTATAACAACACATACGAACAATTACTTGAACAATCAAAACTTCAACCGCATCTGAACCGCATGGCATTACAAACCTACAAATATTTGACAAATCCAATATGTTTAGTTTCAAATTTTTCGTTGGTTTCCTCAATTTCTGATTCACATTGCAAGATGGATATAATTTTCTATTGGTTTTATTAACACCTTCTATGAATCTAAAACAAAAACAAAGGACTAGGTAAGCTAAAATCTTTTCATTTCTAAATAACTTTTATACTAACCATATAATCGTCATTGGGCCAGTTTCGATAACTGATTGTTTTAAAAATTGGTTTTCCCTGGAAAAAAAGGATCTAGTTCTTTATTCATGGTACTCATTTTTGCATCGCACAGTAAAGCCACGAAAGACATTTTTCATGTAAAAAATAAGCAATCTTTGATATAGCTCATGATATATTCAAATAAAAGAGAGCCGAAAGATACCAACGGGAAAACCAAACTCATAAGTCGAAAACAAACTGACAATATCATGGCAAAAAAAAAACCAAACACGACCAAAAGAAAAAAAAACGTATACAAAGCACAACATATAAAACTAAAGACAGATTGAGCAACGCGAACCCTACGAAAAATTTGTGGTGATCTCAGGGGCTACGGGTAAGCATATCCTGCTCCACATGTGGCACCCGTCGTGTTGCTCATATAGTTTTACTAACATCTTACTTATACATCATTGGCTTTAACATTTCTGATCAATGAGTAGATGGCTGCTTAACGTCCAGTGGCAAATTAAATGCATATTTTGACGAGAATATCAGTCCCCAACAATAGAAAAGTGTATAGGAAATATTTCAAGCTCTATTTTTCCGTGTAAAAATACAGTTGTGACTAAATGAAATAGAAATTACCCAAAATAAGCCATCATCGCCAAATTCTTAAATATCAGACATTTTTAATCCAATTTAACACTTTAATCGTTAACAATCAAAGCCAGCTATATATAGTTTTCTGGTAAAATCGTTAAATTCAAAAAGTAAAGTTTATTCAGGAAACCAATCAAAATGGTTATTATGTTTGTTGGATATTACACCAGAATGATATATATACAAAGGCAACAGCATAATAAGGAAATAATGACATATCTTACCATTCGTAAGCCTATCTGTGTTTCACTGGCTGATGGTATAAAAAAAACCTTCCTCGCCTGGATGCGGGTAGGTGCCACTGTCATGTACCAGTATTCGCGCCCCGTATCCTTCACTGATTTGCTTGAGATATTCTTTTTTGTCCATATATGAAATTAACGAGAGTCATACATTTTTTTTATTTTTAAGCTTGTATATTGAATCTTTTAACAATGCTTTTAATAGATAAAATTCCATGCAATGATCAATTTCAATGAAATTTCAAATAATTTCTACATTGCGCTATTGTGGTTTACTCATCAAATGGTCTCATTTTACATCTCGTCGATCTGCAGTTTCTTTTTCTAAAACATTTAGAAGCTGAAGGTGATGTTCAATTCAAAAGGAAACATCAAATTTTTTTAAAGTTTACCATTTGTTGGTCCTGCCTTTGCAACCTTCAAATTTCCTGTTTTCAGAGTTAAACAATTCCCATATTGTGTTGTAGTAACGTAAAGTTGCTGTAATATATAAATAAAATATATTTTAATAAAAAAAAATCTAAGATTCAATAAAATCTGTCGGTGAATTGAGATAGGATATTTGTATACTGGTGGATACGACGACGTCCATGTTTTTCTGGGGGAATCATCCCCTAAAATGAAACATTAATTTTGTAACCAATATATATATATATCGGACAATGACATCAGCCATTGAAGATTCTTTGAATGTTTCATTCAAATGCTGTTAGTGCTTTTGGGGGTGTATATATACAAATATAGAACATATCAAGGGACAGTCTAAAATCATAAGTCGAAGAAGTACTAAAAACACCATGTGAAAAACATAGAAAATAAACAAGAACACAAACAAATGAGAACAACATTTAACAAAACGCTAAATATAAACCGAAAGAGAAACACAAACCACTACAAAAACACTGGTGGTAAACTCGGCTGAACAAAACAGGTAAACAGTTCAATATGACCTTACTCTTCTGTCGATATCTCAAACACCTTGTATTGCTATATGTAACCTAGATGATCATTCGTATATTGAAGATTTTTTGAAGGTTTCATTCAAATGCTGTTAGTGCTTTTGGGGGTGTATATAAACAACACATCAAGGGACAGTCTAAAGTCAAAAGTCGAAGAAGTAATGAAAACACCATGAAAAACATACAAAATAAATAAGAACACAAACAAATGGGAACAACATTTAACAAAACGCTACATATAAACCTAAAGACCGAGAAACACAAACCCTGCAAAAAACTGGTGGTAAACTCGGGTGTACAAGAAATGTAAACAGTTCAATATGACCTCATTCTTCTGTCGATATCTCAAACACCATGCATTGCTATATGTGATCAGTCGCTGAAATGATAGACGAAACAAAAGGATATGGGTATCAATCCATGATATGGGATCTACATCCATGATATGGGGTATCCATCCATGATATGGGATATCCATCCATGATATGGGATATCCATCCATGATATGGGGTATCCATCCATGATATATGGGATATCAATCCATGATATGGGGTATCTATCCATGATATGGGGTATCCATCCATGTATGGGATATCCATCCATGATATGGGGTATCCATCCATGATATGGGGTATCCATCCATGATATGGGGTATCCAGCCATGATATGGGGTATCGATCCATGATATATGGGATATCAATCCATGATATGGGGTATCTATCCATGAAATGGGGTATCCATCCATATATGGGATATCCATCCATGATATGGGGTATCCATCCATGATATGGGGTATCCAGCCATGATATGGGGTATCCATCCATGACACATTTCTTTTTTTTTTCATTACTCCCCTTGGTATCTTCGTTTTTCTGCGGGACGTGCAAAAGATAAAAATAAAAACAAAAACAAAAACATTTACACGGAATTTAATCCTATGGGTTTGAATAAGCAGCGACATTCAGTTATGATGAGGACGTCACGATAAATCCATGTCTCTTGGGAGAGCATCACGGTCGCTTTACGTAGTAGAACGCTTAAAACAACTCTTTGGTGGATGTATTGCTAGGCAACATACTGATCTTAACAAATATACTGTTTCTCAAATGGCATTCTAAATTTTCTGCCCTTCATTCTGATCTACACAATTTGCAGACCCCTGTTAACTGATGCATTAATTATTCTTGTTCTGGATATGCATGAAATATTTGCAAGAGGTTGTGTCTATTTTGTATTTCATTATTACATCTGTTTAATATCAAGACATGCAAAATTATAAGGCATAACACTTGTACTATGCAATATTAAAATGGAAATGTAAGACATTGTTTTAAGTTGTAGTTTTCAACTGTCAAGGTCGGATGATATATAGGGAAATTGTCATATTTATGAGAGATTTTTCAATGCAGTGATCAATAAATTATAGACATTCTATAGTAAATAATATGTATATATCTTTTGCACAATTATGAATACGATGGTGTATATTTCAAAATTAATTAAGAAAAACACGTTTTAGTCACGTAATCTTCTTTGATTATCTGTAAGGCTTTCCTTATATAACGCTACTGGATCGGTTACCATGACGTCAACGTGACTTGCAATGTTTGTTGTTATCGGCAACATGCACCCATTCTGCATGGAGAGGCAAACAAGGCAGAAAGTGCTTACAGATAGTTAAGAACATTAAGTGACTGAATGTCTTTTCTGAATTAAATTTGATATTTACCAATATATACCGCTTACATACATTTATATGAATATACCAATGTAAGAAAATTTGCATGTGCAAGTTTGTGTGTTAGCGAGAGAAGAGGGCTTCTTCATTTCCGCCATAAGAACAAGTACAGAAATATAACAGAATTAAATATGTGTCCATAGGAAACAATTCCCTGATCGCACCATCACATTTCAATTTTAGTGAAGCACGAAGCGGTATTAATGAAACTATAATTTGAGCGCTCTTGGTGAAATTGAATCAATAAAGACGATTCGGACGCACTAAATATTAAAAGCACGTGATTAAAAGTATTATGTTCATTTGTCAAATGTATCAACATTTAGCAAAAAAAAAAGTAAAGTTAATATTTATATTGGATCTGAAAGTACTTTGTGAAATGTAAGAAGTATTTAGTTCAACAGTTGGAAAAAGCATCTGTGTTTGATTGTAAATAAAATCTCAAAATGCTTACAGTTACATCACAACATATAGCTCTGGTGGATATTATCGTTTCCACATTACCCATTGTTGGCAGGCCACATAAATCAAAAATCGGATTTTCTAAGAATATTACATACAAAACCGCGTCACATATTTCCAGGGCATTGTATATATAGGCATATCAATTTGATAGGGTTGAGCATCTGGACCTTTAGGCCATTTTGTTGACATTCACATAACAAACTTATGGAAGTGAGTATAATAACCTGATTGGAGTGTAAATTCATATTTTATCGTAAATTGCAGTCAAAATTTCATCAAAATAAACACAATAACATCTGACGTCTTTTATCTCGTATATTAGATAAAGTTTAAGTACTTAGTGTCGTATAACCTTTCGTAACACCTATATTTTCCAAAAGTACACGATATCAGCATGTCTTCTAATTGGTGTCCCATTTCTACCTTTGTGAACCTGTAATAGAATATTGAATACATCGTTAAGAATGTGAATTCGTAGTGACTGCTTAGCGTTCTTTGAAAACTATTATCATATGACAGCATTTGCATGACAACGAGGGAAATAATGTGATATGACGATTAAATGAGTTGTACCACCTTTGACAGGAACATCATTGTAGTGTAGTGACGATTAAGATTGAAATAAACAATTAATTTCCCCATAGGCGACAATGATAGCCTTTTTCGAGATACAGACTTTAGAAAGTTGATTTTTTTAACGAAACCTTGCTAGAATTAAAGAAAAGTTATTAGGACAGTATTTTTTGGTCCAAAAAATATAGGTTCGCGTTGCTTTTCTTAGCGTAATTTGTACTTATCTCCCATGCCTATCAATTTTGCACTTAAAAATACATGTCTCATCCTAGCGTTTAAAAGACATCTCAGTTCCGTTAGGGCTAAGGAAAATAATTTATTTGGCCTTTGGTATAATGCAGAATGCACGAAGTCTCTAATAACAAAAAATAACGGGTGCACATATCAACCAATCAGGATTAGCTATACTCTTAATTCTGAATACCATGTTGCGCCCATAAAATCTAATGGTGTATTGTAACCTATAATGTGCTGTTCCATCTTTGACTAGAACATCATTATGGTGTGGTGTGGTGTGGTGTGGTGTATCTTTTGAGTTGGGTGTGTTTTTTTAGTATACGTTTTAGTGTTCAAGGTAATTGGTGTTGTTTTCCTCAAGTTCTCAACGTTTAATTAACCACAAGGAGAGCATTATTTCTATTAATCATAAGGAGAGCGTTCTATCCCAAATAATGTTCCATCAAATTGATAAAGTCTACATAAGATATGAATCAGATACTAACCTTTCTTCGTGTTTATATAAATCTCTAAATAATTTTGGGACAAGTTGTCTGTTGTCCTTTTCACTGCCAAACTCAGTATTGCAATACTCATAGTTGTCAAACAGGTCATCATTATAATAAAATTCACTTATATTTATTTTCGAAAGCGAGTTGGGTTAGAAAGCTCTGTTTTCTCCGTCTGTCACTCTGAAATATAATAAAAAATCAATGAACTTTGATTGTTATTGTTTCGGCGGTCATTCCCGAGTTTAACCAAAGTATGTTACTAAAAGAGAGAACTGATAATAAGGGTGCAATAAAAAACATGTAAAATAAAAACTGATAGCATCATAACGAAAAAAACGACGAAAAAATAAACATCTGTCCACGAAACACTACACTAAAAAACTGAATATTGAGAATCGCAAAGCTACACCAAAAACCGTGCGAAAATCAGCAATTCAAATTGTTGTGGCAAATCAGGCTACCAGGAGGTAGCGTACGACCTAATTTCATGAGGTACGCTCAAGACCAAAAATTATTGAAGCCAATAAAAATATAGATGATGATAATGGATGGTTGCTTAACGTCCAGCGGCAAATTAAGAAAATATGTACAACATTTATTTCTAACATGGAAAATATACCAATGACAAAACTTAGTTCTTGTTGACTCACTTTTCAGGGCCACAACTACTTAAGAATCTTCAGGAGTGACTTCTCGACTTGATACTGACATGGAGAATGTCATATCCTCAGATCATGAAAGTGTATCTTGTTGCTGGGGAGACCATCAATAATTTGCATGCCCCACCTAGGTGCATTAAGTTTTTCGGTCTGTGCGTCCGTTTGTTCGTCCGTCCGTCTGTCCCGCTTCAGGTTAAAGTTTTTGGTCATGGTATTTTTTGATGAAGTTGAAGTCCACATGTTCCTTATGATATGATCTTTCTAATTTTAATGCCAAATTAGAGTTTTGACCCCAATTTCACGGTCCACTGAACATAGAAAATGATAGTGCCCGCTTCAGGTTAAAGTTTTTGGTCAAGGTAGTTTTTGATGAAGTTGAAGTCCAATCAACTTGAAACTTAGTACACATGTTCCCTGTGATATGATCTTTCTAATTTTTTGCCAAATTAGAGTTTTGACCAATTTCAAGGTCCACTGAACATAGAAAATGATAGTGCGAGTGAGGCATCCGTGTACTATGGACACATTCTTGTTTTTATTTAAATATTTTACTAAAACTGTAGTTAACTACAGTACATTGATACATTGATACAAGTATCCATCACCTACTTTTTCATACAATATATTTCATGTGAGCAAAAAATGTTTGAATATGTTTATGGTTTGATAGTTACAAAAGATGTTTCAAAAGATAACTCCAGTATTAAATACTACTTTAACAATGACATCCTTACTTTGTAAACAAATAAATGATTGCCAATGAGATAGCTTTCCATAAATACCAATGGACAAAGTTGTGAACAGTTATATGTCACTCATTGATATGTTTAGAACAGATGCTAGATTCATGCACCATGCACAATTTATGTAATTTTCTTTTCTTTTTCACATACACATCATTTGTAACTAGAGTATCTGAATTTAAACATTATATTTCATTGATAAATTTCTTCAAATTTTCATAGGTAATATGTATAGAATGTTGTTCTCAATGTTCATATCAAAAGTAGTGATAAAATCTAAAAAAAATCAAGCAAGCCACATGAGGGGTTTTGAATGCATGATTGCATCTTACCCCAATAAACTTTTAACACAGAGATATGTTTCACCTTTTTGTAATTTTGATAATGCAAATGTTGAAATTAAAATTGCAATACTTTACATGTAAAGGTACATGGCTAAACAATCTCCATGGAAATGAGATGTGCCAATGCTAATACAACTGCATACCAAATACCATTGACTTATCACAAGTCGTTCCCTTTAAACAAACCTAAACACAAACATTAACTTATAAACTATGTAAAAGTTTCAAAGTCAATGAACCATGATGAGGGGGTGGGGTTATATAATCTCCATGGAAACGAGACTTGCAAATGCCAATACATTTGCATATCAAATATCATCAACTTAACATTAGCGGTTCATCTTAAACTGAACTAATCACAAACTAATACATGCAAACTAACCAGGGGGAGGGCAGGGCCAAATAATCTCCATGGAAATAAGATGTGCCATTGTTAATACAACTGCATACCAAATATCATTGACCTACCACTAGTGGTTCACCATAAACTAGACCTAATCACAAACTAATACATTGTTGTAGCCGCCGGAGCCGCAGGAAACAGCATACCTATGTCTCGCTTTTTGACTCTGTCAAGGCGAGACAAATACCAGGAGTAGCCAATACTAATTTCAATGCATTGACCAAGAACTACATTAACCCTCAAAATAATTACAATATTTCATGTTTGCAATGAAAATTCATATGAAATTACATGCAAGCTCAGAATCACAAGCACATTTAAATGTCTAGCTCATAAAGTATCACAAGGACATTTAAATGTCAAACTCATCCAGAATCACAAAAACATTCAAATGTACTCCTCACTCAGAATCACAAGCAGATTTAAATGTACTCCTCACTCAGAATCACAAGACTATTTAAATTTAATCCTCACTCAGAATCACAAGAACATTTAAACATACTCCTCACTCAGAATCACAAAATAATTTAAACATACTCCTCACTTAGCATCACACGAACATTCAAATGTACTCTTTACTCAGAATCACAAGGACACTTAAATGTACTCTTCACTCAGAATCATATAAGCACATTTAAATGTACTCCTCACTCAGAATCACAAAAACATTTAATTTCCTTGCTCACTCAGATTCACAAGACTATTTAAATGTACTCCTCACTCAGAATCACAAGGACATTTAAATGTACTCCTCACTCAGAATCACAAGGACATTTAAAAGTCTCCTCACTCAGAATCACAAGAACATTTAAATGTACTACTCACTCAGAATCACAAGCACATTTAAAATTACTCCTCACTCAGAATCACAAAGAAGGGGGGGGGGGGGGGGGGGAGGGCAGGGCCAAATAATCTCCATGGAAATAAGATGTGCCATTGTTAATACAACTGCATACCAAATATCATTGACCTACCACTAGTGGTTCACCATAAACTAGACCTAATCACAAACTAATACATTTTTGTAGCCGCCGGAGCCGCAGGAAACAGCATACCTATGTCTCGTTTTTTGACTCCGTCAAGGCGAGACAAAAACCAGGAGTGGCCAATACTAATTCCAATGCATTGACCAAGAACTACATTAACCCTCAAAATAATTACAATATTTCATGTTGCAATGAAAATTCATATGAAATTACATGCAAGCTCAGAATCACAAGCACAAAAAAGGGCCAAATAATCTCCATGGAAATAAGATGTGCCATTGTTAATACAACTGCATACCAAATATCATTGACCTACCACTAGTGGTTCACCATAAACTAGACCTAATCACAAACTAATACATTTTTGTAGCCGCCGGAGCCGCAGGAAACAGCATACCTATGTCTCGTTTTTTGACTCCGTCAAGGCGAGACAAAAACCAGGAGTGGCCAATACTAATTTCAATGCATTGACTAAGAACTACATTAACCCTCAAAATAATTACAATATTTCATGTTTGCAATGAAAATTCATATGAAATTACATGCAAGCTCAGAATCACAAGCACATTTAAATGTCTAGCTCATAAAGTATCACAAGGACATTTAAATGTCAAACTCATCCAGAATCACAAAAACATTCAAATGTACTCCTCACTCAGAATCACAAGCAGATTTAAATGTACTCCTCACCCAGAATCACAAGACTATTTAAATTTACTCCTCACTCAGAATCACAAGAACATTTAAACATACTCCTCACTCAGAATCACAAAATAATTTAAACATACTCCTCACTTAGCATCACACGAACATTCAAATGTACTCTTTACTCAGAATCACAAGAACATTTAAATGTACTCTTCTCTCAGAATCATATAAGCACATTTAAATGTACTCCTCACTCAGAATCACAAGCACATTTAAACATACTCTTCGCTCAGAATCACAAAAACATTCAAATATACTCCTCACTCAGCATCACACGAACTTTTAAATGTACTCCTCACTCAGAATCACAAAAACATTTAATTTCCTTGCTCACTCAGATTCACAAGACTATTTAAATGTACTCCTCACTCAGAATCACAAGGACATTTAAATGTACTCCTCACTCAGAATCACAAGAACATTTAAATGTACTACTCACTCAGAATCACAAGTACATTTAAAATTACTCCTCACTCAGAATCACAAGGACATTTAAATGCACTACTCACTCAGAATCACAAGGACATTTAAATGTACTACTCACTCAGAATCACAAGCATTTTAAATGTACTCCTAACTCAGAATCACAAGGACATTTAAATTGACTCCTCACTCAGAATCACAAGCACATTTAAAATTACTCCTCACTCAGAATCACAAGGACATTTAAATGTACTACTCACTCAGAATCACAAGGACATTTAAATGTACTACTCACTCAGAATCACAAGGACATTTAAATGTACTCCTCACTCAGAATCACAAGGACATTTACATGTACTACTCACTCAGAATCACAAGCATTTTAAATGTACTCCTCACTCAGAATCACAAGCATTTTTAATGTACTCCTCACTCAGAATCACAAGAACATTTAAACATACTCCTAACTCAGAATCACAAGGACATTTAAATGTACTCCTGTACTCCTCACTCAGAATCACAAGAACATTTAAACATACTCTTCGCTCAGAATCACAAAAACATTCAAACATACTCCTCACTCAGCATCACACGAACTTTTAAATATACTCCTCACTCAGAATCACAAAAACATTTAATTTCCTTGCTCACTCAGATTCACAAGACTATTTAAATGTACTCCTCACTCAGAATCACAAGGACATTTAAATGTCTCCTCACTCAGCATCACAAGAACATTTAAATGTACTACTCACTCAGAATCACAAGCACATTTAAAATTACTCCTCACTCAGAATCACAAGGACATTTAAATGCACTACTCACTCAGAATCACAAGGACATTTAAATGTACTACTCACTCAGAATCACAAGCATTTTAAATGTACTCCTCACTCAGAATCACAAGGACATTTAAATGTACTCCTCACTCAGAATCACAAGCACATTTAAAATTACTCCTCACTCAGAATCACAAGGACATTTAAATGTACTACTCACTCAGAATCACAAGGACATTTAAATGTACTCCTCACTCAGAATCACAAGGACATTTAAATGTACTCCTCACTCAGAATCACAAGGACATTTAAATGTACTACTCACTCAGAATCACAAGCATTTTAAATGTACTCCTCACTCAGAATCACAAGCATTTTAAATGTACTCCTCACTCAGAATCACAAGAACATTTAAACATACTCCTAACTCAGAATCACAAAATAATTTAAACATACTCCTCACTCAGCATCACACAAACATTTAAATGTATTCTTCACTCAGAATCATATAAGCACATTTAAATATGCTCCTCACTCAGAATCACAAGGACATTTAAATGTACTCCTCACTCAGAATCACAAGGACATTTAAATGTACTCCTCACTAAGAATCACAAGCACATTTAAATGTACTACTCACTCAGAATCACAAGGACATTTACCCAGAATCACAATCAACAATGTAGTAGTTATACCATTTTGGATCAAGGCAACAAAATCATGAACAAGCATTCTGAGAGTATTGCATGGCAATACATAGTCCCCTCCTGATTTTTAAGAATTCATTGAATGAACAAAAAGCTAACTTAATATGTAACTTGTCATGGTGTAAACTAAATAACAAATATCAAGTCAATATCTTCAAGCATGACGAAAAAAAGTGTGGAAAACTGATTTTTTGAGTGAATTTTCTGTCCAAGGACCATAATTCTCACAAAATCAACAGACCGGAACAAAATTCGAACTTGATCTGTAACTTGTCATGATAAAACTATATACCAATTATTAAATCAATATCTTCAAGCATGCCTAAAAAAGTGCAGAAAACTGATTATTTGAGTGAATTTTCTACGTTCAAGGACCATAACTCTGCACAAAATCATCAGACCGGAACATAATTCGAACTTGATCTGTAACTTGTCATGATAAAACTATATACCAAATTTCAAATCAATATCTTTAAGCATGAAGAAAAAAAGTGTGGAAAACTGATTTGCCGGACTGACAGATAGACAGACAGACAGACGGAGTGCAAACCTAAAGTCCCCTTCGACTTCGTCGGTTAGGGACTAAAAAGGAGTATATAACTTAAACATGACAACACAGAAATATCCAATAATCATTTATTTTTCAATGTTCATATATGAGATTACATACAAACGATACTAGATAAAGCATGCTTGTTTCAAAAATATATAAACTAGACTAGAACTAACAAAAAGAAACTATCAAATAACAAACCACTGACCTGGTTCATGTGAACTTTATATACTATATTTTGATGTAGATAAATGTGGATAGTGTCCACATGTGGACACAGATGATGCCCCCGCTTGCATATCATATAGTTATAAAGGGACATAACTGAAGAACGGTAAAAGTGACACTACCCAAATTTGAACTTGATCTGAGTTTTGTGGTAATAAGCATTGTGTGTAAGTCTCATAACATTTGGTTGAGGCTAACTTAAGTAGAGAACAGAAACTAAAAATTCAGCAATTTTTCTATTTGTAATGACGCATAACTCTAGAACGGTTGTGTATAAGTTTTACAACATTTGGTTGAGACAAACTAAAAAATTCAGCAATTTTTATGTTTATAATGGGACATAACTCTAGAATGGTAAAAGTGTTGCCACCTAATTTCGTACTTAATCTGTATTATGTAGTAATTAGCATTGTGTATAAGTTTCATAACATTTGGTTGAGGCAAACTCAAGTTAGAGAACTGAAACAAAAAAAATGTACTTGATCTTTACTGAGTTTTGTTGGAATGAATATTGTGTATAGGTTTCACAATGTTTGGCTGGGGAAAACTTCAGTTACAGAATGGAAACTAAAAAATTTTGCAATCTTTCTATTTATAAAGGGGCATAACTCAATAATGGTTAAAGTGACACTATCCAAATTCAACTTGATCTGTGTTTTATCAGTGGTAGTCAAAATTAAACATTGCATTGTATAAAGCATTGATTGTAGTTGATTCAACTATAATCATGGTCAAAGGAAGATAACTCCAATTTTAAAAATATATTATATAAACTTGATATTTAGAAGAAAATAAAAATTTTGCAATTTTTCCTTTTATAAAGGGGCATAACTCTAGATCGGTTAAAGTGACACCACCAAAATTCAAACTTGATCTGTGTTTTGTGGTAATAAGCATTGTGTATAAGTTTCAAAACATTTGGTTGAGGCAAACTTAAGTTAGAGAACGGAAACTAAAAATTTTGCAATATTTCCTTTTATAAAGGGGCATAACTCTAGATCGGTTAAAGTGACGCCACCAAAATTCAAACTTGATGTGTGTTTTGTGGTAATAAGCATTGTGTATAAGTTTCATAACATTTGGTTGAGGCAAACTCAAGTTAGAGAACGGAAACCAATTTGGGACGTACGTACGTACAGACGGACAAGGGTAAAACTCCGGTACGGCGGGGGCATAAAAAACACAGAAATGGTTTTATGCTAAAATACCTGTATTTTGAGACCCCCAATCAATGGGAAAATTATCTAACTATTCTTGTTTATAAAATTTTCTCCCATCAACGAACCAAAATTAGATGTAAGTCCCCCCTCCCCTGAGGTAGATCTATTTTAAAATGCAGAAGCACTCAAAAATCAAAGTACTAATAGGAAACAGATTCATTTTGCAGTGGTAACTAAATATTCATTGCATTGTATTAAGCATTGAAAGGCAATACTATTATTGGTTCAACTACAATTATGGACAACGGAAAATAACTCCCAATTCTAAATTCTAAATATTTCTTTAACAATGACATCATTTATATTTTTGGAACAGAAAGTCGATTCATGCACTGTTCACAAATTTATGTAATTTTCTTGGCAAATATGGTTATATACATGCACATCATTTTGAAACTTGAATATCCAAATACATATTTCATGGATAAATTTCTTAATATTCATGGATAGGATTTATAGAGTTTTGAGCTTAATGCTCTGTGTTTTGTTTAGGGCTTTTCCAGAATTAATTGAATGTGGGGGTCAGAAGGCACTTTTATTAAGATTTGATGGTGGTGGTTATTTAAGATGGATAGCCTTAAAGACCAAACAGCCTATTCAGTTCTACCAGTGATTTTTCCTTAAAATTTGTGTGAAGGTATTTCATGTTTTGAGGAACAAAATATGATAAAAAAAATTGGGGGTCACCGACTTAGTTTTGTCACTATAGCAACCTCAGTTTCGTGTTTTCCCGAATATTAACATATTTGCTTGTTATTTAAACTCTCAAAAAATACCATTATATCAAATCTACAAGCATAATTCTTGTTTCATGTTAAACAGTAGATATGTGTCTATCAAATACAGGTTCAAGACTTTAAGACTCTTATTGTTTTGATCTTAAAAAATATGATTTATTTCATTCCCCCAAAAATAAAACGCAAGAATGAAAAACGTTTCAAGTATTAAAAAATATCTACCAGTGATGTTTTCATAAAAATTTCAAGAAAGAAAGTGCCATGTGTACTCTTCAAAATAAAGCAAAAACATGTATATGTCACCGACCTTTCAAAAAAGTTATGATTAATTTTCATGTTTTTTTCTCGTTCGTTTTGAAGAAAAGAGTTGTCTTTCTTCAGAACATTGAATCTGACGTCATAGTACAAGTTTTCCTTGTTGGCGCACGGTTTGAAAAAAAATTGCAAATTGGACGTTTGGAACCCACATTTAAATTTTCAAGAATCAAGAATAACAACTATATTCACCTACTTTATTATCCAGTAATACAAGAGATCACATGTATGTATCAGTATCAGATCTCATGATGTTGTTGCCGCACAAAATTAACCTTCAGAAACACCATCCGTCGGAATGAAAAATTGTTCGAAATAACCTTTTACGACGCTTTAGAAAGGAAAGTCTGTTTTTGTCCTCTCCATCTCATTAGCAAAATCATTGAAAATAAAAAGAGAAATGAAAGATGATTATTACAGACTATTTGACTATATTAGACTAGATGTGTGGGTTTTTTTGTCGCGTCAATTTCATAACTTCGCCCTAGCGCACACTTTCGCTACTATTGACAGACGGACAGACATTAGCACGGACGGACTTTATACCATTATGTGTCCCGACTAAGACGAGCGTATACAAATTATTCCATCTAGTTTGTGGATTCATTATTTCTTCAAATATTTAAAATATAAGAAAATTAAAATTATAGGTATAATATATGAATTAAAGTTTTTGATTCTAAAACGTTTTACATCCATTTAACCTATCATAAAATACCATCCCCGTTATTACTACCTCACGTGTTTTGAATAAACGAGACAGTAAATATAAAATACAAATAAGCTTTTAATTCAAAAATTGATTTAGAATCTAAGAAATAATTTTCCGTTGAAAACTATAAAGTATTTTTCAAAACAGGATGAAATATTATGAATCTAAATAGCTCACTTTGGAAATTTAAACAAAGACAAGGTTGTATGTATAGCCGGATTGCTGGCATTGAAAATCGAAATTTGTTTTCAATCTTTCCGGTCATTGTAGCTTTTTGAAAGTGAGAAATTTTATGTTTGATCTTATTCTTGAAGCAATTGTTTTTGTCATAAGTTAAATTTACAACAAGTTTAGTTTTAAAAACCGTAAATTTTTATTTTAATTCACATTCACTCAGTATATAAATTTCTTATATTTTTTGCCTTAAGCTTCTGTGAGATCAGGCGAAATCTTTATCATTTCTCCTTGAGACAATTTGAAATGAAACAAAAGACAAAATACAATGTACCTTTATCATTTTTATTTTTACTATAAAATTTGTCAATTAAGCAGTATAGATAAAATTTAACTTCATTGCAAGATCACCATTAATTTACGAGAATCTTAAAGAAATAAGTTAATCTCATCATGCATACGTTGCCAGTATATCGAAACTTCTAGAAAGTATTGTTTATCGGCCTAACCTTCTGAAAACTCAGTTTTGAAAATCACATATTAAGTTAAAATTCTAAGCGTAAGTCATATAAATCTACCAGTGTAAAGTTACATGGGCGTACGAGATTTGCGCCGATTTAAAAAAAAAATCGATCTTTAATTTGCGCCGATTTGATTCTTTCATTAGCGCCTATTTTATTTTTTTTATCACTAGCCCCGATACTTTATTAGCTATACGAGTAAATACATGTACATGTAGTAAACCTAGAATGTATATTGCACGGTAATATATGGATATAAATAGTCTTGTTTAAGATAATTTTGGTCATACTGTTCGAGAACTTCGTTTTGACACGAGAAAGAAAAGATGGATTTTGTTTTTGGCAAGTACAAGAAGTATAGAAAAGATAAAATGACAAGAAAGAATTATATATCAGATGTGTGGCATATAAATTCTCGGCAAGATAATAATTCATTGTACTAGTATTACATTTTTATGGATTTTATTGTGGTGCTTTGAAATGCTGTAAATAGAATTTTACTCCGTGATTTTAGTGGATGTAAACAGAGTGCACAAATATCTTTTAAATTGACTTATCCTGCTCGAAATTCTACTCCCACCTCCCCTTTTTGAGCAGGGGACAACAGTTATATACATGTTATAATTGACAATTCATAACATATGCACAACTGGCTAATGGAAGAGGTTAATATGATAAATAAAAAAATAACTTTCACCTATAATATACCTGTACACAATCGGGGCAAATGAAAGACAAAATCGGCGTAAGTGAAAGAAAAAAAGTGAAATGCAGATCGGCGCAAATGCAAAAAGCCGAGTTCAAAATTTATATTTTTACTATTATTTTTATTAGAACGGAGGTTACAGATAGTGTAGTATCTTTTGTGTCCATTTGTGTTTAATTTCCACTAGGTATCAGTACGACGCTTAATTCCACTTTTCTTGGAAGACGTAGTTTTAAGCGTACACCATGTTGGAATCCGTGAAAAAAGCGAAATATGACGTTATAATTTGATGTTTTCATGGCTAGAAACAACGTCATAGAGCTTTTATGTCACTACCAAGTTGCGTTAGTTGATGCGCATCAACAATAGGCTGTTTGGTCTTTAACAATCATATGAAATTATCAATTAAAATTTTATGCATGGCAGGTACAAATAAAAAGAGCCTATCTAATGACAATGAACTATTAACACAGACATATGACTCACCTTTTGTTATCTTGATAGTAAAATGCATATGTTGAAATCAAAAGAGCAATACTTTTAAAATGTAAGTTATGCAAAATAATCCAATGAACCATGACTGAGGGGGAGGGGCCAAATAATTTCCATGGAAATGAGATGTGCCAATATTTATACAACTGCATACCAAATATCACTGACCTAATCACAACCTAATACGTGTAAACTAAGCAAAAGTTTCAAAGTTAATAGACCATGAATGAGGGGGTAGGGCCAACTAAAGCAAATACAACTGCATACCAAATATCATTGACCTACCACCAGTGGTTCCCCATAAACTGACCTAATCACAAACTCATACATTGTTGACGCCAGAAACAACATACCTATGTCTTGCTTTTTGACTCCGTTAAGGCGAGACAAAAAACTGATGATCATTTAATATGATGTCCTACATGTTTCAAGAAAACTTGACTTTGGTCAATGAACCAAAAAATGATGTCAAGGTTACTTGACTCCTTTTAGACAGATGTTTCAATCCTTTCAAAAATTGTTCTACTGACCAATTTTGTTCACCTATATTACTGGTAGTAACAGAGAAAGAAACCAAAGTAAAACATTTTACTTGTGACAAGATAGGACATTTACATCTTCAAATCATTTAGACCAATTTAGTTAACCTTTAAGTTATAGCAACTGAGAATCTGAACTAAGTCTCACAGCTTAATGTTGACTTAAGTAAGTCATTAAACCATTGATACAATGAGGTGAGAGTAAACTGCAACAGGCTATACATACTGTTAAGATTGTATCAAGTCATATATATAAACTGTATATACAAATATGGCTCAACATTTTTCTCAATTTGAAGTAATTTTTAACTTAATAGTTAATGCAGTTAACGTTGCTGCTGCCTGATAAATATACATGTTTAACAGTCTGTTACTTTAACTTAAGGGCTATTTATTCTGTATGCATTTGTATTGACCTGAATTGTCTAATGCTTTAATTACCAATAATAGTATAATTTCACAAAAATTTATTCCATTCAGCCTTCATTTAAGGGACTTACTTAAAAGAATATATATACATTAAGAAACACATTGCAAAAAAAAAAAAGAGTGAAAATATCATTTCCTTTGTGTTCTTTATTCAGAAAGATTCAAAAAAGGGAACTTTGTGATTTTACATAAATCATGCATATTTCAAGCTGGAATATATCAAAAAGTAATTCATGAAGGTATATTTTTCTTCACATATTTCAATAGTGCATATCAAAATTAACTGTGTGTGAAAATCTTAAGAAAAAAAATCAATGAGGGATCGTTTCTTTATTGTATGCCCTTAACAATGATGAACAAGTCATGTTGTTATATGTTTTTCTGTTCTTCCCATGATCAGTCATGATGTAACGTATAATAGCAAATTGTGATGACAACAGCTCAAGTAAATCTTTGAACCAGGAGAGGTGAACAGAGAAGTGAACAAGAAGTTAAAGTAAATATAAAATGCATACCAGCAGTGTATTTACATCAAAAAAATATTGAGTCATTTCAACTAAACATTATAAAATTTAGTATTCTATTATGAACAATAAACTGCTTCGCTGAGCGCAGCTGGATACGCCCGCAGAGGTCCAACCCTGAACAGTTGGGGCAAAAATGGACACAATATTCAAACTTGATACAGGTCTGAATTTGGATTGTAATTAAATATTTGACATATTACAGGTTTCTGAATAAATGTAGTCAAAGAACTTGAAATTGGTTATATGAATTGAATTTATATTCAATTAAAGATTTCTTGCTGTTGTGCAATACACTGTGCTGTTGCGCAATACTTAGTAAATCTGTTGTCAGACTATAAACAAATAAAGTTCAATTAATTCTCAATGTCATATTAGAAAATTATGAAAATCAAAAGGAGCTTACATCAATAAATATAAACAATTCACCAAAGTTTCATGGGAATTGCTGACAGCATTTTTGAGTTATTGTCAGAAAACTGGAAAATCTCCCTTTTTTAATGAATAAAACCCCATAACTCAGGAATGTATAATGTAAAATTTATAAAATTCTAAAGGGAGCTTACATCAATAGATATAAACAATTCACCAAAGTTTCATAAGAACTGCTGAAAGCATTTTTGAGTATTTGTCCGAAAACTGGAAAATCCCCCTTTTTTTTAATAAAACCCTGCAACTCGGAAACGTAAAATCTAAAATTTATAAAAATCGAAAGGGAGCTCATGTCAATAGATATAAACAATTCACCACAATTTTTTTGCAAGTTGGTGAAAGTATTCTTGAGTTATTGTCCGAAATTTGGAAAATCCCCCTTTTTTTAATGAATAAAACCCCATAACTCTGAAACATAAAATCTAAAATTTATAAAAAACGAAAGGGAGCTCACGTCAATAGATATAAACAATTCACCAAAGTTTTATGCAAATTGGTTAAAGCATTTTTGAGTTAATGTCCGACATGTTGACGACGGACGGACAGACAGACAGACAGACGGACGGACGGACAGACGGACAGAGGTATACCATAATACGTCCCGTAAACGGGGGTATAAAAACTATAAATTGTAGAATGACGCTTTCAAATACACTAAAAACACTGATAACAGAATTTGATTACTCAAACAAATATTCAGCTTGTAAATACAAGCTTAAGTCATCTGTCCAACACTTTCCTTAGAAATAATTCATTTATTGAGAGAATTTAATGGCATACATGGGCAGTTTTGCAACATTTAAAACAATTCTGTTGAAATTAACATGTCTGCAAAACAAGATAATTATACTGTATTGACTGTTAAAAATCAATTTATAAATGGGTTTAACAGTTATTCAAAGGGGCATGGTAAAAAGAAATTATTACCAGGTGGAGAGATAAAATGCAATGAAAGGCATTTTTTAAAATTATTTTTGCATATTTTAGGGATGCCATTCATGATTTTTTTCAAGATCAGGTACCGGTATATATCTAGAAATCTTTACCACCCATAAAGTGCAGGTAAATATCTAGAATTCTTTACCACCCATAAAGTGCAGGTATATATCTAGAATTCTTTACCATACTAAAATATTTAATTTTAAAGCCATAAAATGCTTGTACATTGGAAATTCCAAAAAACCTAAAAAAAAAAAAAAGAAGTTCTATTTTTTACATATACTGAGATTTAATAAGAAAACAGAAAAATGATGAAAAAAATATATATACATCAGAGACTACTGCTCTTCTTCCTTGATAAAAAAAAAATTGCACCAAAAAAAATCTATAAAATTTGCTTTAATATGTGTTTTCTAGAAAGGTGTGTGGGGACTGGGAGCACTTTTTAATAACCCACATTATAATTTTCAAATATCTACAGGATTCTTAAAGGGGCATTAGCTACGAGATATGAAAAAAATTAGAATATGATTTAGTTTGGTTCAATCAGTAATAAAAGTAAAATAATGAAATAATAATTCGCTTTTAGCAGCCAATTTGGTTCAATTTTGTCAAAATAAGCTAAGAAACATCACTGATGAATTATTCACTTGCAACCAATTAGCTAGAGTAGAGATTGGTTACGCATGAATTAGGCGTGTTCAGTTATTAAAAGGAAAAGAATGTCAACATTGAAAGTAAAACAAGGGTAAACCATTTGATTGACTGATTAGATCCACAAAAACTCATTCTTATACAGGTAAAAACGATAATTAACTTATTTTTTTAACCTATAACATGAAATCAAACAGACCTAGAAAAATCCAATTGCACGAGGTCGCTATCTATTTATATTTATGTTTATGTTAATATCGTGTTATGTGACTGTCGGCAGTCTTCAGAGGTCATCTCGATAGTTAATTAGATAGCGTCGACTAAAATACACATGAAATTCTAATAAATATTACTGAGTACATGCATTGTTTACTGTTTATTCAGACTTATTGTAATTTGGATATGTTTAGTATGTTCAAATTCAAATATGAGAATTTGAGTCAATTTGTGATCGGTGAACATGATTTCGACAGCTAATGCCCCTTTAAAACAGCTGACAATAAGGATCAAACCCCATAAAATTTCAATTTAAGTGTTTCCAAATCTCTGTTTCCACAGAGACAATAATGGAACAGCACTAAGAATAACTTGTACTCTCAGGGTTTCAAATGTTCTATATTTGAAATTATATAAAGAGTGTTAAGCGGAGTATCATTTCTAAAAAAAAAATTATCTTACTCTTATGTAGAAGATAAATAACTTTAAATTAATCATTTTTTATGGAATCATTGATTTATAATGAAATCACAAGATTTTCTAATTAATTTTATAAGATATTCAAATACTTCATACTAACCACTGCTGACATAATTTAATTAGCAAAATTTGTCATTCAAGTAAAGTCTTCTGACAACTTGTTTCTATAAGCACAAGTTTATCCTTGAAGTTTAGTTTCCTATTTACCTACATACTTTAAAATAAACAATATACTGATGGACAATTTTCTATAACCCATGATGTGAATCAGTTTTGGAAATTGTGTCCTAAAGTATTGTTAAACACAAGAGAGAATATTTGTGGTACAAAGAATTCACTGATACATATGAAAGAACTTTCACTTCCTTCCATGCTATTTTCATATTTCATGATTATAAATCAAACGGTCACATATAGTTATTTGGTGTATTTTATGAAAAGCAGATGAAAAATACATGTTTAATATGAAAACAGACCTTAACTATATGTATGTAAGACAACATTATATCATTGTACATAACTTAGTTGGTTTACTTCATTTGCTTCTCAAAACTGGATGATAGTCCTAGTTTAAAAGTATTTAAATTTATTATTTGGTATTAATAAAACAAGCCAGATGCTAAGAACCTTAAAAACTTTTCATCGCAAAAAAATCATACATTAAAAACAAATAGGACATGCAGTTGTGTACATATTTCTAACTGACAACTTAGACGTATGTCAAAGGTGATCCATTAAATATATATAGTACCCAGGAATGGATCATTTGGAAATGGGGTAACCTACTAAGGCTATAGGTACCAAATTTAAAATTTAACCTACATTTTCACTGTGCACAAAGTATTTAACACCCATTCAAAGTTGTCTATTCACATTGCCATCAATGGTCCAAAGGTTGTTTTTATGGAACCACTCATATATAAAAAACATAACTTGCAACATAAAAAAATTCATAGGCAGGCAAACATTTCATTGTACACACACTGTATAAATGACTAGATCACAATATAATAAAATCAGGCAAGTAAAGACTTCCATCTGCTTACCATCATTTTATTCTTACATACACATATTCATTACCTTCTTACATACAACAAGATTGTGTACATACATGCATCGCTTAAGATAGCATACATGTAGGAATATAAATAATAAAAGAATGATTTGTTTTATGTTTTGCCAAAAAAAAGTTTATATTGGGATTTTATAAATATAATAAATGTGGACACAGATGATGACCCCGCTTGCATATCATATAGTTATAAAGGGACATAACTGAAGAACGGTAAAAGTGACGCTACCCAAATTTGAACTTGATCTGAGTTTTGTTGTAATAAGCATTGTATGAAAGTCTCATAACATTTGGTTGAGGCTAACTTAAGTAGAGAACAGAAACTAAAAATTCAGCAATTTTTCTATTTGTAAACACACATAACTCTAAAACGGTTGTGTATAAGTTAAGTAACATTTGGTTGAGACAAACTCAAGTTAGAGAACGGAAACGAAAAATTCAGCAATTTTTATGTTTATAAAGGGACATAACTCAAGAATGGTAAAAATGTCGCCACCAAATTTCGTACTTAATCTGTATTATGTAGTAATAAGCATTGTGTATAATTTTCATAACATTTGGTTGAGGCAAACTAAAGTTAGAAAACAGAAACAAAAAGTTTGTACTTGATCTCAGTTTTGTGGTAATGCATATTGTGTATAGGTTTCATAATGTTTGGTTGGGGCAAACTTAAGTTACAGAATGGAAACTAAAAATTTTGCAATCTTTCCATTTATAAAGGGGCATAACTCAATAATGGTTAAAGTGACACTACCCTAATTCAACCTGATCTGTGTTTTATCAGTGGAAGTCAAAATTAAACATTGCATTGTATAAAGCACTGATTGTAGTTGATTCAACTATAATCATGGACAAAAGAAGATAACTCCAATTTTAAAAATTACTTTGATATTTAGTAGAAAATAAAAATTTTGTTTTTTTTCAATTTATAAAGGGGCATAATTCTAGAACGGTTAAAGCGACGCCACCAAAATTCAAACTTGATCTGTGTTTTGTGGTAATTAGCATTGTGTATAAGTTTCATAACATTTGGTTGAGGCAAACTTAAGTTAGAGAACAGAAACTAAAAGTTTTGCAATTTTTCCATTTATAAAGGGGCATTACTCTAGAATGGTTAAAGTGACGCCACCAAAATTCAAACTTGATCTGTGTTTTGTGGTAATAAGCATTGTGTATAAGTTTCATAACATTTGGTTGAGGCAAACTCAAGTTAGGGAGGAAACCAATTTTACGGACAGATGTACTTACGTACTGACGGACAAGGGTAAAACTTAATGCCCCCTCCGCTATGGCGGGGGCATAAAAATATCATAAGTATAAGTCACCATGCTCGTTTACAAAGGGCTAGGCAAAAATCTCATATTTTAATGAATTATAAACTGAAAAAGGCATTATTATGCGATTAGAGAAAAACTAAATAAAAGAATTTTGAAATAAGATAGCTTGTTTTCTTGATACATATATAATGTAAATAGATAAAAGCTACATTATGTACATGAATTCATTTAAAAAACTTTAAAAATTTTTAGCAATACCTCCTATAAACATGATCAAGAAAAACTGAATAAAAACACAAAAATTTTACCATCCTCATTCCTGATGCCTCCTTTATATTCTTTTAACTAGGGAATTTACCTACTGTAAATTCAGAAATTATTGCGTGCATTTATTATTGCGATTTTGTCATTTTAGACTAAAATGCGATTCTATTTTTTGCGATATTGAGAAAAATCCTGTTTAATTCATATAAAATATTTCAAAATGCGAGTTTATATTATTGCGATTATAACCCTGTCGCATTTTTCGCAATAATAAAAACATCGCAATAATTTCTGAATTTACAGTATCAACTTCATGTTGTATTCTTTATCCTGTTTAAGTTAACTTTCAGGACAAGTATCTAGGGAATTTACCTATCAACCCATGTTGTATTCTTTATCCTGTTTAAGTTGACTTTCAGGACAAGTATCTACATGATCTAGGGAATTTACCTATCAACCCCATGTTGTATTCTTTATCCTGTTTAAGTTAACTTTCAAGACAAGTATCTAGGGAATTTACCTATCAACCCCATGTTGTATTCTTTATCCTGTTTAAGTTAACTTTCAAAACAAGTATCTAGAGAATTTACCTATCAACCCACATGTTGTATTCTTTGTCCTGTTTAAGTTAACTTTCAGGACAAGTATCTAGGGAATTTACCTATCAACCCATGTTGTATTCTTTATCCTGTTTAAGTTAACTTTCAGGACAAGTATCTAGGAAATTTACCTATCAACCCATGTTGTATTCTTTATCCTGTTTAAGTTAACTTTCAGGACAAGTATCTAGGGAATTTACCTATCAACCCATGTTGTATTCTTTATCCTGTTTAAGTTAACTTTCAAGACAAGTATCTAGAGAATTTACCTATCAACCCACATGTTGTATTCTTTGTCCTGTTTAAGTTAACTTTCAGGACAAGTATCTAGAGAATTCACCTATCAACCCCATGTTGTATTCTTTGTCCTGTTTAAGTTAATTTTCAGGACAAGTATCTAGAGAATTCCCCTATCAACCCCATGTTGTATTCTTTATCCTGTTTAACATGTTTAAGATAACTTTCAGGACAAGTATCTAGGGAATTTACCTATCTACCCCATGTTGTATTCTTTATCATGTTTGAGTTAACTTTCAGGACAAGTAACTAGAAATTTACCTGTCAATCCCATGTTGAGACATTGTCTACTTCTTAATTCTGTACTAAAGAGGTTCTGAAAAAGTCTGTTAATACTTTAAATAAAGTATTGTAAAGATTGAAGAATTTAGCACCAAATGGCATAAAATCTTACCTTCTTATTTAGTGAAATATAAAACTTTGGTCTATAGATCTTTATAAAAATAAAAAAGAATTGCTCATATGGATACCTTCCTTTCCTATCAAACATCTGGAATAATAACCATGTTTCATAAAAATAAGCACTAAAATATGCTCATAGAAATCTATCTATAACTGATATGAATTTTCATCTAATGTAAATAATTCTATTAATGAACTGCTGCTTATAATTCAATAAGAACACATAATGGCATTTCATAGGTCATACAAAAGTATTAAGATAGTATACATAGCTATATATAGTACACAAAATGTTTCTGGCAATTCTCAAATCAAACTTTCACAGTGTTTCTCCACAATCATGTGACAGAATATCAATTTCTAACAGATGATATACATAATCAATTATCAATTTTTTTCCCTCTCACTCAGGAATTTCTTCCATTATTTCATCTTTTCAAAAAATAACACTTTAAGTCGTTCTGCTAACAATTTGAAGAATTTCCTAGTTTGGATTTTTTCTTGGGGAGGATCGTATAACCTGAGTCACCTCTTTTCTAATTTTAATAAGAGGTAAATGTTGCCTTGGTGTACTGACAGAATCTTTTACTTCTGGAGCTACAACTTTTCTTCCAACCCCGATCTTGTCTTCTGTAAAAATATAGAAAACAATAGAATAGTTTATTGGGGTAAACAAAAAAAATCCACAATAAAACTGTTTTTCCGTTGTATACAAAAAATACTAAAACTTGATAAGAAATAATGAGAAAAGCAAATAATTACCTTATTTCAATGTGCTCATGCTTCCTGGATTTATATAGATTCTACCTACCACCTGGTAGGATAAAGATATCTATCCATAATTTGTGAACTTCTTAACTTTAACAAAATTGAATACAAGGTTTACCATGTTTACAGAGCATTTAATACTTCGTTTTGTATTTTAAATTTAACTACTGTAAACATGGATATTTTTTAGGGTTGTTATTTACATGATTTCAATGCACAAATAACCAGAATGTGTCCATAGTACACGGCTGCCCCACTCGCACTATCATTTTCTATGTTCAGTGGACCCTGATATTGGTGTCAAAACTCTAATTTGGCATTAAAATTAGAAAGATCATATCATAGGGAACATGTGTACTAAGTTTCAAGTTGATTGGACTTCAACTTCATCAAAAACTACCTTGACCAAAAACTTTAACCTGAAGCGGGATAGATGGCCGCACAGCCCGAAAAACAAAATGCCCCTAAGTGGGGCGTAAAAACTGACAGCCAAGAAATAGCCAACAGTACTAAAAGTTGCGTTAACACCAAATCAATCAATCAATCAATTAATCTCTAACAATACCTCAATACATAAAAGGTCATATATCATACCTTTGTAAGGAATATTAGTTACTATGGCACAAGATACAGGTGTTTCCTTCGGATCATATGCTAACAGTATGTTCAACTCTTGTTCTTCTACAACAATAGAACTAATAATGTCATCCATCGTCGGTGTTGTTTGATCAATATCTATAATGCCAATGATCCTAAGGTTTTCATTTTCAACAGTCTGCCATATGAATTGTCCAAGCACCTTCTTGCAAAAAGGGGAATAATTCAGTATATTTTTATCCACTGGAAGAACACAAAGAACTTGTTTTTCTGTATCTTCGTCCTTGCAGGATTTTTCCAAATCCGTTGCTATTGAATTTACATTTGATCTCTCATCTGAGACCTGGAATATACTGTCTGATGGCATTACTTTTAAAGAAAAATTGCGCTGAAATTCCTGCTTAACAAAATTTACAATTTTGGATCTTTCCTCATCCAGCTGTAGTTTCGAAGGCAATTTATTCAATACATTAAACTTGGTTGATTGTTTACATTCGAAAAGTCTATCCGTATGCTCTGGCAACATTTTCATTCTAATTAATCCTCTTGGATCAAGTTTATCATTCACTATCAAGAGAAGGGCATTCATATTCTGAACCGTTAACAATTTGCCAATTGTACAACCACATTTTTTGGATGCATTAGTTAAATTTATCCTGAGTTGTTTAAATACATTATCTTGCATGCTCTTGACCATGGATTTATCCATAGATTTATATAGACTGAGAACATAACTGTAATGAGGAAGCTGGCTATGGAGTTTGTCTTCACTAGTCAGAAGCTTAGCAATCTTGCTCTGGTCATCTCCTTCATTGCTACAATATAAAAACATATGCTACTTTATGTTTGGCTTTTTCTGCTCTTTTCATTAAGGATTGATGTTTTAACAAGTTCTGTGGCAATCAAAGTTGAACTATGATTGTTCTGGTTAATCCCAAGTACCTTTTTGGATAAATATAAAAATGCATTCATAATTATTTTTCCTTGTTAACTGTTATCTTGATGTTGAACAGGAGGTTAATGCATAAAATAGCTTTGGAAGCATAATCAGTACATGATACAATAAGAACACAAACTTTCTTTAAATCCTCATTGAGATACTACATGTACATGTAATATTATGATAAAAAAGCAATTTCAAAAAGTAAAAACAAATTTCAGTTTTCTCTTGCTTAACTTGCCTTAAGAAGTTTAAGCTACAATAGAAGCTATTAAAAAAAAAATTTAAATGGAATTTGTTTTCAACATGAGAGGATATTGTTTCATTTCAGATCAACAAAAAATAGATCTACATACTGTAAGGTCAACATTGTTTAAACAAGAATGTGTCCATAGTACATGGATGCCCCACCTGCACTATCATTTTCTATGTTCAGTGGACCGTGAAATTGGGGTCAAAACTCTGATTTGGCATTAAAATTAGAAAGATCATATCATAGGAAACATGTGTACTAAGTTTCAAGTTGATTGGACTTCAACTTCATCAAAAACTACCTTGACCTAAAACTTTAACCTGAAGCGGGACAGATGGACGAACGGATGGACAAACGAACGGAAGCACAGACCGAAAAACAAAATGCCCCTCTACTATCGTAGGTGGGGCAGAAAAAAAACTTTTGAGTTACAGACCTTGAAGACATTGACCCATTTGCACATAACTTGTATATTTAAGAAGTCATCAATCTGGTTAGACCATAAATATAAGTTATGAATTGAAACCTGACAAAAGGACATTGTATCCATCATTGATCAAAGCTCTGTGTGTATTCACCAGCATTGATCTAAAAAAAAACTTGATCCGTTCCCATCACTTATGAAGGATCGGTAGTTGGCCTTGGATTAATTTTGCTATTATTTTTAGGTTCTTTTTGGTCATAAAGCTTTTCAACTGTTTCGGTTCTTATACATTCTTAGCTTTTAGATGTTCTGCTTTCAGCATTCCTGATGAAGGTAAATCCAGAGAACCCATTCAGATGCATGAAATTTATAGTGTTTTCAATTTTTTTAACACTCCATTAACAAACAAAATTCGGATTACAATAAAAAATTATATCTGTGATGAGTCCCTAGTACATCAATTAAGTGCCAGTCTTTAAGAATCAGGCAATTTTGAAAAAATCAAAATATGGCCGGAAAAAAAAACCACCGAACTAAACATCCTATTTTGAAGTTATTCGAAAAAACCTCTAGATAACTTTTGGTTAGAATGATAGCAAATTACAGATTTAGCTCCCCTTAATTATTAATTTCTAGTGCATTTCAAGCATATTATATCTTGAATTAACAGAACAGGTAAAGGAAACAAATATTATATATTTGTACACCATTAAACATTTTGAACATAAATTAATGTCAACTTGAGCGGGTTTTTGTTTGTCATGTTTTCACCACTGCCTAATTCTTAGGCAGATTGGCACTATTAAGTATGTACATTACTTTCCAGGTGAATCCCACCACCAGTGTCAGATCATGATGATAGACATTTTCAAAGGACATGTACATGTATGATGTAAAACAAACAAATACATTTAATGCATGTTCATTAGCCCTTTATAAAAAATCTTTAAATCCATTAATTCAAATCTTACCATAATATCTGACCAATGTCATTCATCAGATGAGGCATTATTTCCTTCTGAAGGTGTTCTAACTTGAAAGCATCTAACCAGAAAGCTAGCTTGTCTTCCTTTATATTTAACTCATGCACTGCTTGTTTCATCAGTTCTACTCTCTGTGTGTCACTACATTCCAAATCCTGAGTCAAAATCAATCCACAAGCTAAAAGAAAATAACAAGGCATTATAATACATTGCTGTTAGGTGTGAGCCAAGGCTCCGTGTTGAAGACCGTACTTTGACCTATAATGGTTTACTTTTATAAATTTTGACTTGGAATCGTTGGATGGAGAGTTGTCTCATTGGCACTCATACCACATCTTCTTATATCTATTATAAAAAATATAAATATTCATGGTTATCTAAAAGTAGAATTAAAAACTAAGGGAGACTTGTTTTTGGTTTCTAAAAAGAAATGAGTTAAGCACTCATATTTTTCAACTTTTTATATTAGTAAACATGGTAAAGGTATGCATTCAAGCCAATCAATGTTACCAAAAAAAGTCCATGGGCAAGTAATTTTCGTACAACAAATGGAAATGAGACAGCGAAGTGAAAGACAGGGTACATTGTAGCTTGTCACCTAAGTCACTAACTAGCATGAGCCCTGTAAAGTAAAACTAGTCACAGCTGGCATAAACAAGAAGAAAATTTCCCTCCATAAGAAGGAGGTAAATATAATACATTTAATATGGTCAGTTTTGATGACATGTTGACATTATGAGCATGATGAAATTGACATATCCAACCTAAAATGTCTATTTCACACATATGTAGCAAAATATGAACCAAGTTATGTTCAACCTTTTTAAATACTAAAGTCAACACTTACTGGGATATATGTTTTGATCTGTTTCTGATTCTGTACTAGAAGCACCATTCCCAAGGTCTAAATATTTCCCAGTTGGTACAGATTTCTGCTTTTCAACCGTACTTTTATCGTTTATCTTCTCATCAGTTTCACTCTTCTTAGAGTTTTCTCCATCATTTCGAACATTTTTCAATGATAAACTACTTGTATTCACAACCTTTTGCTTCTGAATGGAAGATGTGTCTTTCTTGGGTGTCATCTTCTCTATTGTGGCTGGATCTAATCTGTCCAGTTGAACTGTCAAATTTCTGACAACAGATGTAGATGGTTGAGGGCTTGTTTCCCCATCTTCTACATCAATAATGTTTACCTCTAGCTTGTCTGAAGTTTCCTGTTGAACTTTTAAGACAATTTGAGTGTCTAAGAAGGAGTCTTTTGATTCAGTGTCATTAGGTGAGTCATCATAAAGTTCTGTTTTGTTTGTCTTCTGTTTTATTTTTTTTTTCCTACTTTTCATTTCCTTCTCAGAAAGAAAATCTTCCGATTCGTCACTGCTGATGCAAGGCCTTTTCAACGGTGTTTTCCTTTTATGCACTATAGAATCATCACTGCCTGAATGTTTTCTTTTATTCCTTTGATTGCTTTGTGGTAGTTGGTTGCTATTGTTGTAAGATACATTTTTTGCACATCTACGGGATGAACGAGGACGTTCTTCAGGTGCTTCTCTAATTTCATCATCAGAAGAGTTTTCATACAGGTCTTTCAAAAAGGAAGCCCTTGGCAAAGATTTTTTATTCAGATTTGGTGTTGCTTTCTTTGAATTGCTTCCTACTGCTACTGCGTTTATTTCTGCCTCAACTCTTAGTTTATTTGGGGTAAGATCAGGACTGTCAACTTCAGGAACAATTTTATGTCTTTTGGCACCTTTAACCTTATTTGGTTTACTGATTTCATCGTCATCATTTTCCAATATAAGGTGTAAGTTAGATATTTCTTCAGATTTGTCATCCTCATCATCATCATCGTCGTCCGTGAACATTGAATTTGAACATTTACTGGAAGATATACCATTACTACTTGCTGGTTTTGATAGTGAAGGACTTGGTTGAGTTAAAATGGAAACATCCATAAAATGTTTATCTTTGTGTTGTGCTACAGCATTATTATTCTGCTGTGTATCAGATTCAATATCTTCTTCCTGGTCTTCATCAATATCTTCCTCTTCTTCTGAAGATGAGTTAATGCCAGATTTACTCTGTTCATCTTCATTGGCCTCCTCTTCTTCAGAAGATGAGTCCATATTTGAACTGAATGGTAAGAAAAGTTCAGCTACAATAAAAAAAAAATGGAATTATCTTCTTCTCTTCATTGTGGCATTCTACATCTATTCATTTCCTAATACACAATTCATTGTCCATATTTTGGTGGTATTTTTATACTTCTAATGTAATTTTATTTGACATTTAACGAAACATGTTTTACAATTGGATAAGTTTTTCATTCTATAAAAAAATATAATACACAAAAAAATTCGTAAGGGTTCCGTGGAACCCAGAGTCTTGCCTACTTTTGCTGTTGTCATGTTTTCAGTGCAGTTTAAAAAAAGTTATTAAAATTTAAAAAACTTTAACCATGTGTTAACCACAGAGTGAATATTTGTGGACACCACCGTCAACGACAACGGAATGTAGGATCGCTATGTCTCGCTTTTGCCACAAAAGTCGCAGGCTCAACAAAAATGGGGAAAAAATCATTAAAAATTTCCTCTGGATACTATCTTTTGATTGTAAGAAGCTTCTGTCCATGTTTGGTAAAAATCCAGGATGGTTTATGAATCTAATAAATGTTTTAATAAATTGCTTCGCTGAGCGCAGCTGGATACGACCACAGAGGTCCAACCCTGAACAGTTGGGGCAAAAATGGACACAATATTCGTGCTTGATACAGGTCTGAATTTGGATTGTAATTAAATATTTGACACAGAATAACTGTAGTCAAAGAACTAAGAATTGGTGATATAATTTGAATTTATATTCAATTTTTTTATTTTGTGCAATACACTATGCTGTTGCCAATTGACTCCCCCCCCCCCCCCCTTCCCCAACCGCCTTTTTTCAAAAAAAAAAAAATATTTGAAGAAATTTTCTTTTTAATTTCTGAAATCTGAAATGAGAAAAAATTGTTCCCCCCCTCACAATTTCTTGTTTACAACCACAACCTCCCCAAATTTATTTTTCACTTTTTTTTTTTTTAATTGTCCATTAACCAGGAAACCCTTGTTTTTCCCCCTTTTTTGCCCTTAATTCCTAAATGGTTTGAGCCATTACCCCCCACAGCCAATCCTAACCACCCCTTTGTGGTATGGAAACTTGTGGTATAATTTCAGAGAGATCCATACACCGTTCCATAAGTTATTGTCTGGAAACTAGAAAAATGCTTATTTGGGCCCCTTTTTGGCCCCTAATTCCTAAACTGTTAGGACTATAGCCCCAAAATCAATCCCAACCTTCCTTTTGTGGTTATAAACCTTGTGATTAAATTTCATAGATTTCTATTTGCATTTACTAAAATTATTGTCCAGAAACCAAATGTCTTCGTTGATCACGACGACGTGATACCAATATACGACCGCAAAATTTTTTGCGGTCGTATAAAAACTTTAACTACAGACTGTATGTAATGTTAACTGGAAGAAAAACTAAGTCCATTTATAAGTAATATATGGAAAAACAGGAAATAAATTTTTACAAAATTTCCTTCTAGATACTAGCTTTTGATCATAAACAAGCTTCTGTCCAAGTTTGGTACAAACCCAGGATAGTTTAAGAAAGTTATTAAAATTTTAAAAACTTTACATGCTTTAACCACAGAGTGAATGTAATGTTAACTGGCAGAAAAACTAAGTCCATTTTTACAAAATTTACTTCTGGTTACTATCTTATGATCATAAACAAGCTTCTGTCCAAGTTTGGTAGGAATCCAGGATAGTTTAAGAAAGTTATTAAATGGCTATGTCTCGCTTTTGCGACCACAGAGTGAATGTAATGTTAAGTGGCAGAAAAACTAAGTCCATTTATAAGTAAAATATGGATAAACAGGATTTTTTTTTTACAAAATTTACTTCTGGATACTATCTGATGATCATAAACAAGCTTCTGTCCAAGTTTGGTAGAAATCAAGGATAGTTTAAGAAAGTTATTAAAATTTCAAAAACTTTAACCACAGAGTGAATATTTGTGGACGTCACCGACGATAGAATGTAGGATGGCTATGTCTCGCTTTTGCGACAAAAGTCACAGGCTCGACAAAAAGGCAAAACACAAAGCTTTGTCATTAAATTCTTATCAAGGTCATAAAGGTTCCAAAAATAAACGTATATACTGAAAATTATGTGTTTAAGGTGTCAAATTTAGGATCAAAAGGTCAGGATTGATATGTTGGTAGAATTCATTTAAGAAGAATTCCTCATAAAACAGTATAATTTGGGTTGGTGAAGAAACCCTAAAAACAAATTTTTTTGAAAAGACCTCAACCAATGCAGTCCAGAATTCAAAACTAGATGAGACTTTTCACACATTGTTTCATATTTTTCATGTGGGGGCCTTCTATAGCCGACTATATGGAATGGGTTTTTCTCATTGTTGAAGGCAGTTCAGTTGCCTTTAATTGCGTACATTCACTTCATTTGAACTTTGTGGATAGTTGTTTCATTGGCAATCATACCTCATCTCCTTATTTTTATATATGAGTTTATTTGCCTCATCTAATATAATTATAAATTATAATATAATAGGAATTCAAAATCTTTGTTCTTTATAGGATTATGCTGACTACTTATACATGTTATAAACTCTTGTCCATTAAATACAAGCAGATTCCAGTTTAAGTTATGCAATGCTATGAAAAGAAATGAGAAATTTGAAATGAAGCATTTAATTTTGATATTTATCAGTTAGTATTGGATTTTTAAATTAAAAATGTATATTAATATAAATTGGGTAAATTAAAAGAGTTTTGAAAAGAAATAGGGGCACCCTTTACAATTCAATAACAAAGATGGCAGAATGTAAATAAACTTCTCATATTCAAGTTATTCGCCTGTTTCTTGCTCATAGTACTCTTATAATCCTAACCTGGCCAGACAATTTTTATTTTGGAGTAAAAGACCACAGACAATACAAGAACGAATTCGGTATCTCAGTTTTGCCTAAAACAACTTTAAATGATGTTAATACAATCCAAGTGGATGTGAGCACTGAAGGGTTAAGCTTGCATTCATTTTTCAGTGGGAACTAAAAGTTAAAGATTGCATTGTAATTTGTATTATGCATTGGAATGCAATACTTTTAATTGGTTCAACTACAATCATTTACAAAGGAAGATAACTGATTTTTAATAAATATTTTTAATAAATTACTTAAACAATGACATCATTGATATTTTTAGAACAGATACTAGATTCATGCACCATGCACAATTTATATAATTTTCTTGACAAGTATGGGTACACACATACACATCATTTGAATATCTGAGTATATATTTCATTGATAGAATTCTTGAAATGTTTATGGATATGATGTATAGAATGCACTAAGTTTTTATCTCAAAAGTAGTGATAATGTCTGGAAAATTGATAACTAGTAAGCCAGCCCATAAGGTTTTGATTGCATGAATGCAATCTTTTTCATGCAATGTTTACTCCAATTACAGAGGTTATATGAAATCTATAATTTAAGACTTTACTTACATTTGTTATTCCTGAAATTAGCTTCATGCTGAGGTGAACAAAAAACTCTGAAAAAAACAACAACATTTAAGGTATAAAAGAAATCAGCAAGGTGTTGATGTATCCACTACCATATCAAATGGAATAAATGTGGATAGTGTCCACATGTGGACACAGATGATGCCCCCACTTGCATATCATATACCGTACTTGACAGAAAATAAAACGCACCCCTAAATAAGGCGCAGGGCCGTTTTTTAGGGGAAGAAGTGTTTTTGTCCTCACATAAAACGCACCTGAATATAAAGCGCACCCTGATGAAAATGTACATGCATTCTTCTGACCTTGGCGTAATGAATGTTCACTCCTTCTTGTAACGCACTCCGTAACATGTTTCATTTTTATTTTCAGATTGTTGAGAAAGTTGAAAGATATTTTGTATATATTTATTTGTTTCATATTAAAATAAATAAATGTTAATAAAATTATTATAATTTTCTTATTGTTTTAACCATGCCAGATTCATTAGTTGTTTTTTATCAACAATGTCCATGTGATGACAGCGAGGGTGTCCATTGAACCTTGTTTTGATTAAAATTAGTTTGGTGTTGATTGCTCATTTATTGTTTGAATTGGAATCAAGGATTTTAATTAATCTTGAAAAGGTATTCATTAAAGGTTACCCAAGCCATAAAACTGCCATTGTTTACCTTGATTATGACCTACTTACCTGTACCCACGTGTGAAAACTGTTCACCCATAAGTCAGGAAAAAATTTATTAAATTAAATCTAAAGAATTTTATTGTTGTTTATAAAATAAAAGTTTAAGTTTTATAAGTAACAAACATTTTTCAATTTAAACTTGGTTGAAAACTACGAACAAAACCATTCAGTTTCTGCAAGTCATTGTCTATTTTTAACTGAAAGTGAGATGGGCCACGGAAAGGGGAATTCAAATAAGACGGCGATATATAAATGTCTTAGCATATTGAATTATGAAAATTAATATTCATTTTTTTTATTTCTTACACCAATATGTGGCTACAATATTTCATAAAGATATTTCATTTTGAAACAATAAAACAACAAGAAATGATTGTAACAGGATGCTGTTACGAAGTCTCCCAAACGTAGCTCCCATAATTCGTAATTCCCAGGGTCGCCTGACATTGGGCAAAGTCCAGTGAAAATTGGTTTGGTCCATTAAAGTTATATGCATTAGTGATGCCTGGGGACTAACCCTGTATATCATTTAAATCATCTTGGCATGACAAACCAGAATATATATGGTTTAGGGGTGGGGATCTCGACCATTTACAAGATATTAGAACTTTCTCAAATGGCAGGGGGTCAGGATGACCCCTGGGGACTAACCCTGTATATCATTCAAACCATCTTAGCATGACAAACCAGAATATATATGGTTTAGGGGTGGGGATCTTGACCACTTACAAGATATTAGAACTTTCTTAAATGGCATGGGGTGGGTTTGACCGCTGGGGACAAACCCTGTATTTCATTTCATGTGCTTTATCATGACAAACCAGAATATATATGGTTTAGGGGTGGGGATCTCGACCATTTACAAGATATTAGAACTTTCTCAAATGGCAGGGGGTCGGGATGACCCCTGAGGACCAAACCTGTATATCATTCAAACCATCTTAGCATGACAAACCAGAATATATATGGTTTAGGGGTGGGGATCTTGACCAATTACAAGATATTAGAACTTTCTTAAATGGCATGAGGTGGGGGTGACCCCTGGGGACTAACCCTGTATTTCATTTGATTTGCTTTATCATGACAAACCAGAATATATATGGTTTAGGGGTGGGGATCTCAACCATTTACAAGATATTAGAACTTTCTCAAATGACAGGGGGTCGGGATGACCCCTGGGGATTAACCCTGTATATTATTCAAACCATCTTAGCATGACAAACCAGAATATATATGGTTGAGGGGTGGGGATCTTGACCACTTACAAGATATTAGAACTTTCTTAAATGGCATGGGGTGTGGGTGACCCCTGGGGAGTAACCCTGTATTTCATTTCATGTGCTTTATCACGACAAACCAGAATATATATGGTTTAGGGCTGGGGATCTCGACCATTTACAAGATATTAGAACTTTCTCAAATGGCAGGGGGTCGGGATGACCCCTGGGGACTAACCCTGTATATCATTCAAATTATCTTAGTATGACAAACCAGAATATATATGGTTTAGGGGTGGGGATCTTGACCACTTACAAGGTATTAGAACTTTCTTAAATGGCAGGGGGTGGGGATGACCCCTGGGGACTAACCCTGTATTTCATTTAATGGGTTTTATCATTTAGAACATTTTCAATTAAAAAGATTGTGTCTATCACAAACGGTTTTCAGTTTATAATCATTTGAAAATTTTAAAAAATAATATCCCATAGGGTTCTATAGTAAAACCCTCTTTTCTTTTTGCCCCTCAAAGTACCCCTTTATAAACCCCATTGCACAAACAAAACCCTGATTGCACCACTAGACATGTTAGTCTAACATATTGTGAAACCCTAAGTTAATCTGACAAGCGGTTTTGGAGAACGGGTGCGGACAAGTTCAAATTTAAAAGCGGCGGAAGAGGAAGAGGAAGAGGAAGAGGAAGAAGAATAATAATAATAATAAGAACTGAGCAAAAACAATAAGTCTTCCCAAACTTCGTTTGGGAGACTTAACAAGCAGTTACTCCTCAATAGTATATCCTGTATGGTACCTCTTTTCAAACACGCTTATCTTTCTTTGTTTATGAAACACTTTAAAGGGTTCATTTCAGCACATGGTTATCACCATCGTCATTAAAAGAGACTTGAAATATTGGAAAGAAACACAATCACTTCCTTTATTATTTCTAAAGGAGATTTTATTTAAAAACACATTACAACAACAAACAATAACATATTTATTGTAAATACACAATTAATATCCTGTATGGTACCTCTTTCAAACACGGTTATCTTTCTTTGTTTATGTAATAAACACATGGTTATCAACTTCGTAAGCCAACAATGAAATAAAGAACAAATGATAAAGTATATATATTTTTATTCATAACAAAATATGCCACATGAACAAATTTATCAAGTCACTGCAAGCACTTGACAATCTGATGGTCTCCATAACAAAAAATCCAGATATATATTTTTTTTCACGCTTGCCCTGAAACTGAAAAAAATACATACATAAAGCGCACCTGAGTATAACACGCAGGGACAATGACAGAGAAAAAAACCTGCGGCTTATTTAACGAATTTAACAGTAGTTATAAAGGAACATAACTCAAGAATGGTAAAAAGTGTCGCAACCAAATTTCGTACTTAATCTGTATTATGTAGTAATAAGCATTGTGTATAAGTTTCATAACATTTGGTTGAGGCAAACTAAAGTTAGAAAACAGAAACAAAAAATTTGTACTTGATCTTAGTTTTGTGGTAATGAATATTGTGTATAGGTTTCATAATGTTTTGTTTGGGCAAACTTAAGTTACAGAATGGAAACTAAAAATTTTGCAATCTTTCGATTTATAAAGGGGCATAACTCAATAATGGTTAAAGTGACACTACCCAAATTCAACTTGATCTGTGTTTTATTAGTGGAAGTCAAAATTAAACATTGCATTGTCTAAAGCATTGATTGTAGTTGATTCAACTACATGTATAATCATGGACAAAAGAAGATAACTCCAAAATAAAAATTACTTGATATTTAGAAGAAAATAAAAATTTTGTAATTTTTCCATTTATAAAGGGGCATAACTCTAGAACGGTTAAAGTGACGCAACCAAAATTCAAACTTGATCTGTATTTTGTGGTAATAAGCATTGTGTATAAGTTTCATAACATTTGGTTGAGGCAAACTTAAGTTACAGAACGGAAACTTGAGGCTTTTTTCAGTCAGGGGAATTACTGAAATGAGTGATTTATAAATCACTCATTTAAGTAGCAAATTAGAAATTCAGTCATTTTGTAGTTTCACCAAAATTTTAAACATATAGGTTTAGATTATATCTAATTATTAGTAAAATTGAAAAAAATGAACCTTTTGCTTTTTTAAGTAGCAAGGTTTATGTAATTGATGCAATCATTCAGCTTTAAATTCTATATTTCTTGAAATTAAAGTGACGCCATAATAATACTTAAAGAAGTGATTTTTTTGGAAGAAAATAGAGGTATGATACTTAAACAAGTGATTTTCATGTCATTATCCCAGATTCAGCACAAAGTCATCACCTGACATGACCGGTCATCCTATAAACACAGATGTTGGTTCTGATAACTTTAGCAACATAATTAGTCTGTGGATCATTAGTATTATATATTTAAAACTACAATAAACTTAAATCACTTAGTCTAGTGATTTATTTGTACTACTTAAATAGTTGATTATTAAAGAAAGACAACTCTTACTTCCAACATTTCTGAACAAAATGTTACTTGAATCAGTGTTTAAGAAATCACTTATTCAAGTAATTCCCCCGACTGTTTTTGGCAGTTTTGTTCTAAATGCAGGAAGTTTGAAACCCGCCAAAAAAATCAAAAATGGAAATACTGATTTTTGACCAACAAATGTCTTGTTTCGTATACTGCTGAAGGATAATAAATTCAATGGTCTTATCATACCTTTGCCTTTCACAAATTTCTTTGTCCATAAATAAAGCTTAATTTGTGTAAATCTATTAAAATTCATGACCAATTGGTACCTAAAAGAACACTCCTAACCTTGTTCATGTTTACTAAAACAGTAATTTTCCATAACAATTTCTATGAAACAAGATAAATCCACTGTACAATGGCCAGTCATTGTACTATTTAGTTTTATGCAGACTGAATGAAAAATCCAACATGAACTTACATTACATCTAGATACTTACCTATACATAACAACCTGTTCATTCTGTTCTTTGTATTTAATCAACATCCGTTTAGTTATAGCAGTGCTACTGCAGTAAGCACAATAATAGTGGAAAGTTTTGTTGCAATTCCTAAGTGCACATCCTGCAGTAGCACCACCTATTGGAAAACCATCTTTGTTCTTCTTCCCTTTTGATGTTTTACATACACTACACCTCTATAAAATATAAAAAAGAAATGACCTTTAAAATAAAGCAAAATCTTATAATTTTTCACTTAATATTCAAATCCAATGATTTACATTATCTGGTGATTCAAATTAATTAATTGCTGTTAACATACACCTTTATGAATGTCAGAAGGTTTGATTTTTCTATGATTTTTCATTGTTTAATGATACATTTATACCAGGGCTTCCAAAAAACATTTGAGCCAGCCGGACATTTTTTTTGTCTCATTCCGATTTTAATCCCTTCAGACTTAGTAACAAAAGGAAACCATAGTAATCATTTGGGCATCATATAAATTATGATTGACACAAAAACGGTATTTGACTTGATTTTTTTATTTAAACTCGATGTTATTTTGTTAACTGTTAATTTGACAGTGCACCATTCGAAGTGTGCAACATCAGCGTACTAATATCTGCTTATGACAATTTATTTGTGTAAAAGTACGCTGTCAACTACACTTTCGTTTTTGACAAGTACATTTTCCTCATACCGGATGTTGACTTGACAATGGTAAAACACGGACCAGAGACGGATATGTAAAATCCGTGTACGTTTACAAAGCACGATTGAGTTATTAAAGTAGATCAAAGTAGCTCTTTCTGCTTTATTTCTACAGGAAAATACTCGAAATGAACTTTAGATAAAGGTATCAGTGATATTTTTAGTATTTTTGAAAATTCAGATGCATTATTAAATCTCGCACCTGCGCACATGTGTACTAGTTTAAACAACGTGGTTCTGATGATTTTTCACTTAAAACCTCTACTACTTCATTTTTAAATTTTTCATCAAATCATATTTATATACGTTTTCTGGTAATCTGAAACTTGTTGACTAAATTATTTAGATGCAAACCGCTGAAATTTAAGAAAATAACTTTCAACAGACTGATCAATCAATGTCCGGTACAAAATATTTTACCTGTCGCCTGAACAGGTAAAGTCAGCTGTCAGAGAACTAATTAGCCTTGAAATCAGTGAATGATTTATGGCTTCAATATTATTTATTGAAGGGATAATTGTTTGACAGCCTGTTGTTATTTAAATAAAAGAAAACATATTTTTCTACTTTTTATTGATGTACACAAGCTAAAGACCAAGCCGTACATTGATTTATGTACCCAGAGGATTAGATTAACTGAGACACTTCAAAGTATTTGAAATATGCTGCATCTGTTTAATTAAACCCAAATATGACCGAAATATCTTTGTGTAATAGATTGCCACAATTATAAACTATAATGCCCAAACGGACATTTTTACTGATCGATAGTTGGTAAAAAATTGAAATGACCGTTTTATGAAAATGCCTTGAATACCAAAATGAGGCAAACCTATGCTATTTGAACGTCTGAGGCTTAGTGCAGCCGGACTTTTTATAAAAGTTTCAGTCAAGTCCAGAATATATGACCGTTTTGGAAGCCTTGATTTACACCAACAATTACATTTGGATATTTTTCACTTTTTAAAATTGAGTACCAGCTGATTCTGAGGAGTACACAGAGTAGTTCTAATATGTACTGTCTTATTCATTTAATTGGGATTCCTTGAAGGGAATGATCTTTTAAACACTGGACTGGTCAGGTTATTATGATACAAACTGTTTGCCCCTCCCAATCAAAACTTATATGGTATGTGTTTTCCTCATGGTTGATGTCTGTCCAATAAGCTGTCATTAATTACACCCTTGTCCTTTGGTGGATATTGTCACATTTGCAATCAAACCACATCTCCTTATATTCATCATGTTTATATTTATATAAAGTATTAAAAGTGCAACTGTTGAAAAATACATTAAATTTCATCAAAGTCCATAGCTTTATCACAATGCAAAATTCTCAGGATGCAAACAATGCCAAAATTCAAATTCAAATGCTTTAGTTTTGTATAAACTGACTATATTTTACATTCATATTTTTTTCAAGTTTCATCCTGTTTCAAAAGTTTTTTTATTTGTGTCGTTGACAACTTCATTGCAGGTTAAGAAGTCATCATGTGTTTAAAAGGTAAATAAATTCTGATTTCCTGCCTATGGGTCTATCAATATCCCATTAGAGTAAACCAGTAGAGTCAGACATTTTTTTTAATGATAAATTTAGATGATTGAAGGTTGATTTTAAGGACTGATCCTGTAACCAGTTACGTCCAAAGAAGTAATATTTTCAAAATTTCAATACCAGTAGAAAATTAGGTATTTATTGTAGAATTTTTTTTTTTAATTGGTGACCTAAAAAACCAGGACAGTTTCCATAATATATGTTCTACTTTCCTTCTAGGACTTAAACATTAACATTGTAAAAGACCCAGTTTCCTGTTTTTTGAGAATGGTTGAGTAATTTAATTATCTCAACTTGTCATAATTTTTATTTCTAAAAAAGATGTCTATCTTATTGGTTGTGGAAACAAAACAAGCTGCTGATCCCCAGCTGATCATACTTCGTGCATTTACGTTCAATGATTCGAAAGCTGTTCTGTACTTTTAAACAAGAATAGTAGGTAATCTACCATATATTTCCACCACTAAACCGACCAAATAGTATAACTGCAGTGTTCTCCCCAGGCCCTTAATGCACCTCTGACCCGCGGTCCTACAATTTCTGAGCGTGGTCGTATCAGTCCTCATACGGTCCTATATTTCTCTTCCTTGGTGCTATAATTTTCAGTATAAAATCGTTAATTTGGTAAAATTGTGACCAGTTGAGTCTTATCTGTGTGGTATAAAATTACAGGTGAATTGATAGTTACAACAGGTGATTGATTTAGCTGATGAGGGTTACCTGTTGCTGATTGGATTTAATCAATCAATTAGCACTTGTAACTTGTTTTTTTTGTGTTTTAATTAATATGGAGATAATTTATGACTTCAATCAACAATTTTATGGCTTCACCCGCCACCCAAGCCTAGACCACTCCAGTGATGTAATCAGAAATTTTAATTTGGAAACTAACTGCCGATAGTTGTACACATGCCGAAAAATTGTTTATACTTGATAAAAGATTAACTGTTGGTCCATTAAATAATAATAATTGGCAATCATGCATATTTTTATTATGTATGAGCAATTTGTCCAAGCTTGCATCATATATTCTGTCTCTTTTAATGAGTCTTCCTTCTCTTTTACAACAAATAAACTTTCTTTTTTGACCGCCGGTTTACTTCCAGTTTGGCAGTTGATTTAATGAGTTATATACACCAGCCACCAATTAATCTGGACCCTATTGAAAAGATTCTGTCATTTCACCCAAAGGTATGTATGATGAGTATTTTTTAAAAAGCGAAAACAACCTTTTCATAATAAATCCATAAAGAGTTACTTCCCCTATTTTTGGCTATTCTAAAATTTTCATGTTAAAAATATGTTTACCCATAGGAATATTCATAAGTAAACATATAATTGCTAGCTATTAAAACGGAATGTAATTTAATAAAAATTAAAATTCTGTATAGATATAGAAATAAAGAGCTGTGCCATGAGCGCATGATACGCCTGTCGCTTTTTCAAAGAATAAAGTACCATAACTCCTCAATGTCATACAGGAGATTTATAAAAAAATAAAGGGAGGTTATTTTAATAGATATAAACCAGTCACCAAAATTTCATGAAAACTGCTCAAAGCATTTTTGAGTTATTGTCTGACATGTCGAGGATGAACGGACGGACAGACAGACAACGGTATGCCATAATACGTCCCGTAAACGGGCGTATAAAAATACATTGTAAATGGGAGGTAATATCTCCAATACTCCCAATGAAATCAAACCAGTATTATATAGACATTGTACCACCCATACCAGGTGTTAAGGTTGTTAATAACCCCTATCAGCAACCAAGTTTTATCAGCCAGTGAAGGTGATTCAAAATCATCATAGTATTACAAATACATGTATTATTAATAAATCACATTTTACTTCATGCTAATGACTGTCAGAAAGGAAAATATAATTTCTTTCACTGTAATAATGTCAACAAAACACAGTACAAAAGAAAAGGAAAACTCAAATGAATAAAAGGTAATACAAAAAAGGGAGAACACTATGGGAACCAAACTTAAGGACGATAGAGGAAAAGAGTTGCGACGTGATGCAAATTATGTTTGATGCATATATCTAATTTGTCGACTTGATTATCCTAGTGCTATCTAAAAATCCTGCGGAGAACACTGAACTGATCCGTTCGTATTTAATGCCTATAAATGATAATATAACAAATCAGTTGCCTGATTACGTAACATCCTCATGACACAAATGATCCTAAAATGATAACAATCGCTTGATTCCCCGTTTAAATTGTTTTGAAATTAAAATTCAAGGCGGTACAAGTTCGCTGTTGTATAAATTTTATTTGATCAACAGTATTATTTTTTGGGTTACTTCTAATTTCTTGATTTACCTTGTCAATCGTCATTTTTGTTTACCTGTGGGACTTGTAAATCACAAGTTGTCTCCCTTTTACCTATTTAGATGTCTACATGACTTTGCTATGAAGTTAGTCAGCTGTAGATATTAGTGATTTTTAGATTTTTTTAGCAACTTAAATCAATATTTTCCCGGCAAAAATATGCCCTGCTCAAACAGCTAAAATTTAATTTTGGAAATGAAGGGCAGTTCTATGAAATTCATTATCATGGATGCATGGTTTTTGAAATCAGTCAAATATACATGTCAAAGATGTACATACATGTTAATGTATATGGTGTAACAAAACCCTGTAAATATTTGTCTCACTGACCATGTATCTTCCTCTTTTCATTTCATCCAAAACTTTGTCGATTTTGAATCCACCAAAACTGTCAAACTTGTACTGCACTAGCTGTGCACTGTATTGCTGGAAATAAAAATCAAATACTGAACTTTTTATACATTTTAGAGAAGTTAAACTAGAGGCTCTAAAGAGCCTCTGTCACTCACCTTGGTCTATGTGCATTTCAACAAAGGACACTCTCCAACATTGTAGATGAAAATACAATTCATTACAAAAATATGTTTTAATGATCTTGTATTGCTGATCATTTAGTCTGTTTAGTTTCTCTCCATCTTCAGTTTTTGCTCAAAACACAAAAGAGGGTAAAAAAAAATCCTCATTTAAGGGCAATCACTCCTATAAAGAGTGACAGTCTACTAACTTTATCAGCAAAATTAGACGTGTTAGTAGATCTTGCCTGACTGATCATATCTGTAATTTAAAGTGTCTATTTATCTATCATAACTTTTATCATGCAAGGCAAAAATGCCAAAAATAGTAAAAATCTTCATTAAAGGGCAATAACTCCAATAAGGAGTCGACTGATGATTTTGACCATGAAGACTAACATTTTTATGTATTTGTAGAACTTGTCTTGCTGATCAATTTTGCTCATTTAAGTTTCTATCTATCTATTATAATTTTTATGATACAAGGCAAAAACGCAAAAAATTGGTAAAAATCGTCATCAAAGGGCAATAACTCTAATAAGGAGAAGATTTTTGTACAAGTTAACAGATGACAACAGTGAGCCAGGTGAGCTAAAAATCTACTATCTTCATTTCAAGTATTACAAATTATAGATTATCCTTTAAGTTTTTACCCAAAGTAGACAAAAAATATCATTTCAATTGTATAAAATATGGCAAGATAAATTGGTTTAATAAATTATCATATCAGTTTTATAAATATCAATATGGTTCAGCATGCATGTTCTTGTCTTAAAGTCATGTTGGCCTTGCATATAGTGATTACCAGAGTGCTTATTTTAACCCATGACACTAATAAATCATCTTGAAAATGTTTATAAATACCAAGCATTTGTGGTGTGCTGCAATCTTCTTTCCTTTTACATTCTGAACATGAAGTTTACCACATATATCTTCTACCTCTGGCCCTCTGTGGCAAAATCCACAGGCTGTTTTCTCCATCTGAAATGAAATGATCAGAAGTGAATATATGGAAAATACTGATTTCATCACTTTAAAATTTAAAAGAAAATACAGTACATAAATTAAGGGTCATTTAAGTAAAATATATATTGAGGGAAGGCGTTGAGCAACACAATAGTTTTATACCATCCAATCCATAATCTATTTCTATCTTAAGACAAACACTTATTTCTATATATTTCTATTTTTCAAGGGTACAATTCAGTTAATAATCGAACTATATATAAATGGACATTCAAACTTGATCTGATTCTCATAAATTGTACAAATACAGATAATCTAGGGTTACAAAGCTTTCCTTGTTCACCAAATAGTCTCTAGTGTACACTTTATCATGTTAATAAAAGAGTGCAAATGCTGGAATGTCTCACCTGCTTTACTAACTTTGATTGATTTTATGTTGATAGTCCTAAAGAAAAGTTTTGCTACAAGTATATTACATAAATTTAACATTATCAATCAATGAAAATGAGGACAAGGTTAGATATATCAAACTAGACAGACATGTTCACCTTCCAATCATTCCATTCCCAAATATCATGAATATAGTCAACCTATTGCATTTAGTATACAAGAAACAGACCAAACCACAGTGATCTCCCCAGGCCGATTTAGCGTTGAGGCACTGCAACGCTATAATTTTTTCTCATGACGCTATAATAATTTCTGCGACGCTATAATTATTTTGAGGATGCTATTTTTTCTTGTCTCTATACCGCAAAATGATTTCCAAATTTATGAACTTTTATCTAATTACCGCTTGTGATCATAAAAATTATATCACCTTTAATTGTAATCCCTTCAAGTCGGCCAATAGAGGCAATTAAGAGTGATTAAATAGGTGTTAATTGCCCTTTGGGTGATAACTGTTTGGATACAAAGATGATGGAAGTGTTTAAGACCTTGACTGGCTATACAGCCCTAGCACGGTCGGTCGGATACAAATACACCAAGCTGACACTTATGACATGACTAGTAACATGTGGTCCAATCGCAAATTTTTACTTCGAGAAAATGTAATCAGAAAATCATAAACCATTTGAAATCTACGTTTGCATCATGGCATAACCGTCTTCTAAGAGAAAAAAAATAACTATGTGTGGTACGTTGATGTTGACAAACTGGCTGACCATTCGAACCAAGTTGTACAATTAGGCAATTGTTTTCATGTCGATTAAACAGCAATTTTTCATTTAAAAGTAAAGAAATTCAAAGATATAAACGATTTATTTCTTTAGAAAAGAGGTCTGGTTGTATGTTATTTCAAACCAACAACCTTTAAAGAAGTATTTTCTTTCCCTTCCGGTACTTGTTACTCGAGAGTGTATATTAAATATTTTGATTTTCGGCAAAATAAGTTTGATACTTCATTAGAAAGTGATCAAAATTGCCTTTAATGTTTCATCCATTTTTTTTTGCATTAAAAGCGTCATATTCAGTTCTTATCGCTTGTTAAACATTGTTTATTTTCGTTACTTTTTCTGCGACCGCCATTGAATTATTTGTATAAACTACGGATCAGATGCGGGATTCATCGGAAGCGGACCAGCTATGACCAAAATCTGCATTTTTACGATAATAACTACAGATGCACAAATGGCACAGCTGACAGAATAATAATGATCCCAAAAGAGAAAAATATGCATTCCACACGCATTAACAGACTATTTGTTAGATCTCTTTGCTAAATGTATTCATTTTGTAAATGCATTGTTTCAATATACTGATTAAAGTAGCTTAACTTTGTTAAAAATATGTATCATAATTCATTTTGATAAGAAACAACTGGGACTAATACATTGAGTCCCAGGAAACACTAAATTTCATAGACATGATAAACAGTATAGTTTTTTAATTGAAATTTTATTGCTATATACTTTCTCTTCCTTTTTGATATAAAAAACAGTCCTTTTATGTATTAGATATTTAGTTGGTAGTTTCTGACAAGAGGAAAAATATAATTCTGTAACTATAAATGAATATAGAAGACATAAACTGAAACAACTGCTATACTTTAATTGTATTCTCAGTTATGAATTGAACAATATAAATAAACATAACTTAAAGGAAATAGAGCATCACCCCAACGCCACAAACAACATTGAAAATAAATACAGTTTATTTTTTACGCCAAATGTGATGCTATCCAAAATTTCTGGGGAGAACACTGAACCATGAAAACTTAATATTGACTAATGAACATGAAAATGAGGTCAAGATCAAATGAACCCCGACAGATAGACATGTGCACCTTACAATCATTCAATACACTAAATATAGTTGACCTACATGTGTACATGTATTGCTTAGTCAAGTCTTGGAAGATACCTAACTACTGAAACTTTAAATTGACCAATGAACCATAAAAATGAGTTGAAGAATAGATGATACCTGCCAGACAGATATGCACAACTTACAATCATTCCATACACCAAATATAGATGATCCATTGCTTATAGCATGTATAGTATATATTAAAAAGGCAGACCAAAACACAACAACTTAACATTGACAAATGAACCATGAACTTGAGCTCAAAGTCAGATGACAGACTGACATGTGCACATTATAATCATTCAATACATCAAATATAGTTGACCTACTACAGTCTACTTACAGTATCGGAGAAACAGACCTAATCATGTTACTTTAACCTTAATAACTATGAAATGAGGTTGAGGTCAGGTGAACTCTGTCTGACAGACATGTACATGTACAATGTAAACCTTGCATTTCATAAGGCCAATAATAAAATTAAAATTGTTTAGTCAGTTGGTGTTGCCTACCTACCCACCTAAAAAGCAGCCTACCAGAAAAATTTTATGACACAAATTGTTTCTTTTTGGTGCTCTAACAACTTTTTCAAGTCTCAAACATGTAACTCATGTTGTTGGCTACAAACTTAAAAAAATCCTCACCTACCTACCCAACCCTACAAGCCATGGGTAGGCAACATCAAACAAAGCATTTGTTAAAGGTGGCCTAATGCAAGGTACCTATATACCAAATAAAGTTATTGCTATCAGTAATTATGTCTGCTTATATGTAGATCTTATTTTGGAGCATTTCATGTAGGGGTTGTACTGATGATCGTTTTTACTCTTTCAAAATTATGTCAATGGAAAACTATCTGTAGGTAGTTTTCCATTGACACAATTTGAGTTGGAGTTATTTCCCCATGGTGGCCATGTTGTAGGGCAAAGGGATTAATTTTCTTATTTGACAAACTAAGATTGAACAAATGGTACAAGCAAGTCTGATTAAAGATCCATACTAGATCATAGTGATGAAATAATCAAGGGTAAAACAAATAAAAATAGATATGAAAACAACTTTTTTCTAAATTCTAAAGGTCAAAAACAGGTCAATATTACTAGTTGAAATTGATTGAATTATGAAGGAACATGTGTACATTGACCTACAACATGGCAACAAAGGGAAACATCACAGATTTTTCTAGCATTCCACAGGGTCCCATTCAGGCCCATTCCCAATAGCAACAACCCTACATTTTACCAATTTTAGGAGGAAAAATTCCCAAAAGATCTCAAAATTCATTTTCATTTACAATGTATATTATCCATGACAGTCATGTTCATTTTGTTCAACCGTTAGCTTTATGCCGAAAATCGCCAACAAGTAATGTGTAAAACCGAGTAAATAGATATCTGACTGACAAAAACAACCGACAAAATTAATGGCCGCCATAAACCTGAAGTGTAGACAATTACAATACCAGATCAGATTCTGGGGGTGGATAAGGCGGATTCAAGGTTTGCCAATCAACAATGATCAAATACAATAAGTAAATAAAAAAAAAAATCCAGGCAGGTAACGAAATACAACCATAAAATATAAACACTAGAATTGAAAACCAAAAGATACAATGTATGAAAAAGAAAGAAGAAACAGGAAATATCTTATACATGTACAGAAACTAAAATTTATTTTTAGTTCACAAATTTTCATGTCAAAATCCAATTAAATGTGACATTACTTTTCTTTATCACTAAAAAATGTTGATACTGGATGTTTTTAGAATGTAAACATATAACTACAGATCCAACAGGTAATTTCTTCTCAATTTTGAAGGGCCAGTAAAAATCTGGAAGAGCAAGTGAATTAAGAAAAGTGTTAGCCAGCTTGGCCAGTTAAAATAAATCTTAATTCTATCCCTGAATTATTTATTATATTAACTGTTACTGTCTTTGAAGATAAAAAATTCTTAAGGGTTCTGCGGAACCCAGTGTCTCGCCTACTTTTGCTGTTAACCAGGCTCAACATAAATGAGGAAAAAAATCAATAAAAATATTCCTTTAGATACTATCTTTTGATTGTAAGAAGCTTCTGTCAGAGTTTGGTATAAATCCAGGATGGTTTATGAATCTAATAAATGTTTTAAAAACTTTAACTGCAGACTGTATTTAATGTTAACTGGAAGAAAAACTAAGTCCATTTATAAGTAAAATACGGATAAACAGGTACAAATTTTAACAAAATTTCCTTCTAGATACTAGCTTTTGATCATAAACAAGCTTCTGTCCAAATTTGGTACAAATCCAGGATAGTTTAAGAAAGTTATTAAAATTTTAAAAACTTTAACCACAGAGTTAATGTAGTTTCCTGGCAGAAAAACTAAGTCCATTTATAAGTAAAATATGGAAAAAATGAATTTTTTTTTTTAACAAATTTACTTCTGGATACTATCTTATGATCATAAACAAGCTTCTGTCCAAGTTTGGTAGAAATCCAGGATAGTTTAAGAAAGTTATTAAAATTTTAAAAACTTTAACCACAGAGTGAATGTATTATTTCCTGGCAGAAAAACTAAGTCCATTTATCATGTTTATAAGTAAAATACGTAAAAACAGGATTTTTATTTTACAAAATTTACTTCTGGATACTATTTTATGATCATATATACAAGCTACTGTCAAAGTTTGGTACAAATCCAGGATAGTTTAAGAAAGTTATTAAAATTTTAAAAACTTTAACCACAGAGTGAATATTTGTGGACGCCGCCGCCAACAACGGAATGTAGGATCGCTATGGCTCGCTTTTATGCCTAAAGTCGAAGGCTCAACAAAAAGGAGGTAAATTTTTATCACATGTGCGCTTTAAGAACTACGATATTTTGATACAAAAATAAAAACAAAAAAAAAGAAAATTATATATAGCAACCATGCAGTTTCTTACTTTATTTTCACAAAAAAGATAATTTCTAATGAACCAAACACACTAAAATTCACATCTGGTATATTTGTTGTTTTCTCAATTTCATTGAAAATCGCGTAAAAAATTCCTAAAACTGGTCAGGGTCCTTTTTCACAAAATACCCAGGAAAACCCCATGCATCATGTTTTAGTTGATTTACATGTAGTCTGCAAATAATAGATGAGTTTCCAATTTTGGTTTAATGAATGAACTGTCCAGGTTGACCTGCGATCTTTCACGGGAAAACATTTTAAAGGACATTGTGATGTGAAGATGTTTGCTAAGTGATGTCCAATTTTTCCTTGAAAAAGGCCCATTTGGAAGATCATGTATTGAATAACACATTCTATTTCCTGAACTCTTGGGACTGACCAGTGTTTTCCCTAGGCTATTCAAGCATTGCGGTACCGCTACGCATAAATTTCGACCGCCATGCTTTCATCATTGCCGCAATGCATCCCGCTATGTGTGAAAATTATAACTGTAAAATATTTATTATCGATATTTTGAAAGTGAAGTAACAAGTGACAACACTCCACAGGTGTTTTAAACTCATCCAACTGATAATTGGATGCATCACGTCGCGCGTGCCGGGATTTTACAACCTTCTTGATTAGATGGTTATAGTAACTTATACATAGAGACTTGGGTTACATAATAGAAGTTACCAGTCAGGTGATAAATAAATAGTCAGATTTATCTCCAATGCATATCTTTCTGTGCTAAATAAAAAGTTTAACCTTTTCCTGTAATGCTGTATAAATTTCACCTTAAAAACGGCCGGGTGTTTGACATCGTTATTTTACTGTGATCTTTAAAAAGTAGAAATTTAAAATTTGGTATAGTCTCTGGTATTATAAAATAAAACTAACGTAATTTCACCGAGAATGGACAAAACATTTTTTTTTTAATAAAGTTTCGCAGTTACTTCATCAGCTATATTTACATCGATGAATTATTTTTTGGTTGGTCACAACAATCAGTTATTTTTAGATTAGTCGCGGTTGATTGATTTTATCAAAGAATACACATCACCGCCACCGGGCCGAGAAAAAGACATGTCTTATGAAATATTTAAAAGATTTGATAGAAAAACTTTCAAAATATACGTAGTTATTTACGGAAATATTGTTTTTAATAAACTTGTGTTGATCTATTTTTATTTCAATGGGTCACAAGCTTCACGTGTAGCGGATTCATTTGCCGTTTTTTTCACAAGTGGGGCTAAAATTCTTTCACTTCGCCAAGATAGGATTTTTACAAAAAGGCGTTATAAATAAATCGGACAGGGATGTATTTAAAAAAAAAATAGTTAATTGTCATGAAATAAAATGTCAGCTTAGCTTCCAAACAGGTAATTGCCAAATATGACCTACAACATGGCAACAAAGGGAAACATCACAGATTTTTCTAGCATTCCACAGGGTCCCATTCAGGCCCATTCCCAATAGCAACAACCCTACATTTTACCAATTTTAGGAGGAAAAATTCCCAAAAGATCTCAAAATTCATTTTCATTTACAATGTATATTATCCATGACAGTCATGTTCATTTTGTTCAACCGTTAGCTTTATGCCGAAAATCGCCAACAAGTAATGTGTAAAACCGAGTAAATAGATATCTGACTGACAAAAACAACCGACAAAATTAATGGCCGCCATAAACCTGAAGTGTAGACAATTACAATACCAGATCAGATTCTGGGGGTGGATAAGGCGGATTCAAGGTTTGCCAATCAACAATGATCAAATACAATAAGTAAATAAAAAAAAAAATCCAGGCAGGTAACGAAATACAACCATAAAATATAAACACTAGAATTGAAAACCAAAAGATACAATGTATGAAAAAGAAAGAAGAAACAGGAAATATCTTATACATGTACAGAAACTAAAATTTATTTTTAGTTCACAAATTTTCATGTCAAAATCCAATTAAATGTGACATTACTTTTCTTTATCACTAAAAAATGTTGATACTGGATGTTTTTAGAATGTAAACATATAACTACAGATCCAACAGGTAATTTCTTCTCAATTTTGAAGGGCCAGTAAAAATCTGGAAGAGCAAGTGAATTAAGAAAAGTGTTAGCCAGCTTGGCCAGTTAAAATAAATCTTAATTCTATCCCTGAATTATTTATTATATTAACTGTTACTGTCTTTGAAGATAAAAAATTCTTAAGGGTTCTGCGGAACCCAGTGTCTCGCCTACTTTTGCTGTTAACCAGGCTCAACATAAATGAGGAAAAAAATCAATAAAAATATTCCTTTAGATACTATCTTTTGATTGTAAGAAGCTTCTGTCAGAGTTTGGTATAAATCCAGGATGGTTTATGAATCTAATAAATGTTTTAAAAACTTTAACTGCAGACTGTATTTAATGTTAACTGGAAGAAAAACTAAGTCCATTTATAAGTAAAATACGGATAAACAGGTACAAATTTTAACAAAATTTCCTTCTAGATACTAGCTTTTGATCATAAACAAGCTTCTGTCCAAATTTGGTACAAATCCAGGATAGTTTAAGAAAGTTATTAAAATTTTAAAAACTTTAACCACAGAGTTAATGTAGTTTCCTGGCAGAAAAACTAAGTCCATTTATAAGTAAAATATGGAAAAAATGAATTTTTTTTTTTAACAAATTTACTTCTGGATACTATCTTATGATCATAAACAAGCTTCTGTCCAAGTTTGGTAGAAATCCAGGATAGTTTAAGAAAGTTATTAAAATTTTAAAAACTTTAACCACAGAGTGAATGTATTATTTCCTGGCAGAAAAACTAAGTCCATTTATCATGTTTATAAGTAAAATACGTAAAAACAGGATTTTTATTTTACAAAATTTACTTCTGGATACTATTTTATGATCATATATACAAGCTACTGTCAAAGTTTGGTACAAATCCAGGATAGTTTAAGAAAGTTATTAAAATTTTAAAAACTTTAACCACAGAGTGAATATTTGTGGACGCCGCCGCCGACAACGGAATGTAGGATCGCTATGGCTCGCTTTTATGCCTAAAGTCGAAGGCTCAACAAAAAGGAGGTAAATTTTTATCACATGTGCGCTTTAAGAACTACGATATTTTGATACAAAAATAAAAACAAAAAAAAAGAAAATTATATATAGCAACCATGCAGTTTCTTACTTTATTTTCACAAAAAAGATAATTTCTAATGAACCAAACACACTAAAATTCACATCTGGTATATTTGTTGTTTTCTCAATTTCATTGAAAATCGCGTAAAAAATTCCTAAAACTGGTCAGGGTCCTTTTTCACAAAATACCCAGGAAAACCCCATGCATCATGTTTTAGTTGATTTACATGTAGTCTGCAAATAATAGATGAGTTTCCAATTTTGGTTTAATGAATGAACTGTCCAGGTTGACCTGCGATCTTTCACGGGAAAACATTTTAAAGGACATTGTGATGTGAAGATGTTTGCTAAGTGATGTCCAATTTTTCCTTGAAAAAGGCCCATTTGGAAGATCATGTATTGAATAACACATTCTATTTCCTGAACTCTTGGGACTGACCAGTGTTTTCCCTAGGCTATTCAAGCATTGCGGTACCGCTACGCATAAATTTCGACCGCCATGCTTTCATCATTGCCGCAATGCATCCCGCTATGTGTGAAAATTATAACTGTAAAATATTTATTATCGATATTTTGAAAGTGAAGTAACAAGTGACAACACTCCACAGGTGTTTTAAACTCATCCAACTGATAATTGGATGCATCACGTCGCGCGTGCCGGGATTTTACAACCTTCTTGATTAGATGGTTATAGTAACTTATACATAGAGACTTGGGTTACATAATAGAAGTTACCAGTCAGGTGATAAATAAATAGTCAGATTTATCTCCAATGCATATCTTTCTGTGCTAAATAAAAAGTTTAACCTTTTCCTGTAATGCTGTATAAATTTCACCTTAAAAACGGCCGGGTGTTTGACATCGTTATTTTACTGTGATCTTTAAAAAGTAGAAATTTAAAATTTGGTATAGTCTCTGGTATTATAAAATAAAACTAACGTAATTTCACCGAGAATGGACAAAACATTTTTTTTTTAATAAAGTTTCGCAGTTACTTCATCAGCTATATTTACATCGATGAATTATTTTTTGGTTGGTCACAACAATCAGTTATTTTTAGATTAGTCGCGGTTGATTGATTTTATCAAAGAATACACATCACCGCCACCGGGCCGAGAAAAAGACATGTCTTATGAAATATTTAAAAGATTTGATAGAAAAACTTTCAAAATATACGTAGTTATTTACGGAAATATTGTTTTTAATAAACTTGTGTTGATCTATTTTTATTTCAATGGGTCACAAGCTTCACGTGTAGCGGATTCATTTGCCGTTTTTTTCACAAGTGGGGCTAAAATTCTTTCACTTCGCCAAGATAGGATTTTTACAAAAAGGCGTTATAAATAAATCGGACAGGGATGTATTTAAAAAAAAAATAGTTAATTGTCATGAAATAAAATGTCAGCTTAGCTTCCAAACAGGTAATTGCCAAATATGTCATCCGTGTGTCCGTATGTCAGGTATTCTTCATTGACGACTTCTGTAATTAACGCAAATAAACTTTTTTTTATTGATTCCTGTAAAATCTCTGTGAAACAATGATGACATTCAAATTTTTATTTAACAACTTGCTGTTGATGCTGAAACCAATCTATCAGCAAAATTCGAAGAACAATCATCAGTTTAACAACCATGTCTAAGCAACCATCAAAGAAACGTCGCCTTACTGGCCCAACTTTTTTGACAAGTTGGTTAGAGAAGTCTACTCCTTCATCAAATTGTAGTCAGACAGATGAAAATCACCTTTGGGAAACAGACTATGCCAAAAAGTGCTCAACTGCTTAATGCATATATCAATTGAAGGACCAAAGGAAAAAGCTTTTGATTTTGAAAAATATGTGGTGACCTTTGGAAAGTTGAAACAGAGGAAGATATCAACAAAATAATGTGTACATGACATTAATTTGTAAATAACTATTGCAGACTGGATTATTGTTATTATTGTTTATATGGTCTTTCATTAATTACTCTCATCTGTGATAAATACTTTAAAATTTCACGACTTATATGAATTGCTGTACCTATAATAAAACAATTAGATTGGTATATGGCTTTTAACATATAAATTATGTAATGTAACTAATTCTGAAAAAAAAGCGTCGCACGCCGCGTTGCAAATTCACCATGGACCCACCATGCATGAAAAACTTTCTAGGGAAGACACTGACTGACGAGTTGCTTATATTTGTGTACAAGACAGCATAATTGTTAGACTTATTTGACAATTGCAGGGAGACTGTACAGCATGTGTAGCACAGGCATGCCCATGTGACAGGCAGAGGCAACATTTTTTTTTTTTAAAGTCCAATGAAAACTGTTATAAAGTAAACAGAACATATAACCTGGAATTATAACGTTTCTAACTTTTTAGATTGTGTTGTAACTAAAATGGTGATTTCAGTGATTTGAGGCGCTGCTTCGATAATTGGAATGAAATCAAAAGGCGTGTTATTCTTTGCGCAGTCATCTCCAGTCTGATTTTTTAACAATGTAAAGTGGTCTCTTCCAGGAAAGAAGGTGGTTTACTCAAAGTCCACATTCAAACTGAAACTGGTAGGAACAAAATTGGTGAAAACTTTTTAACTGACAAACGCGGGAAATCGAAAACAAAGTTCTATCATTTTCAGTGTGATTATGGGTTAAGTGCAAGCTTTTTATGCTCTTTGATATTAATTTCTAAACTTATAGTTTAATGGCAATGCATAAACCTTTTTATGTAGCAACAACAAGCTTTAAGTGCATAAAAATATTGGGAAAATTGTTTTTTTTAAATGCACATTTCCACTACGACGCCATCTTTCGTTGATATAAATTTAAAATCAAGCAGGAATAGGGAATAGTTCCGGAAAATCATTCATTTTTTGTTACTTTGACCGACACTCACCGTTTGTACTGTTCAGTTTGTATTACTATCGGACAAAAAATGCAAATAATGTCAATAATTATAGCATCTTCATCAAAGATGAATATTCTTTTTCAGATATATATTTCACGTTCATATCATTGAAGATAACGAACTTAAATTAAGCAATTGAGAAATAATTATTACAAAAACTTCTGTTAAATGGCAGCTTTGAAGCCTAGTAAAACAGAACGGGAAAATCTCAAAAGTACTCTCTCTGAAATACAAATTAATAATGGAGAAATCGTAATTGATTTAGATGATATTCGCCGTGATCTCAACAACTTGAATGAAAGGCATCTTGATTTGCAAACAAGGTCGATGCGCGAAAACTTAGTGTTTACTGGTATTCCATTTAAAAATGACGTAACCATAGAAGAAACAGAAAACATTATTAAAAACTTCATGTATAAAGAGCTTAAAAAGGAGACAACTGCTGATTTTCACAGAGCGCATCGTTTTGGAAAGGAAATAGAATTTCGTGATAAAAAGGATGGGAGTCGGAAAAAAACAAGACCTATCGTATGAATTCTTGACAGTTCGGCACCCAGATCTAAAATTTTAAACAGGCTATAGAAAATAAGAAGAAAGCTTATTTGAAGCGGGATAAGCTTTTTATAGATGGGAATGAATTCATCCTACCCGATGACGATGAGATGGAAATAAATGACGGCACGGAGAAGTATGAAAAGCAAGGTGTGCGTCCAAAGGCAACACCCTACAGAGAGCCTCAACGACAAACACATCGATCCCACATTGAACCTCGCAGAGGGCGTAGACGCTAGGTAGATCAAGGAGGATAAACAGACAGTTTCATTCAGCCTGACTACTCCAGTGGACGGACTTTCACTTAATTACTATAATAATAAAAAATCATGTAATATAGTAAACAATAAATCGATTCACTTATTACTTAATACAAAAGAGGGACGAAAGATACCAGAGGGACAGTCAAACTCATAGATCGAAAACAAACTGACAACGCCATGGCCAAAAATAAAAAGACAAACAGACAAATAATAGTACAGATGACACAACATAGAAAACTAAAGACTAAGCAACACGAACCCCACCAAAAACTGGGGGTGATCTCAGGTGCTCCGGAAGGGTAAGCAGATCCTGCACCACATGTGGCACCCGTCGTGTTGCTTATGTTATTACAAATCCGGTAAATAGTCTAATTCGGTAAGTCACATTCGTGAAAAGGGAAGGGTATTGTAGTTACGACATAAGGAACATATCCAATATCATCTGTGAAACGGTTATTCCATAACGGCCAACCAACTCGTGATGGCGTCTGTAAAATTTACGAAGGGATGATTTCAACTTCACCATTTGGAACTCTTGGCTTAAAAGCTTCCTTGTGAGCAGCAATCCTCTATCAAGGAAATCATGATAGGAAACACAAGCCCGGGAATATCGTATCAATTGGGAGATATATACTCCGTATGCAGGCGCTGCTGGAATGTTGCTACATAGAAATGGAAAGTTCACAATTGGGAAGCTGAAATCATCTCTTTTGTCGTAAAGTTTTGTTTTCAACCGACCCTCATTGTCAATTTCTAGATGTAAGTCAAGATATGAGGCAGACTTAACTGTATCTGTAGTATCCTTTATCTCTAGTTCGATGGGATAGATTCGTTCAACATAGTCACCAAATTTTGTATTATTTAGTGAGAGAACATCATCTATATAGCGGAACGTAGAGTTAAAGGATATTGCTAACTTCTTATCTTTCTTCCTAAGAAGTTCCTGTATGAAGTCAGCCTCATAATAATAAAGAAAGAAGTCGGCAAGAAGAGGGGCACAATTGGTTCCCATTGGAATTCCGACAGTCTGTTGAAAAACACGTCCTCCAAACGTAACAAATATGTTGTCAATCAAGAAATCAAGCATCTTGATAATGTCAGTTTCAGAGAATTTTTTGTTTGAATCAGAGTGATTCTTTAAAAAGTAGGATTTATCCCTCCCCAAGACAAGATACTTACAATATATACGGCACAGTGCTTATTTAAGTGTAAACACATATGGTAGAAAACTTATAGATAATACAATTTTGTAAGAATAACAACATGTATATAATCTGAGACTACTATCATGAACAGTGTTATAGTAGTCTCAGATATAATGAATGGTCGGATAGGAAATGATGAAGAAGGAAAACCTACGAGCAAGAATACAAGTGTCGTAGATTATGCAATATGTACTGCAGATGTATTTTATCTAGTCAAAAATTTTGATGTTCTGCCTTTTAGCAATTTATGATTCTGATATCCATTGTTCACTTGAATTAGTACTCAATTGTAGTAATCATAATCAATCAAATGTATATATAAATGTAGAATCTGGTGAAAATAATACATATATGGGAAAATGGAATCATGATCAAGTTAATGAATATAAAAACACATATTGACAAAGAAAGTATATCTAAATTGTTATCTTTTATTATGACAAAAACTGAAAATGTTCAAAATGTAGATAAAAATACTGTTGATGAAATTGTAAATGAAATAAGAGATGTTTTACTCAATTCTGCTAGAAATACATTTGGGGAGTTCGTACAGAAAACTTATGGATATGCTTTCACGGGAGGGAAACAAAATCACAGTAATTGATTTGACACAGAATGCCGCCGGGAAAGGAAGGCGTTTAGAAAATCAAAAAAGTTATATAAACGGTATGGTTCACGGATATTCAAGGAACGTATGAGACGTAGTGAGACTCTATATAAAAAAAAACATGGATACAAATATTAGATCATTTAATGTAAATTTACGTTCCAAAATGAAAATGATGCGATAAAAAAGCCCGAAAGAATTTTTGGAAAATTATAAATCGAGGTAGACGAAGGGAAAACAATGATATTAATATTGAAGATTTGTTTTCTTTTTTTAAGGATCTGAATAAAAATTACGAAAACAGAAAACCGATACATATTAGAAAATGATGTTAACGAAAAGTCATCAAATGTATTTCCTAATTCTTGTATCACACAAAAGGTGAAATATTGAAGGCCATAAAAAGCCTGAAAAATAATGATTTTTTAGACACCTGGTGATGGTCACAAGATATCGAAAATGAGTTGACAGTATTTTTTTTAATTATTTTTACTTTTATATGCAGATGATACTGTTTTATTAGCAGAAAATAGCACTGATCTGCAATACATGTTAAATACCTTTTACGAATATTGTGAAGAATGGAAAATGAAAATAGGTATACAAACAAAACTAAAGTTTTGATCTTTTCCAGTGGCAGAATGCCAGCAAATCTCAAGTTCACAGTAAATTGTAAAGATATTGAAATTGTAAAAGAATACAAATATTTAGGTATTTTATTTTCTAGAAGTGGATCTTTTTTATCAAATAAAAAACATTTAAAGGAACAAGCCACAAAAGCTATGTATAGTGTTTTAAAAATTGGTAGACAAAATAATTTGTCAATAGAATGTCAACTTGATTTATTTGACAAAATGGTTTTACCAATACTGTTATATGGATCATAAATATGGGGATTTGAAAATATAGATAATTATACTTGAACGTGTACATTTACAATTTTGTAAAATGATTTTACATTTAAAACAGTCTACGCCAAATTTCATAGTGTATGCAGAGCTTGGCAGATACCCCATTACTGTGTCGGAAAAGTTGCGAATGATTAATTTCTTGGAGTAGACTTCTTAATGGGAAAGAAAGTAAAATTTGTGTTGTATTATACAAACTTGTGTTTTTATATTATAATGATAACGGAATAGAAACTAAGTGGATATCATATATAAAAAAATATTTTTGATAATTGTGATATGTCCAATATATGGAATGCACAGTTTGCTGATAAATGGGTGTCAAAATGTATTGAGCAAAAACTCAAAGACCAGTTTTAACAAGAATGCTTTGCTTTTGTTGCAGAATCGCCTAAAACTTGATCGCATTTTTAAAAAGAACCTACAATTTGAAAAATATTTTTCATATTTACCTTACAAATTCATTTATACATTATGCAAATATAGATGTGGTAGTCACCCCTTGCCGATTGAGTCTGGAAGGTGGCAGGGTTTACCGAGAGAAAACAGAATCTGCCGTTTCTGTGACTCAAACGACAGACCAAAGAAATTACATCGATGCCTCATATTTATCTTAAATTGTTTGTTAGACTTTAAAGACTACGCAGTCTTTTGGAAGAAAGTGTTGTTGACTTACTGCATGAAAAATAAGAAATAGCTTGACTCTTCCAGTGAATACTATATAATTTATATAATGTTTAGAAACTCTAAGTTATCGCTTTGAAAACTAGAGTGGCTATTTTTGCCTTGAAGCAAATGCCGACAGATTCATATTTTAATATAGATGGCAAGTATACCATGTATACTATAGAAACTTTTACATAATTTTACTATATGGGCATATTGTTACTAATAAATGGCTATCCCAAAGTAGCCTAGTAGCTCCGGACAAAACAGACACAAAAGCCATATCTAATATAGTTCGGTTCTTATGTCATACTGTTACACCACTGTTCCAGGTTAGTGGGAGTGTTTGGCGCTAGTCTTTTCGATACAACTGTTAATAACGTAAAGTAAAAAGATTATGATTGTTTAATCAGTTGTTATGTAAGTTGGCACATGTCAATCGGTTCACTCATTTTTCGGAAATTTCAACGAAAAACCGTCACGTGCCTAAACATTGTTCAATTTCTCATTTATTTGTGGTTCTTTTTCTATACAATTTGGAATTTATGTATTTAATATCAATCTCTACCATAATATGAAAAACAATACATGTAACAGCACACCTCCTAGTCCTTATAGCAGTGCTTAGACGTACCGTCCGCCACATTCTGTATGTGCCTGTCCCAAATCAGGAGCCTGTTATTCAGTGGTTGTCGTTTTGTTTTGTATACTTAAATAAGGCCGTAATATTTCACGTTTGAATTGTTTTACATTTTTCATTTCGAGGCCTTTTATAGCTTACTATGCGGTATGGGATTTGTTCATTGTTGAAGGCCGTACGGTAACCTATATGTCATTTGGTCTCTGATGGAGAGTTGCTATCATATACATCTTCTTATTTTTATAGAAAAGTAAGATAACAAAAATACCAAACTCCAAGGAAAATTCAAAACGGACAGTCCCTTATCAAATGGCAAAATCAAAAGCTCAAACACATTAAACGAATGGAAAACAACTGTCATATTCCAGACTTGATACAGGCAGAGACATATATACATATATATATGTGTATATAAACAAGTCTTAATTGAAAACAACGTTCAAACCTATGATTGCGTTGGATAAAAACCGCAATTTTTATACATGTGCATGTAAAAGAAAATTTCGTGGTAGAGGGGTCTAATTACAGCACAAACAACATTTTCCAAAAGACCAAAAAAGTATCAAAGTATATTTTTACAAAACGCATTTGACTAACAGGTCGAACAACTGATGTTCTTAAACCCTGCTGACTGCCATTGACGATTGCCAAATAAACGGATCACCAGATGTAACGAAATGGATCTTAACTATTAATCTAATACCAAACAGAAAACAATAAACTTGCGGAAAAGATGGTATACCGCAAACAAAAGGTGCAAAAATTAGTACACCATATCCGGATTTCGACAATTAATGTCTCTTCAGTGATGTTAGGAATCGAAATGGTATTTGGAAGGCCATATAATTTACCTCAATTTAGGATAGACTCTTAAATTTTGAAGAGTCGAAATAGGATGAACGGATCATATAAACCCGAAGGCAAATATAATACAAGCCCAAACGAAAAAATATAAGCAAGTCTTAATTGAAAACAACGTTCAAACCTATGATTGCGCCCCGGTTGGATAAAAATTGCCATTTTTATACGTGTGCATGCAAAACAAATTTCTTGGTAGAGGGGTCTAAATACAGCACAAACAACATTTTCCAAAAGACAAAAAAAGTGAAAAAGTATATTTTAACAAAACGTATTTGACTAGCAGGTCGAACAACGGATGTTCTTAAACCCTGCTGACTGCCATTGGCGATTGCCAAATAAACGGATCACCAGATGTAACGAAATGGATCTTAACTATTAATCTAATACCAAACAGAAAACAATAAACTTGCGGAAAAGATGGTATACCGCAAACAAAAGGTGCAAAAATTAGTACACCATATCCGGATTTCGACAATTAATGTCTCTTCAGTGATGTTAGGAATCGAAATGGTATTTGGAAGGCCATATAATTTACCTCAATTTAGGATAGACTCTTAAATTTTGAAGAGTCGAAATAGGATGAACGGATCATATAAACCCGAAGGCAAATATAATACAAGCCCAAACGAAAAAATATAAGCAAGTCTAAATTGAAAACAACGTTCAAACCTATGATTGCGCCCCGGTTGGATAAAAATCGCAATTTTTATACGTGTGCATGCAAAACAAATTTCTTGGTAGAGGGGTCTAAATACAGCACAAACAACATTTTCCAAAAGACAAAAAAAAGTGAAAAAGTATATTTTAACAAAACGTATTTGACTAGCAGGTCGAACAACTGATGTTCTTAAACCCTGCTGACTGCCATTGGCGATTGCCAAATAAACGGATCACCAGATGTAACAAAATGGATCTTAACTATTAATTTAATACCAAACAGAAAACAATAAACTTGCGGAAAAGATGGTATACCGCAAACAAAAGGTGCAAAAAAAATATATAATATATATATATATATATAAAATGACTGAATAATCTCATATTGATGAAGGATATCTGTTATCCGAAATATTTATAGTTACATTTGTTCGTTTATTGTCATTTTTTGGTGATGTTGTACCCTTTTAGACTGGTTATATAATATATATATATATATATAAACAAGTCTAAATTGAAAACAACGTTCAAACCTGTGATTGCGTTGGATAAAAACCGCAATTTTTATACGTGTGCATGCAAAACAAATTTCTTGGTAGAGGGGTCTAAATACAGCACAAACAACATTTTCCAAAAGACCAAATGAGTGAAAAAGTATATTTTAACGAAACGCATTTGACTAGCAGGTCGAACAACTGATGTTCTTAAACCCTGCTGATTGCCATTGGCGATTGCCAAATAAACGGATCACCGATGTAATAAATGGATCTTAATTATAAATTTTATACTTAACAGAAAACAATAAACTTGCGGAAAAGATGGTATATCGCAAACAAAAGGTGCAAGGGTTTTTGTACACCATATCCGGATTTCGACAATTAATGTCTCTTCAGTGATGTTAGGAATCGAAACGGTATTTGGAAGGCCATATAATTTACCTCAATTTAGGATAGACTGTTAAATTTTGAAAGAGTCAAAATAGGATGAACGGATCATATAAACCCGAAGGCAAATATAATACAAGCCCAAACGAAAAAATATAAACAAGTCTAAATTGAAAACAACGTTCAAACCTATGATTGCGTTGGATAAAAACCGCAATTTTTATACGTGTGCATGCAAAACAAATTTCTTGGTAGAGGGGTCTAAATACAGCACAAACAACATTTTCCAAAAGACCAAATGAGTGAAAAAGTATATTTTAACGAAACGCATTTGACTAGCAGGTCGAACAACTGATGTTCTTCAGGTCGAACAACTGATGTTCTTAAACCCTGCTGATTGCCATTGGCGATTGCCAAATAAACGGATCACCGATGTAATAAATGGATCTTAATTATAAATTTTATACTTAACAGAAAACAATAAACTTGCGGAAAAGATGGTATATCGCAAACAAAAGGTGCAAAGGTTTTTGTACACCATATCCGGATTTCGACAATTAATGTCTCTTCAGTGATGTTAGGAATCGAAACGGTATTTGGAAGGCCATATAATTTACCTCAATTTAGGATAGACTGTTAAATTTTGAAAGAGTCAAAATAGGATGAACGGATCATATAAACCCGAAGGCAAATATAATACAAGCCCAAACGAAAAAATATAAACAAGTCTAAATTGAAAACAACGTTCAAACCTATGATTGCGTTGGATAAAAACCGCAATTTTTATACGTGTGCATGCAAAACAAATTTCTTGGTAGAGGGGTCTAAATACAGCACAAACAACATTTTCCAAAAGACCAAATGAGTGAAAAAGTATATTTTAACGAAACGCATTTGACTAGCAGGTCGAACAACTGATGTTCTTAAACCCTGCTGACTGCCATTGGCGATTGCCAAATAAACGGATCACCGATGTAATAAATATATATATATATATATATATATGTTACAGGCATTTTCTAAATTTACTACAAAATGCCTGAAAATTTTAGGCATTTTCTAAAATGCCTGTTAGATTCAGGCATTTTATATATTGACTAATTTTTTCAGGCATTTTACAAAATCCCTGGAAAAATTGAAAGTCATTTTACAAAATGCCTGAAATTATTTAATAGTATGAAATATTCACAAAAACTTGGCAATTGAAAGTATCGAACAACATATCAGTTTTATAAATGATAATTACTGAATTTTAAAGCTTCCATTTTAAGTTTTAATATTTAAGACAAATTCTACTGAATTATTCAAAATTCCAACAAACACCGAACTTGACAATTATTTGTTATTTCATATAATGTTTGGATGACAGGATCTGTTAAACTTTTGTTCTGATTGTTTGCAAATACATTTTTTGGCGTAAAATCTGGTCTTAGCGCTACAACCAATTTGGCGAAACGGGGAACAATCACACATTCAGCTTTGTCAATATGTTTTATGATAAATCACTTAACGTTCGACCAACATTGGGTTTTGCAAAATACACATACATGAATATCTTATTTTGCACGTGTTCCCATTATATTCAAAGTCACATAAGCATGAGTAGGTTGACTGACATCTTTCTGCTTATAAGGGAGAGAGTAGTCTCATTGGCAATCATACCACATCTTCTTATTTTTATGTGAAATATTTGCTGTTGAATGCCAAAAAAAAAAAAAAACAATCATTAAATAAAAAAAAGAACATGCTTCTTTTTCTCTGCTTCATATTGCACGTTACTGTTTTTGGATCTAGATATTCTAAAAGTTCTTTTTCAAAATTTTGTTCTTTAGTAAGAACAATTTGTCCTTCTGATATCATGACAAAAAGATCATAAAATTACTATCTGAAATACAGAGTGAGTACATACTTAACGTAGTTTCTCTAAAAAAGAATACAAACTTTCTTAGCTTTTTTTTAAGAATAAACTCAATTTTTACCGAACCATTAGTTATTAGCAAGATATGGTGTTTATGGTCATATGCATCTCAATAATAATTCTTCTTTTTTTAACAAATTAATTGAAAGTGAACAGGCAATTTGTTGAATTTTGCTTCAAAATTTCAGTCATTTTACAAAATGACTAGGTATTTTTAGTCATTTTATATAATGCCTATTAAAGTTAGGCATTTTAAAAATTGCCTGAAAATTCAGTCATTTTACAAAATGCCTAAATTTAGAAAATGCCTGTAACATATATAATATATCATAAAATATCCTTAAGATATACAAATTGAATTACAGATATAGTATCTTATTCGAGTAAATTAGTAGTAACTGTCTAGCATACTTTGCCAGCATATACATTATCAAAACGCTATTTACGGTAAATTATGACCTTTTTTGTGAGTAATTTTGAAAATACTAAAAGTTCTGTTAACGATGTTAGGTTTAAATGTTTAAAAGCTGCGATCACAAAACAGTACTGGAATACAACTTAAGGAAGCATATTAAAATTATGAAATATTTAGAGATAATTGATCTGCATGAAGTTATTACTATTGATAATTTTATTATCTGTTAGCCTTTTAACGACAGAAATAAAAATGAGCCAGTTAAACGAAACATATTGTAAGCTTATAATGCTACACAAATCTTCAAAGATTCGAATGCTGCTTAAGCACCTATTCTACCTCCAGGATAAGTATGTTGTTGACCCTGCAGACAAAGTTTATGAATCATATTACATAAACAGCTTGATTAAAAGAAAGATATGGGTATATTGACAATTCACAAGAACTTACAAAGAGGAAGCCTGAACAATAAATTAAAGGACTGGTCTATGTTCGTTTGAAATTTCAACCAAAGACGAAGAAATGGATTTTCTGCATACTAACACTACATGTCCTTCCAAACAATATTTTATTGCTCGATTTGCCAAATGCTCCACGATTTTTTTTTCGAACTATTACCATCTATTTTATCAGTAATCAGGGCCGGTCCTCAGATTCACTGTGAAACTATACTTGCTCTAGGGTCGTGAATCAGATGTGGAGGCTAAACAATTCTTACTACTAAAGAATTTGTACTAACCACGAGCAACACGATATTTAGAGTACGGACTACTTATATATTTGCAGCACCTGAGCTTACCCCCGGTTTTTGGTGCGATTCGTGTTGCTCGGCTTTTGTTTTCTTTGTAGTGTTTTGTGGATCTTTTCGTCTTTTTGTTTGTTGCCGTGACGCTGTCAGTTTTTTTTCGACTGATGAGTTTTGCATGTCCTTTTGGTATCTTTCAATAGCATAAAAAAAATTGACTTATCTACCTTTTACATATATACTCCTCTAAACTTAAGAACTATTGCAAGAAATAGTCTAATGAAAATAATGGCCAAAGTAGATACAAATATCTTTTAGAAAGAGATACATTATATTCTGTGAAAAAAAAAATGAAAAAAAAAAAAAAACTAAAAGAACAACAACACTTTGATTCAAACTAAAATGTCTATGAAAATGACATCATCAATATTATTGACTGTTTGACTGACAACATATTTGCTTCGTTTGGAGGATGTGTTTTTAACGAACACTTATAATTCCTATTATATTCCTATAAAGGAACCAGCTCTTCTATCCGACTCGTATATGCAACAGACTTCATACAGTAATTAAGAAGATTGAAAAGAAACTCGCATTATTCTTTGACATTACATTCCGCTATATGAAGGATGTCCTTTCATTGATAAATAGAAGGTTTGCTGACTATATGTTGATAGCATCTATACTGAACTCGAAATAAAGGATACCACAGATACAATTAACTTTGCTTTTCGTACCTTTATGCATATCTAGAAATTGCCTCTACGACAACAGAGGAGATTTCAATTTCCCATCGTGAACTTTCCATTTCTGTGTAGCGACTTTCAGAAGCTCCTACGTATAAGAATATATATTATACTGGAGTGAAGTATCCAAGTTAATCCTGCAATTTGATTAGTGACCTAAACAGGGGGTATGATCCCAAATAAGGATACTCCAGTATATAATATAATTGTTATCGGGCTTCACATGGAATATGGGCTCACAACTGGTGCAATACAACCGTAATGTTAATGTTATTCCAAATAGTAAAGCTGACGTCATCACTCCGAAAATTTGGCAAACGTATTTGTGATTTGTCCGAGTGGTATTGAATTTCAGTTTCACATATGACCAAAGATATGTTCTACTTGTCGCAGTCACAATCCCATCCTGTTTTTATTCGATTGTGAATGCGACTAACTTGCCACGAGCAACACGACGGTGCCACCAGTGGATCAATGAATCTGACCCTTCCGGAGCACCTACGTTCTCCCCGAATATTCTTTGGGATTTGTATTGTTCAATTTTGTGTGTTTTCCGTGTAGTGTTTTGTAGACAATTGTTTGTCTTATTTTGTTTTGTTTTTTGTTATGACACTGTCTGGTTTTTTTTCGATATACAGTTTTTAATTTCCCCTTTGTATGTTCTACCTCTTTTTTTACCGAAAGATAATGCAAAACTAACTAAGAAGGAGAAAGATCAAATGAAAAAAGAAGGGAGATGATGTTTTGTCAAATGATTCCTTATGGCCGAAAAGAATTACAGGGTAGAGGTACTTCAGAGAGAAATCAAAATATACGAATTGGCACAATGCTTTGATCATAAACATAGTGAAACTTAATTATCAGATAAATAGATAATAGAACGGAGCAAATTAGATAAAAATATATCTAAATATCCTTTGCGACACGATTACATTAAATAAACATCACACACAATTATAAGCATACAAAAAAATAACAATAATCAGCGGAATTGCGAGAAAATGGAAATTTTCCGTAGATCCCAACATGAGTGAATATTTGAATGTATATCGATCAATATCCAATTTTCAAAATTTATAACTGGATTTAAATAAAATATTCATTTCGATTTCAATTCCCACCCGTATCATTTCTTCAAGCTTGCTTACTACTTCAAAACGGCAAGCATTGGGTCTTCTGAATCACAACAAATTGATATAATGTTATAATGGCTCCGAGTGTAGCGCTGAAATGAGTGTCTCGGCCGCATAATTCGACACTAAAATGGTGCGAGCAAGATGTAGCACTGTTACAAACGTATATCTAATCAAATACTGTTTGCCAATTTTTATTTGAATAAACCAAAACAAAAGCTGCATAAGTTTCATCAACATTTTCTCTCCATGAATATGCAGTGAGAACTATAGTTCCCCAACACTTCGCTCGATTTACAGTTAAATTAACAACTAATTTTGTTATCCTCTTTAGTTTTACTGGAGGGTGTCTTTTCAGTCCAAGGATGAGAGTTCTTGTATCACTTCTACAAGTAAATGCTCGTGAGAAAGAACGCGTTTCTTATCATCAAATTCTTGTAAAGGGCACTTCATACACATGCTGGGTTTCCGAAGATTACATGTTTATCTTGTTTTCTCTTTGTCTATAATTATGAAAGGATGGATAAATTAGTAGATAAATCCTTGATACTGAATAACATCCAAATCAGCACACAACAAAAGTTTATATTTGTGTAAACATACTATTTGTATTAAAAATTATTTCTCTGAGAGAAAGAAGGAAATATATATAAGCATGGTTAAACTTACGGAAAAAGAAAGTTTGTGTTTGCTTTTCCTCGTTTTAATACCAATTATTGTACAGTAGTAAACTTGTACGTTTCGTGTACAATCTGTTGCAAATAAACTTCATAAAAATATATCATAGGAATATCATATTACACAATATTCATTTTTGTATATGGTTAACATATTTAAAGCGTATTTTGTCATATCAGAGTTGAAATGATAACGCCTGATCTATTGAAAATTTGTGGTTTTCTCTGAAGATCATTTATATACTGAGTATATTTTGCAATAAGATATCATATAATCTATATGAAAAAAGAACAGAATTATGTACCTCTGATTTCAAAGGAGAAATAGTAAAAGTTAACAAACATTAAATGTGTAAAAAACTAGATTCAGTTTAAAACGTTTTTAACTGATTTGCTTTGTCATAGAGAATACGGTAAAGAGACAAATTTTCTTTTTAATCATGTCCTAACGTCTTGTCATAAAATCAAAATAATTATTTGATTAGTACGTCTAAACAAGCAGGTTATATGAGAAGGAGAGAGGACGAAAGACGATAATTACACATAAAATGTAACAGCCTTTTCTGTAAGTGGGTGTTGATTAGTTGAGATCGATTCGGTCGCCGAGGGAGACTCTGTCCTAATTACACATCCGAGTAAGAACGGAAACACCCAAAGTGTCATAAACCTATTTATAAGCGATGCCCACGTGTTGGAGCTCGAAATCATTACATTACAATTCATTCAGTCACGTCTCAGTCATTACAACTGAACGGACGTGCTGGGTCAGCTCTCCTTTACCCGCTATCTTCGATGAGGGTTTACAGTTAGATGGATCAACGACTTACTACTTTCGATGACAGAAACCAATCCAACGCTGTACAGACTACGTTAGGCTATAATCCGCGTAGGGGCAAATTCCCGCGTCAACATACACTCCAAAACCCATTATGGATGGGGGAGTGGTATGCCGAGTGGCGTCCGAGGGCTGTATCCTAGGTGTTAGATGATGGACCGCCATTTCACTGTCACACGACTTTGGTCCTGATAATGCTTCCTGTCATCGTTAATACTACGTCCGAGACTCATCTACAGTCCGTGTAACGTAAAAGTTAACAATACGAACGATGCCCGAATCATGTACGGACGATGCCCGAACGATGTACGTACGCTTCCCGAACGGTGTACGAATGCAAACGAAACGCTGACCGAACGTTGTACGGACGCTGAACGAATGATGTACGAACGAAACCATATACCATAAACCATACCATAAACGATAACATAAGCGCCCTTTTATCGTACATCGTATGGTTTTGCGTACATCGTTTCATTAAGCGTATACCGTATCGTTTAGCGTATTAGCGTACATCGTTTCGTTTAGCGTATATCGTATCGTTTAGCGTACATCGTTTCTTGACGTGCATAGTTTCGTTTAGCGTATATGTTTTTTTTTTAAATACAAAACATGAATGGTGTTCTGTTATATCTTTTTATATAGGTGATAATAGGCGTAAAATTTAGATTGGATGCATGTTTCAGTTTTTAATTAATAATTTAATAAATTATAATTTGATCTGACTCGATGTTGATCCAAAATTATTTACATAAAAAGTTTGAAAAATAAATACTGAAATAAATTTAAACAAATTAAAAGATACGATTATGAATTTAGTTAGCCGTAGAAATACGTACTTGGTGAATGTGCGAGTAAACTGCAGTCTGCAGGGTATACAGTCAACAATTTTTGAAAATAGTCTAAGGTATTAACATTTTTTTTTTTTACCTAAATGAACAATTGATTTAAGATGGAATTCGGAATTAATCTAATGTTCTTACAAAAGTATATTCGGGGTCTTAAGGTTGACCTTTTGTCCAAAAGGTTTGTTAAATATTTTTATGTATTCTCTTTTATCGCATGTATTTTAAAATCGACTGAATAGCAGTTGTATCCATATATCGTAATTAAACCATTTTATTTAGATTATAGATTTTGTTTATTCATCTATCAAATCAGTCGAGAGAAAAAACAAACATTCGAGAAATTTCAAATAAAAACAATTACTCGTTATGTGCCTCGTCAACCTTAAACATAAATCCCTACCAATGTACATACGATTGTGTATTATTTTAACTATAAATGCACTTGACTTTAAACTATCATCAACAATTGTCCGGCAAAAAGACTAGACCCTCTATTCTTTAATTTTTTTATACCATTTTCCTCTGTTCTTTATTTTTCCCGTTATACTCTATTCTAATTCTATATTTTTTCTTTATTTTCCTGTATCTATACCTCCTTTATTCGGAGCAACCCCACCCTAAATATACATATGATACACACGGTCTATAGGCCATCGCTTGTGCCGTGATACACATGTTTGCATAACAATTAAGGATGTCCTTGTTCATATTTATAACATTTTAAATGTCCTCCTAATAATACATATAATAGTTTCCACTGGACATTAAACAGATAACTCTAAATTCATCCGTCATATTCTTAGTTTTGTTATAATGTGTAAATCACACAACATGATGAACAAATAATTATTGCAGATTTTCACTGCCGAAATAATGGGAAATAATTGTAAACAAAACCACTCAATCACATCCCTACGCCACAAAGTCTAGCCTTTTCACATGTAAATTATTTTCATAAATCTATTTCAAAATAATTTTAAACAATTTTAAATCAAACGGTCATTTTTCTTATTTGCCAAAAAAAAAAACAACACCAAACAGTTATTTTCATTTCTTATTTTAAACAGATCGATTGTTTTCAATGGTCGGTGCCTGACAGCATCTATAAAATCTATCACCATGTTTGCCAATAAGAAAGCTACATAGAACAGGAAAACAACAATGTCTTAGAAATACTTCCACGCCCTATTTTCCAATTTCTGTTGTAATGTGGTTCAATGCAAAAAAGGTAACTCTTGAATACTGATTTGTACCCATCAAGCATTTGGGGTTAATAACAAATCTATGGTAGTCTCTTTTTCTTTACTCGCAAAGTATTTGTAAGCGTACTTTCATTCCGCCGTGTATTTATTCCGGGTAACTGTTTTTCACTAGAGAATATTGGATGTAAATAGTGTGAAAGCGTCAAACTTGATATCGTTGTTTTGTTTATATTAGACCGGTTTATTGTTTACATAAATAAATGGGTTAAAATTAAAATGATTTTCAAGGAACCAGTTTAATTAATCTGAGTCAATCTAGTAAATAATATTGATGATGATGAGGAGGATGTTTTTATAACTCAAAATACTTTATCAATGACCAGGACATTGAACTTGATATAAACCAAACTTAAAGAGCAGATTTGTTCTTACATAAAGTTTCAATTATAGAAGCATCCTTTGATATTGACATAGAAGATATGATTTTATATCCAAGTCGACCGAAAAGTAAATACACAGAAAAACTTCAGCATTCCAATTAATATAAATATTACAATTAGTGACAATTTAAAAGCATATGATTTTATAGATTTGCATAGAAAAATTATTTAAATCTTATTCGTTAATAAGCATTATTGTGTTATCGTGTGTTGAAAATGAGTACTAATCACTTCATCAATGTATGGATCTAAAGCACTAGTGCAATTAATCCCGTTATAAAATAACTAGTGCAATCATTCCGGTACAAAATCACTAGTGTAATCATTCCTTGTTTAAAAACACTAGTGTGAACATTCCTTGGATGAAAACTCTCCACTTTTTACATAAATCAACTATGCAAGTTTCAAATACACTAAAAACTATAAAGCCACATTTTATACATGTTTCCCCTTCAAAAAACCCTTTTTAGAATCTTACAATGACTGGTGGATGTTTTACACTGGACCCGGATAGAAAAATCTAGTGAATTTTTGTTGGTGGATAAAAATCACTGGGGATTTTCTTCCTCCGGATAAATTACACTGGCGGAATCAAACCACTGTTACATATTCGACTAAATCATGTTTTATTTATGAAAATTGCTCATTGCTGACGAATGTTAAATATTGATCCCTAGATTTTCAATTGTTTACTGGTTAGGTTACTGTCTGATCTCGCAAACCTGACATTTTATGGTCATTATTTGTTGCATCCAATTGCACCAATTTATTAAAAAGATATTAACGCGACACCGTACGAGAGTCGTTACTTTACATAAACTACTAGTAATTTTTTTCTATAACGAAATACGAAACCACTTCTCGCAATTCGCTTTGGGGTAATTGTGCTTCTCTTTTGACAAAAAAATCTAAATTTCATAAATTGTTGTTGAGATTGTTTCATAAACTATCTATTGAACATTTTTACTGATATTGAACTGAAATATTTTACGTTTTTATTTACCGTAATAACTTTGATAACCATTTCAATGCAAAATATATGTGAACAAAACGTGTATATTATTTTGTAAAGTCATTGTTTATTTCTCGATTTGAGGAGAATTCGTTTGAACTTTACCTTGCAGCAATTTATCCTCAGGCGTACACAGGTGTGAATTCAAGCGTACACAGGTGTGTATGTTGTCATTTTGAATGGATTAACAGAAAGAGTATAGCGTGTTTAATACACCAAGATAAAATATCCGATGACAATAGAGAAACAATAATTAAATTGTTTAAATTAATTGAAAATAAACATTCAATCTTTGTCAATTCCGGAATTGTATACAATATTACAGTGGAACAATTTTCGATTACGTTCTATGCAATTTGCATAAAATTAAAATATGAAGTTAAAAGAATAGTACTTTTAGTCTTAAAAATTAAATGTTTCATTTCCCAATTAATAATAATTGCACATCTGTTTAATTTACTTTACCGGAATTCTTTAACTTGTATTTAAATCTGGCGATATTAAAATGCTAACAATCGTAAAACTATCTTTATTTTCAAGTTTTTAATTGAAAAAAAAATACAACAGTACAACATGCGTGATTTTTTAAATTTTCTTTTTAACATTTCATTCTTTCATAATCAAATTAATCTGCCAATCACTTAAACGAATTATTTGTAAAAAATATCGTTTATTTCATTAATGGATATACATATATTATAAATCTAAGCTAATACATTATTTTGCTTGAGGATTTTTTTTAACAAGTTTTTTTTATATTCTATGATAATTTTGTGCAATGCTGAACAGGATAGCCGTCATTAATCCAAATTAGTTATATAGTAGTTGTAATAAAAGGCATATCTTAGTAATGTATAACTGATATTGACGATTTTAGAACAGTTCGTCCCAACCTCGTTGTTCTTGAAACAATCTTTACTAGTAGACTTGTAAGTTTCCTGACGTATTAGCGCCATTGAGGATGAGCGCCAAAGGTTCTTTCTAACAGACAAAGCAGACTTGTAGCGTTTCGTTAGTTTGTTTTTGGGGCAGTAGAGCCCAACCACTGGTACAGATAAACAGAATCACCATACAAGCTTATGTTGTCAACACTATCAGAAAAGGGTTCCCATCGTCGGATGGGGTATATGAAGGCCAAGAATGTACAAGTGACATGTCTGACTCTGAACAGCTTGAACAGCTAGTAAACCGACTTAACAATGATCTATAGACATCGACCGCTTGTTCTTGATATTTGAAACTGCATGCATATATATACGTTTATGAGAGTGATTATTTATCTTGTTTCTGACGAAAACTAAATGCCTGTATGGTTATATCTTGCCATTTCGTAATGGTTTGATGGGTGTTCACTCAAAATCGTAATTCAAAAATTGTGTTTGTGAGATGTAGATTCACTTTAATAACGAATTTCGTCTATATATTTCACAAGTGTATACCACGGAGAAGCTCTAAAGGTATATTACTCCCATTTTGTTTGGGTGTGAACCATCGATGTTTACAGCAATATTAATGAATAAGATGATGATGGTAGAAAGAAATATGAGTGTCATGTGGCAAATATTACATGAATGTCGGATCATGAGTTATCTATCTGTATGAAAAGATTTCAAATACAACCATATTGAGTAGGAATTTTTACATGCTATACTCGAGTCGTACTAGTATTAGAGGCTTCTCATGTCGTTTGAATCAGACTGACACATCTTTTACTTTAAGATGTATGAAAGGTTCTATATATATATTAAATGTAACAATAATCAAACGCCTACAGGCAATAACTGAACGGGTATGAAGTTTTTATACAGATTTATTCTTATTTACATAATCATTAACAAACTAAATAAATTGAACAAAGAAACACAGTAACACTACGATATAACGAATGGGATACTTATTTATTTTTAACCATGCTATGCATCAAGTTATCGCACGTGAATACCAATTTGGAACACGATGTGTGATTTTGTATAACTAAAAATGTCAAACGAGCAGTAACTTTGTCTAGCAAACATTTTTTTTTACTATGCCTCTCTTTATCTCTTTTCCTTTACAATTACTATTACCCTTTTCGTCGATAATTCTCCATATAGTATATTGTTCTCTATTCGGTTATCTTTTTTCACGATGCCACTCTATCTCCGCTCCTTTACAATGACTATTTCCACTGTCTTTCTAATCCTTATAAAGATAGGGACATTGGACATAGAAGGAGCTCTCTTATCTTCAATAAATAAATATTGATACTGACTATAAGTGCTGCATTACTTTACATCTGCATGTTTGCAATTCGTCAAAAGCTTGTATTTGCGTGAAGAATTTTTTTTTTTAAAGAAGGGTCCAGAATCATGACAAAACAGTATTTATTTCACAAAAAATAAGGTCATGTTTATAAAATTTTAAAACTTATTATCAGCAAAAATAGTGGATAATATTATTATCAGAACATCATTCATTAACAGGTGGAATTATAATTTCAAACACGCACAAGATAAACAACGTCGAACACAAATATATGTGGTTCAATTGATTGATTGTTGATTGCTTAACGTCCAGTGGCAAATATTTCATGCATATTCAGGACGATATGTGGTTCAGTAAATGTTACCTGTGCACGCCGGGTACCTCAATACAGAAGCCATGCATGAACCTGTATTATATAATTGTGTAATACGAATTTTTAGTCGACAGGATGTCACTGGAGTACACAAGGACGTGTATCTAATATAGTATACGTCCTTGGGATAACTAACTGAATGTGTCGCTCTGACACGACATCTATCAATAATTCTGACATACCTATTATCAATTCGGGAGGAAGACAAAAAATATATATATATATATATATATATATATATATATATATAATAAGATAACGTAAATAAAATTTAAAAAGAAAAAAAAACTATACATTTGTTACCAAACATACCAGATAGGGTCACACATTTAACTGTAAAGTGTCTTTATAAGTGACTGTTCCGAATTGATCCCGTATCAATTTGATAAAGTTAAAAGATTAGTTAAAAAACACTTTTAACAAAAAATTGAGATGTCCAATTTTTCGATGTTTACATTTCTATAACCTGGGAATATTATACTATATCAACATATTTTGTCTTAGCTAAAACCTCTTCCTAACATTGCTCCTTGTCAATAGCCGTTAAATATCATAATTAAAAAAATGTTATTTATCGTATAACTTTATTAATTTGAAAAATTATCTTGTCTAAATACGGAACTATTCTTTATATAAATCAATGCACTTGATATAAAAGAGGCATACTAAAGAATCTTTTGTAAATCAGTGATTGTTACAAGAATACTGCATTTTCTTTCTTATAATTGAAACTTTTCTTCCTCATCAAATCTATTTTTTTTAATCAACGAGATCTTATCATATAAGGATTTGATAACTATATATAATAGCTATCAGAACTGCTAGGTTATTTTGTTTTTTAAAAAAGTATAATTACCACCAAATCTCCCTCGAAACAAGATTTTTCAAAATGGTCTTCATACCTTAACTTGTGCTTGCTATAGATGCAACTATTTGCTGTTAGTTTAAGGTTGTACAAACATGTCTGATACAATTCTTTCTTTTTTTTGTGGGTTTGGGAAAACTATTTAGACTTTTGTCATAACCTTGTCGGACAGAACAGCCGTACGCTTAACAAGACATTTTCACACTGAATGATCGTCTACGGTAATCCCCGATTGATGATGGGAGTTTTTAACGCACGGTCAATACATCCCTGATTCATTTTGGTCTTTGAGGTTTTTAGATATCACGTGACTTTTTAGATCGAATATGCCGACAAGATGGCGATATGTCGAGAACTGATAGTGAATTTCAAAAATCGATTTTGATCTCTTTTCATAGAGAATAAAAGTTTTTTTGTTTATGAACATGTGGTTTTTTATACTTAAAGAACAAAATATCAGTTTTTCATTTTTTCGCGGAGTTTCCCTTGAAGAGTTGGGAAGTAGGAATTCCGAGTTTTAATTGAATGTTCTATATCTTTGTGTATTTCTGATATATGATTGTACAGACTCAAAAATGTCTTTTTTTTGCTGAAATGAAAGGTCACCGTTACCAGCCGGCAATAGAAGCAAAATGGATATAGTAGATCTTTCTAATTTTGAAAACAATATTTCTCTTGCTTCGTTGATAAAAGGGCACTTAAAAAATAATGAATACTACCCTCAACAGGATGACCACAGCTGGCGGCCATGCGGGATTGGGTTTAATATTAATAAGGTTTAAATCTGCATTTGAAGAACTGCACCATATTTCTCAACTGTATATCAATGATATTAAGATTTCTATCACCACAACTAAACTAGGAAGTGCGTACTGTGAATAATTTATTATACTCAGTTTACTATTGTTTACAACAATTTATCACATATAATACCACTTTAACAATTAGGCCCGAGGACACATTCATTTCGTAGTGCATTTCTTTTAGACAATAAATTCAAATTAAAAAAATCGCACCTGCTCTATCTCAAAAAGATTTTTACAGTGAAGTGTACTACTATTGGGACAAATAATATCAAAATTATAGAAACTTCTCCAGCTCTAACTCAAAATATTGACAATTCTGTGATAAGGGGGTCTAAAATTCAGTTTGACAGCTTCAGACGTACAAATGTACTATTGTTTACCTTTTTTAACTGGACCAAATCACTCCTTAACATAAAGATTCAGCACCCAAATTGATTTAACATGTAATTTCATCCCCCTTCTTAATATTTCATGCATTAAATTTCAAGAAATAAATTGAGAAAGTATATAAAAAAAAAAATGCAAGTTAAGCACTGTTCACACTAGGAATTATATTCGTAGGGTGACGGTGTTTGACAGTCTGATGGAGACAGTATCAAGGATTTAATAAGGCAAAGCTTTTGTTGTACTCAATCTTACTTAAAGTTTTCTTTATTATATTTAATAGATATATATATCCGAGATACGATAATGTAGTTTTCTTTTTTATATCAAACCTGATCATCTATGATATATATATGGAAGTTTTTAACAACCTTGACTGGCTATACATCCCTTGCACGGTCGGTTCATCTATGATACAACAAATGGAAGTTTTTAACGACCTTGACTGGCTATACAGCCCTTGCACGGTCGGTATCATCTATGATGGGATATTATTCCACTTTTTATACATATTGATAGTTTAATCAATATCTGATTGGTTGAGACTATCCCACGTGTCATTGAACAAATCTTCATATTCCATTCTGAGGATCATATTCCCCTCTGAAATGTCGGGATTACATCGTGTGACGTTACGCGCGGTTAATGTACATAACGTTTTGAACTTCTTATTCTTCTTAAAATAGCGATAGCAATAATCATTATCATGTTCAAATTTATTTCAGACGATAAAACAAAAAGACTTGTAATTAAATTTTGATCGGTACAGTTTATCAATGGGTATGCCGTGTTTAGTTTAGCTTATAAAAACAAGCGGATAAGAAAACAAAATGTATGCAAAATTTATTTAATGTATTGATAGTAAACAAACCATAGGCAGTGGAATAAAACATTCATTTCCCTTTGCTTCGGGAGATATGAAGATTTGCTCACCCTCGAAAAATCATATTTCCCTCGGGCAGAGCCCTCGTGAAATATGAATATTCTTGGGTGAACAAATCTTCATATTTCCCTCAGACACGGGAAATAAATGTATAATGTCTAATAAGAGAATTTAACCAGAGACTGAATAACGTAGAAATGACAAATTAAAGGTCACTGTACGGCCTTCAACAATGAGCAAAATCAATACAGCATAGTAAGATATTAAAGACTCCGAAATGACAAATGTAAAATACACTCAACACTTCAAACTTTGAACAACAGAAAAACTTGATTTGACATTGGTGACAATTTGTCACGCCCTCATGAATTGGCGTACGTCCTATCAAATACCTTCAAAAAGCTTCCATTGAAATTATTTTACACACAAGTAACTATTTTCCTAATAAAAAAAACAAAATGTATTTTGCGTTAAATGTGCAATGAAGCCACGGATTCGTAATCTTCAAAAATAGCTCAGAAACGGTTGATAAAATGTGGAATGTCTGAATAGAAATATAACAATTATGTCCAGTGCGCGTTTATAAAACGGACTCTATTTGGATATTTTAAGATACTATAAGTACTTGTTTTCTGTGTATAGAATTTTAGAGGTCAATACGACTTTTCATCAGTTGGATTTTCAATTTTAATAAAAAATTAGTTGGGTTTTCTTCTTTTCTTTAAATTTATATCATGATTATTTGATATTTCCCATAATCTTCTGAATATTTTTTAAGATGAATAATTTAAAATTTGTATACCAAACATTTTTAATTTTACTCTGCGTTTATGAATAGCGTTGAAAGTACAACATCTTATAAACGATAAACATTGATAGAGGTAAATGAGCCACTCTTTCTCATGTTGAGATGGAACATGTTCGTTATTTGATTTAATGAGTTTAACAATCGAAACCCCTGAAATATCGTCTCATGACAAGCACGAAAAATGGCGAAAATGAACTTCCAACAGCGGGCGATGATTTTTAATTATACAATATTCTTTCAATGGATTTTTTAAATGCAATGTAGAACTTATCAATTAAGACATTTCTTATCCCTAATGTCTCATTTTAAAAGATTTGATGTACATGTTGATTGGAAAAGTACGAATATTTTTATTGGTTTTTAATACAATATCATCTTCTGACCAGGAACGAAATTACTAACCAACATCTGTGTTTTAAATAAATATGTACAAATAAATGTTTAGTGCCAAGAATATTAGTATCGATGTATGGGATATGTCTTCATAACAAAATTCTCACATTATCATTTTTGTGATTTTTTCCTTCAAAACTGTCTTTTTTGTGACTTTATTCAACAACTGCAAACTTTTTTTTCAAACAAGACTTTTTTATAAACTAAATGTCGTATTTTCTTTTCACTCCTATTTTCAAAGGAAACCAATAATTTGTTTTAAAAAAAACTGTCCCCCCTCTTTCCACAAAAAAAGAATTTGGTTGTCATTGTTTCTAATTAAAACGCAATTGCATTTTATAGAAGATAATCTGGAACTAATACATTTATCTATTAGTTCCAGCATACAGTAATATGACTGTATATTTTTCCTGTTTCAATTACAATGTACGTATATGTATGAGATTAGGAAAAGGTTATCATTTATGAGGATATGAATGGGGTAGAGACATATAATATATGTCTCTGATGGGGTTTAAAGAACAGAGAATCATGGGACCAATAGATATAAATAAATATAGATAACAGAATAAAGAGGTGATTGTTTGTTGCTTAACGTCAAGTGGCAAATATTACATGGATGCTTAGGACAATTATTATACAGATTAATTGGCAGAAGAATAAAGAAAACAGTGAAATGGTAAAAAAATAAAAGATACTGGGAGCTATCTGAAGTCAGTTCATAGGACCTCAGTTTTAATATAGGCGTGGCAATCCATCACTTTTATCCAATCAACTGTCCTTAATAATAAAGATTGGTGTGCAATTGTGTCTGTATCAAGTTAGATAAATATAATCATATTTCTGGACGTACATATGTCGGGGTTTAGACTATTTCATTCGATAGTAGTAGATGGAAAAAAAAGAATTTTCTGGTTATATCTATTCATAACTGAAAAAAAGTGGCATTAAATCGTAGAGGCAGTCCCACTTTATGTGAAGAATAGAACATATTGAGCTTTCTGGATTTTCTTCTGTCCACTAGCAAATGTGGGCCTGTACCACTGAAAATATATAACTTCCGGATTAGCAAACACGGGCAACCCAGCTACTAATCTTCCTGCTTCCAACTAAACGTCATGTTCTAGATTGTCGGAATCTTGTTGAGTACAACCATCCCATAACTCACGTGCATTTCCATAATTGGTCTTATAAGTGTTAAGTTTATACGAGTAAGATAATTTCTAGTCAATACATATTTCAATTCTTTTTAGAAATTTAATCTTGTGCTTGCACAATTTAAAACGTTTTCTATATGTGTATAGAATTTACCATTGGAATCAAAAGTTATCCCTAAGTGTTTATGACAGGAGACAATTCTACTACTTGATTTTGAAGTTCTATTTAATATCATCTGGGGAAGAATTACAGGAGAATAGCATAGTAATTGTCTTGTTAGGATTGAAATCAATAAGGCAATCTTTAGACCATGCTGAAATTTGTTCTAAATCGCTAGTAAAGACATCCTCTATTGTGTAAGGACTATAATACTTAAATTAGAAAGGGATGTTTCATCAGCACACAATCGAGTTAGACTTATCAAATTACCAGCTATCTCATATACATAAATAAGGAATAGTAGGGAACCTAATACAGAGCCTTGTGGAACTCCTGCATTAGTATTCTAAAAAGGCGAATATGAACTTGAAACAAAAACGCTTTCTTGTATATTTGAAATATAACTAATTAAGTGATTAAATACATTTTAAATACAATTTTTTCAAATACTTTTCCCATGCACTGTTGATAATAATGAGATTGGTCTATAATTTGAAATCAGTGATTTGAAGCACAAATAAATTTACATACATTGTCAGATCAAAATATCTTAAAAACCCCAGTCCAGAGATACCGTATATATTCGACTGAATATACCAAATCGATAAATTTACCTTCGTACTTGTTATGTAATAAGATCTGTGTCCAGGTAAAAAGAACCAGCAGGTGGTATATATTCTTAAGTGTTTATCACCTTCCATTATACATCTGACGATGACATTTAGCTTTAGGGCCATTTTGTTTTCGCAACGAAAAACAAAAAAATTAAAATTTTATATAGATAACATTCTGTTGAAAAATCATTTTAAAGGTAAACTGATAAGCATAACGTCCTCGCAATTTCTTTTTCAGATCAAGGGACACAGATGTCAGAATGAATAAGAAAACACTAAATTCTTAAATAATATATTGTAAAATGGACAGCAAGCACATTTTGATAGACTAGTGTACTAATAGATTTCTTGTGTATTTTCTATGTTCTGGAAACTTCAACATCCCATCAAAAATACTTAAATTAAAGTCTTAAGTTTTATAAATTAAATGTTTTTTTTTTAAATATTATTTGCAAGGCTACATGAACATTGCACCTATCGTTTTCGTATATTTCTTTTCCGCCATGCATAAGTGTAATGTTTACTGTGACTTCTATAATGCTTAAAAAATGATGCAATTATATTATCAATCTAAAAATATTAATCGTGAACAACAACTAAAATAAATTATATATTAAATGACTGAAGCAATTTAAAATTCTAAAGGATATTGTTACAATATTGCCGAAAACTGAGACTACTATAACTGTTATAGTAGTCTCAGCCGAAAACAATACGAAATTGATAAGCAAGTATGACAAACCAATCAAAAAATTTGTTGTTTGGGATTATTCATGGTTGACTAGTTCTATATTAACCAGTGGCACGTGTCCTAATTATTAAGAAAAGGGACAGAAAAGTATTAAACAGAAATAACAGGTTTTTCAAAACCATATTTTCAAAATTCACTGCATGATTTTAAACAGCTTAAAAGTGTTTCATTTATTTTATCTTTGTGCGTATACGAAAAATTGTTAGCAAGTTAAACTTCAATGTACATGACTTACGAGTATTAGATTTCTTGTGAAATTGATCGATGAGCGGGTTTTTACAAATACCGAAAAAAAAGAATACGGCGTAAACGTCAATTAATGGACAAGCAACCCAACGAGAAAAATAAAATTTAAGAGGCATCTATAACTAGTTTTGAGTTGGAGAAATCATTCAATGCCATATGATTCTATTTAGGTTTCTGCGTTTTTCGATTTACGAATAAGTCAATTAGAAAAAAAAAAGAAGTAATTGAAGCCAAAAAAGAAGACAAAAAAGATACATGAAATAAAGTAATAACATAAGTTTACAAATACGTACCTAGGTGCATTTAATAAAGCAACATTTGAACTTATTATAGAAAAAGGAGAAATTAAATGGAAACATAATGCGCGCTGTTAAATCATACTTTGCAAGGCTGTTTACAGAATGAGATGACTCGTGCACAATCATTTTGAATGGTGAATAAGATCACATACATGCATTAAGCACTCAGAAACTAGCCCGTAAATAGCTAGGAGGAGGGAATCCAGTTATTAATTAAATATCAAAACGGTGTGCAGAAATACCGCAACGGACTTCTTAGTGTACTAAGTCCAACGTGTTTGCACTAAGGACACTAAAACGATGTTTTAAGACCACAAAGAACATGGATAAAAGAAGATATGAGTATATAACTCATAAATATAAAGTTTGGTGTGAATAGATTTTATTATTTTGAAGTTAAATGACTTTGTAATCAGCGCGTGCCACTGGTACAAATCCAAATACATTTAGATATAAAACGTGTATCTCATATAAAGCCTCATTTATAGAACATTATATATAATTTATTGTTTCAAGGAAATATTTGGTGGAGGAGAGAGAGAGAAAGAGAGAGACTTATTTCGCGGTATTTCAAATTGGTCTCATGTTATTCATGTCAAAATGTGATGTAAGGAAGTGTTTCCCCTTCGTTTTATATAGCAGAGTATTCTATAATGATATTAGTTGCAGATTTTTTTTCTATCGGTAAGAAATGGTTTACAGTTCGAAATCTACGTTAAGTTATAGTACATTTAAAGTAAGTTTATTGCATTGCTCAACGTTTCTCAATCAAGATAAAACGTTTACAACCAATACTATTTTTACGACTAAATATGTTTTATGTAAATAAATAGTTCACGTTTCAATTAACTAAGGGTATTGTTTAGGTTAGTTTTTTTTTAACATTTTATAAGATCGAATTTGAAATGATTCAAAATTACAAAAAGACATCAAGAACTACGCAATTAGTATGAAACAAAATATATAATAAATAAGATAACTTATTTGCTTTAATTAACAAGTGAAATGTTTCAAATCCAATCTTTCCAATCTAATATAGTCCAAAGGGTGACAAAAGGATATAAATATGGTCACTAAAGATTTTCTTACGGCTGGCAGTAAAAAAAACTTGCCAAAGTGGGGCATCCGTTTGGTTGTTTGGGATATACAAGTACGCAACCAATTTTCAATCAATCCAAACTAATAATATTTTTTTTATCCCGCATCTTTTTATATTAATTTATTTTAACTCAAAATAATAATTGAAATAACTTTCTGAAATTAAAGCCTAACATATATCAGACGCTTAACAAAACGATATACCATACGATAGATGAAACGCTTAACGATATTATATACCATACGATAAACGAAACGCTAAACGCTAAACCATACCATGTACCATACGACAAATAAAACGCTTGACGATACCATGAACCATACGATACACAAAACCCTAAACGATGACATTTACCATACGATGAACGAACGATGAACGAACGCTGACCGAACGTTGTACGGACGCTATACGAATGATGTACGAACGATGACCGAACTCTATACGAACGATTCCCGAACGCTGTACGTACGATTCCCGAATGAAAAAAGTGTTAACTTTTACGTTACAGGGACTGTACCAGTACTCCATCATCGAGGTTAGCGGGCTGCCAAGCTGACCAATCTGGCCCTGAAAGCAGCCGTTTTGAAGACATAACATCAAAATAGTCAACAAAAGAAAAACCAAAACAACTCACAAAACCAAGATGGCGGCCTACCAAAATGGCGTCCTCCACCTGTTCCTGACCGATGGCACAAAATTATTTAAACGCTCACCAAACGCCTTCGGGCACCGAGCCGACCGTGCAAGGGCTGTATAGCCAGTCAAGAAAAACTTCCATTTGTTGGAGCTCGAAAAAGAATTTCTGGATCTGCAAGACGAACGACTCAACCGACATGAATTGTTTCGTAAATGGTGTATATATATGGAATTAAAATTTAAAACAAAATATTTATAAAATGTGCAGGAAAAATGTCCGTAAATAAAAGAATAGACATGCACTCTTTCGGCTGGGAGTGTCGTGGTATTTTTATTTACAAATTGACGTATCTTCCATTTTTTTTATAAATATTACAACCGTGCATGGCCTGAAAAGAGAATTGATTAAAAATAAATCTACACATACCATATGTGTATTGTCACATTTAGAGAGGTACTAATCTACATGCCTGGCAATTCCAGTATTAATGTACAAAATGCATGTGTTAATTTTCCGACATTTTACGTTTTATCAAGCCAATGAAGTACTGTTTTCATATAACCTCCTTGGTTTAAACTATTCAAGGGCGTTTCCAGGATATTTGAAAGAGGGGGCGTAGAATACAATTTTAAGCCGAGCGGAGCTAGGCAAAATTCTTTTTGGACCTTTTTTGGGCTAAAAAATATAAAATAATTGTGAAATGCACCAATGTAACGCGGTTCCTGACTTGGAGCATGTATATTTTATAGTTAAAGTGTCAGGGTTTGATATTTTTTATGCCGAATTCTCTCCATTAATTGTTTATGGTATATTAAAATGATTGGATGGATCTTAATAGCAGTAGACCTATAACGAGAAATTCGAAATTCTAGGGTATAGGGCGTTGCTTTACATTTCAATAGTCCTAGGCCAGGATTTAATGAACGGGAGGCGTAATTCCGGTTGCCCTGGTATAGGGTCCATCGGGAAGGTCAGAAGCTCCTGGATTTCAACAATTTAGCATCAAATTATGCAGTATTATAACTCCATGATAGACAAATTGGTGAAAATAGTCTGCCTTCGGATCATTCAAATTATATATAATGTATTGATTAACATGTGGATATCAAATCTTTGGAATAAGTTGTAAATTCAGTTCAAAGGTTATATGAAATGGGCATGAAAAATGAAAAATAAATCTTTAACGATAGCTTTTTCTGATTTTTTGATATATATACCCGTTTTGTTAAAATATACCTTTTCACTGTTTTGGTCTTTTGGAAAATGTTGTTTGTGCTGTATTTAGACCCCTTTACCAAGAAATTTGATTAGCATGCATACGTATATAAATTGCGGGTTTTATCCAACGCAATCATAGGTTTGAACGTTGTTTTCAATTTAGTAGATATAAAAAGATGTGGTATGAGTGCCAATGAGACAACTCTCCATCCAAGTCACAATTTATAAAAGTAAACCATTATAGGTCAAAGTACGGTCTTCAACACGGAGCATTGGCTCACACCGAACAGCAAGCTATAAAGGGCCCCAAAAATTACAAGTGTAAAACCATTCAAACGGGAAACCAACGGTCTAATCTATATAAAAAACGAGAAACGAGAAACACTTATAAACCACATCAACAAACGACAACTACTTAACATCAGATTCCTGACTTAAGACAGGTGCAAACAGTTGCAGCGGGTGTAAACGTTTTAATGGTACCAAACATTCACCCTTATATGAAGCAATAGTGTAACATTGTATTTATAATTCCCCGTTCTAGATAGTCAAATCTTACCCCTTCCAATGCAAGGCAAAAAAAACATAATATAGATATAAGAAGATGTGGTATGAGTGCCATTTCAGACAAGAACCCCATTTCAGACAATTTAGCTGAAAATGCAACCCCGTTTGTCGGAACATACCCGGTATCATATATATAGCGAGTATCCCCCGGGTAGATGTAGAATGGCCACTGGGGAAGTGTCACATAAAACAACCATTTCATGTATAGATTTACTTACCGTTTTGGTTGTTTAAAAAAGGTGTCCAAGTCACCCACCAGATGGGGGAATCAGTATAAAAAGAAATCAGAGTATGTGGTTTTTTTTAAGGGGGCGTACCCCCATTACGCCCTTACCTGGACCCGCCCCTGCAAGTAACAACTCTAAGAACAAAAATTTGCTTCCGCAAATTTGCAGATTTAACATTGTTGTCCTGAAATTTAGAGTAATTATGAATTTAATATGTGTTTTCAGCCGTGTATCACCTTCACTGGTGATCCAATGAATGGATCTGTCGTACAGTTGTCACTTGTTTAGGCGTATTTATATATATACCCCTCTACCAAGAAAGAGGTAGGGCCAATTTCCCCTGAAATTTTTTCACAGAAGGGCCAATTTCAAGAAGTGCTGAAAGAATAAAAGTTCCGATAAAAACATGAAATAAAATTGTTTTTTGGTAAATATCTCGATTTTTATGTATTATGTTATGCCTGAAAATAGTTAACTTAACCTCAAAAAAAGGATGAAAGTCAAATATGCGGAATTTACCGTGTTTTTAGGTTGGAAAAACAGGGAATTCCCTTAGAAGGACACTTCAAACCAAAACAAAGTTATGTTTTGTTGTTAGTAGTTGGGAAATGAGAGTTCTGCCACACTGCATAAACTAAGGGGGAAAAATGGCAAAAAAATCCAAAAAGGAACACGCATGTTGAGGAACAGCCAACCCCCCTCATTTGAGAACTTTTTGGGGAAACCCCCTGAATTTGGTGAACCCTTGGAGGTTAGGAACCATTAGTATAGGTGAAAAAAAGGAAATTGATATCTAGATACAATAGAGACATGAATTTGCTAGCATATAATAAATCATGGATTTTGTTGGCAAGAGAGAACTTCCTGGCAGCGGTCGGTGTGAAGAAACTCAGGACAACCACATCCGGTTACTTGAGCAGGCAGAGGCTCAGGACAACCACGTCCGGACACTTGAAGCTGAGACTGAAGAGGAGGAGGCGAGAAGAAGGATTGCAGCCCAAAAGGTGGCGAGGTCCGAACCGATCATTAAATGGAAAGATCTTCCGGAAGAGTTCTTCAAGATCACAGAAGTCAAAGAGTTTGAAGGACAATGGGGGAAGAGTCAAATCTTGACGCTGGTGAGGAGAGGAAAAGAGTTCAAGGTCTGGGCGTGTGATAGAGCGCGGAAGGAAGTGACACGATTACTGCAAAGAAGGAAACTGCCGCTATGGCTTGAGAACAATGGGATGAAGAAGGCAAAGAAAAGTGGGTATAACTACTTCGATTTCGAGGTAGGGTGCTAGAAATTTGTAACTTTTCCAATGGGGGAAAACCTCATTGGAAAGGTCGTATGGGAAAGAGGGGGGAATTGAATATCATCAAAATCAAATAGGATAAAGATATGATGCCAATCTCTAAAATGGGATCGATTGTTGAAAACGTCAAAACTCTGAGAGGCATTGCGAAAAACGCTGGCCTCAGAGGGTACTCCAGATTGAACAAATCTCAGTTGGTCGAGTTGATCGAAACAAAGACCGACCACAAATTTGCTCGTGTCCCCAAACCTCAGACAAGGAAGGAGATCATGGCTCAGGCCAAACAACATGGGTTGAAGGGGGTTAGTAGGCTGCCGAAGGATCGACTGCTGGAAAAGGTGAAGGAGAAAATCAAGAAAGACAGGGAGACTGCTGGGGATATGATCGAAGTACACCCACCACAAAAAGCTCTGAAAGGGGCGTTCACCACCTGGAAAATTACACCTACAGCTGAAATGGACGTTCAGACCTTCCTTGAGATATCGCGACCATCGCAGAGGAAAATTATCGAAGACTGGGGGTTGAAGGGGGCTAAGGTAAGCATGGTGTTGCACTGTGCCTTTGTGAAAATTAATCCCACAGGTAAGGATAGCGATGAAAACGAGGGACAATTTCACTCGGGGAACCACATCATCACTGAGAGCACGGACCTGGTTGAAGTTCTCAAGGAAATGGATGATAAGATTGAGGAAAATATTGCACAGTGGACCTCTGAGAAGAGCGGCTGGACGTTGAAAGAAATAGTGAAACTTCAACTCAATATCGACAAACACCGGCCGCTGGGAGGTTCGCAGTACGTGGACCTACCAGGATGGGTCAAAGCTAAGAAAGCCGTGGTCAATGTGAAGAATAGCGATGAGGAATGTTTTAAGTGGGCCATACTATCGGCACTGCACCACGATGAGGTAGACCAGAAGAGATCAGGGAGAGTAACCCAGTACCATCAGTGGAAGGAGGAGCTGAAGCTGGCTGGGTTAACATTCCCCGTGAGCCTGAAGGACATCAGCAAGTTCGAGCGGACCAACCCTACCCTGGCGATCAATGTTTATGGGATTGACAAAAAGGAGATATACCCCCTGCACATTTCAGATGCCGCGGAAAAACGAGAGAGGGACATTGACTTGCTACTGTTAGCGGGTGGTGGGCGAAAACACTATTGCTGGATCAAAAACCTGTCCCGGCTGGTGTCGGGTCAGATATCGGACCATAACGGTGAGATCTATCTATGCCGTAGGTGCCTGAACCACTTCCACAACAAGGAACGTCTCGCAGCCCACAAAGAGTCCTGTGCCAACCACAAGGCGGTGAAGATCGAACTGCCTGAAGAAGGAGCCTACCAAACCTTCCAGAACCACGTCCACTCGGCGAGAGTCCCCTTCGTAGTCTATGCAGACTTCGAGTGTTTCACCGAGAAGGTTGAATCAAAGCCTGTGGTCACCCCTGGAGACAAACCGCACACGAAAGCCTATCAGAAGCACACGCCGTCGGGATTTTGTTATTACATCAAGTGCTTCGATGAAAGTATATTCTCCAAGAAGCCGGTGCTCTACACCATGCGGGAGTCAGATGAAGATGTGGCGCAGATATTCGTGGAACGGCTCGAGAGGGACATCAAGGCCATCTACACTGACAACGACTTCAGGAAACCAATGATCATGATGGAAGAGGACAAGGAGAACTACCAGGCGGCTACACAGTGCTGGCTGTGTAATGAAGTGCTCGGGGAAGATAAGGTGAGGGATCACTGCCACTTCACCGGCAAGTACAGGGGCGCGGCACATAGTGAGTGTAATCTGAAGTGTAAAGTGCCAAAGTTCATACCCGTGTTCTTTCATAATCTGGCTGGGTATGATAGTCACCTTTTCATCAAGAACCTGGGATCAACACCCGGGCAGCTCACCTGTATTCCCAATACCGAGGAGAAATACATCTCGTTCACTAAGAAAATCCAGGTGAGCGAGTACAAGACCAAGGATGGGAAGATGAAGCCTCTCTACCAGAGTTTGCGTTTTGTGGACAGCTTCAAGTTCATGAGCGCGGGCCTGCAGAGATTGGTGGACATACTCCCTCCCGACGCCTTCAGAAACACCCAGAAGGTACTCGGTAACGGGGCGTTGGATCCCGAATTGTACAGAGTGACACCTGCTAAGTCTGAAAACGACCGGAAAATCACACTGCGCGAGGTGATAGACAGGAGTAAGCTAGAATTCATCGTGTCACATCCCGACGATTTCGAGCTGGGAAGCCGGTACATCAAAGGGAAGCAACTGGATAAGAACGCGCAGCTGACACTCATGAAGGACTACTTGGCGCGGGTTAACAAGCGAGGAGAGAGCATGATGCAATATTACCAGCGAAATGGGTTCGGGCGTTACTGGACAGCGGCTGCCCTCGGTATCCAGAACATGAGTCGGAAGATCAGACATACGCTATGTCGGGACTTCATGTATAACATCGACATGAAAAATGCCCACCCAACACTGCTATCCTGGTATTGTCATGACAATGGCATCAACTGCACAGGGCTCGACGCCTACATTGCGAACCGGGAAGAGTACCTGACAGACTGGATGACAAGGAACAATGCAACTCGGGATGACGCCAAGGCACATTTCCTAGCGATTATTAATGGAAGACGGGTCAAACTGGCACCTGAGGACCCAGACTGGTACAAGGAATTCTACAGCGGAATGAGACATATCACGAACTCCATCGTCAAGCTGCGACCGGAACTCTATGAGCTGGCGAAGAAGTCAAAGGATCGTAGGGGCACCGACTATAACATTGATGGGACCGCGGTGAACTATGTGATGTGCAGCTTGGAAAACAGAGCACTGATGGCTGCGTTCGATTACCTGACAGAACAGGGTATTGAAGTGGGATCACTTGTGTTCGATGGTCTCATGATCTACAAGGACAAGGTGACACCAGAACGACTCCCAGAAGTGCTCGCCGGGTGCACACAGAAAGTCAAGGAGGTCATGGGATGTGATATTACCTTCACCAACAAAGACATGGATGAAGGCTATGATATACCTGTTGATGAGCCGGGACAGACCGTGGAAGTAGATCCCCATGACTATATGGATGACTATATGGATGAACTCGAGGAACTCCAGGTGCCCAATTCCCTGCTCCAGGAAGACGAACTGATGGCTGAGTTCGATTATCTGTTAGAACAAGGTAATGAATGCTCACAGAGAGTCAACGAAGACACTGATGAAAGCTATGGTACACCGGGGCAGGTTGTGAATGTGAGTTTACTCCTGCGAAAGGGAGTGTATCCTTATGACTATATGGATGGGTTCGAGAAACTCCAGGAGACCGAGCTGCCGCCCCGGGAGGCATTCTACAGTACCCTCACAGGCGAAGGGGTGAGCCAGGCAGACTATGGACATGCGCAGCAAGTGTGGAAGGAGATGGGTATCACCAGCATGAGAGAGTACCACAACCTATACCTGATGACGGACGTGCTCCTACTGTGTGATGTGTTCGAAAACTTCAGGGATGTCTCCTTGAAGCACTACCAACTCGACCCAGCGTGGTATGTCTCAGCCCCGGGCCTTACCTACGATGCAGCGCTGAAATTCACTGGCGTGAGACTTGATCTCATCACGGACCCGGATATGCTCCTGATGTTTGAGAAAGGAATCCGTGGTGGAATTACCGTCGCGACGCAACGCTATGCCAAAGCCAACAACCCATACATTGAAGGGTACGATGCCAGCAAGCCTACTAACTACCTGATGTATGCGGACGCTAACAACCTGTATGGGTGGGCCATGAGCAAACATCTGCCGACTGGTGGTTTCCAATGGATTAACCCCGATGACATACCAGCCCTGGATACCCTCACCGCTGAAGATGATCAAGGCTATGTGTTGGAGGTAGATTTGGAATACCCGAAAGATCTCCGCGACTACCACAATGACTATCCGCTGGCTCCGGAAGCCATACAGTTGAAGAAAGTGAGGAAGCTGGTGCCGAACTTTGGAGATAAGATCAAGTATGTGGTACACTACGTCAACCTGAAACAGTACCTCGCGCTCGGACTCAAGCTCCGAAAAATCCACCGGGTGATTAGGTTCGATCAGAGCCCATGGTTGAAGAAGTATATTGATCTGAATACCGCACTCAGAGCCGCTGCTACCACCGATTTCGAGAAGGACTTCTTCAAGCTCATGAACAATGCAATGTTCGGGAAAACCATGGAAAATATCCGCAAGAGGGTAGATGTCCGGCTGGTTACCAATGAGAAACAAGCGCTGAAGCTCGTGGCCAAACCCAACTTCGATCACCGGGTCATCTTCAGTGAGAACCTGGTGGCAGTGCACATGCGCAAGACCAAGATAAAGTTCGACAAGCCGATTTACCTAGGGTTCTCGATTCTTGACCTTTCAAAGACCCTGATGACGGACTTTGTCTACAAGTACATGAAGCCGACCTATGGTGATAGGGCGACCATTTGCTACACAGACACCGATGGTATCATCTGCACCGTTGAGACCCCTGACATTTAAAAAGATATGAACGAGCATGGGCGGAAGTGGTTTGACACCTCCAACTATCCTAGTGATCACCTTTCCGGCATCGAGTTGGGTTTGAATAGCAAAGTCCTAGGAATGTTTGAAGATAAGTGTGCCGGGTCTCCCATGACTGAATTCGTAGGTTTGCGACCCAAGATGTATGCCTTCAAGGTTGGTACGCGCGAAACGAAGAGGGCTAAAGGTGTAAAGAAGAATATTGTGAAAAATGAGATGAACTTCGCTGACTACAAGACCTGTCTGGACATGCACAGAGTGAGTTACCGGACCATGAACATGATCTGGAGCCGGGGCCACCAGATTTACACACTCGAGTGTCGCAAGAAAGCCCTCTCAGCCGATGATGACAAGCGATACATCTTGTCAGATGGTATCAGTACCCTTGCCCACGGTCACTACCGAATAGAAATAAATGGACAGCATACGCGTGCATGATATAATCTTCCCCCATAAGCCCCTGTCGAATAAGGAATTGGAGGATGCAGTCGCTGCCCTAGGGATTCCAAGATTCAGAGGGGTGTTTATGCGAGATACCTTACCATCCATCCCGCGACGCATCGAATGTGGCATATTGAATCATGACAGTTGGGAAGGTCCAGGAACGCATTGGACTTGCTGGTATAAACGTGGGTCGGTAAAGTATTACTTTGGCTCCTATGGATTGCCACCGCCTGACGAGATGGTAAACTACTTACAGCCTGAAATTCGATATAGCACCGATGAATTACAGCAGCGAGGCTCGGTGGTGTGTGGTCACTTTTGCCTATTCGTGTTGAAATTGCTGGTGACTGGAAAATCGCTGGAAGATACAGTCTTCTCACTCTATAAATAAATGGATAAGTTTGGATCTCATGCAAGAAAGCGTGCATCTCTTTGGCGAATGCTGCAGGATTTGGATATGAACGACAATCGGATTACTAGCCTAGGACAACCCAAGGACAGCTCGGATGCCGTGACAAAACGGTGGGTAACCCAAGAGTTGAAAGATGGTATGAAAGATATTGATAAATTAGATTCTGAGTGTAAACAGATGCAGAGGACCATCAAGCGAATGCAAAAGGAGTATGACTCATCAATCGGAGAACTCACAAAAAAGGTGATGACTCTAAAAGATAGTAAAGTCGATAAGTCAAAGTGTGCCTTAACCAACGGTGGTAAGATAAAAGCTGAGCTGGATATGCAAAAGTTTCACTCCCAGAAACTGACAATGAACCCGTCACCAAAGCCCTTTACGATCGTCTACAGTCGGATTTGGATGCATTGAGGGTTTTTGTCGAATTGAAGCATGCTTAGTTTTCCAAATCTTTCCAGTCTCAAGGTTGAGACCGGAAAGGTTGTTGAGGATTATTGTAGATCTGATTGTGGGACCCACGAGTTAAAATTCTTAGGATAACCCTTCCACTTCACAAACACCTCATTAATCCCGTTCTTGGTTCGCCTGCGGAGGATCTTCTCTATGCGGTAGATGTTTTGATCAGTCTTTTGAAGTTCGGGCTCATAGAAGGATCCCTGAATTTCCTCGCCGCTGAAATCCTTGAGGCGATATGTGGGCGGCTGAGTGTTTAACACTAGAGAAATGGTGAATACTTCCTCGGTCCAGCGGGGTGTGTATCCCTTCTCGAATGTACCTTTCTTCTTGGTGATTCGGACTTTGTCGCCAGCATGAAATCGCGGTGGTTTCATGGGAGGTATGCTGCCGTAAAGGTTCCAATACACCTTGTTTTCATGCTCCTTGTGACTTGCGCCGACAGGGGTCATCTTGATGGATCGGTGCTTGGTGGTATTGTACTGGTGAACAAGATCGTCCAGGACATCGATATAGGTGCGTGTAGAGTTGGCCGAGAAATATTTGAACATCTTCTCTTTCATGGTACGATTCCAGCGTTCAACCACACTCGACTTCTCCTCGTTCTCGGTGGAGTAGAGCTCAATATCATGCTTTTGGAGCAGCTGCTTTACATCCTTGTTGTAAAACTCAGTGCCTTTGTCTGTCCAAAGCTTCTTGGGCACACGCTCCTTGAACACCGCTTGAAAGGCATCCCGCACCGTCACCCCCTTCTTGTTTTTGAGTGGTATCAGCCAGCCATATTTGGATAAGACATCGATGATGCTCAGGATGAACTTATTTCCCTTGTTGTCCCTGGAAAAGGCACTCATATCAACAAGGTCGGCCGCCCAGGTCTCATCCACACCACCCACTACCACACGGCGTTTCTGAAACTTACGTCGAACTGGTTTGTGCAACTCTTCAGCTAAATCATCGGTCCAGCGAACTTTTTTTTTAATACCCAGACCGAATCGAGCTTTGGTACCGATGATGGGTCCGACAATGCTGCGGTCCATGCGTTCGCGTGTGGTAGGGTTGGGAATGGTGTTCAGCGAGGCTAGCATAGCTTTGTCACAGATGGAGTTGCGTGAAGCGGTATCCTTATGCTGGGCATAACAGAGATCGTGGTGATAGGCAGCCTGGTCAACTCGATTAATGGGTTTTGACCAAGCCTTTGGGGTGTCATCGGGGAGTAGTCGCTTGCTAAGTTTAGTCCCTGGCCCGGTAAAGTTGTGTCCGGGCAGATGCATTTCCATGGGTAATCCGTTGATTAGTTTGTTCATGAACCCTGCACCGGTTGTAGCAACAAACTGAGACTTCTTGGCACCGCACACCTTGTAGTTGCCAAACTTCCTCCATCGCCCGTTGCTGGTAATTGTTTCACCAGGGTTAACTGTGTCCGTCTTCCTACGACATTTCACGCAGAAGATCATCGCTATTTTATTTAAAATAAATGAACGTCGAAGACATTTCCTACAGTGCCAACGCCCCCAAGAGGAGTAATCACTACCTCCTACCGCAGCGGTCGATCAGAGGGTTGATCATTGGGAAGTCGGACTGTGGTAAAACAACACTGTTGAACAACCTACTCCTGCGCGATGGATGGCTCGACTACGATCGATTATACGTCTTCGGAAAATCGCTTCACCAGCCCATCTACCAGCTGTTGCAGCAAGCGCTGGGAAAATGCTTCCCTAAGGAAGATATCCGAGACCTCTTACAGTGTAGGGGTAAGTCACCCTACTCGTTGATCGATGTGGTCAACGCCTTACCATCACCACGACACCCGAGTGGTATCGACACTTTTTTTTTCGAGCAAGGGAGCGATGTACCAGACCCCCGAGAACTCGACCCCAGTCGCAAGAACCTCATGGTGTTCGACGATTTGATGCTGAGCAAACAGAACACGTGTGAAGACTACTACGTGCGCTGTCGCCACAACAACGTCGATTGTTTCTACCTATGTCAGAACTACTTCAAACTACCCCGACAATCGATCCGAGAAAATGCAAACTTTATCTGCCTCTTCCAGCAAGATGCAAAGAATCTCGACCACATCCAACGCGATCACTGCAACGATCTCACCAAGGAACAGTTCGACGCTCTGTGTAAGCATTGCTGGTCCCAACCCTATGGATTTGTAACCATCGATCTCACAAGCCCCAAGTTAGCAGGGTAATACCGATGCAAATTAGATGAGTTCTATGAGGTATAAGATAAAGAATGGATACGTTCGAAAAATTCTTCCTGGAATTGGAGAATGAAGAATATCTGAACACAGAGGAACCCCAGCCCTGGCCCTGTAAATGTAAGTTCGTGTGGAATCCGGTCGATATGAGAAGTATATGTTGGAAGTGTGGTCGCGTGATCCTCCATCCAATATATCACGGTGGAGGTGATTTCGACGCATGGAACTCCGGTCGTCAGTATGGGCCTGTACAGCGTCCCCCACAACCCCAATGCCCCGTCAAGACAATCCGTGGCCACCAGTGCACAAAACCATGCCAACTGCGTAAAGACCTATGCCTCAGACACTTGAATCTTTCGAAGAAAAGGGACCCGTTTCAGTTGTGTGATACTTTCATGAGTAAACAATCGTCATTTAGCGTTCAGACCAACGCTTAGGAGCGATCGATTAAACGTTCAACGGCGTTCACACCAACGCTATTGAACGTTCGAACCAACGCTTAGGGGCATTCAACAGCGTTCGATCCTATAAATAAATGACGTTTATCAAGATTACCGACCCTAAGCAGCTTGAGGCACTTGCAAAGGAGTTGCATGAAACTAAGCGGAGCATTCAAGCTAGCAACATGCAACACCGCCTTGACAATATTGGACTCAGCCGAGACCTTTCCAAGGTGTTCAAGCCTGTGGTTGAGGCTCAGCGGGAAGCGGCTTCAAAAATCACCAAAACAATCGAAGATTTACCTCCAGCAGTGCCAGCCCTCACTCCTCCACCGCCCGAGTTTGCCGACCCACTACCCATCGCACCACCTACAGACACCGTCCTCGGACCTCGAGCACAGCAGTATTTGCAGCTCAGTATGACTCCTTCCGCCGACCACACCTTTGGATTGCGATCTGAAAATGATGGTATCTTCATCGGAAGCTCACCAGTTACTTTTGACGGTGATGATATTTTCGTGGATGGTGTGAGGTACAAAGGAACCCTTGGCCTCTGGGAACTCATGGTGAAAAAGAAACCAGAATCGTTTGAGCCCGACGACCTTCATGACTATGCAGAGATCCTGAAAAGTTCCGGTGCCATGTATCAAGGCAATTCCACCCTCTCGAGAACCCCGAAGGCGAATAAGAGTTACAAGTGGAAGGAAATCGTATCCCACATCTACAAGAAGGATAAGTTTGGCAGTGGGCTGCAAACCGTGTTTCTTCCTTCCAACTTCAAGCAGCTTCTCGATCGCTTGGAACTGTGTGCTGCAGCATACCGAGCAGGAAACAATGGTGTGCGCAACGAAATTGTGTCGATTATCGATGCTATGAAAAGGGGTAGACATATCAGCATCGAGGAATATAAGGCACTGCATCGTAGCATCCTATAAATAAATGTTGCAAATCAAGAAAGGTTACGCTCGAAAGTACGCCTACGGTGGTAAAGGACTGTTTGACACAATCGCCAGTTTAGCTGGACGCATGTTTACTTCCTCTGCCGCCCAAACCCTAGGAAGTAAGGCCATGAATGCTGCCACCAATGCAGCCTTGAAAGGTGTTGAAAAAGGGGCTTCCAAAGCCGTCGACCATGTGGTTGGTAAAGTGACCCGCCCCCAGGAAACGTATTAAAATCCCTCAACAGCCTAGTGTTCAACGCAAAAAGCCAGAGCAAGCTCGGTTAAACAATCTAATCTCCGGCTCTGGTATCAAAACCATCCACGACTTCGTCCAGCGTTATAAATAAATACATTATGTCTGACATCCTTACAATCACCGAAGGGTTGACCTTCGACGAAAGTCTCCAGGAATATCAGGTTCGAGAATACGAACCACAAGCCGGTGCCCAGCTGAACAATGCCGGTTCTGAAATCCGAATCAACATCGAAACCCAGGATTTGTTTCTTACACCCCGCCGAGAGCTATCTCGTGGTAGAAGGACGTCTTCAAAAGAACGACGGCACTGCATATGCCGACGCTGATCTCGTGTCGCTCACCCATAATGGTATCATGTATCTCTTCAAGAGCATCAGTTACAGGCTTTCCGGTCAGCAGATCGAACATATAAACGACCCCGGCATCGCCACCACTATGCTGGGAATGTTAACCTACCCCGACGACTTTTCCAAATCGCAAGGTCTCAACCAACTGTGGTATAAGGATTCTTCCACCGAAGCCGAAGCTGAGAACACTGGATTTGCAGCCCGAAATGGATACATTATCACCAAGCCCGCCAACAAAGGATCGTTTTCGTTTGCCATCCCCCTGAAACACATTTTCGGATTTGCGGATGACTACAACAAAATAGTGTATGGGTTCAGGCACGAACTCTCTCTCGTTCGCGATTCAGATGACAATGCCATCCTGAGAGCAGCTGCCGTTAACGATGTGGCAAAGATCGTCCTGAGTAAACTATCTTGGTTCGTCCCTCACGTCACCCCCTCAGACGAAAATAAGATGCGACTGTACAAAACCATCCAGAGTAAATCCAAGATCCACTGTGGATATCGCATGAGACAGTGCGATTCCATAGCCGTTCGCCAAGCCTCACAGTTTAACTGGCGCCTATCTACCAAGAGTGGTCGTGAAAAGCCTAGATATATCATCGTTGCCTTCCAAACCGACAGAAGTGGTGACCAAACCCATAATGCTGCCGTGTTCGATCACTGTCGATTGCGAAATATCAATGTCACCCTCAACGCTGAACGCTACCCAGCCGTCGACTTTAATGCCGGTTTTACCCAAAACAGGGTTGCAAGAATGATCAAGGATGCTGCAGACTTCAGAAAGAAATTCTACAACATGGACACCCTCCTCAGTAACGGTGGCATCAACCCCTGTGACTTCATTGACCTATACCCGCTGTTTGTCATCGATGTTAGTCATCAGTCCGAGCGGTTAAAAGAATCTACGGTGGACATCCAGATTCGAGCTGAATTCGAGCGCAATGTTCCAGCCGACACCGAAGCTTTTGCACTTATCATTTCAGACAGAATCCTACAGTTTGAATCCGATGGTCAGAAGATGAACGTCGTGTACTAAAAAGTAAATGGATAAAATTCACCTACAACTCCTCTTTGCCAGTCGCCCCGCCGAAGTCTATGCGATCGTAGTGAAGGCTGGTAAACAACTCAAGGAGCAGTACGACGGTATCGAAGAGTGGAAGCAAAAAATATGTGACAATGGTCTACCATAAATAAATGGACAACAAATTGTTGCAGCAAATTGTCGATAACACCGACCCAAAGCAGGGATTTTCCTTCATCGTCTCTGGAAACGATAGCCGCATCCTTACCCGATTCAACCCCCCAATACAACTCAAGGAATCCAAGGCCTACGAGATGGCATTGGTGAACCTGGAAACCTACTACTCCATCCCAAACATTCACGCAGGTAACAATTCCTTCCGCTATTCTCAAGACGAAGGTGTTACCTGGTTTCCCATTGTGTTGAGCACTGGCTCGTACGGTATAGATGAAATTAACAATGAGGTCCAGCGACAGATTCGTCTCAACCAGCACAAAACTAAGATCATCATCGATGCCAACCGATCGACGCTGAGAGCAACCCTGACCCTAGCCAGACGCTTTCAAGTGGACTTTAACGTTGATAACAGCCTTAGTACCGTGTTGGGATTTGAGCGGCGACTCTACACTTTTGATAGGGCTACAAATTGTTACACTGAGGGTGAACACATTGTGAATATCATCAGCATTAACAGCATTCTGGTAAATAGTGATATCATCCATGGGAGTTATGTGAACGGTACCCAGCAGTCTACCATCTACAGCTTCTTTCCCGCAGTCGATCCTGGTATGAAGATCATTCAAAACCCCAAGAATCTAGTATACTTGCCGGTGACCTTGCGAACCATCAATCGCATGCAAACATATCTCACCGATCAAGACGGTAGGCCCATCGATTTCAGGGGTGAACATCTCACCATCCGCTTTCATCTTCGCGAAGTATAAATAAAATGACTTATCAATCGTACAGTTTGAACCTGACGAAAGGTCAGGCTGATAAACTACAACGGGCTGCCAAGAAAGGTTGTCCGGTCACCATTCGTTTGGCCCACTGAAACCTGAGAGGAGATCACAAGATGTTACTCACCTCCCGACAGGTTCAAAAGATCGCCAAGCTCCTGCAGCAAGGTTCAGGTGGTATGAATCTGGAGATGAGTGCTGCCCAGTTGAAGGAAAATATGAAGAAAGAAGGTGGTTTCCTCCCCATGCTTGCCGGCCTGGCCATGAGAGCACTTCCCATGGTAGCAAAGACCATTCTACCTGCTTTGGGAGTCGGTGCACTAAGTGGTTTGGGTAGTGCTGCCGTTTCCAAAGCAATGGGTTCGGGTTTGTACTTGAAGCGAGGTGGTTGTGTTTGCACTGTGAAACCTAGCGGCACCGGGCTGTACCTCAAACCTTCGGCTGCTCGTATTGTTCAGGGTGATGGTCTCTACCTGCAGCGTGGCCAGAAATTCTACGACGGATCTGGCTTGATCCTGGGCCCCAACAGTCCGTTTAAGAACGTTCCCATCCTCGGTATGCTCCTACAAATAAATGGATGAAGAGCTTGCCACCGAAATCCAAAGATATGAGCATGCCTTAAAAATCTACAACCGATTGGATAAGGTTATCTCCATTGCCCTAGGCGCGTGTTCCGTGACCAGTCTGTTGTTAACAAGCGGTACCTTTGGCACCGCTCTGACCGGTGTGGGTTCCGTGGCCTCCATTCCTCTTGGATCCCTGGCCTGCTTGACCGCCACCGGTACCCTCGTCCTGTCCCTGATCTCACGGCGCGTTGTCAAGAAGAAAAAGAAACACCGAGATACCGTACGGCTAGCAAAATCCTACAGGTCCCAGCTCCCGGGCGAAGATGGTGTTCCAACCCCTGCAATCTGTCTGAAGAATTACTACGATGAGAAGTATCAGCTGCGCCAACCTTCGACCCCTTTCAATGAAGCTTTAGCAAATCATACCTCTTCGCGATAATAGCCCCCCTCTTTCCCATACGACCTTTCCAATGAGGTTTTCCCCCATTGGAAAAGTTACAAATTTCTAGCACCCTACCTCGAAATCGAAGTAGTTATACCCACTTTTCTTTGCCTTCTTCATCCCATTGTTCTCAAGCCATAGCGGCAGTTTCCTTCTTTGCAGTAATCGTGTCACTTCCTTCCGCGCTCTATCACACGCCCAGACCTTGAACTCTTTTCCTCTCCTCACCAGCGTCAAGATTTGACTCTTCTCCCATTGTCCTTCAAACTCTTTGACTTCTGTGATCTTGAAGAACTCTTCCGGAAGATCTTTCCATTTAATGATCGGTTCGGACCTCGCCACCTTTTGGGCTGCAATCCTTCTTTTCGCCTCCTCCTCTTCAGTCTCAGCTTCAAGTGTCCGGACGTGGTTGTCCTGAGCCTCTGCCTGCTCAAGTAACCGGATGTGGTTGTCCTGAGTTTCTTCACACCGACCGCTGCCAGGAAGTTCTCTCTTGCAAACAAAATCCATGATTTATTATATGCTAGCAAATTCATGTCTCTATTGTATCTAGATATCAATTTCCTTTTTTTCACCTATACTAATGGTTCCTAACCTGCAAGGGTTCCCCAAATTCAGGGGGTTTCCCCAAAAAAGTCCCAAATGAGGGGGGTTGGCTGTTCCTCAACATGCGTGTTCCTTTTTGGATTTTTTTGCCATTTTTCCCCCTTAGTTTATGCAGTGTGGCAGAACTCTCATTTCCCAACTACTGTTGTTGTTGTAATTTATACAACTTTTCCCTCAAAAATGAAATTGGTTTAGTGTGTCCTTAATACATAAAAAACAACTTTTTTGATAAAAAAGTGGAACATCACTAAATTTTACCTATATAGCTGCTTAATATCGATTACCTGATATGTTTTCAAGAGTCGCCGTGGCTCCATCGGTAGCGCCTAAAACTGTAAAGAATGGATAGTTTTTAAGATGGGGTTCAAATCTCACGCTAATTTTTCTCATTTTTATGTTGAAATATTAAAATGTTATGTTTCTATCACATTTTTTCGGATGTTTGTTTAATTCAAAGAGTCACACTGAAGTAGATGCTTTTACATAACCAATAACACGAGAATTGATATATAGCAATGAAGCCCAAATGTTGTGTGTGTTATACACATAACGAAAAAAGGCCATAGCAGAACAATTTCAAAACAACAAAAATATTTTTTCTAAATCTTGAACAAGAACGTTTTAGAAAATGGTATGATATGTAACAAATGCAGACAGTAATTTTATCGCCAATCCACCAACTGTGTAGATACTAGTACTGGCATTGTTACATTGTACCACCGTCCCTACATCGGAACCTAAGTCATCAGAAAATGAAACAACACCACAGAAAAAAGCAATTGCACTACCAATCGCGACTGTATGTAAAACATCAAGAAACTATAAGCATTGAATTTGTATCACAATATAGGGTCGATCCATTTGTTACAATGCCAGAAAAGACCAGATTACATGTGTTTGTTACGCAAGCCGTTCTAGTACCAACTGGTGTAAGGTGTTGTCCTGTTCATATAGACGGTAAACCTTAAAAGCTGGAACAGTGTATAGATATAGATACATCCAGATTGAGGAAAACAACATCCCAGTCAAATGCGTCCGATATTTTTTGGCTTCTTGGCATTAAAACAGAGACCGATCTTGAATCAGATTAGCTGATTTATATCAGATAATTAGATTATTAAATGTTTCTTGTATTTATATTTAACCCCCTTTTTTAGGCGCCACTTAGGGGCATTCAGTTTTTCGGTCTGTGCGTCCGTTCGTTCGTGTGTCCGTCCGTCCGTCCGTCCGTCCCTTCGTTCGTCCGTCTGTTCGTTCGTCCGTCTGTCCCGTTTCAGGTTAAAGTTTTTGGTCAAGGTAGTTTTTGATGAAGTGGAAGTCCAACCAACTTGAAACTTAGTACACATGAATCCGTGACATGATCCATATGATATGATCTTTCTCATTTTAATGCTAAGTTACAGTTTTTATCCCAATTTTATTGTTTACTGAACATAGAAAATGATAGTGGGGCATCCGTGTACTATGGACACATTCTTGTTTAATATTTTGTTAGTTTTAAGTAAACAAAGCTGTGAAATACATGTACGCTACAAATCACCTACCAACATTAACACGCTAACTGAAGCATCATTTTTTTTAATACAAAACTAATTTTGAATATCTATTAGTTGATAATTCATATTTAAATGCTCAGGGGCATTTACAAACAAAATCAATATTGGTTTTGATAAACCAAAAAAAATCAATAGTCTTGGCCTTGATTATTGTAGGAATACCTGTTCAAGGTATGAAAATAGATGATGTGACGTGTTTTCATATACTATAATTAGTATCTATCGGGCTATTTAAAAACATGATTTACCTAGCTAATCAAATGAAAAAAACTCACGGGAAAATGGCCCTACCTTTTTGTTTTGAATCCACACGTATAGAAATTGCCGTTTTTATCCAACGCAATCATAGGTTTGAACGTTGTTTTCAATTTAGACTTGTTTATATTTTTTCGTTTGGGCTTGTATCTTTTAAGTGAAAAAAATATCAAAGCAATGTCATAAACTTGAAACTCGGCAATGGCGTTATATAAAAGTCATTTCACTTTATAAATATAAGAAATTTAGAACAAAGAAAATTTGAATAGACAATGAATTATAGAAGTATAGTTTACTGTTTTTATCGAAATTTTAAATTGGATAATTGAATGTTTTATTCAAATTTTTAAATGAGTAATTCTATTGTTGCATCAAATTTTCAATAGGGTATTTTACGGTTTTTATTAAAATTCTAAAAGGGTCATTTTATTGTTTTTTTATGTTTTATATGTTGTTTTTTCCAAGTTCAAATGGGATTGTTTTACTTTTTTTATATAAATTTTAATTAAGGAATGACTGTAATATTTTTTCTGTCTATGAGGAAATAACATCAAAAATGTGGTGCACACTGAATAACCCGCGTAGTCATTTCTTATAATTTAATTCTAAATTCCATTTTTAACCGGAGTAAACCATGAAAAAACGTTGATGACGTCACGGTCACATGACAAAATTATGTCTATGAGCTGATAAACAAAACAACGTCAGCCAATCTGAAGACGCGTTACATCCAAAATTAAATTATTTAAGGAATGACTGTAATATTTTTTCTGTCTATGAAGAAATAACATAAAAAATGTGGTGCACACTGAATAACCCGCGTAGCGGGTTATTTTAAAGTGTGCACCACATTTTTTATGTTATTTCGAATAGACAGAAAAATATTACAGTCATTTCTTATAATTTAATTCTAAATTCCATTTTAAATCGTAATAAACCATGTAAAAACGTTGATGACGTCACGGTCACATGACAAAATTATGTCTATGAGCTGATAAACAAAACAACGTCAGCCAATCAGAAGACGCGTTACATCCAAAATTAAATTATTTGGTGATGTTTTACTGTTTTTTTTCAAAATTTTAATTGGGGATGTTTTACTGTTCTATCCAAATTTTGAATGGGTCATTTTATTGTTGTATCAAAATTTAAAAGGGGTATTTTACTGTTTTATCAAAATTTTAAAGTTTTACTAGTATTATATTTTACATTTTTTACAAAATTTTAATTGGAGATTTATCAACATTTTAAGTATATGAGTATAAGGGCTTGTTGTACTGGTCAAATGGAAGTGCACCTTTCTCTTTTCTCTCATGTAGTTTCTATTTTCTTCAGATATTTGTTACCATTTAAGGTTCTGAAATTACTGCTGTCTAAAAATTTACAAGTTAACAGCCCGTCTTGTTACTGATTATGTGCTGCTTATATATAAATATTGCAGCACTTCGCAGTGACTAGATAGGGTTGCAGCTTTTCATCAATTTTGACAGCATTGTCTAACAGTTATATATGCAGTGATATATATAGACGCTTACATTTTATAGAATTTTGCTTTCTAGTCTTTTGAAATGCATGCTCAGCATCTTTTTATGACTTTCTTGGTCTTAATTCTTCTTTAGGTTTTATATCAGTCTTATAATGCATTTTTTTGCAGTTATCTAATATTTCATGGTCAACTTCCAATAGTAAAATTATCTTTAAAAAAAATTCTACCAATTACCGGGAGAATATAAAAATGGGTCACTAAGAAATTCCATTGACATGCATCATGTTATATTCAAGCCTCTCTGAAGGTTCACCAATGTGGACACTTTTGCAAAAATGGCTGCATGTGTTTTCATCCTCAAAATAAACTCTGAGTACAGACAAACATGTGTAGCTGGAAAAAGTTTTAAGGCATAGCATCATTAGCATGCCCTAGATAAATAAGATTCCAATGCACTAGAAAATTAAAAACTTAACTGGATTTTGCAGTGCACTTTTTTTGTTCTCCCCACAGGTAATAATTGAAGTGAACTTTATTGATTGATATGGACAACAGAGGGACTAAAGGTAACCTGACAATAATTGGTGATTTAAACAGTGTGACTGAGTGGACCATATCAAGTGAAACTCAACTGTTTGCTAATTTTATCATCTTCTGCAGAGACAAAAAAAGTGAACAGAAAATCCAATTAAGTTTTTTTAATTTTCTAAAACAGAAAATGTATTTGAATTTTATTTATCTAGGGCTGGGCATACTAGACGGTGTGGATGGGGTTTACAGAACAGAGAATAATGGGCCAAAAAAGTGAAGAGGAGAAAAATGGGCCAAAAAAAGAGAGAATAATGGGATGCTAATATATATAAAGAATAACTACAAAAATAAAGAATTGGGTAAAAATATATTGATTACAGAACAGGACTATGTCCAGAATACAGTTATCAAGTAATTACAGAATAGCCCGATTATTTATAAAGATAAAGAATAATGAGCGAAAAAAATAAAGATCAGAAACGAGGGACCCCCATCAATACCCTCATACTATGCCTTAAAAACTCTTCCAGATGCACAGGTTTGTCTGTAAATTTTGACGTGAAAAGCACAGCCACTTGTCTTTGAACAAAAAAATACCTATATACTTATATACTTTAATGTAATTTTGTTATATTACAATAGACAATAGACAATATTTAATTTTATTAGCACAAACACATTTACATTAAATGGTTATGGCATACAGTATTGAGACAATAAACTGACAATAGTTAAATCATGGAAGTATTATATTGACCCTGTCAATATAATACTTCCATGATTAGAGTGACAGTGGTATTCACAGGGGGAAAGACCATAAATATGTGTGTATCGACAGTTAACACATCATTAATGTTCACTGATGATGTACAAAAAACAAAAACAAAAATTAGGATCGTACATATTAAAAGAAATATAAGTTATACAGATGTTCTCAATAAAAAACAATCATTAATATACATTATGGTGATTTTTATAATGACTGACAGACTGCTATTTAAAAGTGCGGTCATATGCCTATAAAGGTAATTTTTTTTCAGAGACCAGTGCATGTGGTGAAAACGCAGCCATTTTAGCCAAAGGGTCCACATGAACATTAAACCGCCTCTGTGGTCCTGTGGTAGTGTGTTCGTCACGGTGAAGGAGGTTCTCATTCAGTACTCGTCGTATTCATCTTACCGTTTTTGAAGTCTTCAGGTTTTTATATATCGACAGATCGAGTGAACTTTTTCCGGAAATAAACCGTCCCAAACCTGGTATTATTTTCGTCAATCTCAAAAACGTTTTGATTACGAAAAATGGCAGCCCCCATGTAACAATTTAGCAGCGGCTGTTTACGTTTATTTCAGACGTATTTTGAGGAATTGAAATCTAGTTGATCAGATATTTGGTAAAACTGAAATTTTTTGAGATAATTCCAATGTAAATATTTAAGTTTTGACTCGAAAGTTCAAGGATTTTGCTAGCTGTTTGAAGGCTTTATTCCTCTTTTGCATCATTTGACTTAAATACGTAGACGTCGGAGTTCGAACTTTTGGGATAATAGCATCTTATCAAACTAAAAGCTTTATTTAAATTCGCGCATGTAACAAAACAATAACATCAGCTCTTTGATCTTTTATAACGCACAAATACATACATGTACACAATAAAACATGTACCTGGCTTTGGCAATCACGAATTCTAGACAGTTCGGTACCCAGACAAATCGGCATCAATCGGCACCGCGATAGACACTTCGGCACCCAGACAAATAGGCACCTAGACAAATCGGCACCTTATAAATTATTTTATCTTTGATCAGGAACATATATGTTAGATATACTGTTCCCAGCTTTGATCTAAATATAGTGAACCAAAAATATAAATTACCCAGCACTGATATATGTATGAGGGCATGAACTCAATGTGCAAGTTTAGTGTTAATATATAGCAATTACATGTATGTTTGACTGTTTTTACAAATTACTAATTTGTTTCCTGCACTATTTATAACATTATTGTCAATATTGTATATGGTATCTTCCAAGAAGTATCTTATTAAGTGGTTTATTCTTTTTGTTATTTATTTGTGAAGACTGTACTGCAGCTTAGTCATTTTGATAGGTGTCTTATTTGTGTGTATTCTTTTTCCTGATACAATGAACCTTCGGATTTTATAGATTTCACCATTCATGTACTACTTTTAATGTTCATGTACTAGTTTTAATGTAATGCATAGTTCTATTACCATAGTATCCCAAATCAATAAAACACATGTAGAATATTAATAATATTTATTTATTATATTTATTATAAATATATTCAACAGTTTATGCATACATATAATAAATATAATAAATATAATAAATAATAATAAATAATGATAAATAAGCTTTATTTAGAGTCGGCAAAGTATACTTTTAGCCGACATACAAGACATTTATAACAATACAACACATAATACACATGCAATAAATTACACAGCACATAATACACATGCAATAAATTACACAGCACAAAATGAAGCACTAAAAGCAACAATTCTTTAATTTTTCCTAATAAATCTGTAATCTGTAATTGAATTTCTGCCAATCAAGGCACACCTCCGTATAGAGGAAAGTAGTTCCATCAATGAGATTCCTCCACCAGTATATACACAGTTCAATTTATGGTTCACAATAGTCATGATAGTTCGTACATAAAGTTATCTTATTTAATATACATGTTTACGCCACGACAGTGTTAAAAATATTTCAAATGCAATTAAAATGGTAAAACTTAATTTTAGAAATAAGTTAACAATAAAGACAAAAAGTACAATTATATTTTTAACGCTGTTCAAAAAAAGAAAGTTTATGCAATCCATAAAAAAAATGAATAGACTTTAAAACTAATAAAAGAGGGAGATCCATGTGTACCTCCACACATATATATATATATATATATTATAACTAAAATGAATTCACAGTTCTTCATTTTCTGTTTGTTTTTGTATCAATTTTTGTCAACACATCATAGCGCTTGGAATGAAGTGTATATTACAGTTGGCGGCATAGCGGTACCAAGTGATTACCGACTCGGTCTTCAACATCCTTGCAACTCTTCTTTGAGAGGTAATAATAAGGGTTACTTATTAATGTTATTAGGTCAATAGGAGTTTACAGGCTTTCTCTTGCTAAAACCAGACTACCTTCGTGTAGTTTTTTGCCTATAAGAGATGTTCTTATTTGTGATGTTGTTTCACACAGTAAGATAAAATGTTCAATGGTTTCATCAGCTTTATTACATATTTGCCACATATCTTTTTCAGATCAATAAACCAGCTATTGCTTGAGTAGGTTTTAATTTGAAGTTGACGTTACGCTATTCTCCACTCTAAGGACGATCTTTCAGCTCTGGTTATATTCCCAAATAGTGTTATAATTTTAATATGGATCTCTGCTTCAAGTGGGAGCAAACCTGATAATAAATAGACAGCCGGGTCAGCCACATTTAGTTTGACAGATAAAATCTGTTTAATCCACCTTTTATGTTGTTGTTGTATAAGATCTAAGTTTTTACCTGATGGTATCAAGACTTCCAGGCCGTAGGTCAAAACTGGTAAGATATATGTTCTAAATAAGGAAATTAGTGTTTCAGGGTCTAATCCATTTTCCCCATGCAATCCTGCACCCATAAGACTGTACATAGATCTTCTGGCTTTTTTTGTATTTTCAGTGATGGTTGCATTAGTAGAGTCTTTTTGAGATTTTTTTATTCCAATATGAGAAGAGTCTTGAACAATGGGCATGTATATATTTTTAAGTTCAGGGTTTTCCGTTCATTTTGGCCTAACAAGCCAAAATGATTAAGTAGGCGGTCACAGAAATTTTTTTAAATCTAGACTCAAAATCATGGCATCTGGTAAATTCTAGACAAGATTTCATGCTTGTCAAATGGACATATTATTAGCAGTACTTCATCGTAGGAAGTTTTCCACATTTGTTTGAATTTTTAAACCAAATCTGAACTCTCAAATGTAAATATAAACCAAGAACAATAATAATAATTGCGACCCTCAAAATAATCCAATAAGTAAAATATGCATTCATATTTTTTTTTGCTGATGACGATTGAACCGGCCAAAAAACTGTTTGAAATGGTCAATTTGGCCGGCGGCCGGTTCTTATGGAAAACACTGAAGTTTCCAAAAACCTTGATCAATATCTAGCATTTTGTTATATGTTTTGATTGGCAAGACTACACTTTTTTGAGGCTGTAGTAGATATCCTTCTCTTTGGCTGTAATCAACTGCTATATATTTTGGAGTTCAAAGGGATTGTTGGATATCAAGGCAACATCGTCTGCACAGGTCGGCGCACAACAGTTTATATTCCCAATTTTGGCTCCTAGTCCTGAGTTGCTCAGAATTTGTAGTAGAGGGTTGATATAAACTTTGTAGAGGTCAGTGCTAATGGCACCACCTTGTCTTACACCTTGTTCAATATTGAATAAGCAATTTGACAATGTATTGCCCCATTTTACACAGGATGTTGCATTTTCATATAAATTGCTGATCAGTAGAATAGATTGCTGTGAGAAACCAATTTGAAAAAGACGTCGTATTAAGTTTTTATGAACTACAACATCAAAAGCAGATTTTCCATCCAATAATGCAGCATAGGTTGGTAACTTGAGATCTTTATTTTCTCTTTCAAATTCTTCAATGAACAGTTCACATAGCAGTGGAGTGGATTTTGCTGTGAAGCCTTTTTGCAGTGCGTTTTTATGTTTCAAGATCTTATTGTTTTCTCTTCATTTGATTATAATCTCTATGATCTTCGAGTAAGTTGGTGTTACAGTAATCCCACGGTAATTTTTAGCATTCTTTATGTCACCTTTGTTTTTGAATACAGGGAAAAGAGTTCCAATTTTGAGTAAGTTTGGTATATAGCAGTGTTCAAAACTTGTGTTAATTAGAAGTTGAAGATACTCAAGAAGTATTTCGCTGGCATGGATGAAATTTTCAGCAGTGATTCCATAATAGTCCATAGCTTTATTTGTATTTAATTTTTTGACAGCATTTTTCAATTCTTGGATTGAGACTTTTTCATGTGAATAATTTTCCTTACATATCTTTAATATTAGTTTTGTTTCATCTTCTACTGCTTCTAAATGATTCTAATCAAAGTTATTCAAAAATTTAAAAAGTGCGCCATTTGCAAATGGTGGTCACTACAAAAAAAAATAGTCCGACTTCAATAGTCAAATTCTATAATTCTATTTATAAAATCTAAAAAGAAATGATTATTAAGCACTAAGAATCACATTATATTAAGTAATTAAGGTTTGAATTATAACAGGTGGGGCTTTAACTAACTTTTAAAATCTAAAAGGATTGCCTTCGCGGGGGTCAAGTTACACGAGGTAAATTTGAAAAGGTATAAACGCGTCTATTATTTTTTTACATGTCAATTTTAAATCTGCGCCAATGATAAATGGTGTAAATGTCACCAGATTATAACACAAAAAATTCTTTGGAGCTCTGAGATAAGAATATAAACAGAATTTTTCTCTCTGAGACAACAACACATCCACCACCTTCAATATACAATACAGTGATAAATATATTTTAAAAAATGAGATGCCGAATTGTCTTGGTCCTGAAATGTGGGGATCCTGAAATGTCGAAAATGGATGCCGAAATGTCTTCGGACTTGGGTGCCGATTTGTCTGGGTGCCAAAATGTCTTGTTACCGGCAATCACAATCATGACAATATGGTATACAATGGAATCCACTGAATCCCACCGGCCATAGATATTGTGTATTACCTGATTGCGTCATATCTGCAATGTACCTGTCAGAAAGTACCTAACAGCCACGTATGCCTATTTTCCAGGACCCAACACATTGTGTTTCTGCAGTACAGAATAGGACAAACTCTATAATGTCACATGGCTCACATAAAGTCTATTCTTTCTTGAAACCTGATCGAGATTTCTTAATTTTTGTTTAACAGTTTTAACTTTCTTTTTAAATCTGCGAGCCATTCTTTAGAATGACAACTGCAATATTAATGCTGATAGTTATAATTTCAAGCACAGTTATAACCTTTACCCCTAATACACGCCACAATGGAAAATCCAGCTATCTGCAATCACAGACAAATGTAAACTGAATGAAACTATGCTTTAATAGTAGATTGAAGTTAAAGACTTTAACATAAAATTGACAGTTGGACCCCTGATGATGGCAGATCTGTCATAATCAGTCAGGGGACTTACTTAAATGAGTGATTTTCTAAATCACTGATTCAAGTAACATTATGTCCATAAAGGTTGGAAGTAAGAGTTTTCTTTCTTTAATAATCACCTATTTAAGTAGTACAAATTAATCGCTAGACTAAGTGATTTAAATTTATTGAAGCTTTAAATATAGAATAATAATGATCCAGGGACTACTTATGTTGCTAAAATTATCAGAACCAATTGCAACATCTGTGTTGATAGGATGACCGGGTCATGTCAGGTGATGACCTTGTACTAAATCTAGGATAATGTCATAAAAATCACTTGTTTAAGTATCATATCTCAATTTCCTTCCAAAAAATCACTTCTTTAAGTATCATTATTTTAATAACCCCCACTAATTTCAACACCCCGAACAGTGAAATTTTGATCACGAACAGTAGAATTTTATTACATACCGCTAATCTATAAGATGAAACCTTGAATTTTACAGGAAAAATACTCCCACTGCTGGGAAAAATCTGTTTAGAAAGTATCAGTTCATTATGTAAAGCCATTTTTAAAGCATTTTTTCAACTAAAATAGAATTAGCAGCTAAATGATTGCATCAAAGGCACAAACCTTGCTGCTTAAAAGAAGCAAAAATTCAACTTCAAAATCACAATTTGTGACAAAACTTCGAATTTGCTACTTAAATAAGTGATTTTAAATCACTTATTTCAATAAGTCCCCTGACTGATAATAACTAGATCTATTGATGAAGAATTTAAATATAAATATATCAATATATATACATGAATAATTTTCATATTTGATTATATTAAAATAATGCATCTTAACTTTAACTGCCAAAACACTAAAATAGTGTTGTGTCCTATCAGGCAATATGGGATGTGTGGTTGCATTGGTGTTTTATAATAACAAAATGTTAGGTACTTTCTGACACTCAACATTTAAACATATATAGAAACATTCTTATACATGTTGTAATTGTTCTACATTTTTGTAGTTTTCCAAAGGAACAGAAAAGATTATAATTGATAAGTTGAAGAATAAATTTAGAATTGCAATCTCATGAATAACTCATAGATGCTTGAGAACAGGACCCTTTTGTTGAGCCCCCCATAGTCACTCCCCTTCAATATCATAAAATCCCTAATTTTTGGAGTGCATCACACACAATCTTAAGGATGAAACCATACATAAAGAAGATTTCATGAAATTAAAGTGTCATGAATTTGTTCACATAATATTTTACCTGATTATTGGTTTTATGCGTTTACCAAAGTGAAGTCAAAAGTCTTAGGTGCGTTGATACACCAACTGCAAGGTACTAATATTATTAACAATACTCGTATATACATTGTACTTTTATTCCAGTATAGTTGATTTTTATGCCCCCGCCATAGCCGTTTAGTTTGCCTCAACCAAATGTTATGAAACATAATACAGATCAAGTTTGAAATTGGGTGGCATCACTTTAACTGTTCTTGAGTTATGCCCCTTTATAAACATAAAAATTGCTGAATTTTTCGTTTCTGTTCTCTAACTTTATTTGTTTCTGTTCTCTACTTAAGTTAGCCTCAACCTAATGTTATGAGACTTACACACAATGCTTATTACCAAAAAATCAAGTTCAAATTTGGGTAGCGTCACTTTTACCGTTCTTCAGTTATGTCCCTTTATAACTATATGATATGCAAGCGGGGGCATCATCTGTGTCCACATGTGGACACAATCCACATTTACTTTTTTTTTAAAATACTACAATACTAGAATATGAGTTTATACATATACAATGTACCAGTATTTTTAAAAATAAAGATCTAATAAAATTATGTTATAGTTGATAAAGCATGATTGTGAATCAGCAAGGTTTTTAGGGAAGTACTGTGGCTCATGTTGATAAGTAATACCTTGCTATTTATTGTCTGTCAGATTTATTATGTTTATAAGAATAAGGATAATGCAGATTAACAATGTTAAAGAGGTTAAATAATTGTTAACAAGATTAACTCTGTTTGGATCAAACGAGATGACCCAACTTTCAAAATTGATATATAGATCCAATTTATCAACCAAGTACTTGAAATTAATTAAATTGAAAGTGGTAATTTTTTTATTCAAATTCCTTAAATCAGGGTTGCATTACATTTGTGTGCATTTAGGGATTATTTTTTTTTACCAGTATTGTTAGTATTATTGCCTTTAAATGATGATTCCCCCATCCCTGGTTTACTATGAGACCTTGAAGATGACCCTTAAGTGAAGTCTGACAAAAATGGCAATGTAAACATAGCAGATCTCTCAGAGCAGTAAAGGTTAACAGAAACATTTATTTGTATACCTGTTATTTGAACAAAAATTGGTTAAATGCAGGATAAAAAAAAATATTGAGAACTTTTTTTAGTGAAATCTTGTAACTATCTTTTTATTGTCTAGATTACTTTTAGCCTCTTTGCCACATAATAAAAAGGTAATGTGGTAAATGAGTATAAATTATACTCAGCTGTAGTACTGAAAATTGGACAAATTCTAATAGATACCAGTAATGTGCATTTATATTTTTGGTATTGTAGTTGTAAGCTTTTGAGAAAGAGTTGAAACAGGATGTCTCTAGCAGATGAACTTCTAGCAGATTATGAAGAGGCAGGAGGGGAGGCAATTGAAGATGAAGCTGATGTTGAAATGACAGAAATTGCTGAAGTGGCTGAAGTCTCTGAAGAAGTTGACTTCTCAACAAAGGACTCTGTTAGATCTGTAGCAAAACTACGGGATAGCCAAAAGGTATACAATTATGATGACTGAACTCCTTAAAATCCATACAAAGAGCAGGCTACAATTCACTCATGAGTTCTCAAAAAAAAAGACGTGTAGAAAACTGTAGATTCAGTTTAAATCATAATTTAACATATGCTGTTAGCCTTACTATATCACATTGAGATATTTTAATTAGTAAAGGAAACCAACTGATCTCAAATTGAGTTTTTCTGTACATCTTTAGCTGTTACATCATGTGTCCCTAAATAGCTTCAGAATAAGCTAGGCATACCTTGTAATGATTTTAAACATCCACATATGCCTACATACTAGACTTGCTAGTATCTATTTAACATTATTTTTTATATCCCTCCTTAATTCTTATTTGATCAGGCTTGAACCATTTGCTGTTAAATATGCCTGGAGTAGCTACCTCTTTGCCTTACTTATTTGATGGAAAACAAGTAATTTGCTGTTTTTTTTCATTAATAAAGAATGTTTCAAAAGTACTCTGATTATATTGGTTGTCTCCCTTTTTTGAACTATTATTTTGTACAGTAAGGTTGTGTTTGTTATTTAAACAGATGTCTGTTGTATGTGCTTCAGGGAAAAAGTCAAATTCTACAAAAGCATCACTTTTATACGGTTAAATGTTTCATATATCTGAATTTTTTAATTGGTTTATATATTATTTTTAAATCAAGATTTTACCGTATATACATTTACCATAGACTATGATTACAAAATATTAGTATTTTGGAAATAGGGAAGATATGTATAAGAAATAGGCTGGATGCAAGTAGATGTTTTACTAAGTGAAATGATACATATGTCGCTTTCCTTAATTCAAAGAAAAATGTTCATCAAATTTCTAAGAAGACCGTTACTGCTGTATTGAAAACAATGGTAGGAGTTAATATGCTATAATGACATTTTAAATATTTATTGGCATTTTTCAGCTGAAGGATGTCATGCAGCAAGTTCAAGTATATGCCACTCAACCAAGACGTAAAAAAGGTAAGAGTATACAATTGAAAACTTCCAATTTGTGTTTTTAAAAAAAGTTACAAGTAATGTCAGCAAGCCAACAACACAAATTATCCTAGAGTCATCTTGCAGCCTTCAATAATTGACAAGCACACAAACATATGACCCTCATAAGAGTCATATAAATCCCTCTGAGTCTAGAAAAATTTTGTGTAACAGTCAGTTATATATATGTAACAAAACATATGTCTTGTCCTGCCTTTTCGTCACAGTATGCGAGACATAGGGATTACTATCCAGCGGGGACGGAGTTGTAATTTTTTTGTATTTATAAAGCTTTATATTTCAGTAGGTAGAAGAAACTAGATGCTTCATACCTTGTATACAGATACCTTATGAAGTTTCCATCTGTCATATGTTCATTGTCCTAGACCTCCTTTTCATGGTTCAGCAACTGCTTAAAAAATTACAGTTTTTATACGCCCGTTTACGGGACGTATTATGGTATACCGTTGTCCGTCCGTCCGTCTGTCCGTCTGTCTGTCCGTCGTCAACATGTCGGACATTAACTCAAAAATGCTTTAACCAATTTGCATAAAACTTTGGTGAATTGTTTATATCTATTGACGTGAGCTCCCTTTCGTTTTTTATAAAATTTAGATTTTACGTTTCCGAGTTATGGGGTTTTATTCATTAAAAAAAGGGGGATTTTCCAGTTTTTGGACAATAAGTCAAGAAGTTTTTCACCAACTTGCAAGAAATTGTGGTGAATTGTTTATATCTAATGACATGAGCTCCCTTTTGATTTTTATAAATTTTAGATTTTACGTTTCCGAGTTACAGGGTTTTATTCATAAAAAAAGGGGGGATTTTCCAGTTTTCGGACAAAAACTCAAAAATGCTTTCAGCAATTCTAATGAAACTTTGGTGATTTGTTTGTATGTATTGATGTAAGCTCCCTTTAGAATTTTATAAATTTTACATTTTACATTTCTGAGTTATGGGGTTTTATTCATTAAAAAAAGGGGTGATTTTCCAGTTTTCGGACAAAAACTCAAAAATGCTGTCACCAATTCTCATGAAACTTTGGTGAATTGTTTATATCTATTGATGTAAGCTCCCTTTTTATTTTCATAAATTTCTAATATGACATTGAGAATTAATTGAACTTTATTTGTTTATAGTTTGACAACAGATTTACTAAGTATTGCACAACAGCAAGACATCTTTAATTGAACATAAATTCAATTCATATAACCAATTTCAAGTTCTTTGAATACATTTATTCAGAAACCTATAATATGTCAAATATTTAATTACAATCCAAATTCAGACCTGAATCAAGCTTGAATATTGTGTCCATTTTTGCCCCAACTGTTCAGGGTTGGACCTCTGCAGGCGTATCTAGCTGTGCTCAGCGAAGCAGTTTATTTGTCATGTAAAGTTCTCACTTATTATGAGTAATAGGATAATTATATTTGGTATATGGGTTCCTTGCATCATGTCCGTCAGACAGAGTTCCCCTGACCTTGACCTCATTATATGGATCAGTGAACAATGTTAAAGTTACGTGATTAGGTTCGTTTCTCAGATACTATAAGCAGTAGGTCCACTAAATGTGGTGTATGGAATGATTGTTCTGGGTACATGTCAGTCTGCCAGGTTTTATCTTACCTTGACCTCATTTTCATGGTTCATTGGTCAATGTTTTGTTTTTGTATTTTGGTCTGTTTTTCAAATACTAATAGCAATAGGTCAATTATATTTGGTGTATGGAATAATTGTAAAGCGACTAGGTCTGTCTGACAAAAAATGGTCAGTAAAACAGGTGGGACATTTCACTTACACGTGCACTCTTGTTTTGTTAAGGCACTACATAACCTAAAGTTTTGTGACTACCTGCTTTGTTAAAGCGCCATTAAAGACCAGACATTTTTGGTTAAGCATTTTAAAGTCCAGAACATTTTTCTCTTTAGTCTTACGTAAAAATGTTTTCTTCAAATGTAGAATTACTTTACCTACCTAGCCATTACTTTGATAAGGGCCTCAGTGGCCGAGTGGTCTAAGTAGTCACTATTGTAATCACTAGCCAGTCAACACTGAGGTTGTGAGTTCACTCGACTCCAATCTTAATTGACTAGGATTGTCAGTTTTCCTATCAAAGGTCGGTGGTTTTCTCCGGGCACTCCGGCTTCCTCCACCAATAAAAAGTGGCCGCCACGAAATAGCCTAAAAGCGGTGTTCAAAAGAGGCATTAAAGCGCCAAAAATCAAAATCAAATCATTACTTTGATAACACATGATAACAGTATGGACTTGATTTAATACAATTAAAAGATGTCATATATATATTTTATTATGGACTTGATTCTATCACAGATCAGTGGTGTCATATATTGAATACTGTCATAGTCACTAATAAACATTAAAAATTCTGAGCAAAATTAACATTTTATCATACCTGGAAGTTATGATTAGAAAGCACATTAATGTATTATGAAACACTATGTAACCAGAACTGCTACTAAGCATTGGGACAATAGATGATACATGTAATGTTTGCCATTTAAATTTATAGTTGATGGTCCCAACAGCAATCAACAGTAGGAGGAACTATTATTTTAGAAATGAAAATATAATTAAAAAAAAGTAAGGATATTTTTTTAAATCCTTTTTAGTAAAATTGTTTTAAAACTGATACATTTATTAAACCTTCAAGAATTTTGACCTACCAACACACTTTTTTGTCGAGCCTGCAACATTTATGTCAAAAAAGCGAGACATAGCGATCCAAGATTCTGTAAGCGGCGTCAACAAATTAGGTTAAATCTGTGGTTAAATTATTTTAAGACATCAATAATTTTGTCAAACATTTATGGAACTTTATGAATTTGGAGAGGAGCTTGTTTATGACCAAAATACAGCATCCAGAGCAAAGTTTTGAAAATATTGATTTTCATTTTTCCGTATTATACTGATAAATGGACTTTTTTTTTACAGTTAACGTTCGGATTTAGTCTGAGGTTAAAGTTCTTCAGTCATCAATAACTTTGTCAAACCTTCATGGAATTTTATGAAATTTGGACAAAAGCTTGTTTATGACCAAAAGACAGTATCCAGAGTGAAATTTTGAAAATATTTATTTTCATTTTCCCTTTTTTCACTGGTAAATGGACTTAGATTTTTTTTTACAGTTAACAGTCTAGGGTTAAAGTTTGTTACACATCAATTACTTTGTCAAACCTTCATAGAATTTTATGAAACTTTGGCAGAAGCTTTTTTATGATTAAGAGATAATGTATGAAGCATACTTTTGAAAACATATTTTCATTATCAGTATTTTTTTGATAGTTGGACTAAGTTAAAAAAAATTTGCGGTCGTATATTGGTATGACGTTGGCATCGTCGTCGTCTTCTTCGTCGTCCGAAGACACATTGGTTTTCGCACAATAACTTTAGTTTAAGTGAATGGATCTCTATGAAATTTTACCATAAGGATCAATACCACAAAAGGAAGGTTGGGGGTTATGGAACCAACAGTTAAGGAATAAGGGGCAAAAAAGGGACCAAAAATAAGCATTTTTGTAACTTCCAGACAATAACTTGTGTGTTAGTGTATGGATCTCTCTGACATTGTACCATAAGGTTCCATATCACAAAGGGAATACTGGGATTGATTTTGGGGATAATTGCCTCAAAATTTTAGGAATTAGGAGCCAAAAAAGGGGCAAAAAACAAGCATTTTTCTAGTTTCATTACAATAGCTTGTGTGTAAGTGTATGGATCTTTCTAAAATTGTACTACAAGGTTCCATATCACAAAGGGAAAGCTGGAATTGAGTTTGTGGGTAATTGCCCTAAACGTTTGGGAATAAGGGCCAAAAAGGGGCCAAAAATAAGCATTTTTCTAGTTTCCAGACAATAACTTGTATTCAAGTGTATGGATCTCTCTGAAATTGTACTGCAAGGTACCATACCACAAAGGAAAGGCTGGGATGGATTTTGGGGGTAATTGCCTCAAAATTTTAGGAATAAGGGGCCAAAAGGGGAAAAAAACAAGCATTTTTCTAGTTTCAGGACAATAACTTGTGTGTAAGTGTATGGATCTTTATGAAATTTTACTACAAGGTTCCATATCACAAAGGGAAAATTGGGTTTGAGTTTAGGGGTAATTGCCTCAAACGTTTGGGAATAAGGGGCCAAAAAGGGGCCAAAAATAAGCATTTTTCTAGTTTCCAAACAATAACTTGTGTTCAAGTGTATGGATCTCTCTGAAATTGTACTGCAAGGTACCATACCACAAAGGGAAGGCTGCGATTGAGTTTGGGGGTGATGAATCGTAAGGGGGTTCAAAAAATTGGGGGGGGGGGGGGGGGTTGGGTTTTTTTCTATTTTTAGACTTTTATGTATTTAAATTGGTAATTATGGTTGCAAACTCCATTGGAAATTTGAATTGAGATTATGATCATATCTTGAGGGAAAGAATTTTTTTTTGGAAAAATGGGGCGGGGAGGTGAAAAAAATATTAAGGGGGGAGGGTGGTAAAAAAGAAATTGTTGGGGCATTTTTTTTTTTCATTTCAGATTTCAGAAATTAAAAAGAAAATTTCTTCAAATATTATTTCTTTTTGCCAAAAAAGGGGGGGGGGGGGGGTAAAAAAAAATTATTGGGGGGGGGGGGGGGTCAATACGCAACAGCATAGTGTATTTCACAAAAGCAAAAAATGGAATATAAATTCAAATCATATAACCCCATTCTAAGTTCTTTGACTACAGTTATTCGGTGTCAGAAACCTATTATGTGTCAAATATTTAATTACAATTCAAATTCAGACTGGTATCAAGCGTGAATATTGTGTCCATTTTTGCCCTAACTGTTCAGGGGTGGACCTCTGCGGTCGTATCCAGCTGTGCTCAGAGAAGCATTTTATACAGTTAACATTTACAGACAGTCTGGGATTAAATTTTTTAGAAATGATACATTTGTCAGCCTTCATTGATTATGGATATGAAACTTGGACATAAGTTAATCTTCAAGACGAAGAAAAAAACTTCTAAAGAAAAAGTTTGAATTTAAAAAAAAATTCTATATTTTACTGATAAATGGACTCACTTTTTAAGTCAACATTACACTTTTACACTGACAGCAGCAATCGCAGTCGAGACACAGGGTTCCATGGACCCCTTACAAATTTTTATCTAACATGGTCACCACTATAGATGAAAAACTAAGAACATGATCAAAATCGAAAAATAAGATTGCAGAAAAAAATCCAATTTAAGTTCAGGTGCTACTAATCTTTTGAATATAAATCTAAATATTCCCTCAAAGAAGTAGTGTGAAATGATGAGATTTGTAATACTTATATTACCATCCTTTTTTTGTAGTTGCTGGGCCAGTTGAAGCAGATCCAGAATATCAACTTATCGTTGAAGCAAACAATTTAACAGTTGAAATAGATAATGAAATAAGTAAGTTCTTTTATAAATATATACAACTGATTTTCCTGGGTTTATCAAAAAAAGAGAAATATTATAAAATTCAGGACATCTTGTATGGTTGCCAAAGTGACAACAATCCATTATAAACTAAAGGATAATGGGAAATGTTCTGCAGCTAATATTCACGATAAAAAAAAGACTCAGTAAACAAAGTTTCAAAAAATGAATGAGACAACTGAAGGCTTACTGAAGTTTAAAAATAACATAAAAAAGATATACAAATTGATAACACTACATGTAGAAGACACATGAAAAACCACGGCTTTACCCCGTTTCAGTTTTTAAGGTTGAGTTTAAAACCACAAAATGGTCAAAATGAAAATGCACACCACAGTGTAGAAAAGAAGGAGATAGCAGCCAAACATAGAATACAATACACAATTACACAAATAAGCTAATATTAGAAGCTGAAAAAAAATATATAAAAAAAGAAAATAATAGACGGAAAAAGTATTTTCACAGTATGAGTTATTTATTTTATTCTTACCTGATTTGTACTTTTCATGACCAGTTGATTAAATTTTTAGTCCCCTACCGACAAAGTCGAAGGGGACTGTAGGTAGGTTTGCACTCCGTCCGTCTGTCTGTCTGTCTGTCCATCTGTCCGTCTGTCCCTCCGTCTGTCCGTCTGTCCATCTGTCCGTCTGTCCCTCCGTCAGTCCGGCAAATCAGCTTTCCACACTTTTTTTCTTCGTTCTTGAAGATATTGATTTGATATTTGGTATATAGTTTTATCATGACAAGTTATAGATTAAGTTCGAATTTTGTTCTGGTCTGATGATTTAGTTCAGAGTTATGAACCATAACTCTGGACCATATCTAATGTTAGAGTACTATGTTAAACCATATTTCTGTACAAAGGGAGATAACTCATTTTTTAAAAGACATTCTTTGTTAAATTATTTGAAGAATTTTTTGACAGGTTTGTTTGTTATTTAGTATAAACTCATTTTCTGAATGCTATATATATAAAATAAAAAATTATGAAGAGAAATCCTTTAATTAGATAATAATCTATTTTTATTAATGTATATATTTCACTACATTATATTAGCCTAGTCAATTTAGCTCTAAAATCGCTCAACCTGCAACTAATTGCAACACAAGGTTTTTTTAGTGCAAATTATAATATAGACTTGTACTAATAACATACTAAAACTATATATTGATATAATTTGCGGAAAAGGTTATTTTGGGGTGAAATATGTGTTTTTTAGAGAAAAAATGCTGAAAACTGGAAAAGAAGAAAAATTGTTATTTATGGTTACATTTTTAGACCTAAAGCTTGTTGAAGACAGGAAACCATATCTTTATAGAATATTATGTAGTCCTCTAGTTATTATTATTCATACTGAAGTAATTTTGAGGTGTAATGAGTGATTTTTAATGAAAAAACGCTGAAAACTGGAAACGTAGAAAATCTCCGTTGTTAATGGTTAATATTTTTGAAATTTGATCTATATAGAAAAAGAACATACTATTTTATGTTTTATTTGTGAAGTCCTTTAGTTATCAATATTAATATTTGGGTAATTTTGGTTGAATATATGTTTTAAGACCGAAAACCCGGAAAACTGGAAATGAAGATATCTCGGTTATTGATGGTTAAAACTTTCTAATTGGAATCTTAACAGAAAATAGAGAATACTATCCGATGTTTATCTTAAGAAGTCCTATAGTTATTAGTATTTAAAAAATTGTAATTCTTGTGTAAAATGTGATTTGTAGAGAAAAATTGTGAAAAATAGAAATAAAAAACTCGATTATTCATGGTTAAAACTTTTAACATAGGATCTTTATAGACAGACTATATTATCTTATGTTTATCGCATATGTATTCCTCTTGTTATCGATATCAATAATAATCAATTTGTTGTGTGAAATATTTTGTTTTACACACTAACTACAAAACAAGAATATATCCATAGTACACGGATGCCCCACCCGCACTATCATTTTCTATGTTCAGTGGACTGTGAAATTGGGTCAAAACTCTAATTTGGCATTAAAATTAGAAAGATCTTATCATAGGGAACATTTATTACTAAGTTTCAATATGATTGGACTTCAACTTCATAAAAAAATACCTTGACCAAAACTTTAACAAAAAACTTTAATCTGAAGCAGGACAGACGGACGAACGAATAGACGCACAGACAGAAAAACATAATGCCCCTAAGTGAGGGCATATAAAATTAAAAAAATTAAAATCTTGGTTATTTTTAGTTTGATTTTTAAAAACGAAAAAATGGACAATGGAAACAGGGAATGTGTCAAAGAGAAAACAAGGCCACTAATGGGTCTTTAACATAGCAAGTAAATCCGGCACACGGAGGTGGGCTTCAGCTGACCCCTTAATTATTTTGTACACTAGTTCAGCAAAATGGAAACCACCCTAAACTCCAGTACATACAAATGAACCAAAATTATCACAAAAAAGAAAAAACACACACAAGACAATCAAAGGCTAGAGGTTCCTGACTTGGGATAGGTGCAATAATGTGGCAGGGGTAAAACATGTTGTTTGAGAACTCAACCCTCCCCTAGTTTCTCTAGACAATATAGAATAAACAAACACACAGTAAAACTCAGTTTTAAATATGTGCATTTTGTGGAAGTTTGAAATTTTATCTTATGTTTCGGTTATGTATTTATAGTAATTAAACGTGTAGGTATAATAAACAAAAAATGATTGTGTTCAAAAATAACTGTAAATCAGTTTGGTTACTGACTTTGATTGTGTCATGTTAATTGCTGGAAAATTCACTTTTCTAGTGTCCTTGCATCGTCATTGACTGTAGTCCTTTTTGTGTATTTTTTCATTAGCTACTTTTACAATATTTGAATTGCATAAAGTCACAGTTAAAAACAGACGATGTGATTGCAGATTTCTCTTAATGTGTTGCTAATTTTATTTAGCAAGCTCTATCAATATCCACGTTTAATTTCAGATATATAAGCTTTTAAAATTTAGGAACATATACTAGTTCACTGAATTAGCATTAAAAGAGGGGCAAAAGATACCAGAGGGACAGTCAAACTCATAGATCAAAAATTAAATGTAGATCTGATATTGTTTAAGGCAATTTCAAGAGCAGCTTTGTCGATACGATTATAAGTTTACCTCAAGAGCTTGAATTTAAATAGTAATTGTACTAAAGTGGTCCAATTTTGGATGTTGAAAATGAGATAAGCACTGTTGAATGAATTAATGGGATCACTTCCTGGAGGAAGTGTTAATAGGAACAGCGCCTTATGTGTGTACCCTATAAACCTGCATGTATGTGGTGGTCTGAAACATCAACCAAATGGTAATGACAAAGAACTAACATGGGTTGTCTGCTATATGAAAATATTATGGTCAAAGATATATCTATACTTACTAGTATATAAAGAAAAACATTACCAAGTTCTTTATTTAATATATCTCATTGAATTAATATAATAAAAGATAATCAGCTTAGGCTAAGAACTGTAAAAAAATGATCATGCATCATTTGTGTATGAATCAAAATTTGTAGTGTCTGTGGGCGACTTTGATGGCCAGAGATAGCGTTTAGATAGTCATGTCTTATCTGAAAGTATGTCTGTTGGTTTTTGTTAGTCGTTTGGGTTGCTTTCTCGTTGACTTTAAAAACCTCAAATCTCTCTTTATTCATAAATATACTCTATTACAGATATATCAATGTTAAAGACGCTGTTTTCTGCTTCCGGAATGCTGACCTGTATTCAACTCATTTGAACGAAACTATAAAATTATTTAAAAAAATACACCTCATGCCAAAAGAATATAAATGTTTAACGTTTAAGGTCCACTAAACTCTATCAGTGATCTCTTGGTAGTAAGTTTGATTGCTTGCCAATGAAACCATCACCTATTATAAAATCTCCCCACTTTAAAAACATAAGAAGATGTTGTATGATTACCAATGAGAAAACTTTCCACAAGAGATATCAATGATGTGGGTGTGGATGTAAACAATTATAGCTCATCGTCAAAATATAAAACAAGTCAAACGAGAAACTCAAAGGCCTGATTAATGTTCAAACAATAAACGGAAAAACAAATATGACAGACAGCAAACAATAACAACCAAGTAATAATGGGCCACTGACTTGTGATAATCATATTCATAGTGTGCAGGGTTAACCCTGTTTGCGAGCACTCAACCCTCCAATAATCAAGAACAGTTTTTATTTAGGGGCCGGCTGAGGACCACCTCCTGGTGCGGGATTTTCTCGTTTCGTTGAAGACCCATTGGTGGCCTTCGGCTGTTATCTGCTCTTGATCTGGTCGAGTTGTTGTCTCTTTGACATACAGTATTCCCCATTTCCATTCTCAATTTTATTTAAATAGCAAACAACGTAAGAACAAATTGTAAAAACCAGTTGGAAAGGGCTCAACTCAAAAAGATCAGCACGGAGTATATGACCAATTAACAAAAAGACACTGAGTTCTCATAGCTAGTTCAAAGCTTAGTAATTACAGTTGATGAATAAATACTGTTGGCACCGACTAAAATATAAATAAGTACACATCCGATTAGTAACCAAAGTGAAAAGTGGATTCAGTGTTACAGTCAAAGCTTTATTTATATGGTGTGTGAGTACTGAGATCGTCGCAAATTACATGAGTAGCTATTTGCTTCGAGAAGCCTGAAATTTTCATTTGTGAAAAAATATTTAACATAAAATCATTTAACACTCATCATTCTTATTTTTTTATGAAACATTGTTGGATTCTAAATCTTAACATGTTTATTCCAGAAGGTATATGAAAAAAATATATTGGTTTTTTTCTAAAGTTGTGGGGAAAAATACATTAAAGACTTTGAATCTTGCAATAACATTTTTTTTATAAAGAACAAAACATGTGTTTCTGGAACCCCTCCCCCAACAAAAAATTAACTGTCTGTGCCTTTAACACAGGGCAGAATTCTTTCAAATACCAAGTAAGAATGTGACTAAGTTGGTGACTCTAATTCAGTACAGTTTTCTATTTATAGGTTACTTACCAACATTATTTTGGAGAATTAGATTCTTGGATTGTAAAATAGCAGAACACAATCTCGGTCTATATCTTTATTCAAATATACAAATTTTGAGACAGAAAAGTGATTCATTTGTAATATTATTCTTTTAAATTGAAATAATTATGTATTGTATTGTATTATTTGAACTGTTTTAAAAAATACAGAACTTTTTTTGTATAATTTTATTTTTTTCAACTTTGGCAAATAAGGGGAAGCAACTCATATAACCTTACTTTTACTACTAAACATTTTTATAAATTACACCACTTTCCGCAAAATATATTTTTGTATAGTTTTAGTATGTTGTTCATAGATAGTAACAGACTTGTTTTTCAGAGAAAAACTTTGTGTTGCAATTAGTTGCAGGTTGTTCACTAAATTGACTAGACTATATTGTGTAGATAAAAGTTGTTGACATTTTATAGATAAGTTACAAATCTTTATTAGTTTGTGACAAATGAAAGAAAAAAATATTTGGAACTATTTATTATATCTGATTATAATTTGAAAATAGATATACACTGTATTACATCATATCTAATTTTAGAGAACTATTTATCATATCTAATGTTTTTTTCATCATGCTTATAAGATATTGATTGATAATTGGTATATAGTTTTATCATCTAATAATTTTGTGCAGAGTTATTGTCCTTGGACTTGAAAAATTCCCTCATATAATCAGTTTTCCACACTGTTTTAGTCATGCTTGAAGATATTGACATGATATTTACTTTTTGTTTACACCATGACAAGTTATAGAACAAGTTAGCATTTTGTTCCAGCATAATGAATTTTTACCTGGTAGGGGACTATGTATTGCCATGCAATACTCTGAGAATGCTTGTTATAATCAGCATGTGGTTCGTTTGTTCTCAGTTCTTCATTGATTATGACATCACATTTTCTGGCTTTCCTTTGAAATTCCTATTGCGATGTCACTAATAAGGGGAACTATGTCTGGCCTTGGGGTCTAAAAAAGTTGAGCCTGATTACCAGACCAATCAAAATACTGGATTTGATATTTCAAGCAGAAATCAACCAATCAAAATACTGGATTTGAAATTTCAAGCACAAAATTTGAACACCGAGTAATGAATAAAGTTTTATAACCAAGAGCCCTGATGAGGTCACATATAAAGAACACATCTTTTTGTAGATCATTGAAAAAGAAAGATAAAGTTTGTCTTCATGTAGTCTAAAATCATTAGAGAAACAAATTCCACCACATAAACTCATGCAATATGATATTTCTCCACTCTCATCAGATAAATTTAAAATTTTAAAAAAGGTTGGCAAGCCTCACATTTTTAATATGAATTAAATTTTTTGAGTAGAGAGATATTGTATAACAGTTGATACAGTGGTAGAATCTATATTTTTACAATCATAAACAAAACATTTTACTGTTTTGGTAAGGTAAGATAGATTCATTCAATTGCATTTTAAGCTTAGATTTGTGTAAAGTCTAAAGATGAAAACTTTATATAATACAATCTATAAATAGCTTTAAAATCTTTTATCTTATCTTTACTAAATTTTTTTTTATGCCCCACCTAGGGGCATTATGTTTTTCGGTCTGTGCGTCCGTTCCTCCGTCCGTATGTCCGTTTGTCCATCTGTCCCGCTTCAGGTTAAAGTTTTTGGTCAAGATAGTTTTTGATGAAGTTGACGTCTAATCAACTTGAAACTTAGTACACATGTTTCCTATGATATGATCTTTTCTAATTTTGATGCCAAATTAGAGTTTTGACCCCAATTTCACGGTCCACTGAACATAGAAAATTTCAGGTTAAAGTTTTTGGTCAAGGTAGTTTTTAATGAAGTTGAATTCCAATCAACTTGAAACTTAGTACACATGTTCCCTATGATATGATCCTTCTAATTTTAATGTCAAATTAGAGTTTTGACCCCAATTTCACGGTCCACTGAACATAGAAAATGATATTGCGAGTGGGGTATCCGTGTACTATGGACACATTCTTGTTTAAATACAAAATAAGACAAAGTAGAGTCTTGTTCTTACTGAGTTGTATTAGTAGTACTACTCACATAACTTTTTATTCTAATGACAGAAGTTTTTAATTAATGTATTTTTAAGAAAGTTTTTACAGATGGATACCTCATATTTGGTTCTTTTTCAGATGTGATACACAAGTTTACCAGAGATCATTATTCAAAAAGATTTCCCGAGTTAGAATCATTAGTACCAATGCCTATGGAATATGTTAGGACAGTGAAGGTTTGATACACATAATATTGTTCTATAAATTAGGAATTTAAGGAATGGAAATACATATTTGATCTGACAATAATTTTATAAAAACGCCAGAATTAAGAAATAGATATTAAGATAAAACAACAAAAGGCCAAATGCAGGAAATATAATGAATTATCGAAATCAACAGAATGGGTTCATTTTTTTACTGATTTCAAGATGTGATATTCAGTTGAAACATGAAGAAATATACATATGTAACTCTCAGTGTATAAATGAAAGAGAGAGAGAGAGATCCAAATAAAAAAAAATACCTTCGTCAAAAAAGAGATTAATTGTTAAGTAATGACCTATTTTAGTTGTAAATGTATTAATACATTTTAATTGACTTAAATATTACTTTTTCCATCTTATAATTAATCCTTGTCACAACTGTAATCTATGAAATTTACCAGGTTTACAGTTTATTATTATATGTTATATTTATTGTAGAACCTTGGAAACAGCATTTTAGAAAATTCCAAAAACAATGAAAATATTACTTTTTCCATCTTATAATTAATCCTGTCACAGCTGTATGTCTGCAATCAAGGTCTTTGATAAACCAACTAGTGCTTAGTAAGCATGACAATAGGGATTCTGTCTGTCACTGGTAACAAAATATTCTAAAATACAATTATTCCCCTGTTGCAGCCAAGCGATAGCCGTAAAGGCTACTCTATGAAATTTACCAGGTTTACAGTTTATAAATATATGTTATATTTATTGTAGAACCTTGGAAACAGCATTTTAGAAAATTCCAAAAACAATGAAAACTTACAAGAGATACTGACCCCAGCCACCATAATGGTTGTCAGTGTTACTGCATCTACTACACAAGGGTAGGTTTAGTTATATAAGCTGTAATAAACACTGCATCTACTACACAAGGTATAGATATATAAGATGTAATCAACATTGTTGCTTTTTCTAAACAAAGAGAGACTTATAGGACATGTAATTATTCATGATCCAAGTAGGCATAGTGCTAAAAATGAAATAAACAAACAAAAAAATATAGGTGCAGTAGCCTTGTTTAAATTTGGTAATGTCGAAAACAAATCATCTGGAAATAATAGAAGAATCATATGCTGTCAGCAGACATGTTTGGTCTATTTAGAAATCGAGTCACCTTGACCTATAAATAAGCATTAAGCTGCCAGCCTAATGATAAAAATTAAATAAAGGCTATTTTGAAGGAGTTTTTTTTATGTGTAAACTGTGCTTACAAACAGAATTTATTTTATGTATGAGGTGGAAGGCAAAGTTAACAAATTGACTTTCTTTTAAGTACGAAAGTGTAAGGCTGAATAGACACACGAGGAACTCTGTCTAATAACCTTTAACCTTTATTACTTACAATTTAATCTAAATATAGACCTTGGTTTAATTTCAAAGTTATGGAAGAAAAATTCCACAGAAGATAGTTCCTTTATTTTTTTAAGCCTCAAGAAAAGTAAATTATATAACTGCAACTAACTTGTAACTATGATAACATACTAACATAGATATCGTATCTAGCTAATGTTTATACAGTATTATCTAACAATGAAATAGTAGGCAATAAAATAATGAAATAGTTGTGTGAAAAAATGTTTGGTATTTAGACTTATTTCTTAGCTAATTTTAATGCTGTTAGTTACTCAAAGTTGTCCATTCATCAGCTCTATAATTAGAAGAAATAGTAATTTAGTGTGATGGTACATGTATTCTGTTTTAGTTCAAAGCTTACAGATGAAGAATTGGCAGTTGTCATGGATGCCTGCAAAATGGTAAAATTTATTCTTTATCTTTGCACAAACATCACTTTGCGTCTTTTAAAATTGTTTGAAGCAAGACTAAATTTTTCTTTTGTTTTCCTGCATTGAAATTCTGTACAATTCGTTCTCAGCTTTGCATAAGATTGCATACCATTTATGGCGTCACTGTATTACTGAAAAATTCAGAAATTATTGAGTGCATTTATTAATGTGATTTTGAAGAATAGACAAAAATGTGAAATTAATAATTGCGAATTCAGGAAAGTCTTTATACAGATATATGAATCAGATATCAAAATGCTAGTTCTTATTTTTGCGATTCTCACCCAGTCACATTATTCGCATTAATAAAAACCTTACAATAGTTTCTGAATTTACAGTTAATCTTCTATGAAGTGCAGCTAATGAATGACATCAGTCTTTGCACTCAACCACAGGCAGACCGGCACAGGCTTGTAAAACTTTTTGTTGGGCCTGTAAAAATCACCTCCACAGGCCAATATAATCTAACTATATAAAAATTTTCTTAAAATTCAGCTTCAGGCCTTTAGATTCAAAAGTCTATTGTGAAGACTGTGACATTATTTCATATCTGCAGTAAAAGTACTTTAAGCTTGCTTTTAGTACCGTTAATTGTGAACATTCTATGATACAGTGTAATATTATCAGATTATTACATGGCATTTTTCATATCAGATGTATTATCGGCTCTTGGGCTGATAATACATCTGATATGAAAAATGACATGTTATGATCTTTTTATCATATGCTTCAACAATGGAGAAAAATAACAGTTTAATATATCGATCTGCGACATTTAAGTGTTTCTCAAGTAGAAGTTCAAAAAGTGAAAAGCTTACAGACGATGGATGCCAAATGTAATACATCCGATATGAAATATTTCTATCATATGCCTCAACAGAGGAGAAAAACAACAGTATAGTATTCAACAAGACATAATGAAAAATGCAATGAGCTTTTTATCATATACTTCAGCAGAAGAAATACAGACAAGAATTATTTTTAAAACTTTGAAAAATGCATTTATTGTATCATTTGTTTTGCATTTTACATAAAATATTTTCCTGATTCTTAATATTTGTTTTGTATCCTACTTTGTTATGTTTTTCAATGAAAACTTACCATTGAGGTGAAATTTCTGGAATGCCATGCGATAACTTTATGGAAAGGCATGCGCTAATAACTGGAAGCAGTTGATAATTTTTTCTTATCATATACTTGTAGAAAATAATGGTATAATTGTACCCATTGATAAAACTAATTTATGCATATATTTATTCAATAAATTTGAAGAATTGTCTTAGCCGTGTGATATGACTTTTGTTATCAACTGCTTCCGGTATATATCAACTGCTTCCGGTATATATCAACTGTTTCCGGTTTATATCAACTGCTTCCGGTTATTATCGCATCCCTTTCTTTAATGTAATCGCAAAGCATTTCGACGTCATTCTACAAATTCGGGAAAATAAACCTCAGTGGTACATTTAAGTGAAAAACATAGCTAAGTAGAATAACAGAAGGAATATTAGGAAACAGGAAAATATATTATTAAAAAATGCAAAACAAATAATACAATAAATGAATTTTATAAAGTTTTAAAAAAGTTTTCATGTCTGTATGGCTTCTGCTGAAGTATATGATAAAAAGAACATAACGTGTCATTTTTCATATCAGACCCCTTATCAGCCCATGATCAAAATCATCCCTCGAGCCTGTCGGCTCTCGGGCTGATAAGGGGTCTGATATGAAAAATGCCATGTTATAATCTATATATATCAGCCCGCTAAGCACCAGTTCGGAAAATATGGAATTCACGCAAATTTAATGCTTTTATCATACTGTAAAAATTTATTTATTCTTAGTATATGATAATGTTTATTATTGCTTTATTATACTTGTGTTTTTGTTATCTAGCAAACTATTATTTTGAAGTTCAGTACTTTTCTTTGACTGCCTTTTTATAAGGTTTTTTTTTGTGTCAGGTTAAAAAAAACTAGCTTAATAATGCCACATATTCATGTGCGCTTTCAAAGTTGAACCACCTCGGTGGTCAAGTGGTGGTAAGAGTATCATGTGCAGAGGATCATTGGTTTGAAACTAAAGACTTGAACATTTGTATGGTGCTTCTCACCTAAGCATTCAGCCTTTACTGGTTGGCAATGGAGTCAAAACATGAATTTGACAGCTAGTGCCCCTTTTATGTATGTAAAAGAGGTAACATTATAGTTAAATAGTCCAAGCCCCAAACAACCACCTCCTACAATATAATGGACATACACAGATAAGAACAAATACATATAGGACAGTATGTTGTAGATTACTTATAGAGATCACATTACTGTGGGTTCATAAGTATTCAACGGATACCAATTTTCATGGATTTCGTTGGTTCAGGAAAACCATGAATTTAAATGTTCAACGAAACACAAATGCTCTCTTGGAATATATGCTGACGTGAACAAAACCATGAAATCAATTATCAACAAATATGTAAGTTTTCCTCAATCCATGAAAAATTGGTATCCACAAAAATAAATGAATCCACAGTATATCTTTTGTATTTTCAGGCTGTTGAATTGAGCGAATTTAAACTAAAGATATTTGAGTATGTGGAGTCGAGGATGTCTTTCATTGCACCTAACCTATCAATTATTGTAGGGGCTTCAATAGCAGCTAAATTGATGGGTAAGTGTCTAGCATTTATGTTATATTTTCCATATTATTAAGATATAATACCTGAAACAATAATCATAAAACTGAATGCTATATCATTTATTTTAAATTGATTTTTATCAATCTCTTTTGAATTCTTTAAGGTAACTTGAATATGGAATAAAAATAATACTTTATAAATTTGGTGCATCTGAAGTGTTGTTCAAGATTTACCTTAATCAGGAATGCTCAAAATTTACCTTTCTTTATCAGTCAGGTGGCATTATTTAAAAATTTCTTAATCGTGTTATGTTGAAAATGAGACATATTTAAATATTATTTGTTTAATATACTTTTGTACCAAACGGACAGAAATATGAAATTAATTTTTGTGTTTTCAGTAAATGCTGCATACAAGTAAAAAATTTGATTTTGCCAAAAACCATCATGTTGCAATTTTCGCAATAATTAAACAATCCAGAAAAATTCTGAATTTACAGTAATTGAAAATCAAAATCAAATATTGGATAGAGATTGATCAGACAAATAATGTTCAAATTAAAGTGGAACAGGCAGAATAAGCTTCAAGTTCAAGGTAGCTTTACATTTGATATGAATACAAAAAAAAAATCACATTTTAGTTACACTATATTTATTAATTAAACATCAGTCAGCATACAATCCAACAACACAAGCACATGAAAATATATAGTTTAACCATGGAGGTAATATTAAAAAGGAATAACAACGTCGTCACTTCAAAGGTTTCATCTGCGATACCGCCCATCTTTCGATAACTCGTTAATTGGTTTAATATCTGGCATGGAAGTTGATTCTCCGCATGTGATCGATCAAATCACTGACACTTTTCGGTCATTTTCGTGTTCACGGAAAACTACGAACAGACAAGTTTTTGTCGTATATACGTGCGAAGTAACCCGAATAGTCCATTCGTTACATTCCGTTGATGTACGCTGCCGAATAGAGTCATTCGTTCAATTTTTATTTTAGTCCAATTTTCCTATCTCTGGTTAGTTCGATCTTAATAGTACCGACAGCTATCACATATGAAATTGGAGAACAAGGCTGGGTCATTTTCAATTTTAATATTTACAGACAGTTAAGTTAAGAAGATGATTGTACAAAAAATACGTTTGGACCCCCTTTTATTATTAAATACGAATAATCTAAGTCTTTCGTGTATTAGTCAATTAAAATATTGACAATTCTAAACGGTTCTATCCTTTAATTTATAGTTCTTGATACATACACTAGTTCGTGTAAAATGAAATTGCCGTAAGACAGATAGCGTCAAGCTCATTTTGTCAGTTTGTTTTAATCTTTGCTGTAGCTTGTTATATTAATACAAGTATTCCACAATAAACACTTTTTAAAAAAATATATGTTTACTAACATTATTATTTTGTTAAACATCATGTGAAACCTGATCGATTCATGGGTATTTAACTGTTTTACTCGGGATCCGCTTTTAACTGGAAAATACTTTTAGAACAGTTTAAAACAAACGGTAAAAAGCAAAAATATGCTAAATTAAATACAATTTTCCATGCTAAAACTGTTGTAGGTTGAACAATTCTTGTCCGTTTTTCAAGTTTTTTACATCGTACGACTTCTTTCTGAAGGTAGAGGTTTTATATATTACAGCGCCACCTTCTTATTAATAAACCCCAGATTTCACATAGGTGCTTTAAAATTACCGGACTCGATAAAATCACGTGACTGATAAGAAATTCCAGATGCCATTTTACAACTGCGGTATCACAGATAGTAACCAAAGGGGTCTTGCCGCTGAGACTATAATTGGATAAAATCATATGACTTTAGTACAGAGCTCTGCAGGCTGTTAATACATGCTAATTAGTTGTTGTTATTCCTTTTAAATATTACTTCCATGGTTTAACATAGCATTTTTATACGACCGCAAAAAAATTTTTGAGGTCGTATATTGGTATGACGTTGGCGTCGTCGTCGTCGTCATCGTCGTCGTCGTCCGGCGTCGTCGTCGTCCGAAGACACATTAGTTTTCGCACTCTAACTTTAGTTTAAGTAAATGGATCTCAATGAAATTTTACCATAAGGTTCAATACCACAAAAGGAAGGTGGGGATTGATTTTGGGGGTTATGGTACCCACAGTTAAGGAATTAGGGGCCAAAAAGGGGCCAAAAATAAGCATTTTTGTAACTTCCAGACATAACTTGTGTGTTAGTGTATGGATCTCTCTGACATTGTACCACAAGGTTCCATATCACAAAGGGAATGCTGGGATTGATTTTGGGGGTAATTGCCACAAATTTTAGGAATTAGGGGCCAAAAAGGGGCAAAAAACAAGCATTTTTCTAGTTTCATGACAATAACTTGTGTGTAAGTGTATGGATCTTTATGAAATTGTACTACAAGGTTCCATATCACAAAGGGAAAGCTGGAATTTAGTTTGGGGGTAATTGCCCAAAAAGTTTAGGAATAAGGGGCCAAAAATAAGCATTTTTTCTAGTTTCCAGACAATAACTTGTGTTCAATTTATGGATCTCTCTGAAATTGTACTGCAAGGTACCATACCACAGAGGAAAGGCTGGGATTGATTTTGGGGGTAATTGCCTCAAAATTTTAGGAATTAGGGGCCAAAAAGGGGGAAAAAACAAGGATTTTTTCTAGGATCAGGACAATAACTTGTGTGTAAGTGAATGGATCTTTATGAAATTGTACTACAAGGTTCCATATCACAAAGGGAAAGCTGGAATTGAGTTTGGGGGTAATTGCCCAAAACGTTTAGGAATAAGGGGCCAAAAAGGGGCCAAAAATAAGCATTTTACTAGTTTCCAGACAATAACTTGTGTTCAATTTATGGATCTCTCTGAAATTGTACTGCAAGGTACCACACCACAGAGGAAAGGCTGGGATTGATTTTGGGGGTAATTGCCTCAAAATTTTAGGAATTAAGGGCCAAAGAGGGGAAAAAAACAAGGATTTTTCTAGGATCAGGACAATAACTTGTGTGTAAGTGAATGGATCTTTATGAAATTGTACTACAAGGTTCCATATCACAAAGGGAAAGCTGGAATTTAGTTTGGGGGTAATTGCCCAAAACGTTTAGGAATAAGGGGCCAAAAAGGGGCCAAAAATAAGCATTTTACTAGTTTCCAGACAATAACTTGTGTTCAAATGTATGGATCTCTCTGAAATTGTACTGCAAAGTACCATACCACAAAGGGAAAGCTGGGATTGAGTTTGGGGTTGATGAATCATAAGGGGGTTCAAAAAATTGGGGGGGATTTTTTTTTCCTTTTTTTTCTTTAAAATTTTCCATTTTAAATTGGTTATTTCTGATTTATATATAAAAGCAAATAATAATGATATGGTTTGAATAGGTAAATTAAACATTTTTAAGTTCTTAGACCACTTTCATTCTGTGTCAGAAACCTATGCTGTGTCAAATATTTAATTACAATCCAAATTCAGTGCTGTATCTAGCTTGAATGTTGTATCCATACTTGCCCCAACTGTTCAGGGTTCGACCTCTGCGGTCGTATCAAGCTGCGCCCCAGCGGAGCATTTTATTATATCTGATATGAAAACAATTCAAATGTAACCTTAAAGTAAATTCTCAGTTTATTGCCAGTCAGTTGTTGCTGTTCATGCATAAAGTAAACCTGTAGAGAGGAGGTGGTATGATAAGTGCATTTATTAAGTCCCTAAAATAAAAAAACTTCTTTAATCCTTTCAAAGTTAGTTTCATTGTATTAGTAATAGAATACAATGATAAATTCTTATCACTTTGTTTAACTATGTAAATATTAGTGACAAAATCTCAAAGTTTGACAACTTTTAAAGTGTTTGCATTGATTACTTAAAATTGTGTGTAAGTTTGAAGGCCTAGAGTTAAAAGCAAATATGCAAGACAAATTAAAAAATATAAATATGAACCTTTCAAGAATGATAACTGATCGATTTATATTACTTCTTAAGGGGCCAAAAACTTGCCTTATTATACCTTCTCCTTTGCAAGAAAAGTATTTCCCTTAATATATATAATACATGTACATGTGAAACAAGTGGCTCAAAAGAAAAGTATAACTGATTGTATGTTATTATTTTTCACAGGTCTAGCAGGAGGGTTAACGAACTTGTCTAAGATGCCAGCATGTAATGTATTGCTTTTGGGCTCACAAAAGAAAACATTGTCTGGTTTCTCTACAGCAGCTATCATGCCACACACAGGATACATATACTATAGTGATACAGTACAGAAAACTCCACCTGTAAGATATTAGCTTACCTGACCAAAAGGGTTGATGTTGGATATTGTTGTCTCTTATCATCCGTTGTATATATCGTCATTTTGTTCATCTATCTGTTTGTCTATTTCTTCACACATTCAGCGCAAGGAATATTTCACTATGGTGCAGCAATCTTGTTTAATTACTTGTTAAAGATAGTGACTTGAGATATGCCCAAATCTTTATTTATTTAGCTTAAAATTTTCATCTCTTGCACACCGTAGGAAGGTTATTCAGACATGTCTTTACACTGAAATCAATATCATACATTATATCACTAGGTTTGCTCTGATTTCCTAAACCAATAATAATCTGTCATAAAGTTGAACAAGTATACTAAAAGCACTTTTTTATCAGTAGCAAGAAGGACATGTAAAGGTATACAATCATATACAACTTGGCCAACATGTAGAAATTAAAAGGAAATATCATTGTTTTCCCTAGCTAATAAGTGAAGGACAGGGGTTAGATTAAATAATAGGGAATTTCAATTTTAAAAGGATGGGGGATATAGTTTATGGTACTGGGCCCCATTTTGGTTTAAACGCTCTAGTATACGAAAACTCTACCAAATTAGGTCTACATACATTACTTCAGAATCATATGTTTCTACTAGATTACTTCTAATGTCTAAGTTGTTGCAGGATCTGAGAAAGAAAGCAGCAAGGTTGGTATCAGCCAAAAGTACACTAGCAGCCAGAGTGGACAGCTTCCATGAAAGTGTAGATGGCAAAGTAGGGGACCAACTGGCCGCAGATATAGAACAAAAATTAGAAAAACTACAGGAACCTCCCCCAGTAAAACATGTTAAAGCTTTACCAGCCCCCATAGAGGTCCCCAAGAAAAAAAGAGGAGGAAGAAGGTATGAATTAAACAATTAATAGAACTTTATCTGATGTAGAGGGACAACATGAATTACCAGTGGTTGATATTTGTTTGAAAAGGAACTTATAACATGTTTAACCCTACTACATTCTGTATGTGTCTGTCCCAAGTCAGGAGCCTGTAAACCAGTGGTTTTCCTTAGTTTCTGATTGCCTTATATGTTTTTAGCATAGATCAGGCTGTTAGTTTTCCCTTTCAAATTGATTCACATTTTGTCGTAGATTATTGTATACACTTAGTGACAAAATTCAGAAATTTAAAACCCAATCTTGCTGTGGATGGATATTTTAATAAATTCTGTATAACTTTTCATAAACTATAAAACTGTTTGACAGATAGATATCTTTTAAAACTTTGTGTGTTGTTAGGTTGCTGCCTCATTAGATGTATACCCTTTTCCCGTTTTCTTTTTTAAACTGCATCCATGGTCTTGTGGTAGTGGGCAGGCCTTGAGTCCTGAGATTGTGTGTTCAACCCATGACAGGTACCTAACCAAATTAAAAATTGGTATTTGTGTTGCTTATCTGCAAAACAATGCAACCTGTGGGAGTAAAAGTAAATACTGGTTACTGAGAGCTAGAATGATGTGTCAGTGAAGGGTGATATATCATCCAGTGGACTGTTACCTTGATAACTAGCAAGTTAAAATTCTGACTCAATATGTGGGTCTAGTACTAAACAGGGGTTGTCTCATTGGCACTCATACCACCTCTTCTTATATCTATTCATATTCATGTCACATAATCATGTTTTCTTTCTGATATGCCATTTAAAGTTAAACACCAATTTATCATCATCATTATTATAGTATTTTAATTGTTAACAATTTTTATTTATAATTTTAGAGCTAGAAAAGTAAAAGAAAGATTAGGACTTTCAGAAATGGCTAAAGCTGCCAACAGAATGAGCTTTGGAGAGGTCAGTTCTAGTAGATACATTTCAATGTTATTAACTTATATATTATTATATTATATAAAAATAAGAACATGTGGTATGATTGCCAATGAGTCAACTCTCAACTAGAGACTAAATGATGTAGAAGTTCTCTTGAAATAATAAAGGTCTACTTGACCTATTGGGTTGGTTTTCAATGGACAAATAGGAATGTATCAGGTTAGGACCTCAGATTTCCTCTATTTACAATCCCTGGTATGTCATCAGTGTGAAATAACATTAGTGAATTCGCTGTAGTTACGTCAGAAATTCCAACATGTCAGAAGTGTCACACTGTAGGTAGTAAGAATAAAAACAATTTATATATTTTAACCATTAATGATGATATGTACAGGAGATTTTATATACTTGTAGTTAGCTCACAAAATGGTTTTGTTTGCAAAAATGAAAGATAATATCTGTGTCTTAAGATGGATCATATAACCTTAATATTTATAAATATCTTTACAGATTGAAGAAGATGCATATCAAGATGATTTAGGTTTTACCATGGGAACACTTGGATCAAAAGCAAAATCCGGCAGAATACGTGGTCCTGTTGTAGACTCAAAGACTAAAGCCAGAATTTCTAAAACATTACAGGTATTGATGAAACATATATTCAGTTGTTGGTTATGTAAATGTCCTACATCAACTGGAGGATAAAATACAAGCATTGAAGTGTCAGAAGAAATTAGAGGAAGGCACTTTTATTAAAATTTGATGGGTGGTGGTTATTTTATGAAATAATTAATCAAAATTTTATGCATGGCTAGGTTAGATAAAAAGTGCCTTCAGACCCCCATACATTTATTTCTAGAAAAGTGCTTAGAATCATAAAAATTATAGTTGCTATTTTAGATCGACTGTCAAATAGTTATAATGTCATAGCATTTTTAAAATCATTATTTATAACTTCACAAGATGCAGTTGTGGAATACTGTCATCTTGGTACCTTTCTTAATTTAATTCAGTGTAGTTTTGTGTATGTTTATTATTTCCATTTGCTATGTTTTTAGGCAGATGCAGACTGGCACTTCGATTTTTTTCATCAATCTAAAGATATGAATTTTAAGTTTTTGAAACCTTAAATTTTAGATGAAAGTACAGAAACAAAATAACCAGGTGTGGGGAGGAAGTACAACAGTAAAGAAACAGATAGCTGGTACAGCATCCAGTGTGGCATTCACACCATTACAGGTAAACAGAGACATCTAAATTACCTCTTTAAACTATGATGGCAACAAAACTTAAGCACAATGCACTGTTTGCTAGTCACAAAAGATGTGATATAATAGGTTTTGGTTTATATCAAGAAAAAAAATTGTAGAAGTTTTATGACAATTTAGTTCCTTTCATTCAGGGAAATTAAATACTTTGTAGTTGTTCATTTTAAAGGGAGATAATGCTGTATATGAACGTTATGAAAGCCTGTTGTTGTATCAAAATCTATTACACAAGATGAAGTTTAAAGGCAGTAAACTTCTACTTAAATAATAATTCCTGAACTGCAATGCTTTATGAACTCTTTCATCTAGCATTGTTTATTTGAATTTGAATTTTTACTTTTCCAGTATATGAATAATAATATGTAACTACAATGTACATAGAAGTCATTATACTAGTAACAAAATTTAATTGATTCAACTGATTTACATTTTTTCAGTATGGGTTTTCTTCCAACCTTTCACATGCAATTTTCTTCTGCATGCAGAAAACTTTTATCTCAGAGTAAATATTAATTTTAAAATATTAAAACTCTAGATATACACACTATAAGGGGTGTAATGACTGTGATGAATGTCGAGACTACTGTAGAGGAGTACAAACTTGTCTTACAAGAAAAAAACAAACTGTCGAAAGAACTAGAGATTATAATACAAGACTGCCCTCCCTCCTAAAAAAACACACAAAAAAACCCAATTGATATCTCTCTTTTGTCATCTAAAATTAACATTCATGTTATCTGTTTTAGGGTTTGGAAATAGTAAATCCACAAGCCGCAGAGAAGAAAGTACAAGAAGCTAACAATAAATACTTTTCTACAACAGCTGGATTTCTTAAACTCAATAAAAATCAAACATGACCACATTTGTTTGACTACATGTGTTAATCAAAGGGAGATAATTTATTTGTGAACAATCGAAAATTATTCCTTTACAAAAGGATCTGGATTTATCATGTGAAAACATAAAAGTGTCATATATTACAGTTGTTAAATCATTACCTTCAAGAAAAAACACTTTCTAAAATTCCATCATTTATTCATTATTTAATATATAAATGTTACTATTTCATAAATAGACACACATGGTTACAATTTACAATTGTCCCCACACCTACCATTGTACAATTATATTGTTTTTGCTTATCATCTAAAGATAATCCATTATAAAAAGAAATGCCAATCTGATCTCACAGTATATTGTTCTGTGAATATAAATAGGCTACGAAAATAATTTTTCACTTTTCTGGCACCTGGATCATTTGATGAACATATCCAGTAGGTCATTCTTAAAAAGACAAACACCATATCTGCCATCCTCTGAAACCTTCAAGAGGGAGATCTCCCCCTCAGCTATGACAGCTGAGGGGGAGATTTTGCGCGAATGACATTTTCAAGTTAAATATACGTATGACCTGTTTACGCATTCATCTACAAAACACCAATAGAGTTAATAAATATACTTTATTTCTCCAATTCATGGTAATAATCTATACAAGGTGGTTTTTTCATTTAGCCTTTTTCTATACCTCCGAGTCTCATAACTCATAACGTTCCATATTTTGATTTTGTTGTGAGTCTCACACTAAGCATGCCTTCAAACATCGTACAGACCACCAGAAGAAATCGAAGAGTTATTTGAACATGATGTGCAAAAAGATAAATTTCATTGCCAAGTGAACTTGGTCGTAAAAATTGAAAATCTTTCATTCAAATCTACTTGACATTTTGATTTGCAGTTATCTATTTCTTCTTTTTTACACTGCCGCTTGGTCCAGACAAAGACCTCTATCGTGTTGGAATTGACATAGAAGAAATGAATTTTGATTACTTATACATCGACCATAAACACTACTGACCAAAGTTTTTAAATGATCGCCGATTGTTTGTTTATTTCTATTGAAAGTAATGAAAAAATCAAGAGATTTACAAACGTGGGTTATTCCAGGTAAAAATATCTGAAAGGAGATTATAAACTCCTGCGCGGGAGCGGACCGGCAAGCAGGAGATTTCTGGAATTTCGTCGTTTGCGCAGGAGACTCCCGCAATAAACAGGAGGGTTGGCAGGTATGAAATACTGAGAATAAGTTGTATCTGTTTTAGTATCATTAAACTGATATCATTTTTGGTAGAAAAAAGTAAATGAATACTTCCATATCACATTTAGCATTTTGTTAATTAAGCTAAGAAATTAAAGAAATAATGCAGACTGAGAAGTAGCAGTAGCAATCTATTTTAGTATCATTTAAACTGAAATCATTTTGGGTTGAAATTTTTTCAAAATCTGTTTTGTATACCATTTTGTAAATTGCAGTGGATTTTTTTTTTAATGGCATTAATGCTATCCAGTTTTGAGGTTTTATCTGATCTTTTGATATACCAATATGTATAGAGATTTGATATTAAATGCTTGTTTTATGATTTCATATACATATGTGTACAGCGGCAGCATAATTATCTTTCAGTAACAGACTTATCACCAAGTTAACTTATGTTTAACTATTGATATAAAAAATAATAAAGATATACAAACATTAATGTTATCATTGATTTAAAACATAGGAGTGAATGTGAATTTACAGGTTACCTTATGGTATTATCATTAGTTCATAAAACTCTAATGATCTTTGTACTTAAGAAGGAAATATTTCTAGATTTGTCTCATTAATGCTAAGTTTATATTTAAATGAGACTGTCCCACAAAATTGACTACAAATACTTAAAAAGAAAATTGTTTAAATATCAAATACTGAGAGTAAAATATCATGTGCATTGAATTTCTGTCAATGAGATACCATGAAGTGAAGTCATGATTTAATATATAATTGATATATGTTATACATATGTGTCTCACTGTGAGTCTCGTATGTATTATGAGACAAATGTATGACTAGCTAGCTAGGTCTCCATTTTCAGTTGTAATTGGCTTTGAAAGAACTTTCAGTAACTGTGAGTACTCTCAGATCTGTACATTGTGTCTTTAGTGTTTTTGTTACTGGTTTTTGTCGAGCCTGTGACTTCTGTTGCAAAAAGGGAGACTTAAGGATAGTGATCTGGTGGCAACAGCTGCGTTAACTAATTAAAAGTTTCATATTTCAGACTGTAGAAGACCTGGTTGCATCATACTTAATGTTATGAAGTTTCTGTCTGTCATATGTCCATTGTCCTTGACCTCATTTTCATAGTTCAGTGACTACTTGAAAAAAAAGTTTAAAGTTTTTAATGTTAATTTCTCTCTTATTATGAGTGATAGGATAACTATATTTAGTATGTGCATACCTTGCAAGGTCCTCATGCCTGTCAGACAGTTTTCACTTGACCTTGGCCTCAATTCATGGATTAGTGAACAAGGTTAAGTTTTTGCGGTCAAGTCCATATCTCAGATAGTATAAGCAATAGGTCTACTATATTTGGTGTATGGAATGATTGTAAGGTGTACATGTCCAGCTGGCAGATGTCATCTGACCTTGACCTCATTTTCATGATTTAGTGGTTAAAGTTAAGTTTTTGTGTTTTGGTCTGGTTTCCTAATACTATATGCAATTATCAACTATATTTGGTGTATGGAAATATTTTAGGATGTACATGTCAGTCTAGCAGGTTTTATTTGACCTTGACCTCATTTTCACAGTTCATTGCTCAATGTTAAGTTTTTTTGTGTTTTGGTCTGTTTTTCTTAAACTATAAGCAATAGGTCAACTATATTTGGTGTATGAAATGATTATAAGGTGTATGTGTCTGTTTGACAGGCATCATCTGACCTTGACATCATTTTCATGGTTCATTGGTCAATGTTTAGGTTTCCTGTTAATATAAAAATAAGATGTGGTATGATTGCCAATGAGACAACTCTCCACAAGAGACCAAGTGACACAGAAATTAACAACTATAGGTCACCGTGTGTGCGGCCTTCAACAATGAGCAAAACCCATACCGCATAGTCCGCTATAAAAGGCCCTGAAATGACAAATGTAAAACAATTCAAACAAGAAAACTAACGGCCTAATTTATGAACAAAAAACAAATATGATACACAGCAACAAACGACAACCACTGAATTACAGGCTCCTGAATTGGGACAGGCACATACTGAATGTTTAAGTTTGTTTCTTAGATACAATAATCAATAGGTCAACTATATTTGATGCATGAAATGATTGTAAGGTGTACATGTATTTCTGGTTTGGTTTATCTGACCGTGACCTCATTTTCTTGGATCATGTTAAGTTTATGTGATACTTGTAGTAAAACTTTATATTTAGGACTATCAACATAAAATCAGTCAAGCAAGCGAGACATTTCATCGTGTGCACTCTTGTTTGTGCTTTGTATTGTTCTGATGAGTTATGTCCTTTTCAACTGATTTTAATAGTTTGTTTTTATGTTGTGCTGTTTCACTACTGTCCAAGGTTAGGGGGAGTGTTGAATTATCAGATTATTTCTTGGAACTGGAATTTAAGATCTAGAAGTATACAAATAAACCATTTTGAGAAATGATGAAGTGGGTTGAAATGGTATCAAATTTTATTTACAGTTTATTGCACAATACAATGTAATACACAATTTACTTCACTTTCATTCAACTTTCTCTCCTAAAATATCTTTATGATGCAATACCATATATGCTATTTCTATTGAACAGTTTTTTTACAAGTGATATGTAAAAAAAAAATTGAAGTAAATTGATTAAATTGTGTAATAAAACAAGAATGTATCCATAGTACATGGATGCCCCACTTGCACTATCATTTTCTATGTTCAGTTGCTTGATTGTGTATGAGGATTATTCGTACCAACTTTTTTTAAAAACAAATCACTGATGATTACAAGGCTCTGAAAACATTCTGTTTTACTTCCTTGATGGTGAATATTAATCTGATAAAACCAGAGGATTCCTGAAAGTTCTTTACAATAGAAAGTAGAATGAATCATTTTCAGATCCTTGTAAGCAAAGCTTGGACACAGGATCTGAATTTAATCAGATTAGATATACAGTAAAAATGCCATTTTGATGGCCAAACCACAAAGTGGTTGGGGGCCATATAGTTTTACCCTTATACATCATTCCGCAATGAACTGTTATACAGATATTTTTTAGATTCCTTCACATATTCAGCTGATTTTTAGTATGCGAGTCTACTATGATGAGTTACAGATCAAGTTTACGTTTGGTTCCACTTCACTGATTTTTGCAGAAATTACGGGCTTTGGACTTTTAAAATTATGTGAAAATATCAGTTATACAGACTTTCATTTTTAAATTTACACTCTTAAAAATGGCTTGAAGCTTTTTTTGCAAGTGGGGCCATTAGTGTTGTTCTGACACATCTAGTTTCTCTTTAAAATTATGAAAATTTAATATAAATAAATTATGTAAAGAGGATTTTCCAAATGTTTTTTTTTAAATCTGCTTGTGTTTATCTTTTTAATTAAACAAGTTAAACATTTCTATCCTTTGGACAGACATTATGTAAGAAACCGAAATTTTGTGTAAATGTCAAAAATTTTGACCCCATTAATCTCTAACAGTACCACATGAAGGTATAATTTTATCACATATTTGGACTCACTAGGTGAGAAAAAGCTTGAATGCAAGTTTATGTAAAAAAAATCACTGTTGGATAAAAACAACATTGTATAATGTTAAGTTTGCAACACCCACTGATATTGTCTGAGATTGATTATAGTAGCTAAAACAGATTAACATCCAGTTTGAATATCTTGGCAGAAATCATCTCAATTACCTCAATCTTCTTGTCCTGTCAGACTTGCTGTGAAACTTATGATTATTTATGTTTATGAACTTCACACAAAGTGCTTGTACAGTATCAAATCTTTAACAATAACATGATCTTTGTAATAAATATATCTGCATAAAACACAATGAATTTATAATAAATTACTATAATTATTAACCAAGTCTATGACCACCACCTCCTTGATTTCCCCCTCCCATCCTCTGACCTGCCCCTCCTCCTCCTCCTTCCCCGCCTATACCACTCCATTGTGATACAAAAAATAACAATGCTGCAAATATAAGTCCAGGAAGGCCCATCAAAAGTCCAGCTAATACAAAAGCTACTATAACAATGGGCTCCACAACATAAGGTCCAACATTAAATCTAGGCAGTCCGTAGCCTAACAGTTTTTGATTAACCACAGTAAATACAGATACACTTTGTCCTCCAGCTTGACCTTGTTGGTAAGCATTATTGTCATGCTGAACAAACCCCTGGAAAGAAAAATCAATGAGATGAGTAAAATGGCAAAACAACATCTAGGATTATTTGTGTTTCTACAATTATCTATAGATTTTACATTTATTATGTTAATTATGAGGGCACGTAATTTCAGAAATTTTTGCATGTATTTATTATTGGGATTAGTGAGCAATGAACAAAAAAGCAAGATAAATTATTGCAATTTCAGGAAATGTTGCATTCAAATAATGCTATTAATTTTTTAAATGTGAGTTTTTTATTTTTGCAATATTATCCTTTCACAAAGTTCACAAAAATAAAAACATTGGAAGATTTTCTGAATGTACAGGAAAAAATATACTATATATATATATATATATATATATATATAGATAAATTAATTTGAACAACAGATAAGTGCATATTTAATTACTAAACTAAAGACATAGATTTTTATATTGGTTAAATCATATTCTGATGTTGCTGTCTCCTTGACATTTTCAACACATCTCCATTAAAAAAAAATAATAAAAGAATTTGGAAATTTAAAGTTTCTTTAATCATGGTATATAAACTGTCAAACTAAAAAGGTGGTTGTAAAAAAAACAGGATTTCTTCTAAATAGATAGAACATTTAAACAAACTTTTTCAGGATGTACAGCATGTAAGCAAAGTCATTTTTTTATTTCAATATTAACCCTTTCCCTTTCATACAAATTTTAAATATTTTGAACCTTTTTTCATTAAAATTTTTCAACTTTCCACCATGAAAGGAAGAGCATTTTGTAATTTCATATGTAGATTTTCTTTTTTTTTATTAAACTTTTAGCATGTTTAGTTTCCAGAATAATAAAAAAAAAACATTTGATGTCACATTTTACAAAAACATGTAAAAATAATACAAGGTAATGCAATGTCAAAACTTTTCTCTGTAATCAAGTCATGTGTTCTTGAAAATCATTGGTACTGATCAGACCTAAAATAAATACGCTTTATTTGATATTATACATGTAACTCCTGTTTCTATCTACTACCCAAAATTTTTACAAAACATTTTTTTTATTAAAATTTCCTTTGATTCATGTAATTTATTTTAATTCAAAGAATTTATCTGGAAAATTTTCTGCATTCCTTTAACCACTAATATAATAAATTACATGAGTTATTTTCAAAGTATAGCAAACTATATCTAATCATGTAAATAGTATATGAGCTTAAGATGCAATATGTAAGTAGACAACTTTTTTTTAAAATTATTTACCTTCATCATTGTGTACAAGTAATAATATTTTCTTAACTTGACTGTCAGACATCAAGTTTAAAATACATATACATTTCAAATTAGAATAACTTGCCTGTCTTGGCCTAACTGAAGTTGTCCCACCATATCAAGTATTACTCACATATCTTGGTCTTGTTAGAGTAGTCCCACTAGATGTAAGGATACCTCACCTATCTCGGTCTTCCTGAAGTAGTCTCACAAGATCAATGATTACAATCAACACCTGTGTCGGTATTACTGAAGTAGTCCAATTAGATAAAGGATTACTCACATGTCTTGGTCTTGTTAGAGTAGTTCCACTAGATGTAAGGATACCTCACCTGTCTTGGTCTTCATGAAGTAGTCTCACTAGATCAAGGATTACAATCAACACCAGTGTTGGTCTTACTGAAATAGTCCAATTAGATCTAGCATACATGTTAATCACCTGTCTTGGTCTTACTGAAGTTGTCCCACTAGGTCAAGGATTACAAAAATGCTTTCACCTGTTTTCGTCAAGATTGCTGAAGCAGTCCTTCTGGATCTAGGACACAATAATTCACCTGTCTAGGTCTTGCTGAAGAAGTCCCCCTAGTTCTAGGACACATTGATTCACCTGTCTATGTCTTGCTGAAGTAGTCCCACTAGTTCTAGGACACATTGAATTCACAAGTCTAGGTCTTGCTGAAGTAGTCCCACTGTTAGGATACATTTAACTCACCTGTCTAGGTCTTACTGAAGTAGTCCCACTTGATCTAGGACACATTAAACTCACCTGTCTAGGTCTTGCTGAAGGTAGTCCCATTAGATTTAGGACACATTTAACTCCCCTGTCTAGGTCTTGCTGAAGTAGTCCCATTAGATTTAGGACACATTTAACTCCCCTGTCTAGGTCTTGCTGAAGAAGTCCCACTAGATTTAGGACACATTTAACTCACCTGTCTAGGTCTTGCTGAAGTAGGCCTGCTAGATCTTGATGAACTCTGTTGTGCCCTTGGATCATCATCTGGTACTATGTCACCATTACTTAAAATTTTTACCATGACGTGTGTTGATTTATCTGAAATATGATACAGACATTGTAAAAAATCCTATAAAGAACCATTAATCATTATGAAGATATATGAACGAAATATTTGAACATGGATCAGTTAAAAAAAGAACATTTGCTGGAGCAACCAATATCTGTCATGTCTGTGAATCCAACCTCACAAACCATTGGCAGATCAGGAGACCAACTCTTGGGTTTGGAAGCCCATTTCTTTCTTCCCCTTTTAAAAATTTCAAAATTCCCATTTGCAACAAGAATTGAACTTGCAGTTGATGCAGTTTTGGAGCTAGCACAACAGCTACATTATATATGATAACTTATAATTCTACAATTTATTAAACCAACCATTAACTGCAATGAAGCAAACCTTATTATACGACCGCAAAAACATTTTGGGGGTCGTATATTGCTATCATGTCGTCGTCAGCGTATGAAGACATTTGACAGTTTGGTTTCCAGACAATAACTTTAGTTTAAATGTATCGATCTCTATGAAATTTGACCAAAAGGTTCAATACCACAAAAGGAAGGTTGGGATTGTTTTTGGCGTTGATGGTCTCAACCATTTAGGAATAAAGGGGCAAAAAAGGCCCAAAACAAGCATTTTTCTAGTTTCAGGACAATAACTTGTGTTTAAGTATTTTGATTGCTCTGAAATTGTACCACAATGTTCAATACCAGGAGTAGAAGATTGGGATTCATTTTGGGGGAAATTGCCCAAACCATTCAGGAATTAGGGGCCAAAAAAAGCATTTTTCTAGTTTTCAGACAATAACTTGTGTTTAAGTGTATGGATGTCTCTGAAATTGTACATCATTTTACAAATAGAAAATTACTTCAAATGTTATTCTTTAGAAGGGGATGGGGGGGGAGTAAAAAAGTAAAAAATAAAATTTTTTTTTTTGGGGGGGGGAGGGGGGGGGGGGGGCATTTTTTTTCCCCTCAAGATTTAAGAAATTGTCAATTTTCCAAAGAAAAAATTTGGGGTCACAATTTATTTTGCTAATTTTTTGTATATAGTCTGAAAACAGATTTACTAAGTATTGCGCAACAGCAGTGTATTGCACAACAGCAAGAAATCTGTCATATCCAGCTGCGCTCGGCGAAGAAGTTTATTTTCTTTAAATGGTATAAGGGTCGACTTTCCCATGGATAGAAACAAGTGCCTGTGACTATAATGGTAAAATAACCCAAACTGACCCTTATATCATTTAAAGAAAATAAACTGCTTCGCCGAGTGCAGCTGGATACGACCGCAGAGGTCCAACCCTGAACAGTTGGGGCAAAAATGGACACAATATTTCCACTTGATACAGGTCTGAATTTGGATTGTAATTAAATATTTGACACATAATAGGTTTCTGACACAGAATAACTGTAGTCAAAGAACTTAGAATTAGTTATATGATTTGAATTTATATTCAAATTTTTGCTTTTGTGCAAAATACTTTTGCAAAATAATAATATTTGAAGAATTTTTCTTTTTAATTTCTGAAATCTGAAATGAGAAAAAATTGACCCCCACAATTTCTTTTTACCCCCCCCCCCCCCCTTTTCCCCCCAAAAAATTCTTTCCCTCAAGATATGATCATAATCTCAATTCAAATTTCCAATGGAGTTTGCAACCATAATTACCCATTTAAATACATCATAAAAGTCTTAAAATAGAAAATGACATGCATAATCATGGCTAAAATTAATATTCCTTAATAGTAACTTCTAAAAATAAATTGACAGCTAATCATCTCAAGACAATACAACATTTCTTTATACATAATTTAAAAGCAGTGTAAGTGAGGTAATCAAAACGTTGTGTTTGGATTACCTCCCTTACACTGCTTTTAAATTGTCTTAAGTAATTGTCCTTTAACCAGGAAACCCTTGTTTTTCCCCCTTTTTTGCCCCTAATTCCTAAACTGTTTGAGCCATAACCCCCCAAAGCGAAATCTAACCATCCCTTTGTGGTATGGAAACTTGTGGTATAATTTCAGAGAGATCCATACACCGTTCCACAAGCTATTGTCTGGAAACTAGAAAAATGCTTATTTGGGCCCATTTTGGCCCATTTTTCCTAAACTGTTAGGACCATAACCCCCAAACTCAATTAATCCCAAGTTGGCAACCTTCCTTTCATGGTTATAAACCTTGTGTTTAAATTTCATAGATTTCTATTTAATTATACCAAAGTTATTGTCCAGAAACCAACTGTCTTCGGACGACGATGACAACGACGTGATACCAATATACGACCGCAAAAATTTTTGCGGTCGTATAAAAACTATCTACAACATGGCTGTTAAATTCTTTTAGGTTTCCTTTCCTATCAGGATTTTTCTAAAATATCATAAAGGAGAAAATATTTCCACTAAAACACCACTAACATGTATACAATTTTGTGCAAAAATATCACTAACATGACAAAAGGAGCATACGATTTCCTGCAAAGTTGTATATCAGATTGCTGAAAAGTATGACAACAAGTCATGCAAGTGAAACAAATACATAAAATATGAATATCCACTTTTAAAAAACCAATAACCTTCAGGTCTTATCAGGTAGCACCTGTCGCATATCACAGGAATGACTAGGTGCCACTTTGACTTGTACCCCTGGTGGGAGGGTAGCTGGCATTGGATTCCGGTAATAAAAAACCCATAAGCTCATGGCCATGTCAAGAGTTCCATACATTGTACTTACAATGTAGATTACATGACTCCCTTTTTCTATTCGGACATCTGAATTGTTTTTCTGATTGTTTAGCAGCTAATTAGAATAAACTGTTGACACAGAGATATGTCTCGCCTATTTGTTATTTTGATAATGCAAATGTTGAAATTAAATTAGCAATACTTTAACATGTAAGTTATGCAAATATTCAAAGTGAATGAACCATGACTGAAGGTAAAGGGCTAAACAATCTCCATGGAAATGAGATGTGCCAATGCTAATACAACTGCAAACCAAATACCATTGACTTTTCATAAGTTTTTCCCTTAGCTTTACACAAACCTAAACACAAACATAAACTTGTAAACTATGTAAAAGTTTCAAAGTCAATGAACCATAATAAGGGGGTGGGGTTACATAATCTCCATTGAAATGAAACTTGCAAATGCCAATACATTTGCATACTGAATATCATTGACTTAACATTAGTGGTTCATCTTAAAATGACCCCCTCTATCTTGTAAATGATGTTATAAAGGCGTGCATAATTGATGAACTTTTCCCAAAAATGTTGAATAAAAATAAAAAAGATATGTTCCTCTGACATACGAAGGATTTGCATAGTACTACATTTTGTACTATACAAATCCTTGTCCTTACCTCAAAAGAAAGAAAATAATGTTAGGTGCCGAAATGACTTTAATAACATTAATCTTCGAAAAATCCCTGAACACCGGAAAAATACCTACTGACTGGAAGCATGCCAACGTCTGCCCAGTATTCAAAAAGGGAGATAAACATAATCCTATCAACTACAGGCCTATATCCCTAACATGCATCCTATGTAAGATCATGGAGCACATATTAGCAAGTAACATCATGGCACATCTAGAAAATAACAACATTCTATACGATCTACAACATGGGTTTCGCTCCTCAAGATCTTGCGAAACCCAGTTAGTATCATTCATACAGGAACTGGCAAATTATAGCAATGATAACATTCAAACAGACGTAATTGTGATGGACTTTGCCAAAGCATTTGACAAAGTCCCTCACAAAAGACTACTCTATAAACTTAAACACTATGGTGTCGACAACAAAACATTGAAATGGATAGAAGACTTTCTCACACTTCGCACACAAACGGTATTACTGGAAGGCACAAAATCTGAACAAATACATGTCACATCAGGAGTACCGCAAGGAACGGTACTAGGTCCCATCCTATTCCTGGTGTACATAAACGACCTGAATGAATATATTAAACATGGCACTCTTAGACTTTTCGCAGATGACAGCATTATTTACAAAACCATAAAAAATAAACATGACTCAGAAAAATTACAAGAAGACCTAACAGCAGCAGCAAAGTGGGAAGAGGACTGGCTCATGTCCTTCCATCCGGACAAGTGTTCAGTCCTCCAAGTAACAACAAAGAAAACCCCTCTCCCATATGATTACATCTTACATGGGCACACTTTGCACCAAGAAACATCTACTAAATATCTTGGCTTAACAATACAAACTGATTTAAAATTTAACAAACACATAAATAACATCACAGCAAATGCAACTAAACAACTTAATTTTATCAAAAGAAACCTTAAAGTCAGCTCACAGTCAGTTAAAGAAAAGGCCTATATCTCACTTGTGAGACCAAAGCTAGAGTATGGTAGCTGCATCTGGGACCCACATACAAAATCACAATCAAAGCACGAAAGCGCTGTAAAGGCAGTTAATTACAGGTTGTGTGTATTTTAAGTCCAGTTATATCATTATCTTGCATAGTACAGTGTACTTATCAGAGGTGGCTTTCAGTATTTAAGATTTAGAGTTCTCTAATGATATTGAATAAGTTTTATGAATGTCATATTCTGAGCACTATATGAAGGCGATTGTTCTCACTAGTTTATGAACTAGTGCATTATGTCCAGTTTGTACCTTTTTTATCTATGTTTATAGTCAAATTAGTTATCAAAGGTACCAGGATTATAATTTAATACGCCAGACGTGTGTTTCGTCTACATAAGACTCATCAGTGACGTTCAGATCAAAATAGTAACAAAGCCAAACAAGTACAAAGTTGAAGAGCATTGAGGACCCAAAATTCCAAAAAGTTGTGCCAAATACGGCTAAGGTAATCTATTCCTTGGATAAGAAAATCCTTAGTTTTTTCATTGGCAATCATAACACATCTCCTTATTTATATAATGATCTATATTCAACGACCTCGGGTACAAAAAAAATGTATGTAACTAAACTATGATGGGAAACCTTTGACTTCTTTCTTTATATAAACTTTTGATTTGGTACCATAGAACTATGTAGAGTAAATGTACATTGCAACATGTCAACTCTTTCAACTCCAAGCAAAATTATATTTCCAAGCATAAAGTAATTTATGAATGAAATAAAATGCTCCGCTGGGGTGCAGCTTGATACGACCGCAGAGGTCGAACCCTGAACAGTTGGGGCAAGTGAATTTGGATTGTAATTAAATATTTGACACAGCATAGGTTTCTGACACAGAATGAAAGTGGTCTAAGATACTTAAAAAAATTTAATTTACCTATTCAAACCATATCATTATTATTTGCTTTTATATATAAATCAGAAATAACCAATTTAAAATGGAAAATTTTAAAGAAAAAAAAGGAAAAAGAATCCCCCCCCCAAATTTTTTGAACCCCCTTATGATTCATCACCCCAAAACTCAATCCCAGCCTTCCCTTTGTGGTATGGTACCTTGCAGTACAATTTCAGAGAGATCCATACACTTGAACACATGTTATTGTCTCGAAACTAGAAAAATGCTTGTTTTTTGGCCCCTTTTTGGTCCCAAATTCCTGAACGTTTAGGGCAATTACCCCCAAACTCAAACCCAGCTTTCCCTTTGTGATATGGAACCTTGTAGTACAATTTCATAAAGATCCATACACTTACACACAAGTTATTGCCATGAAACTAGAAAAATGCTTGTTTTTTGCCCCTTTTTGGCCCCTAATTCCTAAAATTTGGAGGCAATTACCCCCAAAATCAATCCCAGCATTCCCTTTGTGATATGGAACCATGTGATACAATGTCAGAGAGATCCATAGACTTACACACAAGTTATTGTCATGAAACTAGAAAAATGCTTGTTTTTTGCCCCTTTTTGGCCCCTAATTCCTAAAATTTGGAGGCAATTACCCCCAAAATCAATCCTAGCATTCCCTTTGTGGTATGGTACCTTGCAGTAAAATTTCAGAGAGATCCATACACTTGAACACAAGTTATTATCTGGAAACTAGAAAAATGCTTATTTTTGGCCCCTTATTCCTAAACTTTTTGGGCAATTACCCCCAAACTCAATTCCAGCTTTCCCTTTGTGATATGGAACCTTGTAGTACAATTTCATAAAGATCCATACACTTACACACAAGTTATTGCCATGAAACTAGAAAAATGCTTGTTTTTTGCCCCTTTTTCCTAAAATTTGGAGGCGATTACCCCCAAATTCAATCCCAGCATTCCCTTTGTGATATGGAACCTTGTGATACAATGTCAGAGAGATCCATAGACTTGCACACAAGTTATTGTCATGAAACTAGAAAAATGCTTGTTTTTGGCCCCTTTTTGGCCCCTAATTCCTAAAATTTGGAGGCAATTACCCCCAAAAATCAATCCCAGCATTCCCTTTGTGATATGGAACCTTGTGGTACAATGTCAGAGAGATCCATACACTTACACACAAGTTATGTCTGAAAGTTACAAAAATGCTTATTTTTGGCCCCTTTTTGGCCCCTAATTCCTTAACTGTTGGTACCATAACCCCCAAAATCAATCCCCACTTTCCTTTTGTGGTATTGAACCTTATTTTAAAATTTCATTGAGATCCATTCACTTAAACTAAAGTTAGAGTGCGAAAACTAATGTGTCTTCGGACGACGACGTCAACGTCATACCAATATACGACCACAAAAATTTTTTTGCGGTCGTTAAAAAAGGAGTTCTTAATTAAGAAATAAACTGATTGCTGAGCGCAGCTGGATACACCCGCAGAGGTACTACCCTGAACAGCTGGGGCAAAAATGGACACAATATTCAAGCTTGATACAGGTCTGAATTTGGATTGTAATTAAATATTTGACATATTATAGTTTCTGAATAAATGTAGTCAATGAACTTGAAATCGGTTATATGAATTGAATTTATATTCAATTAAAGATTTCTTGCTGTTGTGCAATACACTGTGCTGTTGTGCAATACTTAATAAATCTGTTGCCAGACTATAAACAAATAAAGTTCAATTTCTTCTCAATGTCATATTTGAAATTTATGAAAATCAATAGGGAGATTACATCAATAGCTATAAATAATTCACCAAAGTTTCATGTGAACTGCTTAAAGCATTTTTGAGTTGTTGTCCAAAAACTGGAAAATCCCCCCTTTTTTAATGAATAAAACCCCATAACTCAGAAATGTAAAATCTAAAATTTATAAAATTCTAAAGGGAGCTTACGGATTGATAATTTAGTCTTAGATGCAAGATTTTTTTATAAGTTGTTAGTGGCTTTGAACTAGCTGTCAGTAACTGCGAGTACTCTCAGATTTGTACTTAGTGTCTTTTTGTTGTTTGGATGTACAACTACCTGACCACGTCCACTTGTATTTGTATTTATCCATCTGATGAGTTTAGCCTCTTTCAACTGATTTTTATAGTTCTTTCTTATATTGTACTGTTACACCACTGTCCCAGGTTAGGGGGAGGGTTGGGATCCCGCTAACATGTTTAAGCCCGCCACATTCTGTATGTACATGTACAATGTATGTGCCTGTCCCAAGTCAGGAGCCTATAAAAGTGTAATTCAGTGGTTGTTGTTTGTTTAAGTGTTGCATATTTGTTATATTTGTTCATTTTTTTACATAAAATAGGCCGTTAGTTTTCTTGTTTGAATTGTTTTACATTGTCATTTCTGGGCCTTTTATAGCTGACTGTGCGGTATGGGCTTTGCTCATTGTTGAAGGCCGTACTGTGACCTATAGCTGTTAATTTCTGTGTCATTTGGTCTCTTGTGCATGTGTGGAGAGTTGTCTCATTGGCAATCATACCACATCTTCTTTTTTATATTTACATCAACAGATATAAAATATTCACCAAAGTCAAGGTGAGACAACAAAACTTAGTTGTAAGATCTCTGAAATTTTTTACAGGGTACGAGTTTTTCTCATTGTTGGAGATTGTACGGTGACAGTAACACCTGTAACTGCTTAAACCCATTTCTTATGCACTTTAGTTTGATAAACTCACTGAATATCATACCACATCTCCTTATTTTTATATGCATTACAATTTACATGTGCATGTAATTGTAAATATATATATATCAGAACAAAATTCATTGCGTCACTTTTATTTATGCATCCTTTGGCACAATACAAGTTCTAAAATTACACAACATAAAACAACTAAATGTTATTTCAGATGAAAGTTTTGTTTCAGTTCCATTCATAGGATTTATTAGAATTTTGTATGTTTTGCCAAGTCCAATAATTCGCTCTATAAGACATAGAGACATAGTTGACTAAACCACCAGGTGTCGAACATTCAAGAATTTTCAGTGTTTCTGTTTTTATTTGATGAAAAGGTTGCCTGAGCTCTAGGAGCTTTAGGTTTTATCACGGGATATTCTGTGCTGTCAATAATAATCCAAGTCGTAGGAAACTTTAATTTGAAGTTGGATGGTGAAAAATACCTGACTAAACCACTAGATGGCCAAGTGTTAGCCTCACACCTCTGTTTAGACATAAAAACAATCCATGTATACACAATATTCTTAACACTAGATTCAATCTAGAATCTAGACAGTTCAAAGTTGGTTGTATGATGCCTCAATTTCATCAAAGTCATAAAAAAACTGATTTTCAACTGACACCCTATCAATTTGAAAATATATGTATCTCAAACAATGTGCTGCTGGACCAAGTGTGGTCAAAACAAATAAAAATTTAGTATACAACTCTAAACCGGTATAAAAATGCATGGCTGTGTCACGTGTCTTCATTTCAAAATTCTCTGCTGAAAACATAGGCATTGATGGTGTTTGCGTAATTCCATCTGTGAAGCTCAACATTAGCTCGGCAGTTGGTGGTGGACAGTCATAAATCCATTCTGCAGTATGAATGACTTCTTCAGGAAAACCAACTTTACAATCAAAACTTTCCTCTAGATTTCTACTACAATATTCATCAAGTTTAGTTCTTTTGTTTTCACAGGAAACTGCCCTGATTTTTCTTTTTGCGGACGATTCAGTCTCTTGCTTGGTCCAGGAAAATAGGCTGGGAATTGCAGTAGACTTAAGTCTCTGTATGGTGGGTTTGTGCCCTGAAATTATAATTAAATGAACTTCCATTAGCAATGTATACTTTGTACTACCTGGCGAAATATTAACTAGATTTATTCATTACAATCTGGATAAAACTATGTTTGCCTGATTCAATGTATGTTATGTAAATCCAAAGGACAAACAATGAAAGACTTATGCAACAAACGTACATTGTTTGTACCTAAATAACTTTAATATAGATGAGAGCATGTCATTGTTTTGTTCCTGTTAACATTGTCATTGATATTTTTCAAGAAAGTCTATGAGGCATAGCTTATGCATTCCTGTCATTACTACATTAGCATAATTACTGCTAAAATAATTCTCAGTATGATATACCTCTTGTAAGAAATCATTATAATTGTAGCAATCACCAAAAAATCTTAAACAGATCACATTGAATCGTAATCCAAAAAATTATGACGTCTTGAATTACCCACCCCCTTTTATTCTTAAACGATAATTGCGGTTGTAAACAGACTTTGGTTTATTCGCATGGCGATTACATATATAACTATATATTTCACAAAGAAAATAGAGTTTTACCATGAATAGTTTCCTGCACGTAGTCTTTTTCAGTAAAATGTGCCTTGCAAACAACAGCTGATTGAGATGGACTCCACGATATCATCGTGTTCTCGTCCAATCTGCGTATGGGTCATGGCGTTGATCCAACTTCTCCTTCTTTTTAAGTCATTTGGAAATGCATGTCCTCCTCTTAAATGACATCCAGGTACACAACAACAAGTACTTGGCATCGTTAATTAAAAATGTAACTGAAATAGTTGCACAATGCAGAAACCGGAAGTAGAGGAACAGGATCCGCTACCACGGCGCCACCTATTCAGGAACGATAATTTGCTACTTTATATAACTGCGAAAATAACGTTAGACGGGTTCACGTGCATAAACAGAAATGCGCTTAAAATTGTATAATATAATTCATGTTCAGTCGACCTTTAATTATTATATCAACGACTGAAATGATTTATAAACATCTAGATTGCAGATAACACTCGAAATTAACCCGAGCTCTTTCCACACGGAATTCAAATAATTCTAGTTTGTCAATCGGTTGACTGCTTATAATGCAAAATACTAATATATCAAAAGTTTTTAAAACTAACAAAACACAATGATCGTTTCTCTATTTCCCAATGTAAATGAAATGAAACAAAAAACATTTTATATCGCAATAAGAAGAGGAGAGAATTCAACATTTCCGGATCTACTTGGAGTCTAATGACCCCCCACGTAGATAAGTTGGATATCGCGGAAGGAAGGATTAACTCGGCAACTAGAAAGGCATTAAAGCACTGCCTTTAAAAATCACAAATAGAAATGGTCCAAAGACGTGCAGCCAGGTATACATGCAATCTATACCATAACACCAGCTCTGTGACAAACATGCTTAACCATCTCAACTGGCCAACACTTGAACTTAGAAGAATAAGAACAAGACTTATATTTTTCTTCAAAATCATACACCACCAAGTAACAATATACCCCACAAACTTGTTAATACCATCAGACAGTTGCACAAGACAATACACTCATAGTCACTCATTCAGGCACATACAGGCAAAAAAAGACTCATACAAATTTTCATTCTATCCAAGGACAATCATCCAATGGAACCTTTTACCAGTTACTGCTGTCCAATGCACCACAGTTGCGGAGCGTCTTTTTACCACAGAACACCACAGAATACCACAGAACACCACAGAATACCACAGAACACTCAAAATGTACCACAGAACTACACAAATTACAACAAAACTACTGAAATATGCCACTGAACAGTAAAATTACTTTATAAATAGCAAATCTGATAATTCCGATTTATATTTCTTTAATTCGGGTTACACCCATGACATGATAATTGACCACCAGTTACACCAATGACATGATGATTGACTGTTGACTGGATGAGATAAAAATGATCATAACTTTTTTGTTATTTGCCATATTTTGTTTACATTTGGAGACCTTTGAGACACTAAACTAATGTATTGTAATAATGAAAATCTAAAATAAACATTTAAAAAAATAGTTTTTAGCAACAAAAAAATTACTGTACGGTTTTCTCAATCGCTGATCAATATACGCTTTGAATATATTGAACTGATCGATAAAAAGTGTTGATAACTCTTTTGTTTTACAATATTTTTTCGTGAAATTAAGAAAGAGCTAATATTTCTCATATGTAAGTATTTATTCTGTGAAATTAATAAACCTATAAGACAATAATTTTAATTTCCAACTAAAATGATGGTGAACATCGGTTCACATTTTAATCTTGAATTTTTATTATCATAAAAATTTTATTCTTGAAATGACTTGACAATAATTAGATCATTTCAACATTCTATTTAATATAATATATATCATTAATAATTGAATATTTACAGATTCTAGCTGCCACCTGATTATATAAGATAATTCAATTAAATGTATTTGATGTCTCAGGTGTAATAATTTAAATGACATGTTAATTGGTGATTACCACAAGTGTCAAAATTGGTTAATCTACATTTTGTAATTAAATTTCGGTACTTTAATTGTGTCGGTGAACTTGCTATGGTCAACATTAATTTTGGACTAAAAAATATAGAATATATATGTAAATGCTCAGTTCAACGATTTCTAAATGCATACAAAATTTGGTAAAAATCCCAAATATTGTTAAATGATTGGAGAAGATACACACACAACATAAGATTCCAAAAACAGTCATCGAGCTTGAACTTTTAATTGAAAATTAAAAAGACACACTTATAATATGTTATAAGTCAACTCAAATATTACTGTCCTACAACAACTTTAGATATCTTTTTGAAGTTTTATATATAACTCTATAAATGGAGAAAACTTTGATGTAGATATAAGAAGATGTGGTATGAGTGCCAATGAGACAACTCTCCATCCAAGTCAAAATTTATAAAAGTAAACCATTATAGGTCACACATTCGCCAATTGTTTGAACAACTCTAGATATCAGCTTAACAAATTACTTCATGTGTCTAAAAATTTTCAAAAATGAATTAAAATTACAAAAAAGATTAAAATGTATTTAAAATATAAATGTCACAAATATAAATATATTATAGTTTTAATAGCTTGGGGTTTTCGGTATGATCCCAATTTATATTGGCCATTCAGTTGGGGGCGTAGCGTTAATGAGTTGACCCTAAATAGAAAAATTAAATTTTATTTGAATAATGAATGTCAAATTATAAAAAGAATTAACAATAACACGATAATAATGTCTGAAGTATTATTATTTCGAAGTTCTGTGGTAAATTTTGGGTGTTCTGTGGTGTTCTTTGGTAAAAAGACGCTCCCCCACAGTTGAAGCCTTCAGAGAACAGATTCCTACATCTGTTCTCAACCAATACTACACCATGTAATTGTAACACCTTGTAAATAGTTTTATCTTATATGTACAGTGTCAGTGAAAATCAAAAACAAGTTATTATTTCTTTATTTAAATTTTGATGTAAATATATATTCATTATTTGTAAATTCTACCCACGCATGCACGGCACATAGTCATCAATATTATGATGGAGTGCGGAAACTGAAAGAAGAAGAAGATCTGTAGCCTGTAGTGTACATGTATCTGTGTATTAGGTGCCGAATCGACCAGGTGACGATTTGGCTTGTACCGGTATTCAACGCTCAAATTATGTAACTAGACTGAAAGTGCCTTATCCACATGAACTGTTGGTCAAGTCTTGTTAGTGTAGTAAGCTTTTAGCTCATTTACTTTTATCTATTAATTAAAATGTATCATTAACCTGCTGATTTTCAACCACGTACATATAAACACCGGAAGTTTACATAGGAGTAGGGTTTTTCCCTTCTATGTTAGAGAGCGATTTCCGGGTTACACATTCTTACTTATTTGGTTTGTTTAATTGTCTTATCTAATCCACCCAGTTCCACAGTTTAAATCACTTGTTGTGGAGATGTCTATTGTTACTCTTTTTTCCATGCATGTCAATCAATGCAATGCACTACAACCCGAGGGGAACATCTCAAACATTTTTATACGCCTTCTTATATATATGACATACAATGTATGATATATCAAGTGGGTCTCATTGGGGTTTAAGCGTGACGCGGGATTGCCGATTTTTTGTAAGCGTGACACGTGAAAGTCAAATTATTGTGCCGTGAAAACAGGAAATGAAGTCTAGCGGGACACGGGAAATTACAAAAAATTGAGAATTGCTTACGTACATAGTGTAAGCGGGATACGGGAATCTGACAAAACAGTAAGCGGAATCCGGGATCAGAACCCCCCAATGAGACCCCCTATCAAGGATAATGTATAGTAAGACTTCTTACTATTCAAATCCTTGTATATATAAGTCAATAAGATGTTTTGCACATTCTGTCAGGGGTATAATTTACTCGTACGAAGACCAACAACTGCCAGAAATTCGATATTTTTCTCTAATACATTTTATCAGGAACACTTTGGGGAATTAATTTTTCTTTTATGTTTTAACATAAAAAGGGTACCTAAAAGTCACTTTTAGCCCAAAGCCTAGGCATAGAACCAGATTACAACTAAAAAAGTTTTACTTCTATGCATATTTTTGCGGGAATTTATGTAGGTATGATGCCAATAACCAGTCACTTTTGAATCTTGCCATCAAATGAGAGAATTTTACATTTAAACAGGACATTCATGATTTTCCTTTGTGGCTTTAGACATTTTCTATTAATGTGACGTCAAAATTTTATGGGAACCTTTGTGGTGTTCAGAAATGACGGACAAATAGCGATAAGGTGTATTCTGACCATTAATTTTGGAAGGTCTCCTTCCTGCTCTGAAAGTTTACTGTATGTCATTTGAAATCAACCACTTACATTTTATCGAAAGACATACAGTCAGGGGTACTACTTGTACAAGTCATTTTCATTTACTTGAAGGAGTAAATATTAATATACTTATATAAGTAAAATTGTAAGATACTTATACAAGTGTATTTTATTTACTTATTATTTTAATCATGTTAATGGCTTTTTTATGTCCCTTAGACATTCAAATTTTTTTACTTATACAAGTAAAAAAGTCATACTATCTTCTTTTCTTGAATTTCTCAGAACTTCTTTGCTCTAATAGAATTTTTAATTGTCTGTCCTTTGCAGATGTCTTTACTATTTATTGAAGTGTAATTTCATGGACAATGAACATGATGAAAATCTCATTGTCATTTGTCTGTTATCTTCAAAATACTGCTCATTTACAAGCCTCCAAGGGGCAATTTTTGAAGGCCTTGCGCAATTACTTAAGATCTTTGGCAATTAGTTTCTCTGTTGAATTACTGAGATGAAACATTGAACTCTAATAAAAAATTATGAGCTTACCAGAGAAAAATTGTGTAAGGCATGTTTTTACATCCCAAAACTTGAGAATTTTAGGGATTGTAAAAAAAAATTACTTATACACGTAAATATTTTGAGATAATTAAGGGGAGCTTATTCAAATTTTATAAGAAAATATGAATATAACAAATTTACTTCTATAACATGTATAAGTATATTATTACTTACTCCTTCAAGTAAATAAATATAACTTGTACAAATAATACCCCTGACTGACATATAAACATGATAAACTTTAAATTTGAAATTTATAAATCTTTTAAAATTCTTTCATGTGTCTTTTGAAAGAAATTAAATATTTCAAAGCAAGGTTAGATATTGCTTTGTCTCAAAACGGTAAGTTTTCCAAAATCAAGTTTGTCATGAAGTGAAGATGGCATGTGGGCACATGAGTATCTTCCCACAGCATGTTCAATTTTACAGAAAACTGCATTTCCATATCTTAGTAGGATCAAACAAAACAGTTTTTACAAATGAGCTAAAAGTATTTGTGTGAAGATATCAGCAGTCTGTTGTTTGTACCCAAGGCTTCTATTATTGAATAAAATGACAGGGGATGGTAACTGGTCTCTGACCAGTGCAGGTAGGAAATATTCCCCATCAGGGAAATTTTCTGAAACATTTGTATTTTACTGTTGTTTCCAGTTGCTAGTCCAGTCCTTAAAAATGACCAAAATACTGAGCGCAAAATGTATTTGACCCTTATTTAATTACTGGGTCTTAGCTCACAAATAATTTAAAGTTTTAAGATAGATTGATCCATATAGACTATTAGTTAAGAAAAAACTTTGAGCTTCGGATCATGATATGTAATTTAGAAATTATTATATCATTTTTAATTAGTAAAACGAGGAGTAATTGTAAATGTGTTAATGCTGAGCTAGTATACATTATTGTTTAGAGGGTTAGTTGAAGCTTACCTCCGGGTGTGGGATTTTCTGATAGTGTTGAAGACCCATTGGTGACCTCGGGTCAGGTTATTGTCTCTTTGATCGACGCATACTTCATTTCCGTTCTCAATTTTAACATACATGTACATATTCTTCCTGTTTTTCTCTCAGTTTAATATTTATATAATTGAAGATAATTTCATAAATAAGAATTGCTGAACTTTTTGTTTCCGTTCTCTTACTTTAGTTAACCTCAACCAAATGTTATGAAACTTACACACAATGCTTATTACCACATAATACAGATCAAGTTTGAATTTTGGTGGTGTCACTTTCACTGTTCTAGAGTTATGCCCCTTTCCAAAGGGAAAAATTGCTGAATTCTCTTAACTTAAGTTTGCCTCAACCAAATGTTATGAAACTTATACTCAATACTTATTGCCACAAAACTCAGATCAAGTACAAATTTTGGTAGAGTCACTTTTACCGTTCTTCAGTTATGTCTCTTTATAACTTTATATGATATGAAAGCGGGGCCATCACCTGTGTCCCATGGACATACATTGTATGGACACATTCCTCATTTAATTTATCAAACCTTGATTTAATTTTATGAGACTTGAACAGAAGATTTTTATAATTTATTTAAAGACATCATCCAGATCTAGATCAAAATTTGGAAAATAAATGTGTTAATTTTTCCGTATTTAACTGATAAATGGACTTTGATTTTTATGCAGTTTACATTTAGCATATTTAGATACAGTCTCAAGTTAAAGGTTTCGGACATTAAAACGTTGTCAAACCTTCATAGAATTATATGAAACTTGGTTGTAGATGCTTGTCATGATAAAAAGACAGTATCCAATCTAGCAAAACTTCGAATATATTTTTTTTCCAGTTTAAAATTTCCATATTATTCTTATAAATATAAATTAGACTTAGTTTTTACAGAAATAAAATATGACTTGAGTAATGTCTATGTCCTGTAGCTTTAACCTTGTTGACAACCAACCACAAAATATTTTTACAAACAGAAAGTTCTGTGAATTATTATTTTTTTTTCCAAATTCACTTTGTCAAAAGATAATTGTTTATTTATAAAATCTCTGGCTAATAGCTAAGAATATATGAAGCAGTCCAGGAATTTCTATGCATGATAAATCATATGTATATATCAGGTCACCATATGAACTTTTGTATCCAACTAACAAAATCATGAAAATTGTGGGATAATTATTTTTGTGAAAAATTATTTAATAGAAACTAAGATATATATACTCATGATACTGTTGTAGGCTCTGCATTTGTGTTCAGGTGTATGAACTGAATTCTATAGATTTATAGGTTTCATAACGAGAGAGAATGGGATATCCCTTTATATCAACTTGAGTCATTTATTTTCAATATAATAATAAACAAGCCTTGTGCGATTTTATTATTACTATTTAAATTATTTAACGAGAGTTGATATCAAACAATATCCAATTCTCAAGAGTAGTTAAATCTATTTCTCTTATGGTAAACATTCTTATTGTGTTAATTTAAAAATATGTGAATAGTTGATTTAGTCTTTTGCACTGTCACACCAGTATCATGTCATATATCATTTTTCAGTGTTAAACTTTAACATCAGACATCAGAATGTAATAAAATTTAAAAAAAAGATATTCACATGAAAAGTGTGATTGTTCTGTATATTTTTGAAGAAATCACATATCTTCGTTGTCTTAATCTTTGAAAGTCATCAATGACCTGACAAATAGACAATGGAAATGTCTCAATATGGTCTTAAGATGCTGGATAAGCCAGTTAAATTAACACATTTTTCATATCACTTTTTTGTATCACATTCTTAGAAGTGTGACATGAAAAATATCTTTTCATGCAAAAAATAGATAAACAGGCCACAACCTTAAGAGAATTGGAAGTTTGAAGCAATGTTATGATTTCTTAGAAATGGACCACAAAATAAGATCAAGTGATAAGTGACAGTCCAGATATCGATCTGTTTCATTTGTTTAACTTCTGAAGTCTTTTTACCATGAATTTCTAAAGTTTGCGATAAGTAATTAACTAGATCAAAGCTGCAAATAATTCTGGTTTTGAGTGTGTTATTTATGAAAGTCAATTTTACTGAAATATGAAATTTATATATATGCAGAAAAACACAAGTGACAAATAATTTTATATTAGAGATGATTATTATGATTGAAATACATAAAAGAACCAAACATTCAAATGTTTCATATTTTACAGATATCAAGGTAGACAGATAGATAACAATGGGAAAACATAAAAAACACCATCATGGGCACAAATCAAGTTCAAGTAGTAGTTCAAGTTCATCTAGCTCTGATGATGAAAGTTATAAACATCTTCCAAAAGATCAGAGGAAAATGATGAAAAAGCAGAGAAAGATGATGAAAAAGGTATAAGAAAATTAGCAAAAAATGTAGTATATGTAGTTTGTTTATGTTTCAGTGTTTCAATGTTGGTGTATATATATGTATCTGTGAGATACAATAAAAAGGGCCTTCAAATGTACTTTGAGAAAATATTTTTATAATGCTTAAAAAGGTTGTTTCTTTTAAAACTCTCAGATAAAAATGTTTGTTTTAGTATTTTCAAGTTAACTGGAATTTGACCTGTGTTAAGCCCATTTTTTAGCTCACCTTTCCTTGAAAAAGAAATGTGAGCTTTTGCCATCACTTGGTGTCCGTCGTCCGTCCGGTTTAAACTATTTCAAAGATCGTCTCCTCTAAAACTACTACACCAATTCCAACCAAACTTAAGCTGAATGATCCTTAGGGTATCTAGAATAAAGTTTGTGTTTTATTTTGTGTTTCGTCAAAAAACATAGCCGCCATGGCTAGAAATAGAACATAGGGGTAAAATGCAGTTTTTTGTTTATATCTCAAAAAACAAATAGCATTTAGAGCAAATCTGACTTGGGTAGAAATGTTCATTAGGTCAAGTTCTATCAGCCCTGAAATTTTTAGATGAATCTAACAACCCATTGTTGGGTGGCTGCCACTAAATTGGTAATTTTAAGGAAAAATGTTCAGCAAAGTAAGATCTACAAATAAGTTTTATGACCAAAATTGTCAATTGACCCCTTAAGGAGTTATTTTCCTTTAAAGACAATTTTTCACAATTTGTTCTAGTTTGCTTACTTTAAAAAATCTTCTCCTTTGAAACTGCTGACTCAATTTCAGCCAAACTTGGGCTGATTGAGTTTCAGAGTATCTAGTATAAATTTTGTATTTTATTTCCTTATACGTCAAGAGACATAACCACTATGCTAAAATGGAACATAGGGGTAAATTGCAATTTTTTGCTTTTGAAGAAAATATGACAGATACAAAGAACATTTAAATGTCATTTTTAAGCCACTCATTAATATATATTGAAAAGCAAAAATAATCATTGATGAAAGATTTAAGCAAAAAATTAAAGGTGAGCTATTCGGGCTCTTGAAAGCCTCTTGTTTGTTGTTGAAAGCACTTCTGCATAGACAAAATAAACTTTCGTCTGATTATGTACATATGCATCTATGTACAATATATATGCTTGACTATTTTTAGAACAAAATTAAACTTCATCATGGAGTATTGGCTCCAGTAAGTATGGAAATTGCCTGAAAACATGTTTGACGATTACCGGTATAAGCTTTATTATAAATTTCCTCTATATGTTTTCTTTGTTTTTATCAGATTTACATCTCAGTAAAGGTTTAAATAATCTTTCATCTTTACTCTGGCAATGAAAGCTCACTGTGACTTTGAGATGAAGAACAGCAATAAAAGTGCTGTTCCTTTGCTTTTTAGTGTTTTTTGCTGTGCATGTACTGATTTTGTGTCATGGATGAATACCCCATATCCTTTGTTTTTCTATTAAGGTAAAAGTACATGTACAATTGTAACTTAAAATTCATTATTCTTAAACATTTGTTTTTTATTTACTTCACACTTTACATAAAATTATAAAAATTCTATATATTATATACATATACATAACATGTATGTATGATCTACAATATATGCAACTCATGAATACAGTAAAATTTAAAATCAAATTACATAAAAAAAAAAAACACCAAGGACATGTATATAAGTAGGAATAAAGAAATAAAACAAAGTTAACGAAAGCAATAAAAAAACTAAAACTTTAACACTAAATTATTTTATTAAACCAGTAGGTGATAAACATTGATTGGAAACAAGTTCTGTGTCAAAAATTTTGAAAAAGTAGGCAGTGCTTAAATGTTTAATTGAATGGTTACGAGCATGCTAGAAAAATGAAAAAGATTGATTATTTTATCGTAAGAAAAAGCTTACATATGGAATTAAAAATATCTGAAATTATCTAAGAACTTTGTTTTGAAAACATATATACATACAGTTTTCTAAATGCACTACTAAAAGGGCTACTGCTATTGACTAATTAGCTGTTATCTGTTTTTCTTAAAATTAATGTTGTTGATAACTGTTATTATAAAAAAAAGTGACCCCTGTTAACTGTTTTTTGATTTTTGAATTCAATGTTTTCTGTTTTTTTCATTTAGGATCATTTTAATTGCTGTTATCGGTTATCAGTATTTTAAATTTATTGTTATCTGTTTTGAGCAAAATAAAAAATTGTTGACCTGTTAATGGACCCCCTCTTGCTCCCCTCCCCAACAACAATAGTCAACAAAACTTAATATTGTGCAACAACAACCCCATCAAAAACCTAGGGTCAACTGGGGTGTTCAAGAATGATAAGCATATCCTGATCCACTAGTGTCACCTGTTAACAAATTACACTGTAATGTCTATTATATAAAGATAAAAGTGAAAATTTGCTGCTTTCAGTAATAAATCTAGGAATTGGGCCTATTGCATATACATATTTAGTCTGATATTTACCCACATAACTAAATATAAATGAAAAGATTTTTCTCTATACTTTCTATAATTTTTCTAGGGTAAAGGTCATCATGGAGGAGGCTATCCTGCACAACCTGGATTCCCAGCTGGAGGTTATCCTACAGGAGCAGTACCACCACCTGCACAAGGTTATCCAACAGGATCAGTACCACCACCAGCACAAGGTTATCCAGGAGGTATGCCAGCTGGTGGGTATGCTCCACCTCCAGGAGGGTTTGCTCAACCACCAGGAGGCTATGCCCCACCACCTAGTGGTTACCCAGCAGGAGGAGCTTATCCACAAGCTCCAAACCCAGCCTACCCAGCAGCTGGAGGTTATCCTCAGCAGGGCTTTCAACGTAAGTTTTTATATGTTTTTGTCTCACCTTTGATGAAAGTCACAGAAATTTAGACATAGACATGCTTATCTGGCAGAATTGGATGTGTCAGCATAAATTATTTGTATAATCTTTATATTTCAGAAAGTAAATGACATGGATACTTTATACTACATATTCAGTTGCCTTATGTTCTGAAGTTTCCATCTGTCATATCTCCGTTTTCATGGTTCAGATCACATGAATTTTTCACTTATCATATGTAATAGGATAGCTATATGTGGTTTATGGGGTCCTTGCTTGATTCATCTGACCTAGACTTCATGGATCAGTTATCAACCAGGTCAACCCTCAGTTTTCATGGTCAAATCCATATCCATATGTCAGGTACTGTTGTACTATTAGCAATAGGTCAGCAATAGGTCAACTATATTTGGTGTATGGAATGATTGTTAAGTGTACATGTCTGTGTGGCAGAGTTTATTTGGCATTGACCTCACTTAAAGGTTCACTGGTCAATGTTTAGTTTTCATGATTTTTCATGTACTCTAGGCAATATGACAACTGTTTTTGGTGTATAGAAAGATTGTAAAGTTTTCATGTCCTTAAGCTTCTTGTCAGGTTCATCTGATCTTGACATTACAGTGTTCCAGCTAGGATTTCAAAAGGGCAGGGTGCCAATCCTGAAAAAGGGCATTTAACGTGTGATATGATAATATGAAAAGGGCATGTTTTAATAAAGATTATAATCAAACATTGTTTGTTCATTGAATCACTGGTTATAAATATACAAGAACAACATCATTAGCCCAGAGAAAAAACTATCTTTCTACTTTTTAGAATGAAAACTTATCAAGCAGATTTTGACACAAGTTTTAAATCATTGCTTGGCACAGTTAAGCTTTATATGCAGTATTTTTTGAAAAATGTCCTGCTTCATTCTGTTTCTATGGTCTGACACACTTTACAAGTTTCACCTTTCTACCTTCTCTGTGCTTAATGGCAATACAGCACAAAACAGCTGTAAATGCACAATGTTAGGATATAGTGAACAGTGAAAATTTGGATTGAAAATAAAAAATACAGAAAAAGATGACCAAGGCACCCTACCAATCCTGCTACTAAGACCCTCTTTAACTTTTCCCATAACTCAAAACACCTAAACATATAAATTCTAAAGCCAGAAGTATGAAGACATATTTTATAATATCTTAGTAGGTTACTCAATGCTAGGAAAAAATAAGATTGAGTTATCTTTCTTTATTTGGGTGTGCTCCTTCTTTGGAGGATAATAAACAGTACGTAGAAGATGTAAATACGATCAACAATATGGTGGCCTATTTTGTTATTTTCTTATAAAAAATGAAGGAAGTCAATGAAAAATACGTCTTAATTTGCTATTTATTTCACGGAAAACAATAAGAGCAATGTTTTTAACGAGTTGATTATGGTTTTCGACTTTCTGTCAATTACTTTTTCTCCATGAAACTACGGTAAACATTGCTAATTGTGCCCAAGTTGTATGAACATTTCTTCAAGTTCAAAGACAAATGCCGACTGACCGATTCTATTTGAATGAATTAATGTTGATGATCATTAAATGACCCATCCGATAAACGGATTACCTATAACAACAGATTATGACACCTGTTGTAACCGTTGATTAGCTTGGGGTCGTAAACAAAGTCATATACTTGTCGCCAGGTAAATTTTAGTAATTGGCTGATCATATCAATACGAACAAAATAATATACCAATCAATCTTCAAAAAAGGCAAGGCGCCCTGCAAACTGTAAAAAGGGCACAGGGCGGCACTCGGGAAAGGGCGGGCGGACCGCCCTGTGAAAAGGACCTAGCTGGAACACTGCATTAATTTTTTTATGCCCCGCCGTAGCGGAGGGGGTATTAAGTTTTACCCTTATCCGTCCGTCCGTCCGTATGTCCCAAAATTGGTTTCCGTTCTCTAACTTTAGTTTGCCTCAACCAAATGTTATGAAACTTATACACAATGCTTATTACCACAAAACACAGATCAAGTTTGAATTTTGGTGGCGTCACTTTAACTGTTCTAGAGTTATGCCCCTTTACAAATGGAAAAATTGCTAAATTTTTCGTTTCCGTTCTCTAACTTAACTTAGCCTCAACCAAATGTTATCAAACTTATACACAATGTTTATTACCACAAAACACAGATCAAGTTTGAATTTTGGTGGCGTCACTTTAACCGTTCTAGAGTTATGCCCCTTTATAAATGGAAAAATTGCAAAATTTTTCATTTCCGTTCTCTAACTTAAGTTTGCCTCATCCAAATGTTATTAAACTTATACACAATGCTTATTACCACAATACGCAGATAAAGTGTGAATTTTTGGGGCGTCACTTTTACTGTTCTAGAGTTATGCCCCTTTACAAATGGAAAAATTGCTAAATTTTTTCATTTTTTTTCCAAAAATATCAATATCATTATTCAAGTATATTTTAAAATTGGAGTTATCTTCCTTTGTCCATGATTATAGTTAAATCTACTACAATCAATGCTTTATACAATGCAATGTTTAATTTTGCCTTCCACTGATAAAACACAGATCAAGTTGAATTTGGGTAGTGTCACTTTAACCATTATTGAGTTATGCCTCTTTATAAAACGAAAAATTGCTAAATTTTTTGTTTCCATTCTGTAACTTAAGTTTGCCCTAACCAAACATTATGAAACCTATACACAATACTCATTACCACAAAACGAAGATCGAGTACAAATATTGTTTCCGTTCTCTAACTTTAGTTTGCCTCAACAAAATGTTATGAAACTTATACACAATGCTTATTACTACATAATACAGATTAAGTACGAAATTTGGTGGCGTCACTTTTACCATTCTTGAGTTATGTCCCTTTATAATAAAAAAAATTGCTGAATTTTTCGTTTCCGTTCTCTAACTTTAGTAGTCTCAACCAAATGTTATAAAACTTATACACAACCTATCTAGAGTTATGCGTGTTTACAAATAGAAAAATTGCTGAATTTTTCGTTTCTGTTCTCTACTTAAGTTAGCCTCAACCAAATGTTATGAGACTTACACAAAATGCTTATTACCACAAAACTCAGATCAAGAACAAATTTGGGTAGCGTCACTTTTACCGTTCTTCAGTTATGTCCCTTTGTAACTATATGATATGCAAGCGGGGGCATCATCTGTGTACACATGTGGACATAATCCACATTTTTGATTCTTAAGTTAATGTTCAAGTCTTTGTAGTAAGGCACATTTCTGAGATACTATAATCAATAGGTTTATACATGTATATACCGGTACTGTATTTCGTGAATTGAATAATTGCAAGCTGCACATGTCCATCTGACAGGATTCATCTGACCTTGTCTCAATGTACATGGATCATTGATAATAATAAGTTTATGTTATTCTTTTAGTAAAACCTCTATTTGAAATACTTTCAACATAGATTTAATCATGATCAGTTAAAAGGCGACACATTTCAGTATACATAAAAATTAGAAGATTTGGTATGATTGGCAATGAGACAACTCTCCACCAGAGACCAAATGACATACAAATTGACAAGTAGCACTCTTGGTTTATGAATAAAAGAATATGTGTGGTATACAATGGGACAGCAACCCAATGACAAAAAGATAGTTAAAGGGCAACAAAGTCTTATACAAGTAAAAAAGTTAAAAAATTCAGGGGAGTTGAAGATACAGTTTGAGGAGAAATAACTATTAAGGTGACAATGAGTGTTCAATGAATGTTCAATATCTTTTTAATCATTTGTTTATGACGATGACCTTATGCAGTAAAACTAGTATAAACGGACCGGCTATGGGACTATGAAAAAGTGCAGGTTTGGAAAGTCTGTCCGTTTATTCAGGTTTCAGGATTAACATAAGTTATTTACTTGTGATGTTAGATATTTTGCATGCAACAGTTTTGTCACACTGTTAACTATAAAAACATTAAATGTTAAATATGTGAAAACTAAGTAATTGCAAAATTACCCATGGAAAATGATTTTCATAACAAAAGTTTCGTCATATTTTAATGCAACAGATGACAAATATTTGTTTCATCATGTTCATTGGAATTTTTTGCTATTTGATTTTATAAGATCTTTTAGATAAAAGCAACTTGACAGTTTTATTGATAAAAATACCAGTTTTGGAACAGCTTAAAAATTGTGTAAAAATTTCTAAGAAATAACCAAAATTCCAATTTTATACCTCTTTTTCATAGCAAACAAGCACAGGAACTTCTTTTCATGAAATATCAGAGATCTTATCTTGATTTACAACATATCTCAAAATCATATTAAATCAGAATATAATGGGAAACTGTACCCACTCCCCTCCAACAGAATCTAAAGCATCTGCCATCAACACCAAACACTCCAAATAACAAAATCTATCAAATTATGAAATAATACAACAGTAGATGAGATTCTCAACCTGAACAGGCACATGACCATTTGGAGGGGCAAAACTGTCAAGCTATGAATTCATTGAGTTACATTTTTAAAAAAGCCAACAGAAACTACTCAAAATCTGTTGCCAATACTTAGATCTTGTGGAATATCTAAATGAAAACCACTAATTGAAAAAGATTACTATGTATATAGTGGGTGGCACATATTCGCCTTGGACACATTTTTCGCCGTTTTGCTATTTCTTCTGTAAATTTTTTGTGCATTTACCCAATACTTGCCTAAAAAGATGGTAAAGGCTGTTTGTAATGTTCGAACTGTTGATATTCATCTTTACCCCATTTCCAAGGTTATTCGCACATATAAAGAAATACTCAGGTGTTTTTACACGATATTGGCAATTAGATTGTAAGATTTAGATGGCAATCATGCGCAGTCTTAATGAAAATACTTGTGAGAAAAAATGTATAGGAATGATCACTCAAGCTAATTCATGTTATTGCAAACATTCGTTTTTATAATATACCAGGATAATGAGGATGGTCATATCATACATTGCGGCAAAAATGTGTCCCCCATGGTACACGAACAACTTGATTTTCTCTTGAGTTGCGTTTGTTTTCAGAACATTTAACCAATGTTTTGAAGATGATTCCTTTATCAAACATTTTTTTCATATAGTTAAATTTCTGAAACCTACATAAAAAGTTCCTAATATTCGAATGTAGGTCGGATGTAAGTGAGAATGTATGAATTATGCGGTGAATATGGGTCACTCACTCTAAATCATCTGTGGTATAGAACTTGAACACTTTTTTTATCCAAAAATTTTAAGATGAGAACATGAGTATAAAAAGATAATATTTTTGTTAGGAGGGTAAAATGTTTTTTCCTGAATTGTGTTTTTTTTAACAGACTCAAAGATCAGTATATATTTCTGCCTCAATAAATTAGAGTATAAATGAAATTATGTAGATTTTCATACTTTTTTATATGATTACAGCACCTCCTCCAGCAGGCTATAATCCAGGAGGTAAGTTTATCTACGTCAACATACTGTCTGTTGAAGAAAGGTTCAGTTTTATTTGTGTCATGTGTGTATACATCAAAATGAAAGAGTTCAGAAATTATGCAGAAATAAGCATGAAGAACTGTTTGTTTCTTAAAAAAATTGATGCAAGCAAACTTATTTTATATTTTTTAAAGTCCCAGATGAGATTTTCTTTTATTTGTATTTTTATACAGTTGGGGTGGGGGAAGGAAAATTTTATAGGAATATCTGTCTCTCTGTCCATGTTCCTTGCAATCTCCTCCTTAACAAAAGGACAGATATTGGTGAAACTTTACACAGTTGTAGAAGACTACCTTAGAATGTACAATCCTGGTCCAAAATGTAAATAATCAAATATACTTACATTAATATTGCAATATTTGGTAATAGTGTCTCGTAAGCACAATTTCTCTTTAATATCTGGATGGATATTGAATAAAGGGTAATACCTGAGGATCTGCATAAAGAAGTAAAATCTACATGCTTAAGGGATTTAATCCAACTTGATTAGTTCAATATTGCAATATGTGGTCTCTCGTTAGTGCAACTGGTTCTAAAAGGCAAAAAGGTTATTGATGAAACTTTAAACACTTGTAGAACATTACTTAGGTATTTTTGGGCAGCGTAAATCCTGTTGTGAATTCACTCTCAGTTCTTGTATCATTTTGTTCGTCCTAGAGGAAAGTTTTTAGAGAAGTATAAAATCAGTCTGATAAAATTCAATTGAGATTATTTTTACATTAAACATTATCAATCAAAAATAAATTTCCACTCAGACAGGTAGAAGTATGATTCATCGCCCTTTATCAGAATTATAAATCTCACTCATATTTTTTTATATTAATAGGACCTCCTGCAGCAGGCTATAATCCAGGCGGTGAGTAAATCTTGGTCAAAATACTGTCTAATGTAGGTTTGTATACATGATAATGAAGTGGTTAAGAAATTTTATAGACATAATTGCAAAAAACAGTTGGTTTCTTTAAAAGTTTGGATAGATTTTATCATAGTTTTTTTTGAAAGGTCACAGATAAAAAAACTTATAAATAAAATTTTCCCACTTATCATTATCACGATGCATGTGAAACTTTCAAACTACTTTATTCCCTAATACCTTTGAAAATACCATACACTATTTAGATTTTTGTATAGGCATATTTTAAAGTTACTTTACCCTTATTAAACAGAGGGCGATTTGTAAGAGTGCTTGTACAAATTCAATAGAAATTCATACTATTTATTCAAACACAATTCAAATTTTTATTTTTTGGGTTAATAACGGTAGACAAATCTCATGAAAGATGGGAAAATTTGAAACATAATCCAATTGACATCAGCCTTGTTTCTATGTCAATTCCTTCCATATGTACTCTAGCCCAATACTTTTTCATATCAAATGTTTCAGTATATAGTACATTGTATAATGAATCCTGCAGTTGAATAATGTTTGGAAACATTTATAGAAAAAGGCCCAAGGAATTTTCTGATAAGAAAAGCAGAGGACAACATTGTTGAAAGCTACTTAAAATCAGCTTGCATAAATATATATTTAATATCAATCACCCATAAATGCTATGGTCTTACAAATGCTTAGGAATATTTCTGTTTGATCAATTGATCTTGCCCTTAAAGGTATTACATCAAATGCTTTTAGACTAAAAAAGATGCTTTCAATAGATCCTTCATTAACTTCGAATCATGACCAAACAGGAAGTTCTTAGATTAATTATAAAATTCTAAACAGACATTTTTCCTTGATGAAGTATTGACAAGGAATAGCTTACAAAATTTCAATAAAAGGTTCTTTAGAAAATTACAACAGTTTAACGCCTTGCTTGTTTAACTTTATTATACAAAATTATGCCTCAGTGACTATAATATATAATTGGTCACTTTTTTTGCATGTGCATGTATTAGATAATCAGTGCATTTAATTCACATATATACAGAGTTGCCTATTGCATAATGTCCAAATTTTGCATTTTTCACATACTATATTGAATTGCAAATTATCATATATTTGCTTTCTAATTTTCTTAAGAAATCCATAAAATCCATAGCTAACAACAAAGAAACTATTCACAGTACTTGTTGTATATTGGTATTTTTATCATAATTAGTTAGTACATGTACGAGATAACTGCCAAAAAATCCTTTAACTGTGATAAAATCAATAAATTTGTTAAATGAAAAATAATGTGATTTTTACATGAAAACTGCATGTGAAGTATAATGTGTTTAATTGAATTATTGTACCATTTCTGACTAGAATCATGCAAGACTCTATGCTCATTCACATACTTTTTGTCTCGCCTTGACGGAGTCAAAAAGCGAGACATAGTCACATAGGTATGTTGTTTCTGGCAGTGGCGTCAACAATGTATTAGTTTGTGATTAGGTCTAGTTTATGGTGGTTATGGTGAACCACAAATGGTAGGTCAATGAAATTTGGTATGCAGTTGTATAAGCATTGGCACATCTCATTTCCATGGAGATTAGTTGGCCCTGCCCCCTCAGTCATGGTCTATTGACTTGAAACTTTTGCTTAGTTTACATGTATTAGTTTGTGATTAGATCAGTTTATGGGGAAACACTAGTGGTAGGTCAATAATATTTGGTAAGCAGTTGTATAAGCATTGGAATATCTCATTTCCATGGAGATTATTAGGCTTTGCCCCCTTAGTCATGGTCTATTGACTTTGAAAATTTTGCTTAGTTTACATGTATTAGTTTGTGATTAGTTCAGTTCAAGGGGAACCATTAGTGGTAGGTCAATGTAAATTGGTATTCAGTTGTATAAGCATTAGAACATCTCATTTCCATGGCGAATATTTGGCCTAGCGCCTTCAGTCATGGTCTATTGACTTTGAAACTTTTGCTTAGTATACATGTATTAGTTTGTTATTAGATCAGTTTAAGATGAACTGCTAATGTTAAGTAAATGATATTTGGTATGCAAATGTATTGGCATTCGCAAGTATCGTTTCTATGGAGATTATATAGCCCAATCCCCTCATCATGGTTCATTGACTTTGAAGCTTTTACATAGTTAACAAGTTAATGTTTGTGTTTATTTTGGTTTAAAGGGAACTACTTATAATAAGTCAATGGTATTTGGTATGCAGTTGTATAAGCATTGGCATATCTCATATCCATGGAGATTGTGTACATCGACTTTGAATATTTGCATAACTTACATGCTATAGTATTGCTATCTTAATTTCAACATTTGCATTATCAAAATTACAAAAAGGCGAGACATATCTCTGTGTTAACTGTTTATTTGATTGTTTAAACTGCAGGAAAAGTTAAGGCCGCACTTAAAAATATTTTGATTTGCCCAAACCCTATCGAAAGGTAGAGACAGTGGGTAGGTAGGTAGGCATTTTCTTTTTCTTTTTTCTGCAAAAAGAAATTGAAGAGTCAGATGATTTTTAGTCTTCCTGCCTATCTGATTAAAAGAAAACTTTTCCACATCAGGACAATGAAAGATTTTGAATAGGCAGCTATTTTCTGGGTAGGTAGGGTTATGGCAAACAAACATATTCTTTTTTATGGCCTTACACCTTGATTTTTCTATAAGGGAGGCAACTCTGTTCAAATTGTAGACTTGAAAAAGGAAAATCTGTGTTTAGGGATCATCAGAATGAGATTTATAAATAAAGGATATAATATATATATACATGATGTATATATTACTTTGGTTATAAGTGTAGTCACATATAGTCATTTCAAAATATAATTTAGATATTATGAGATTGCAAGCAAAACTGAAACGAATTAAAAGAAAAAGAAAAACACCTTTTGACCTATTGAATATTGAAGTACAGATATTTTATTGCATTAACTTTAAGACTGTTTTTCTTTCCTTTTTTTTTACAAAATCATGAAAACTGTTCATTTTTTTATTTTTTACAAAATGTTAAATGGTTAAAATCGATAATAACACTCCTTTCTTACCAGATGATCTCTAAAATCAGTTCTTTCTTTTTTATTTACAGGCTTCCAAAGGCCACCTTACTGATGTTCCTTGTAATAGAATAGTGCCTAATGCTAGTTATAATGTTGTGTTTTAAGTCTTGAATGGGAGAGGAAATAATAACAAGATGGCAGAAATGTGATATACATGTTGCATGCTTGATATAATGAAACATTGCAAATGCAAATAAATTTTGAAGGAGCATAGTAGCAGCTTTTACTAAATGTTTTTTATTATTATTATAATTTATGACTTATTGTTATATATAATATAAATTTAAAATGATTACAATTGCATATCAACATGATCCTTGTTTTCTTTGACAGAGACATAACATAATGAAAAAAATTCTGCATAAATTCAAGAGACACTTTAATTATGATTGCTATGACTGTTGGAAATGAGTCCAATATTACCCTTGATAAGCACAGTGAGCCAGGCTTTCAAACCCTAATTGTAAAAATAAGAAATTTCATGACAAGGTATCCTAATTTCTCTAATTTTTTCACTATTTTCACATTTCCCAATCGATTGTGAAAAAATTGTTCTCCTCAATAGTGAAATATCTGTTAACGGCAAATAATTGGTCGATATTTAATTATGACGTCAACTTTTCTTGGTTTCTTCTGAATTTCCTATTGTGACGTCATGAAAAAAGGCGACCATGCCTGATGACGTCACATATAAAGAACACAACTTTCTGCAAATTTTTGAAAAGGAAGGATAAAAATCATTAGAGAAACAGATTCCACCACCATTACTCATGTATTACGATATTTCTCCACTCTCAACAGTTAAATTTTAATTATTTAAAAAGCTCTGCAAGCCTCACACTATAAATATTAAAATTTAACTGTCTCGAGTGGAGAAATATCGTAACACACTAGTACTTGATGCAGTGTTGGAATCTATATTTCTGGTCTAAAGAGGTAGGTATCAAACAGACATAATAAAGGATCCTACCTTCAATCATTGACCTGTTTTAAACAATTTAATGTGCTTTTTAATGTGACCAAAGTGATTTCTGGTTCAAATATGTTTAAAAAAATTCAAATGTCAATTGATTGTCAAGATATATAAAGGAAGCACACAAATGTTAAACTCAAGCAGGGAGCCAATACTATATGAACTTCCTTTAAAGAAGATAAACTTATAATAATTAGTTTGTGAGAGAAATTTTAGATTCATGGCAAGACTTATTGAAAAGTGCTCAAATGATTCCCATGTTAATCATAGTCTTCCGTTTTATTCTATGTGCCTTATGCAAAACATGTGATTTTTATGCATGAATCGTTTTGTCATAGTAATGATAAAAGGTGCACCAAAGTGGAAGAGATTTTTTTTTACCCAATATTCATATTCTTTATGGATAATTACTAAATATCAAAACAGAGACATGATGTTACTCTTGATGACTGCCTACAGGCATTTAAAGAATCTTGATTTCCAGTTTAATTTTCCAATACGCTGTTTCAGAATCTAAAGGATTATTGGTAATTCTATTCTTCGTACACCAAAATAGAGATAATGTCACGTCATTCGTTGAATTTCCAATTTTTTTGACGTTTTTGACTGACCGTAATGTTTTGGTGTACGCTTTAAAAAAAAAATATATATAACCCAGCAGGCATTAGATTCTGAAATGGCCAATTGTGTTCAAATCATTCTTGTAGTTAAATATGTGTGTACTGCCAGTGATTGTTGTCTGATACATATATTTATATAAATTGGAATGTTTGTTGTATATTTTCCTCATATTATTTTTTTTCAATTTTCATTGATTACCTTGTTGAATTTGACTGAAGAATAATTGGATTTTTTGGTTACTTGGTAAAGTTTATTTAGTTATGAAATGCAATTAATTCAGTGATAAAATGCAATTTTTTCAGTCACGATATTTATAACTCTTATTAAAATAAAAAATGATGTTCATCTGAATTGTGTCTTTTAAGTTTTATTTTTTGCCAAGAATATCATTCTTCCAGAATCACAATAGAGTTACGAAAGATTCATTATATTAATATCTAATATTCATGATTAGAAAAAAGTTTCTCTATTGAGGAATGTTATAGTTTTATCAATTATTCTTGAATTAATTGGAAAAAAAACAAGGTGCAATTAGAGGCTTATTAGTCTTATAAAATTCATCCGCAAACTAATGATGTTATCTAATTGTCTCACCTGTGACTAAGCTGCACAATGCTGGACACAGGGATACAATACCAGCGACAGTGTGGGCATATTCTATTTGTATAAAGCTTTATATTCCAAAAGGTTAATAATCCATACCTTGTGTATAGATGCTTTATGGTCTGACAATAGTTTCTATTTGGTATCAAACTGTTGTCCTTATCATTGTTTCCTGGTTCAATGACAGGAAAAAAAACTAACTTAAGTTTTTTTTTATATCAAATCAAATCAAATATTTTATTGTCGTATAAACTTTACAGTTTGTGACCAACATGTATTAACACAATAAACATATATACATACATATCAAACATACACAATAAAAAACAGCATAAAAATCTATAAAAAACAAACAAGCTGTTATATCACATGATCTTATTCAACTTTATTTGGTAAATATAATTTAAGTTTATATGGAATGTAGATTAATATCATTGCCAGATATAGATCAGACAGGATGCACCTGACCTTGACCTCTTTTCATGGTTCAATGATCAACATTTAGTTTTTGTGATTAGGTCAGTTTCTCTGATACTATAAGTAATGCAAACGAAGGTCAACTATTTTTGATATATAGAGTCAGTGATTGTGAGTTGAAATTATGATAGGGTTCATCTGACCTTAACCTCCTTTATATGAACCATTGATCTATTTTCATGTTTTGTGATTACATCAAATCTCTTATACTATAAGTTAAAGGTCAACTTTTTATGTTGTAATTAATCATTGTAGAGAACATTTCTGTCTGAAAGGGTTCATCCTACCTTTTCCTCATTTTCATGGATCATTTAATACCTATAGTAAGACCTTGATCTCTATGGTTTCATGCATAAAATTCAGTCATGATAAAAAAATCAGGTCAAACATTTCACTATGTCTACTCTTGTCTATTTATTAAAAAAAACAGCATTTCTAATTTGCTGATTTTATGATAGATTGAAGGCTGCTAAAAGTCTTGGTGAAAATGGGATGAATCTGTGAAATTTAAATCAATGGTTTATGTTGTGAGCAGTATTTAAAACAAAATAGTTGATGTACAATCTGTCTCATTATTTCATTTTTTATATTTTAATTCATATTAGTCATGAAAAATGTACAAAATTTCTTTTCCTATGTGACAGCAAAAGCTATCTGTCTTGCAAAATTAGTCAACTAAATTCTGGTAACATTTGTTAGTTTCCATAGATTACCTGACAAGGGCCCCATATCATGCCTTTTCTGTAAGATTAGGTTAAATGCAAACGTTTACATGGGATAATTCCCTGAAGATAAGAATCAGATACAAAAAAACTACGAAAATAAAAGAACACAAAGCATGCTGGCCCCATAAAATCAGAAAATTTAAGCTCTGCAAAAATAAACCAATTTACAGTAATCAGGTTTGCATAAATTTACCCACTGTTGACTCCCACAAACTGGAATGAAAGCTGAAAGCATTATAAGAATATATTGGTTTAGGGTGAAGGTTGGCGCCTGTTAAAACGTTTAAACCTGCTGCATTTTTATGCACCTGTCCTAAGTCAGGAGCCTGTTGTTCAGTAGTTGTCGTTTGTTTGTGTGGTTCATAAGTGTTTCTCGTTTCTCGTTTTTTAAATAAATTAGACCGTTGGTTTTCCTGTTTGAATTGTTTTACACTAGTCTTTTTGGGGCCCTTTATAGCTTGCTGTTCGGTGTGAGCCAAGGCTCTGTGTTAAAGGCTGTACTTTAACCAATAATTGTTTACTTTTTAAACATTGTGACTTGGATGAATAGTTGTTTCATTGGCACTCATACCACATCTTCTTATTTATATTAAGTGTTTCTTCACCAGAAAGATGCTTAAATAACAAGCCTTTGTTACATCATTTACCGGCTAGTGCAGCTTTGCTGTTATATGGCATTGTCTTAAGTTTTGACATGAAAGGAGATTTGATTTCATTAAATTGAGAGCTTACATTTTTAAAATTTATATTAAGAAAGATCTAAATCAACCTTCTACCATACACAAATTTATCTATGATTTTATTTTTTGAATCTAAGCAAGTTATTTCTACAGTTACATTGTTACAAGTATAAACTGCCTTTCTAACATACAAATGTTTTAAGATACATACAAACGCAATCATATTTTTACAACCAAAAGTAGAAAAAAAATCATAGCACAAATAGTATGTAGTGAAGTTGGATTATGTGCTGCACGACACCAGGCCCCTCGGTCATAAAACTTTACTCAGTACTCGGAGTACAAAATTTGTGCTCGAAACACTAAATCCAGTATTTTGATTGGGTGATTTCTGAGTCTGAGTACAATAATCGTACTCGAAAGTTTTATGACCGCAAGGCCAGGCTGCCTTAACAAAATATGTTGGTTTGCCAGTGAGTTGTTCACCCATAGATGTATATACTATACCAACATAAGCATCACTCAACCTGGAGCACTGGTATTGTTACATATAAATCAAAGATAATGTGTGGTAAACATCACAACATCCAACCAAAACATGTTGACCAAAATACACATCTAGAGATCACTTTCAGCTTTCAACCTTGAAAGGTGCCTATACCTTATTACAATCTTTTATCACCTGAAGTTTAGAAAAGTTTTAAATATATCAACAGTAACAATCAAATAATTGACACAAACACCAAACCTCAATAGATATAAAAAAACCAGCATAAACAGACAACTACCACTGTGTTCTCATTTCTCTGTGTGAATGTGTTGATCTTTGTACAACACAAAGATTGTCAACAAATGTTACATCAAAATGTTAAAAAGAAAATATTCCATTGTATTTCAATGTGATTAATTCCAGCTAGAATATAGCATTTATTTACTTATTTATCCATAACTTTTCTCGCAACAATAACATATTCTATAATGTACTTTTGTTACTGCATTTCGATTGTGTATATGAAGCTCATGATGAGGAATGATTTAGAATATTTGATCAGACATTCTTCAGTGATAAAACTTTTTACATTAAAATGTATTTTACATAACATTTTAAAAATATTTATAACTAGTTTGTAAAACAATTGAAGGGTCTTTCCATTTAAAGTCTGATATTTGTAATGCACTCTTTACGACCTTTCATTTGAAATGCGACAGTCATAGCTTCTGAAACTTTTCACTTTTCGCACTTAATGACCCTATCCACCTTAATTTTCTAGATCGTAAGTACCATATTTGTAATGTAGACTTGATGACCTTTCATTTGCTATGCGACAACACCATCTTCTAGAAAGTTTGATTTTTGCACTTGATAACCCCATCTAACTCATTTTTGGAGGAGAGGAATTTTGTATTTGAAATGTACAAATTATGACCTTTCATTTGATATACAACAACCTTACCTTATGAGACATTTTATTTTTTGCACTCAATGACCCCACCCAACCCATTTTTGGGGGACGTTAATTTGATATTTGAAATGTAAGCATTATGGACTTTCATTTGATATGCGACAACCTAACCATCTGACAAGTTTGAATTTTGCACTAAATGACCCCACCATTCCCACTGGGATGAAAAAGGGGTTTAAAATTTTCATTTTTGAGTAGAGCTCATTTAGACCTTCAATTTGATATACCAAATGACCTCATATGCCAAAGTGCCAAAAATGATGCAATATCAATTATATAAATAGAACTTATGAAACTTACAAAAACAATGAAAAAGATGAAAATTTCAAATTGATTTTTTTGGGTTTTTTTTTCATTGAATGTTTTTGGTAATTAGTCAAACATATAACCATGTTAAACTCTTCAATTTCTCAAAATTTTACAAGGTAAGCTGTTGTTGATTCAGAAATACATGCCTCCGCTCGCAAAATTTTAAACTGCATTATCTCTAAAACGACAACAGGTATCTCAAATCTGCTAAGTGATAAATGATCTGAAGTTGAAGTACAACATTTTAGAAAAAAGATTTGGACAATTCTAAGGTTCATCAAGGTCACAATGAATAATCAAATATATGATGCAATACCAAACTTGAGAACCGGAAGTCGCAGAGACATGGGACTACCACCATTCAACTCAGGACCACTTGACCTTTCAAATGTCACAAGTTCAAGGTCATAGTACTAGTACACTTTAAAGGTAATGGTATAATGGTAAAATTTCATCATGACCTGACATTGACCTCAAAATGAAGGTCTTTAAATACTGATCATTTTTGCAATTTATAGTAGGTTGATATCTGTTACCTTTAAAAAAAAAACCCAAAATACTATACTTTTAAGAATTATCTTGTTGTAACTTTTGAACAGACGGTCTGACAGTTTTGAGCTTAATGTGTAAAATGTAGAGCTCGTCGAGAGGAACATTCAGTAGGTGCAAATTAAAGGTCACATGAATTAAAGATTATTGGCGAAGGTCCCAAGTCTCTACAACTTCTGGTTCTTGAAATATAATTTTTCAAAAATTGTGTATAATTTTTAAAGGGAAATAACTCCTTATAAGGGTTGATAACAAACTAATTGTTTATGTTTATTAACATTGCCATCTGCTCTTGTACATGCTGCCATTTTCAATTCGATTCTATCTCTAATACTTTTTAAGAAAAATGCAAATAAAAGAAATTGCTTCAAGGGGATATAACTCTCAAATGGGATGATGAAATCCTATGCAGTCTCATATGGTAATACATCATGTTGAGATCTACCTATTGTACAAATAAGATCATGATATCTTTAAAAACAACAAAAATGTTGAAAAAAAACATTAAAAGGGACATAACTTATAAAGGGGATGATGAAATCCTTAACAGGGTCATCTGGTAATACTTCATGATGAGGTCTATCGATGGTCCATAATTGTTCTTGATAACTCCAATAGAAAGGAGGGGAGGGCATGTAATAAAAATGCTGGTAGAAAAAAAAACATTAGAAAAACAATAAGGTCTTTCCTAACGGAGTGGAAAGACCTTAATAAACAATTGATACAATATTCATGCATATCAGTTTCAAGCTGAATATAACACTTTTGATATTGTATAAGCATCCAGTCTATCAAATTTTAGACTTGACTCTCAGACAAACAAAATAGAGACTAATATTTCGTTATACATTATTATATGCAAAGCATTTCAACATGAGATGATTTTCTAATTGCAGACTACTGATATCCAATATTCTTTCATGGAGATCATCAGAGTTTGAAATGTTTTTGTTTATTATGATGCAAAGTACATGATGATCTCCATGAAAGAATTTTGGATATCAGTAGTCTTAGCGCTAGCTGCAATCAGAAAATCATCTCATCTTGAAATATATATATACAAGTCTAAATTGAAAACAACGTTCAAACCTATGATTGCGTTGGATAAAAACCGCAATTTTTATACGTGTGCATGCAAAACAAATTTCTTGGTAGAGGGGTCTAAATACAGCACAAACAACATTTTCCAAAAGATCAAAAAAGTGAAAAAGTATATTTTAACAAAACGCATTTGACTAACAGGTCGAACAACAAATGTTCTTAAACCCTGCTGACTGCCATTGGCGATTGCCAAATAAACGGATCACCGATATAATAAATGGATCTTAATTATAAATTTAATACTAAACAGAAAACAATAAACTTGCGGAAAAGATGGTATACCGCAAACAAAAGGTGCAAAGGTTTTTGTACACCATATCCGGATTTCGACAATTAATGTCTCTTCAGTGATGTTAGAAATCGAAACGGTATTTGGAAAGCCATACAATTTACCTCAATTTAGGATAGACTCTTGAATTTTGAGGAGTCAAAATAGGATGAACGGATCATATAAACGCGAAGGCAAATATAATACAAGCCCAAACGAAAAAATATAAACAAGTCTAAATTGAAAACAACGTTCAAACCTTTGATTGCGTTGGATAAAAACTGCAATTTTTATACGTGTGCATCCAAAACAAATTTCTTGGTAGAGGGGTCTAAATACAGCACAAGCAACATTTTCCAAAAGACCAAAAAAGTGAAAAAGTATATTTTAACAAAACGTATTTGACTAGCAGGTTGAACAACGGATGTTCTTAAACACTGCTGACTGCCATGGCAATTGCCATATAAACGGATCACCAGATGTAACAAAATAGATCTTAATTATTAATTTAATACCAAACAGAAAACAATAAACTTGCGGAAAAGATGGTATACCGCAACATGAGGTGCAAAAAATTGTTCCACCATATCCGGATTTCGACAATTGATGTCTCTTTAGTGATGTTAGGAATCGAAACGGTATTTGGAAGGCCATATAATTTACCTCAATTTAGAACAGACTCTTGAATTTTGAGGAGTCCAAATAGGATGAACGGATTATATAAACCCGAAGGCAAATATAATACGATCCCAAATTAGAAAATATAAACAAGTCTAAATTGAATAAATATATATATATATATATACAAGTCTAAATTGAAAACAACGTTCAAACCTATGATTGCGTTGGATAAAAACTGCAATTTTTATACGTGTGCATGCAAACAATTTCTTGTTAGAGGGGTCTAAATACAGCACAAACAACATTTTCCAAAAGACCAAAAAAGTGAAAAAGTATATTTTAACAAAACGCATTTGACTAACAGGTCGAACAACAAATGTTCTTAAATCCTGCTGACTGCCATTGGCGATTGCCAAATAAACGGATCACAAGGTGTAATAAATGGATCTTAACTATAAATTTAATACCAAACAGAAAACAATAAACTTGTGGCGAAGATGGTATACCGCAAACAAAGGTGCAAAGATTTTTTGTACACCATATCCGGATTTCGACAATTAATGTCTCTTCAGTGATGTTAGGAATCGAAACGGTTATTGGAAGGCTACATAATTTACCTCAATTTAGGATAGACTCTTGAATATATGTGCCTGATCTAATATAATGTTGCAAAGTTTACTCATCCAATAAATTATATAATAGAGATTTAATATCAGACCAGAATCTTTCTCAAATTTATATTTAGTTATTGTTTTGTATGGTAAATGGAATACAAATGTATAATGTTAAAGTGTAACACATTCATTACAGTGGTCTTTCTCATACCTTTAGAATATACAAAATGATGGAATTGCTAACTTAATTTTTTAATTTGTTCAAATAATTGACATCCATAAGAGGACAAGTTGAGCTCTACACTAAAAGAAAATTAATACCATATTGCATGGAGTATGTATATATCAACAACGAAAGTAGATGTTTTGGTTATTTTTGTCATTGGGTTGCTGTCTCATTGATATATACCCCACATCTCTTTTATTCATGTAGAGAAACACTTTGTGTTGATGCATTTTCAATCATAAACTATCACAAGTGAACAGAACATATGATAAAATAGTTGAGCAAATTCACAGATTATGACATGAAAATATGTTTAAGAGATATCTGTTCTCTTGGTTTTAATGTGAAAGAAATTATTTTTTTTAATTATAGGAGTTGCCTATGCAGGACAACCACCAAGTGTACAGCCATATGCTGGTCAACCACCTGCAGGTATGCAGCCATGCATTTTCTGTCTTTTTTACCTTCAAATACTACATGTACAATTGATAGTATCTATTCTTTTGAATTTTGAATCATTGTAGGTGATTTTTAGTTAACCTTATCTATTTAAAGAGTTCTCTAGAATTATGTAGATATAAGAAGATGTGGTATGAGTGCCAATGAGACAACTCTCCATCCAAGTCACAATTTGTAAAAGTAAACCATTATAGGTCAAAGTACAGCCTTCAACACAGAGCCTTGGCTCACACCGAACAGCAAGTTATGAAGGGCCCCAAAAATGACTAGTGTAAAACCATTCAAACAGAAAAACATTGGTCTAATCTATATAAAAAACGAGAAATGAGAACTACTTATGAACCACATCAAGAAACGACAACCACTGAACATCAGATTCCTGACTTAGGACAGGTGCAAACAAATGCAGCAGGTTTAAACGTTTTAATAGGCGCCAACCTTCACCCTACCTGAAACAATAGTGTAACATCGCAACATAGAAAGACACACTATAAATTATCAATTGAAATGGCTTAACTCAATCAAAAGACATATCAACAAAAACAAGTGAACATACACTGAACGAATAAATTTGATCTATGACACAATGTAAAAACAAAATTAATAAAACAAGGGGGTTAGATGTAAAACAATATGTGTACATTTTTTCATCTATGTCAAAAGTCAGTATTGAAAAATCATCATACCATACCATTAAGATTAAAGGCACCTGATTCATATTTTAAGTTTGACTTCATGGGCTCAGGTTTTATGTCAGATTTCATTTTTTTGTTTTACTATGAATCCAAAGTCTACAACCCATGGGTACTGATATTAGCTTCTCAACAATATTGTGCCACTGAAAACTGTATTCCACACATAGTTCGTTTTTAGGCTTTTCACATTATGGTTTAGTTTCAAGGAGAATAGTCATGGTTAATATTTCTTTTGATTGTTCATTAGCTTGCTTGTTGTTTTACAAACAAAGTCAGTTAAAGAATATTATGCAAACACTGTCGAGTAGTTGAATTCTATGTGTTTGTGTAAGGAGGGGAGGGAGGCTCTTTTTAACATCCAAATCATCAAGAGGGCCAAAAAAAAAATGTTTTTCTTTTTTTGCTGTGTAGTTGTCAGAAATTTTGTCTTGGAATTTTGAGTATGAAAATCCTTGTGGTATATTCTGCCTCTCTTTTTAATGAGCTATAAAAATTTTCAAAATTTTGTGTAATTCTTCATAAAAATACAATCACTCCCGAGATTGTAATTTGAAATGTCTCTTATTCATGTTATTACAACAATTTCTGGAATAGTCCTATTTAGAAATATATTCCACATAGTGTTGGGATTCAAGTAGGAGGTCTCTGGTGGATGTTTGTCTCATTAGCAATCATATCTCATCTCCTTATTTTTATATTGCATTCATATATCATCATTTGTTTGCTATATAGATTTAGAAAGATTACATTTATTTACATATTTAATTTCCAATTTTCTCTACACCCTTTTCATAAGTGTGATGGAGTATGTATTAGTATTTTACCATGACAACCACAAAAATGTTTTTTTTTTACATTGATTATAGGGGGTTTTGCTGCTCCACCTGCTGGTGGAGGAGGATATTCACAACCGCCTGCGGGAGGAGCTGGGTATGGAACAGCACAGCCTGGAGGTTTACCCTATGGTGCTCCAGGTGGAGCCCCACCACAAGTTCAGTCAGGAGGAGTACCATATGGTCAACCAGGTGGAGCTCCAGCTTATGGTGCACCTGGTACAGGACAACCTGCAAGTTATGTACAGCCAGGAGTAAGTTTCATTCTTGTCACTTGTTTGTCAAAAGAAAATGTCAAAGTTTTTAAAAAAGCAAACTTCAGGATAAATATATAATATAAAATATCTAGTAAATATTCAAAATATAAAAATATTGAATATATTCTATTGTTGTAGTTTTAAAAATCTTTATTATGTTTTTAAACCGTAGTAAAAGCAAAAAAAGAACAAAATATCTTATGATTTACCGGTATCCGTAATTGGGTTGTTGTCAAGATCTCATTTATTCATACAAGAGCACAACAATCAATGTTTACAATATTAAAGCTATTTGTGAAGTAATTGTTTAAGACATACAGCTCAACTAGATTTCTTGTTGAAATGTAATTATTTTAGAGATGCTTTGGCTTTTCATTTGATTAGATCTTCAAACAAATAACATTCACTGTAAATAAAGAAATAAGAATTTAGCTTTGTTTTGTTTTGATAATAATTGCAAACTTCTAATATACTACTTATATTTATTTCTTTTGCATGAAATTACCTTTGTTATCACCAAGGAAAATATCAGATTTTATAGAAACAATATATTTTAGATGTATTATTATTGCACCATATATTTCTCAGGCACCAGGTGGTCCTAATGTTGGCATGGCAACTGCTGGAATGGCTAATCTAAATGTACAGGCTAACATGGTAGAAAGGTCAAGGCCAACTATTGTACCTGCTAAACCTTTCAATGCTGAACAAGATGCACAGATACTAAGAAAAGCCATGAAGGGATTAGGTTAGTACATTGCAGTAGTTATTAGTTTCTTAAAATATCAGTCTATTTTTTATAAGATCAAAAAATGAAGAAAACAATCATTTTTGTTCTGTAAGATGACAAACTGGAAGAAAATCCTTATTTAAAATATTGTGTGATAGGAAAACTTTTTAGAATAATTGACCTTGTTTAATTCAATGACTTTCAGTGTTTTATATATATAAAGATTCTACCATAATACCCTGAATTTAAAATTTAAATCACCAAACTACATTACATGAAGGTAAATCCAGAAAAGTGCTTCTAACTAATAAAATTTATTAAGGATTTTTTTTTCATTTTTTTTTGCTGAGCATATGAAAATTTGAACAAAAATTCTATCAAGAAATGATAACTTTTGTAATCTGCTTAGCAAAGCAGTCTTACCTGTTTCTCTTCATTAATGAAAAGAAAAGAAATAATAAAAATTATAACATAAATCACCAAAAAAAAAAAATGACAGTACAACAGACCACAGCATACACCAACACTGGACAATGTATATAAGCACACATCTTTTCCTCTTTTGAAAATATTAATTATGAAATTTAAATTGATTGCTTCTGATTGAGAAATTGCATTACTAGAGATATTCTTTTAAATATTGATAGTGAATCATGTTGATTAAATTGTGGTAAAAAAATTGTTAAAAAAGATTAAATTTCATACAAATTAGATATATTATATAACATGTTATGATAGCATTTCTCAGGTCATTAGTATCTTTATTTTATAATCGTTTATTTCTCCAGCTTAATGAAATTATGAACATTTGTTGTAGGCACTGATGAAAGAGCCATTGTGGATGTTATAAGTCATAGATCTAACAAGCAAAGACAAGAAATACTGGTTATGTTTAAGACTTTGTTTGGAAAGGTACATAATCAAATCACTGTGTAATGTTATAATGCCCTCAAAATTCGAACTTTGCAGTTTCCATTCAAAATCATTGTCTGTCTTTATTTGGAATAAACCAGATGAAAACAAACTTAGTCTGGGAGAAAATGATTAATTTATTAATTGTAATTTGCATTGAAAAAGCCTTCAGAAACTATGAGTACTCTTAGATCAATACCTTGTGTCTTTTGTTTTTATGCCCCCGCAACTGAAAGTTTGGGGGCATATTGTTTTACCCCTGTTGTCCGTCCTGCCGTCTGTTCTTCTGTCCATCCTTCCATCAGTCCATCCCATTATGGGTATATAGTTATTCCAGATAACTCCTCCTACAGTTTCACTTTGCTGGCTGTTTGTACATATATTGAAGGTGTGCATGTGGTCAGGGTTTTGATTTTAATTTATATTTTGCTCTTTTGGAAGAGAGTTGAACTTTGTCATTTTTGGAGTATATTGCATAAGAGGTTCATAGAGTTTCTGGATAACTCCTCCTACAGTGAAACATAGACCTATGTGCTCCCATGCTCAACTGTGTGTATTTTAAAATAACACTTTGCATCTGCAGGGGCATCATTTGTGTCTCCCAGACACAATAATATCTCAAAGAAAGTTCTACATTGACTTTGTTATAATACAGTTACTTCAGAGTGGAGTGCGGGGGCATCACTTTGTCTAGTTATGTCAGTTGTTTTTTTGTGCCTTGTGGCAATAGGATGAGTTGAGCCATTTACAACTGATTTTTACAGTTTGTTCTTATGTTGTGCTGTTACATCACAGTCCCAGATTAGAGGGAGGTTTAATCACTCGCAAACATGTTTAGCTCTGCCACATTCTTTAAGTTCCTGTCAAGTCAGTAGCCTCTAAAGTAGTTGTTGTTGGTTGCTGTCATATATCAGACCTTGGGTTTTCTTATTTGAATTGGGTATTGCTCATTGTTGAAGGCCATACAGCGACCTTTAGTTGCTTACATCCATGTCATTTGGACTCTCATTGGTAATCATATAATATCCCCATATTTGTAGATTAATTCATTGACTTGTAAATTATGAGGCATTGAAACACCATTTGTAATTGGAGTTCCAGCTCAGATTCAAATTGTATTCTTGTAATATCTTCAGGTCTTTTCTAGGATTTTTTATCTCTTAGATTGAAAAAAGAATGTGGTAAATGATGGATTATATTTGAAGTTTTAAAATAACATTTAAATAATCAACTGTTTTAAGTCAGTTACCTGGGACATTTTGTTTTATTTACATATTATAAAAAAAAAGAAAACTTACTTTCAGGATCTAATTCATGATTTGAAATCTGAGTTAAGTGGAGATTTGGAGGAGTTGATTCTTGCAATGTTTAAACCAACTACTTTCTATGATGCTTATTCTATTAAGAAAGCTATGGAAGTAAGTAATTATTTATTTATACATTCATACTTTACCTTTAATAATAATGAGTTTTATATTTAAGTTCTTACACATAATGTTAAATTTTTTTGCAATTCATTATGCCTCCTGTAAACAAATGAAAAAGATATGTCTACCTCTGCTTCGACACTGATATTATTTATAGCATACATCTAAAATTCCTGCTAATAAATTATAAGAATTTATTAAAAACTAAAGTTGACCAAAGAAGAATTTGGCTATTCCTTTGAGGTCCCTTTTGGTCCTATAACTCCTAATGTGATTATGTATATTTACATCCTGGCTTACAAATGTTCAGATTTAAGTGTTCCTGATAAAGGTAAATCCAGAAAGGCACTTTAGACGCAAGAAATGAATAAAGTGTAATTTTCATTCACTAACAATATTGTCAATTTACAATATCAGAGTTTCATATTAGCTTTTATTGATTGATAATTTTCGGGATTTTCAAATAAAGAGTTGTTGCCCACCAAGCATAGTCCAAGACACTTGAGTTTTGAAATCAACAACCAATTTATACTTTTACTGCATTTAATCATCCTAGAAATCAAAGTATTTTAGAAAAACCTTTAAAATTGATAAAATTGATAGTGTGTCAACAATTTGTAAAGCTTTCACCAGGAATGATTAAATGAGTCAAACCTGTCCTAAAAGTCACCTCAAATCAGCAGTCACCTTCTTCTAACGGTTATTTTGAAACCTCCAAACATTTCCCTATATTTATTAACTTATTTAAGTGGTCACCTCTCTTACTTGGTCAGCTGTCACCTATTTTCCAAAGAGATTGGCATTTCTACCTCTAAAATCAGCCATTTTTAAGAGTCAAGGAATCATGTCATACCTTAAGTACGCGATATCAATTGACGGTATTTTTTCATGTATTAATACTGAGCTTGAATTAGGTGTTTAATGGTAAAAAATTGGAAGAAAGTAAAATTAAATTGTAAATTTAATACAGTTTTCTCGTTGTGCATATGCCTCATGGACAATGATTGTTTGACTGGATGTACCCATTCCATGCACTTTGGAATCAGCAAAACAAGGCCTTATTACGTAATATCCTGTCATCATATATTGAAATTAGTCTCTATCAGTGGACAGCATCCAAAAGACATACTGATCAATATTTTTCCTGGAAAACCAAATTTTTTTTCATTCATATCTTTACTAAATGGTGTAAAATATGAAAATCAAAAATACATTACACACGCAATGGATGTAAATCCTTAAGAAATTAATATGTGTCATTAAGTTGTCAAAGAAGCCAAACAAATGGATTTGAATTGCCAATTTTGATTTCATTATACCTAACATATTGAAAACTGTGTATAGGAAAGGTAGGTTCTTTGAAGGATAAGTGAATGGAAATAAAATTAAATACAATACATTATTTTAGTTGTAATATAGGTATTCAGATCCAATTTGATATTGAGTATGTAAAAGTACAATTTTGACAGATAGAGTGCTTATTGTGGATTCATAATTATTCATTGGATACCTATTTTCATGGATTTTGTGGTTAAAAGTTGAACCAAGCATTTAAATAATACTCAAAATTGACAACAACACTTCAAATGGTCTGCAATTTTATTTGCCATGGTCTACATGTTTCGTACAGGCGTCATCAGGACAAATTTTATACAGAAATTAATTACTGAAGTACTCAAAGTGGTACATTGAATTTGACGTTGTCAAGGTGAGAGAAACAATGAAAAGTGAAAGTAGCAATAACATGAATAAAGAGTTATAAATAGATAAGATAAATATAGAAAAATAAAGTTTGTTTACAATGTAAATTTGAGTTCGTTTTACTTTTATATGATACATGACATTGTTCTAAAGGCTTTAAATGTTCAACAAAGTACAAATTTTTTATAAGCTTGAATACAGACGTATACAAAACCTTAAAATCAAATATCCATGCAAATGCAATGTTCCTTCAATCCACAAGAATTGGTTCCCAAGAAAATAAATGTATCCCCAGTATATGAAATTAAGAAACTGTGTTGATGAAAAGGAACATATCTACTCTTGATTACTGTTGATTAAAAAAAAAAACCTTTTACTGTCATTAAAGAACTAAAAAAATATTATAAGTATGTCAAAGGGAGATATAAGATTAAATGTTCACATGACTTCTTTCATTTCTACATGAAGACACGATTGGTTTCTACCAGCTGCAAGCCTGTGTTTGTATATTTTTTGTCTTCAAAAATGCTTTGAACCTACTTTTACAAATGCAAAATTTAATACTGAATTTTCTATTAACAGGGTGTTGGAACAAAAGAATCTGTCCTCATTGAAATCCTTTTAACAAGACCAAACACAGATATCAAAGAAATTGTTGCTTGCTACCAAAAAAGTAAGCAACTTTTTAAGTGAAGAGGCAATATTTTGATTGTTCCCATAATAAATATAATAGTTTGTAGTGGCTATTGATTTGGAAGTATCTGTTTGAAAATGAAAAATTTAAGCAAAATCTATAACAATTTAAAAGTGATGGATATTACATGTATAGTATAAGTTGTAAGTATACCAAGGAAGCAGCGCTTTTCTTGATGTTTGTTGTCTTGAAGGTTGTCATAAATTAATCAAAACCTATCTTCTTTGGAAACTTCAAGACAGGCTCTTCATTAAAGCTCTTCCAAAACAATATGTTCAACAAGAGTTTGGTTACTTTGCTTCTGAGGTTTGTTTGAACTTTTTGGATTATATTACTATTACAACTAAGCCTTTATATCATCTGTTTAATCAAGTTCTTGAGCAAACCTTACAAATTTGGCAGAAAAAAAAAGAAAAAAAATTTTGTTGAATATTCTGTTATACTGTTGAATAGCTCCATTCTTCAGCATTTATACTTATATTTGACAGAATTGCAATAACATGTTTGCGAAAACTGGTATCTTTGATCTTTTTTTATTAAGATTATCAGTGGTGTACCTATTTCTTCTGTAAAACACCAATAAGGGGTTGACACAGAATACTTCAATGAATTATGTATTGATCTGTGATTGGACAGTTATTTTTGTTACAATTGTATTAAAATGTAAGGGACAATTTCCCCATGGGAGATTGTAGAAAGAAGAGGGGGAAGGTACCAAGGGAACATGCAAAGCTCATTGGTTGAAAACAAACTGACAATGCCATGGCAATAAATGAAAAGACAAAAAGATGAATGCCCCCAAAACACATTGCTCTTGTATCCAAAAACAAATGTCACTTTAAGGAAAAAATTAAGAATCTTTAGTTAGGGTCCTTACTTAGTATTTCAGATTTATATATAATGAGTTTTAATTTGTTAAATTTATTGTTACAGACTTGACATCAATGCTTTTGATATGCAATGTATATTTTACTTGTGTAGTAAGAAAGATACTCCCAAATGAGGCCAAAATTTAATTTTTCAATCAAAAATGGAGGAAAAATTCCATTGTTAGTAAATGATATTATTTATTGGTTCTAGTCTTAAAAACACAATGAAAATATACATTCATCTTCAATCAAGAAAAATTTCTTTGTAATTTAGTTCAAAGGCTAGTACTGCAGAAGATGTAAGTATTTGAAGTCTTGGGAATCTTGTTATTTACTTTATTTGATGTATGCCTTTAATATAATATACATGTATCAGCCAATTCAGATGTTATTTCCCAACTGTAAAGAGGGTTTTATCTACCCACATATATATGTGTATTCATATTTTATAGTTGCTTAATGCATGCATAATTCAGGTAGATATTCTGATTTTCAGTGACTTCATAATTGTTTATTATGTAGATTATGGTAGAAGTCTGGAGAAGGACATTATGGATGAAACCAGTGGTCACTTTAAACGTCTATTAGTGTCAGCATGCCAGGTACTTAGAAAGACTTTATTAAATAAGGAGCTGAAGTGATCCTAATTTAAAGAAAAATTTGTTCAAAAAACCACAAACTTACAGTTTTGATGAGTGTATATTTGGGATAAAAGAGTTTTAATTCAAAATACAAAGAGAAATTAAAGTGCATATTTGGGATAAAAAAGTTTTAATTCAAAATACAAAGAGAAATTAAAGCTCAGGTCAAGGTCTTTCCAAGAATGCTAAAAACTTATTATATAGTTATGTTATATATTCACAGGGAAACAGAACAGAACTAACCCAAGAACAGTTACAGAAAGCTGCTACACAGGGTGTTGAATCAGTAATTGATAGAAACCTTGCAAGAGAGGATGCTCAAAAACTATACCAAGCTGGTGCAAAAAAAATAGGAACAGATGAGTCTGCCTTCCTACAGGTTATGGCTGTCAGACATTACTATCAACTTAGAGCCACTTTTGAAGAGTACCATAGGGTAGATATGTTTTAAAGCTCTTTCTCATTTGTAACTGAAGGCATTCAATAAAATCATGGTAACATTCAGTGGCTCTATTCACAAAAAATGGTATGACTAAAATTGATCGTAAATATACTGAAATGTTCATACTTGTATATAGATATAAGATTTTTGTGAAATGAGTCGTATGAGTGAATCTTAAATATGTAAAGGTATTGTGCACCATTGCTTTTACTTATTTTAACCCAATGATTGTTGGGTTCACACAGCAAAACATTTTTTTTTATCATAATTTAGGAACTCCCCTTAACCATTTACTGTATCTCCTTGAAATTTGCCCAGAATTCTTCTTTTATAGTGCCATTTTGCACCTACTATTCTAATTTTTAACAGGATTTCTGAAGGAAAAACTGGTTATTGACTTGGGAATGTACGGCGGGCGGATGGGCATCCGGGCGGGCGGCTGCTAAACAGTGTCCGTGCATTTACTCGTGAACCGTTTAACCAAAGCTTTTTTAAATTTTTATGTGTTGTTACTGATGACAAAATGGAGGTCAAGTTCCATATTGACGATTTTCACTTTCACCGTTCAGGAGTTATGATTCTTGAAAGATTGAAAAATGGTGTTTCCAGTTGTGTCTGTGCTTTAACTAATGAACTGTTCAACTAAAGCTTTTCAAATTTTAATCAAATTTTAATATATTGCTACTGATGACAAAATGGAGGTCAAGTTTGATATTGACGATTTTCACTTTCACCGTTCAGGAGTTGTGGTTTTTGAAAGATTGAAAAATGTTATTTCCAGTCGTGTCCGTGCTTTAACTCATGGACCGTTCAAACCAAAGCTTTTCAAATTTTAATATGTTGTTATTGATGACAAAATGGAGGTCAAGTTCAATATGAATGATTGTCACTTTTACAGTTCAGGAGTTATGGTCCTTGTGATATTGAAAAATGCCAGGACACAAATAAATATTAAAAAAACATGTTTGCTGACACTCTGACAGTCTCTTGTTTTAATCCAAATGATTTATGAAAAACATGGACCCTACCATATCAATTCAAAACAGGGTAGCAGAGGTATGCATTGTCAATCTCTGCCTACATTTTTAAAAATACAGTGCTTTTATTGTTGTCGTCTGTCATCATTTTGAGCATTTAATCCTTGCAACCGATGGATTAGCTTGATTTAGATCCTTGTTTATGTGTAAATCTGGCCAGAAAACACAGTTCCATTTATGAAACAAAAAGTAAAATCACAAAAATACTGAACTCCGAGGAAAATTAAAAAAGGAAAGTCCCTAACCAAATGGCAAAATCAAAAGCTCAAACACATCAAACGAATGGATAACAACTGTCATATTCCTGACTTGGTACAGGCATTTTCTTATGTTGCTGGACAAGAGAAAAAATAACAATAAAATGCGAGGTATAAGTAAAGTGTATTGGCTTCAGTTTCAGTATTATGTGTATGTTCCTCCGTTACTTTGATGTATTTTATCATGTGATAATGTATAAAATCAGTTGATATTATTTAGGGAAATTTTAAAACAAAAATGGCAATAAATTTTAACAATTACTTGGTGCCATAATAATGAGATCGTCAATCTTATGGCTTGCTGGCACAACTTGTCTCAATGATGCAGTCTACTATCTTGTACTTTATGCTCATTTGAATTTCTGCTACGTACATGTATTTGTAAATGGTATGCACTTGTAAGATGGGATGGAGGAACTACAGAAACAAATCTGCCAGTTTTGTTGATGAAATTGACCACTATCTGTAATTTTGTTTTTGTCTCCTTGATATTGCGGACTTACATTCAATCCAGGTTTATTGCCTCTATCAATCACGAAAAGGAAATTAGTAGATCTTGCCTATTACACATGAAGGAAGTGTAATACAACCATTTAAACAATGTTATCAGAAATTTGAAGAAACAAAACATTTGATTCTTTTTTATATTTCCTACAACAAAGGTCATAACATAATGATTCTGCTGTCCGTTATCATGGTGTTAGTGTTGTCAACGTTAAGGTTCAGTTTGTGCTTTAACTGATTAATGAACTTCATTAAATTTCACAAAGCTTAGACATAAGCTTCCTAATAATCAAGAGATATCTCCCTGAGCAAACTTTTTATTTTGAAATAATCTATTTAAATGTATTTCACTGATCAATTGTCCATTAATTTTTTGGTTGTTTTCAAAATAGTTTAACACTGACAGCAGCAGTTGAAGACAAGACACATGGTTCTGTAGAAACTTTTTAAAAAAAACAACTAAAACTTGTTTTTCAGCACAATCCCCACTTTTATTGTTGTTTTCCTTCAGCTGAAGGTAGGGGTAACGGTTCCTAATTTTTAGGGAATAATTCTAGTGGATATGAACTGACCAACCAAATTGTTTGTTCAATCCATAGGTAGCTTCCGTCAATTTTGATAGAAGCAATCCGATGACATCTAATGGGAGTTATTGCCATATTCTTACATTAAAGTTTGAATCAATATGCAAATATTTGTTCACAGTTGGCTGGAAAAGATATCATATCAGCTGTTAAAGGTGAAATGTCAGGTGATTTAGAGGATGGATTCAAAGCTTTAGGTATGTGATAGTTTTATCTAAGTGCAATATGAAGAATTCAATATTTTCAATAGACATGAATGAGGCAGCAACCAAACGAAAAAAGATATAAAAGTCTACATATGGTTTTCAATATAGAAAGTTTTTTATAACTAATATTATTTATTTAATTTATTATTAATTTGTAAAACAATTCATCAATATATTTCCTGATATTTCCAACACTTTCTTTTTTAATTGATGAAAGCTGTTTTGTCTCAATATATAGATTTATACTACTCATATTGCAGTTACCTGTGCTAAGAATAGACCACAATACTTTGCTGAGAGATTACACAAAGCAATGGCTGGATTTGGAACAAAGGATTCTACACTTATCAGAGTCGTTGTTTCAAGGTCTGAGGTAAGAATTGAGAGTTATTGCTTCAAAAAGTTGCTATTTGTTTAGTTTTCATCTTTTTGCTTCCCATGGCAGTGTGAAGCTATTAGTTTAAGTTGATATACATGCCAATTCGATATTGAGGTCTGGAGCTGGCATGTCAGTAACTGCTAGTAGTCCGTTGTTAATTTATGTTATCATTGTCATTTTGCTAAGTTTCTTAATTCTGTTACCTATTCTAACATTCCACTTGGACTTCTATTAAAGTGAGTTTGACTCTGTGTATTGCTGTGCGTTTGTTTATTCTACATTGGCTAGAGGTATAGGGGGAGGGTTGAGATTTCACAAAACATGTTTAACCCCGCTACATTTTTGCGCTTGTTCCAAGTCAGGAGCCTCTGGCCATTGTTAGTCTTGTATATTTTTTTTAATTTTGGTTCATTTATATGTTTTGGAGTTTAGTGTGACATCCATTTTCTATGAACTAGTACACATGTTTGTTTAGGGGCCAGCTGAAGCCTGCCTCCGGGTGCAGGATTTTCTCGCTGTGTTGAAGACCAACTGGTGGCCTTGGGCTGTTTTCTGCTCTTTGGTTGGGTTGCTGGTCTCTTTGACACATTCCCTGTTTCCATTTTCAGTTTGAACAGTTAGTTCTGATTGGTCTGGCTAAGATTCTATTGGCTAGTATGAATTATAAAATTGGGAACAAATTAGGAAGGGGAAGTTTAGGAGAAGAAATTATATACCTATGGTCTGACAGTATGGGTATTTGAGACTAGATCAATGAATATGTTGCTATAGGATCACATATAGCTGGCCAAGCGCTGATTGTCAAAATGCTTTTGCATGAAGATGTTCTTGGCAACTTTCAGAAACAGCATATGATAAGTACACTTACAATAATCAAAATACTGAAAATAGAGATGCTGATATTTGCATTTAATTGTATGTATATATATAGATGTTATTACATGGTTACAGATATTTTTTGTAAATTGAATTTACATAAAAGATAAATAAAAAAAAAGATATATATTTCTCTAATATAAAATTTTATTTCAGTAACATTTTCTAGATATTCTAGAAACAAAGCTAACACATTTGTAAGGTTTAATGAAAAACCCTTATTTTATGCCCTACCTACAATAGCAGGAGACATTATGTTTTCCTGTCTTTATGTCTGTGTGGCGCATCATGTTAACGTTTGGGTTTAAGTTAGTTTTCCATGAAGTTGTGATCACATAAACTTGAAACTTATTACACATATAAATAAGAAGATGTGGTATGAGTGCCAATTAGACAACTATCCATCCAAGTCACAATGTGTAAAAAGTAAACAATTATAGGTCAAAGTACGTCCTTCAACACAGAGCCTTGGCTTACACCGAACAGCAAGCTATAAAGGGCACCAAAAAGACTAGTGTAAAACAATTCAAACAGGAAAACCAACGGTCTAATCTATATAAAAAACGAGAAACGACAGGTTCGTTATATGAACTTTGGATAAATATGCTAAATTACAGTTTTGATTGAAATTTTGTGGGTCACTGAACACGGAAATGTGAAAGTGCAAGCTGGGCATGGTGTCTGATACACATTTTCCTGTTTTATAGATTGATTTACAAGACATTAAGGATGAGTACAGAAATATGCGCCAAAAATCTCTTCATGATGCTGTGGCCTCCGAGACAAGTGGGGACTACAAGAAACTACTTCTTGGTATTATTGGCCAGTAATTTGTGACAGATCAAAGACATTGTTGTTTATTATACACATATAACCATGTTGTTTATTAACTTTTTACAAATGTTATATTATAATCTGTAAGTAAAGCTTTTGTAACTGGGGAGCCAGAATTTATACGTTTCATTTTTTTTAACTTTTGGTAGAAGTGAACTGTGATTAGTTGATCTTGTTCCTGTATCCCATGTATGAGGAAATTTTGTCCAAAGTTTACTTAAAAAAATATTGCAATAGGCTTTTATTGGTGTTGGTCCATACAAAATATATTATATTCAATGACTACAAATTCTTATAATTTTAGGTTTTGTTAGAAAATTAGAATCAGTTTATTTGACTGAAATAAACTGATATTAGAGGCTCTTTCTTACATGCATTTTTTTTAACACTCTTATTTCTTAAATAAATACGTTAGTATTTATAGATTTTATGAAGGTCACTTACAATTACATATTATACAGATGAAGTTGCACTATCTAATAAAGGGTCCATTCTTTCTTTTTGTAAATTTGCAGTTGGTTCAACATTTTCTTTTGTAAAATTACTACTTAAAAGAAGAGATAAATGTTTAAATGTCTGAATAATAACATTATATAAAGCATTTAGATATTGTCAAGTGCATTTTACAGCCATATCAATTTTTAAAAAAATCTTGTAACATATGACGGTGTTTTTTTTTCTTTCATTATTTTTGTATTTATATACTTGAATGTGGTCAAGAAAAAATTTCATTTCTGGTTTCAAACCTGGATTTTAATATGATCTGTTTTTATTTTTGCAGAAATGCTGTTTAATCTTTGCGTAAATAGGGATTGTAATTAGAATTAGACAATTAATTTGTTTTGCAATTCACAATTTACATCGGTTATTGAGACATTTTTTCTCTTGCAAATTGCGCATAATGAACAGAAAATGGTTGAGCCTAATGCTTTTTTTGTAATGACAAACATTTTCATATGTTAGTTAATTATATAAAAGCTAATTCTTTTAGTGTTTTTGTGAAGCTTCAATGTATCAGTAATGTTTTAGAATTTTATATACACAGTATAAATCATTGTAAAAAAGAGAAAAAAAATTATGTCTAAATCAGTACCAAAATAAAGTTTTACCCCTTTGAATTAGAGTGTCAAAAAGTTCATAAGAAATCATGTGTGATAATATTTATGTATTTGCATCAGACACTGCCATAAGCATCATTTAAATAAGGTATCTATTTCTTTGGGAATTTTTGATGACAAAGCACATTCAAAATAGTTTTCAATAATCTGAAGTCCATTCACCTCAAATACTTTAAAGATTATAATAATGCCACTAAACAATTTAGATGTTTAAAAAAATATTGTTAACCCTTCTTTTTTATCAATATTAATAATTAGTGTAAAGTTTTGAATTTAATATTTGTTATATCAGATACTGTTTTCAATTAGATATCAATTTATTAAGCTTTCTTTTTCTCTTCAAAATTGTTTTCAAATAAATTAAAAGTTTCGTAAGTAATCATACAAGTATACAGTTGACTATATATATTTCCATTTAATAGAAGAAAATAAACAGCATTTTCGATAAATATTATAAGTCAGAAGTTTTGAAAATTTTGATGCAATAGAAACTTAAGTTCAAAACTGCCATTATCAGATAGATGATATAAAAAATGTTATAACTGTTAGCAAATAATTTTTAGCATAATGGTTGTCATATGGATTTAATATTTGTAATTCTTATATAGCTATGCATATTGTTTATGATTTTCCTTATTATATTAAATCTAGTAAATCTTGCTTTTCTTGTTGAGCAACATTTGACAGGTGCCACATGTGTCAAATATTAGTGTCACAGATGACCACAGATGTGTTCCAGTTGTTGTAATAGCAATACTGTCCTCTTTTCTTTGATCGTAACATCAATCACTGAATCAGAGTTATCACAGTATTTACTTACCATGAACAACTTGAAGGGTGCACAATTTGCTTACCTTCTGGAGCACCAGTGATCACCCTGGTTTCTGGTGGGTTTTCGTGTTGCGCAGTATTTAGTTTTCTATGTTGTTTTTTGTACACTGTTGTTTGTGTTTTGTTCATTTTTTGCCATGGTGTTGTCAGTTTGTCTTTGAGTTTATATATCCCTTTGGTATCTTGCACCTATCTTCTATCAGTATTTGACATTTTATTAATTAATAGCTTCATTGACATCACATGTACCAAATACTGTAACTTCAGAAATTTTTGTGATGTTTTTATTATTTCACAAAAATCAACCCTTTTGGTACAGCATTTCGTGAAGACACATTAAAATAAATATTGAATATATGTTGCTCAATAATTACAATAAAATATGAAGGCAAAAATTTCTGAATTTACATTAACTGCCAAATCAGTTAGATATTTTAATAAATGACACAAAAGACTACATTTTTTTATTAATATGTTCCCTCCCTTTTAAAGTAGAATGCTACATGATATACAATAAACAAATAAATTCCTAGGATACAAAAAAGAACTATATGAAAATACAATCGACAAGAAGTTAAAAGTGGAAACAAAGAAAGCAAAAATACATTTTCTAAAAATAAATCTGAACTCAGGACTACTGGATATTTGATAAACTTATAAAATGAAATAAAACTGTGAAAAATACCTCCGTTTTAGATGATTTTCAATTACTTTGGCAATCTGAGGCATATGCAACATGAAATCAGGAAAAAGTATGATCTGATAACACCTCGTACTAACAAAAGTGTACAAAGTAGTTTACTGCATTTGGAGAAGGCTCAAATCTAGTTTTAGGATGACCTTGGAATTCTGAGGCTGATGGAATCAAAGCCAAATCATCAAGGGTATTTATTCAGGATGACCTTGGTATTCTGGGGCAGATGGAATTAAAGCCAAATTGGCAAGTGTATTTATTCATCATAATCTTGACATTCAGAGGCAGATGGAACTAAAGCCAAATTTTCAAGTGTATTTATTTAGGATGACCTTGGTATTATGAGGCAGATGGAACCAAAGCCTAATCGTCAAGTTTGTTTATTAAGGATGATCTTGGGATTCGAAGGCAGATGGAACTGAAGCCAAATCTTCATGTGTATTTATTTAGGATGACCTTGGCATTAGGGAGCTACCATTTGATTTTTAGGGGGAGGGGCTAGGATGAAAAATTTTGTCCTGCATTTTTTTTTAGTTGTAATCTCTGTCCTGCCTTTTTTTTTATTAGTTTATCCTGACTTTTTTACATAAATTGTCATCCTGCCTTTTTTAGCTCACCGGGGCCCGAAGGGCCCCATGTGAGCTTATGCCATCACTTGGTGTCCGTCGTCGTCCGTCGTCGTCTGTCGTTGTCATAAACTATTACAAAAATCTTCTCCTCTGAAACTACTGGGCCAAATACCTTCAAACTTTAACTAAATGTTCCTTAGGGTATCTAGTTTATAAATTGTATCCGAAGTTTTGATCCATCGTCAAACATGGCCTCCATGGCTAAAAATAGAACATAGCGATCAAATGGAGTTTTTTGCTTATATCTCAAAAACTAAAGCTTTAAGAGCAAATCTGACAAGGGGTCAAATTGTTCAATTGGTCAAGATCTATCAGCCCTGAAATTTTCAGACGAATTGAACAACTCATTGTTGGGTTGCTGCCACTAAATTGGTAGTTTTAAGGAAATTTTGCAGTTTTATGTTATTATCTTGAATATTATTATAGATAGATATAAACTGTAAACAGCAATAATGTTCAGCAAAGTAAGATCTACAGAAAAATTAAATGACCAAATTTGTCAATTGACCCCTTAAGGAGTTATTGCCCTTTAAATACAATTTTACGCAATGTGTTCATCAAGTTTGATAACATTTAAAAATCTTCTCTTCTGAAACTATTGTGCCTAATACTTCTTAACTTTGAATGAATGTTCCTTAAGGAATCTAGTTTATGACTTGTATCCGAAATTTTGATCCATCAACAAACATGGCCGCCATGGCTAAAAATAGAACATAGGGGTGAAATCCAGTTTTTATACGAACGCAAAAAAATTTTTGTGGTCGTATATTGGTATGACATTGGCGTCGGCCTCGTCGTGTGAAGACACATTAGTTTTCGCACTCTAACTTTAGTTTAAGTAAATGGATCTCAATGAAATTTTACCATAAGGTTCAATACCACAAAAGGAAGGTGGGGATTGATTTTGGGGGTTATGGTACTAACAGTTCAGGAATTAGGGGCCAAAAAGGGGCCAAAAATAAGCATTTTTGTAACTTCCAGACATAACTTGTGTGTAAGTATATAGATCTCTCTGACATTGTACCACAAGGTTCCATATCACAAAGGGAATGCTGGGATTGATTTTGGGGGTAATTGCCTCCAAATTTTAGGAATTAGGGGCCAAAAAGGGGCAAAAAACAAGCATTTTTCTAGTTTCATGACAATAACTTGTGTGTAAGTGTATGGATCTCTCTGACATTGTATCACAAGGTTCCATATCACAAAGGATATACTGGGATTGATTTTTGGGGGTAATTTCCCCCAAATTTTGGGAATTAGGGGCCAAAAAGGGGCAAAAAACAAGCATTTTTCTAGTTTCATGACAATAACTTGTGTGTAAGTGTATGGATCTCTCTGACATTGTATCACAAGGTTCAATATCACAAAGGATATACTGGGATTGATTTTTGGGGGTAATTTCCTCCAAATTTTGGGAATTAGGGGCCAAAAAGGGGCAAAAAACAAGCATTTTTCTAGTTTCATGACCATAACTTGTTTGTAAGTGTATGGATCTTTATGAAATTGTACTGCAAGGTTCCATATCACAAAGGGAAAGCTGGGTTAGAGTTTGGGGGTAATTGCCCTAAACGTTTAGGAATTAGGGCCAAAAAGGGACCAAAAAAACAAGCATTTTTCTAGTTTCCAGACAATAACTTGTGTTCAAGTGAATGGATCTCTCTAAAATTGTACTGCAAGGTACCATACCACAAAGGGAAAGCTGGGATTGAGTGTGGGGGTGAATTTCTAAACAACATGTAATGACCTTGTGCAATTAGATAAGATTGAATTTATTTTCTTTAGATTAAAGATGGTCCACTCCTACTGACTTCATAAACTGTGGAAGTTGAATCTATAGACGGTCAAAGATGATTTTATAGACTCTCCTAGTTGTCTATTTCTACGAACTTTAGGTTAAGATACAAAATAATTATGCAATGAGATAATCATATAAAAATTATAATAAAGAAAGAAATTCTGCCTCAAGTTTATTAGCTCACCTAGCTTTTCTCATCACATAGCGTCCGTCGTCGTCGGTAACTTTACCAAAATTCTCCTCTGAAACAACTGGGCTAAATTTAACCAAAATTTACATTGTAAAACTGATTAGCAAGACAAGATCTACAAATCAGTCTACAAGGCCGAAATCGTCCGTCGACCTATAATTGGAGTTATTGCCCTTTAATGACGATTTTTTTTGTTCCAATTTTTTACGATTTTGCCTTATAAGTGTACAATAAATAGATAGAAACTTTGAAAAATAAAAATGATCAGCAAGACTAGATCAACAAAACTTCTATGCCCAAAACCTTCAATCGACTTGGCATTTTGAGTAATTGCTCTTTAATGACGATTTTTACAAATTTTTAGTGTTTTCGCTTATAACTTAAAACTATAATAGATAGACAGACACTTTAAATCGCAAAAATGATTAGTAAGACAATTTCTACAAATAAGTCAACAGTGCTGAAATCATCATCGACGCCTTATTGTAGTTCTTGGTCTTTAATGACGATTTTTACTGATTTTGGAAAATGACGCAGTCAATTTTCCTATACCGCTGACCAGAAGTCATTTACCGCTTCCAAGCCGCTTTCCGAACTCGGTTCCGTATTTTACATACTTATGTACTATACAGAATTTCATTCTTAACCTGTCCATATGTTTATTGTTTTCAAATGGTATTTTGAGCTATCCCTTTGGTATATTTTTCATATTTATACGAGCTTTCGCTTTTATGTGCATGTCTTTACAATCCGTAAACAAATCATAGTATCCGTTTTGTAATGGTTTTGGACTTTTTACATACCAATGATCACCAATCGCTAGACAAAATAGTTCTTGAAAGAATGTCAACCTTTCTTGTCAGTTGAACTTTAAAATCATTAAAAAATAATAATCGGAATCATCTTGATATCCATACGAAAGATAATGCTCTTTATCAAGATTTACGAAGTTTTTAAGAATCGAAAATTAGTAATACGGTTATACCCACGGGGTGCGTATGTATTTTGTTTACAAAGTTATAGCTGCAGACAGGTAAAAATCAATTTTATTTTCATTATATTTCCATGCATACACAAGTCATAACAACAAATAATTGTTTATAAAACTTATAATGTAACTAGACATGTTTAACCGTCTGTCTTAGCAAAAATTCGTGTTAATAAAGCTGATGGGTTGTTTTATAATTCAAGCACAGCATACAAACACGTGATCGTTCCTTGATGTTTGTTTACTTAATTAATACACGTTGTTGTTTGTTTTTTTTTAACAACATAATTATTTTATTCATCAAATATTGCTTGTTACATAAATCATCAAGATTCCAAGCTTCTCTTGACGTACCCTGTTATGATCCACTGACTACCCAGGGAATAGTCAGCTGATTAGATTAATTGACATACATTTTGTTTACAAAACATTATAATAACAATACTAGAAAAATTCACTGATTATGTTCCTTTTAATTGTTAGTAACATTGGACTTATTGTCTTATGTCCATTAATATTGGTGTCTACTCTCTTAGTGTATTCATTGACAAAAATTCTGTAGACGTCTATGTTTTTTGTTTTCTGCTCAGATACATAGTATGACTTATATATTGAAAAACTAAGTATTGTAATTAAAAAATTTATTGAGTAATACTTGTTGTCTGTGATTTTGTATCCAAATATCAGGTGTTGTAGTTTTATTAAAAAATCTATATTACTCCTTTTTAAGAGATCGTATATTTGCTGCCAAAATCTTGTCAAATAAGAACAATTAAAAAAATAGTGATCATAATCTTCTTCTATGTTACAAAAATTACACATATCATTATTAGTTATTTTCCATTGTAATAAAAGCTTTTTTGTTGGTACAATAAACTGTAGTAATTTCCATCTGAATATTTTTAATTTATTTTCAGTTAAATATTTAAAAATAAAGTTATATAGTGAATTCATATTTGGAGCTTCTTGCATTGGTAGAATTTTAAGCCACCTGTTTATCCCTACTGACGGTTCTTTTTTTATTATTCACTAGCGAATCATATAACATTTTATTTGAAAAACATGTAGTCTCAAAATAACGATCTTTCCATGTGATCTTATTTCTCTTGACATTAACTGTACTTTGAACAGAATTTTCTTGTTTAACTATGTGAATCCAATTTTGTGGAATAGCATGTTTCAATATATGAAATTCTGCAATCCAGTTTACCTTACACTTTAATTTGTTCAAAATATATTTTTCTGATAATGACATAGTGTCATCTAAAATGTCATTTAAGTTTATCATACCACTCTTAATCCAGTTTTCAAAGAAAATTGGTTTATTATGAAATGTAATAAATTTATTCCCCCATATTGTCTGCTTTCTTATATCAAAATATGTATCTGGTTGTTTTGTTTGCCCACCCCCAGTCAAAATCCAGGACTTTATTACTTCTCTATAAAATTCTGGAACACATTTAAAATATTCTAAATGTTTTATATCATCTAAATTCATATTAAATATAAATAAAATATTATTAGACACCTTTAGATATTTAAAAGGTATAAGCTTCCAGTTAGCAAATTTACCATTAACAAGTCTATATACCCATGATGCCTTTAGCGACATAAAATAACTTTTAAAATCGACCATTTGTAAGCCCCCTTTTTCATATGGACGTATTATAAGGTTTCTTTTTACTTTGTCTGGCTTCCCATCCCAAATATATTTAAAGCTTCGTGTTTCTAGTTCTTTAAGATAATTTTCGGGAGTTAAGCAAACACTTCCCAAGAATGTAAATAAAGGCAAGATTAGTGCTTTAATAATTAGTATTTTCCCTAAAATTTAAAGATTCCTTTTTTCCCATGTCTTGAACATTTTTATCATTTTTTCTATTTTACAATCCCAATTTAATTTTTTCCATTCCTCTTTATCATGTCCAAAAAACACCCCTAAAGCTATAATAGGTTTATCTCCCCAATTAATCCCCGCAATTTTATCTTTGCATGATTTCAAAGATAAAATTTCCCGATCCATAATCCTTCTGTTTTATTTCTATTTACCAATAAACCTGAAAACGAGCCAAATATTTCTTTTATATTCATTGCAGATATCACATCGTTTTTATCTTTACAAAATAATGTTGTGTCATCTGCTAATTGTGAAATTGTAATGCTGTGACTTTTCCCATCTAAACTTAATAGTGATTCCCTTTACTTCGTTGCTATTTCTCAACTGTAGGGCCATAATTTCAACAGCCAAAACAAACAATAATGCTGATAAAGGACAGCCTTGTCGGATTCCCCGTGAATTTTTGAAATTTTCTGATACCCACCCATTGTTCATGACACATGTTTGAACGTCTGTATACATAGTTTTAACCCACTTAATAAATGATTCATTAAATCCAAAATGTTTCAAAGTTCCAAGCATAAAATCCCTTTTTTCGAATCAAAAGCTTTCGTAAAATCCACAAAAACAATTGCTCCCTCAATTTTGTATCTTTCTGAGTAGTCTATAACATCTTGGATTTGTCTCAGATTAAACCCAATAAATCTATTTTTAACATAACCGGTTTGATCCTCATTTATAATTTTTGGAAGTACCTTTTTTAAGCGTTGAGCAAGAACATATGACAAAATTTTAAAATCTATATTAAGAAGAGATATTGGACGATAGTTTTCCAAAAGTAAAGGATCCCCCTTTTTGAATATCAAAGTTAATATACTAGTACGTTGTGAATATGAAAGACTGTTTCTATCGTATCCTGTATTTAAGACATTTACCAGTAGTAACTTAAGTTTATTCCAAAAAAATCTATAAAATTCTACCGTAAGTCCATCAAGACCTGGAGATTTATTTAATTTCATTTTAAAGATACCATGTGTGCATTCCTCCACTGTAATTTTCCCATCGCATATTAGTTTATCATTTTCATCCACTTTATTTTCTAATTTTGTATCGCTGATATATTGTTCTGTTAAATCTTTGTTTAAACTTTTTTTATTATACAAGTTTTCATAATAATCTTTTATTTTGTTTAAAAGTTTCTCTTGATCCGAAATTATTTCCCCCTTATCTCCCATTAGCTTACTTATCGATTTTTTTACTTGTCTTTTTTTTTCTAACCCAAGAAAATAAGAATTATTTTTTTCACCAAACTCTACCCATTTTTCTCTAGATCTCACTTGAGCTCCTTTCGCTTTTTCTTCATATATCTTATTTAGCTCTTCTTCAATATCATTTATTTCTTTTTCTATTTCATTGTCATCTAAAGTCGTCTCGTCCATTAATTTAATTTTTTCTTCCAAGTCTTTTTCCAAAGTATATCTTCGCCCCTTGGTTAACTTTGCTTTATTTTTACAATAATTTGTGGTTACTTCCCTTACCGCAATTTTAAAACCATCCCATAATAATCTACAATCTAGTGTTTCCTTTTCGAAAATATATTTATCTATCAAATTATTAATCAGTTCTTGGTAATCTTTATCTTGCAAAACTGAATTATTTATTTTCCAATACCCATTGCCCCTTTCTGATACCCCTGGCTTAAATTTTAGAAATACACTTTGGTGGTCAGTAGACCGAATAACAGCCGGTTTGATTTTACAAAATTTTACAAGAGGTAAAAAATCTGACCCCATAAAAATCATGTCAATCCTACTAGCTTGTGACCTATCTCTTCTTCTCCATGTGAATTGCTGTTTACTTTCATTTAAGTTTCTCCAAACATCTGACAGTTTGTTAGATTTAATCAAGTTTTTAAAACCGTTTACGGGTTGAGTAAATTTACATGGACGTATAGATTTTCTATCAATTGGTTTAATTGTCTCATTAAAATCGCCCCCAAGTATTGGTATTCCTAGACCGTGTTCCTTCAAATTTTCACTGACCTTTTTGAAAAAAGAATTTCTAGATGATTTACAGTTAGGTGCATATACACTAATAAATGTAAAAATTGAGTTATTTATCTGCACGTTGATAAGTACTAATCTTCCGTCACTATCAATAAATTTATTTATTAGTTCGTAGCTTAGTGATTTTTTAATTAAAATAGCTACACCCCTACTAGCCGTAGTACCATGACTACAATAAGTATCATATTCCGTTTTATTATTTATTTCCCTTTCAATAATTTCATCAAAATGTGTTTCTTGTAAAAAACTTATAACGCTTTTTTGAGCCGTAACCCATTCTATAACTCTATTTCTTTTTTCCCTTGAACTAATTCCGTTAACATTGAGACACGTTGTTGTTACTGCATACTTAGAAATAATGGTTTACTCCTGGTTTGCCCACTTTTAATTATATCAATTATCTATTAGTAAAGAAAACAAAAAAGACAAAAGGTTTAATGAGCATACAATTGTATAGTCTGTTCCAACTTAGGTATATAGTTTATTAGTGTTTTCTATATATTCAGGTATTTTTTTATTATGTAATTCCATTTTCATTTGTATAGAAAAATAATAAATAAATCAAATATTTTTCTCAATAATTTAATATCAATTCAATCGATTCATTTAACAAACATGTACAACTAATGACAAAACAATGATTCAGTTATAAAAGTGTCTTTATAATTCATTAGTTTCTGAATGATTTTCATGATATAAATACACCAATGCAAGTTCTCTTTTATTGCAAACATAATATAGATAATATATGAATCAAGTTTATAAATACATTGCATAAGGAGATAAATAAAGCACTATGGTAAAATAAGTAATATGTATAATGATGGGAAATACAATCTTTTATATATACATCAAAAGTCACAAAACATTATATTTACAAAGTCACAAAACATTATATTTACAAAGTCACAAATTACAATATTTCACTTAGTTGTTCATTCAAATGGAGAAGATGGGATGCTGCGTCAGAGTAGTCTACAACGTTGATGAGTCCTTGTTGGTATTTGTCTTTCAGTAGTTGGAGTCTGGTGTCTATTACTCTGTATCTTCGTCTTTTTGGTGGGCGGGCTCCTCCTGTTGCATACTGGATAATATTACATTCTGTTAGTGCCTGGGTCTTCTTCAGTAACTCAATGATATCGTAGATGTTGGGGCGGGCATGTTGGAGTCTCTTCTTAAGTTTGTTAATTGGTGATTGGTGGTGCATGGTCCTTCTGTGTAGTAGTGGTTCCATAGAAAGCGGTATCCTTCAACCCAGACCTCTGTCACGTAATCAGTAAATGATGTTGTAGCGGGTATGTTGTCAGCTTCACCAATGTTTTCTAAAGTTGTAAGCCTAATATCCTGAACAAGGTGGGGTGGAACAAGAGGTAATACTGCGGCTCGTCGTATAAGTCAAGTGATGTCTTCATTTTCTTTATAATACGACTGTAGTCCACATCTCTGTGCTTTCGCCAAATACACTGGGTGAAGTGGAAGAAGCAGCCTTTTAATGTTACCCCTGGGAACACTATCCGTGCTGAGTTGTTGGTTGCTGTCTCGTAATCAATGAATACTGTTTCTGGATGAAGTTGTAACTGGTGTTGTTGATCGATGTATCGTATGTGACTGAAGAAGCGTAAATAGATGACCTAGTCTTTTCCTGGTATTAGAGCATACACTAGTGGGAACATAGAACCGTCATTGCATGTACTGTGTACAGCTGATGGAAGAGAGTTGGACATGAGTAGAATGTGCCGTCGCAGAAGATCGTGCTGGCAGCATCAAGGTGAGTCAAGTTGTTTGTTGTTGAGAAGATCAGCATTGGTGGTTAGATGTTGTCTGACGGTAAAAGGAACTGTTGTCTTGTAGTAGTAAGGCACCATTCATCCAGGTCGATGTCGATAGTTGTCTTGGGTAGGATTGGTCTGTTGAGTGACCTTTGGTGGTAGAGTGATGTCTTGCAGGAGTAATAGGTTGGTAGTTGCTCAACAATCTGTTTGGTGTCGTCTTTCCATTCTGGAGTGCGTAGCTTGACAAGTTCATCCTCATAGGTTGATTGTGTAGGAGTAACTTCTTTCTTGGCCCGTTGTTTCATAGTCTGCATTATTTTGATCACCTATATCTTAGATTGGTTGGCTTGATGGTTGTGTGGTGGACCTAATTTGACTAAATGAGTGTAAACTGTTGAAGGGCAGGCTGGAATAGAACATCGCCAGTTAACTCTATTGTTTCTTTTGTTTTTCACTCTGTAACGATGGCCTCCTAGGACCAAACTTTCTCTACCAAACTTATTCTGTACATACTGAAGTTGTTGAACTTGTGCGTTTGCCATACTTGGTTTGAATGATTCGAATGTAAGACAATTTCATATTTATAATACAATAATTTGTGACAACCGCTCACAAAAGTGTCAGAAATTATTAACAGCTTGGGTAAATTGTAAAAATTGTAAAAAATGATTAAAAACTTAGCAATCATGATTATTAATTAAAAGATATTTTATTGTTGTTTTTTAAAGAAGAAAATGCTAGCATGGATGCAGATTACTGTTCAAATTGTGTCATATTTAAAGCTTGGCTACCGAACAGTTGCATTTATATTCTATTTGTTAGAATCAATTGGATATTTTTTTATGTTAAATTTCAGAACAGTGTATTTATTAAAAATTTGAAAAAAAATAAGTTGAATAAATAAAAAGAAATTCAAATGACATTTATTCTAATCTTTAGTTTCATTATTTTACTTTTTACTTTTTTTTTTAAATGTACCAATAATTAAAACTATTTGTTGATAAATTGTAAAAATAATAAACATTTTTGTACACATTTTTTCCTATTTTTTTTCTATTTGTCAAATTAAATACATTTTCCTGCTAAAAACTATATCAAATATAGAATATTTTTGCACATTTTCCTTGATTTAATAGCAGAATATAATATCTTTTATAAGATTTTAAAGGCAAAATAAAAGATAAAAAATATGACTATAATTCAGAAATAAACTATAATTGTTAAAACAACAATTCCCCCTATGTTTACATATGCATGTAATTAAAAGTGGGTAAACCAGGATGACACCGAAATAATCACATTTTTGTTATAATTATTTAACATCAGATATAATTAGTATTTACAAAGGGATTGTATTGCTTTCAGAGTTATATAATAAACCTTGCCTAAGAAATATGTCTAGCTAGGTCCTTATAAACAATGAGGCTATAATGATGTAAATTACCATATTTACATTACAGCTGCATATTTTGCATTTAATATATATCATATATGAACATAGAGAACAACAGATAGAATGCACATGGGTTTAATAACCACCCTAGGCATTAATTTTAATAGGTGGCAGCAAATAGCGCAGATTGGCATATATATGTGGTGTCCCCACATCTACTCTGTTGTACCTAAGTATCAAAATTCTGCTCGCCCTGGCTGAGTTCTCAACATCTTTCTTTTCTAAGTATAGATTAGCTTTTCCTCTGAGGATTAGTAATGGAGCACTTTATATATAGTCCAGTGGCTTAGTCCTGTCTTTTTTGTCTCTCTTATTTTCTTATTTATATTATTATTTTTATATTTCTTATATTTTCTTGTAAGCCACCAAGCCACAACTCCTCTTTTTGCCTGAAAGCAATGAACAGGTTTTGTTTATGGAACGCCACAGCTGTCTTATGTGGTACTCTGATATTACTTTATGTTGTTTTATTATTACTTGATGATATTTTGTCTTTACATAATATGGTTTTCACATTACGTAATGATATTATGATATAACTCAATATGGAATAGTCATTACTTAATGATATTTCGATATTACATGATATGGTTTCGTATTGACTTGATATAGTTTTGTCATTACTTAATACGGTTTTGTCGTTACTCGATGTGGTTTCACAATTATTTAATGTGGTTGTGTCATTAGGCAATGGGGTTTTAACATTACTTGATGTGTATGTGGCTTAAAGTAATGTAGTTGTTTCATTACATGATGCGGTTCTGTCATTCTTTGAAGTGGTTATCACATTACTTGATGAGGTAAAACCACGTGACCATTTGGGAAAAACTAGTTCTATTTTTAAACCGATTTCCATACGTTTAATGTGCTTCGGATGAGTGTCGCTATCCATTGAGTTAAAGTTCAAATTAAAGTTCGATTTGTTGTTCTTTGGTATGAAAAAGGGGAACGGCAGACAAAAATAAGAAAAAAAGTATTAAAAAAATAACAATATTTCGGACATAAGGGAGATATCCTCACACCACTTGGTCCGGCCGTTTATTTTTTCCTTAGTTCTCAAATGGAAGCAGTATTATAATTAATTCGTGAAGGATTCCACGGAACCCTCTGTCTCGCTTGAGATTGCTGCTTTCAGTTTAAAAGTGTAATGTTGACTGTAACAAGTCCATTCACCTGTAAAAAGTTTGTTTTTCTGTAGATTCTTTATCTTGATCTTGAAGATTAACTCCTGTACAAATTTTTATAATAATTCATGGAGGTTTACAAATTTTTCATGACAAAACAGTTAAATTCGGTACTATTTTCTGCAAAAAAAACTTATGTTTAAATAAGAAGATGTGGTATGATTGCCAATGAGACAACTCTCCACCACATTCCAAATGACTTAGAAGTTAACAACTATATGTCACTGTATGGTCTTCAACAATATGCAAAATCCATACCGCATAGTAAGCTATAAACGGTCCCTAAATGACAAATGTAAAACAAGTCAAACGAGAAACCTAGCGATCTAAATGAAGAAGACGCCGACGCGACATTAATGTCGCAGGCTCGACACAAATCAAATGACTTGTACTTTATTGTCAACAAATGAGACACTTTTAATCAACTCACACGTAAGTTACAGGGAAACGGGGGATCAGACTAAGCGACAAAGCAACAATTCTATAAAATAAGAATTCTCCCATTTTTTTTAGTGTGTATGATCATTTTAACATATACAAATATCAATATTTTATTTTTATAAATTGCATTCTCTGATATACCTCGCACTAATTGAAAAAAAAAAACTTTTTGGAATATCTGTTTCACAGGTGACGACGGATATGTTCCAATTGTAGTAATCACAATCCCGTCCTCTTTTTCTCGAATGTGACCTACCGAATTAGACCAAATCTCTCGGTCTATACTTTCAGGAAAAACACGACGGGTGCCACACATTGAGCAGGATCTGCTTACTTTCCGGAGCACCCGAGATAACCCCCGGATTTTGATGGATTTATATTTCCCAGGCATACCGATCTTTCGAGTTAAGCCAATTGCAACTGATTTTTTACAGTTTTTTCTTATGTTGTGCTGTTACACTATTGTCCCAGGTTAGGGTTAGGGCTGAGCGCTCACAGACATGTTTAACTCCGCCACATTCTTTATGTGCCTGTCCTAAGTCAGGAGACTGTAGTTTAATGGTAGTCGTTGGTTCATTATTGTCATATTTGTTAAACGTAAATTGTTTTGTTATAAATTAGGCCGTTTCTTTTCTCGTTTGAATTGTTTCACATTTTCACGTGGTGGCCTTTTATAGCCAACTATACGGTGTATTGAAGGCCGTACGGTTGCCTATACTTGCTAACATATACTGCATTTAAACTCTGATGGATAGTTGTCTCATTGAAAACCGTACCACATCTTCTAACTTCATTTAGATTTCTATGTTGTGTTTTGTATACTGTAACATTGTTTATCTTTTGTGCGCATACCCCTAAGCCCTCTTTTCGGAAGCCCGAGTAAAAGCCTTCGATCATCGGTAGAAACTTTAAATACGAACTAATATTTAATTCGTATTTCAACTCGAAATATTAATTTAAATGAGACTCAAATTTGAAGTCTAACTCGAACTCTACCTCAAAAGGTGACTCAAATTCAAAGTTGAAGTCAAATTGTAACTCGAACTCTGCCTTCAAATGTGACCCAAACTTGAAATCAACACGAAACTCAATGCTAACTTTAATTCTAATTTTGCCTTGAAATCTAACTCGAAATCGAAGACTAACTCGAAGTTCAACTCGAATGGTATCCCTAACTTTTATTTTAACACTAAATGGATGTATGGCCACACTCATCCGAGGCACATTAAACATGGAAATTGGTTCTAATAATAGAACTAGTTTTTTCCAAAAGGTCACATGGTTTTACCTCATCAAATAATGTGATAACAACATCAAAGAATGACATAACCACATCAATTACTGGAACGAACACATCATGAAGTGTGAAATCGTCAAATTTTGAAACATCATTATGTTATATTAAAGCCATATAAAGAATTGGCAAATCATCATTACGAAATAACAAAACCACATCATATAATGAAACAACTATATTACGTTAAGCCACATAAACATCAAGTAATGTTAAAACCACATTGCCTAATGGCACAACCACATTAAATAATTGTGAGTGAAACCACATCGAGTAATGACAAAACCATATCTAGTAATGACAAAACTATATCAAGTCAATACGAAACCATATCATGTAATATCGAAATATCATTAAGTAATGACTATTCCATATTGAGTTATATCATAACATCATAACGTAATGTGAAAACCATATTATGTAACGACAAAATATCATCAAGTAATAATAAAACAACATAACGTGATATCAGAGTACCACAGTACCACATAAGACAGCTGTGTCGTTCCATATTTGTTCATTGTTTAGGTCTGTAAAGTGACTTGTAACTGCTAACAGCCACAATATTTGGAATCTGGTGGATAGTTATCAGACTGTTATCTCATTGGCAATCAAAAAGTACGGATTAATCATTTGAAATAAATGACTAACAAACATTACTAGTAAATCATTTGAAAAAAAAATTTCTGCAATAATTTATGTTGTCATTTTAAGATTTCAGTTTATATACATATCAACAATAGAATTTGGTTGTATAAATGGTGTCACTATGTTTGTAATTGTCAAACTAGTATAACAGTACTATTGTCTAAATCTACAGAAATGGATCATGCTTAAAGTAACAGAAATAACAATGTCACTAGGTCACTTGTAACTTATCTCTTAAATAAGGACTATGTTAGGTATACGAGCTTGCTTACTATAGGCTCTTCATAATTAGTTTTTTAAATAAATCTACAAAGAAGAGGATAGTCTGCTAATGTATTCTTGACTAAGAATAATGAAATTGCAAGAAACAAATTCAAATATTACTTTGAATATTGTATATCGTTCATGTATTCTTGATTTATTTCTTTGTACAAAAGAACAACCAGTAGTAATCTTCACTTCACACAAATACATATATCTTGACAAACAAATAAAAAAGCCATAGACATTAAAACAATTCATATCTATTCTATTGTCGGTCAGCCTACCTACTATGAACTGAAAAGTCGCCTAAGATTCAGTAGGTAAATCATGTGAAAATCAAAAATATCCCAACATTAGAGACAATGGCGTCATTTTCCCTCAGAGCTTTCAGCTCTTTGATTATTGTCTTTGCCTATTATTTTGAAAACTATAATAGTTAGATAGACACTTTAAATATCAAAACTGACCAGCAAGACAAGATCTACAAATAAGTCAAATATGGTCGAAATTGTTTATCAACTCCTTATTAGAGTTCTTGCTCGTTAATGATGATTTATATTTTTATTTTTTGCGTTTTTGTCTATTGTCTTGAAAAATATAAAAGATAGACGGAAACTTTGTATAACGAAAATAATCAGCAAGACAGAATCTACAAACAAGTCAAATTACAGAAATAGACTCATTAAAAGAGAGGCGAAAGATACCAAATTAACATCCAAACTCATATAAGTCGAAAACAAACTGACTACGCCATGGCTAAAAAGAAAAATACAAACAGACAAATAACAGTACACAAAACACAACATAGAAAACTGAGCAACACGAACCCCACCAAAAACTGGGGTGATCTCAGGTTCTCCGAAAGGGTAAGCAGATTCTGCTCCACATGTGGCACCCGTCGTATTGCTCATGTTAGTACAAACTCAGTAATAAGTCTAATTCGGTAGGTCACATTCGGGGAAAAGGGGACGGGATTGTAGTTACGACATTTGGAACATATCCGCTATCATCTGTGAAACGGATATTCCATAACGGTCAACCAACTCGTGATGGCGTCCGTAAAATTTACGAAAGGAGGATTTTAACTTCACCACTTTGAACTCTTGGTTTAATAGTTTCCTTGTGAGCAGCAACCCTCTATCAAGGAAATCATGAAACGAAATACAAGGCGTGATTGCCCTTAAATTGTGATTTTTTTACTCTCTTCTGTGTTTTGGTAAACATTAATGAAGATAGAAGGAAACTGTGAACAAGAACAACTGTCAGCAATACACGATGAACAAAAAAAAAAAAAAAATTGTCATGAATTCTATTCTAGTCTACAATGTTAAAGAGTGTCCATTGCTGAAGATACACACATATCTAGGTGAGCGACACAGGTTCTTTTTGTATCAATTTAGTTTGTAAAATAAATTAATAAAGATTTTACTTTAAACATAAACTCACTGTCATGATACATTTATGTGAAATATAACATTTGATCATTTAAAAAGTCCAAACTTATTTTACACTTTGTCTGAGTTGATAATTTCTGACGTTTTAAGTAGTCTGAGTTGACTTTATAGATGGCCCAAGTTGACTTTCTCGAAGTTGCTAGTTGACTATTTAAGTTGTCTTATTAGTTAGTCCGAGTTGCGTTGGCCTGGACGAGTTGTCTCATATTTGTCAGTTAATCATGAGAATACTATAATAGGTCAAGAAATTGGGATATCCTGATTTAGAGGATTCTTGATTTTGCTTAATTTCTAGTAGTGTCCAGGATATTACTAACAACTATAGTTCGTATGATTCTGGATTGTTAAATTAATTTGTATGTTTGTTTGAATTTTTAAGTCAGTTGTGTTGTATGTCTGTGATGTTGTGTTCGATGCTGTATCCCAATTATTGTAACATTAACCTATTATGTCTGTTGGGTTGCTCACCCAATGTTGTCAATATAACCGAACTATAAACAACTGTCCCCTACAAGTTGGAGGTGTAACTAGCTATAAAACTAGGTTAAGATCACCACTTTCTTCGGAGAATGCCTGTACCAAGTCAGGAATATGGCAGTTGTTTTTCACTTGTGTCGTTGATTTATGCCGTTTGATTTTGTTAGTTTTTATGGACTTCCCCTTTTTGAATTTTCCTTGGAGTTCGGTATTTTTGTTATACTTTTCTATACTAGATTTTTAACAAATAAATGATAATGAAATGCCACTATCAATGATATAGTATTGTAACGTGTTTGGCTCATATCTGTTCGTATCCGTTTTCACAGAATCTGAGATGCTTCAATATTATCAATCTTTATATTAACCCAAAACCAAACTCCAACTTGGAAGCTTTACTTTAAACTACGAAACAAACCGTATAAACTTTGAATCTTAACTACAAAAAACCAACAAAGATTGTATACAATTTACTTTTGTGTTCAGAATTCTAAACTATAACTTCAATTTATCCTTAATCATTTAACTGACTCCGAGGTCTCAACTTATTTGTTAAACAATAACCTTTTAGAAACTAAGAACTGAAACTCAAGCTCCTAAACCACAAGTTATCACAATTAAACATTGAATTACAAATACTGTCTTATGCCTTAACTGCATTTTTGTCACAGTACAAACAACACTCTTATATTTTTTTTAGAATCGTTAATAGAACGACCATTTGTTATTCTGGGATGTTTGAGAACAGAATACTCATGTTTTGGTCAGATTATGTATTGAAAAACAACTGAAGCATAAATGAATTAATGTGCAGTGTCTTAAAGATAATAACATGAAATACTTTCAATTTAATTTTGGATAAGAATGTCCTTATTCATTTTTGTATAATTACTCAAAATTAGTAAAATTAAAGTTTCAAACCAACTATAGGTATTTATATTTTGATCAAATGTTCGGAAATTCACTAAATTGTTTTTAAATCCTTAAAACTGAATTAAAAGTTTAATTTCATTTTGAAGGAATTAAAATGTTGTTATCAATTGTGTCTTTAAACATAATTTTCTAGTACAATCCAATAACCTCTTAGTACAAATCTAAATATCCAAATTTCTACGAGTAGATTGATTGATTGTTGGTGTTTTAATGTCATTTTCAGCATTGTTAGCTCTATCCTGGTGGTCAATATATATTTGTGGACGAAGACAGAGTGCCTTGACAGAACCACCGGCCTTCGGCAGGAAAACTTGCAATTCTAGTCAATTAAACTTAGAGTAGCACGCACCTACGTGCAGGGTTCGAACTCAAAACCTTAGTGTTGACAGGCTGTGATACAGTTGATGAACAACTAAGATAACTCGGCAATCGAGGAAAACTCTACTAGTAGATATAAGAATTTAATTTGTACTCGATTTTATAAGTATAAATCCGAATTCCTATTTCTCCTAGTAGAATTTTAATTTGTACTCAGAGGATTCGATACTACTGAATTCCAATGTATACTGTTACATATATCCTACTGAATTCCAATGTGTACTGTTAAATATATCCTACTAAATTCCCATTTGTACTGTTACATACATCCTACTGAATTCCCATTTGTAATGTTACATATATCCTACTGAATTCCCATTTGTACTGTTACATACATCCTACTGAATTCCCATTTGTAATGTTACATATATATCCTACTGAATTCCCATTTCTACTGTTACATATATCCTACTGAATTCCAATGTGTATTGTTACATATAACATACTGACTTCCAATGTGTACAGTTACATATATCATACTGATTTCCAATTTGTACTGTAACCCCCAATTGACGGTGGTAACTCTTCAAATGCAAGACCTTATTCCTTACATCTGTGTTATTTTACTGACACCAAGACAGCATTTCTCTTGAGCAAAGTTAATGTCAGAAGGGTTTTATTGTCTTATTTAGGTCCCTTTCGAGTTAGATACTCAAAATATTTAACATATGGTTTTGTACATGTCTTAGCGTAAACCTGATTCACGTGCACGTCACAAGTCAGGTATCTTATCAGTAGTTGTTCTTTTTTCAGTTGGATGATTTGGAATATCATATGTGTTTTTCTATTGTAGTTTTGTACTTAAACCAGGCCATTGATTTTCTCATTTGAACTGTTTTACATTTTCTAATGTCGGGGCCTTTCAGAGCTTGCTTTGCGGTATGGGGTTTGCTCATTGTTGAAGACCGAACGGTGATCTATAGTTGCAAACTTCTACGTCATTTGGTCTCAAGTAAATAGTTGTCCCATTGGAAATCATACCTCATCGCCCTGTTTGTGTAGCCTGCGACATTTATGTCGCGAAAACAGCGATCCTAGATTCCGTCGTTAAAGTTATTTTAGACATCAATAACTTTTTTCAAACATTCATGGAAATTTATGAAATTTGGACAGAAGCTTGTTTATGACATAAATACAGTATCCAGAGCAAAATTCTGAAAATATTTACTTTCATTTTTCCATATTTTACTGATAAATTGACTTAGTTTTTTACGACTTAACATTCAGATTCAGTCTGAGGTTACAGTTTTTTTTCAGTCAACAATAACTTTGTCAAACTTTCATGGAATTTTATGAAATTTGGATAGAAGCTTGTTTATGACCAAAAAAGAGTATCCTGAGCAAAAGTTTGAAAATATTTATTTTCGTTTTTCCGTATTTTTACTGATAAATGGACTTACAGTTAACAAGTAGATACAGTCAGGGGTTAAAGTTTGTTACACATCAAATACTTTGTCAAACATTTCATGGAATTTTTTAGAACTTTGGCAGAAGCTTTTTTATGATTAAGAGATAATGTATGAAGCAAACTTTTGAAAATTTATTTTCATTTTCAGTATTTTTCTGATAGATGGACTTTTTTTACAGTTCATATTTACAGACAGTCTGGGAATAATTTTTTTTTACATGATAAGTTTGTTCATGGATTGTTATGAAACTTAGACAGAAGCTTATCTTCAAGACCAAGAAATAACATCAAAAGAAAAAGCTTGATTTTTTTTTAATTCTGTAAATTTACTGATAAATGGAATCACTTTTCAAGTCATCATTACACATTTACAGTGTAAGCAGCATTCGTAGGAAAGACACAGGGATCCGCGGAACCCCTTACATTTTTTTTTATAATATCCCACCATTTTCAGGAAAATGCCTGTACCATGTCAGGAATATGCCAATTGTTTTCCAGTCGTTCCGTGGTTGATATATAGTCGAGCATTTTTTTTGCCCGTTTGTATTGACTTCCTGATTTTGCATTTACTTTGGAGTTCGGAATTTTTGTTGTTACATTTTTTTGAAACAGGGGACACTGCAAATGGCAATGTACCGATAAATCGTACAAAACGATTTACTCATCAACTGTTTTTGTTTAAGGTAGCACAATACAAAGATTTTTTTACTTTCAATCTCGAACCTTTAAAAAGATGTTACTTTTTAAAAATGCATATAAATTAATAAAAGAGGTATATATAGATAGATACAAGATTAATCTTTTAAATGAATGCAATATTTTTGTTATGCAATCATTATGTAATCAATTATTATGCAATAAATGGCAAAATCTTGGTCAGTTCACTTGAATGAATTTAGCTCTTTCATCTCTATAACTATACAGGAAATTTTAACGAAATCTTAATCAACACAGCAGGAGCTACAAAAGGGTGTCTCAAATTATTGCTATGGTATTCCATTCTCTCATCAATCTGTAATTAGTGTAAACATCCTTACCACATAAAAGTAGATAATGTTTGATTAGGTGTAAAATTTTATCTATACATTCTATCCGAAATCTGAGACACCCTTTTGTAGATAATGGTTCTAGGAACAACATATAATAAAATCAACTTTCTAGGGGTCACCATGAAGAAGCTTATTTCAATTGAAAGTGGAAATTTCTTGTAAAATTTTGTAGACACAGTTAACATTATAATTTATTACATAATTGTTGTATAATACTAACATTGCATTAATTTGAAAGAGTAATCTGTTAGCTATCCATAAATACCACTTTTATAAATTTTCAAGCATTATAAAGAAAGTTACAGCATTTTTAAACTGGGGAATTGGAGGTATAAAATCTTTGTATTGTGCTACCTTAAGTTTGTCTGTTTATCATTTCAAAAAAGATGATTTAGAATATACATGCATACATACGTGTGGAATCGCATGGTTGTTGATGCATGCATAGAAGGAGATGATTACTCGGTCAATACATCCAGTCTCACTCCGTTTTGAGTTCATGTGATATCTTCAGATTTTTTTAGGATCAGAGCAATTAAGAAAACACACTTGTTACAGTTGAAGATTGTTTTATTGTCTTGAGGATGTCATTAATGGTTGGTTTGTGATGTTGGGTGGTAATTACTTGACATTTAACCCGTAGCATCTTTTTTATAATACAAATTAAATCAAAACTATTTCTGTTGATTTCCTGTTTATTATATATAAATACAACACATATGACACATATGACACATCTAACACTAATTACAATGATCTTTTCAAAAATATCAAACTTTTAAATCATATGTTTTCCCTTTAATATTCTTTAACTTTAGGCAGCATCCCGAAAAAATCAGTGTTCCTTTCATTTTAGGTAAAAGATGATGTTCTTGAATATGTCAGTGTGGTCGTACATTTTTTCGGAATACTAGACTTATCCCCAATGGTTAAAGTACTTGTTGATTGTATCTTTGTGGTCGCAGGAGTCGTTTGGTTGGATCGGAAACATCTGCACATCACCAGGCGGCGTACTTCTTTGATTCTGAAAATATAGATGAAGGGGTCTACCAAAGGGTTGAGCAAAAGCAAATTGTTAGTGGCTCTGACGATATCACCATTGAGAGTATCAATAAAATTAGAGTACAAACCATAGAGAGTTCTTGGTAAAATTGAGCAAGCTGTTACTAAGATGATACAACTGAGGGTAATCGTGTTATGTCGCATTCGCAATTCTGTTGCCCTTTGCTGATAAATTTGCAATTCACTCAAGCTTTCGAGTCTATGGACCTGTTTCCGATTCCTATTCATTCTCAAAATTACAGCGATGTAACAGCATGCAATCATAGTAACTAATAATGCATTCATTGCATCTGCATAAAGGAGATATCGTTTCTGAGTGTTGTATTTTGGTGAACATGGAAATTCTACTCGTTGGACATTGTCGACGAACTCCAAAACGCAACGAAGTAAGTAGTAAACGTGTGAAAACATAAATCCTAGTCCTATTACAACATCATTTGTCAAAACCACCAAAATTCGTTTTTTGGCTGTAAATGTCGCATTTAACCTTTGTAGGCACATGATAAATATCACCATGAGAGAAGATAGGAGTGATGCAGGAATAAGATGTACCAGGAGTAGACACTGGTCTTGATGTAACCCATCAGTATAGAAATCATCCATGTTCATAAGAATGGTATGCAACGCATACTCAAGCATGAAACATGCATCACTAATAATTAAAAAAAAAGCATGCCGAAATAATCGATTTTTCGCTAGTTTTCTTGTTTTAGCTAAAGCAACTGCTGCGAACACATGAACCCCAAATAATGTAATGCATATTCCAAGAATAAAAACCCACTTCATCTCGAATAATATTTAAACAATTTATCAGCATTTACCAAGTGATCTATCTTATAAAGACTACGTTTTGTCAGGTATTGATTTATAAATATATATACTATTGGTCACTTGTTCTAAATTGAATCATTATCTGGAAAAATGTTTGTAATGATTTAATGATCAATTGCAAGTGCATGTATCACCTATATGACGTTAATAACACATCTCGATGTACGAATTTCATTGGTTGACGTAATAACTATTTGATAACAGGATAGTAGATCGGAACTGGGACTATTATACTAATATATTATATTAGTATAATAGTCCCAGATCGGAACGTTGTCATCACGAACTGGCTGATAAATAAAATGTGTTTTTTTTCTCAACAAATACGATACACATTTCCCCGATCTAAAATCTAAGATGCAAAATTTCCTGATCTATTACAATTTACAGATGGTTTCCTTTCCCTATCTGTGAATTATTGACCAGGTGTGCATTTACATGGCTGGGCTGATTTAACACGAACACGTTTTCAATACAATAAACTTCCGTTTTGATTTTGGCCTTTCAACGGTATGATTCGAGTGCCACTGATAAATATTGTATAGACGATACGTCTGTTTAACGTATAATATTATAAGACTGCTATCAATGATGAGTTTTTATCATGTCGACGTACAGGTTTCCCTCCATTAGCATCTGTGTTTATCTTATTGATTCCTTAAATTTTGTTTTTTAATTTGGTCTTTAAAGTCATATGGAACTTCAATTTAAAAAAATAAGTTGAATATGTTTTATATACTTGAATGGTTTAGTTTTACTTTTAAACAAGTACACTTTTTGTTAAAGAAAATCCTTTACTTTATCAAATCTTGAGATTCCGTATTCATGTGACCTTCAATTAAACCCCTTAGCTAGAGATGGGTTACGAATAAACTAGGCGTTTTCAGCTATCAAAAGATAAATAATGTCAATATTGAAAGTAAAACAAGGGTAAACCATGTGGTTGACTAATTCGATCCACAAAAACTCATTCTCATACAGGTAAAAGCGATGATTAACATATTTTTTAACCTATAATACGAAATCAAACAGATCTAGAAAAATCAAATTGCATGTGTACTCTATGTAGTATAAATATCTAAGTGACATCTTGCTAAATTAAAACATCCCGCGAGAAAGGCGAAAAAAAAAAGAAAATGAAAAACAAATTGTTCAAAGAACAATTATAAGGTCTTTCTACGTATTAGATACAATACAAAGGTAACAAAGAAACAGGCCGGTAACAACCGTTGCCGGATAGTTTTTCTGCACGAGTAGTCAGGTGAAGGGCCGAGGCGATAGCCGAGGACCTTGACCTGACTACGAGTGCAGAAAAACTATTCGGCAGTTTGTTTCCGGCCTGTTTTTGTTACCTTTGTTTTGTATCTGACTTGTACGACGTTTCAAGAAAGAAGTAGTACATTTTGCATGTAGAAGAGGTATCAAATTTAACAAATTCGAAACTTAAATGGCCATATACCAGTTAATGTAAGTTACAGTTCACTTCCCTTCAGCCTATAGTTTTTTCTAAAGAAATTGAAAAATCTAATAATTTCATAAAAAAGAACCATGTCAAGTAAAAGATGAATGTCGTACACATTTGAGACTTTTAAAAATGCATCTTCGCAAGTAAGTAATGTATGAAAAAGATTTCAGAGGTAAGCAAGCTAACATTTGATTTTTATTTGAGGGAAAACGGAAAAGGGGGGGGGGGTTAAAATAAATTTAAAATAAACAGGTTTGATTCTTTTTTGTTGAAAACATGCAGGATGTGTCATTCCATTCCCCCATTCCGCCTTAAAAAATAATAATTTTTTTTTTAAATTATGCTTATAGGTTTTTATATATGTCTCTTATAGTGTTGGTCAGGATCAAACTCGTGTCACAATATGATCCAATCGCAGCTTACCGTCCAAAATTGGTGACATAAGTTGAATGATTTTCTTCAAGATTTGCTGCCTATTTGAACATGTATTACACGGACACTTTCATTTATAGGACCAATCGTGCATTGGTGAGTTGATAGGGATTTTATCTTTTGATTAGATTTGATTTTTTTTTTATATATTTCCTGTCTTTTTTATTGAAATATAAACGTCGGTACCAGCATTTCTTTACTTTCAGCATTGTCCAGAATACTATTCATGTCCATATATGGAAAAAAAAATACATTTACGGACCGACCATTTAGCTTCAAAAGGGGGGTATGTTTTTTTTCTGAGTAAAAAAATGATTTAGTTTATCAACACTATCACCCAAATATTTTTTTTCGAAATTAGCACTATTATATACGGTATTCGTAAAATCAGGAATCAAAACATTATTTTGTCATCTGATTGACCACAATATATTTTTTCTCATGAAATTGGGGATCAGAATATTTTTTTAGGAAAAAACATAACTCCCCTTTTGAAGTTAAATGGTCAATCCCTTAGTGTACTGATATGAACAGTAATATACTGGAATTGTTTGAAAAAAATATAGTTATTGATGCCAACGTAAATATTTTAATGAAAAAGACAAGAAATATGTCGGTGAAACAAAAAGTTCAAATCTAATTGAAATTTAAAGTGCCCATGAACTCACTGATCACGCACGAGTGATTCTATTCATAAAAAGTGTCCGTGTAACAACTAAAAAGTGTCCGTGTATTATCTAAAAAGTGTCCGTGTAACACCCGTTAATGTACTGTTTTTCTATAGCTCTGCTGGGGGCAAAGTCGAACAATATCTTGAATTAAAATTTGATTTTAAGAAAATTCGGATGTTGGGATAAAAAAAATTAAAACACAGTAAATAAACACAGAAAAAAAAGCTTATCTTTCACCGATTCCAAAAATACATTATTTATTTAACTTTTGTAATGAAATAAGTTAGAATATTTATTGACGTCCATTTTACTCAACGTCTCTTTCGGTGACAAATAACAGCTTACTCAACTCTTATTCCGAACATAATTTATATGATTTTTACATACTTTTGATTGAAATAAGGGAGATAATGTTCTTGTTTACAAAAGTAATTCCTGTTACATATCATCGGTTACTTCCTACTTATTTTTGAGTTTGAGTACTTCTGCGTAAAATTAGTGCAACAATTGTCTACCTACGATTTACCCAAGGTCACTTCCTGTTGACTTTTTTCTAGGTTATATATTTCCTTCTAATGCAAACGACCCCATAGCCATACCCTCATCATGCACAAGTAAGAAGTATAAGCATTAGCAAAAGTAAAAATCTAGAACGTCAATTTAACCTTTGACCCTGCCCTCAACTTCATTGTGGTTTAGTATGAAACTCAGTTAAAAAGGTCTTTACTCTGTATGGTTAATTAATTATTACACCAATAAGCTATTTTTTAACATTCTAGGCAGGCAAATTCCTATTAAGTGTCAACGTTCCCCATCGTTTACAATTTTTCGTTTACGACGTTTCGCAACTGACATTTTAGTACAATTTTTGTGTATCGATATCTTATTAGGGTCTGAGGAGTAGTTATAATAAGCAAAAGTAAAGTATTGAAACATGACACCGATTTCATTTTCTTTTTGGTGGAGCAAGGGCTTAAAATACAAAAGCGAAACCAAAACACCTCGCGAGAAATAAAAGTGGCAGAAGAAATTAATTAATCAGAACAAACCCTACAGGTCTTTCCACAGAAAGGTTACATGCCTTATCATAAAACAAACACTGTCATGTTTTTCTCTGACGTCTTTACACTAAATCCATTGGATGTTGGATGTGTACTGATTGATATTTTAGCTTAGATACATGATGTTTTTAATAGTTGTTATTGGCTCTGAACTAGCTGCCAGTAACTGCAAGTACTGTCAGATTGTTAGTGTATCTTTTGCTGTTGTTAAGGATGAGGGATGAATATATACCCTGCCACGTCCTGTCTTTTTGTTGGTTTTCTTTGTATCGATCTGATGAGTTAAGCCTTTTTCAACTGATCTTTTATACTGAGGTTTAGCTTACTGTACGAATCACATCGGTTAACTTAAGGGCGAAGAGATGAGTATGCGAGTTTGCACCATGTATCTATCTTTTATTCATATATAATATCATATGGTCGCTAACAATCGATTCTCTACAAATAAAGAATAATTTCACATAAGTAAAAATACATAAAATATAATAAGATACATGTTTAAGTGTTCACATTAAACTAAACAAACAATAAAAACCATTTCATTCATGTATCATAAGTTCTCTCATAAGTTAAATTACGTTTAAAATAATAATTAAAAGTTACGCATATTTCTAATAAATAGTATACAATGTTTTCTCTCTTTAAATAAGTTTTGATGTAATAAAAAGATAGTATACATAAAAGGTTTCTTACCAACTATAATCTGTCAAATAAAAAACAATGTGCATCCGTATGTAATCAAAAAAAGTCTAGACGACGAAGCGCACGTCAAAGGCTTAACGTATTAAAACAGAAACGGGAAAATGTGTTATTCAAAAGAGCGCAACGTTACATTAGCGCTTTCATAAATAAATAGTAAAAACTGTGTTTCGTATTCTTACAAGAATAAATGAATACGTTAGTTAAACAATTAATAAATAATTAACTTATATTTAAAATTTGAATATTTCAAATCTTACACTTACAATTGATTCCTTTCCACATACATAAAAAAAATCACAAACAATATCAGTTAAGATGTAGAAAAACTAGCATTCAAAAAGTATGACTTTACTGCAAATGTCAGAACATTAACATATATGTCCATTCCATCATTTTGATGAAAACTAGTAAAATATACAAGTCTTCTGGAAGAGATATGCAGATTGGAATAAAAAAAATAAAAAACTGAATGAAGAAGAAACACAAATTGAAAAAAAATAGACGGAACCGGAAGAAATTAAACATCAACATGAAAAGGTAGATGCATAAATACACATGGAAATACAGAAACACTGTAAGATTACATTCCGGGCGACAATCGACCATATGATACAAGTTTTGGTTTTGCTCCTTGTGAATGCCAACGACCAATAAAGTTCTACAGTTTTTCAAGCACATTGCATGATTTCAGAAAGGACTAAACTCACTTCTCACGCAAGCATTTGAGAATGTTAAATTGTAAGTGTATATTACACAGAGAACATATGAATATAACATTAAAACACGAATGTGAACAACTCAGAAATCAAGGGTAATAACTCCGCATATGTACCCTACAGTATAAAGGATAATATGAACAAAATCGAACAGTAATTAGTAGCTGGGCGGGTAAACTGATAACGAACTAGACACAGATATATTTGAATAATGCAGGGAGTGTAGTTATTCTAATAGGAAACAGAAATTCATAAAACCAAATTTTGTATGGAGTGAAAACAGGGGAGGGTTAAACCGTTGGTAAACACAGGTGCTACAACTTTTGTGGCTAGGCTAGAAGTGATTTATTATACCCATCAGGGTTCAACTGAATGTCTGCAAGCCAAAATAAGGAAACATATCTCCTTTTCGTGGTAATTTCGTCAAGAATTTGTCAATTTTACTCAAGTTGACAGTATGTAGCAACGTGAACTGAAAACACCACCTGAATTTTGCCGTCTTTTTTAGTATGCGATGTACTACTACACTTTTAAGTTGAGATTTCAAATAATAAGTCTTACAATATAAATCAAGAACTGGTCAACATTATATTTTATCTAACAAACTGTTAATTGTGCATTTCTGGTATTTATGCAGTCGAAATTGCATACGATGACAGTAAGGATGTGAACATTTGTGTATATGGAAACTGTTGCTTTGGACTTATTATTATATAGATATGCTTAGCTTCAGGGGTAAATTCAGTAAATAAATATACGTCATCAGGGACCGCCAATTTAGGGGAAGGCTTTCAGTATAGATATTGAAGACCTGTGCTGCAATGGTTGGTAGATAAAGTTTTCAATAAATGTTTTTTGATGGATTAAAACTAGGGTTAGAAAAGAATAATGCTGAATGCATTTAATTTTTTTTAATGCAGGATTAAAAAGTGATGGGGTTATTGTAGGAATTTAGTGCGAAACTACAGTATTTGTAAAGAAAGCCATGTGGACGGCCCGAAAATGCCGCATGACCCTATGTTTTGATGGTTGCAAAAGATAGGGTTACATTTGTACTTTAATGAATGATATATGAAAGCTTCGAATTTTTAAAGGTAAACTAGTTATAAATCTAATTGAAGATATAGGTTTACATTGAAGTTAATGGGAAGTCAAAATAACCTTTTGTTCTTTCAAAAATATACAAAAATGCATAGATTTATTCAGAAAGTCAAACCAAAGAGGTTCGCACAAGAATATTTGGAAAAAATCAGAAATAATGTCTTCAATATGGATCAATATCCCTAATGCACCTCAAAGTAAGGAACTCAACTATCAAAACAATAGAAAAAATGTATGCATTGATATAGGACATGATGTTTTTTTAGTAATTGACTGAGCTTAATCATTTTTGCTTTTCTGAAGAGCAGAAAACAATACAATTAAGATGTTAAAACTGTGGAATTATTAAATATTTCTGAAGAACTGAATTTCTAGAGAATTATACTCTGTGAAAATAGTGATTTTTTCGCTGGCTGAAGCGGCATTACATGGATTTTCCTATTTGTAAAATTTTTAATGTCATTTCGTACCCCGAAAATTTAACCCCACCTGTGAAATTGTACCAGCTTCAAAACGCGCTATCAGACATATCCAAGTTAACGATATGAATAGACGATGGCTACCATTGTCGCCTTACTGAATCCATCTCGACCCATTTGAGAATTTTTGTTTAACTTCAGTGAATATTTCGCATTGGATAAAATTTGCCTAAAATCCTCAGATCTTAAAAACGCAAAGAAACTGAGAAATAAAAACGTGATCTCATGTCTGACGAAATGAAAAAAATATTCTACAATCAATATATTCCAACATTCGTGTTGTAAAAGAATTTGAGCTCGGTCCATAAATCGCAGTATGACCTTAAAGATCTTTGTCTTAAACATACTGTGAAACATTTTTAACTGCTTCAAAGACCTGCAAAATAAGAAACAGGAACCAAATATGTAATCGCATTTCATTTTCGCCTTAAAAATATTTCAAATTTTAAAGGAAGTTATTCAGTTTATCAGCAAAGTGAAAGGTTTTGATAATTTAACAATACGCGAAAGACTATGAGCATGAAACAGCCCAAATGTCCATTCTAAACAGCCTGAAACACATCGATAGGAAAGCGACTAAATCGGGGTTTTAACATACAAAATCAACAAAATAATTTAATTTTGAGGATTCATTTATTTTCGTGGTAACCAATTTTCGTGGATTGAGAAAACTTTGTATTTTCGTTGATATTTGATTTCGTGGCTTTACTAAATTTTGCATACCAGCCTTTGAAGATTAAAATTCGTGGTTCACCTTCACGCACGAAATCCACGAATTACTTATGATTCCACAGTACCTTGATATAATTTCAATTCATCAACATTCTCAACTATCATCAGCCACCCAATACATTCATTGCATTCAAAGCAGTTTAATTCAAAGTTATATAAAATGGAAATATAGAAACCAGACTACAAAACCCAAGTTCTGTTTAATCGAACACAAAATATGCACACATTAAAATTAAATTATTTCACGAGATGCCATTTTTTGAGGACTTGAAAATCATATTGTTTTAGCTTTTCAATTTATGCAATATATGTAAAACCTGGTTTTATAGTTCCCACTTATATTACAGCTGTATATAGTTACGTCATATTGACAAAATTATGAAAGCAACCCAAATAGAAAAAAAAATGGTTAACGCTGTGTGAACATCCATCATAGTAATACATCATAACTAAATTGATTATCCAAACAAATATACAAATAAATCTAACAAAGACGCCAATAAAAATAGTTTAAAACGGTTATATGTATTTTGTTTTGTGTGCATACTTTTTAATTTTAAATATTTGTTTTAAACTGACACGAGAGTACAAAAATGAAAATAAGATTATAAAAATTAGTATCAACAAATATAGAGACTAAATTTCAATCAACAGTAATTTATTAAAGCACAAATACCATAAACCAAGTAAGAAAATGCAAATTAAGGTAAAAACCAAAAACTAAGGTGATTGCATGAACTTTCTGCTATGCAAACATCGACCGCCGTGCGAATCCAAAAAATTCCACAATCTAGTTTGAAGTCGTCCATATGTGTTGATATCGAGAAAAGATCAGGAAACGATGCAGAACTTCTAGTTTCCGTACTATCCTTAATCTCAAGTTCATGGGAATATATTAGATGGAAGCATTCACTGAAACTTGGGTTATTGAATAAATAATAATTTTATCAATATATCTGATTTGAAATTAAAGAATTTTTCAAGATGCATTTTCTTTCTGAGAAGATTCTGTATGAACTGTAATTCATAAGAACTTCAAGTAGGGTGCACAATTATTACCCACTGAAATTCACTAAACTAGAATAAGTTATTCAAATAGTCTTTGTTTTGAAGATATCCTCTTATGTGTATTTGATGTGCAAAACGTGTGCTTATCTTTCTCCACTGAACAAGCAGCATTCAGGATTTATAGTAAAGACTGGCCTGCTTGGATTAGAATATTGTGTTCGGGTTATGTGACTTTAAAGACGGTCTGAGTTGACTTATTATTACGGACTTTAGGTTAAAATAGAAAAATAGTTATGTAATAACATTGTCATATGAAAATATTCTAAAGGAAAAAATTCAACAAATATATAAAACAAATTCCGTCTTAACTTTATTAATTTTTTTATGAATTAAGTTTGTTATATAAATTAAAAAGGATTAACTTAAAATAAAAAATCACTACAATGATAATTTTATGTGAAATATAACATTAAATCATTTAAAAAGTCCAAACTTATTTTTACACTTTGTCTGAGATGAACTTATAGACCATCTGATATGACAGTTGACATATTATAGATGGTCCAAAATGACTGTCAAGCTGGTGCTAATTGCCTTTATAAGAGTTGTCTTAAATAATTGGTCAGAGTTGTGGTCCGGACGAGTTGTCTCATATTTGTCATTAATTTATCCTTAAAATCTTATAAGTACTCTCAGGTTTATTAACAGAGTCCTAATCTTTAAACATAAGCATTTATATACAGTAGTAATCATTTTACAATCTACATTAACATATTTACATAATAAACGAACTGAGTAATTGTTTTAATTTACCGGGATAAATATATTAATTCCCATAATGAACTGATAATTCCAGGGGCATATGGACATATATCAATTGACCATTCCTTGACGATTAACTTGATTTTCAATTTGTCTCTGATACACAATTTATTAGTATTATTTTTACCAAATTATAATTATCGGACAATTGGGCATAAGACAAAACATAAAATAGAGATACACATGAACTCAAGCCGTCCAATACACAATAATGTGCAATACAAATATGAAAAGCTATATCACAAATGTTTTGGGTGACAAATTTTTTATTTAGATATTAATGAAATACACAAAACAAAGGGTTTGTGTTTCTTAGGTTTACATATTTGTCAACGGATTTGACCATTTTTTGGAAAATTTATTGGAAAATACTTACCGGAAGAAATCAATTGTTCGTTTTCAGCGACTAATTATGTAGCAATGGGGACTTAAGGAGACCTTTCCAATTTTAAAATGCACCATCGCCATGTACAGTATTCTTCAACTGATATACATTACAGTGTTTTTTATTTGTGAATAACATTAATCGAAGTTTATATTCTGCATCAGATGCGCATTTCGACAATAAATCAATAAATGCCTCTTCAGTGATGCTTGGAGGTCAACATATTTGAAATCCCTATACTTATTAAAAAGATGGAAGTAAGTTAAATTTATTTAGAGTCGGACATGATATGTACAAATTGACACAGTAAACATTAGCTCTGTAGAGCTCTTAACCGACTTGATATTTAAAAAAAACCAAATAACAAATTATAAGCACATCTGACAGAATACACAGCACACATATAAATAAAAAACATATGCATGATATAATAAGCAACATGCAAAAATCAAAGCAAGCAAGCTGAAAAACACATTTGACTATGGCTGTCAAAGAAACAAAAGCACTTTTAAATAATTGAAATAAAACCAAACAAAAACATAACACTGAGGACTAGAAGACTTCAGCTGTGGGACAGAAAAGTTATTGTCTACATGAGCTACAGTAGCATTTATCTGAAGAACACCATATTGAAATAAAATGTTTGACCTCTGACAAATGTGTATGGTTAGGCATCTTTGCAACCTAAAAACTAACGCTCCTTTTGCCATACCTTGTAGTTCATGGTAATGGTAATTCAACTATGAGTTTATATCTATGATTATATGAATTATCTTTAAAATTTAACATATTGTGAACATGTAGAACTCAGGACTGGATTTTGTCACAAGGTGTAATACCATCAAATCATAGTACGTCACATCCGGTTGCATACGAAAATAGGTCGAAAAAAAATATTCCCTTGAATTTGACAGTTGTAGGTAATTGATCCTACATTTCATTGCAGTAAAACATTTCTGGGTCATAAACATATATCTTGGGTATTTCAAAGCATCATTATTTTTTTATTTGGGGTTTCTATAGAATATTTTGGAAACTTGAGGTTACATGGTTACTAAAGCTTGTACACAGGTTAAGAAAGGGGGGAAATTTGATTGGTTAACTTCCAGTGATGGTTATTTTCTTATATGCAATGAAATGTTATGTGAATTTTTTTCTATAGTACTGGACAGGATAAAACTTTACTCATGCCAAGTATTTCTTTATTTGAAACAAAGATAAATTCTGCACAATTTTTTGAAAAGTGCAAATTTAACAAAGACTAATAGGGGAAAATCAATGGTGGTATTACACCTAATATGGGAAGCTGTACATGCACCTTTGACCTTGTGAGTACTCTCATGTGTTAAAATTTCTTGCTATTTAAGTGAAATATTACAAATAATGAAATATTCTGAGTGGATTGAGTCTCCAAAACACATTTTATGAGAAAATTTCCTTGAAATAGGACTTTACCATGAATATTAGTTTACAGAACAAGCCATACTTAGAGTATTGGGGAGTTTTTTCTCCTTGTTTCTTATATTCTGCTATACCAGAAAATTTTTCCTAAGAAATACTTTAATAAATATATAGTTTTAAGTAAATGAAATTATTTTAAAAGCAGTAACAACAAATTATTCACCAAAAGAGAAGCTTTTTATGTCCCTCTCTGGAACGCGGCGTAAATTTAAGTTTTACGTAAGGACTTATTGAAACCTCCTTGGAGACAGTAAACTTTTATACGGATAGTTCATTCAGCTTGAATACTTCAATTAATCATTTATTATAACATTTCTATCATAAATGAGTGAAAGTTACCCCAAAATTTTTATTTATTGGCCTAAAAAGGAGAAATTTTGAGGAAATTAGAGGTATAAATGGACCAAAAGAGACCTTATAAGGAAGACAAAGAGGTCCATTAGTAGTATTTATCATCCTAAAGTCATCTTTTGTATCATATTCAACTGTTTGTAGGCAGATGAGATAAATATTTGATCATTTATTGGTCCACACTATATTCTATCATGATGCGGCTTGGTTTGGATTTTTCGAAGAAATTTTGCTCGAATCGCTGTAGATGTCGTCTTACATTATACTAGATTTTTCTCAAACTATTGAACTGATTATGACAAAACTTGACAGGAATGCTTGAAATAACCAGTATTACAAAGGAAAAAAGTCACATTTAGTTTATTTAACAAAAAAGTCTTCTTTAGGTGTAATACCACCAAATCATAGTACGTCACATCCGGTTGCATACGAAAATAGGTCGAAAAAAAATATTCCCTTGAATTTGACAGTTGTAGGTAATTGATCCTACATTTCATTGCAGTAAAACATTTCTGGGTCATAAACATATATCTTGGGTATTTCAAAGCATCATTATTTTTTTATTTGGGGTTTCTATAGAATATTTTGGAAACTTGAGGTTACATGGTTACTAAAGCTTGTACACAGGTTAAGAAAGGGGGGAAATTTGATTGGTTAACTTCCAGTGATGGTTATTTTCTTATATGCAATGAAATGTTATGTGAATTTTTTTCTATAGTACTGGACAGGATAAAACTTTACTCATGCCAAGTATTTCTTTATTTGAAACAAAGATAAATTCTGCACAATTTTTTGAAAAGTGCAAATTTAACAAAGACTAATAGGGGAAAATCAATGGTGGTATTACACCTAATATGGGAAGCTGTACATGCACCTTTGACCTTGTGAGTACTCTCATGTGTTAAAATTTCTTGCTATTTAAGTGAAATATTACAAATAATGAAATATTCTGAGTGGATTGAGTCTCCAAAACACATTTTATGAGAAAATTTCCTTGAAATAGGACTTTACCATGAATATTAGTTTACAGAACAAGCCATACTTAGAGTATTGGGGAGTTTTTTCTCCTTGTTTCTTATATTCTGCTATACCAGAAAATTTTTCCTAAGAAATACTTTAATAAATATATAGTTTTAAGTAAATGAAATTATTTTAAAAGCAGTAACAACAAATTATTCACCAAAAGAGAAGCTTTTTATGTCCCTCTCTGGAACGCGGCGTAAATTTAAGTTTTACGTAAGGACTTATTTAAACCTCCTTGGAGACAGTAAACTTTTATACGGATAGTTCATTCAGCTTGAATACTTCAATTAATCATTTATTATAACATTTCTATCATAAATGAGTGAAAGTTACCCCAAAATTTTTATTTATTGGCCTAAAAAGGAGAAATTTTGAGGAAATTAGAGGTATAAATGGACCAAAAGAGACCTTATAAGGAAGACAAAGAGGTCCATTAGTAGTATTTATCATCCTAAAGTCATCTTTTGTATCATATTCAACTGTTTGTAGGCAGATGAGATAAATATTTGATCATTTATTGGTCCACACTATATTCTATCATGATGCGGCTTGGTTTGGATTTTTCGAAGAAATTTTGCTCGAATCGCTGTAGATGTCGTCTTACATTATACTAGATTTTTCTCAAACTATTGAACTGATTATGACAAAACTTGACAGGAATGCTTGAAATAACCAGTATTACAAAGGAAAAAAGTCACATTTAGTTTATTTAACAAAAAAGTCTTCTTTAGGTGTAATACCACCAAATCATAGTACGTCACATCCGGTTGCATACGAAAATAGGTCGAAAAAAAATATTCCCTTGAATTTGACAGTTGTAGGTAATTGATCCTACATTTCATTGCAGTAAAACATTTCTGGGTCATAAACATATATCTTGGGTATTTCAAAGCATCATTATTTTTTTATTTGGGGTTTCTATAGAATATTTTGGAAACTTGAGGTTACATGGTTACTAAAGCTTGTACACAGGTTAAGAAAGGGGGGAAATTTGATTGGTTAACTTCCAGTGATGGTTATTTTCTTATATGCAATGAAATGTTATGTGAATTTTTTTCTATAGTACTGGACAGGATAAAACTTTACTCATGCCAAGTATTTCTTTATTTGAAACAAAGATAAATTCTGCACAATTTTTTGAAAAGTGCAAATTTAACAAAGACTAATAGGGGAAAATCAATGGTGGTATTACACCTAATATGGGAAGCTGTACATGCACCTTTGACCTTGTGAGTACTCTCATGTGTTAAAATTTCTTGCTATTTAAGTGAAATATTACAAATAATGAAATATTCTGAGTGGATTGAGTCTCCAAAACACATTTTATGAGAAAATTTCCTTGAAATAGGACTTTACCATGAATATTAGTTTACAGAACAAGCCATACTTAGAGTATTGGGGAGTTTTTTCTCCTTGTTTCTTATATTCTGCTATACCAGAAAATTTTTCCTAAGAAATACTTTAATAAATATATAGTTTTAAGTAAATGAAATTATTTTAAAAGCAGTAACAACAAATTATTCACCAAAAGAGAAGCTTTTTATGTCCCTCTCTGGAACGCGGCGTAAATCTAAGTTTTACGTAAGGACTTATTTAAACCTCCTTGGAGACAGTAAACTTTTATACGGATAGTTCATTCAGCTTGAATACTTCAATTAATCATTTATTATAACATTTCTATCATAAATGAGTGAAAGTTACCCCAAAATTTTTATTTATTGGCCTAAAAAGGAGAAATTTTGAGGAAATTAGAGGTATAAATGGACCAAAAGAGACCTTATAAGGAAGACAAAGAGGTCCATTAGTAGTATTTATCATCCTAAAGTCATCTTTTGTATCATATTCAACTGTTTGTAGGCAGATGAGATAAATATTTGATCATTTATTGGTCCACACTATATTCTATCATGATGCGGCTTGGTTTGGATTTTTCGAAGAAATTTTGCTCGAATCGCTGTAGATGTCGTCTTACATTATACTAGATTTTTCTCAAACTATTGAACTGATTATGACAAAACTTGACAGGAATGCTTGAAATAACCAGTATTACAAAGGAAAAAAGTCACATTTAGTTTATTTAACAAAAAAGTCTTCTTTAGGTGTAATACCACCAAATCATAGTACGTCACATCCGGTTGCATACGAAAATAGGTCGAAAAAAAATATTCCCTTGAATTTGACAGTTGTAGGTAATTGATCCTCATTTCATTGCAGTAAAACATTTCTGGGTCATAAACATATATCTTGGGTATTTCAAAGCACCATTATTTTTTTATTTGGGGTTTCTATAGAATATTTTGGAAACTTGAGGTTACATGGTTACTAAAGCTTGTACACAGGTTAAGAAAGGGGGGAAATCTGATTGGTTAACTTCCAGTGATGGTTATTTTCTTATATGCAATGAAATTTTATGTGAATTTTTTTCTATAGTACTGGACAGGATAAAACTTTACTCATGCCAAGTATTTCTTTATTTGAAACAAAGATAAATTCTGCACAATTTTTTGAAAAGTGCAAATTTAACAAAGACTAATAGGGGAAAATCAATGGTGGTATTACACCACAATTTTAAAGACTTAATAAACCAAAAAGGATAAAAAATGTAGGCAAACCTTGGCAAAGGACCAGATCAATGCACGAGGAAGATATATTTCTTAATTTGAAATAATTCAACTTTCCAAGTATGTGTGCTTTGCCTTTTAACCGAGATAAAAAAAAAATGCCCGCCATTATAGGACAAATTTATAATCATAAATCTAATGATAATTTTTAAAATGAATGATTATCAATCATCTATAAACCTTTCTCTTTAAAAACTTTTATGAAAACAAAATAGTACATTTGATATAAAACTTGACCAAATCGATCTTTTTTCTTCGCATCACGCCATCTTGAAATTATTGCTTAACAACAGTACGTTATAATTTGTTACTTGCTTTGCCTAAAATGCTATTGGCATGAATGAGTTATTAAATTTGGATAACGTGAGGAAGTGGAAAAGAAATTATACACGGATGATCTGACCCGATCGATGAATATGTTGCTTTAGGACCACATTTTATTGGATAATTGCTGATAGTAAAAATTGATACATTTATTATAACGCATTTCATTTGTTTTAATCTGTATAACATGATTAATTAAATTCACATTAGTTGCTATTTATGATGGTTATGGCGTTAATGTCATATTATCGGTCATAAAATATAACATCATGCAAATATGATAGCTCCACCTGACGGAAATAATTAAATTCATCTGAGAGAGCGTATCAATTTAATCAAGATGATTCGTATATAATCTCCTTCGTGTAATGAATGATTTGATAAATTACTATTTATGTTACATTTCCTTCAACTATCCCGTATTCGTGATCCTCAGAACGGAGCCTATTCCCGGTTAGGTTGGATTTTGTAATATCATATTACTTATAATAATGAAACTGAAATCAGAAAGTTATTACATGTACAAAACCAGACGGAATTCAGTAATTAAAAGTCTATATAGATATAAGAAGATATAGTTTAATTGCCAATGAGACAACTCTCCATCCAAGTCACAATTTGTAAAAGTAAACCATAATAGGTCAAAGTACGGTCTTCAACACGGAGCTTCGGCTCACACCGCACAGCAAGCTATAAAGGGCCCCTTACATGAAATACGAAATACGAAATACGAAATATTTTATTAAAGAAAGCTCAATTATGAACATAATCATAAATAGCATAGATACAACAAAGAATAACATTTAAACTATCTAACTAAACTAAAATTAATACTACACAAGTATCAAAATATTATGTGTTATGTTATATATGCTTAAAATATTATCAACAATTTTACATATTTACTGAGATTCAAAATGTTGACCAGCGCTAAATACTGCTTTTGAGGACAATATTGAAAATTTAACATGTTTTTGTCAAATTATTTATCGAAAAATAACTGTAACATAAATGAATCAATGTGCAGTGTTGGAAAGATAATAAATGGAAACATGTTCAATACAAGTTTGGTTAAGAATGTCCTCATTCATTTTTAGATTGCTCAAAATTTTCAAAATAAAGTTTTAAAACTACCTATAGGTATTTATAATTTGACAAAACCTAGGAAAGTGACTACTGCGTTGTGAAGGTTTGGATTATGAGTTAAAATACATAAAAAATCATGTTATCTATTTCGTCTTTAAGTATAATCTCCGAGGACAATTCAGTTTCCTCCTAGTAGAAATCTTAACATCCTAATTTCTCTAGACAGATTGATTGTTTGATTAATTGGTTGTTGGATTGATAAATTGTTGTTTCAAAGCCACTTTTAGCATTATTGACTATCGTGGCGGTCATTTTTTGTTTGTAAATGAGCTCATAACCTCAGTATTGACAGGCTAGTGATACAGTTGACGAACTATTAAGATCACTTAGCCATCGAGCCACCCTATGTTTGTAGATATTCGAATTCTGAATTGTACTAGATTTTTATTGGTATGAACAACACCATAACAAAAAAAAAAAAAAAAAAAAAATCTTCGAATAAAAAAAAAACAGCAAACAGACAAACAATAGGCCACAAATAACTATACAAAAAACTTAAGAATAAGCAACATACTCTACTAAAACCGATTGTGACAGGGGATGCTCCGGAATGGTAAGGATATTCTGCTTCAGAAGTGACGAATGTTGAAATATCTTTATGAGTTATAACAGTGATTGTGCATCATAAAATAGCATATTTGTGAGTGTCTCCTCTATAACTCTAAATGATCATCAATTATTTAGACAAAAATTTTGAAACCCGAAGCTTCCAGCTAGTGAAAATTTGAAAAGAAAACAAGGTTTTCAGAACAATGGATAGACCAGACTGATACCTGTAGAAGCAACACAAATTCAAAAAGAATAAAACACATCAATACAGTGATCCCATAATCGTCAAAATTGGACTGAATTATGGCTATGACAGTTGGAACATATCCAGGGTCATCTATGATAGACATTATATAAGTGTCATCCCAACCATGAATGCTGGAATGCTGCTACATAGAAATGAAAAATACTATACAAGAGCTGAAACGAAATCGTTTTTTATTTCGTAAATCAACCCTCACTGTATATTTTTAGATGTGAGCCAAATAGTGAAGAAAATTTCCCTGTATCCTTGTATTCTTTATTTCAAATTTGATGGGATAGATGCATTCAACAAAGTCATCAAACCGTGAATTATTTAGTGATGTGACATCATCTTTATGACAGAAGGTAAACTTAACGGATAATGCAAGCTCTCTTCAATCCTGCTGAGATGCTCCTGAATGTAGTTAGACCCATATCAATAAAGAAACAAGTCAGCAAAAGGAGAGCTTAGTTTTTTTCCATAGTGATGCCAACTCTCTGTTGAAAAATCATGTTAGTTTCAGGGAACCTTTTTTTTTAAAGATATCCTTTACATAGTATGATTTATCATTTTGTTTAACAAGATATATGTATATACGTAAGTGATTATTTTTTATTTAACAAAGTTGGACTAGTTCTAAGTGTGAAGTTTGGAGAGGTCAAATGTTTTGATACTATTGAACAAAAAAGTTACTTAAATTGTATATAGTCTAACAAATATTTTTATAAACGTCAGCCCTTCTTTTGAATGAAATAAAATTTGGACTAATTCTTCAAATCTCTCTGCAAGTTTGAAATGGGGAATACTAGTGTAAAGGGTAGGGGTCTCCATTATGTTGGTTAGTCAAAGTAGCCATTCCACAAATGACCATACGAGTGATATCTCTAAGAAGCGACTGTTCCCAGTTAGCCATTAATTCATACAGTCGGATCATAAATTTGATGACTTAAAACCGCGTGAAAGTCCTTTTTGATTGAACAAAACATTCACAGGAATGGTGCCCAGCCAGAGGTTTGGGAAAGTTTTTGGATAAAAGGACTTACTGTACATAACAAGAAATTGCATCACCATGATCATCATCACCGTAAAAACACTACAAAGTAACAACATAGACTACATGCAAAAATCAAACTTGCGAAAAGTATAAATGGCTGAAAATGAACCTGGCATACAATGTATATGGAAGACATAATGTTTCAATTGAAATAGGATTGGGTATCATCGTTGAAGATATATTTATCGAGAGAAAACAAAATGAAATGACAGCGTTCTAACGTTATTAATTTTTGAAATCTAGATCACTCAGGAAATTTAAAGAGAGGCAGAAGATATCAAAGGGATATTCAGACTTAAAAGTCGAAGACAAAATGACACTGCTATGGCAAAAAAAAAAACAAACGAAAAACTACCACAAGAAATACAAAAGCCCACAAAGCACCATACAAACTAAAACAAAACTGATTGTTTTTATGTGCTTCTCCTTGCCGACCTCTTCATATTTTCATATGAGTCGGAGTTCCCTCAGACACTTGTCAAAAACAAGAAGATCAAAGAAGCCAGATCATTTAATTTCACATTCAGATATATTTATGATATCCTTTCCATTAACAATGCAAACTTTTCTGATTGGGTTCCAAAAATATATCCTTTAGAACTAGAAATTAAAGAAATAACAGACACGGCTTCTTCCGCCTCATTTTTACACTTATACCTCGAATTTGACATAAGCGGTCATCTCAATACCAGAATCTATGAAAAACGAGACGATTTTAATTTTGAAATTATCAATTTCTCCCACTTCAGTAGCAATATACCAACTTCATCTGCATATGGGATATACATTTCCCAACTCATTCCGTATTCAAGAGCTCGAAGCTGATACTCAGACTTTATAAAACGTCACCAGTGTCTGAGCAGAAAGTTGATAAACCAGGGTTGTGTCAAAGAACGTCTCATCCTTTTTCTAAAAAAGTTCATTGGAAGATACCAAGACCTTGTCGATAAATATTCCGTATCAACTTCACAAATAATACATGCTGGTCTTGAAGTATAGATTCTAGGTACTGACGTTGGTTATCATCTTAATAACGTGTTAATTAAGAGCAAACTTGTAAATTATTAACCTTTACTGTTTAGTCCAGTTTTGGTAATCCCTTTGGCATGGCTCGGTACTTGTTCATCCCGTCATTGCGTTATTGTGCTATGGTCAATTTTTGTATTCTTGTCTTTCATTTGTGGTGTATGCTTTGTCTATATGTCATTTTGCTTTTTCTTTGTTGAAATATTTGTTGTTCTTTTTTATAATGATTAAGATAATATTACAGTGTTTACTGCTGTATTTTTGACATTTTCACCTATTATGTCTGTTTGTTTTGTTCACACATTGTTGTCAGTATAATGGAATTTTATGCGACTGTCATACAAGTGAGAGGTTTAGCTAGCTATAAAACCCGGTTTAATCCACCAGTTTCTACATAAGGAAATACCTGTACCAAGTCAGGAATATGACAGTTGTTTTTCATTTATTTGATGTGTTTGAGCTTTTGATTTTGCCATTAGATAAGGTACTTTCCGTTTTGAATTTTCCTTGGAGTCCGGTATTTGTTTTCTTAAACTTTTGTCGTAAGTACTCCGGAGAAGTTAAGCAACTCCAGCATTACCTTTGGCACCAGTGAAGTTGCTCATTATAGTAAAAATAAATGGTGATAAGTGTAATCGGTGATGTTACATTCGGAAAAAAGAGAACGGAATTGTGCTAACGACAATTGAAATATATCTGACGTCATTTGCGATACCAGTATTAAATAACGATTAACCAACAGACGACGGCGTCCGTAAATTTTTTTCGGAGTGATGACTTCAAATTCACTACTATAAACCTTTGATTTATTAGCTTCCTTTTAATCAGCAACCCTCAAGGAAATCAAGATGATAGGAAATGCAACCTTTTGGGATATTGTATCAACTGGGAAATATAAACGCGACATGCAGTCGATGCTGGAATGTTGCTACATAGAAATAGAAATATTGGGAAGCTGAAATCATCTCTTGTGTCGTTAATTTTGTTCTCGATCGACTTTCATTGTCAATTGCTAAATATAAGAAAGTATGATACAGACTTTATATTACTGTACCTGTTATATTGTTCCATTCTTGTATAATGGGATAGATGTTTTTTTCATAGTCAACAAACTTTGAAATTATTTAAGACTGATTCAAACAAAACATTCTCTAAAACAGACATCATCAAGATGCTTACTTTTTTGTTGACAATATATTTGTCAAGAATTCAAGCAATATTATGATTTGTATTTAAAAAGAGTTTGAAGAGACCAAACGTCTTTTTGTTTCTATTAGGTTTCTAGTAGTGAATTTAAAGTTTAACTTTAGAATGATAAAAACAATTGTAAGAATTTGATCAAATTTGTTCATTCTATTGCAAGAGAAAAGAGACTTAGATTGTATTTAATTTTATTAATTTTAGATATCCATATTTGATTCACTCCTCCCCTAGAGTTGGTAGTTTCACAGTTACTCAGGAGCCTAGTCTTTATTGTTGTTAGATTATAATTTATTTTTTCGAAAAAGGTGTCGTAAGCATTAGGTATACCAACAATATAACGTTGGTTGTAATAACACTTGTCTAGTTTTAATCTAGTTTTTCATCTTTGAGTGAAATTACAAAGAAACACACAACAGACGTTTACTTGGTCAGGTGCTGGTGAGTGACGTTGTCTTAGCGAGGACAGCATTGTAAGGGTTTTATAGACCCATTCAGTTATTCAATTCTTTTTTGTACATACAATGCAGCACAGTATTCAGCACTTCTATATTGATATGAAATATAACTAATATGGCCATATCAATAAATGAAAAGTGAAGCGAAATATACCAAAGGGATATTCAAACTCATAAGTCGAAAACAAACTGACAATGCCATGGAAAAAATGAAAAACGACGAAATAGAACACTAAAGACTGAGCAACACAAACCCCACCAAAGACCGCGCGGGCGGGGTGTCTCAGGTGCTCCGGAAAAGTAATCTGTCAAAAAGTAAAATCACAAAAATACTGAACTCCGAGGAAAATTCAATCGGAAAGTCCCTAATCACATGGCAAAATCAAATGACAAAACACATCAAACGAATGGACAACAACTGTCATATTCCTGACTTGGTACAGGCATTTTCAAATGTAGAAAATGGTGGATTGAACCTGGTTTTATAGCGCTAAACCTCTCACTTGTACGACAGTCTTATCAAATTTCGTTATATTTACAACGATGCGTGAACAAAACAGACATTATAAATAAAATAGTCAAAATATGGGTACAACACTTTCAATTGTTCGAAATACTCGATATATTTTGCAAAAACCCATCTTACTTTTTGGTCCTCTATGCTCTTAAAGTTAGTACGGCATTTTGCTTTTTATCTTTTTTGGTTTGAGCGTCACTAATGAGTCTTTGAATTTATAATGGCAAAGATAATGTTAATAGATACTTTTTTTCACATTATCTGGTTGATTTTAAGATACAACATTTCTAGTCTTAGGGAAATCAAGTATACATACTTATGACGTTTGAAGGTACATTTTTTCCTCGAGGAAGTCTGTAATTGTTTTATTGTGAGGTGGTATGGTGTTTACTACATATTTACCCCATAGCATATTTTGTTATACTACAAATTAAATCAAAATTAAAATGCCGTTGATCTTCTGTTTATTATCAATATATGTTAATACAGCACACATGGTACAGCTACAATATTTACAAAGATACCTCCAAAAATATCAAACTTGTAAATCGTACTTCCCATTAATATTCCTTAACTTCAGTCATCACATCGGAACAAAATCAGAGACAGAATGCTATGTGCTTTTCATTTTATTTGAAAGATGTAGTTCTTAAGATGTTCGTGCGGTCTCACATTATTTAGGAACATTAGACCTACTACCAGTCGTTAAAGTGATTTTTGGTTGTATCATTGTGGTCGCAGGAGCCGTTCTGTTGGATCGGAAACATCTGCATTTCACCTGACGGCGTACTTCTTTGATTCTGAAAATATAGATGAATGGGTCTACCAAAGGGTTAAGCAAAAGCAAATTGTTAGTTGCTCTGACGATATCTCCATTGAGAGTACCAGTAATGTTAGTATACAGACCATAGAGAGTTCTTGGTAATACTGAGCAAGCTGTTGTAATAATGATACAACTGAAAGTAATCATGATATAGCGCATTCGCAATTCTGTTGCCCTTTGCTGATAAATTTGCAATTCACTCAAGCTTTCGATTCCATGGACCTTTTTCCGATTTCGAATCATTCTCAAAATTACAGTGATGTAACAGCATGCAATCATAGTAACCAATAAAAAATTCATAACATCTACATAAAAGAGAAAGTGTTTCTGAGTGTTATATTCCGGTGAACAAGGAAATTCTACTCGTTGGGCATTGTCGACGAATTCCAAAACGCAACGAAATATGTAATAAACGTGAGAAAACAAAAATCCTAGTCCTATTGCAACATCATTTGTCAAAACCGTCAAAATTCGTTTTTTGCGTGTAAATGTCGCATTTAACCTGTGTAGGCACATGATGAATATCATCAGGAGAGAAGATAATAACGCTGCAGGAATAATATGAACCATGACTAGACACTGGTCTTGGTGTAACCCATCAGTATAGAAATCATTCATATTCATCAGAATGACATGCCACGCATACTCAAGTATGAAACTTGCATCACTAATAATTAGAAAAAAAGCAAACCGAAATAACCGGTTTTTCGCTAGTTTTCTTGTTTTAGCTAAAGCAACTGCTGCAAAAACATGAACTCCAAATAATGTAAAGCATATTCCAAGAATAAAAAACCACTTCATCTTGAATGATGTTAAAAAAATATATAACAACATTCACCAATTCTTCTATCATATAAAGACTAAGCTTTACTAACTAGTAGTTACTTTGGCTAATCTGAATCATTATCTGTAATCTATTGAATGATGTAATTTGAGTACACATTAGCGGAAACTGTCATACACCTACGATTAGGATTACAATTACATTTTCAGATAGTATTTAAATATTGGGTCGTCTCAAAGCGCAAAAATAAACCGACGTTCCAAAGCAAAGTCTCAATCCTATTATGTTATTTCTGTTGTTGAACAACGGGGTCTTTGAGATATATATGAAGTAATGTGAACACATTAGTTATTGTACATGGTGTTATCCAGGTTCAACATGCTGTTAATGTACGGTGTATGATAGAATGGACAAACATCATTTAATAAATTGTACATGAGACATAAAAAATAATCGTATTGTCATTGGCTATGTGTAAAGAGAGGGCGATTAACTAAGGAGCATGATGACAAAATTTAATGTTTATGTTATAGATAATGCATATTTTAAGGTTTTTCTTGAAGTATAACACCCCGAGGTGTGTTATACGACAAGAAAAACCTTAAAATATGCATTGTCTGACTTCTATACCGTCAATGAATATTCTTTTCTGCAAAGATTTGCATTATTTACATGCTATTTTTACCGAACACACAAAAGTGGGATATTCTTTTCTGATGTGTTCAGGTTCTAATATGCCCTACGGCTCATTTTCAATGCGTAATAAAACTCACTAATTAAACTAGATATACAAACGTTAGAAATCATTATCCAGTTTGAATAGAAATATTACTGTAACTGCATGAAGAAAGACACAAATGAACTGTTACGGTGTATGAAAAATACAAGTCACTTTGTAAGTAATCTATTGTATCAACTTTATTTATGAAAGAGGAATGTTTTTTTGTTCATTTTGATGACATTTTTATCGCGGAAAAGCAGATTTGTTTTAAAAACAATTTCAGAGTAATTGTTTTCTCTCTTTTGTTTGGCAATACAATTTTTTTTTATATAAAACTCAGAATTTGAAATACATATGATATCCCCTCCACATTTTAAAGTACGTGGCTGGTATTCTATAGAAAATAAGAATATTGGATCATGTTATCATTAAATAGAGTAAACGGTATATAAAGATGTAAAAAGAAACCGGCATGAAGAAAGCACGAAATCGTGATACATGTACATGTAACACGAAAAACGAATATCTATAGGTCAAAGTATGATTTCCAATACAAATTAAATGAATAAAAAGATTTTCAAAATCATGCACATAATGTGTTAAAACTGGCTTGATTTAAAGTATTATGAGAGAGAATCTTTGCATTATTAAATTCTTCTCACATAATGTCCCTTTATCGTATCGATAATTTAACAAAACTTAAGATTATTTGTTTCCGAAGTTAAAATGTGCGTAATTGACGATTTTTGGTATTTCAGTCTAATAAACGGAATTAAGGATTGTTTCTGCTTTCTGCCCAATTTGCAACAGTACACATTAACTATCAAACGAATTTAATGTTAAAGTAAATTAAAGTTTGCGTTTTAACCTTGAAAAATAATGACCTTATACAGGTCATTATTGTATGCCTTAAAGCAAATTTTATTGAAACTTGGTATCGTCCGGGTTGATTCTTCAAACGAATGACCTAGTGTTTTGAAAGAAAATAACTCCATGTAGGTATATAAGGTAAGACAAAACGGGAGTCGCATGAACTTTACAGTAATGTAGTAAATTAGGAAAGCGATTGTCAAATTTCCTTAAAATGGACTAAAGATTGAAAAATAATAGGGTTTTTGTCTCGCCTTGACGGAGTAAAAAAACGAGACATAGGTATGCTGTTTCCAGCGTATGTATTAGATTGTAATTATGTCTAGTTTATGGTGAACCACTAGTGTTGGGTCAATGATATTTGGTATGCAGTTGTATGAGCATTGGCACATCTCATTTCCATTGATATTATTTGGCCTTTACCCTTCAGTCATGGTCTATTGACTTGGAAACTTTTGCTTAGTTTACCTGTATTAGTTTGTGATTAGGTCAATTTATGGGGAACCACTAGAGGTAGGTCAATGGTATTTGGTATGCAGTTGTATTAGTATTGGCATATCTCATTTCCAAGGAGATTATTTGGCTCCACCCTCTCAAACATGGTCTGTAGACTTTGAAACTGAAACTTATGCTTAGTTTACATGTATTAGTTTGTGAATAGATCAGTTTAAGATGAACCGCTAATGTTAAGTCAATGGTATTTGGTATGCAAATTTATTGGCATTTACAAGTCTCGTTTCCATTGAGATTTTATAGCCCCACCCCATCATCATGGTTCATTGACTTTGAAACTTTTACATTGTTTACGTTAATGTTTGTGTTAAGGTTTGTTTAAAGGGAACGACTTATGATAAGGCAATGGTATTTGGTATGCAGTTGTATTAGTATTGACACATTTCATTTCCATGGAGATTGTTTAGCCCTGCATCTTCAGTCATGGTTCATTGACTTTAAATATTTGCATAACTTACATATTAAAGTATTGCTATTTTTATTTCAACATTTGCATTATCAAAATTGCAGAAAGGAGAAAATATCTCTGTGTTAACAGTTTATTTTTTTGTTAATTTGTTACTTCTTTTGATTGTTTGATTTATTCATTCATTTCAAATTTATGTTCTTGCTGTTAATAAACTGTACCGATTTCCCCTTCACCTGGGACATAATGTATTATAATAGTCCCAGCTATTATACACTTAGAAAAGTCTTTTTGTTATTCAAATATACCTTTTGAAATATATCTAAATAGAGACAAATGAGTAGTCTAATATACTTGAATATCCAAGGCGAACTGACCGTACGAATCTACGGTTCAAATGATGTGCCATGCGAAAAATAGGAAGACATTTTTTCCATTATCCCGAGCTCTTTTCACAAACAAATCTTATCCATTGAATAAACGGTAGGTTATCCTTAAATGTTCCCAACGTGGGAGAATTTTATCCTAGTAAGATTTATTTTGTGTGAAATGACCTCGTAAACTTGAAATTTTTTTTCATAATAAAAAATCGAAATGTTTGACATGTCATACATTTTCCTATACTTAATGATATTAGCTCTGCACATTTATTGTTAATTCAAATGAAACGTTTGGGTGTGATGATAAAAAGAATGTTCAAATCATATTTTTTAAAAATTTTGTTGAAAGAATGTTTAATTTTATTTATCGAAATGTGAAACAAGCGATTATTGACATCCCCACTGGAAGGCCTCTGACAGACTATGTGAGTGTAAATTCATTGTTATCGATAGCCGATGACAAACAAGTTAAAAGTAAATGATTCGCTATTATTAACAACATAAGAATTGGTGTTGTCCAAACTGTTACGGGATTGCCTTTTTAGTGACTTTGAACTAGCTGTCAGTAACTGCGAGTACTCTCAGATCTGTACTTAGTGTCTGTTTGTTGTTTGGATGTACAAGTACCCTGCCACGTCCACTTGTATTTGTAGTATTTGTATTTTTATCCATCTGATGAGTTAAGCCTCTTTCAACTGATTTTTATAGTTCGTTCTTATGTTGTACTGTTACACCACTGTCCCAGGTTCGGGGAGGGTTGGGATCCCGCTAACATGTTTAACCCCGCCACATTCTGTATGTATGTGCCTGTCCCAAGTCAGGAGCCTGTAATTCAGTTGTTGTCGTTTGTTTATGTGTTACATATTTGTTTTTCGTTCAGTTTTTGTACATAAATTAGGCCGTTAGTTTTCTCCTTTGAATTGTTTTACATTGCGATTTCGGGGCCTTTTATAGCTGACTGTGCGGTATGGGCTTTGCTCATTGTTGAAGGCCGTACGGTGACCTATAGTTGTTAATTTCTGTGTCATTTGGTCTCTTGTGGAGAGTTATTTCATTGGCAATCGTCCGACATCTTCTTTTTGATATCTATATTTTAAATCAATTTGTCATAAAGCGACAATATTGATTGTATGTCGTCTGCCATCAGTTCCACGTTTGACGGTCGTAGTCTGCAACGTTGATCAATCGCAGCGGACGTTTACGAAATATAAACATTTTAAGAGTATTACATTCTCTTGTGGAGAGTTGTCTCATTGGCAATCATACCACATTATCTTTTTTATACATTAGAATAGAAATGACAATACTGTTTTTGAAGACTTGCCACTGACAATTATCCGTTTTAATGACTCCACTCCGCATCACCATCAAGTTTTTCTTTTTTAATTTTTTGCATTTGCAACATGCTGTCCACATCACAGTTCCTTGATTTCATATGTTATTATAGGTTTTTGAAGATGTCAAGGAGAAACAATTGGCAGCAATGGCAAACAATGGTGAGAAGAATCAATAGAAACAAATATTGACGAACTTGACTGGGGATAATGGTCCCATTAACAGAACAAAATGTGACATTCACAAGGTTGGTACTGACACCTACAACAAAAGTATCACAGATGATTTTAGCAAAACAGATATTGTGTTGCAGAATCATACTGAACAATGTAAAAATAATTTAGAACAAGTTGTATTAAATAATTTCAATTCTTTTAGAATCAATGCACTCATTTTAAAAGTTGGAACATTTAACCAGTATGCTATACAATTTGCTGATAAAGCAGTGGCAACCAATGTACTTGTAACTGTTCATTTTTCTTTAAATTTTGATCCAAATACACTGGACCTTAGATCAAGTTTTTTAAAAACCGAATATGATTAAACAGCACAGAAATTATTTCAAAATATGCTTTTTTAATTTACTGAAACTTCCGCCATGATAAAAATTCTTGAAGGGAAGTTTACAATAAAAAAACCCCGAATATTCTGATTGGTATAGCTTTATAGTAAAAAGAATAGATGGATTTCTCACCTTACAAGCATCAATTCAAAATTGTATAAAGCAGTTAGTCGAATTTCTCATTATGATAGCAGCTACCTAGTTAGCAGTTCGCTATAATGATCATGTATTTTTTTTTACGCTCTTTCATAATCAGAATGAACATTAAATAACCCAATAGATTCTTTCGTCAAAAGGATCTAAATTGAATTTGCTTACTTACATAACCTTTTCAGTGAATTGTTTGCTTGTGACAAGAGTTTACTAATTGATTTAGATTCACAATATGATTCTATCTGTATGCGTCAGTACTAAAGAGATAGAAAAAGTTCTAAACAAGCAGATCAAGGTTCATTTTGCCATTTTATTGAGGACTTTCCGTTTTGAATTTCCCTTGGAGTACGGTATTTTTGTTATTTTACTTTTTTTTTGAAGATCAGAAACTAAGGAATCCTGAACAAAAAAAAAGATGCTTACATGAAATCTTTTGGTCAGAAACTATCTGTTAGAAACGAAAATAAAAATGATCGAGAACTGTTGTTGAAGAATCATGTTTATAAAAAAAAATACATGCAAATCAAAAGAAAACAAATAAAATAAAAAATAAAAATAAAAAGAACAAAATGTAATAAAAAAAAAAAAAAAAAAAAAAAAAAATTGAAAAAAAAAATATGTTCACAGAATAATTGAAGGTCTTTCCATCCAAATTAAATACTCTTTTGATAAGAAAGCTGGGATAAAAAATATGAACAGTGCACGTGGTTTCAGAGGATAGCTTATCTCACACTGATTAAAAAAATAATAATTTGGTGGCACTTTGTGTATAATGAAGATGATAAACCAACTGTGGCGAAGTCAAATTTTCTTCTGGTGTCAAATAATGGCTTTACATAGTTTATTATACTTTTGCTTAAAATAAGGGTACCAAGTTGCTACTTTCGGTTTACAAAATTTCATTTCAGGTGTCATACTGATTCCAACGATATATAAATATAAACACTTTTACATTAGATTCGTGTAGCAAATAAATAATTCCGGTTTCCAGTTGACCGTTTTCAAGGTAATCTCTTAAAAAAAACCCAACCCTATGACTTTATCATGTATCAATACGACTTTATACCAAAGGTCAAACAAAATCTAGAACGTCAAATTAAACTTGACTTTAAACTCAACTCTAAGTTCATAAAGCAATGACCACAAATCAAGATACATTAGGACGCTGCTATATATGGTAATGCGTTATATCACAATACAGCTAATTCTAAACTTTAGAGAGGAGAAAACTCCAAGGGAAATTCAAAACGGAAAGTCCTTTGTTAAATGGCAAAATCAATAGAATCAATTGTCATATTCCTGACTTGGTACAGGCATTTCCTTATGTAGAAAATGTATGGATTAAACCTGGTTCATAGCTAGCTAAACCTCTCACTCGTATGACAGTCGCATAGAATTCCATTATATTGACAACAATGTGTGAGTAAAACAAACAGACATAACAGGTAAAAACGTCAAAAAATTGGGGAACAGCAGTAATTGTAATATAGTTTTAATCACCATAAAGGCTCCTGATTACCGAAGGGAATATTTATAATTTCAAAATTAAAATCGTCTTGCTTGTCATAGATTCTGGTATTTAGATGACCACTTATGTCAAATTCGAGGCATAAGTCTAAAAATGAGGCGGAGGAAGCCGTGTTTTTTATTTCTTTAATTTCTAGTTCTGAAGGATATATTAAAGGAACCCAAATCAGAAAAGTTCGAATTGTTAATGTAAAGAACATCATCAATATATCTGAATGTGAAATTAAATGATCTGGCTTCTTTGATTTTCTTGTTTTTGATAAGTGTCTGAAGGAACTCCAACTCATATGAAAATAAAAAGAAGTCGCCAAGGTGAAGCGCACGGAATGCCGACAACTCTCTGAAAAAGTCTACCTCCAAATTCAACAAATATATTGCCAATGAGAAACTCCAGAATACTGATCACTTGTTCCTCTGTGTAGCATGTTTTACCTTTTTGTTCACTGTTAACAAAATATGCCGTATGGTATCCCAAAGCAATAAATTTAAAGCGTATGCTGCCATTTTTTTTTATTGAAAAGCATTGTTGGTTATTTCTTTTAGACGATTTTCAATTTCAGATGGGGAATGGTGGTATACATGATTGAAAAATCAAAAGTTTTGATAGAATTGATTTCAGAGAAAGATCGAGATTCAAAATTATCATGAAGTTCTTTAGAGATTTTTAGAATGCACATATGGTTAATACAACTACGCGAGTAAACAGTTTCACAGTATTTCCGAAGACCATCTTTCACTGCGGACAGAATTTTTGTCAATCTTATGAACAATTCCTTTGTAGAACATGAAGATGAGCTGGCTATGTACCGTTGTTTGTATGGAATTTTGTGAAGCTTAGGTATTCAATACAAACAAGGTAAGTCCTCAGATTTGCTGTTCAATGTAATGTTCATTGAAGCCATGAAGGACTTAGGATTCGCCAAAATTTCATTCTTGTCAAATGTTTTTGTATGTGGGATTACCCGAGGGCTCATTTATTCCTTAATCATTTACAAGACACTCATAGTAGTACGATTTACATACAAAGTCAATATTATTTGAAGCTTTGTCCGCGTCTGTTATCGTGAAGAGATCAAAAACATTTCACAGCTTCTATGTCTCTGAAAACTGACTTTGGTCGATCATTCACACAGTTTTTTCAACTTATGAATTCGACGTTTTATCAGAGACCCGATTGTTTTAACCTATTCTGAAAATGTGTCCAATTTAACTTATTCTCGTTTAGCCAATGCTCAGGCGTAGTCCTCAATAGAATTCATAATTATTTAGAAGTTAAGGTTCCAATTGATGTGTTGGGGTTCTCTGAACTTAGGACCATGAGATATCACCTTTCGGAGATGTTCATGTTGAATTATGTTAAGATCCCAAGTAATAACGTGGCCAGAGGGGCTGTAAAGATAAGGCAAGTGGGAACAGTTACATTACGGAGGTTTTTTTTTATGTATTTTTCTAAATCAATGTCCTGCAATGCTTCCTTATAGTTAAATACTTTAGATGCAATGGTTTTGGTGTAACTGTAGGATACAATAGGAACAGACTGATTACGAAAATAAATTGGAATTTTAGATGTGACTTCTTTGTGATGAAGAACGTAGCTATAAAACCAGGTTTATTCCACCATTTTTTACGTATGGAAATGCCTGTATCAAGTCAGGAATATGACAGTTGTTTTCTATTTGTTAGATGTGTTCGAGCTTTTGAATTTGCCATTTTATATAAGGACTTTCCGTTTTGAATTTCCCTTGAAATTCGGTTTTTTTGTTATTTTACTTTTTGCTGATGTTGATGACATGTCGCAGCTAGTTTCTGGAGAGTTATGATAATAATCGTAGGTAAATATGTGAAACATGAGCTTGACCTTTGACATTCGCTTCATTTTGTTTATGGTGGACCAAGGACCTAAAATCACTTATGGTTTACTATTTACGATACATATCACTTATATCAAATACATCAATGGATTTACTCTCATATGGAGTCTCAAGATCCCTTCGCCTAAAATTATTGTCAACATGCTAGGGATTTTGAGAGCAATATGGAAAAAACATTTGTAGGTTTCTTTAACGGTTGCGAAGATAACAAGAAAAATAGTGTCAATTGCTTACAAACACTTCATTTGAACTTTGGTGGATAGTTGTTTCATTGGTTATCATATCACATCTCCTTATTTCTATATTCAATGCGATTACACTTACACGGAAAAGTGTTCGGTTAGCTACCAGCTACAAATTGACATGACTGGTGGTCACTAAAAATGTCGTATTAGAGTAAAAAATGATGGCTTCATAATTGTGCAGAAATTTGAAATAGGTTACCATGTTTCATTTAAGATTTTTACCGTTCTTTTCCGTATTTGGATACGCAAACGTCAAGTTATCTAAATTCGATGTTTTTGGCGAACAAAAAAGATGGCTGATAATTTTTAGAACGGACAGGATAAAGAAATAACAACTAAAAGTTATTTTGGACAATGTGTCTATGTCATATTGAAACTATATTGCTTTCAAAACCTACAAACTTTAAAAATCAATTATAATAACAGCATGACAAGTTGAAAAATAATTTAAACGTCGATTTTTTAGCCGATTGATTTCGCGGACTTTTTAACGTCACCGACGACTGTAGCGCCACCTAATTAATTCCCCCTGCTATTGTTGCTGATAGAGCTTGACGACAACGGACGTTTCCAAGGACTTGCTTTCCAACTGACGTGTATGCTCCAATTCGGATAACATCGGATTAAAATGGAGTTTTGAGGTTGTTGATGTTTCATTTTCTATTTTATTGCATTATTCGCAAAATTAAAGATCACAGCAAGCCAACATAGCGGCTTAATTCTTAGTTACGACATGTCAACTGTGGATTTGACGGAAAATAAATGTTTGGGCTTAGAATTATAAGGATTAATCACAGTTTTTCTAGAGGTAATTTAAGAAATTATGAATGCAAGCCATAGATTTATTGGAATTTTTTAGCAGTGACTTTCAGGGGATAAAATAGAACAGCCGCACACTTACCTTAACTTCAAATTTTAAATTACCTTATTTGTTTTTTTAGAATCTAAATAATTTATGCAAACCATAGATTTGTTATAGTTTTCACATGGCCTGGGCCATTATATTTGTTAACTGTATCCCTCGCTAACGCTCATCATAAAATTTGAATATAACGAACCGGGCCTTGTGAAAATTTCCAACAAATCTATGCCTTCGATGAAATATTTCTTCAATTGTTCACCGTGGGGGTATTTAAAGCGCAAAAAGGCCGTAGAGTTTGTTTTATACGTTTTTGGTTCAATGAAAATAAATAATGCTATTTTCTTCGATTTTAAGCCATTTTTGTGAAAAGAAAAGAGCAAAGCTCGTTCACGTGACAAATATAAATTCTACGTTAATGAACGAAATTTCTAATATAAATGTTGAATATGAAAAACCGTAAAATCAACATTATATCTATCATGAAACAATAAATCTTCAATGAATAGAAATTTCAACTTTTTTGTTGTAATTTGCAATCAATTGAATTTTAATGAACAAAAGTTATGTCGAACACCTACTGCATTTTCAATAAAATCAACACTGCATTTGTACGCATTGATATCAAAGTGGATTTCCAACACTTTATATATATATAAAGGGCGAGGGAAGAACAAAAATTTGCTTCCGCAAATTTGCATATTTAACATTGTTGTGCTGATATTTAGAGTGTTTATGAATATAATATGTGTTTTCATCCGTGTATCACATTCACTGATGATCCAATGGATGGATCTGTCGTAGAGTTGTTACTTGTTTAGACGTACTTATATTATTTCTGTGACTGTATTATACGATCCTTTACGATAGATATTTAGCTCATCTGCAATCAATTCCATCGTCATGCCTAATATATCATGTACTGTGTTACAACTCTAGATTCTACTGACGAGGAAATGTAACACGGCCACCGAAAGCTGAATTATTTAGTTCAGTCTAGGTGGCCGAGTTGTCTAGAGCGCTGGACACAGTGCAGGCGGTGTTGTCTCGATATCCCAATAGCACGAGTTCGAATCCCGGCGAGGGAAGAACAAAAATTTGCTTCCGTAAATTTGCAGATTTAACATTGTTGTGCTGATATTTAGAGTGGTTATATATATATATATATATATATATATATATAAACGCCTAAAAAGTGTACACAACAACACCAATAACAAAAAAAGGAACTATAAATGTAATTATTTATAAATATTTCGGATAACAGATATCCTTCATCAGTAAATATGATTGTGATGTTGAATGAATCATATATCAGTCTACTTAGATTAAACTATACAAATCTTGAAATTTATACAATAAAAATGTCAAACCGAACATCAGGTAAGACGCTTGCACAATTCTAAATATGTGTTAAACACGACATAGGTTATATGACTAATTACAACAGAGAGTTCAAATATATGCTTTAAATAAAAATAATAATGTGCGATATGAACTAGCACAATTCTAAAGCTTTAACGGTGACGACAGTTATGATGTTACAAGAACGATTGCGTCAATAAGAATTCCAAATAAACAGCACTGAACGATCTAAATTTGTAAATATTTCAAATTTGACAACGGTAGAGTAGTTGCAACAGAGTCTGTGTATTTAAACATCGCAAACAAACGGCCGTTAAAATATAATAATAAATTTTGACTAAGGTTAACTAGTTGAACGTGGCTTGGTACTTTTACATCCCTCAAAAAATTAAGCAATTTAAATTGGTATATTCAACAGATTTATTTTAGAGATGAGTAAGGTAAAGAAATAAAAACAGAGACTGTAATAAAAAGTAATACAACCCAAATGTGAAGCACTGCATGGAGTCGAACTACATCTTTTCATTTATCCCATTTGGTGCCAAAGTTGTTAATTTTCTTATCCAAAATCTTTCCCGAGTGAGTCTATCCTCCCTAGACCAAGCAGAGTTGTGGTCAATGATTGTAATGGTCAGTCGATTGAGATCTGCCTTAGTGTGGCCAGGGGATCTCAAATGTCGACTAAGAGGGAGGTCTGGCTTGCATTGGTAGTCGCTACGATGACCGTTCATTCGTTTGTGAAACGGCTGTTCTGACTCGCCAACATACTGTTTACCACATTTACACTGTAGGAGATACACAACATTTGTAGTCTTGCAATTAACATTGCAAAATATGGTGTATTCTGTACCAGTTGAGTTGTCACCCTAAACATTGCACCAAGAGCATTCCCTACAGCCAGGCCATACGAATAAAAAGGATTTGCTCCACCAACGATATTGCAAAAAAACGACTACAAGAACTTCGCGGTCACCTAAAACACCGGGGCTACAAAAGAAAAGACATTGATAAAGGTTTTTCTCGTGCTAACAACATCAGCCGAGATGAACTTTTACAATATAAAGTCAAAAAGGTCAACAGGAGGGTGCCTTTTGTGTTGACTTACCATCCTAAATTTGACAACTTATCTCACCTAATCCGCGAAAATTGAAAAGAAATCGAAAAACATCCTAAACTATCCAAGATCTTTCCCGAGCCACCTGTACTGGCTTTCCGTAGGCCCAAAAGCCTTAAAGACTTGCTGGTGAGAGCTGATTTATCCTCTCAAGCAGGCTCTTCGTCTGTGGGCTCTTGCAAGGGTTGCGGAAACAAACGATGTCTGACTTGCAAACAAATACTGGTTACCCAGACTTTTAACAGTCACTCCACTGGTACAGAATACACCATATTTTGCAATGTTAATTGCAAGACTACAAATGTTGTGTATCTCCTACAGTGTAAATGTGGTAAACAGTATGTTGGCGAGTCAGAACAGCCGTTTCACAAACGAATGAACGGTCATCGTAGCGACTACCAATGCAAGCCAGACCTCCCTCTTAGTCGACATTTGAGATCCCCTGGCCACACTAAGGCAGATCTCAATCGACTGACCATTACAATCATTGACCACAACTCTGCTTGGTCTAGGGAGGATAGACTCACTCGGGAAAGATTTTGGATAAGAAAATTAACAACTTTGGCACCAAATGGGATAAATGAAAAGATGTAGTTCGACTCCATGCAGTGCTTCACATTTGGGTTGTATTACTTTTTATTACAGTCTCTGTTTTTATTTCTTTACCTTACTCATCTCTAAAATAAATCTGTTGAATATACCAATTTAAATTGCTTAATTTTTTGAGGGATGTAAAAGTACCAAGCCACGTTCAACTAGTTAACCTTAGTCAAAATTTATTATTATATTTTAACGGCCGTTTGTTTGCGATGTTTAAATACACAGACTCTGTTGCAACTACTCTACCGTTGTCAAATTTGAAATATTTACAAATTTAGATCGTTCAGTGCTGTTTATTTGGAATTCTTATTGACGCAATCGTTCTTGTAACATCATAACTGTCGTCACCGTTAAAGCTTTAGAATTGTGCTAGTTCATATCGCACATTATTATTTTTATTTAAAGCATATATTTGAACTCTCTGTTGTAATTAGTCATATAACCTATGTCGTGTTTAACACATATTTAGAATTGTGCAAGCGTCTTACCTGATGTTCGGTTTGACATTTTTATTGTATAAATTTCAAGATTTGTATAGTTTAATCTAAGTAGACTGATATATGATTCATTCAACATCACAATCATATTTACTGATGAAGGATATCTGTTATCCGAAATATTTATAAATAATTACATTTATAGTTCCTTTTTTTGTTATTGGTGTTGTTGTGTACACTTTTTAGGCGTTTATATAATTTATTTATTGTGTACGTGTATCGTTACTCGTAACGATCCAGCGCCCTCGTGGGAAAAATCGTTGACTATTATTCAGACGTTTTATATATATATATATATATATATATATATATATATATAAAGAACTCACAACAAAATTTCTCTGAATGTCATGATTGCCAATAATTCGATTTAAAGGGCTTGACAGTTAAATCGCGATATCAGAGAAAGACTTGCTAAGTTTATTCATATGCCAAAGTAACAGGCATGTCTTAATCTTTATGGAGGTACTAAATAAATGCAACGGATTTGAGGTATTTCTATGCAATTTACAGTTTGTAAAGCAGATTATTCCATTATCAGGTATGCAAATTTTACTTAATAAGAGGTATGTGTAGTGAGACCTTAACAAAATCAAATGCAAATAATTATTATACCATTTACTAGTATTGTTCTTTAGCAAGTTTAGTCAGTTTCTCAGTCTTTAGTTTACTGTGTTGTGTTTTGTATACTGATGTTTGTCTTTGGTCTTTTTCTTTTTTTACCATGGCGTTGTCAGTTAATTTTCGACTTATGAGTTTGAATGTCCCTTTCGTATCCATCCCCTCTCTTTTAGAACAGCAGTATAAATCGTAAATCATATTGACAATATTCAAAGAAATTATTTGGCGTATGATTTTGAAACGCCATCTACACTGTTTTTTTTTTATAACCGATGGTTCATCGGTCAGCCACATTGCGATCACATGTATTAATAAATATTTGAATTATAAGATATATATTGGTTACTTATTTTTCGTTTATTTATGGGGATGTTAATGGCGGCAGGAGTAAACATATATTTGTAAGTAGTACTGGGATAGGAAAATAGCCTCCAGCTACCTGATATATCGAATCAGTTACAGCCTTTCAAACAGAAACAGAAAAATTGACCTTTTATCATCAATAACACAGGATTTTATCATCCATCAGAAGGATCATTTATGGTACCGACAATAGCAGACATGACAGTCGGAAAATAGACGAAAATACCTGTTATGCACCAATCGAAAACCACCAATGCAACAAGTACATTTCGTGCTTTCATTCTTATGTAACTTAATTAGTACATTAAATCCCAAGCATTAACAAAGGTTTTTTCTAGTAACATTTTAAACACTATAAGACAAAAGATTTCAAATGGCAAATAATATATTGATCTTGATTGTCGAATATCCGTAATCTAATATGTAAAAGATGTAAGCCTCTAACAGTCCATTCTGTAAAATATTGGACAATATTTTACAGAATGAACTGTTAGAGGCTTATATCTTACTTAAAACATTGTTGACTTTTGCAAACTTTTGTTAATACTTATTTTCATCTAGTGTGTAGATTGTTTTGAATAAACTTTATTCATTTTATCCTACATGTTGGCCCCTTTAAACAGTAACTCAACTTAAACAATAGAAAAATATAAAGAACAGTTAAGGGTAAACTACATGTATAACTACATGGAGACACAGTACATCTGTATCATGCTTTTTGCGTGCGCTAGGACTACATTTTATATTTTCCGTGAATACATTCACATGCATGTGGTGTCTCAAAATAGATTAAGACGATACAAATATATTATAAATGCAGAATTCTTTCAGACAAAAAGATAGTGATGTCAAAATAGTGATTGTGTTGTTTCAAACTTGGATTAAAATCAAATGTGTAATCAGATATATCCGATTTCAGTGCGGACAACGAGGAGGATATAGCTATAGCAGCTAATAATGGCAAGTTTTATATATATTTTAAAATGTAGTCCTCTCCTATTACTTCCCTATTCCTTCTAGGGTTTTATTTCTTATTAGTTAAATGAGAGAAAAAAAACGAAAAGCACATGAAGCTTGAAGACAGGCTTGCGTTGCAGAAAAAGGTTCAACCATATCGAGTTCACCGCAGTCTATTTTATTTCAAATACAACACTATAAAATATAATGAACGATCACAAATGAAGAGATAACATGCGTGTAAGCAATTTAATTTAAAATTTACTCCGGTTTAAAATTGAATTTAGAATTAAATTATAAGAAATAACTGTAATATTTTATCTGTCTATTCGGAATAACATAAAAAATGTGGTGCACACTTAAAAATAACCCGCTACGCGGATTATTCAGTGTGCACCACATTTTTGATGTTATTTATTCATAGACAGAAAAAATATTACAGTCATTCCTTAAATAATATCTAAATTCATCGCCATGAAATATCATGAGATAAAAAAAGAGATCAGAAGTATTCACCTACTATACATGAAAAAAATGTATTCATTATTTCCCTGTATGACGAAGGTCCACTCTTTCCTTCCTTGTTCACCGAAATTGACCTTGACTCGGCGGTTGTCTTGTAAGTGACAGTTATTATTGACCAAAACTGGACCATCTGAATACCCCCCCCCCCCCCTTTTCCGGTTTTTCTGCAAAGTTCGTGTCGCTCTTCTTTTTAGTTTATTTGCGTATTGCTGTCCTGTGTGTTTTTTTTTATTTTACCTAAATATTTTTTTGTCTCTCGATTTCCCTTTGCAAATAATGCTTTCTTTTTTTCTTTCAACACACAGCATTGTAAGTGCACATCCTTATTTCTGTGCTTAATGTATAATTATTGTATTCAATCAGTTTTACTTTTGAGATCTAAACTAAAGTGAAGTGTTTGAAACTGTTTATAAATACATTGGAAAGAAACAAATTTAATTTGTATTTTGACGTTATATTTACATGTAGTAAAAATACCTTTACTAATAACTCCCCCCTCTTCAATCAATGTAATGCAGGAAAGTTTTTTATGCTCAAATTTATATTACAAAATAACAAACTATCTAAAAACTTATTTAACAAACATATGATGTAATCTAGCACCTCATTTGTCTATTTCAAGAGACTACATCGGTTTCAGTAAAACAAACAAACAAACGATCACTACGAATATAGTGCGAATCGGACCTACGATTAATTTCTTTATATTCATCGTCGTTGATAAGCAAAATTTTGCATTATATTCCTATACAGGCAATAATATCAGATTTTTTTAACAAGAAAATTGCAAATCGACGCCGACACCCGTAAATTTTAAAAAACTGTTGTAGCTCCCTAGTTCATGAAGCAAGTTCTCGATTTGCACTTTGTACACAGGGTGAGGTTTTAAGGTTGTTAATCAAATTTTCATTAGCTATTTTGTCCAAGGAACAATCTGTGGCTTGCACATAAACACTTAGTAAAACCTCTACTTCAGATAAACGATTTTCTCTTAATTATGATAATACAATTATTTTACTTGTTGTCCTTGTATTGCGGCATGATCCTATCAAGCGTTACACATGTTACAAGCATTATTTTATATTTTCATTTTCATTGTAGCTGAAAATGATGTAAGGAAGAATGATAGCAACAAAGATGTTGATTTTTATAGCCAAAGACGGACGAGGATGTCAAAAATCTTATGCAAAAAGAAATACCTTAAAACACCAAAAACAAAACTTACAACGTACAATTAAATTGGTGCTGAAGGACAAAACCAAAAACATGAGAAAAATGGCCGTGATATACGTATTGACGCTGTCAGAGTAACAATCAATTTGAAAGTTTTTTCAGGAAACTGTCTTGATGAGTGACGAAATTATTGTATTGGAAGGTGACCTTAATAAAAATGTTTTCGTGTAATTGTCATTTGTCCTTTCGTTGTAAATTGTTTTCAAAATGAAGAAACAAATTGTGTGAATTGATGGATTTTTTTTCAGTCCTTGAATTATCATTTACTTGTAAGAATCAATTATGCTACCTTCAGCTGTCCAATATTTTTAAGAAGAAGTTGTTCTTTAAAATATTGGACAGTTAAAGGTAACATAATGGTTTCTTACTGGTAAATGATAGTCCAATCACTGAAATAAAGAACGGGTACAACAATATAATGACGCCACAACAATGTTTTAATAAAGAGTAGGAATAAGAATATTTTATTGGTTTCTAATCCAAAATAATAGGATTGCTACCAAAATTTCGCAATATGCATTAGATAAACATAAACACACAGATACTTATCTAACACCTATATATATATATTATCACTATATTATCACTCTGCAAGATAGAAATAAAAGAATTTTGTATCATTCGTAATTTGAATAATCTGGTCTCACTCAGTGGATGTGGTGCCACATTTTTTGTTGTATTGAATAATTAAATGCATTTCTAGTATTATCCATATCACTGGTGAGTTTTACAGTAATTTTTATATTATAATTTCCACCACAAGTAAACATAAATTGATATCTAGCTTCATCGAGCATAATAAAAAAGAGGTAACTATTCCATTTATTTCAGAAAGTAAATGTTCCTCAACTGTGCTTAGTTTTGAACATTGAAAACTATTAAAAGATGATCCCCTGCAACCTAAACTAATTCAAACCATCAGTAAATATCAATGAAATCAGGGTACTGATACATTTTGAAATATATAGATATTTTTGTTGTAATGTTTTTATTGGCAAAAATAAAAAATTTAAAAGGTCAAATAAAGTACGAAGTTGAATAGCATTTAGGACCCAAAGGTTTTGTCAAATACAACTAAGTAATCTATTCCTTGGGTAGGAAATCCTTAGTATTTCGAAACATTCAAAATCTTATAATCAGTTAATTTCTAATTATGACCATAACAATGACAAGTCATGTCAACACAGAAGTGCTGACTACTGGGCTGGTGGTTCCCTCGGGGGAAAACCTCCACCAGTATATTACATTTTATTATTACTGTAATTAGTCCATAGTTACATCAGCAAAATAAAGACAAACACATAATGTTGTTTCAAACTTATGAATAAATAATAATTGTTAAAAACTAAAACAGTCTGGATTGGGTGGATATTTTTTTTACTTAAAAGTTAACTTGCCTTAACTATTCTATAAGTTGGAGTCCGGGATTTCAGCAGTAGTACACTCTTTGCAATGCTTTATTTCTATAAAGTAGAAATTTGTCAATTAACAAAATTTCTTTAAAATATTTTTTAAGCCACAATATTTACTTGTCCGCTTCGCATTTTTGTTCTATGTATAATATTTAGTTAACAATTTTATGAGGTTTCTTAAACATTTTTTTTTCAGTTTTTTCAAGATATCATAAAAATATTTTCTAAGTTAGTTGGCAGTTTAATTTGCACTTGTGTATATATCCATCTATTAAATTCTTCCCATTTGTCAAATACTTTTTGACAATTCCAGAATATGTTTTCTACGGTTTCTTATGAGTCCACACCGAAAGCACATTTATTGTTTTGTATAACTTTTATTTTGTAGAGAAATTCATTGAATATTCTTTGAGTGATCCTGTATTAGAGCCACTGTAATTTTGAAATTGTGGTTATGTAAAAAGGCATTTTTTTTTAATCATTTACAACATTGTACATGTCTTTTGATTTTTTGATAGAATTTAAAAACTTTGTAATAGTAATTGGCCTAAATCTGCTGGAACCACACTCTAATCACCACTTTACACACATTGTAATTTAGCTATATTTCTTTTCCCCAATCCATACTAACTTTGTTTTTTTTCTTAATTCATATTATCCCCAGACCTTTTAGCATATAATTCTAAAATACACAGAGAAGCATATAAAGATGCATGTGAACCATCTAAAAAAAGTGTGGTGTCATCAACAAATTGTGATATCAACAATTCTGAGTCTTCAATGGAAATGCCTTTACTAATTTCGTTTTTTCTTAGTAGCATTCCTAAAGATTTCATTGTCTGCAACATCTGAACTGTACAAAAGTCTTAACATATAACTATTCGTCTATTTAGTATTTGTATAGAAAGTTTTTATTCAGTGTTTAATGAAATTTCCAAAATGGAAATAATCAAGAACCTGTTCTATGAAAATCCAGGATATTAAATCAAAAGCTTTTTCTAAAACAATCAGAAGGATAATGCATGGGATATAATTTTTTTCTTCAGCGTAGTGGGGTTAATCATATATAATTTCGGGGTATTTTCACCAATATATCTTCCAGGTATAAATTCTGTCTGGTCATTATCGATTAAAATTAATAAAACATATTTTATTCTTTCTAAAATACAACTCGATGCTAATCTATAAACAGTGTATTAAAGACTAATAAGACTCGAATGTTGCATGTATTGACTTGGTTAGTCACCTTTCGGGATTGAAGTAATAATACTTGTTTTTTGTGTAATAGACATTTCACTTTGATTATAATCATATTTTATTGATCTATTTATCGATTTACCTATATCTATAAAAAAAAATATTTGAAATTCATTTGTATATACATCAGATCTAACGCTTTTCTCATTTTCATTATTTTAATTGCATCAGTTAACTCTATAAGTGTTATTTCCCTTTCTATGGACTCTCTCATACTTTATGATAGTTTTGGTATATCATTATGGGGTATAGCATTATTCCAATTTATATAATTATATTTCCTGATTCATTTATTAATATAGAAATTGTTTCATTTACATAATTCTTTGTCTCTAAATTCATAAATTGTTTGATGGTTTCTCTCCTTCTTCTACCAATTATGCCTTTGACCTTATATACTGACCCCTCAATTTATTTTGTCTGAGAAATTTAAAATATTTTTCTTATCAATCTGTTCCAAAATTTCCTCTATTTTTGATATTTTTTTCTAACTTGTTTATATCTTCAGCTGTTAAATGTACTAATTTATAAGTTTCTTTCTTTTTAAATGAACCATATGATATTGTTTTCACTCTTATTTCAGTCCGTTATGTTTACAAAAACAACTGATCACTAACTATGAACTCGATATCACTAGAATCTACTAAATGTAGGTTTTCTTTGTTATATGCAAGAGAAGCATATTGCTCTTTCGTTTTACTTATAACCTCGTTCACAATATTCTGGATTATGCAAAAGTGAATTATTAAATTTCCACAAACCTCTCCTAATACTGAAGTTTTTAAGTTTTAGTTGTAAAATAATAGGTAGGTGATCTGATCTAAAAGCTCTATGAAACTCAAAAGAAAGTCTAGTCTGGCCTGTTTTAAAGGGTTTGGTTTTCTACAAGTGTACCTTTTACCCTCTGGTTATAACTCTTTAAAAGGATCAACTAAATTGTACATTTCCTTTCTATCTAAAACTTTTACTTTGGCCTTTGTATTATTAATATTTCGGTAATTAAAAGTATCAAGGTCTTAATTTTGCACTAAAGTATAATCACCTTTTACAGTGACAGTCTGATTATCAGATTCCTCAATTACTTCACCAACTTTGTTATAAAATTTAGAGGTATCATTATTTGCATCAGTTAACTCTATATACCATTTTTATCCTTTTTATTTTGTAAAATCTTGTATTCGAGATTCTTATTAAATAAAATGGCCACCCCTCTTTGGTTTGAAGAAAAAGAACTAAAACACATTATCCACCCTTTGATTCTTGATAAATTGGTCGTCTTTTTAAGACAAGTGTTTATCTTGAAGACAATACAAGTTACTAGTTTTTGTTTTAAAATAATATAAAACATGTTCGTGTTTTCAATTGAATTACTTCCTTGGCAATTCCATGCGACAAACTGAAAAAGATTTTTTTTCATTTAAATACATACATGACAAATATAATTTAATAAAATATTATAAATACATAATTACTTAACCATGTCCAACACAACGAATAGGTAACACAATATTATTCTGTAGTAATGGTCTGGTCTCTGATTCAAACTTGATATTATTGGCAATCTTGCTGCTATTAGTGTGTATACCTATATGTCAATAAGATAATAAACAAAATAATAAAACATGAAAATGAAAAGAAAAGATGTGTAAAAATAAAATGAATAATAAATAAGAGTAAATTTCAAAATGGCTTTAGGCTCTTATACATTTATTGGTTTTCAAATATTTGGATTTGGGCGTTCCCGATGAAGGTAAATCCATAAAAAAGGGCGTCGGACGTTACAAATTTATAAACTGTTTTTTTTTTTTTTACTTTTTTAGAACTACTGTAGTTCATGTTTAAACAGTAAAAACATAAAGATGATAAAATAATTATGCTTGAGGTATTATAACAGGAGAATACAGCAATCAGTTAATCGATCCCGCATATTGTTATAGTCCTTTTGAAATTGAGAAGTTTTTAAAACTTCCTCTACTTTCATTTTCTTCAACCGTTAAGGTTATTTATTCTATACGTAGCAAATAAAGAAACATGGAATATTTTGTTTAGCACTTTCTCAATCTCTACAATATCAGAATCCTGATTTTATGCAGTGAGGAAATTTACTTAATTTTTTTCCGTAATTATTTTCAAAATTACTACTAACATTTTTTCTTTAGAAAGACAATTATACAAGTCGATGAGCGTATTGGTGGTTGTAAAATAAATATCACAGTGACTATATCATTTTCTCGGAGGAGAATATTTAACTGCGTGAACCTGATATTATGTAATCTTATGTAATGATACATATGTGGTTTAGTATTAAAATGAACTGCAACAACGTTATCTCATAATATTTTGTTTGAATTGAAATCAATAATAAAAAAAATGGTTAATCAAATAAAGAAAGAAAATGAACAAATAAACCAAAAGATTCCAGGTTGGAACCGTTAGAACATGTTTTAGGTTTAAACTGACCAAAACTATTATGAGTAGAACCGATTCTGTAATTACTTGTTCTGTAGGTACCAGGAAACCTGTTCTACATGCTGTTCTATACCAGTTTTCCTGACAGTTCCTGACATATTTTGAGAACTGATACTGATTGTGGTGTTAAGAAATAGCAGATAGGAACACTTCATTGAGAAGAACACTTTTGTATAACCTCCTTTTGAAATTAACTTCAATGGTAAGAACATTTGCTGAAGAATTGCAAATGGTTAAATCAAATTTGAGAGCAAAAACGACTCAGCATTATCAAATAAAAAGTCGCAAAGGTATAGGAATATGATACTATAATCTAATTGAATTGAATCAGAGCGATGGTATTAGTATATATGAAAAATTTTTATATGTAAAGAGTACTAAATTAGGAAGGTTCAATGATGATGAAAGATGTATGCAAGAGAAACATAAGCGGTTAGAACTGAAACTGATTGTGATATTAAGATATAGCAGATAGGAACACTTCATTGAAAAGAACACTTTTGTATAACCTCCTTTTGAAAATAACTTCAATGGTGCTAAAGAATTGCAAAGGGTTAAATCAAATTTGAGAGAAAAAACGACTCCGCATTATCAAATAAAAAGTCGCAAAGGTATAGAAATATGATATAATCTAATTCAATTGAATCAGAGCGATTGTATCAGTATATATTAAAAATCTTTATATGTAAGAATATTCTACATTAAGAAGGCTCAATGATGATGAAAGATGTATGCAAGAGAAACATAAGGACATGCAAATAATATTTACCTAATGAAAGTACCTATGATTTGTAAACAATGTGAACAATTTAAAAATAATTCACAACAAGTGGTATCAAGAATTTCAGTTCTTTTAATGCACACTTTTTTTCAAATTTGGAACATTTGACCAGTATGCTACAATATTTAATGATAAAGCAGGGGCAACCAGTGTACTTGTAATTGCTTAGTTTTCTTATCACTGATTACTTTATGTTTTATCCCAAAACACTGAACCTTAGATGAAATTTAAAAACCGGAGATGAATTAGAAGCAAAAGGATTATTTAAACATATATTTTTTTTTTATTTTGATGAACCTCCAGCCATGATAAAAATTCATGAAGGGAGTTTTACATTGAAAAAATACAAAATATTCTGTTTGTTATAGTTTTGCAGTAGAACGAGTTGATTGGATATCTCACCTTACAAGAATCAATTCAAAGATGCATACGGCAGTCAAACACATGTCTCATTATGATCGCAGCTATGTGATTAGCAGTTCGTTATAATGATCATTAACACCTTGATTTTGTCACTCATTATGCAACAGAATGTACACTACATAACCCATTTGATATCATCGACAAAATAATCTTAATTCAATTTCCTGACTAGTTTACTAATTGATTAAGATTCACAATATGAAGTTCTACCTGTATTCATCAGTACTAAGGATATAGAGGAAGTTATAAACAAGTAGATCACGGATCAACAGCTATGATTGCTATCCGTGACAATGTTAAAATAATGCATTGAAAAGCAAACAAAAAGCTACGGCGCTTCATACAGAATGTGCTTCGGTCAAAGAAGTAACACCTAATAAAATTATAAAAAGAAGCATTCAATTCTTAAATGTGTGTCAAAATATAAGTACACATGATCATTATAACGAACTGCTAATTATATAGTTCCAAAACGTGAAGTAAGAAAGGATAAATATTAAAAAAGAGAACTTGCTTCAAAAAGAAAAAGTATAAAGAATGAAGATTTTAAAACAAGAGATAACGTGTTTCAAAAAGAAAAGTTTGAATGGATAAAAACTTAAAACTGAGAAAACTTGCTGCTTAAAAGAGTGGGTAGAAATGGATATGTTTTCAAAAGAAGTAAAATCCTACATTAGAAAAAGTTCAAACGAGTCTCTCACTAAAACAAGAATACAGGTCAACTCAAGAAAATTAAGTAAATGAGCGAGATATAGACAGAATGACTTCGAAAAACACAACGTTTTAACCAGTAATTCAAAATTACTGAAAGAGAAGACACCGATTTAACAGACCATGAAAAAAGAATGAAATAAAATAAGAATTCAAGGTATAACCCTTAAAGATGCATAAGAAATTTTGAAACAAAAAATTATGAATGTCTCCGTTTATTTGTATTTTTTGTAAGCAGACTTGGTTTTGTGATTAAAGTAAATAATGCAAAAACTGTCAACAGGAATGCTTTTACAAAACTTCATTTTGCTTAATTCAAATCAAATCAGAAGACGAAATTAAATGAATTACCACACTTGTTTTGGCGCAATTTAAAATTTCCAGATTTTCATTATAAGAGAAGAGAGATTGATTTCATTAAGAATTATTTGACAGTTACCTAGCAGTTACAGTTATCAGGTACAGGTAACGTTGCAAACATGACTGTTAAAGTTCAATCGACAATAAATCCCTTTTAACGTACATTAGAAAAATCAAGTACAATATTAGTTTAGACGAAGAAATAGCGTTCAAAAGGTTTGATTTCAGTTAAAATGTCAGACTAATATCTGTTATTTGTGCATTTCATTATTTGGTGAAAACATTTAAATTATTCAAGTCTTCTTGGATAGAAATAAATGCAGATTGAAATACTAAAAAATAGCAAAACTGAATGGAGAAGTAATACAAAATGGAAAAAATAAGACGGATTAGGAAGAAATTCAAGATCAGCAAGATAAACGTGAGGCGAAAGATGACAAAGGGACATTTAAAATTAATAGGTCGAAAATAAACTGTCAACGCAATTGCAAAAAAGAAAAAAGAAAAAAAAACAAACATCAATCAACAATAAATACAAAAACAACACAGATAACTAAAGACTGAGCAACACAAACCCCACCAAAAACCTGGGGTAATCTCGGGTGCTCCGGAAGGTGGCACCCGTCGTGTTGCTCATGTAAGTACAAACCCAGTGATAGTATAATTCGGAAGGTCACATTCGGGGAAAGGTGAACGGGATTGTGGTTACGAAAAATGCAACATATCCGTCGTCATTTGTAAAACAAATATTCCATAAAGGTCAACCGGCTCGGGATGGCGTCCGTAAAATTTTCCAAAGGGATAATTTCAACTTCGAATTCACTCTTGGAACTTTTGGTTTGATAGCTTCCTTGTGAGTAGCAACCTTCGATCAAGGAAATCATTATAGGAAAGGCAAACCCTGGAAAATTATATCAACTGTGAAATATATACTCCATATGTAGGCGCAGCTGGAATGTTGCTAAATAGAAATGGAAAGTTCACAATTGGAATGCTGAAGTCATCTCTTTTGTTGTAAAATTTTGTTCTCAACCGACTCTTATTGTCAATTCCTCGATTTAAATCAAGATATGAAGCAGACTTATCTGTATCTGGTGTATCCTTTATTTCGATGGGACAGATGCGTTCAACATAGTCACCAAACTTTTGGTTGCAATGGGAATGTCAATTGTTTGTTGAAAAACACGTCCTCTTAATGTAACAAATATGTTGTCAATCAAGAAATACAGAATCTTGATAATGTTAGTTTGAGAGAATTATTTGGTTGTATCAGAGGGATTTTTTACAGTAAGATGTATCCTTCAATGAAGTGTGTACTCTAACAGATCTTTTGAATTTTTAGTATCCACATCTGATTCACGTCGCCTCCTCAATAGGTAGTTTCACAATATTTTTGAAGCTCGCCTTTGATTGCTGATGAAATTGATGTTGATAATATAGAAAGAGGTTTCGTGGCGCACTTGTAAGACCCAGAAATATAACGTTGTTTTTAATGACACTTACGTAATTTAGGTATCTAATACAGTGATGGTAGATCCAGTTCTTTATCTTTGGTTGAAACTCCAGAGGAACATAGAACAGACCAATGATTATCCAGGATTTCCTCCTAGGTAAGTGTCGTTGGGGTGTGTGTTGAGTTTTCAAGTGAATTGTCAATTAGTTGATTAATTCGATCATTTCAGTGAAGTAGATGGAAACGATACACATACAAATACAAAAACACTGTAAGATTACATTCCGGACGGCGATCAACCATGTGGTACAGGTTTTGTTTGTGCTCCTGGTAAACAACAAATAAGTGTCTATAGTGATCCTGATGCTTAGTACTGATCTTTTCAGTATATTTTGTAAAGACAGAGCTGTTCCAATATACACTACATGGGTTGACGAGTAGTACAGTTTGTACCAACTATATATTTTTTTTTCAGGTTAAAGATATTCAGTTGAAAAGTATAAGGGATAAGGAAAAGAGAGGCGAAATATACAACAGGGATATTAAAACTGAAAGCGAACTAGCAATGACATGGCAAAGATAAAATAAAAACACAGAAAACCACCAAAGACAAGAACAGTTAGACAACACAACATTGGAAAACTAAATTTGCTAAAGACTGAACCCCATTAAACAAAATGAACCCAGGTGGCCAGAAACATTAAGCTGATCCTGCTCCAAATGCGACATCCGTTAATCTACTTTTAAAGCCCATAGAAACAGATGTAAAAAAATCAAATATACCAACTTGACCATTTTTACCTTCTCTAATAAAGAGTTTCATTTCATTTGTTTAATTTCAATTAGATATCAGCCTGTACAGCACCATGTAACATCATTACGAACAATACAAATTGAATTAATTCTATAAATATCTGCATACACTTTGGTCATCAACTTTTTTTTAGAGCGTCTCGTTGAAACGAATCACCCTCGTGGCGAAATAATTGATGACATTATCTTTGATCAGTTTAACGATCATCATCCCGATTCGGTTGACCGATACGATGTGTCGGAATCTCAACTAAATAACGACATGTTTTTGTGGTATTAGATAAAGGCAACAGTAGTATATACCGGTATTCAAAAGTCATAAAACGATTGAGAGAAAACAAATCCGGGTTAAAAACTAAAACTGAGGGAAACACATCAACTATAAGAGGAAAACAAAGGAACAACAGGAACACTGAAGTGCAACAAAAACAAACGCCAACATACATAGAAACTAACTATTTGATAACAACTGCCATATTCCTGACTTGGTACAGGACATTTTAAGAAAAAAATGGTAGGTTGAACCTGGTTTAATGGCTAGCCAAACCTCCCACTTTATGACAATGTTAAAAAATATCGCTAAAATGACAACACTACGTGACAGAAATACAGCACAAACTCACGTAAGAACATTCATCAAAGAGAAACGTACAAACAAATATAGTCGACACAACATGCAAACCGCAAAACAACAACAAACATATTCCATCAACGACCGACACCACAGGACATCAAAAACAGTTACGCGCTTACGTAATTACCATGCAATCTCGAAATTTATACACTTGTTTTCACAATACTCGTCCAAACAATTTTCATGACAATGATGGTTTTGAAAGGTAATTTAGATATGATCTTTAGATACCAATATAGTCGTTTGATCTTTATTTTACCGATTGCGTCCTATTCCCGATTGTAGCGTTTTGACTAAGTATGCATTCGCATGGCAGGTGATGCATGAATAGCAAGAGAAACTAACCTCTGTGGACGCAATGGTACTTGCTCCTTTTTGAGTTCATGCTATTCCCTCGGTTTTTGTTTGTAACCTTGATGTCTCGTCAGATTTACGAGACTTAAATATCGGTAATTAACTACTATCGCCTTAATTGAAGATAAAAAATGAATCTCTGACAAAGGATAATTTTCTCTAATATATACGTGTATGACAGATGGGTCAATATCCCTAATGCGCCTCAAAATGAGGAAATCAAAAGTTGTGTGTAAACAAAATATCTCTGTGTAGTGATATTTGACACGTTTCTATGATAAACAAGTGACTGAGCTTAACCATTTGTGTTGATTTAGAAAGTAGGGGAACATAGAATAAATGTGTAAAAACTATGGAGCTATTAAATGTGTTCAAAGTATTAAATTTTCAAAGAACTTATTGTGTTAAAAAAGGGATTTTTTTTACCACGAGGAGCCGCATCACGAAAGGAGTTTCGGGGTTTGCTAATTTACGGAAAAAGTAATCTCACTTCGTACCCCGAAAATTTAACCACATATGTGAAAATGTCTCAGCTTCAAAACGAACCATCATACATATCCAAGTTAACGATATGGACTGAGCAACATATGAAAACGTTACCATTACCGCCTATGGAGAAACAATTGCGAACATTGACCCATCTTACAACAAGATATCAGCAGCTCTCAGACTGATTTATGAATGATTGCACCTTGTACAACAGAGAAAATTGTGAAAATGAAAGTTAGTTGTCTTTAATATATACCTAGTTATAACAACTGGTTCTAGATAAACATTATATATAAAGATAAAGCCACTATTTTCGCTTTTGAAATGCATTACTGGCACGGGACTGAACCCTTCTTTTAGGCACAATCAAATCTCTGTTTTCCCGAGAGATCCGAAAGGCACTTGTTATGACTGGAAAAAGGCATGAAAATTTAAAAATATCATTAAATTGTAAGTAAACATGACACAATAAAGTCTTTGTTTTGTAATTATCATTCTAGTCTACAGGAATTACTGAAAACTGTAGAAAAATAACACACTTCATACAAGTAAAATTAGATACATAAGTCATCATTACATTTTGTACATGTGCATTTACCCAATAATTTGACCCCTGGTCATTATAAGTTATATGCGAATAAACAGACAAATATGTCTTAAGAAAATCATGAACTATTCTATTTTAATGCACACAAGCAAATCACAAGATATTGTCTTTTTCTCATTGAAAAAGGGGGAGGGTCAAACCTTTTGAAACATAGTGCTGCACCTATTCAACTATTATAATTAAGATACTACTCATTAATCCTCATATAAAAGGTTTAAATGAAGGTTAATAAGCCACAAGGGAGAAACATCTCCCTTTTTTTGTGATAAAACTTTCAAGAATGAGAATTTTTCTCTCTCAATAATACTTAATATGTATTTATATGAATTGGTAACACAGCCTTTGTCTTATATCAGTTTGAGACATATCATTACTATTTAACCTGAGACGGCAAACTAGAGGTTTTAAACAGTTCTAAATAACTGGTAAGCATTTTATTTTATTAGGCAAGCTCTAAATTGTTTATTTATGGTATTTATGCAATTCAAATTACAGTCAGTATGTTGAAAATATGCTGATATGAAAACTGTTGCTATGGTCTTGATATTATATAAAAATGCTTAGTTACTGATCTTTTCGACTCGAAATTTCGAGTTAAACCTTGAGGCAACTGTTCCTCATGTATCACTGCAAACTGTTATTAGCATTATTTTGATCGGTCGTTATTTAAAGATGTCATAATACATGTGATGTCACAATGTTTCCTTTAAAACCTCATGTGCATTTCTCACTGATAAAGGGTTTTCACAGAAATACATCTAAAAAACCTTTTTTTTTTAAATAGAACTAGTAGTATAAAATTAATGACAGTATTACTTGTTAATCTTAAACCGCGTAATTATTGATTTCATAATAAACCCAAATATATATATATATATAAGTCTGAATTGAAAACAACGTTCAAACCTATGATTGCGTTGGATAAAAACAGCAAGTTTTATACGTGTGCATGCAAAACAAATTTCTTGGTAGAGTGGTCTAAATACAGCACAAACAACCTTTTCCAAAAGACCAAAAAGTGAAAAAGTATATTTAAACAAAACAGGTTAGTTCGAATTTCTGGTGGTGCATGCATAGAAGGAGAGTATTTCTGGATTTTTATCTTCTGGGTTAATTTCTAAGATTTGAACAAGGGAAAATGAGTGTAACCTTAAATTTATGATGCTAAAGATAATGTTAAAAATACTTTTTCACAATCTCTGTTTGATTTTAAGCTACAACTTTCTAGGCTTAGGGAAATTAAGCTCAAATATTTATGACGGTTGAAGATCCTTTTTTGGCCGACGATGGCATTAATGGTTTTATTGTGATGTTGTATGATGTTTACTTGACTTTTACCTAGTAGCATATTTGTGTATACTACACATTAAATCAAAACTAAAATTCCGTCGATTTCTGTTTATTATTATTACATATGAATACAGCACAAATGACACAGCTAACAATATTTACAAAGATACCTTCAAAAATATCAAACTTGTAAATCGTATTTTTTCCCACTTATATTTTGTAACTTCAGTCAACATTTCTAAACAAAATCAGAGACAGAATGCTATGTTCCTTTCATTTCATGTAGAAAATATAGTTCTTAAGATGTTCGTGCGGTCTTACATTGTTTAGGAACATTAGACTTGCCAACAGTTGTTGGAGTATTTGTTGGTTGTATCATTGTGGTCGCAGGAGTCGTTTGGTTGGATCGGAAACATTTGCATATCACCTGATGGCGTACTTCTTTGATTCTGAAAATATAGATGAATGGGTCTACCAAAGGGTTAAGCAAAAGCAAATTGTTAGTTGCTCTGACGATATCTCCATTTAGAGTACCAGTAATGTTAATGTACAGACCAAATATAGTTCTTGGTAATACTGAGCAAGCTGTTATAAGAATGATACAACAAAGGGTAAGCATATTATAGCGCATTCGCAATTCTGTTGTTCTTTGCTGATAAATTTGCAATCCACTCAAGCTCTCGATATCATGGATCTTTTTCCGATTTTGAATCATTATTGTCATTACAGCGATGTAACAGCATGCAATCATAGTAACAAATAAAGCATACATAACATCAGCATATAAGAGAAAGCGTTTCTGAGTGTTATATTTTGGTGAACATGGAAATTCTACTCGTTGGACATTGTCGATGAACTCTAAAACGCAACGAAATAAGTAGTAAATAAAGGCAACAGTACCGCTGTTCGAAACTCATAAATCGATAGAGATAAAAACAAATCCGGGTTACAAACTAAAACTGAGGGAAACGCATCAAATATAAGAGGAGAACAACGAGTAAACGTGGGGAAACAGAAATCCTAGTCCTATTGCAACATCATTTGTCAAAACCGTCAAAATTCGTTTTTTGACTGTAAACGTCGCATTTAGCCTGTGTAGGCACATGATAAATATCATCAGGAGAGAAGACAGTAACGCTGCAGGAACAATTTGAGTCACGAATAGACACTGGTCTTGGTGTATCTCATCAGTATAGAAATCATTCATATTCATCAAAATGGTGAACCACGCATACTCAAGTATGAAACATGCATCACTAATAATTAGAAAAAAAGCAAACCGAATTAACCTGTTTTTCGCTAGTTTTCTTGTTTTAACTAATGCAACTGCTGCAAAAACATGAATCCAAATAATGTAAAGCATATTCCAAGAATAAAAAACCACTTCATATTGAATGATGTTAAAAAATATAACAGCATTCACCAAGCCTTCTTCTAAGACTATATTTTGCCAGTTATTGAAATATAACTACTAGCAGTCACTTATCTACTAATCTGAATCATTATCTGTAATGTATTTAAGAATGTAATTATAAATTACGAGCGCATTCATCCCCTATTTTATTTTCTGTATTGATTAGAATCTTGATTTCCTCTGGTTTTGTCAATTATCATTGATATGGTGATAATTATGAAAAAACTGTTTATATAACTTTGAATTTTTCGAAATACTAAGGATTTTCTACCCCAGAAATAAATAACTTTAGTTGTTTTTGGCATGACCTTACGGAATTTTGGAACCTCAATGCTATTTGGCCACTTTAACTCTTTGATTCGAGCGTCGGTGATGAATCTTTTGTAGACAAAACGCACGTCCGGCGTATAAATTTTAATCCTGGTATCTTTGATGACTGTGTTCGTTGAAATGAAGCAATTTTTTGAAAAATCTCAAGGTACCTTGGTCGAGGTAATAACTATTAAAACAAACCACAGTAGATCGGAACGTTGTAATCACGAATTAGCAGAGCCAATAAACGTGTGTTTTTTGTTTCGATTAAAAAAGATACAAGTTTCTGCGCTCTATGATCTTAACAAGCGAAAAAAAGTCGTCTGATCTGAATTCATAGATTGTTTCCTTTCCCATTTTCTTTTACTAAATGTGGATTCGCATGAGAGGTGCTGGAAGAACACTACACGTTTTAAATGTATGCAACTTCGTTTTTGATTTCGGCTTTTCAATTGTATGATTAGGGTGCCACTGATGAATATTGTATGGACGAAACGTCTGTCTAACGTATCATATTATAAGCTTTTATCATGTCAACGACTTCCTTTTGGAATTTCTTGGTTTTTATCTTGATCTTTATATCTCTTAAGGATTTGCGAAATCAATATAAGGAAGTAGTTTAGTTTTGTATAGTCCATTTGACTTCTATATATTTGCTGAAAGAGATGCTTTAAAATTCCTTTGATAAAAATCAATATTTTTTCCTTGATTTATGTTAATATATGATACATACCAGCTCTGACTATTAATTTTATAATTTGGGTCTCTAATTAAAAAAGTTACCCATTTGGTCTCTATGCTATAATTTTAGTTTGTGAAGTGTTAATTACCTCTTGAAGTAAGTATACACAGTTTAACAGTCTTCCATTCAAAACAAAAACAACATTCAATTTTAATTTTAATGTTTGTTCAATTCTTCTTTGCCCTGCTCGTCTGAATTTAAAATATTTCTATTCTTAATTCAATGGTTATAAACAAGACAAACACAGAAATAGGATTAGTTGCTCGCACTTACATAGTATTTTCTCTAGCGATACATTTTTTTTAAAATTTTACTTGATAGTACAAATCTGTTACATTCAAACAACATATAAATACATGTACATGTTATAAATGTATCGGCAAAAAGTAAAATAACAAAAATACGGAACTCCAATGGAAAATTCAAAACTAAAATTCCTTTATCAAAAAGCAAAATCAAAAGCTCAAACAGACAAACGAACGGAAACCAACCTTCATATTCCTTCATTTCGTTATGCTGAAAATGGTGAAATAAACCTGGTCTTCTAGCTAGCTAAACCTCTCACTTGTATGACAATCGCATAGAAGTCCACCATATTGACAGCAATGTGTGAGCAAAACAAACAGACATAGCAACTGTCTATATACAAATGTATCTTCGATTCGACGTAACTGCGAGCACCTTTGATTCAACTACATCTGAATGCTAAAATGTATATAGTATCATAAAATAACACCCGTAGAAACCGCAAAAACATTTGTCTTTCCCTATCAAACTTCTTAAAGTGTAAGTTAGAAAAATCATACCTTGAAATAATAAACTTTTAAATGTCAGTGGTAATAGGCTCTTTTTTGTTTATGAGACACTCTATGCCCCCCCCCCAACCCCTCCAACCCCGAAAAAATAAAATTATAGTCATGGACAATGGATTATATCACAGTGTCACAGTGTCCGTGTTGAGGATACAAAACCTCAAACATCTAGCTCGAGAAAAGATGAAATGAAGGACATGTCGAATTTGACAGAAAGTTTACATAACCGAAGTTACCAAATAATTAAATATAAGAAAATTGACCCTGTACATAAGGTAGATAAATTCCTCAAAAATAAAAATTATAGTACACTCCCCCTTATCATTTGGATTTGAACCCTATTGAACTTTTATGGGGAGATTTGAAGGGATTCTATCGGTCAGGAAAATTCAACTTTTAAACTTAATGATGCTAAATCACTTATATGAAAAGGAGTTGAACAAATTGATAGTGTTAAGTGGTTAAAATCTTGTGATCGTGATAAAACTGTTCTTGACCCGAGCTTTTTGGACAAATGATGCTATCCAGGAGTAAATTCATAACATTGATATACACATTCCTTCTTACTTTGAATCTGAGGGTGAACATGACAATTCTAGTGATAGAGATGAGACTGAAAATTATGATTGGCCATAAAAATGAATTTGATGTGTCAGAGTAATGTTTTGTCCTTGCCCTAAACATGCTAAACCGTTAAATAAAAAGTGGATAGATCTTTTCATAACTCATGTCTATTAACATAGCATATGAAAGGATAAATATAACAGAAAATTCTATATTCATTTTCATCTATTTTGCCCATAAAGTAATGTTTTAGTAGTTTCTATTTAAAAAAAACATCTTTTTTTTTTCAAATAGAAAATGGGCAATGGGGAATCCTTTTATATATTGAACAATTAAAACAATCACATGATATACAATCAAATATTGTCTATTAGGAATGGATAAATACCCTGCCACATCCGGTCTGTGTTTATGTTTATATCGATATGATGAGTTAAGCCTTTTCCAACTGATTTTTATAGTGTGTTCTTGTGTTGTGCTGTTACACCACTGTCCCAGGTTAGAGGTGGGTTGAGCGTTCACAAACATGTTTAACCCCGCCACATTCTTTATGTGCCTGTGTCGCCCAGTGATTACCATTTATGCTCTACTAGATGGGGTATTAGGTATACTTTGATAAAAAGTTAACATTACGAAATGTACATCGAATGGAAGATTTTATGAGTGAATAAGATAATCTTAGCATAACAAACTTCACATAAGTTATTAATTTATGGTTCACTATTCAAAATATCATTGTATATGTATGAGCATGCTTGGTATTAAAAGATGAATTTTAAAATAAGGATAAATTCAATGCAATGCCTGTAATTATGACTACATTTGTGAAAAAAAAACACTCAAAGCTATACCATCGCAAATACGTACATGTTTAATGCAGATTTCTTGCTGAATCTAAGATTATTATAAATTGGAGAAATTTTGCTATATATGCTCTATGAAATATAATTCTAGTCATTCCTTTAATTTTTTTTCAGATTTTATTTTCGGTTCTATTCAATGTTGCTGTGTATTTTCATGTATCATAAAGTTTTGTTTTCTTTTTGATATATTGCGTAGCTAATTTGCTTTTGAAAACAAAAAAGAAGTTTTGCATTAGTCAAGAAGCAGTTTATACTGTGTTGTCTTTGGTTTTTCGTCCTTGATGTAGAATTTATAACTGATAATAATAACAAAAACTAAAAATATTATCCGTCATGCATGCATTTTATGAACAAATGTATTGAAATATCAAATATACTCATTTTTTGCAATGCGTCCTATCCAAAACCTGAAGTCATGACTTAATGAACAATGTAAATGTTTATGTATCTGTCATTTTGAACTGTTCAATATTCTTCACCTTGGAAAAATAAGTCAGGTTTTATGGCGAAAATGTGTGTGATTTTGAACTGACGTTTAGGGACTGTGAGTTCTCTTAGAACGGTACTTTGTGTCTTTAGTTTTTTTGTTTGTTTGTTACATGTTTGTGCTTTGTAACTATCTGATGAGTAGAATTATTTTTAACTAACTGTTGCAGTTTGTTCTATGTTGTGTTTTTACACCACTGTCCTAGGTTAGGAGAAGATTGACCGCTCCGGAACATGTTTTACTCCCGACACATTCTGTAGGTAACTTTCCAAAGTCAGGAACCCATAACTCTATGATTCTTGTTTGACGCTGTCTATCATGTTTATTTTTCGTTTTTCGTCTTGTACTATTTTATGTAGAATCCTTTTATTGCTGACTATACGGTATGGGTTAAGCTGATTGGGGAAGGCCAAATGGTGTATAGTTGCTTACATCTTTTCATTTGGTATCTTGTGGATAGTTTTCTCTTTGGCAAAATGACACCAGGGCCATGCGTTTTTCCGACTGTTTATAACGTTTTTATAGTTAATCCGTTGAATGTGAACTGATTGATACTTAAGTCTCGGAAATCATGATTTATTCATCAGTTGTAATTGGCTTTGAACTAACTTTCAGGAAATGCGCATAGTTTACTATTATATCGGTGCTTTGTGTATATTGTTTTTATAATAGTTTGTTTTGTGTTAAACATTTGAGTTAAGCTCACAAACGTTTTTTAACCACGCCACATTTGCATGTCCCAAGTCAGAAACCTATGGCTCAGTGGTTGTCGTTGGTTCCTGTCTGTCTTATTGTTTTTCTTAAATTATTTTGTTATTATTTAGTTCGGTAGTTTTTTCGTTTTGTATCTGGGGCCTTTTATAGCCGACTAAATGGTATGGGTTTTCTCACTGTTGAAGGCCGCATGGTGATCTATAATTGCTTATAATCACTCCATTATAACTCTGGTGAATAGTTGTCTCATTGGCAATCATACCATACTAGAATCTTCTTGTTTAAAATTTTTTCTAATTTAGTTTTGAATCTGTATCTTCTTTAGTTTTGCATTTACAATTAATTTACGGTTACCTAAAGACCATTCAACCGTCGATAACCGCCACATGTGCCAATAATATAAATTTTATATTAACTATGTTTTCTCTCTGATATAAGCTTCTTGACTATATATATATATTTTGCTGGGTAAAAGGCCATGAAGAATTGGTTATCCAAAATTAATAATTTTGCCATACATGAAACTTTTATAGCTTTGCAGACACTTTCCGGACGGAAGAAAATGAATGAATCAGATCTGTTTTCGGTTCCTTTCCCTTTTTGTTATATAGTTTTTCATGTTTTTCGGTTCTTAAACATCATTGGCTTTCAAATATTTAGATTCGGTTGTTTCCGATGAAGGCAAATCCATAAAAGCGCTTCGGACGCAGCAAATTTGTAAAGCGATTTTTCGATTTTTTTAAGACTACTGTAGTTCATGTAAAAACATTAAAATCATAAAATAATTATGCGTTAGGTATTATTACGACAGAATACGGCAATTACTTATATAATAATCAATTGTTTTTTTATACAAAGTAATCGATCCGGCATATTGTTAAAGTCGTCCCGTTCCTTTTAAAATTGTGAAGTTCTAAAACATCCTCTTCTTTTATTTTAACCAACGTTTGAGGTTATAAGTTCTATACGTAGCAAATATAGAAACATGAAATAGTTTATTTAACTCTTTCTCAATCTCTACAATATCGGAATCCTGTTTTTATGCAGTGAAGCAATTTACTTAATATTTGCCGTAAATATTTTCAAAATTACCACTTATATATTTCTTAGAAAGACAATTACAATGTATGTATACAAGTGTATGAGCGTATTGATGGTTGTTTGGTGAAATAAATATTACACAGTGACCATATCATTTTCTCGGAGCAGAATATATAACTGAATGAATCTGATATAATGCATTCTAATGTAATGATACATATGTGATTTAGTATTAAAATGCATGAAAAGCATTAACGATATCTCAGAATATCATGTTTGGAATGATATTGATAGTTAGAAAATAGATAATCAAATAAAGTAAGAAAATGAATAGATAAGCCAAAAAATTCTACGTTAAAAATGTTAAAAACTATTATTTGTAGAACTGCTTCTGTAATAACTTGTTCAGAGGGTGTCAAGAACACTGTTCTACATCCTGTTCCATACCATTTTTCCTAACAGTTCCTGAAATATTTTGAGAGCGGTTAAAACTGATACTGATTGTGGTATTAATATATAGCAGATAGGAACACTTTATTGAAAAGAACGCTTTTTGAATAACCTCCTTTTGAAATTAACTTCAATGGTAAGAACATTTGCTGAAGAATTGTTAAAAAAAATCAAAATTGAGTGCAAAAACGACTCAGCATTATCAAATAAAAAGTAGCAAAGGTATAGGATCATGATATAATAATCTAATTGATTGAATCAGAGCGATAGTATTAGTATAAATGAAAAATGTTTATATAAAGAGTACTAAATTAAGAAAGTTCATTATGATTAAAGATGTATGCAAGAGAAACATGACATGCAAATGATATTTACCTGAAGAAAGTAGCTGTGATTTGTAATCAATGTGAACAATGTAAAAATAATTCAGAACAAGTGGTATGAAGAATTTAAATTCTTTTAATGCACACCTTTTTTTTCAAATTTTGAACATTTGGCCAGTATGCTACACGATTTACTGATATAGCAGAGGGCAACCGTTGTACTTGTAAGTGCTTAGTTTTCTTATTACTGGATATTTTATATTTTGATCCAAACACACTGAACCTTAGATGACATTTTAAAAATCGGAGATGAATTATCAGCACAGTGATCTCAAAATATGCTTCTTTTTTAAAATTTGATGAAATTCCCGCCATGATATAGAAATTCACGAAGGGGGTTTAACATTGGAAAAAAAGAAAGTATTCTTTTGGTATAGCTTTGCAGTAGAAAGTGTTGATTGGATTTCTCACCTTACAAGAATCAATTCAAAGATGAATAAAGCTGTCAGACAAATTTCTCATTATGATCGCAGCTACGTGACTAGCAGTTGGTTTATATAATGATCACGTATATCTTTATTTTGACACTCATTATACAACAGAATGTACACTAAATAATCCATTTGATTCCACCTACAAACAAAATCTTAATTGGATTTCCTGACTAGTTTACTAATTGATTTAGATTCACAATATGAAAGTCTACCTGTATTCATCAGTACTAATGATATAAAAGAAGTAATATACAAGTAATTGAAGGATTTTTTTGAAGACCAGATGATACTAACATTACATGTATGTTTCATTAGAATCCGTAATTTTGATTGGCTGACAGTATTTGCGTGGCACTCCAACATCATATTTCATTTCTGTACAACAGCTATGATTGCACGTGCTATCCGTAACAAAGTTAAAATAATGAATTGAAAACGATAAAAAAGTATTTTTATTAATTTTTAATTTCATGGTTGTAGCATACAAATGTAAATATCTGATATGAAGCACTTCCGAATCCATGCTTCATACAAAATTTGCTTCGGTCAACCCTTTTACACCCCAATAAAGTTGTAAAAAGCAATTAATTCTTAAATGAGTGTGAAAAAAGTATACATGATCATTATAACGAACTGATAATTATATAGTTGCAAAACGTAAAGTTAGAGAAACATATTAAAAAGAGTGAACATGCTTCAAAAAGAAAAGGTATAAAGAATGAAGATTTAAAAATAAGGAAAACTTGTTTCAAAAAGAAAAATTTGAATGGAAAAAAAATTTAAAAAGAGAAAATGTGCTGCTAAAAGAGTTGGTAGAAAGGAATATGTCCTCAAAAGAAGTGAAACAGAAATCATTATAAAGCAAGGCAATGTGAAGAGTACAATAACAAAATTCAAACGAGATTATCACTAAAAAAAGAATACAGGTCAACTCCAGAAAATTTAGTAAATGAGCGATTTGCAAAACAGAGATATAAACAGAATGACTTAGAAAAAGACAAAAGTTTTAACCAGTTATTCAAACTTACTAAACGAGAAGACGCTGATGTTATAGACCATGAAAAAGAATGAAATAAAAAAAAAAGAATTCAAGGTATAACCCTTGAAGATTGCATAAAAAATTTTGAAACAAAAATTAATGAAAGGATTTACATTTCTTTGTATTTTTTGTCAAAATGCCAAAAACTGTCAAAAATAATGCTTCGACAAAAAATCATTTTGCTTCATTCATATCTTATCAGATGAGGATATAGAATGGATTTGCCACACTTGTCTTGACGGACTTAAATATTTCGCATGCGACCTACAGAATTAGGCATATCACCAGTACTTTCATGAGTTACACGACGGGTGACACATGTGGAGAGGATCTGCTTACCCTTCCAGAGTATCTGAGATCACCCTTATTCTTTGGTTGGGTTTTTGTTGCTTAGTCTTTAGTTTTCTATGTTGTGTTTTATGTACTGTTGTTTATATGCTTGTCTGTTTCTTTTTTAGCCATGGCGTTGTCAGTTTGTTTTCGACTTATGAGTTTGAATATCCCTTTTGTATTTTTTGCCTCTCCTTTCCATATTTTCAATATAGGTAATAACAAATCATTAGGAGAAAGCCTGATTACATTAAGAATGATTTGACAGTTACATATCAGTGGACACTGATCAGGTACAGGTTACGTTGTAAATATGACTGTTAAGGTTCAATCCACAATAAATTCCTTTTCACGTACAAGAGAAAAAATCAAGTTCAATATCAGTTAAGAACATGATAAAGCTAGCATTAAAAAATAGTGACTTTTGTTAAATTGTCAGACTATTATCTGTTGTTTGTGCATTTAATTATTTGATGAAAACATTTAAATTATTCAAGTCCTCTGGAATAGAAATATATGCAGTTGGAATATTAAAAAATAGCAAGACTGAATGAATAAGAAACACAAAATGTAAATATAAGACGGAACAGGAAGAAATTCAAGATCAACAAGATAAAAGAGAGGCAAAAGATACCAAAAGGACATTCAAACTCATAGGTTGAAAATAAACTGACAAAGTCACGGCAGAAAAAAGAAAAGGACCAAATAACAAACAACAATTTACAAAACACAACATAGAAATCTAAAGATTGAGCAACACGAACCCCACCAAAAAACCGGGGGTGATCTCAGGTACTCCGGAAGTCTTGTTGCTCATGTAAGTACAAACCCCGTGATAAATATAATTCGGTAAGTCACATTGGAAAAAGTAGGACGGGATTGTGGTTACGACGATTGGAACATATCCGTTGTCAATTGTGAATCAGATATTCCATAACGGTCAACCAGCTCATGATGGCGTCCGTACAATTGTCGAAAGGATAATTCCAACTTCCCTACTTGGAACTCTTGTTTAAAAGCTGCCTTGCGAGAAGCTATCCTCTATCACTGAAATCATGATAGGAAACGCAAGCCCTGGAATATCATATATACTGGGAGATAGGTACACTATGTGCAGGCGCTGCTGGAATGTTGCTCAATAGAAGTAGAAAGTTCACACTTGGAAAGCTGAACTCATCTCTTTTGTCGTAAAGGTTTGTTATCAACCGACCCTCATTGTCACTTTCTAGATTTAAGTCAAGATATGAGGTAGACTTAACAGTATATGTTGTATCCTTTATTTCAAGTTCGATGGAATAGATGCGTTCAACATAGTCACAAAATTTTGAATTATTTTGTGAGAAGTATCATCTTTATAGCGCAAAATAAAGTTAAAGGATAAAGTTCGTGTCTTTTCATTCTTCCTAAGAAGCTCCTGTATGAAGTCAGCATATAAAAAAGCAGGACCAACTTTTTCAATTTGTCTTTTAGTTTTGAATGGGGACTACTTGTGTTAGGTGTTAAAGTCAAATGTTTTTATATTATTGAAAGGTGAAAGAGTCTTATATTGTATGTACTCTTTGTAGCTTTTAGTATCCACATCTCATTCACGCCACCCTTAGAATTAGTTGTTTTAAAATAACTTTGAAACCCGGCTTTGACTGCTGATAACATTGGTGTTAATAATATAGAAAGAGGTTTCGTGGAACAGTTGTAAGACCCAGCAATATAACAGTGATGGAAGATCAAATTGTTTATATTTGGTTGAAATTCCAACGGAACATACAACAGACCTATGACAACCAAGGGGTGTCGTGGGTTTTCAAGTGAATTGTCATTAAGGTGATGACTTCTATTAAAGCAGTGAAGCAGATGAAAATGATACACATGCAAATACAGATACACTGTAATATCATATTCCGAACGACGATCAAACAAGTGGTACAGGTTTTGTTTTTTTTTGCTCCTGGTAAAGGCCAACGACAAATAAGTCTCTACAGTGATCCTGATGCAGAGCACTTATCTTTTCAGTTATATTTTGTAAGGACAGAGCTGTTCCAGTATACGCAACATGGTTGACGAGTAGCACAGTTTGCAGCAAACATATTTTTTTCAAGTTAAAGAAAAAATTCAGTTGAAAAGCATAAGTGATAAGGAAAAGAGAGGCAAAATATACAAAAGGGACGTTAAAACTGAAAGCGACATCACAAATCTGATGGTTAGAAAAGGATAACAGAATATGTACTGAATCATTGCCTTGTAAATGATATTGTCAGATTGGATGAAGGTTAAGATATCTTTCGCCTCTTGTATTACATCTTCAGAATAACATTAATTGTATACCAATTTATCTGCACCAGATGCGCGTTTCGACAATAAATTCTCGTCAGTGATGTTCGCAGCAAAACAATTTGAAAATCCAAAACTTATTTATAAAATGAAGACCTTATATAAACCTTAAAGGACAAAAGGTAAAGCCAAAGCCGGGCAAGGTTTCAAAGCTTTGCATGAGGGAGTTTCAGAAACTCTCCGATATACCTCAAAGAGAAAGAAAGATTTGTTTCCAATTATTAAACTCAGCATAGATACCAGGCTTAAAAGTTTGAATGTCAGACGCGCATTTCGTCTACACAATACTCATTAGTGACTCTCGAATAAAAAAGTTAAAAAGGTAAAATAAAGCAAAGGCATTTTCCAACATGGTTATGGCTCTCTTAAAGTTAATAAGCAAATACTAACTAAAAAGATTTAATACGAATTTTTGGCAAATTCAATGATGACAAAGATATAGTAGGAAATTGTCAGGATGGATATGAATCAGAAATCTTAACTTGCCATGTGGCATGCCCTAGATATCTCAATTATCGGGTTCAACGGTTTATCAACTTGGTGTTGAAAAACGAAAACAATTGGGAAATTCACAGCTTTTTATGGTTGATCTTTAATAAAGAGGTTCACCACACATTCATATCTTGATTTGGATTTCAGATGATCTGGAATATTGAAAAAAAAAACACATCGATACCAGGCTTATAATTTTAGACGCCAGACGCAATTTTCATCTACAAAAGACTCATAAGTGACGCTTGAATCAGAAAAGTTAAAAGGCCAAATGAAGTTCGAGAATCCAAAATTAGAAAGGTTTTGCCAAATAAAGGTGAGGTAATCTATCCTATGAGTAGAAAATCCTTAGTATTTCGAACAATTCAAAATGTTGGAAGTGATTCAAATACGGATGTAGTAGAATTCATAGATGAATATTTCTCCTTTTCATCACTTAAACATCACACTAGTTTAGTCATTAAACAAGTTCATAAACATCCAAAAACATACAGAAAAAAGTAACCCATTCTGTCGATGTGGATACCAGTAATTTCAGAGCTATTGAAAGAAGACGATGATAATGTTAATTACCATGCCGCCACTTCAAATTTTAATTTTATTATACACGTCTAAACATGTGACTACTTTATGACAGACATTCTCCATCGGATAACACGTGGTTATACAGGGATAACACCACCATAATATATATATAATTCGTCTCAAATTTAGCCCTACAATGTTAGATCTTCAAATTTGCGTTAGCAAATTTTTGTTTTTCCCTCAGCGGGATTCCAATCCTTGCTTCTGTGACATCGTGGGAACACCACCTGCACCGTGTGCAGCGCCCTAGACCACTCGACCACCTAAGCTACATTAAAATATAGCTTTCGGTGGTCGATGTAATACCTTTCCTTGTCGGCTTTATCTAGGGTTGTAACACAGAACATGCTGTATAGTGGCAAGTAGATGGTGTTCTTTTCAGATCAGCTATTCTGTCTGTCGTAAAGGATGATAATATTAATAACTATGCCGCCACATCATATATATATCTATAACTGTGATGTATTTGAAATATTCACGTAATCAATTAGTACAAAATTAATGATATCATTACTTGTTAATCTTCAACCGTTTACTCTATGTTGTGTATTTTATTGATTTTTTAATAAACAAAACAAATTTGATATATTTATATAATTTTTACTCTTAACTCTTTTATTTTGTTGAAGAAAATAAAAAAGAAACAAAACTGCCAGTCAAGCAGGCAATGTCTGGATACACATACAAACCTGGTTATTACTAAAAAATGACAAACATATGACAGTTTTATGCATGAGAGAATTACTGTAAAGGTCAACTCTTCTTAGAGAAAACTTGTATTCTTTGTCACTCTCTTCCAGTTTTTTTATAGAAACTTTGCCTTTTGAGTCATCTCTCTTTATAAGGTGCTTATCTGCAGTCAAATATGTGGTATTCCTATACTGGTTTGAGTTCAGTTTGATTGTTCATATGAAAAACAATTAAGCTTTTACAAAGTTTAAGATTATCCCAAGTAATTTGTACTTACATGCGCAACACGTGTAAAGCAAGATTTGTTTACCCTTCCGGGTCACCTGAAATCACCCCTGAATTTTGGTGGGATTTGTTTTGCTCAGTCTTAGTTTTCTAAGTTGTGTTTTGTGTACCATTGTTTGTTTTTTTCATTGTCGTTTTTGCCATGGCATTGTCAGTTTGTTTTCGATTCATGAGTTTGAATGTCCCTTTGTTATCTTTCGCTTCTCTTTTTCTCTTTGTTTTTCAAGCTACTTGTCATGTTTATGATTATGGTTATATTACGAACAGGAAGGCAATCTACAAAAAAAGAGAGACAAATCTGTTTTCATTTAGGAGTAGTCTCCATAGCAATATATAAAAGTTATTTGTATTTAAGGATTACCGTGTAACTTCAGTGTACATTTAGCATTGATAAAGTTTGCTTAAAATTGTCAAATCTACGAAACCAAAAAGACTTGATATATAAAAAAAGTATTTCTATGACCGATAATGTTATAAAAATATTTTTTCCGGAATTCACATATTCTTACATTAATGTTTTGAAAAGTTTATAACTTCAGTCCGTAGATCTTAGTTTGACCATAAAGCTTTTGTCATGAACATACTTGTAATTGGTTGTTAACTGCTTCAAAGACCCGGAAACTAAGGAACAGGAACTAAACGTGCGATAGCATCTCATTTTGCCACAAATTTAAACAATTAAAAAAAATGTTACAATTTATGAGCTAAGTTAAAGTGTTTCATAATTTAAGTATACGAATGATATGACTCAAAGACCATAAGAATAAAACAGCTAAAATTTTCTTATTAAAGTCTGATAGCACATCTAGAGAATGGCAACTAAACAGGATTTGTTTCTGTTTTAAACAATTTATTCGCATTTTCATATACCACTGGCCATTGACGTGACCGCGTGAATAAAAAAAACCCCAATACATTCATTGTATTCAACACAATTCAATTCAAAGTTATATAAAATCGATATTAAGAAAACAGACTACAAAACACAAGCTCTATCACATGGAATAGATAATAAAATATACATACACGAAAATTCGTTAATGCGATACCATTTTTTGAGGAAATGAAAAACATATTGTTTTATCTGTCAAATTTATGCCAGAAATAACGGCAAAAACGAATTGATATCAACGGTATTAAAGCATAACCTTGATCAAAATCAAACTTGCTTTTGTAACAATGTTTGAGAATGAGTAAAAGAATTATTTTATTTACCTGCAATTACAATTTCTTAGGAATCAACAATCAGCTATATAACAATATATGCACACATATAAAAATCATGCAAACAGCACAACCAAATCAGTATCACCTGAAAATTAAAATAAATATTTTCAAATCAGCGTTCAGAAACACTTCATGCAATATAAGTTATATTTTAAAACATAGCATTTTACGTTGAAAAAAATTAGCACATAGTTAAACCGAACTCCAAGGCAACCTCAAAAGGATTTAGTCCACAAAAACTGACAGAATTTAACACTCGACTATTCTAAGGGAATACGATATATTTTTGATCCCACGGTTTTTTTTATGAAAAGTTGCATACAAGCTTTTTTTCACCTAGTCAATTCAAATATGTAATAAATACAATACCGTCGTGTGCTACTTTAAATTTGTTCGAAATTATACACTTACGTGGACATTTCTAACTTTTGAACAGATATACCTAACTAATTTTGCTCCAGAAGATAAACACAAGCGGAGTTTTGTAAAAGCATTCAGAATATCTTCTTTATATAAGAGTGCTCTAATTTTGTGAAACAATTTTTTTTAGAAATTATTCATTTTAATTAACTTTTGATGATTTTAGGCAAAACCGTAATTTTCTGGTGTATATTTGTCTAATTTAAAAACAAAACATCGATAATTTGTTCATAAAAAATGGTATAAATCATCATCATATATGTAATCAAGCCAAATGTCATTTTTAAAATGAGAATTCGATGAACTCGTTTTCATACTAATGATTAAATTCAGTCGAAAATGCATGTTTTCCCGATGTCATAGTTTGAAGTCGCGAAAAATAACATTTTACGCTAGCGACGTCTTGACGTCTATTGTAACTGTATCATATGCCTTTTTCCAACAGAACGACTAGAAAAAAAAACTGTCAAATCAATGACTTGGCACATGCATTTACCGAAGACAATAATTGGTTCAACCTGGTTTTATAGCTAGCTAAACCTCCTTCTTGTATGACAGTTGTATATAGTCCTGTTATATTGATAACATTGTTTGAGCAACAGAAAAAAAATACAATTTGGTAACTGGACAATAATTGGGATCAAGCAGCCAATTGTAAAAACATACATCATCGATATGTTCCGGACAATATGAGTATTTGGACCATACGCGTATGATCATGACCCTATGCGTATATACTCATACGGTCCTACCTTACGCCTATTGTCCGGTTAATTTAATACGGTGAACGTTGCATTAGGTATAACCTTTATAGTTGTCATGAATTAACAGTTTCTTAAATTAAATTGTGATTATTTTGATTAAATAGTAATCATTGTTACTTGATTAACGAAAAAAGTGATGTTTACTCACAAGTTAATATTATAGCAAAAGCATTTTTACACAGTCATTATCAATTTTACCTTACGAAACACAATATGTCTACTTGGACTTTGAAATATAACCCTATTCATACGATTTTACAACCACAGTAGTTGTCTCTTAATTCGTATGTATAAAAAGGGAATTAGGGGGCAGCACGTACAACATATTGAAATTCTGACTTGGGACAGACACATAACGAATGTGGCGGGTTAAACATTTTATTTTGTACAGATATTTTGATAATTTATCTGTGACTTTGAAATAGTTTGGGGACTTTTGTTAAATTGTCAGACTATTATCTGTTATTTGTGCATTTCATTATTTGATGAAAACATTTAAATTATTCAAGTCCTCTGGAATAGAAATAAATGCAGATTGGAATATTAAAAAATAGCAAGGCTGAATGAATAAGAAACACAAAATGTAAATATAAGACGGAACAGGAAGAAATTCAAGATCAACAAGATAAAAGAGAGGCAAAAGATACCAAAGGGACATTCAAACTCATAGGTTGAAAATAAACTGACAAAGCCATGGCAGAAAAAGAAAAGTACCAAATATCAAACAACAATTTACAAAACACAACATAGAAATCTAAAGACTGAGCAACACGAACCCCACGAAAAACCGGGGGTGAGCTCAAGGAAGGAGGCATTTGTCTTGTTGCTCATGTAAGTACAAACCCCGTGATAAATATAATTCGGTAAGTCACATTGGAAAAAGGAGGACGGGATTGTGGTTACGACGATTGGAACATATCCGTTGTCATTTGTGAATCAGATATTCAATAACTGTCAACCAGCTCATGATGGCGTCCGTACAATTGTCGAAAGGATAATTCCAACTTCACTACTTGGAACTCTTGTTTAAAAGCTTCCTTGCGAGAAGTTATCCTCTTTCACTGAAATCATGATAGAAAACGCAAGCCCTGGAATATCATATCTACTGGGAGATAGGTACACTATGTGCAGGCGCTGCTGGAATGTTGCTCAATAGAAATGGAAAGTTGAACTTATCTCTTTTGTCGTAAAGGTTTGTAATCAACCGACCCTCATTGTCACTTTCTAGATTTAAGTCAAGATATGAGGTAGACTTAACAGTATATATATCCTTTATTAGCTCACCTTTCCGAAGGAACTGTGAGCTTTAGTCATCACTTGGCGTCCGTCGTCGTCCGTCGTCGTCGTCCGTCTTGTCTAATCTTTTTCAAACATTTTCTCCTCTTAAAACTACTGAATCAATTCCAACCAAACTTAAGCTGACTGATCCTTAGGGTATCTATAATAAAGTTTGTGTTTTATATTTGGTTTCGTCAATAAACATGGCCGCCATGGCTAAAAATAGAACATAGGGGTGAAATGCAGTGTCTGGCTTATATCTCAAAAACCAAAGCAGTAAGAGCAAATTTGACATTAGTTAAAAGTGTTCAATAGGTAAAGTTCTATCAGCCCTGACATTTTCAGATGAATCTATTAACCCATTGTTGGGTTGCTGCCACTAAATTGGTAATTTTAAGGAAATTTTGCAGTTTTTGGTTATTATCTAGAATAGTATTAATGATAAAGATAAACTGTAAACAGCAAATATGTTCAGCAAAGTAAGATCTACAAATAAGTTAATATGACCAAAATTGTCAATTGACCCCTTAAAAAGTTATTGCCCTTTAAGGACAATTTTACACAATTTGTTTATCATGTTTTCTAACTTTAAAAGATATTCTCCTCTGAAACTACTGAACCAATTCCAACCAAACTGAAGCTGAATGATCCTTAGAGTATCTAGAATAAAGATTGGAGTTTCATTTTCTATTTCGTCAAAAACATGGCCGCCATGTCTAGAATTAGAACATAGGGTAAAATGCATTTTTTGGCTTATATCTCAAACACTTAAGCAATTAGAGCAAATCTGATGAGACGTTAAAATGTTCATTAGGCCAAGTTCTATCAGCAATGAAATTTTCAGATGAATCTAACAGTCCATTGTTGGGTTGCTGCCACTTAATTGGGAATTTTGCAGTTTTTTTGTTTTTATCTTGAATATTATTAATGATAAAGATAAACTGTAAACAGCAAAAATGTTCAGCAAAGTAAGATCTACAAATAAGTTGAATGATCAAAATTGTCAAATGTGTCCTTAAGGAGTTATTGCCCTTAAAGACAATTTTTCACAATTTGATCATCTAGTTTGCTTACTTTAAAAAATCTTCTCCGTTGAAACTGCTGAATCAATTTCAGCCAAACTTGGGCTGAATGAGTTTCAGAATATCTAGTATAATTTTTGTATTTTATTTTCTTGTATGTCAAGAAACATAGCCACTATGGCTAAAATGAAACAAAGGGGTAAAATGTATTTCTTTGCTTTTGAAGAAAATATGACAGATACAAAGAACATTTCAATGGAATTTTTATGCCACTCATTGATGAAAGATTTAAGCATACATTACAGATGAGCGATTCATGCTCTTGAGAGCCTCTTGTATCAAGTTCGATGGAACAGATGCGTTCAACATAGTCACAAAACTTTGAATTATTTTGTGAAAAGCATCATCTTTATAGCGGAAAATAAAGTTAAAGGATAAAGTTAGTATCTTTTCATTCTTCCTAAGAAGCTCCTGTATGACGTCAGCATATGAAATAAAGCAGGACCAACTTGTTCAATTTGTCTTTTAATTTGGAATGGGGACTACTTGTGTTAAGTGTTAAAGTAAAATGTTTTAATATTATTGAAAGGTGAAAGAGTCTTATATTGTATGTACTCTTTGTAGCTTTTAGTATCCACATCTCATTCACGCCACCCTTAGAAAAAGTTGTTTTAAAATAACTTTTAAACCCGGCTTTGATTGCTGATAACATTGGTGTTAATAATATAGAAAATGGTTTCGTGGAACAGTTGTATGACCCAGCAATATAACAGTGATGGAAGATCAAGTTGTTTTTCTTTGGTTGAAATTCCAACGGAACATACAACAGACCTATGATTACCTATGATGTCGTGAGTTTTCAAGTGAATTGTCATAAAGGTGATGACTTCTATCAAAGCAGTGAAGTAGATGAAAATGATACACATGCAAATACAGATACACTGTAAGATCATATTCCGAACGACGATCAACCAAGTGGTACAGGTTTTGTTTTTTTGCTCCTGGTAAAGGCCAACGACAAATAAGTCTCTACAGTGATGCAGAGCACTTATCTTTTCAGTTATATTTTGTAAGGACAGAGCTGTTCCAGAATACACAACATGGTTGACGAGTAGCACAGTTTACACCAAACATATTTTTTCAAGTTAAAGAAAATTCAGTTGAAAAGCATAAGAGATAAGGAAAAGAGAGGAACAATATACAAAAGGGATGTTAAAACTGAAAGCGAACTGGCAATGACTTGGCAAAAATAAAAACAAAAAAAATAAAACGCGGAAAACCACCAAAAGACAAGAACAGTTAAAAAAAACAAAACTTAGAAAACGAAACTTGTTAAAGACTGACCCCATCAAAACAAAACATGAACTCAGGTGGTCTGGACAATAAACTGATCCTGCTCCAAATGCGACATTCATTAATCTTATGGTTGTAAAAGGACAACAGAATATGTACTGAATCCTTGTCTTGTAAATGATATTGTTAGATTGGTTGAAAGTTATGATATCTTTCGCCTCTTACATCTTCAGATTAACATTAATTGTATACCAATTTATGTGCACCAGATGCGCATTTCGACAATAAATTCTCGTCAGTGATGCTCGAAGCCAAACAATTTGAAAATCCAAAACTTATTTTAAAAATGAAGAGCTTATATAAACCTTAATGGACAAAAGGTAAAGCCAAGGCCGGGCAAGGTTTCAAAGCTTTGCATGAGGGAGTTTCAGAAACTCTCCGATATACCTCAAAGAGAAAGGAAGATTTGTCAGACGCGCATTTCGTCTACACAAGACTCATTAGTGACTCTCGAATAAAAAAGTTAAAAAGGTAAAATAAAGAAAAGGCATCTTCCAACATGGTTGTGTCTCTCTTGAAGTTGCAAATACTAACTAAAAAGATTTAATACGAATTTTTGGCAAATTCAATGATGACAAAGATATAATAGGAAATTGTCAGGATGGATATGAATCAGAAATCTTTACTTGCCATGTGGCATGCTCTAGATATCTCAATTATCGGGTTCAACGGTTATTCACAGCTTTTTATGGTTGAACTTTAATAAAGAGGTTCACCACACATTCATATCTTGATTTGGATTTCAGATGATCTGGAATATTGAAAAAAAACTCATCGATACCAGGCTTATAATTTTGTACGCCAGATGCAATTTTTATCTACAAAAGACTCATTAGTGTTGCTCGAATCAGAAAAGTTAAAAGGCCAAATGAAGTTCGAGAATCCAAAATTCAGAAAGGTTTTGCCAAATATAGGTAAGGTAATCTATCCTATGAGTAGAAAATCCTTAGTATTTCGAACAATTCAAAATGTTAGAAGTGATTCAAATACGGATGTATTAGAATTCATAGATAAATATTTCTCCTTTTCATCATTTAAACGTAACACTAGTTTAGTCATTAAACAAGTTCATAAACATCCAAAGTAACCCATTCTGTCGATGTGGATACCAGTAATTTCAGAGCTATTGAAAGAAGACGATGATAATGTTAATAACCATGCCACTACATCAAATTTTAATTTTATTATACACGTCTTAACATGTGACTACTTTATGACAGATATTCTCCATCGGATAACACGTGGTTATACAGGGTTAACACCACCATAATATATATATGATTCGTCTCAAATTTAGCCCAACAATGTTAGATCTTCAAATTTGCGTTTGGAAATGTTTGTTCTTCCCTCAAACCCTTGCTTCTGTGACATCGTGGCAACACCGCCTGCACCGTGTGCAGCGCCCTAGACCACTCGACCACCTAAGCTACATTAAAATATAGCTTTCGGTGGTCGATGTTATACCTTTCCTTGTCGGCTTTATCTAGGGTTGTAACACAGTACATAATGTATAGTGGCAAGTAGATGGTGTACTTTTCAGATCAGCTATAATTCTGTCTGTCGTAAAGGATGATAATGTTAATTACCATGCCGCCACATCATATATATATATATATCTATGACAGTGATGTATTTGAAATATTCACGTAATCAATTAGTACAAAATTAATGATATCATTACTTGTTAATCTTTAACCGTTTACTCTATTTTGTGTATTTATTGATTTTTGAATAAACAAAATAAATTTGATATATATATATATATAATTTTTACTCTTAACTCTTTTATTTTGTTGAAGAAAATAAAAAAGAAACAAAACTGCCAGTCAAGCAGGCAATGTCTGGATACACATACAAACCTGGTTATTACTAAAAAATGACAAACATATGACAGTTTTATGCATGAGAGAATTACTGTAAAGGTCAACTCTTCTTAGAGAAAACTTGTATTCTTTGTCACTCACTTCCAGTTTTTTTATAGAAACTTTGCCTTTTGAGTCATCTCTCTTAATAAGGTGCTTATCTGCAGTCAAATATGTGGTATTCCTATACTGGTTTGAGTTCAGTTTGATTGTTCACATGAAAAACAATTAAGCTCTTACAAAGTTTAAGATTATCCCAAGTGCTCCACAATGGGTAATTTGTACTTACATGCGCAACACGTGTGGAGCAAGATTTGTTTACCCTTCCGGGTCACCTGAAATCACCCCCGAGTTTTGGTGGGGTTTGTATTGCTCATTCTTTAGTTTTCTATGTTTCTAGCTGAAAACAATAAATACAATTAGCAAGACAAAGTTTGTTCACGACATTTTCGTTTCCAATAAAAAAAAAGTATTGTTGTTGCATTGTTTTTTTGGCAAAAATATAAAGTGAGCACCTTAGAACCTTAGTTTATTTGTAGAGCCCCTAAAGAAAATATAAAGCGGGACAACTAACAAATGTCGACTGGAACATAAACTACTTAGAAAACAATTGGACTTATAAATAAAAATATAAAAAAAGGGTTTGCTTTAGACATATGATACTTTAACACACTGAGATTTCTACTTTTTAAAAATCAAACGAAGCCATATCTTTCAAAAGATAAAATGTTACTGTATTTGAGGTGATCAAAGCTCAGATGGGAGACGGACGGAAAAACGTTAAAGTGTGTTTTTTTTTGCCACCATGTTATGCAGACAGATTACAACCTTTAGACTTAAGTGAAAAGAAATCAAAAATTCCATGCCTATTTTGTTTGATCAGTTGTATTTCAACAAATTGTAAAGAAGATGGACAGAAAATGGATCGTACTTATGCGATAACTATTGCACGTTACCGTGTTACCCCATGGCTCAGAGGCAAAAGGCAACCAATGCAAAACTATCGCACTTAAGCGAGTCACGAAGTCACACTTTAGCGAAAACTATCACACTTTAATTACATCCTCGCACATTAGAGTACCATCGCATTTTGGAGTTCTACATTTTTATATGTATGGTGGGATACTGTTTACTGTCACTTTTAATTTTATTTCGTCATAGTTAAAAAAAAGATACTTACAATACATACAATTACCATTAGATTGAAAATAACAGAAAACTACTTTGATTAAAACGGGATGAGAGTGAAACCTGACAAAGCAGAAGTACTAAATAGACATCTGGAGGTCACCCGATGGTCTAGGATGAGATATCATTTGAGAGCAGATGAACTGCTTATCATATTTATACTTCAAAACATGTAGCATCAGATGTTTCTATGTTATAAACCTACCAGCATTGATCCTTGCATGTCAAAATAATTGATAAGAGAATTATTCTAATGCTGAACAACCGTTTAAGTACCAAGCTATTGTGCTGTAGGGAAAAGAAGTTAAACGGTTACGTACGATATGTCCGATTTTTATTACAGCATATGTGATATCATATATATTTTATGGTTATCTCGCTTTTGTTGCTGAACAACTGAATGATGCATGTCAACCAAAAATAAAAACAAACCACAAGATGGAAATGATATGTGATTTCATGTACATTCATCGGGACATTTATTATGTCTTTCTCAACCATAAAATTTTGTTGTAACGTCAATTGGTAATATAAAAGTTATTTGTATTTAAGGATTACCGTGTAACTTCAGTGTACATTTAGCATGGATAAAGTTTGATTAAAATTGTCAAATCTACGAAACCAAAAAGATTTGATATATGAAAAAGTAATTTCATGTCAGATAATGTTAGAAAAATATTTTTCCAGAATTCATTCACATATTCTTGCACTAATGTTTTTAAAAGTTTAACTTCAGTCAGTAGATTTTAGTTTGACCTTAAAGCTCTTTGTCATGAACATACTTGTAATTGGTTGTTAACTGCTTCAAAGACCCGGAAACTAAGGAACAGGAACTAAACGTGCGATGGCATCTCATTTTGCCACAAATTTAAACAATTAAAAAAAATGTTACAATTTCTGAGCTAAGTTAAAGTGTTTCATAATTTAGGTATACGAAAGATATGACTCAAAAACCATAAGAATAAAACAGCTAAAATTTTCTTATTAAAGTCTGATAACACATCTAGAGAATGGCAACTAAACAGGATTTGTTTCTGTTTTAAACAATTTATTCGCATTTTCATATACCACTGGCCACTGACGTGACCGCGTGAATAAAAAATAAACCCAATACATTCATTGTATTTAATACAATTCAATTCAAAGTTATATAAAATCGATATTAAGAAAACAGACTACAAAACACAAGCTCTATCACATAGAATAGATAACAAAATATACATACACGAAAATTCGTTAATGCGATACCATTTTTTGAGGAAATGAAAAACATATTGTTTTATCTGTCAAATTTATGCCAGAAATAACGGCAAAAACGAATTGATATCCACGGTATTAAAGCATAGCCTTGATCAAATTCAAACTTGCTTTTGTAACAATGTTTGAGAATGAGTAAAAGAATTATTTTATTTACCTGCAATTACAAATTTCTTAGGAATCTACAATCAGCTATATAACAATATATGCACACATATATAAATCATGCAAACAGCACAACCAAATAAGTATCACATGAAAATTAAAATAGATATTTTCAAATCAGCGTTCAGAAACACTTCATGCAATATAAGTTATATTTTAAAACATAGCATTTTACGTTGAAAAAATTAGCACATAGTTAAACCAAACACCAAGGCAACCTTAAATGGATGTAATCCACAAAAACTGACAGAATTTACCGCTCGACTATTCTAAGAGAATACGATATATTTTTGATCCCACGGTTTTTTTTAATGAAAATTTGCATACAAGCTTTTTTTCACCTAGTCAATTCAAATATGTAATAAATACAATACCTTCGTGTGCTACTTTAAATTTGGTCAAAATTTTACACTTACGTGGACATTTCTATCTTTTGAACAGTTATACCTAACTAATTTTGCTTCAAAAGATAAACACAAGCGGCGTTTTGTAAAAGCATTCAGAATATCTTCATTACTTAGTATGCAATTTTTTAGAAATTATTCATTTTAATTAACTTTTGATAATTTTAGGCAAAACCGTAATTTTCTGGTGTATATTTGTCTAATTTAAAAACAAAACATCGATAATTTGTTCATAAAAAATGGTATAAATAATCATCATATATGTAATCAAGTCAAATATCATTTTTATAAAGAGGAGTCGATGAACTCGTTTTTAAGCTCATGATTAAATTCAGTCGAAAATGCATGTTTTCCCTATGTCACAGTCAAACAGCCAATTGTAAAAACATACATCATAGATATGTTCCGGACAATATGAGTATTTGGACCATACGCGTATGGTCATGACCCTATGCGTATATACTCATACGGTCCTACCTTACGCGTATTGTCCGGTTAATTTAATACGATGAACGTTGCATTAGGTACGACGAAGCTTTTAAACCAAGAGTTCCAAATGGTTAATTGAAATCATCCCTTCGTAAATATTACGGACGCCATCACGAGTTGGTTGACCGTAATGGAATAACCGTTTCACAGATGATATCGGATATGTTCCTTATGTCGTAACTACAATACCTTTCCCTTTTCACGAATGTGACCTAACGAATTAGACTATTTACCGGATTTGTAATATCATAAGCAACACGACGGGTGCCACATGTGGTGCAGGATCTGCTTACCCTACCGGAGCACCTGAGATCACCCCCAGTTTTTGGTGGGGTCCGTGTTGCTTAGTCTTTAGTTTTCTATGTTGTGTCATCTGTACTATTATTTGTCTATTTCTCTTTTTATTTTTGGCCATGGCGTTGTCAGTTTGTTTTCGATCTATGAGTTTGACTGTCCCTCTGGTATCTTTCGTCCCTCTTTTAAAGTTGTCATGAATTAACAGTTTCTTAAATGAAATTGTGATTAATTTGATTAAATGGTAGTCATTGTTACATGATTAATGAAAAAAGTGATGTTTACTCACAAGTTAAAATTATAGTAAAAGCATATTTACATGGTCATTATCAGTTTTACCCTACGAAACACAATATGTCTACTTCGACTTTGGAATATAACGTCAAGAAGTATCGTTAAACAATTAGTCAACTGTCTATCTCACAGGCACTTGAGGGCATTGCACCCTCTTTTTGTCTTTATTTTGGTGTTTTAATTTGATTAAAGTAAATTAAAATTTCTTAAATATTTCAAATGGTTTTAGTTATTTAATTTGTTCATGCTCCTATTCATACGAATTTACAACCACAGTAGTTAGTCTCTTAATTCTTATGTGGAAAATGAGAATAGGGCGCAGCACGTACAACATATTGAAATTTTAAGATCGTATGCATAGGAACAAGAAACATCAGTAAGTGAAAATAAGAAGAAATTAGAAAATAAAAAAATAAAATAAAAACTATCGGGAAAGAAGAAAAAAAGTCCTTTCGCCAAACGACGGTTGTTTCACTTACGGACGAAAAAATAACAGGATAAAGGCGCTTTAAATTGACTATAGCGAAAGCAAGATAACAGATACAACCAGATTCATACAACATGTCAAAGATAAAGGATTTCAGTAAGTAGTGTTGCCGATTTCGGCTCGAAGAATGAGTTATGTGTTCCTGTGAAGAAAGTTAGAATTTATTCGAAAATGACCTATCTGGTCTTAATACTAAGATGGTCCGGCACATTAATTAACAATGTTTGGTCATGACCATACGCGTATAGTCAAAATACTTATACGGTCATATTGCAACTAATAGAGACTTACTTTAAGGCAACAATATTTTATCGATGTTTAATCTCATAAATTCGGTAAAAGACACAAATCAAGGGTTTAAAGGATTTAAATAGAATCTAAAAGGAGCTCGGGAGGACAGGGTAAGCGTCTTCTGCTATAAAATTGAGAATGGAAATGGGGAATGTGTCAAAGAGACAACAACCCGACCATAGAGCAGACAACAGCCGAAGGCCACTAATGGGTCTTCAGTGCAGCGAGAAACTCCCGCACCCGGAGGCGTCCTTCAGTTGGCCCCTAAACAAATATGCATACTAGTTCAGTGATAATGGACGTCATACTAAACTCCAAATTATACACAAGAAACTAAAATTAAAAATGATACAAGACTAACAAAGGCCAGAGGCTCCTGACTTGGGACAGGCGCAAAAATGCGGCGGGGTTAAACATGTTTTTAGGAGATCTCAACCCTCCCCTATACCTCTAGCCAATGTAGAAAAAACAAACGTACAACAGTACGCACAGTAAAACTCAGTTTAAGAGAATTCCGAGTCCGATGTCAGAATAGGAAACAAAAGAAAATAAACAAAATGACAATAATACATAAATAACAACAGACTACTAGCAGTTACTGACATGCCAGCTCCAGACCTCAATTAAACTGATTGAAAGATTGTGTCTTCATCATATGAATATCAGGCACAATCCCTCCTGTTAGGGGTTTAGTATTATACCATCATAAAATGTATGAGAAGAACATAACCCGTGTCATGCCAACAACTGGTTTTAGAATAAATATGTTTAATTCCGATGCAAAGACATGCATACATCACCTGCCTTGCGAATCCACAAAAGGTCACAATCGGGAATAGGACACAATCTGTAAATTAACATATCAGACGACTGTTCTGGTATCGAAAGATCTAACATCCCAAAAGCATGTCGCTAGTGAGTTTAGACACAGACACACAGTATAGGTCAAACGATTTGTTTTTGTGACCGGAAAACTTATATAGTGTTGATTTCAGTCGTTTTTCTTTAGAAGCCTGTAAAAAAAATTATGTAAGCAGCACACTCCTGTTAATAACGACCGTATATTGTCATCATGCACGAGCGTAACGTATTAATTGAGATATGTAAACGCTGTACGATGTGAAAAGGGTATGTTAATGCTGAAAAATATGAAAGTTGAAATCATCAAGATTATCATTGATTCTAGTTTGAAGTCGTCCATCTTTTTCAATATCGAGAAAAAGGTCAATAAACGAAGGCGGCCTTCTAATTCCGGTATTATCCGTAATTGCAAGTTCACTGGAATTTGATAGAAGCCTGAACTCACTCAGAAGCCTGAACTGACTGAAATGTGGGTTGTTGAGGGACAAAACATCATCAATAATAAATCTTTGCAAGATACATTTTCTTTTTGTCTTTGAGAAGGTTCTCTACGAATTGTACTTCATATGAGTACAAAATCTAATACATATTGAACAAGTAAAAGACTACCAACTAGAGTGTAAATGCCATTAAACAATGCAAAACACAATAGTAGAATATCGAATGTTAAAGACAGATATACAAAATGGAAAACAATGTATTAAACAATGCAAAGCACAATGATATAGAAGATCAAATGTTATAGATAGATATGATATGATATTAATCAAATTAACTGATACCAAATGGAAAACAATGATTTAAACACTGCAAGGCACAATGATATAGAATATCAAATTTTATAAACAGATATGAAATGATATTAATCCCATTAACTGATACCAATTGGAAAACAATGAATTGAACACTGATACTAAATGGAAAACAATGAATTAAACACTGCAAAGCACAATGATATAGAATATCAAATTTTATAGACAGATATGATATGATATTTATCCCATTAACTGATACCAATTGGAAAACAATGAATTAAACACTGCAAAGCACAATGATATAGAATATCAAATGTTATAGACATATATGATATGATATTAATCCCATTAACTGATACCAAATGGAAAATAATGCATTAAACAATGCAAAGCACAATGATTGAGAATTCCAAATGGCAAGGACAGATATACCAAATGGAAAAAACACAATAATAATTCTCGGACATTATGATTCACTATGCATCTTCAAATACATAAAAAAAAAAAATTTTTTTTAATTGGACGTAATGATAGTCATGTTCAATCAGTCAAATCAGTAAATGGGATTAATATCATCAGTTTTTACTCATGAGGTTAATGACAAATAATAAAAAAAAATAAATAAATAAACATACAATAAAATCTGACTGCAAAGATAAGTTATTTTTAGAAACGTATAGCTAAGAACAAGATTAGAATAATCTGTAGAATAATGAAATTTACTGTTTGCGACAAATATAAATCATTTGAATACATTTGTACTGTCTCCTGAATGTATGACTACCAAACATAGCAAAGATATTGTATTAAAAATAGAAATATTCTCATGGTACATGTACTAGAGTATATGACTCGATTGTACAGTAGAGACATAAGTTTCATGGAACATCTTGCTGAATTATTGATATAATGAATCGTTATCGCTATTTAGGTACCATACTGAAAGAAGTAGGATTCATTACATCTTTGATCGAAAGGCAAAAGGATCCACAACGTTTACTCGAAGCGCGATCATAAACGACTTCGCTTTTTTTTTTAAAATCTTTTTCAAAAGCCAAGATTAATGACATCCTCTACATCCCCTTCATCAAGGAGATTTTTTAATACACACTTTAAAGTCTTTAGATTGACCCAACAGGGGATAGAACACACAAACTCCCGTACTCGTGACGAGCACAATACCACGAGATCACCGAGGCTGTGGAGGTACTTCATAGATTCACATAAATAGAAAGCCTGACTTAGCTATCTTTCTGTAAAGAGATATTTGGTATATGGTAGTGAGAAAGGAACCCTTGAACATAATAAAATCATACAAGACATCGAAAGACTAAAATATGGACTTTCATAATTGACAATGTACCTACCCCGTTGTGTCAACTTCTAAATTGTTTCAAGTTTAAAGAAGTTGCGACTATTGAAAAGAGGCTATCAAATACATCTATTTTTTAATTGTAATTGAATTATTATATTTTTCATGGTTTTCATTCAATTCACTGCAATTCTTAGCAAAAGAAATGATTTACTATATATATTGTGTAATGAATGCTCAAGTGGGTACATTTAATTTATGCAAAATGACATCGATCTAGATAACTTGCTGCTTCGATCAAAACAAACAATTTAAGTAATCGCAATAGGCGAATGGATTAAGCTAATTCATCAGTGATATAAACAAAATAGACGACAGTCTTTTTCCGGTCGCTCGATTAACCGTATTTAGAGTAGTTGACCATAATTAGATAACAGGAAATTAACAGACTTGAAATGACTTAATAGTAGGTCAATGATACAACTAACTAAGTGGAAAAAGAGACATAAAATTCCCTGTTTCCCACATGACGTAAAATATGCCACTCTACAACACATTAATGAAGACAATAGTATTTCCGAAGTAACCGATGGAATGAAGAATTTTAAAGAACACTGTTTTGAAAAGAAATTGCTTCTCACATTTTACTTTTACTTTATAATTCAGACGAATAAAAGCGCTACAATTGATATTTAACGAAAATTAAGAATGATTGTGTTTTATATAACAGAACTAACATATGACTCCACTTTATATTTTTAATTTCGAATTTAACAATCATATAATGAAGGTGTGATACATGTGAGTAAACATTAGTATTATCAAAAAAAGAATAATATTTTGTTTTCTTCATCTGTTTTGTTTCTTCAAATTAAAACAAATCGAGTTTATCGTGTAAATCAGGGACTTCTTACAATTCAGGAATTATTGGTGTGATTTATATGAGTAAGTATATTTCTAACTACTGCTGACAGTGTAAGAATAAAAAATAGAATTTTTTATGTTATACTTCAATTGACTATTCTAAGCCAGTTCAGCGGAGAAAATCAATGCTTTGTCTTTCTTTTAACTTATTTCATTGCTTTATATGAACAAAAGAGGAAAGTCATACAGTATACTTCAATGTGACAACAACCCAACAACACATAAAAACACAAAAGACATCAATGGTCAACGTATACGGTTTGCAAATAGAGATTCTATAACATATGTCAAACTCTAAATTGCCTAGTCAGGTCAAGTTAGGTCAAGTAAAGTCTTTGGTCTTCTGTGATATTCTGTTGAAAAATTATGTTTAATTTCAACTGCCATGAGTTTATTTACAGGCATGTGAATGTTCTCATTATTAAAGACCTTGTAGTTGTTTTTAGTTTATTCTCATTCATTGTTATACTTGTCATTTAAACTCAATAAATAATCTTATTAACATTTCTCTTGAAGATCGATCCAATACTACATTCACCTTCTATTTCAAATATCAATATGCTGCTTTAAACCTCTTCAGTGCAGTATAATAATTATTAAATATATATACAAGTCTAAATTGAAAACAACGTTCAAACCTATGATTGCGTTGGATAAAAACCGCAATTTTTATACGTGTGCATGCAAAACAAATTCCTTGGTAGAGGGGTCTAATTACAGCACAAACAACATTTTCCAAAAGACCAAAAAAGTGAAAAAGTATATTTTAACAAAACGCATTTGACTAGCAGGTCGAACAACGGATGTTCTTAAACCCTGTTGACTGCCATTGGCGATTGCCAAAAAAACGGACCACCAGATGTAACAAAATGGATTTTAACTATTAATTTAATACGAAACAGAAAACAATAAACTTGCGGAAAAGATGGTATACCGCAAACAAAAGGTGCAAAAATTAGTACACCATATCCGGATTTCGACAATTAATGTCTCTTCAGTGATGTTAGGAATCGAAACGGTATTTGGAAGGCCATATAATTTACCTCAATTTAGGATAGACTCTTGAATTTGGAAGAGTCGAAATAGGATGAACGGATCATATAAACCCGAAGGCAAATATAATACAAGCCCAAACGAAAAATATAAACAAGTCTAAATTGAAAACAACGTTCAAACCTATGATTGCGTTGGATAAAAACCATATATATATATGAGGAAGCATTCATAAAATCCTAGAAACAAGCTTTTCTTTGTGACTCTAATAAAGATAGTCATGGTAATAAACTAAGAACATATCGCAAAGTTAAAAATATTTACGAATTAGAAAAATATCTCCTACTGGACCTTAACAAAAATGTTATTTCTTAAATGGTTAAAATTAGAACTAGTAATAGCAAATTACTAATAGAAGTTGGTAGATATACTAGAACACCTTTAGAACAGAGAATTTGTTCACTTTGCAAGGATGGAATTGAAGATGAATTCCATTTTCTCATTTAATGTAAAGCGTTAGAATTTAATAGAAATATACTCTTTTGTAATTTAAGTGAAATAGTTCCATCTTTTGTTAATATGTCTGAACAAGATAAATTTAGTTTCATTTTGAAAAGTAATGATACTGACATTTGTACTGTATGTGTAGCTGGAATAAGCGATATGTATGATTCGAACATTCATTTAAAGCAAACATAATGTTGTTAAGAACTGTTGTAGTATTAAAGCTTATTGTAATAGCTTGAAGTGATAATATAGTATGAATAACACCTCCACGCAATGTAGATATAAAATATGTGTCTCTTATCATTGAGAAAACATATCTCTGTATATTTGCTTTTTGTTTATTTTTGTCTGTTTTTGTATTTGTATTTTGTAAATGTCAGCTGGTATCATTCCTGTATTGGAATTTACACCAATAAAATTATTTGATTTGATTTGATGTTATCTATATATATATTTAAAGTTTAATCAATACATGGTCTTATATCTTGGAAGATGTAAAGGTTTCTGAATAAAATCTTTCATTTCGACAATGGCCTGTAATCATTGGATTAGTAAACTTATACGTCCTCCTTGAATTACCAGCAAGTTCAAGACTGAAAAGACCGTAATAGATTTTACTGCTGTTTTGTTGCAATTCAAACCTGAACAACAATTCAAATTTCGAGATAGAGCTAGGAAAAAGACGCTACATATGGAATAATCAAAATTTTCTATCAAAATAAGTAAAATTTTAAGCTTACAGTTACAAAATGTTTTGAATTTAGACGTACATGTATACGTGTGCAAATAGGATATTGAGCTAAGAGTTATACAAGTCATATACTTTCCTTGTACCTGAGAAATTCTAATTTTTCAATGAGTTATCGAAAACAATCATCTTCTGAAACAACAAAGAGAGCTATAAAACCATCGGAAGTCTATAGCTTTCGTCAATGCATTCACACAACTTTTTAACTTTTTTAAGTTAAAAGTCCAACAACTCTCAAGCTGATAGGAGAAATAAAAACTTTGTTTTTTGACATTTTGTATCTACATGTACTTGTATTTTATGGGATTGTTTGTGTATCAAGTTACCAAAACATCAATAGATTTCAATTTGTTTCAGCATTCATTAAAAAAACACAAAAGGTATGACTGTTTAAAAAAAATAATGTTCTGACTTCAGTTAAGGAGCTCAATTTTTTTTTACCATAAAGCTGTATTTCATTTTAAGTCAGTTTGTTGTCATAGCCACGTGAGATTTCTCTCCTTTACAGAAAATAATTCCAAAATTATTATTGCATAGCAGCATGGTTTGAATAAAATGTTAACAATAACTTGAGAGAGGAACTGTAAGGCAAATTTCCACTTCGATCATTTGTTTCAACCACGGAACAAATCCGAAAGCTGTTGAACCTCTCTCCCAAGTTTTTGGTGGAGTTCGTGTTGTTCAGTCTTAATTTTTCTATGTAGTGCTTTGTGGACTTGCTTATCTTTTTTTATATTTCGTCGTCTTTGGATTTTGTTTGTTGCTAGGGCGTTGTCAGTTTCTCATCGACCTATGAGTTTTGAATGTCCCCTTGGTATCTTCCGCCTCTATTTTTTACAAGCAATCTTATATTCAAGCGTCTAATACTATGTACAATGATATCTAAGAAAATGTTTACCAATTTTTCATGTATCTATCAAATTATCCAGTGCCATACATCTTTTTTAGGCAATTTTGATACAAAATATCGCATGTGTTGTAACCTTTTATATCAAAGGACATCGATCACTAAATAATTAAATCAATTTGTATCTGACGGACAGTTTTAACATAAACATCCTTATTATTCTTTTTAATAAGTCAAACTTTGACAGGAGTTGTAGTTTTTAATCATCTTGTAGAGATGGTCCATGATTAAGCTACTTGTTCAGGATTTCGTCATAATGCTGTTACTACATTAAAGCTGTGTTACTATTATTATATAAAAACATAATCAGTCTATTTTCGACTTATGAGTTTGAATGTCACTTTGGTTTCGTTCGCCTTTCATTTAGTAAAGATTAAAAGCTAGACTACTTGAAAATGGCCCTAGTCCAAGCGTGAAATAAATTAAGAGAATATTGGTTCTACCTCTTTTGGAACTGTATATAATTCGTTGTTGAGATTATCAATCTGTGAATAATGAATCTTACAAAATTACTCATGTACAAGGGAATGGTTAAAGGCATTTTGTATTCTTTGATAATATTTATGTTCGTTGTGATGGTGAATCTTTTATTTGTGTCCTTCTGATATATAGCAGTTTGTTTCTTTACTGTCGTAAGTGTTCATGACTAAATGTAAATGTCACAAGGGCTAAACGATATGCATCTGAAAGATATTTTCAATAATAACTTATTATTCAGTGTCTTCAAGAATTTCATATTGTTCAAAATACAACCACCATTTTTTCCTTGGTTATGATGTACCATTAGCTCTTTCTTATGGAGTGTCTATGTCACAGTCGGTTCGATTTGCGCGTGTTTGTAGTGACGTAATAGTTTTCAATGAACAAGCACACTATTTGCATTACTAAAAATCTTACAGCAAAGATACAAATTCATAAATACATTTTTTTCACACAAATAGAAATTAATTGTGGAATTATGTTGAATTTGATAAATTTGTTTATAATTGATTGACCTCTAGATTTCTATATTTAGTTGTGTGTTATAGGTTGATATCTGTCTGATTGAGATATTATACCCTATATCCCTGTTATTCATATGATAAAATTCCCCCTCCTGCTCTTACCCTTTCCAACATTAGCACTAGTTTGTGTTCTTTCCTTACGAAATTCTTTACGCCTAAAACGCACAAAAGACTTTTTCAACATTGATTATCATCCTTTCCTTATTTCATATAAAACAAAGAAGATGTGGTATGATTGTCAATAAGACAAATCTCCACCAGAGACCAAATGCCGTAGAAGATTAGCAACTATAGGTCACCGCACAGCCTTCAAATATAAGAAAATTTCATACCGCATAGCAAGCTATTAAAGGCCCCAAAATGACAAATGTAAAACAATTCAAACGAGAAAACTAACTGAATGGATGTACAAAACAATAAACGAAAACAAATATGATACACAGCAACAACACATCCTTAATTATGGTTTAATCAATGTTTTTTTTTATAATGAGAATAACATTTGATATCTTAACAACTAGACAATGTATAATTTCGATATAATGAATTGACAAATACTTTGTACTACTAAGCTAAATTTAAACACAAAACTTATTTTTGATTTAATTATAAACCGTTAACAGCCAACACAAATGTGCATGTACATTAACAATCTTTATTCACCATTTAAGAAAATTGAAAAATTGACAACTTTCATCACTCACGGGTGTAGACTTCATTTCAAACTATATGACACAGGGTATCATATGTCAAGAATCAAGTGCTTCTGCATTTGATGGTTTTGATAAAGTTTCCGGTTGGAAAAATTTGTAATTTCCAATCAAATAAAATTATCAAATACCGCACAATCAGTATTGAGCTTATCTGATTTGGCTGTGCTATTTAGACTCTATCTGCTTAATATGTTTTTGGTTCAAAAGTGTTTAATTCCTTAGGTTTCCGAATATTTATACAAGAGCAGTTTTCTAGAACATAGCTACAAATTCAAGTAAAATTGTTCTGCGCTTTTAAACTTTTTATTACATCTCTAATTGACAATGGTGGTTTGATTTCACAGTTTATTTGTATATCTGTTACTGTCACAAGAACTAAAGTCAACAACATAACGGACCAGGGGCCGGTAACAAGAAGCATTCTTATGTCTTACGAACGTCTAAAGAGCGTCTTAAGATTTAAGAGTGTAACAAGACCCAACCTCAGACCTATCTTAGAATGATTGACAGCCCTTAATGTTTTGAAAAAGTGCATGATTTAAGAACGATTCTTAAGTCTACCTTAAAGCGATCTTACTTATTCCGGTAACACTAAATCATTCTTAAATTTTGGTCAGTTATTAAGTGTTCTTAAAACAAACTTAGCGAATTAGGGGTGTACCAAGAACAACTCGCAATAGCTTCTCTTGATATTTTTTGTAAGAGTGGTCCCGACTACTCTTACATTGTAGCTGCACATTCACTTGTTAATAATATAACAAAATGGCGTTGCTACTGTATGTATGTCAAAAAGGCTAAACTAACTTTACTGAAACGTTCTGCGAAAAAAATCACGCGCGATTTTGTGAATGAAAGGGGAAAGAAGATCCTTACGCGGTGCACCCGCGCATGTCAATTGCTTACTGACCCAATTATTTTTTATCACGACCAGTCAACTGATACTGACATTATCAGAGAGTAAACATCAAAGGAAAAATGCACAAATTACCGATAAATTGTTATATATGATATTATAGAATTAAATATGTTTTATTACAAAATATGTGTTCTCAATCTTGTAGACAGATATAACAGGATGTCATATCAGTACCAAAGACAACTCTCCATCCAAGTCACAATTTGTAAAAGTAAACCATTATAGGTCGAAGAACGGTCTTTAACACGAAGCCTTGGCTCCCACCAAGCAGCAAGCTATATAGTCCATAACAATCATGACAATAAACATAAACAAATAAAACTAACAACTATCGCTTACTAATAATCCTGCCTATATGTATAACATTAACTGGTTGCCATCAGAAATGGAAATATAGATATTCCAACTAACAAAAGCATATGCTTACACATGCACCCAAATATAAAGCACTAAATGCTAATACCAATATGAAGCTCTCATCTATAGAACTTGCAAAAAAAATGTCAAGATTACAAACCACAACGTAATATATCAAAAAATAAGAAGCCAGCTGACAACATGTGCTAGAACATTATTTGCAATTAATATTTCATTCCAAATCCATTACCACAAAACATCCTCTTACAGTATTACTACATCTGGAAATTAGTAACAACAACACTTAACCTGTACCGTCAAAACTAATTGCTTCTTCTAAGACAAAAACCAGATAAGATATTCATCACTTTTATACATATAAGATGTAATATTCTTATATTTGAACGGCCTTCTGTAGTAGTCCATTTTGTCAAGCAGTAATCCTCAAAAGTAAATAATACGTTTTTCTTATCAAGTTGATTATATTAACCTCACAAACTATTACATAACTGTCTAGACACAGTATGCATTTTAAAACTACTTGCATTGTCATAAACAGTAAACAATCATATTCCTCAAAACAAAGAAAAAGGTGCTTGTATTGCTACTCTAGCTATTATATATATATATATACTGTCTGAAATGCTGAGAAACTGGGAGAAGTGCTGCAAATGTTGCCTACAGATGCATCACTCATCAACTTTTCACAGTAAGGCAACCGAAAATAACTATAGGATATTTTGCAATGTTACCTGCAAAAGTATGAATGTTATTTACATTCTAGAATGTCTGTGGCCTCCAATATGTTGGTGAGTCAAAGCAGCCTTTCCACAAACGCCTCAATGTCCATAGGAGTGATATCTCTAAGAAGCCACTTTTCCCAGTTTCTCAGCATTTCAGACAGTCAGGTCACAAACATGATGACTGTAACCGCATGAAAATCCTAGTGATTGAACAGAACATTCAGTGGAGTGATGCCCAGCGACAGGTTCAGGAAAGCTTTTGGATAAAGGAACTTAATGTACATCATCCAAACGGCATCAATAAGAAATACTAACAGTTTTATTTTCACTCATTTTCGGACGTAAATATACTCAGATACGTATATCTGAGTATTGAGTTTTGTTTTATATTATGATGTTCAAGATTTTGGATTAAATCAATACACCAAAACTTACCTGTATTACTGAGCTATTTTACACATACAATCAGAATTGTTAAAATTATTGACACTGACGAAGGCTATTTGTTAAGCCAAAATATTTGTCAACACGGTTTAATAACAACATCTTTGTGTAATACCATCTTATATTAGTACCGTTGTGCAAATTTTTAGACTTATATACATATAAGTACAATAGTATGCAATTTTATCTGGATCTAAATATATATTATATCATATGTGACTATAATTCCTCCTTCCATCATTACCCTGATCCACCAATACTACAACTAAAAACAAGAACCAGGAGAAAAAAACCCACTATATATTCATATTGCTTGGAGTGCAAGATTCCAATAAAAAAACCTATACCCGCAAACCACCGATCTCGACATAATCAGCTAAAATACGGCAAGCTTTTTAGAAGAGCTATTACTTGTTAGAATGAACCGTTAGAATTCCTTAGGTTAAATCTGAGACTACTATAACACAGAGATTGGTCACTATAGATTTATCGGATTATCTGAGTCTCCGGTAGTTAGCTACGTTATTTTAACGTAGTTTCGTATTCGACCGTAGCAGACGACATATATCACCTATCACTGAGAATACTATAACAGTATCGGATATTATTATTTTTCTTTTAAAAATAATAAAAAAAAAAATTGAATTAATCAAAAAAAAAAAAGAATAGTTTTTATCTTTCAAATGCAGTTATCTCTATTCATATTTAAATTTTTGTTTTTAATCATTAATAATTTGTTAATAGTTTGTTATTATGCGGCCACTCTTGAAAATGTGAATATGATTAATCTTATCAATCTTACAGTTACATTGTTTTGCTACACGTCCGTTAATTGTATCTAATGTACAAATATTTTACCTGTAGACAGGTAGTCTCAAAAGCATGGGAGATGAATTTTGTTTCACAGCTGGGTGCCCAAGGTACACGAGGCTCCGTTTATTGCAGTAAACTTTTATTCTATACTTGTAAGGTATTTCACTGCTGAGTGCCCAATATACATGTGTATTGTAGTAAACCTTGTCAAATATCGTCGGTGCACTTGTGGTAGGATTCAGGAGGGTGTGAATGGGGTTTTATAGAATGGAGAAATAGGGGCAAAAAAAGTATAGAATGGAGAAAAATGGACCGACAAATAAAGAATAGAGAAGAGAAAATAATAAGTTATTAAGATTTAAAGAATAGAGAAAAATGGCATAGAAATTATAGGAAATAAAGAACCCCCATCCAGACCCTCATTCAGATTATCAAACGTAAATATTTTTTTTCAAACAAGTTTCACCCCCCCCCCCCCCCCCCCCACTTTTTTAAAATTTCCGTCTGATAATTAGGTCAAGTTTTTGCAAACAATGTAATAAGCGGCGATCACAGAAGAGAGAAAAAATTTCATTAAAGGTAAAGGAGTAATTTCAGGGGCGGATCCAGGATTTTGGAAAGGGGGGGGGGGGGGCGTAGTATTAAAGTTTTTTTGGACATTTTTTTGACTAAAAAAACATTATATAAGTGTAAAATGCATTTTATAGTTTAAGTGTAGGGGTTGGACATTTTTGGTGCCTTATTCTCTCAATCAATTGTCTATTATGAAATGATTGGATGGATCCAAAGCTATGTACTAATTAATATATTTGATGTGGGATTTGTCAGTAAAAAATGGACATGGAAAATTCTCGTTTGTTGTATGGGTAGTTAGCATAACCTCACAGGTTTCTTGTTGTAAACAAGGTATACGGCTATTCAATGAAATTTACAATACGACCGACACGAAGAAAGACAAACAAGCAATGTTCATCCAAATGTTTGGTTGAAATGTTTCACCCAACAAGGGAAGTGAGGGGTTCCAAATCAACCAAAGGCTACGAATGAGTCGGAAATGACAATGAATTTGTGAATGACGGTCGACACATGGAGACATATAGGCCACACCCAGCAGGCAGGTTGCAGTCGGGCCATGAAAAAAGTATTCAGTATATCAGTTCGGCGAAACAGACATTCCGGTCAGATTTTTTTGTTTAAGGCAAAAATCAGAATTTTTTCTCTAAAATATCTCAGACTGCTCCTTCATATCAAATGGTCCGTACCTTAGACTTTAAATGTATATCTAGAGCTTACTGACTGGGGATCACTATTCAGCAATGTTATTAATGGGCTGGGGCGTGTGGGGTTAAACATGCTTTCGTAGGTAAATAATATTGCTGTGGAACTTTTTTTCATGAGAGTATTACTTTTTGTTGTGTGGAATTGTGAAATAGAAGTCAATACTTTGTCGCTTTGAAGGCGTCATGCTTGTCATCCTCAGCCTAATAGATTATAGTTATCAAAGGTACCAGGTTTATAATTTTGATACGCCAAACGCGCGTTTCGTCTACATAAGACTCATCAGTGACGCTCAGAAAAAAATAATTGAAAAGCCAAACAAGTATAAAGTTGAAGAGCATTGAGGACCCAAACTTCCAAAAAGTTGTGCCAAATACGACTAAGATAATCTTTGTCTGGGATAAGAAAATCTTTAGTATTTCGAATAATTTTTACTTTTGCAAACAGTTAATTTATAAAAAAAAAATACCATATAATTGATATTCATGTCAACACCGAAGTGCTGACTACTGGGCTGGTGGATACCCTCGGGGACGAAACAATCTGTTACTGTAATTTGAATTTCAAAATGACTGAGTGACGTTTTTTTTTCGACGAACTGGTCAACTCCACCGTAGAGAATCACATGACTTTGACATAATCAATAATATATTACAGTAAATACAAGCGAAAAATATCTTTATAAGTAAAAAATTAAATACACGGGAAATGGCAAAGTTCACGAAGTCTAGTCTGATAAATCATTTTACAATAAAAAAAAAAAGTGCAAGCAAATGGGGGGCGTACGCCCTCTACGCCCCCCTCTGGATCCGCCACTGAATTTCCTTACGTAACAGATCAGCAAAGAGGTTATAACTGCAATGGATACATAAAGCAAACATAAGCCCTACAAATTATATACATGTTTCCAAAATATCGCCGGCATTTTCATTTTTCAATTCACAATGTCCAGTAACATTGATTTTTTATCTTGGGATGATAGTGATCTCAATCGTGATCTTTTACGTGGTGAATATACTGCATCAGATATTGAATCTGAGGATGACTATACGTCCCTGCTGCAAAGACTGCAAAAACTACAAAAACTCCAAAAGAAGCATCAACCGCAAGTACATGTAAATCAGAACGAAGAAGCTTCAAAATTATGTGACTGAATAATCAAATTATCACTGTTGATATAAATAGAACCACATTAGTGTAAATTACGATGACATTTTTTCAACACCAGAAATATGTGCCCTCTTTCAAAATCCCAGACAAGAAATTTTGTGCTTCAATACAGAGCCGTAAAGTTTTTGGAAAATTTGAATATTGTCTATTGTTAAAGTGTCGTATGTTTTAGTTATATCGCTATGCTTTTTGTAACCCTAATAATTGAGCAACTCAGATGAAAAGAGTTGTGATTTGCTTTAGTTTTTTTAGCCACAGCAAATATAAATGTGCTTGTTCAATGTTTGGTGACAAACCATGTTAATTGTTGTCGGCATGATGCTTTGTAAATAGGTTCCCTATAACATTTTTTTGTTGGGTAACTGCTGACAGTTTACCATGTGAAAATTCTGAGAAGCCAAAAATAATGCGGAATGTATAAATACGTAGCAATGTCAGATCTAAACAAGAATGTTAAATATGATAGCATATATTGATGTCACCTTTCTGTAAATTCAACTTCGATTCACAACTGCTTGTCAATGGCAAATATTTCATGTACAGTCAGCCTGATTAAATCGGAATGAACTATTTTCAAATTATGTTTAAAGTTTGTTTTTATGTTATGTCGTTACACCAATGTCCCATGCTAGTGGTGGTGATGAGCGCCTAAAAATATTTAACATTGTCACATTCTTTATGTGCCCGTCTCAAGTCAGGAGCCTGTAATTCAGTGGTTGCTGTTGGTTCATGTCCGTCATATTTGAATTTTCGTAAATTGCTTTGTTATTGTAGACACTTCGTTTTCTCTAGTGAATTGTTATATATTTTCCATGTCGGGGACTTTTGAAGCTGACTGCACGGTATAGGTTTTCTCATTGTTGAAGGTAATTACGGTGCATTCCAATAACTTACATCCACTTCATTGAACTTCATTTGGAATATAGGAGTTGTCTGATGATCATTAGCAAAAATATATAAAAATCTCCTTAAAGTTTGCTTCAAGTGGCTATTCCTTTAATATATAAAGATGTGTGGTTACTTGTTTTTTTTTCTTTCATTGAACTGTTATCCAAACTGAGCGTGTTAGTGAATTTCTGCATTCCTGTCTTAGTTTTAATGTATATAATAATAAAAATGTATATTCAAATACTTAAATATTTATTTCTCCATGTACGACAAGCATGACAAATTCAATGAAATTAAAAAAAATAATAAAAAAAGTCATTTTCTCCTGTAGTACTTCTCCCTTCTTCTAATGCGTGATTTCTTTCTAGGGGTATTCCTACAATAAAGAATATATAAATAAAAAGAAATAATCTTTGTCAAGTTTATAGCATAGGCAATTCATTAATTTTTAAGACAGTAATCTGAGACTTGAGACTCAGCAGTAATTGACCAATCATGTCAATATGGATCAAAATAGTTAAACTGATAAAGGATGCAGACCAAAGGTGCATGTACTTTTTACATCATGTTTGGGTCAATTATTTAAAAAAAATACGTCTATTTAGGAACTCATGATGTACTGGTATTTCACATGGTGACACATTTTCATTGCATAATATTATTATACTAGCATGTATAGACTGCATATATATTATCAAGGGAACCAAATATAAATCTAAATTTCCTTCACTATCGATACAAATTCACCTATCAGACCTCATGTTGTGTGTGTGCAACTTGTCTCGTGTGTTTCTCAGTTCTGCGGCGGGAACTTAATGATACAGAAAAATTGGAATTTCATATAATTACAAATTTTACATCATTACATCGGTTAATTACTAAGGCTTGCACATACATTATCCGGAAAACATATTGTTCATCTGAATGTAAGTTATGGGTGAGTTGCTCATTGACCCTGTCCCACGGACTGGTAATAACTCGAGGTTACTTTCCGGTTTGGTCGGTAAATTCAAGTCTATAACTGCACTTATTTTATTTAAAGTGCTTATAAACCAACATTTATGAACATGTCAAATCTTAAATTCACACTTACCGGAACATAACACTCTTTATAAATCCACATTTGTTAATTATTATTTTCTCTTTCGCTGTCAAAAATGGCGGTCGAATCCTTCTTGTCAATCATTGCGAGTCACGTGCCGAGTCACGTGATCGAAGACTCACAATTAATTACTATTTGACTGGTCAGTACGGGAAGTGACCAATCTCTGTGTTATAGTAGTCTCAGGTTAAATGGGTAGTTGATTATTGTGCATATTTTATCGTTCATTAAAACGTTTGTATGATTCATTTGAGGCGATTCTAATTTCTTTGCGATGAGTCTAACACGGAAAACTCGTAACATGAAAACTATTACGATGCAACTTAAGGGGGAAACAAGACCGTTCTACGACCAACCTGAGGGAGCTTTGATTTACACTCTTTGAATGATCTTAGGATTATCTTATCTTCCCCTTAATTCAATACTTACATTCTCAATTTTACGATCTCTTTTTATAAAATTTCTTGTTACCGGCCCCAGTTCTCCCCTTGTATAGAAGCTTCATAATTCCTTTTTTAATTCTAAATTGCTTGTATATTTCAAGCTTTTAACCTTGCAATTAAACTTCAATTTATAACGAAATTTTCGTTTAAGAGCGGTCAATACGATTAGAAATCAAAAATCTGAGACTAGTTACTTTCAAATTGGTCATTAGAAATATAATCGATTAGAAATTTAAGCATCAAAGTCATATTCATTGTTTCAAGATAAAAAGATACACGCGACTTCAGTTTTAGAAAAAATTGCAACATTTTTCATTTTTGAGTTGAATTTTTATTTTTTCTTATGTCAAAAACAAATAATCAGAATTTCTTCATTTTCTCAGAATTTAATTGACTCCAAAATTGTGTTAAAATTTTGTCTTATTTCAATCACTTCTTTAAAAAGTTATTTCCGATAGGAACTTGTATTCCAAAGAATGTAATAAGGTGATGCGTTTCTTTTGTTGTTGAGCATATCTTTCCAGTCAGTCCTATCTTCCGATTGATATAAAATCGTTTCATTCATTTTTTAGAACGAGCAATTTTTATAGATGCATCGCTGCTACATGTTATGGTCGTCCACTGTAACTAAATACGTTTCATTTCGCTTAATTATTCTCGTTCTTCTTACACATTACTTACATTGCCATTGGTTTTTATGCAGGGTAGATTAGATAAAACAGTGTCCTTTCTTACATGATTAGACCAAAATTACGAGTTCTTCTCCATTCACTTCATAAAAGACATTGCTGGAAAGTCGACTATACACACCCGTTCCGTTGGTTGACTTAAAAATGTCGAAATATTTTAAATTGATATTGATTGGATTTTGCTTTAAACTTGTAAGAAAAACAATTCCAAAAACATTGTATACTAAAGGAATTCAAGCCCAACGAGTGCTTTTAAATTGTGAATTGGTTGATTCCGTATTGGAATTTTTAAGATACAGTATCTTTTCATTTGCCCCTCTCATTTCTTAAACATGTAGTTTATTTTTGTATTCTTTTTTTCTGTTGCAAAAAGCTTAATCAAACTGCCAAGGTAAGCATAATTTCTTTTTTCATTTGCTATGTCTAAATGTGTTTTTTGTGTATTTGTGTTTCTATCTTTCAAACGTATATCAAACATGCCTTTTGTTGATACTGTAAGCTTAAAATGATATCATGTTCTCCGGAAATGGCTTTACTTAATCCTGCTCTCAGCAGGCAACACTTTAGATAAATTCAAATATCGAGTCAAATGAAATCCCAAATACCACGTACTTTACGACGGGTAATTTGCAGGGTTAACGTATCCCGATTGTCATACAGAACCTGCCCAGGCCGTCGTGTAGTCAAAGAGTAGTCAAAGAGTACCTAGAAGAATAAAAAAAAAAAGTTCTCTGTCACAACTCATGATATATACAAAGTCTTAATGATGACCGCAAAAAAAAATAACAACCAAGAACTCGAGTACGAAAATCAGTGCCGATAAGCTATTTTTAAAAGTTTTGCCCATTGGAAACATTAATTATATGGAAAATTGCATCGTTAGCGCTCTCATTTGTACAATTCTTGCCACATTTTTATGAAACTTTATTGTAGGTTTATATCAGCAATGTCTAGGACGAGTTAAAAAGTCAGTGCCGATCAATTATTTTTAAAAAGAGTAATGCCCCTTGGAAATATTAATTATATGAAAAATTGCATTGCGAGCGCTGTCATGTGTACAATTCTTACCAGATTTTTATGCCCCTTGGAAACATTGATTATATGGAAAATTGCATCATTAGCGTACAATTCTAGCCAGATTATTATGAAACTCATATCATAGGTTTGTATTATCAATGTCTCGAACAAGTTCGAAAATCAGTGCCGATCAATTATTTTTAAAAGAGATATGCCCCTTGGAAATATTAATTATATGAAAAATTGCATTGTGAGCGCTGTCATGTGTACAATTCTTACCAGATTTTTATGAAATTTGTATCCAATCAATTATTTTTAAAAGAGTAATGCCCCTTGGAAATATTAATTATTTTGGAAATTGAATTGCATTTGCTCTCAAGCCCTTGGACCTTGGACAGATAAAATATGTGCAACGCGGGGCACATTGGAACCCTGTTCTTTTATCTATTTTGAATGATTATCCAATCGTCAAATGGCAAACAGTTTCAATTGGCTTCATTTTGATGAAATGTAGTATTTAATATACGCATACGTACACCATTACATGCTCTTGTATTGCAAATATAAAAGAACAATTAGTAACCAGCAGTTTAATATCAGTCTTACACCGACGAACAAAAGCAAATCATCCCACACATTATCCAATTAAGAAACATTACTTAATGTTCATAATATTTTCACCTTGTTAATAGACGTTAAGTTAGACCTTTCAATCCCCATGGCGTCTTTAATGAATCACCTTATAATTATTTTTTGAAGTATGCTTAGTTTATGTTGTGCGTCTTTTTGATGCTTTATCCTCCGAAACAATTAACAGATATTTGTACCTGATAGAGGACTAACGTTCATCTAAATGGACACATAAAATTAATTGATCAGCTGCCGTTATAGTATACTGCATTGTAACATTTATAATTTAGTAGATTTAGAATGGTGAAGAAATTACATATTTCAATCAATAATTGTCGTAAATTACCAAAGAATGATTAAATTTGACTTAATGTGATGTGATTTGGGAAAAGTGTGCTATTTTAAAATCTCTCGTTTTATGTGTTTGGCGAAAGTAAACAACAATGGAATAAATATCGAAAAGAATAAGCAATTACATTTTTTTCAATAAAATTATTAGACGGAGCAATAAAAACCAAACCCCAATTAGAAAGCAGACAAAATAAAATTATAGACGATTATCTTATGCGAGCTTTTGATTTATTTAAAATATATGATGCTTGTTTCCTTGTAATATTGATACTAAGGCATTGAAAAAAATGCAATGGTTGATACAAACAAAAAAATGTAAATTATCACGCGAGTAAACTTAATTATACAAAATGTCTTTTGAACAGTGACTTGAACTATTATGAACAAAGATGAAGTGATAACAATTAAACCTATAAATATAGGTCTTGTTAAAATATGATAATAGTATTTAACTCATTTTAAGATAATTTCGTTATAAAAGAAGTGACTTGAACGATAACAAAAGAAAAGAAACTAATTTGCAAGACGCGAAAACTCTTTTGAAGTTCGTATTATAAATTAATTTCTACACGGCGTGCATATATTTTGATGCAGATGTTTTTTTTTTTTATATTTTTAGTATGAAACATCAGATAATATTAAACATGTGTAAGAAGAAGTAATCAAACCAAATGTAAAGTATTTATCGTTTTATTGATTGTCTTATTAGTATAAATATCTGTATACTACAGAAACAGGTGGTCAATAACTTTTGGAGTTGTATTCGACAGAAAACGTCTTTGAACAGAAGATCTCTTATCAGGATGTTTTACAACACTGATTGCGTATTATCGTCGTTACAAGATCAGCGAAGTTCAAATCGGAAATGATTTGGAAACTTTGAAATGAGAAAACAAACAACATCGGATCATAACATTCTTGGAAGTGAAATAAGGTTTTTATCTAAACAGTTAAGTTTTAAAGAAATTAAAATTGATTGCATGAACCGAGTAATTGAATGGCAAAATAGAATTGTACCGCATAACTGGTATATGGATAATAAGTTTTAAAGAAATGAAAATTGATTTTATGAACATAGTAATTGCACGGTAAAATAGGAATTGTGTAGCATAGCTGGTATATGGATAATTTTATGATGTGATCGGCCAATTGTGAAGTTGGGAAACAAAAATGAACAACAGTTTCACGAATGAAACTTACATTTCTGAACAAAAGATTTCTCATTTTTTACAAACTATATTCATATTCCTGTATTCTATAATCGTAGTAATAGCTATAGGGGGAAATAGTATAGTTTGCTATCTAGTTTATGCATACAAACGGATGAGAACTATTCCAAATTATTTTCTTGTGAATTTAGCAATAAGTGATATAATAATGGCAATTTTTTGTATTCCGTTCACATTTGTGGCCAATCTTTTATTAAACTATTGGCCATTTGGTGAAACCATGTGTCCTTTAGTGAGCTATTTACAAGTGGTAGCAGTGTTTCTGAGCGCATATACATTGGTTGCAATGAGTTTTGACCGCTATATAGTTATTGTACACCCATTTAGACCACGAATTACTACAAGAAAGACCTTGTGCGTTATTATCATTATCTGGATATTATCTTTATCTATACCTATTCCTACATTAATCAAATCAAAAGTGCAATATTATTCAAACACAAGTGGCCAGTGTTTAGAAACCTGGGATAATAATCACACTTTAATGTATGCCTACAGTACAGGAATAATGGTACTACATTTTTTCGGACCGTTAGTTGTGTTGATATTCTGCTATAGTAGAATAGGATATAACATTTGGAAGAAAACTCTTCATGGAAATGATGAAAATAAAAGAAGATTACAGCTAGCTTCAGCAAAACAAAGGGTGAGTACAAAGAAGTGTCAGTTCTTCACATCCAATTTGCGTATTTTATGCTGTTAATTGACTGTTTTAAGGTCAAAGGTACTCATATTTCTCTTTTGTTATCAGAATAATTCATGCCAATGTCCTGTCCATAAAATGATGATACTTAATATCATATATTCTACAAAAGGTGTCTGTACGTGATAAAAGATAATTAGTAGTGCCATTAAGAATCTACAAGTGAAAGAAGACCAAAGTTGTTCTGACACAAAACAGAAATAATTGAACGAAAACAGACTGTTGATATTGATTGAATCTATTCAATGGTTATATATAAGAATCAATCATTATGGTTTGAAAATGTCATACGTTTTTTGAGTTGTCTAAGACCATTCCCGACTGAACTACTTGTATAATCGACACAATTTCCTTGAAACACCTGGTTTAATAAAATCTTTTATAAATTATTACATGCTCAAAAGGTTCATATAGTATATATATACGAAACACAAAATATTCTGTCTTCACAAGATAAAATGTTAAAATATTACAGTATTATTTATTATTAAAAATTGGAATATCTTTTAAGATAATTAACCTTAAATGGAGAAAATGATTAATTTACAGATAGTCATTCTGAAGACTATTGGATGAATAGAAAAACGAACAAAATAGTAATATTTGAAATAAAGTCTGAAAAGAGATCTTTCATTTAGTTCATTTAGCCATACATATTAAAGTGCGCATACCACATTCTCAATTCACACTGACAAGAAAACAAAACGGGAATAGGCAACAAATCCCATCGAGAACACCAGAACCATAAAAATCAAAACAGAACGGTAAAATTACATCACGTGACTGAGCCGTATCACATTGTGTATTTGAACGTGACAGAACCTTTGAGCAACAAGAATAAATAGAGATGTGGGATAAACGTCAACGAGAAAGAAACCCAGCGACTAGAATACCAAAAGACATTTAGAGTGCAACAACAGTCTTCAACAATAGACATGTGACTTAAGATCTAAATCGCCCCGCGTTCATACTTAAGGATGTTCGCTAACTCTCTATAAAATTTGCAAGCTTTTTAAAAGACTGTTATAAATTGATAATATATAAAAACGGAACTAATCAGAAATAAATTATAGGTCTGTGTCCTTGTTTTTGAGATATAATACATTGAAAATTTGTCTGGAAATGATTTTCTCTAGATTTTTCTTACATTTAACATTGGTTCCTTTTTAAATCCAAAAAACTATGAAAAAACAAGGATTTTATAACATTGAAAAAATGGCTTTATAAACTATATGTAATTAAACTATGAAAAGAAAAGTAGGGGTTGGCGAGCAAAATATTTAATGGCACTACATGGACAAAACCAGAAGATTCCGAAAATCCAAAGAGCTAAATTTTCAAAGGAATAATGTATTTCCGAAAATTATCTCTCACATCACAGTCACATTTAATCCTTTCAGCCATATTTTCAATGTATTGGCTAATACTCTAGTATAATTCCTACTCAATATAAAACAAGTAAGCAAATAAGCTAAATTAAAATCAGAAAATATTAATAACGTGTAACATTGTTTGATTATTGTGATACGATGTGCTAGGCCTTGTGCCCGTCTTTATCCAAAATAAAATTTAAGGCTTCTTATTTTAGAATATTTGTTTTTCTTATTGTGAAACTAAACTAAAATTGAATAAAATAAACATATTCCATCAGCATAAGTCAAAATGAAAAACACGAAATCTTCACTTGGAAACTGATCAAGGGGAGATTCCTTTTAAACGGAGAAAATATCATTTTAGCTGCTAATTTGCCTGATTTTTATTTTATTTTTTTACAAATATATGCATGTCTACATGTAAGTGTATCATAAAACGAATAGCATGTTATTTGTTATTCTATAAGATATAAGCAATAAAGTACATAAAGATTTATCTGTCGTATACTTGTATGTAAACAAAGACACTATAAAAAGTAGGTAATGTACCTTATACTGTCAAAATTAAAACAAATGTTAGATCTTCAAAGGTTGAACTCATTTACAGTTTTTAAAGGGAACGTTATTATTCTCACTTCCAAGAGTTCAGATCTTTGTTGATATGTCTGCTATATGTAGGACTCGGAGGTGCGGAGGGGACGCTGAAGTGCGATGGTCACGCTAAAGCGAGATAGTCTTCGCAAAGTGTGATGTTTCTTTTGCTGATGGACCATATAACGTGTTATGGCTAGTTTATAATATACAGATGTGCAATTTATATTTTAAGAGTAGATTTTTTTATTAGTTAGCATACAAATTTGCATACATAGTTGTCCATAAAAACATTAGCATGTCCGTTAATAAATTTTGAAATTGTTAGAAACTAAGGTTTCAACTCCCTGAGGCAAAGTTGACTTGAGATGAATTTGGCTATTTTTTTTAGGTCCTTCTTGGTTATATAACTCTTCAACTGTTTAGGTTCTTATACATCCTTGGCTATCAAATATTCGGCTTTGAGCGTTCCTCATGAAGGTAAATCCAGGAAAGTGCTTCTGACATATGAAATTTATAACATGTTGTTTTCATTTTTATGGCATTTTGGTAAAGATGGTATGTATGCGTATTGTTGAAATAAAAAAATCGTCCAGGACGAGGACTGCAATAAGCTTCTTTACTATACAAATTGAAAAAAAAAGTATGTTATAATCGTATACTGTTTAAATTTCCTCGTTAGTTTCCTGCTAATATTATAGTTTCACATTTCTTTAAACGGAGTTTGCAACATTTGAAATACAGGAATTATATATTTCATATTATGTTCTCAGTTACAGTCTTGTGCTAGATGAGACATCGCCCTATCTAATTTTACTGCATATTCTCGATGATTTACTTACAAAAAGACATGACTTCTACATCGACATGTGAACATGAAAACCATTGAAAATATATAATTTATGTAATCTATTATAACACTTCAGCATTACCCCCAACGCACTTCGGCGTAGCTATCAATAAGATAGCGTCACAATGCCACCATTGCAACTCAGCGTAATCAAAAACCCACTTCAGCGTCAAACCATCGCACTTCAGCGTGACCATCGGGGTTCTGAGTATCATGGTGGTTTAGAGTCATACAATGATATAAACCCTGTTAAGTATAGTCCTTTTTTATAATTCTTTACAACATGAAATTTCAAAAAGCTATTCTGTTTTGGTACCAAAGTATCTCTCTCACCTTTAAATTGTTCACATTTGAGTACAAAATGAAATAGAATGTTTGTGACTAAGGGTCCTTAATCGAATAAGAGTTGTAATGTTTTTATAAATTTCACTATCGAGGATTTTGAAGTAGCTTTATCTTTCAGGAAATGTTTGAGTACACAATAATTAATAAAGTTTGGCGATTCTGTTACAATGAAGTTTACTAAACTGTTAAAAATGGTCTGTAAGAATAACTTTATTATCACGATACAATCAAGTAGAACTGACAAAGTACTTAGGCTACAAAACATTCTATAAAAAAGAATGAAATAATATTAAACCATAGAACATTTACAACATACAAAAATGTACTTTACTGTATAGACAGAAGTTGCGACCAGTAGATTAAATCCGCAACTTAACATTCATATCTAATGGATACCTATCAGTTCTTCATATATGACGAAACCATGTGTTGGCTCCTTTATAAATAAATTCAACCAAATTTTATAAACTTTGAAATGAACCCTTTTGAATGCAGAATAACTAAGTTTGACGATTTATCAAAAAGGTCAAGATAACATTCCACGGCTAAAGGATGTTTTCAGTCTTTGAGATCAACTCGTACATTGTACTTGTGTGCGTCTAATTTGCTTTGAAAAAAAAATTCGGTTACAAATGTACGTAAATTCATTTACATTTTCAAATTGTTTTATGAATTTTATATTCAATAAAGGTCAACCTATTGAACATTGTTTTTTGCCTATTCACGTTTACCTTGACTTTTTAAATTTGACAATGAAAAGAATCAAGATTATTTTGCAAACTATAAAACCGAATTATGAATTTTCCTGTTTTGACAACTTTTAATACCAAATTACCTCTTTTATATTTTTAAGCATATATTTCTTCACTATAAATGTTATCATTATACTCTTAGCCTTTTGATACATAAAAAGAGCATTAAATCTTTTGATTTTAATTATCCCTTTTATGTCATTTTAATCTATATTAGTTAACTTACGAGTGAAAAACTGTAATCCTTTGCACGCAACATTCAGTGTCACGAATTCATATACCTTCAGCTGACTAAGCAAAAACACGATATCATGTATTCACCAATATAAAACTTTACAGGTGAAATTGAAGATAACAATGCATTGATTGATTACTGATAATTTAGCTTTTGAATAAAAGTAAATTGAACGAAGAATTTTCCCGCCCAGTTGTAAGTCTTATAGTATTCGTATGATAAAAAATCGAAAAAGTAATAAAATTCATGTTATACATTTTCAATGATGTCACAATACTTCTGACCGTACTAAATTCATGGTAGACAAATGCTTATAGTTGAAGATCTACAGTTGCTAGCCTACTACGTCATTTGCAGCTATACTGTACCGTCTTATTTTTTCTTTATTTAGAAAGCTAAATACGGATATAGAATCAACCGTTTATATCGCGTGCACGCATTTATTGTTTCTCCATTCATGCGTCAAAAAATGAAGCATTTCAAAGCTATATTAGAAAACAATAAATAAATTAATTAAAGCTTTGATGGAAACGATCAGGATTATCAGAGAGGGAACAGCTTTGTTTAAATTTTATGTTCGATTTCCGGAACTACCTGTTACAGCGTAGCAGGATAAATAATGACAGAAAAGCTCGTTAAAACAGTTCAGTTATTACCTCCTACAAAATATATGCATGATATAGAACTGATCGACATTTTAATGACTTCTCCAGGTCACTTCATCACTGTTTGATTAATTTTATCTGTGGCATACACTGAACAGAACGATCAACCAAGACGTCTTCTGTATGTAAACAGCAATTTAAATTAATACAAAATCGACGACTAAAGTATGTTTTCAGTCTTTGAGAACAACTCGTACATTGTACTTGTGTGTGTCGAATTTGCTTTGAATAAAAAATCCGGTTACAAATGTACTTAAATTCATTTACATTTTCAATAACAGTGTTATTGTTTTTGAAATTTATATTCAATAGAGATCAACCTTTTGAATTTTTTTTTTTTGCCTATTAACGTTTACCTTGACTTTTCAAATTTGACAATGAAAAGAATCAACATTATTTTGCTAACTCTAAAACCGAATTATGGAATTTTCATATTTTAACAACTTCAAATACCATATTACCTCTTTTATATTTTTAAGCATATATTTCTTCACTATAAATGTTATCATTATACTCTTAGCTTTTTGATACATAAAAAGAGCATTAAATCTTTTGATTTTAATTATCCCTTTTATGTCATTTTAATCCATATTAGTTTGATTACGAGTGAAAATCTGTAATCTTCTGCACGCAACCTTTAGTGCCACGCATTCATATACCTTCAGCTGACTAAGCAAAAACACGATATCATGTATTCACCAGTATAAACTTTACAGGTGAAATTGAAGATAACAATGCATTGATTGATTACTGATAATTTAGCTTTTGAATAAAAGTAAATTGAACGAAGAATTTTCCCGCCCAGTTGTAAGTCTTAAAGGTATTCGTATGATAAAAAATCGAAAAAGTAATAAAATTCATGTTATACATTTTCAATAATGTCACAATACTTCTGACCGTACTAAGTTCATGATAGACTAATGCTTATTGTCAAAGACCTATACAATATGTTGTAGTTGCTAGCCTACTACGTCATTTGCAGCTATACCGTATCGTCTTATTTTTTCTTTTATTTTGAAAGCTAAATACTGATATTGAATCAACCGTTTATGCCGCGTGCACGCATTTATTGTTTCTCCATTCATGCGTCAAAAATGGCGCATTTCAAAGCTAGATTAGAAAACAACAAATAAAGAAATTAAAGAAATAAACTTTGATGGAAACGACCAGGATTACCAGAGAGGGAACAGCATTGTTTAAATTTTATGTTCGGTTTTCAGAACTACCTGTTACAGCATATCAGGATAAATAATGATAGAAAAACTCGTTAAAACCAGTTCAGTTATTACCCCTTCAAATCATGATATAGAACTGATCGACATTTTAATGACTTCTCCAGGTCATTTCTTCACTGTTTGATTAATTTTTTTTGTGGCATGCACTGAACAGTAGGATCAATCAAGCCGTTTTCTGTATGTTAACAGCAATTTAAATTAATACATAAATCAACTAGAATTAGACACAGAGAAAAAAATCTTTGATTTACGTGAAATTTATTCGACGAGTAAACATTACTCGAAATTCTATATATATAGTGTTTGATTTAAGAAATACGAATCTAACACTTAATGGTATACAATATACCGACCGTGCGAGGGCTTTATAGCCAGTCAAGGTCGTTAATAACCCCCATCTTCAGTATACAATATACAAATTGTGGATCGATTTATATATATTTCAATGTAATAGATTTATTAAAGTAGCTTCAGTAGGTACAGAGGTAGCATTTTAAATGTGTAGTTAACATTTGGTAATGTTAAATTTTTGATATACTGGATTTTTGTTTTCGCAGTATGAATATGTGTTTGACGCTGTATTAAAAACATTGAAGTGATTAAAGCGATTCCGAATATATTTTGTTTCGATATAAGAAAAATACACATCCATTATAATATATTTCTGACATTCACGGGTCTTCGAACTTTTTCACGTCGATGTATTGCATATGTGATTGGAAATAACAGATATGAAACTTCAGCTGTGGAAAGCCAATTTGACATTGATGTTTTTTTTACAATTTTAAAATATAAGCTACGTGATTGTGACTCTGTTGGACAGTTTCTTCTTGGTAATCTTACTATATCTCCCTACTATTTTATAAGAACAAATTAATCAATTTTGTTAGTCCTGTTTTCTGGCGTCAGGAGATGTTGTCTAATTTTCTACATGCGTGTGACGAATGCTGTTCAAAAATGCTTTATAGTCAATCATTTTAATAGAATTAGATATAAACATGTGTATACGTATTAAACCACACCTATGTATTATTTTATTTTGTTATAAGTTCAGTTTATAAAGCAATAGTATGACTATTAGCATACTATTGCTTTACAAACTGGACTTATAACAAAATAAAATAATACATAGGTGTGGTTTAATATGTATTCACATATTTATATCTAATTCTATTAAAATGATTGACTATAAAGCGTTTAAAATCAAACATCAAACATGTCTGCTCTTTGGTCGGGTTGTTGTTTCTTTGACATATTCCCCATTTCCATTCTCAATTTTATCCACAGATATGTTCGCTTGTATAAAACATATCAAATGTATATATGCGTTTCTAATGGCATCTTTAATGAATGGAATATCATTCTTCATCTGTTCAGTAAAATGCAATACACAACCATTTAAGAAACAGATCGTTTTTATTCATCTAATCATTTTTTATGCAATTCTTTCTGACAAAAGCATATTGAAATAGCACTGGATATGTTCAATAATTGCTTTTATCTGATTTCAAAACGATTGAAAGGCTGCATTAAAATTTCAAGTCATCAACTGTAAAATTTATCTTATCTTAATAGAGATAAATTCTTTACTTACAAATGTATCATGTAATGCATTAACTTTTGACAGGATATTATACAACTGTACCTGATTTTATAGAGATAACTTAATATTAAACTCGGTTGTTATCGTCTAGTCGGTAATCAGTCAGCCTCGTGAGTAATAACTTTGAATATACAATTATAAGATGAATTAACGTAAATGCAAGTTTTATTAGTAAAGCAGTCACACTAAAAAAAGATAGCAATAAAAAACCGGCAGTATACTAAATGTTAACAAGTTGTACTAGACTATAACTGTGTCGTATCGTAGTTTCTCGTGTTTTGCTATTGTATTGTCGGTTTTTCTTGGACTTAATATTATTTGCTGAAATTGTCAATTGACTCCCTGTTGGAATTCTTGGCCTTAAATGACGATGTTTACCAAGTTTGTTTGTGTGTTTTTGCTTCTTATGTTGAAAACTATAATAGAACGATAGAAACATTAAATTGAACAAATGATCGATAAGACCTGATCTACAAATAAGTCATCATAGCCCAAATTGTCAGTCAACTCCTTATATGAGTTATTGCCCATTAATGAAGACTTATACCATGTAGTCGATCCTTTTATATCGAAATCTATTACTGTATATATAAATAAAAATTTTAAAAGAAAAAAAAAATAAACAAGACAAGAGATACAAATACACAACATGGCTGAAATTGTTAATCAATCCTTTATAGGAATTATTGGCCTGTTATGGTTGTTTTTACCATGTTTTCATTCTTGGTGGAAAGTTTGGTGGATAGAAATAACTGTAAACAGCAAAAATGACCAACACCGCAGAAAATTGAGAAAATCAGTCGGATCCTTTTAACAGTTTAACTTATTGCATTTAATTGAAAATTTTAACCCTTTTTTTCGATTTTTTTGGAAAAAAGTATTAACAAAAAAAAAACCGAACTCCAAGGTAAATTAAATGGGGGAAGTCCACCAAACCTGACAACATTAGATTTTTATTTTCCTTTTCTTTAGTAATGATCCTGTTTTATAACTTTGAGTTTTGCTTAAAATCTTTTCCCTAAAGTATATTACACTGAAGCTTTCTTCTGGTGTCAAACAAGACCTCTTTACTAATACCTTTACTTTTAGTAAAGTAAATAAAGAATGTTTTTTAAAGATACTAAAACGAGACTTATACATAGGCTCTAAAGAGCATGTGTCGCTCACCTTGGTTTATGTACATATTCAACAAAGGACAATCGCCAACATTGTAGACGAGAATAGAATTAATGACAATAATCTCTATTTTGTTGATCCTGCATTGCTGATCAGTTAGTCGGTTTAGTTTCTCTCTATCTTTTTTAGTTTTTGTTCAAAACACAAAAGAGGGTAAAAAATCCTCATTTAAGGGCAGTCACTCCTATAAGGAGTGATAGTCTACTAACTTTATCTGCAAACTTTGATTCGTTAGTAGATCTTGCCTTGCTCATCATTTTTGTGTTTTAAAGTGTCTATTTATCTAATATAATTTTTATCATATACGGCAAAAAGACAAAAATATTGTAAAAATCGTTATTAAAGGGCAATAACTCCAATAAAGAGTGGTCGGACGATTTCCTCCATTTGTATTAATTGTAGAGCTTGTCTTGTTGATCATTTGTGCTTATTTAAGTTTCTATCTATCTATTATAATTTTTAAGATATAAGGCAAAAAAGCAAAAAATTTGTAAAAATCGTCATCAAAGGGCAATAACTCTAACAAGAAGTCGACTGAGGTTTTGTTTTCGATCATACAACTTATTAGTAGAACTTTTCTAGCTGATCATTTTTGCGATTTAAGTTTTGCTCTTTCTATTATAGTTTTCAAGATAATAGGCAAAAATGAAAAACAAACGGTAAAGTTTGTCCTTTAACGGCAATAACTCATAAAAGAAGTCGTCTGACAGTTTTGACGTATATAGACAATTGGTAGAGCTAAACATTCTGAACATTTTTGCGTCTGTCAGATTTTCTCTATTTATAATGGTTTTCAAAATAATAGACAAAATCTGCATTTTACCCCTATTTTCTATTTTTAGCCATTTTGGTTGGCAAGTGGGGTCATCGGACACATTTCTTAAAACTAAATACCCTATATGATGATTGTGGCCAAGTTTGGTTAAATTTAGCCCAGTAGTTTCAGAGGAAAAGATTTTTGTAAAAGTCGACGGACCACGTACGCCAAGTCATGAGAAAAATCACTTGGCCCTATGGACCAGGTGAGCTAATAAGTTTACCGACATCAAACTGTTTATCCACCGATGTTTTTCCAATTTAGAACCGAAAGAACACAAAAAATCATTAACATAATGAAAAAAAAAAAGATCTGAAACAAAAATTTTAGTCGTATTTGATTTTATATGCTTCTGTGCTTCGTTACGTGATTTTTTTTTACAATGGATTGACGGATTTGTTTTTCAGCAGGCAGAAATTTAAAGATCTTTGACAGTGGTATAATTGCATTTGATACAGATGTGTTTTTCGGCGATATATTACCAAAATTATTGAGTTGAAAGATCTATTTAGTTGTAATAGAATATCTTATACTTATACAAGAGACATAAGACACCAAGGGGACACTTTACAAGCCACACTACCACGATCTTAACGAAAAAATGGCTTTGTGTTTGAATAGCAAGCGTTGTTATTTGGCATTTTTCTTTAGCCGATCGAGAAAAGGGAGGTTAAGTTGCCGAAAAAAATGGTTTAACCTGTGACAAACGTAGATGATACACTGGATTTTTATAAAAATCCTTGGGTTTTCTTGTTTCTAATCGATTTTGTTTTGGTTCTCTTTGACAAACTGATTTCCTTTTCCTCCTTTGTAGTTTACAGACTGGTTTGATAGTAAAGTGTTGCGCCATTAATAATTGAAAAAATCATTCTTTACATTTCCCCAATATCTTTGCCGTAATCCATTTGTGTTACGTGTTAATCTAACTTATCAAATATGAACATCTCTACATCGATCAATCATGAAAAATCTGTGATAGTCTGCTTTCTATATAGTACGTTTTGAACTTTACAAAACTCTATTTTAAAAGCAGAATAAATAATAGAAGAACTGCAATTGATAGGAAGACCAATCATCTGCATAACTGCAAGTAACTATGGTAGAAAAAATAGGATTTATGCAATTTTTGGAACATGTCCTCAATGATTTTAAACCATTATCAAAAACTAAAGCCGGGAATGAAACTTTGACGGTGTTTCACGTAAATGCCCACATAATGAAGACATCTTAAATTTTAATTCTTTATTCTGTAATCCACATTATATGATTGTATTAATAAAACAAAGTGTATAATCATATCAAATTTTAGTGGTACCAAATTTTGATGCAATATGAATTGGAACAAAGAATGGCCAAGGCCATTGTGTTTGAATTGGTTATAAAAATACAGAAAGCGAAACTTTGATACATGAAGCTATCAAACTATCAATAAGGATTGCAATGAAAATTATACCATGCTTAGGAATCAGATCGACCTCAGAATGTAGGGAATGATTCCTACTCATAATTAAATTTCTAAATTGTGTCACAGCAAAATTTATTGAATCAATATATTCCTAGCAGAACTGCGTCTGCGTTGCTGCATATGAAAGGAGGTGTTGGGTATAAGTCGCTGTGACAGAAACCAAAACAACCCAAATGACTAATAGACATGTAGAGGTCAACATACAGTATTCAACAATAGACAGGTGTTTATACAATGTCAAGTTCTAAATCACTCATGGTCTGAAAACGTAGCAAATTTTTTCTCCAGAGAATATGAAATATCTGCTATACATAAAAAATCAACAACAGAAGAAAACGTTATATGACTATAGACAACCACTTGTGAGTTGAGATTTCAGACTTGGGACGCGCCAACGAACATGAGCTGGGTTGAACTATTTTTGGTTTGCCTTGACGTGCAGTCCTTCAGTGGGAATATCAATCACACGATATAAATTTTAACGCAACATGCATCAGAAAAGCATTTAACAGATATGTTATAAACATTTTGAAAAAGTTAACAACTTGTAATTCAGACTTGAAATGACTGAAACAATATAAAGTTGATCGTATTCTTTTGAATTTAGCCGGGTCTGTTATTTAAACAAATAAACAAGCATGTGTCGTTTGCAGATTCTCCACAAAAGTTATGACCGACCTCACTTGATACAGGAATATTTTTTAAATATACAGTATTAAAGCTCTAGTTGTTTTTGTTCTGTATTAGATAAGTTTTACAACAGCTGCCTCATGCAATATACAGTATGTATCTCTGTGTGTTCTTTTTGTTTTATATAAACAAAGATTTAATCATACCTAGCTGCAATAAATAAAAGAAGAAAACCTTTCATTTTATTTCTTTTGTTGTTGGATTGAAGTATTAATAATAGGATGAAAGTACAACATACCATGTACAAAGTTTTATGTGCATTTCTGGAGCAAGTTTTAAAACTACCCATTATACACAGACAGGGCGGTCAACATACCCGATAGGTTACGTATTTCAAAACGTGTACAACATTAACATTTTTTTCAGTCTATTGATAATTCATTGTTGGTGCGAGTTAAATATTTACTTCTATTCAATTTATTCACATATTGAAATGAGGTGGCAGATCTAGATACCATCGGGACTATCAACATTCTTAAGTTTCGATTAACAAAGGAGTGCTTGTTGTACCGTCATTGAATTTCTGTTTCACAGTTGACGACGAATATGTTTCAATCGTCGTAACCGTAATCCCGTCCTCCTTTTCACTGAATGTGACCTACTGAATTAGACCTATCACCAGGTTTGTACTTACATGAGCAACACGACGGATGCCACATGTGAAACAGGAGCTGCTTACCCTTACAGAGCATCTGAGATCACCCCCGTTTTTTTTTGGGGGGGGGGTGTTGTTTTGCTCAGTCTTTGGTTTTCTAAGTTGTGTTTGTATACTGTTGTTTGTCTTTTCGTCTTTTTCTTTTTTTTTGTCATGGCATTGTTAGTTTACTTTCGACTTATGAGTTTGAATGTCTCTTTGTTGCCATTCGCCTTGCTATTACGGTAAAGCCATAGTATAGTAATATCTAAATTTTGATGAATATGTGTTTTTTAGCCATGTGTGGTACACGTACATGCACAGTTTGTTTGACTTTAAGCGTAAGCGTAACTGAAAAGAAGAAACAAAAATGAAGAGGATTAGAATTTTAAATTCTTCAAAAATTAAAAAATGATATTTTGGAAATATTGAGAACAAACTAGAATAACAATTCAAATAAGAACTATTTTGAAAAAACCTTAAAATTAGCAAAGAATGCCTTTCCTTGAATCTCTTAGTTTTGCTGAAAACTGTACTGGTTTGTAAATAAATTACGCAATTTCGCTTTAAAGTATACTATCTCTGATATGCTTGAGATGTAGTATTTAAATCGTGTCAGGAAGGATTTGCTGCTTATTGTATTATAACAGAATTCCTAACAATCAATATTTTAGACCATAAATACGGCATGTTTAAGGTTAAGCCTATTATCTATAAAATGTAATCAGATTTTTGTTTTGAATTTGGTAAGGAAAGTTAAATTTATTTATGTTTCATTATTTGTATTATTCTCTGCGTGTGCGTAACAATAGCATGCGAAAATTAAATTCTTAAACTACTGTTCATTATTTTTATAAAATAGAAATCAACAAAGAGGTTGAGCTCAAATGTACTTTTAAAAGGCCATATCAAATCTGTTCAAGCACAAGCATGGGTTAAAGCAGTGATATAATTGATACAAATTAGAATTAAAAAAAACCCGGTCTTTGAATACACATGCTATGACACATTCGCCGTTTCCATTCTCAATTTTCCATCGATTTTAAAGGACCCAAATGTTGCTAAGCACCTTTCCTACCTCCATGACAAATATGTTATTGTCTCTGCAGATAAAATCCAAAGCAGTATTGTATTGCTGTGTAAATCACGTTACATCAACCAATTGAAAAAGGAATTGGGTATTGAAAATGCACTTGGAAACTCAACATATAACCCCACGACACTTTCGAAAGAGGGACTCCTGTATAATTATAGGTATTTTCTATGCTCCTTTGGAATTGCAACAAAAAAAGAAAAAGAACTGGATCTTCCTCCACTTATTTGATATCTAAATTACATAAGTTTCCTAACAAGTAACATTATATTGCTGGGTCTTCCAAGTGTTTCCCGAAACCTCTTTCTAAACTATTAACATAAATTATATCAGCAACAAAAGCCGGGCTTAAGGGTTATTGTTGAACTAATTACTCTAGGGTGGATTGAATCAGATGTGGATACTAAAAAAATTCAATAACTCTTTTAGAGTACATACAGTTCAAGTCACTATCGTTGTGCAATAGTATGAAAACATTTGATTTTTCTACCCTTTACACAAGTTCTCCTCATTCCGAATATAAAAAAAAATTGAAAGAATTGGTCTTACTTTGTTTCATAAAAAAGAATTGCTAAAATAGATACAAATATTTTGATCTAGGGAGGGACAAATCATACTTTGTTAAAAGCGCTTTAATTCAAACAAAAAAATGCTCTGTACCGGGCATTATAAAGGTGCTGATTTATTGATTAACAACGTTTTTGTTACGTTTGGAGGACGTGTTTTTCAGCAAACAATCGACATTCCCTAGGGAACCAACTGTGCCATTCTTCTATTCGACTTGTTTCTTATTCATATAAAGCAGACTGCATACAGGTGCTTCTTCGGAAGAATGGCGGAAAAACTAGCATAATCCTTTTACTTCATGTTCCGTTATATAGATGATGTCCTCTGTTTCTCCTATTGAGCTTGACATAAGGGATACAACAGATACAGTTAAGACTTTCTTGACTTACATCTAGAAGTTTACAATGATGGTCGGTTGAGAACAAGACTTTACGAAAAGAGAAGACTTCGCCTCTGAATTGTAAACTTTCTATTTCTATGTAGCAAAATTGCAGTAGCGCATTCATATGGAGCTTATAGCTCGCAGTTGATACTATATTCAAGAGCTTGCATTTCTGATCTTGGTTTCGTTGTCTTTACAAGAAAGCTACTAAACGAAGTGTTCCAAGTACCTCCGAAAATGTACAGATGCCATAACGAGTTGATTGACCGTTATGGAATATCTGTTTCACAGATGACGAAAAATATGTTTCAAATGTCGTTACCATATTTCGTCCTTCTTTTCTTGTATGTGACATCACACAGAGTTTGTGATTACATAAGCAAAACTATGGAAGCCACCTGTGGAGCAGGATCTGCTTACCCTTCCAGAGCACCTGAGATTACCCCGGTTTTTCGTGTGTTTCGTGTTTCTTGGTCTTTAGATTTCTATGTTGTGTTTTGTGTACTGTTGCTTATCTTTTAGGTTGTTCCATTTTTGCCATGGCTGTGTCAGTTTGTTATCGACTTATGACTTTGAAGATCTCTTTGGTATCTTCCGCCTCTCTTTTTCAAAGTTTTACAGGAAAACAATAATTTAAGATAAAAAAGAAGACACTATAACAAACAACACATATATTTTATATTCCTGAAATCTTAAAAAAAAAAACATATCATATTTGTAGAACTCAAATCTATGGTGAGGTCCTGATCTATGGCAAATTTTAAATCTATGGCAAATATGATCATGCCATCCAAAATCTATGGCAGATTTTTTAAATCCAAATCAATGGCAAATTATCTAGTTTCCTAATCTATGGCGGATTTTCTAGTTTCCAAATCTATGGCAAGATATGAATGCATCATCCGTCGCAATGTCCAAAGTAACGAAAATGCCGGTAGTAAAAGTCAGTATAAGAAAAACGGATTAGGGCCATATTCATAACCATTTGTTAAATGAACCTTCCATAATGGTCAACCAAATACGATGGCGACCAAAATATTTCCTAAGTGAGGAAGTAATATGCACTGAAACAAACCTTATGAGTGAAATGATGTGCCCCGGGAGAATAAGAACTTATTACTCTGCATGGTTCCTATTTAATCAAATAGTCAAAATGAACGTCCATTAACAAACCAAAATGCAGTTTGAATAAAAAGACCTAACAATTTGCCTTTTTCCATAATATTTATTTGGGCGTTAATTAATATTTTTCAACTGATATCGATTTAAGTCAAAGTGGTATCCTGTGATTTCATTCTTCACTTTATACACTTTGCCAGCCGTAGACGCTATAATATTAACTATAATTCCTTTCCTGAAATATTGGCTTTTAAAAACAGCTGTGCCTTTATTCATCGCGGGATTAGGACGGTACAGCACATATTGTCCCTCATCTGGATAAAAGGTCACATCTTCCTGTAAACCACCAAGAGGGAAAGCGGAAAGTTTTTCCCTGTGTATTTGTTTGTAGAACTCTGTGAGTCACGGATAATATGACTTTATTTAATTGTGACACTATAGTTTACTCTTTTCCCTGGACATTTACGTAATTTCAAAATCTGCGATAGATTTGGAGAAAATAAAAAACTGCGGCCATAAATTTATGATTTGTATGGCGTTTGTGACGTCATATTTGCCATAGATTTGAAATCTGCCATAGATCTTGAACCCACCAAAGATTTGAGATTTTAGTATGCGTAAATTTTCTTCGTTTTACGTACTGTTCAGTTTGTTAAAAAATAAACATTCACATGAAAAGATGATATGTCATACGGACATTTCAAAATGTTTTACATTGAAATGAAAATGCTTCAAATCTAACTAAAATAGAAAAACAGGCAACTAATTGCCCTGTATTGACTAATTTCTTTCGTTCACTGTTTAAAAAGTATTTAACAAAAATACCGAGCTCCAAGGTAACTTCAAATAAGGGGGATTTCTATTAAACCTGAGAAAATCAAACTCTCGACTATATCAACGAACGGAACAACTGTCATATCCCTGACTTGGCACAGGAATTTGTTAGAAGAAAATGGTGGATTGAACCAAAAATGAACCCCCCCCCCCCCATTTGTATGGTAGTTGTTTTTAGTTGTTTATAGAGTTACGTTATATTGAAAAAAAGGGCGAGCAATGCAGTATTTAATTATTTTTTTAACCCTAAAATAAATGTCAATTTAAACCACTTAAAAAGGAAATAAAAAACAGCAATGACCCTGTAACTACTTAAAATGATTAAATAACGTAAGAAAGTGCTGTAAACTCTCATGTCTCCCGTGTGTGTACTTCTGACATAAACAAAAAAGTATTGAATGTTTGGTTTTTATGTGCATGCTAATTACGAAAAAAATGGAAACTCTTAACGAACCTTTTCTTCTCTTAAAATTAATTAGTACCAGAGGATTTGAGTGATTCTAGCGGATAACAGAATTAAGAAATTAAGTTGCCGTACTTTGGATTTCTAATAAAATGCAGATTGACCAAATAAAAAATGACGATTGAACAAGGATATGACCTTTCAACTACTTATAATGATTAAATTACGTAACTACATGCGTAAGTTGATGCTGTGTTTTCTTTTTGTCTTCCATTGGTATACTTCTGACATAGCCATAGTCGTGAAAATTTTGTTTTAGAAAATGCCATGGTAGCTCTTATTATCAAACCGAAGGAAAAATATTTTAGCTAGCAACTATTGACCAATGTATTTTTTTCAAACATTAACAATGATAATTGAAAGATATGTATCTAAGCATCTGTATGCTTATATATACTTGATTAAGAATCAAATTTACGCCCTTCCCTATCTGGTTTTAAACCAAACTATTCATGTCAAACATCCCTCATTAATACTATTGATAGATGGCTGCATGAAATAACAATTAAGAAGTTCTTCCTGATTTAAAACAAAAACCAAAAAAAAAACCAAAAAAAAAAAACATTTGATGTTGTTAATTGTGAAATTTAATGGAAACAACTTGAAATTTATAGCTTCGGTTACATTATTAGTAATTAAAGATTCATATTTAGAAAAATAGAGCTCAGCAAGTCCATACCAGTATCAATATTCTGATAAACAATGTTTAAATGTTTGTGCTTCATAAGGCCCAATACTTGGTCCCTTTTTTGTTTGTTTTTGCACATACACGAATTACAGTTGCACACTATTGATAAATCAGGAGAGATTATTGTTAATATGCAATTAAAAACACAAGATGATCTTCAGCGTGTTGAGAAATTGTGTCATTGAAATTATATGTTCATAAATCTTAATATAACTAAGTGTATGGTGATAGGTACAAACCAAAGACCGTGTTTCCAGCAAGAAGAGAACATTTATAAATTGAGAATAATACCCTTTAAAATAGACTAGTGAACAACTTTTAGGTGTTGGAATTGATCCTGATATCTAATAGACATGCCATGGTAATAACTTATGTTTTATTTATTTCAAATATATATATATTTTTAAATCAAGACATTTTTAAATTACATTGATCCCAGAAAACAATTTTCTCCCGCGGATCGATTATTGTTGTATTGTTTGAAGTGGTTGGAAATGTGCTAAAAACAACCTAGTACGGCGACCTACAAAGATCTTTAGATGCTTACATCAATGTTGGTAGGGCTCAGTGGATACTTGTCTTGTTGGAAGTCATATCACATCGTCTTTTCATTTATAAGTTTGATTGCAAAAAAGACAACAAGACTAATTAGATACTGATTCACTTTTAACTTGGGTGATCGATGCCAGAAGAGAACAGTATCTTATACCATAATCTGTTTTGATGCCTACATAAATAGTTAGAAGCCCTTTATATTTAACTCAAATTTTGAGAAATGCTTGAACATAATACAGATTGTTTTAAGAATACATACTTTTTTCAAAATAAACAATATGCCAAAAAAGAGGTGAATAAAAAATCTCTCCTATATTCTGAATGGTCCTTATGAAATAAGTTACCATCATCCTTGAAACAATTAACTTCAAGTTCCAGTTGATCAAAACAAAATTTAAAAAAAATACAATTGATGAAACAATCAGAGGTAATGCTATTAGATGAATATTTTGAACTAGAATAGATAACAATAACAATTTATGAGGTAATTTGAATGGTTCAATACTGTATGAATTTATAATTTTTACTTCATTACAATTTTTCATTTGATTTTTTATCTCATATTTGTATTTTTTTGTTTGTTACATAATATTACAGAAAAGAAGTAATTGAAATCGGCGAAAAGACAATTGATATTATAATTCTTTGATTAGTAGCGATCGTTATTTTGTAATTGTATAAGTATTTACAAAGTGCATTAATGATGGTCCTGAAGAAATGCTTATTCTATATTATATGTTATGCATGATAAATTGTTCTTTTTCTCTCTTGAATATTTGACATATTTTAAATTTAGAAAAAAATTTAACGCGGTCTTTGAACCACCATTTTCTTATGTGAATGACTGTACCAATAAAGTCAGGAATATGACAGTTGTTTTCATATTTTCAATATTTATAAATAAATGCGAGTTTGATGTTTTGTGTTTGTTTGGAATTAACAATTGATGTTTTTTTCCTTATATGAACAAAAGACTTTCAAAGCATAGGAATATCATGATATAATTTGTTGTTTAAGATCATTGTATTAAATAGTAAGAAGATTCGAATGGGAGGCAACAAAAACCATAAATCGAAAAAATCGGGACAAATTGACAAAAAAAAAAATCTAACAACATAAAAAAAGCATCACAAAAAAACAAGAAAAAGACGAAAAGGCCAGCATAATTGCATAAAACACTGCAGTGAATACTATTACTGAGGGACTCGAAGCCCACGAAATTGCGGATGAACTGATATGTGTGTAGTCATCATCTCTGGCTCCACTAATGACACCAGTCATGTAACTACTAAAGTAGGGGTTAGGGTAATGTTTTTGGAAAAATTTATAATTCTAAACAAAACTGGAAACACGGCGTACTCAGGATTTCAAGTTAATATGGTTAATAATAGAATATCTCCCTAAGGCTAAGCATGAAGCTGGAAATTGAATATTTCTTGTCGAATTCAACATTTTTTTCAAAATACTCGTTATAACCGCTAGCCTTGTCTGCCCTTAAACCGGCCCTGGTACATGTAGAATCTCTTTCTGAACAACTACCTGAGCCATATGCCTAGATCTCTCACTTTATCCTATTTTTAGCTTTAGAGGTTGATATTTAGTACAACAGCTCTAAAACTGTAACATAATTACCTCGAAAATCCAAGGTATAATCTCTTAATCAGATAATGAAGGTAAATCAGTTTATTTTCAGTCAAATGATTTAGTTGTTACAAAAAACTGGAAAGTCAATTAACGATTTGTTTGAGAATAAATTCGTGGCCATTAGTATGGCACAGGAGCTTAACGTTTTCTTTTATGAATGATTCCGCTTTAAAGTTACAGTAATTTGTAAAAGAATTGTGTGACAGACAAATCAATTTAGCAAAAGCAGCATTAGGCTTCTCAACACATTTATGAAACCATAAATTAATTGATATCGTTTATCGAAAGCATTGCTTACTTCGTCGCAGATGACTGTGATTCCTATAGCATAAGTATACAAAATTCCTCTATGGAAGTGTTTAGGTATAGAAACCCCGGGTAACTCTTTTTATGACAATAAACATAGAACATGTTTCGAAGTATTTGGTTGGTCCTTTATCAATGTTTATATCATGTTTTTCTTTTGAACATTCATGACAGATCACTCCGTAATTAAACAAAACTTCATATGGTGATTGTCACGCGATATGTAAACTCTTGCTGCTCATGTGAACATTTGACTACACGATGAAGATATTGTCTGCGTTATACATCAATGATTACAACGACATGAAATTCTCGTGCTAACATAAATTTATCTTCAAAGCCGACTAAACAAACGGAAACGATTGATAAAAACACATTGTTTCGTATTCGTCGTGAAGTTTTTGTGATCGCAATGAAATCAGATTGTAACTTTATATTATTTATTACACTAGCTGTCAGCAGTGTGCTACGAAAACATGAATAAATTATATTAAATCAGACTGACTGCAGTTAGTAACTTTATGACTTTGTTGTTAATATAATGTGTTTATGACCGCATTGATAACAGTCAATAACTTCGTTTTGGTATTTTTCTTTCTCGTTTCCCATTAGTCTTTCAAAATATTTAACACATAAGTTCATTTTTGGTTTCAATTTTTGCCAATAATACTAAATTATGTTATTTGATCTAACGATTGATCATTCCCTCGCTAATGACTGTCATGATAATAACAATTATCACCGAATCAGCAAAGGCATATCTCTTTAAAGAAAATTGTCAAACCAGCAAAGTTCAAACTTGACCCAAATATTATAATGCAGTGTGTCAAAACAAAAAACAAAATTAATGACATGACTTTCATTCTGTGGAATCATGATTTAAGTCTCTTTATATGTCAAAGTTTAGTGTAAATAAATATTTGTTTTAACCTCGACAAGATATTTCCTTCTTCTGTTTTGTTTTGTTGTTTATATAAATAAGAAGGTGTGGTATGAGTGCCAATGAAACAACTCTCCATCCAAGTCACAATGTATAACACGTTAATTCTAGGTCAAAGTACGGTCTTCAACACGGAGCCTTCGCTCACACCGATCATCAAGCTATAAAGGGCCCCAAAATGACTAGTGTAAAACAATTCAAACAGGAAAACCAATGGTCTAATCTATATATTAAACGAGATACACCTATGAACCACACCAACAAACGACAACCACTGAACAACAGCCTTCTGACTTAGGACAGGTGCATAAAAATGCAGCGGGTTTAAAAGTTTTAAAAGGGGCTAACCTTTTCCATAACCTGAGACGGTAGTGTAATATTACAACATAAAAAGACACACTATAAAATATCAATTGAAATGGTTTAACTCGACCAAAAAGACATCTAAACAAAAACAAGTAAACATACACTGAAGGAATAAGTTTGATCTATGACACACTATAAATACAATATCAAAACGTAGGTGCCTATATAACATAGACGTTACAGGTAGTAATAAAAAAAAACGTAGGCTGGGACAAAATGGCGTTTAAAAAACAAACGTACACAGGTAAATTTAAATATAATAAATTTGTTATAAGGAGTACGGAACGTAAACATTTTTTACAAAATTAATAAATTTGTTGTTCAGAGTACGAGTACAGAAGTGAACATTTATCGTCATACTAAATACTTATGTGGTACATTAAAAACAGTGAGACGAGATATACATGTAACACAAAATAAGTAAACATTGAATTACAAAAATGCATTACAAATTTTGTCAACAGGTCAAATTATCACGAAAGTACGATTTGAGACTACTCGCAGTTACTGAAAGCTAGTTAAAAGCCCAAAACAATTAACAATAAAAACATAATGCATCAAAGACTAAATTCGTGTTAAAAAAAAATTTCTGGTATTTTTATTGCAAATTTAATAGTTTACCCAAATCTCGAGATAAATGTTGAGCGCAATTGTTTACTCGCAAAACTAAAGTAACTTTGCAGAATCTTATTCGGATGGTGCTACTGTCCGTTTCTGTAGGTATTGATGTCAGTTTTTCTGTCTTTTATGTTGAGTCGATTCATAATTAGTCATGTCCAGACTCTGGGTAACAAAGATCTTGTCATATAGCTTGGGTGCTTTTGGTTTATTGTAGAAAATCATACGAAGACCTCTAACAGAGTCTGGTTTAAAAATTTTGTTGTAAGATTACCGCCTTATTTACATCATCTAACATATCATTTTGAGCCAGTATACGTGTACCTATTCATTGCTGTAATTCTTAAGCATTAGACTTCATTATATGTCTCCCAATAGTATTCTGTTGTGACAAGAAAAGAATGAATATATTAACTTATTTATTAAACAAATCAATATCTTTAAACTTTCGTAAGTGATACATTGCGTGGCGTCTTGACAGCTAAAGATACAGATGTTAGATAGAATCTTGTAACACTCATCTGAAGTCGCATCAAGTATTCCAGAAAATCACACCTTCCCGGTCGGACTCTAAAACCTGTTTGTATTCATATGGAAATGAACACATTATTATACTGATTTAATCACACTTTTATTGTTGTGTTCGCATTCGTTGATGATTAAATTTATAGTCTTTTCAAAGCTCATTTAGCTACGTGGCTAATTTCTTACTACTACAGAAAGAACGGTAACATTCAGTTGTTAACATACTTAACCTATGGTGCTTTATTTGCAATAACATTATATATTCTTTCTTTTTTTGTTGTTAACAAGACTAATTTACATAAATTTCCATAAGCATTAACAAGAATATACAATGCGATTACAATAATTAAGTATTTTAATATATAATTTACTAAAAAGTGGCTTTAAAAAAACCCAGTTTATAAGACAGTTTTAATTGAATATTTACTTTATTTTTTAAGTAAAATGAAAGTCAAAGCAATTTGACACGTCTATCAAACACGCTCCTAAAGATATCTTAATAAAAATGTAAACATATAAAACGATAACGTTTATATATATATATCCTGTACATTAATTGTGTTATCAATTTTCCATCAATCAAATAGGCTTCGGCTGTTCTGTTTAGAACTTTTGTGGGGCTGATGCTCTACGATGCTTAATGTATATGTTTTTTGGCTCCCATAAACTTTGGTATCCGATTAAGGTTATCCAAGAAAATGGTGTTGTGTTTACTGAAGTGGGTGTTGAGGGATAAAACGTATGGTAAACCCCACCACATTTTTATGTGCCTGTACCATGTCTGGGGCTTGTTACCTAGTGGTTGTCGTAATTTCTTTAAGAGGGGCAAAAGGAGGCAAATGGTTATACAAAATCACACGTCGAAGATAAACTGACAACGTTATGGCAAAAACGAAAAATGACCTAAAAGACAAACAAAAGTCTATAAAACACAACATAGAAAAACTAAAGACTGAGCAACACGAGCCCCATTAAAAAACGGGTTGATCTCAGGTGCTCCGGAAGGATAAGCAGATTCTACTCCACATGTTGCACCCGCCGTATTGCTCGTGTAAATACGCACTCAGTGACGAGTCTAATTCGTAATTCAACATTCAAGGAAAGAGGACGGGGTTGTGGTTACGACATTTGGAACATATCCGTCTTCACCTGTGAAAAAGATATTCCATAACGGTCAACAATTCATGATACCGTCTGTAAAATTTTGAAGGTGATAACTCTAACTCGACCCCTGGAACCCTTGGTTTAATAGTTTCCGTGTTTATCCGAAAATTATGATAGAAAGTGCAAGCTCGGGAGTATCGTATCAACTGGGAGATATGAACTTCAAATGCAGGCACTGTTGGAATGTTGCTACATAGAAAAATAGGTAGTTTAAATCATCTCTTTTGTCGTAAAGCTTTGTTCTCAACCTGCCATATAATTGCTTAAATCAACTTAATCTGGACTCTACTGGATAGCTCATAAATGCAAGCTGCGGAGACAATTACAGCGACTTCAGTTTTAACAATATAAAACAACCATTCGTATCATTTGGTCTTTGGTAGATGGTTGTCTTTTATGCAGCTATACCACATCTCTTAATTTGGTTATGCAAAGGGGAAGAACGTGTATTTGTGACACAAACAAAATTAATTCAAGAAAATATCTTATATATCAATGTATCGCCGATATTTATTGAACAGAAATGTTCACACTTACATGTAACTGCGAGGACAAGACAGCCCCTTATATTAACTTATATGTACTATTTGCTATTAATCGGTAAATGATCGAAAGGACATAGGCGTTATTAACCCTTTCAATGATGACATACGTGTATATACCATACTTATATATACTTTCATATGAGATATGAGATCGCCGTTATTTATTATTACTTTGCAGAAGTTTGAACAAATGCAAGACGAATATTTGTTGGTACAGTTAATAATACAAAATTATCATAAACAACAATATCAATACAAATCAGTTTATTTTGATATAAAAATATACAACAACTTATTTTGCTAATTAAAAAAACGATCAAGGATAAAATACAAACATCATTGATTAATTTAGGTATCATGTCGTCAATACCACCTTAATCCTAGATTAGCTAGTAATTGCTGGTGAAATAAAATGTTTACGTTTGTGTCTTAGTCATCAGAAAAATTAATCTCAAATAAACGCATAGAAAATTCAAGGCATTTAATTGTGTACGTCAGATGCGCGTTCGTCTGCAAAAGACTCGTCAGTGACGATCGAAAAGTTAAAAGGCTAAATAAAGAACGAAGTGGCAGAGCATTGAGGACCCAAATTTCCGAAAGGTTTTGCCAAATACAGCTAAGATAATCTATTCCTGTGGTAGAACATCCTTAGTATTTCAAACAGCGCTTAATTGAAATAAAGTTTTTATCAAGAAAGCCGACAACAATATCAAAGGTTTTTATGTTTCATATCCTTATTAATTTTTAATTAGTGTCTCGTTTAAAACAGTACAAACCATAGTTCGAAAGAATACAGGTTACACAATTACCAAAATACAAAAAAGATGAACAAAACACACAACACTGCTCAGAAAACTACGATCAGCACGAAACCCACCAAAAGCCTGATATGAGCTCAGATGATCTGGAAGGGTAAATCGTGGCGTCAATTGTGCTGATTATCATGTAAAAAAAAATTAGCATACCGAAGCAAAATAGAAAATCTTGCAACAAGTTGACTCCATGGAGAAATTTAGTCTAAATTTTGTCGATGATTAAAGAAAGTCAATTATGTGCGCGCTTCCATGATCTTTAAAATTGAGAATGGAAATGGGGAATGTGTCAAAGAGACAACAACCCGACCATAGAGCAGACAACAGTCTTTGTATTTATTGTGTCAAAACCTTGCAAAACCCAAGGGTGAGTGGGGATTAGAAATATGGTCACTAAGCTCTTCTTCATACCGACAGGAAAACCCTTGTAAAAGTGTGGCGTCCATTCGGCTGTGTCGGCTGTACAAGTACGCAGCCACGTCAAATCAGAATGGGGACGTTAAATCCGATGCTTCATGTATAGAGAGAGTGCCACGTTCTCTGCACGTAAAGAACCCTTGCACCAACTCTTTGAAGGGTTCGCAGATGGCCTGTTGCAAGGCTTAATTTCTGTCCCTATCCAGTGGAAGTCCAAATTTCCCAGATTTTTATCCAGGACGGCCTCTATTACAGGACCTACTTATTGTTTTTATTGATAATTTTTTCACGTCCTGAACATGCATGAAGTATTTACCACTGGACGTTAAGCAACCAACAATCAATAAATCAACGCGTTGCATTAAATTACAATGTTGTTTATGAACCGTGGATATTTTGATGTCTATCTACAAATCGATGGTGCAAAAGATTGTTATTTTTAAGCTACTATTTTTGGAAACAAAAATTTCGTTCTGAATAACAACATCCTCATTAAATGACCATGGGTAAACTAGACTTTTGGCATATCATTTTTTACACAAAAAAAATTAGGAAGTTTTTTATCAACTATCTCTTCTAGTCGCTGACATTTCCAAGAGAATTCTCTAAATGATGCAATGGGATTTAAAGTAAATCAACATCGATTTTTATATGGCTGTCCTAAGTGGATGTCTTTTCTCGTGTCTTAATTATGTATTTTTTCTTATTTTCGAGAATTTAATGCTGATGGAATAGTTTTGATAGTTCAATTTGTTCAAAATCTTGTTTTCGACTTTTGCGATTTAGAACATGCCATATTGTATCTAGACACCTGTCTATTTTGGAGAAACTGTGTGTTGCATTTTAAGATCGGAGATAACTCTTACAGATGTACCTATCAATAATTTGTATAAAATTTATATATGTAAAATATATCGTTTGTTGTAAAACAGAAAGAAAAAAAAAACGTTGTCATTAAACCATAAGTCAAAGAAGGGCTAACAAAATCACGACCAAAATAAAAAAAGGCGAAATAGCAAACAATAGTCCACAAAACACTACGTGGAAAACTAATGATGATATTACATGGACCCCACGAAATACTGTGGGGAACTCTTTGGATTGTTTTACATTTTGTCATATCAGGACCTTTTATCGCTTGATTTTCGATACAAGGAATAGATTATATTAGCTGTATTTTTGTAAACCTTTCGGAATATTGGGTCAGGCCTCAATGCGTTTCAACTTCGTACTTAATTTGGTCTTTTTGATTTTTTTTTTTATTGGAACGTCACTGATGAGTCTTTTGTAGACGAAACGCGCGTGTCTGGCGTACACAATTTTAATCCTAGTATCTGAGTTTTTTCTTTTTTTTTTTTGGGGGGGGGGGGGGGGGGGTCTTAAGTTACTTACATACTGAAAAGTAAAATCACAAAAATACCGAACTCCGAGGAAAATTCAAAACGGAACCTAATCAAATGGCAAAATCAAAAGCTCAAACACATCAAACGAATGGATAACAACTGTCACACTCCTGAATTGGTACAGACATTTTCTAATGTAGAACATGGTGGATTAAACATAGATATAGTAAAGATTGTAGCAATTTAGTAATTTATAAATTGAACTGACCTAAACCAATTGAAAAGCCCGGGTGAACTCTGTTGCCGCGCAAGTGTCAGCAGTTACCGTCTGATTGACATTTTCTTCATATCGGCTTTAATTATAAACTAATCACTTTGTATAGACATAATTGGAACATATTGAGACCTACTACACGAATTTTAGATCTGTACTAATAGATTGTTTTTTTCTATAATTTAATTACTCTTAGACTAAAGTACATCAAACATTTTAAGTGTATAAATGTCAATTTAATTCAGCATTAAGTTTAATGGAATGCCTTAAAGCCATGCATCATTAACACTAGCTTTTGATTATAGCGAGGAACCATGTATAATCTTGAACAGAAATAACCTTGTATCATAAAAAAATGTATGATGTGATCAACTTATATTTTACACAGTCAAACAGTTAATAATTAACTATAATTGTATATCCTTTCACCTGCGTAACAGCATAATGTTTATCATACCATTGTAAGTACATAAGACCTTAAAACATCTCAACATTTCACTACACTGAAATCACATTTTGAAATAATGGACTTAATCCGGTAAATTAGTTTAAGGTGAACGTTGAAATAAAGTCATTTTCAGGCGTCAGATTTTATTAAATTTTGGAAACAACTAGAAAATGAAATTCTAAATTAATGCAATTCGTTTATTACGATTTCATATATTTCTTTGCGGGGGTAAAATTCACGGTTTACCTGTCGGAATGTTCAGCAAATTTTCAGTTGACGTTTCCGTTTATCTTAAAATTATTTATGTAACATGCACGACATAACAATTGACTTAAAATAGAGAAAATCCCTGATGTTTTATAATACTTCCAAACGTTGAATTTAGTTTTCAAAGTCGAAAATATACATTTTTGGGAAACTCAATTTACGACAGAAAATTCAAAGAGTAACGTAAACAGGTATAAACATGAAACACAGTCATTAATTAAGTTGAAAGACTTCTGTTTCTAACGTTTAAAATTTTAGCCTGGCAAGATTGAAATTACATCACGTATTTGACGTATAAACAACATTTGACATTTTCCCGCAGCAAATGATCAATTACTCTATATGTAGTGATTTTTTGTATACATTTGAAGATTTGGTATAAAGTGTATAAAGTTTCGTTTAACTGAAAAGGTTGAAAGAAATTAAGTATACCAAGTTTAAAACGTATCTTAAAAAAATTAGCTGAAAAAAGTATAGGTCAAAATTACAAAAGGAATAAATTGTTTTTAATAGAATAACCATATTTATTTTTCCTAAGTCAAATTACGTGCTTATTGACAATAATGGGTAAATGTATACAGGAAGACATGTCACCTTACCTGAACATATTGTGTTACTTTCGAGCCGACCAGCCTTGGTTCTTTATAATACATACCACGTGCTAAACGGGTAAGTGGCAATTTTGAAGTTTTTGTTTTGACTCGTCACATGGTAGTAAGTACCTTAACACTCAAGTCGAGCACGGATATTGATAAATTGTATGCTGGAAAACAAAATAATGATACTTCTTTACAAAATTACATACGATAAAACACTTGTTTTACCTTCTAGGAAAAGATACCTGGTTCCATAAAATCAAGACGTACTCATAACACGAGGCAAAGGCTAATTATATTAGAAATTAGTAGACTGAAGAATCGTTTAAATTTTGAATAATTATAAAACCTTCCTGCAATAGTGAAATGATGGAATAAGATATATTTTTATGCTTTGTAAGCCCTTCATTTTTACAATAAAGAAAAATAACGAAGGGTAATTGAAATGGCTGATAAAATGAACACTTTATATGGCTTTGTCTGGTCTTCACATAATGATAACGATTGATTGTGTACTATAACATTAACTCTTAGACATATCATGCAAGGTCTGGGATATTGTTGTACGAGTTTGTAAAGTGTAAAAAAGGCAAATATTTTGTAAAGTGTAAAAAAGGCAAATTTTCATTTTGTCAATGATGGAATAAAACTATTACTATAACATTAACTCTTAGACATATCATGCAAGGTCTGGGATATTGTTGTACGAGTTTGTAAAGTGTAAAAAAGGCAAATATTTTGTGAAGTGTAAAAAAGGCAAATTTTCATTTTGTCAATGCTTTATATCAAAGGTCGAGAGAAATCAGTTAAATTATTAATTTAAAAAAGTGTCATTCTTCAAGGTAGAAGATCAAATTAGCTGTATCTATATTTAAAGTTATAATCATGCTTATAATTATACGAAAATTTAATAGAAGCAAATGATAATTGTCAAATCACATATTTCCTCGGAAATAAACAGTTTTTATATTTGTTCATAATGAAACTTTGAAACGAAATATTGCATGTAGAAATAAGCGCCTTAATCGAACATTTGATGAAAGAGCTTCACTGGCATTAGAAACCCGCCATCAAAGGGTCTAGTCACATCAATTGAATTAAAGACATTGATTCGAAATTGACACCGCACGATATGACTTCTTGTAATTGGTTTGTTGACATTTCATTTGGCGTTTATTTGATCTTATTGGATCAGCTGAATGTTTTGACGTATATTTCCAAGAAAAGATAAGTTCATTTATTTTCTTTATGGGTTATGTGCGTATGTTACCACCAGGACAAGCAAGTCGTTACGTATAACAACTTTATTTTTATGAAGCTTTTGAGAGCGAAGTCAGCATCTTCCGTGAGTGATTCTATGCAGATTTAATACCAAAAATGAATCTCTTACAAATTTTCACAATAGCTTTGAATTATTATGTGGCACTAAGTAAAACCAAGGGAAATCGCAACATTTCAAACAAACAGTTCAGTTCGAAACGCTTTCTTAACCACTACTGGAGATGTTATGCGTAAACGTATTTGGAAAGCCATGTGAACACGTACGGCAAGATAATATAAATGGGTCTAACGAACAATTAAATCCTTATCAAATCAATCTGAGGAATCCGGAACCTAAACACACAAGAAATTATAAAGTAACACTAACCCCAATAATAACCGGGTATAAACTCACATTTAGGTATGCTTATTTATGCACAATTCAACACAATCGAATAATATTCAGAAAAGCTAGATTAACACTTTTGAAATAAAGCCAACAAGGAAAATGTTTGGACATACAATGAAAATATTCTGAAAATTAAAGCGGAAAATACCCTTTTAGAGCATCAAATGCGTATGTTTTGATAGACAATAAACATGAACGTTATGACAGCAAACGAGTGATAACTACCAAGAGACTATACAACCATCTAATACAGATTTTATTAAAAGGAGCAGCAAGTTTAGTTCTTGTAAACTGTCGAGTGGGTAACAGCCTTGGGGGACTAGCAGTCCATAATCAGTGATTCCAATAGATGATAGCCTTGAGGTAATTGTAGTCCACAAGAAGTGATGTCGAGTGGATTATAACCCCATGGTATTTGTATTTCACAAGCAATGATGTCGAGTGGATTATAACCCCGTGGTATGTGCAGTCCACAAGAAGTGATGTCGAGTGGATGATAACTCCGTGGTATTTGTAATTCACAAGCAATGGTGTCGAGTAGATGATAACCCCGTGATATTTGTAATTCATAAGCATTAATGTCAAGTAGATGATAACTCCGTGGTATTTGTAATTCTCAAGCAGTCGTGTTGAATGGACGGTAGCCTCGGGAACTAGCTCTGCACAAGCAATGGTATGGAAAGGGTAATATTCTAATGGGAATAGCAATTCAGAAGCAGTGGTGTCGAGTGGATGATACTCCCGGGATCTAGTAGTCCACCAGCAATTGTGTCGATCAAGATATATTAAACTAATGTAAAACGTTTTTTCCTACATTTAATGCACATTTCTGTTTTATCTTGAAGCTGTTTCGTTGTGTATAGAGCTGTGTAACAAACCATCTTTATCGAAGTGAACCTCACTCCTTATAAATATTTAATTAGTAAAACATACAAACGTTTTCAACCATGAAACATTTTACTCCGAAACGTAAAGTGGTCTGGTAAATTTTAGGAATAAAGAAATACCATATTATCAACCAACGATTCAAGAAAACCTCTCATGCATGATTAAAGGTTTATACTCTCTGATATACGAAACTTTTCCAGCACTGCCATATTCAGAACACTTTGTGATCAATGCATCCATTACCGATTGATTGATTAAAATAACCTTTGAGATGCAACAAATACATCGTCTTTAAAGTTTAGAGTTCCAAAGACATGTCTGTTACAAGATGTAAATTTCATTCAAAGATGGAGTAGTGGGTGTTAGTGATTAAGTGTATTCCATTATAACCTCTCTGTAGTAGGATATCAATATACAATAAAGAATCATTAATTTCTTAAAATTTAAAGTAAGAGCCGTCTTTGCTTTACTTGCTAAGTATAAACATCAATGTGATTGTTGTTACAAACAATATTTATTTAGCAAAGCGAATGTGTCAGTTAAGTGGTGTGTCTGTTAATTGCCTGCTTCTTTTGTTACAAAAAAACCCTCATCAAAGATACCAGTCTTATAATTTTGTACGCCAGACGCGCGTACAACAGACATATGAAATATATCAAAATCTAAAACTTGTTGTACAAAAACTTCATATTTGCCAAATTATAGAGGGCAATTAAAATGGTTGAACATTATAGCGCGCTCGCTCGCTCGCGAGAGAGAGAGAGAGAGAGAGAGTAAAAAAGTTGTTATGATACACCACAGTTATTTGATTTTTTCTGGTTTGTAAATACAATCATAATGTGACTATGTTTTGTCATATTTCTATCGGCTTTGGTAAACATTGTCATTGGAGGACAGACATAAGTTCGGATATCTTCCGCCAGAGGCAGCGTCAACAGTTGTGTTAACGAAAACATACCTTTTAAATTTATATTTTTTTCCCTCTTATTCGTAGTTAAATATATATGGAAGTTGCAAACGAGGAAAATGTGCATGTATTAAACCTTTATTTTGAAATAACATACTAGCTTCCTCCAAAACTTTTACATTTTTTTACTGTAGGTATTGATTGATCTGGCAGCAAGTAACAATACAACAATTCAGCTGAAATATATAAGTTGATAATATATATATTAAAAGCAATACATTGTATTCTTTTAACGGAATTGAGTTACCTGCAAAAATGGTAATGAACAACTTAGAATAATGTATGCTAATTACATGTGAAAATGCAGTAGTTATGACATATTACATCCATGCTAATGTAATATTTTTTTGTAGAGAAGTAACCATTATTCCTTTCAATTTTCATGATTATGCAATGCGTTTCCTCACAATTAGTCCCACATGACAAGCACTAACGATGGTTTTAAGGGATAGATGACACAGCATTATCTTTACTTCATGTTTTCTCAATTAAAATGCAGTAATAAATCACAATTAAGTGATAGAACCACAAAATGTTCTGTCACAATTTTATCATTTAAGACAATTTGCAATTATCAGTAAATTCCGTTTCCTCAATTTAACAATGCCGGTAGAGTTAATGTGCAAATATTAATATAACAATAGAACATAACTGGTGACAAGATTCATGTTTCTGGTAAAATTTACAAGAAGTGCTGCAAGCAAAACTTACAAATCGTTCATTTCTGTCCCTTTTTCAATGTATCTATCTAATATTTAAAGCAAGACCTTGCAGAAAATTATTCGAACCTTATTTCAATACAACCACTAGTGACTGTCAACAATATTATCAAGTATTATTAACATACTTCAATGATTCATAACATTCTGTTTCGGAAACGTAGATTTGAATATGGGGGTGAAAAGTTTATGACCTTGTCCTTGCAGACAAATATTACAACCTTTTCCGCTACACCCCTTGCATGGTGGGCAACAATAATACCAAGTATCGTCAACATCCGTCTAGACATTTACAAGTTCTCAGTCGGATACGACATTGTATATTTTCTAAGTTAGATTGTGACCTTGACAGGGAAAACGGACATTCCGGCCATATACGCGCAACACCCTCCACAGATGTGCAAAAATTAATGATACCAGATATAAAAAAATATCGTTCAAGGCAAACCAACATGCAGTGTCGGACACGACTTTAAATATTTAATTACAGGTATAATAAGCTGATCTAAGCTTATGACCTTGCCCTTGTAGACATACATTCCAACCTAATCTAATCGATTCACACTCTCTGAAAGAGAGCAACAATAAAGTAAAAAGTAGTATTAATATCCCTCGAGGCATTAATGAATTCTAAACGAGATACGACTGGCACAAGCAGACAGGCGGACTATCTAACAGACACGGATTGTTATATACCCCCATGGAACTTCCTTCGCGGGTTGTATATAAACTGACTTCTTTTCATGTTTCATTTCGTATGGAATTTTTATGACATGTTTGACTTGGTTAATATATAATTTGGTCTTGGAAACTGTATTTCTGTTTTTTCGAGGCTTTTATTTATATGGACATTTTTATAGGCATGTATCTATTTTGCATATGAATGTTTTATCATACACTATAGAAAGTATCATCACATAAAATTTATAGATTGGCGGTAAATGTCAATAAGACGGTCACCTAAGAACGCAAGCATTTAAAAAAAATGAAAAAATGATCATAAAAACACCCACCTTTTACAAGGATCGTTTGGAAGCCTTTAAAAATGTGAGAACATCACATTTATTATGACAAGAGCAAAACGACAGCTAACATTGATGATGATAATTATGGATGGCTGTTTAACGTCCAGCGTCAAATTAATATGCATATTCAGGATGAGACCATTTAAATGTAATATGAATATTAACCCTGCTTTGTACTTGACCGACACCCCAAGGGTGACTGGGGAATAGAAGTATGGTCACCATTGGTCTTCCTCCGACTGGCAGTAAAACCATCGCCAAAGTGGGGCGTCCGTTTGGCTGTGCGGGATGTACAAATTTGCAGCCACGTCCGGTCAGAATGAGGACGTTAAATCCGATGCTTCGTGTAAAGAGAGTGCCACGCTCTTTGCACGTAAAGAACCCTTGCGACAACTCTTTGAAGGGTCCGTAGGTGACCTGTTGCAGGGCTAAATTTCTGTCCCTATCCAATATACCCTCATTTCCCGTGGAAGTCTAAATTTCTCCGACCTTAATTCCGGACGCCTCTATTACAGAACCTACCTATTGTATTTATTGTTAATTTGTTCTCGTCGTGAAAATACATGAAATATTTGCCACTGGACGTTAAGCAACCAACAATCAATCAATACTTGACCGACACCATGAGCTAATTCACAAGGTAACAGTCCGCAGGAAGACATATCACCTTACCCGGACACATCATTCTGACTCCGAGACGACCAGTCTTTACTCTTACTCCTTATTGCCGCGTGCTTAGCGGAGAAGCAGCAAATACCAATTTTAATGTCTTTGGTTTGACCCTGCCGGGGTTCGAACCCACGACCTTCCGAACTCTAGGCGAACACGCTACATTGAGACCACCGCGGCGACCAGCTTACATTGATGAATGGTGTTTATTTGTAATTTCACATAAACAGGATAATAGATATTTGACTGTATGACCATAGTAAACGAGCAAACAAGCGTTTTCTAATATCTCTAACCTTTATTTTACAAATAAATACCCAGGAAGTTCTAGATAACATTAGATCCTTCATTAGTTTTGATTGACATAGATCAGGAAATACTCGTTTTATTTCTTTTATATAGGATTGACATAATATAACAAGAAACATAATGATGAAATCTATGACCTTTAATTGAGTTCTTTACCTCTTTAGATCCGATTGTCAGCAAAGATTCACGTATTTCTCATCTGGTTCGATATACGTGTGATCTCTTAAATAAAAGCAAAAACAAAAACAAAAACGCAATAATTCTAACACAAACACACTTTTACAAAAGAGATACAGATCAGATATGTGATATCATTATCAATTCATTGCGTCTATGTGCTATTATTATCAATTGTCATTTTTTTTAGTTAAAAGAATAAAGATATTTTAAAATAAATTATTTTCTGTATATTGATTTACTTAAAAACTTAGTTTACTGCAAATGACAGTTGCCTTCATGTGCTGTGCATGACGTTACTGTATGAAATGAATTAAGAAGCAAGTTAACATTAAGTCGAACACATTGTATATTAAACTTTCGCACGGCATACTTTCTAAATAATTTGTCTTTGATTTCAGCTACTGTCATCATTCTTTGATAAGTTACTATAGTATAGTATATATACAGTGTAGTACTAGTTTACTTGAATTATGTGGTTTTGGTGTCAACTTTATCACAAAATTTGTACTTTCATTATCAACACGACGGGTGCTACATGTGAAGCAGGATCTGCTAACCCGTCCGGAGCATCTTGGATCCCCCAGTTTTTGGTTGGGTTCGTGTTACCCAAGCTTTAGTTTTCTATGTTATGTTTTGTGGACTGCTGTTCGTCTTTTCCTCGTCTTTCGTTTTTTGTCACTACGTTGCCAGTTTGTCATTGACTCTGATTTGCATATATTATAGAGTTTACTGCATTTTTCTAAATTGAGTTTCATTGGACGTTCTTCTTTATACTTTTGTTGTTCCGCTGAACGAGATTAAAAATTAGAAAGGTTTGAGTGTTAACAAACCCTAACTAAAACCCCGTCATATCTTCACGTGTCTGTCATCCTGTGAAGAACCTCGTCTGCAATTGTATTTAGGCATATCTAAAGGGCTTTCATTCCCTTTTATATGGGAGTTATTTAAATCTATTTTCATGGATACAAGTTTTCGTGGTTTGAGGAAAAATTGTATTTGGTATTTGATTTTGTGGTTTACCTGTATCCACGAACATTTGTACTTCACAAATTATAATGAAACCGGAGTATATGGTAGATCTTTGATAGTCACTGTTAATTTAAATCTTTTCACTTTTTTATACGCAGGACGATTTACATCATGGCATATATTGTTTAGACACTTGTCTATTGACGAATACTGTATATTGACCTGTATATGTCTTTTGTGCTTGTGTGTCGCTGGGTTGCTGTCACATTACTTATACCTCACATCTCCTATTCGTTTGTATTTTTGTGCGAATTTCAAAGTTTTTGTTACAGTTTTTTTAAGCTTCCTAAAAATTTAAACTAAATAAAACGCAAAAATTTATTTCATGCTGTTAGTAAAGTACTGACCATCAACCAATAAGGTCAACAGAAAGGGAACTTGTTTAACAATTGCGCCTTTCAAAATGTATGTAGGTAAACAAAATAGTCATAAAAACAACAGCACAATTTGAAACCAATATATTACTCATAAATTCTTCACTCAAAGTAACATAAAACGTTTTGCTGCTATAATAAATGTTAAAATCGGAAGTGTGCACTTAACAAGTTGACTAAAAGGGTCCTTGTGAGGAAACGACTGTAAGTAGTGTAGAATCCTCGCAATTATAACAGTGGGTGAAGGCTAAATAAAAAGTGAAGTGCATTAAAATCCATAAACTGTATGACAACTATAACATCAATAGTTTGCACACAGGATAAGTGCTTGTAGTATGATCGAATTAGTATTTTTGTAATACATCTTTTCAAATTTTTAACAATTCAGAAATGTAAGAAGAACACATCTTTATCATTTGTAAAGACCCACCATTTAATAATACTTTTGGTTTTACACTATCATTGTAAATAGCTTTAAAATTTAAATCAATCTCAGACACTTTGACCTTAAGGTTTCGCTTTCCTTTCTTTTAAAATTGAGAATGGAAATGGGGAATGTGTCAGAGAGACAACAACCCAACCAAAGAGCAGACAACAGCCGAAGGTTATTGTAAGCTTTACATTTAATGATTATTTTCTACCGAAATTCATTCAGTTTTTTCAAAGTTTTCTCAGATGGAAAAATGGACAAAATTTGATTTTGAGACTTGTCGGACATTTTGTACGGTTTCGGTACTTATACATCCTCGGATTTCAAATGTTTGGCTTTGAGCGTTCCTGATGAAGGTAAATCCAGAAAAGCGCTTCGGACGCATGAAATTATTAAACGTGTTGTTTTCAATTTTGTAAAAGATTTTGTAAAATCATTGTTTCTCTTGTATTTGCAATATTTCACTTAGGAATTTTGTTAATTTTTATTGTGTAAGGATTAAGTCAAGTTTGGAAGATTAAGCTAATCTAATTTCATGTTTCAATTTGTTATACAATTAGAGACATTTACATTTATCTTACATAGTATTCTTGTATCTATTTAATTCAATAATGTTCTATTATAAATAAGTCTGTATTTTCTATTAAATTATATATCGCGGAAACTAGAGTCGTCATTTGTTACAAGAGTTAGTCCCAGAGTCAGAGTCGTTGCAGACTCGTCGCATTATCTATTGTGTGTGTGTGTGTGTGGTTGCAGGCCAACATAAATAACCCAGTCACAAGACACACCGTTTCTATTTGTGACAGTTGGAAGACCATTTAATGAAAATATATCACAACCTGCAAAACGAGACGAGTTTGATATTTATTGAAAACAAAACTGATGTAATTTCCATCCTTTAAAGGGGCACTAGCTACGAGATATATGAAAAATCTACAATATGATTTTTTTTGTTCAATCATTAATGAAAGTGAAATAGTGAAATAATTATTCGGTTTTAGCAGCCAGTATGGTTCAATTTTGTCAAAATAAGCTAAGAAACATTGATGATGAATTATTCACCTACAAGTGAAAAATTCGACCTCATTGAATCCGTATTCATGTGAACTTCAATTTAACCCCTTAGCTAGAGATGGATAACGCATGAATTGTCCGTGTAAAGTTATTCAAAGGATAATTACACCTTATGTAAGAATCCTGGGTTTTGATTGGTTGATAGCCAGTGTATTTTTCACCAATTTACTTTTATCAAATGAATATCGTTCATTTTTAAACAGCGCCGGAGTATATGCAAAAAGGATATGCCTTTTTTACCCTCTCTGCCGTGGTATTTGCCAAAAAATACTCTATCCGACTGGACGCTTGTAATGCCACGATCATCAATGCGTTTTATGTCACGATCATCAATGCGTTTTGTACGTTAACATTCGGTGTAATTAAACAGATATAGCATGTTCTTGAGGGGTATTTGCGAAAAATACCAGTCTTGAGAATGAATTTCCCTCGCCTTACGGCTCGCTAAATTTAACATTCTCTCGACTGGTATTTTTCGCAAATACTCCTCCTTAACATGATATATCTGTTCAAAAGAATGTCAACATTGAAAGTGACACAAAGGTAAATCATTTGATTGACTGATTCGATCCACAAAAAAATCATTCTTATACAGGTAAAAACGATGATCAACATATATTTTCAATCTATAATATGAAATTAAACAGACCTAGAAATATCTAATTGCACGAGTTCGCTTAATCTATTTATATCTATATTTATGTTTATATCGCTTATATGGTCATGGGAGGTGTTCGGAGGTTAACTCGATAGTTAATTAGATGGCGTCTAGACTAAAATACACACAAAACGAAGCTACATATTATCGAGATCATGCCCTGTAAATTGTTTATTTAAGACTCTCAATAGTTTGGATAAATGTTTTACATTGTTATAAATCAAATTTGAGAATTTGAGTCAAATCGGTGAACATAAATTTGACAGCTAGTGCCCCTTTAATATTGTTTGAAGACAATGTATGTAATCAGATTTTAAACTTTTATAGTAAACAAATAACTTTAATGCACTGTCCTGTTTACTAAGAACGCGTTAAGTGTATGCTTCCGGTATTGGCTTTTATTATTGCAGTAAAACTTAAAATGTTTTAATGCTCCTTTGAGTAAAGAATTTATGGGTAACAAATGCTATTATATAATGTTTTTTATGCATTTCAAACTGCACATTCTACATCAGTTTATTAATTGACTCTTTGTATGATCAAAGAGTAAACTAATTATGCCATGACCATTTTTGAAAAACAAAAGCATGGTTTTAAACAATAATTATGAAAGCATGTTTTTTTTTAAAGTCTTTTGTTTTTATCTATAAAGATTAAAAACCACTGGAAATAGACAAAAGCCGTGGTGCTACTATTCGCTTCACATTATGAGATTTAAACATTTCTCATTATTTTTTACACATTCGTACAAATTCAATATGACATTGGTTGAAGACTGTCTTCCGTTATAAATAGAACTCTCCATCAATTCGTAACGTTGTAGTCTGAATATGCTCCAAATAATATTTCAACAGCTATGTGTTTTTTGTGGAATATTTTTTACGCGAGTTGATGTCAACTTGGTAATAACGGAAACATATGTTGCGTTCTATGCTTATACGTTCACCCAAGTTACCTTCATAAGAATGCTCAAATCCAAGGGTCAAGAAAGTATTAATATATAAGGAAATATATAAAGAAAATTGTCATAAATCCAATTGAAAGTAAACTTTTCTATTTAAGATCAATAAAGACCATTGCATAGAATAAAATGACCTTGAGTCTGACAGATAGATTGAAAGCCACTTAACGTCCATCGCCAAAAATGATATACATAATTATGTAAATGGTTAAACACTGAAATACAGTATGAAATATTCTGCGTTGTAGTAGAACAACACATTTAGTTGGAATTTAAACACGATAGGTTTGAAGGCCAGTAACATTTCGCAGGCAGACTTCATCGTACTCGGACACCAAGTTCTGAATTTGTTCAAACAAGGGTTTGTTTGCTCTTAGTCCTATATACAGCATGCTTAAAGAATAAGCAGAAAATATAAATGTGAAATTATTTGGTTTGACACAACTTAGTATTGAACCCACAACTTTCTGGCGTACTCGACTAGAGAACGCTTCTATGGGACTACCCAGATGGTTAAGTCATTCTATGATGAAGACTTCTCTAAAAATACAGAAAAAGGAGATAGCTCTTATGTGTTTGCCTGCAATTTACTATTTTTAAAGCCAAATAATTTTGCGCATAATCCTCTATAGTGTGCTGTCATCGTGTTATATGGTTTATCCGCAGTGACTATTTATATCAATTTAAATTTTTTGTTTAAAATCAAAGTTGATGCTAACAATTAACCACTTTATCGGCAACGCAAATCTTCTGTTATTAAAGTTCTATAGGTTTGAAATTAATTTCAGTAGTTTAAATTATTTATAACATGGAAAATAATAGATGACGCCCTGGTCTTAAATTAATTTATACTGAGTGTTGTATAGAGGGAGATGCACGGAACGACATTGGTTTAGATTTATTGTAGACATGCAGATAAAAGAAGATATTAAGTGAGTAATAAAAAAAACCTACACGAGAGAAAACAAATGATCCATATACAAGATTGATTGGCCTTTATTAGAAAACTCACATACTTGTTACAATGTATACACAATTTATAAGTTTTGTTTAAATGTCAGCAGCTGTATAGATTCAATATACACACGTGTATGAATTTGGTTCTCACAAAGGGTACAAACAGAGACTGCCAATATCTTATATCCTGGAATGTTATTGAAGCATTGCCTTTACAGACCTGGTAGATTTATATTTTAATGTTTACAATGATTTTTCCCCGCCAACACTACAAATACTAAGCCATGGGTAGAGTAGGAAGGGGGATTGTTATTTCATATTTATTTTTTTCAACCTTTTTGCAGGTTTTGCATATTTTAAAAGACATTAAATTTGAACAAATGAATCATGCCTGTACCAAGTCAGGAATATGACAGTTGTTTTCCATTCGTTTGATGTGTTTGAGCTTTTGATTTTGCCATTTGATAACGGATTTTCCGTTTCGACTTTTCTTTGGAGTTGGGTATTTTTGTTATTTTACTTTTTATATGTATATAAATGCAACGGCCACACCTATACCTCAATGCTCATCAAATATAAATCGAAATAAGAATGAACAAACCCCTTAAGATAGTTTACGAAATGAAACTTAAAATGTCGGTGAAGAAATCTGTTTCTACTTTGGTAAATCAAATCATAATAAAAGTCAGATATAGCTAACTAAGAGGATATTACAGAGAGTCATAACAAATCAATGTTTGACAAATGTAATGGATTTAACTATAAACTAACATCACTTTATCACCGCACTACGTTATATGCAAGAGTCTTAAACAGGACATATTTGGGACACTGTAGAACGACCTGTTGTTGTTGAATGTATTCGAAGGTACATGCTAAATCGTCAAGGTTAGAAACCAAGGCACTAATAGATTCAAACAGAAAAGACAATTGTAATGGAATTAATTATAAAGTAATTTCACTTTATCACCGCACTACGTTAGACGCAAGAGTCTAAACAGGATGTATTTGGCACGAGCTAGAGCAACCTATTGTTGTTGATTGTCCTCAAAAATACATGCTAAATTGTCAAGGTTAGAAACAAAGCCTCTAAAAGATTCATAAAGGAAAAGACAGATTGAACGTAGTACACAATACTATTTATTATGATAGTAACTCTTCGCTCAAAAGATAACTGGCAAGGGAGCAGTTAAAACACATCTAATCTTTACCTGTCTTTATGTCATTTACCTTTCTCTTTTCAATATTGCATTCAAGAAGTTTATAAACTCTAGTAAATTAAATATATTTAACAAATCATACTTAAGTGGAGTTACATAGTTTTGTGGAGAATTGACAAGCAAAGTTGAGGACAGGAAAACATTTGGGGTTATCAGAAAAATAAACTTATGAAATAAAGTGAGAACATTTTTTAGGATTCTAAAAACTAAACCTGATTAAAAAAATATGCAGAAAAGTTATGACGACAAAACAATTTTGTGTCCCCCACCGATTTACCCTGTTTGTCCAATGCAACGAACACTTCTTTTGATAAATCTTTACATGTGCTAATTTTTACACGGATTAGGTAGCATACAAATCACAACATGTGTTTAACTCATTGTTTCATTGTTGAAGGATCTAAAATTATAGATATTTCATGTACATCTATACAGGTTTTACATGTAATAAGTATTATAGATACAATTAATAAGCGTTGATTCTTGAAAAAGAAACCATGAGCCCGGAGGGCGAATGGTTTGTTTTTCATGAATCAACGCTTATTCATTGTATCTCTAACTTAAACTATTGTGTTGATGTCTTTTCAAAATTTAAGCCTTTTCTTAATCATAATTTATTGTAAATGAGTTTTAATAACCATGTTATCATGTTCAACGATACATTGATACATCTAATTTCACAATTAATTGGTTAGAGAAATACAAATATAACATAAATTATCAGGCATCTGAATATCATCTGTAGTTTACAAAATAAGACATATCCGAACTTATTTTAAGTACATATAATAAGTATGCTACCGAAAATTCTATCAAGAAGCCTAATTCTAGACACATTTTTTGTAATTTGTATATGCCTTCACTTAGAATCGAACCCCTTCTTGAAATCAATTGTGTGTGACTGACATCAACACATCGACGAAACCTCTCGGCTAGCAAGAGCATTTCCGAAGCCTAATTCTAGACACATCACGATTTACACGCATAGGGATTTGCGAATAATCGTTTCCCTTCCGGAGCACCTGAGATCACCCCCAGTTTTTGGTGGGGTTCGTGTTGCTTAGTCTTTAGTTTTCTATGTTGTGTCATCTGTACTATTATTTGTCTGTTTGTCTTTTTATTTTTGGCCATGGCGTTGTCAGTTTGTTTTCGGTTATGAGTTTGACTGTCCCTCTGGTATCTTTCGTCCCTCTTTTGTAAAGATATGTAATAAAACAGATGAAAGCATACTACATTTATAAAACAAATATGGACATTTTGAATGTAATCGTTTTCTTTTGAATTCTGTGAAATGGCCAATAATAAAATCCAAAAGTAAACGTGAAAACCCGCTATTATTACAAAATTATCCACAGTAACATACAAAATAAGAAAAACGGAAAAACTAAAGAATAGGGACAACAAGAGAATACAGGGATTCGAACCTAAACGGACAAGTCTCTACCTTTAACTTGACTCCTTAACTCATTAATATTAACCATGTTAACCTCGCGGCTACCAACTTATACTATACTATTGTCTATTATGTATACTTAAAGGTACAAGCCGTGTGTGTCCGTTGTACCGATGTGTATCATATGTTCATTTATATATATAAACTAGACATTTAAATTAAAACCCACTGGTAGCCGAGAGGTTTCGTCGATGTGTTGATGTAAGTCACACACAATTGATTTGAATAAGGGGTTCGATTCTAAGTGAAGGCATATACAAATTACAAAAAAATAAGGTAAGTTTTTAAATTAAATCCATCAGTGAACAGAAATCAGTAAATTGGCCAATCAAAATTTAATGAAATAAGGCACACAAAAGAAACAATTGAATATAATTTGGTGAGTCCATTTAAGCGACAGATTTAAGAAGCGTTGATTCTAGAAAAAGAATCCACGGTAGGTCTAGGACTATGAAATATAAAGCGAGGGGCTTGCCCTTTTAATTGGTCCATTTTGGCTGACTACTTGTATCACAGGTGTTTGTAAAACGGAGCTCATTAACGAAGTTTTGTAAATCTTTTTCACTTTTTTGGTCTTTTTGGAAAATGTTGTTTGTGCTGTATTTAGACCCCTCTAACAAGAAATTTGTTTTGCATGCACACGTATAAAAATTGCGGTTTTTATCCAACGCAATCATAGGTTTGAACGTTGTTTTCAATTTAGACTTGTTTATATTTTTTCGTTTGGGCTTGTATTATATTTGCCTTCGGGTTTATATGATCCGTTCATCCTATTTTGACTCCTCAAAATTCAAGAGTCTATCCTAAATTGAGGTAAATTATGTGGCCTTTCAACAACCGTTTCGATTCCTAACATCACTGAAGAGACATTAATTGTCGAAATCCGGATATGGTGTACAAAAAATCTTTGCACCTTTGTTTGCGGTATACCATCTTTACCGCAAGTTTATTGTTTTCTGTTTGGTATTAAATTTATGGTTAAGATCCATTTATTACACCTTGTGATCCGTTTATTTGGCAATCGCCAATGGCAGTCAGCAGGATTTAAGAACATTTGTTGTTCGACCTGTTAGTCAAATGCGTTTTGTTAAAATATACTTTTTCACTTTTTTGGTCTTTTTGAAAAATGTTGTTTGTGCTGTATTTAGACCCCTCTAACAAGAAATTTGTTTTGCATGCACACGTATAAAAATTGCGGTTTTTATCCAACGCAATCATAGGTTTGAACGTTGTTTTCAATTTAGACTTGTTTATATATATATATTATATATATATATATATAGGTGGCACATTCTCTTTAGACATTATTACGGGTTTTCAATTCATGACATCGTCATGAACATGCATGAAATATTTGCCAGTGGACATTAAGCAACCAATAATCAATCAATCAATCAATTTATGACGAAATAGATCAAGTTTCCCTTCACAAGGTTTCAAGTACTCACTTTTTTGTGTACAAAGTAATTACATGATGATAAATTATCACAATATTAAGAAGGCGTTGTACTCTAATCAAGGTATAAAGAACAATATTTGTTACTCTTTATCTAAATGAAAGAAACTTGCAATCGTCAAAAACATTTTTTAGATCCAAAGATTTTAATAGCAGGATATTTGAAAATCAATGTGAAAACTATATTACAAACTATTTAATTTAATTTGAAACACAGCATTTTATTTCAAAATAGCCAGTGGCAATTTTTGGTTTAATATCTTGATTACGATACAATGAAATCTTACCCTTGTGGTCATTCATGCGTAGTTACTTAGTACACGGAAAAAGTATGTACTATGAAAATTAGAAGGCAAATTCTAGCAATTTGATTGGACGAGAAGTTGTAAGTATGTGCTAAATGAATAGGCTAACATTACGACAATGGTTTAAGTGTTCATGATGCCTAAGCTTGTATCCGTTGTGTTGATCATTGTATATTATTTGTAGGTTCTTCCTTGACTGTTCTGCAGTTGTCTCGGTATTGCATTGGACCAATATTTTCGAAAATTGCTGATATGATTTGCCTCTAAACTATCAGATATTTGCTTTTCCAACAAAGCTATAATGTTCATTTCGTGGACTAATAAACAATCATAATAAAATCCAATATAAATTTACATTTTTTTGGGCCATAATTCTGTTTATTACATTTAGAATTAAATGGAGACAGACACTTAATGAATTGTGGAAACGTTCGGATAAATATATTTCCCGTTATTGATGATTTTGTCAAATAGTACTTTAGTAGTAATTTAAAATTCATAAATAGCTCAGCATTTTCTGCACGATATCATCTACTAACGTTAATCAATTATTTTTGTCAATCTTAAAAATAATCTTGTATATTGGCATTGATAAAGTAGATACTGACTCGTAAGATTTTCGGCTAGTATTAATTTCTCACTTTGTTAAGACAATATGATTGTATTGTAAAAAGTTCAAATCAATAAAAATAATTTCTTTACCACTGTAATCTTGTTTTGTTTCAACATGTAATATCATGTTTAAATCATATGAATTAGTTTTATTGCAATCTGTGGTAGGCATTAATCCATCCTGCTGTTTCTTAAGTATTAATAATTGGTTAGATAATTGTGCATCTTCCTTTTAGATAAGGTGTTGATATCCAATGCATAGTTATGATTGCAAAAACTTGACTGCCACTTTTGACTACTACATGTTTCACATGTTATAAATGACCTTGGAGTCAAAAGCAATCGATATTTAGAACTCAATATTTGCAAACATCAAATTTTCTCTGAAAAAAGCAATAAAGTACACACATATTTTCTTTAAAAGAAAGCAAACTTATAATTCTTTTAATTCAAATTCATTTTTAAACACCAATTTTATAAATCCGGAATAACAATATATTGTCTCGGAATAAAACGATTTTTAAGTATGTTTGAAGCTTAGAAACAGGTGCAAATGCGAGGCTTCTCGATTATTCTTGTCCCTTTTTATGGTTAGTACAAATCTATTTCTTGACTGAAAATAGTAGTCAGACTTAAATAAACCTTTGTGATTTAATATCATGAATGCTTGGGATGAAAACTTTAACTGTTAGTCGGCAAGTATTTGCACTATGGTAAAATGATTTCTTCTCGAATGTTTCGGTTTTTATTTTTTGGTAAATTCTGATCCCTCAAAAGAGTTTATACATCGAATATGTACTGATTGAACCGTCACAATATGACTTTTTATTTGTAATGTACAGTGCGGCTTGTAGATGAGATAAATCATATACTCGAGTTTATGAATGTATAAAAAATGAAAAGAAAGTATCAACGATTATGGTCAGTTTTGCGTTTCATTTTTCTTTGGTTCTGACTATCTTATACAATTGTATATTAATTGTTGAAGAAAGCAAAACAATACAGTGACAGGAGCCTCATATTTATAGATTATAACATGCTCTTTTCCAATCTGATATTATCCCTTTACCCACAGGATGATACCACAGCCGATATAAAAAAGGTTATTGTCACATATTCAGCAAATGCTTATTAAATAGAAATTCATTTTCTCCACTTAGAAAGTTGCATTATTACAAAACTCCCCAACAATTTCAATTGCAAACTAGAGTACTTAAATGTGAATATCTAAATGTCAAATCACATTATTTCAATAGTGTTCTTTATATTATTTGTTACTGTTAATTTGCTCGACATTGACAACGAGCAAATCTACGGTTATTACGTATGTTAACATGTAAAGCCAAATGTTATTATCGTCATAAATATATGATAAAACTTTTTATTATAAAATATGTATTTTTTGTATCTTTGTTAGAAGACATGTCTTTAATACTGTTGAGATCTTACTTGGCTGCCAATGTCTTCTGTGTATCGATTTCTTTATCTTGCTTTTCACCACGGTGTTCTGAATTTGCTATTATTATTATTTCAATAAATACATTTGACATCTCAATATATTAGACCAAATCATCACAATTTTATGTCAATCATTTGATAATTCACCAGTTATTTTATTCGTCCATTTTCCCTCAAATAATTTACTGATTTCAAAATGAAATATTTTGTTAACATTTCGCATCTGGTCTTACAATTAGATTTAATGTTTGCCACGTGCTTGTTTTAACAGATACAAATGTTCGTTTTGCAAACATGCATTCGAGGATTGTTTATAGTTTCTATGTTTAATGCCATACGCAATTAACGTTTGTAATACAAACATTACAGGGTAAACAATTGGGATTAAATTCCTTAGTTCATATAGGTGATCATCCATATTTTCAAATCTCGATTTGTCACTGATGAGTATTTTATAGACGAAATGCGCGTCTGGCGTACAACATTTCAATCCTGGTATCTATGATGAAGTTCTTTTATTGCATACATGATCACAATTTTATTACACCTAAAATATTTGTGCTAACATTTAGTTAATATTTGAAATTGCCTTGATGTTTGCAAATAACACAAATGTCTCTTAAAGGGTGGTAAATCGATAGTAGTTTCTTGTTTTTACAGAAAGTATTCTCTTTAATCATTCAAATATAATGAATCTGGACCTAAAAACCTGTACTAGTTGAAGACTTACGGGTAAATTTTGAAAGTCTTTAGAAATTCAGAAATTCTGCAGTATCTCATTTTATTCCACATGTTATTTGGAGATTTTAAAATCAAACATCCCACTTTAAATGAAATATATATTCACAAAACAACTTTAATATAAAAATATGAATAATTTGTGCAAAATCGATTTTAACTAATTGTACATATGTTCCGGACCATATGATATAAAAAAGAAGATGTGGTATGATTGCCAATGCGTATATATTCATATGGTCCGACCTTACGTGTATGGACGGGTGATTAATACGACGAACTTTGAACAGTAATTGCGTAAGGCATAACCCTTTAAGGTGTCAGATTATGAGCTTCTTAAAATGAAATTTTGTTTTAGATAATAATTTGTTAATCATTGTAACGTGATTAAAGAAATAAAATGAATTTTACTCACAACTTAAAATTATAGTAGAAGCATTTTTGCATGGTCATTATTAATTTTAATCCGAACGCGTTAAGCAAGAAGTCAACTAGTTTAAATTTTAGCATTTGGAGCATTGAACCCTCTATTTCCTTATTATGGTGTTTCAAATTGTTTTCATTTATTTAATTTGTTTATTTGTTTATGCTCCTCTTTATACGATTTACAATTACAGTAGTTTATACGTGCTGCCCCTCTGTTCTTATGTCGAAACCACTGTTGTTGTAAGATCATATGAATAAGATTATGAACACATCAGTTTAGTGGAAATTAGAAGAAATTAACGAAAATATATTCTAAACTCTGGGGAAAGAAAAAAGTCCATGCCCCAAACACCTGTGATTTCACGTACGGACGAAACTTAAGACAGCATAAAGGTGCTTAACATTAACTATAGATAGCGAGGGCAAGACAATCAATTAATATACCAAGATTCAGACAATATGTAACAAAGATAAAGGATTTCAGTTAATAACTTGTGCCGATTTTGGTTCAGAGATCGAGCTGTGTCTGTTAAGGAAGTTTGAATTTATTCGACAAATACCTATATGGTCTAAAAGAGATGCGAAGGATACCAAAGGAACATTCAAACTCATAAGTCGAATATTATCTGATAAAGCCATTGCTAAAAACGAAAAAGACATGTATTTATTGGAAGATATTTTGTTTTGTATTTTCTTTTAATTTCTTACCAATGTTTTAAACATGAAAACATTATGAGGTTCTACCAAGACTGACTGATGATTTATCGAGAACAAACGGAGAGCATATCTAACATATTTGCGTATAGATATCATGTGAATCTATTAAACCATCTATAATTTTAGTTCACATGTCTTACCAACATTCAAAGAATCACCTGAAAATAACGATGTTTTAAAGCAAATCGCAACTTAATTGTAATATTATTGCACTGTAAAAAGTTCAAAATATAGAAATAATTTCGTTTACAGCTGTAAAGTATATTTATGTAAATAATATTGAGTAATATGTGAAATAATTTTATTGCAATCTGAAACATGCATTCATAAATCCTGCTGTTTCATAAGTGCGATAGAAGGATGACAACAAAAGATGTATCACTTAAAAAGTCTAATAATTGTTTAGACAATCTAAATCAAAACACTCGGCCAGACAGTCAGACAAAATTAAACACATTAGTATCAATATAATAAAATAAAATGTAATGAATATATCGGTCTTCCCTGAGGGCGTTTTAGTTTTAGTTTAAAGAAATAACAGGTATTTGTCAAACTATGTCGGCATTTGTTACATAAGTAATGGTAGGGAAGTTTTGAAGCAAACGTGTTACATTGTAAAACAATCAAGTTTATTCGATCGCGTATGACATGTTTAAGGTAAAGTTGATTGAAGACAGCAAGAAATCAGACAAAAACAAAGTACAAATGTAATTCTGAAAAACTTTAAAGAGCTCCTTTTAAGGCCAAATAGGGTTTATAGCGTTTCCAATTTAGAGCATTTAAATAACAGTTGTCTTACCAGAAATTTGATGTAGAGGAGACATTTTTAAAGCTTATGTATTACTCGGGAAACAACTTCACATTATTCGCTATTATAAGTTATGCATACAAAAGATTACGATTGAAACTTTTGTATCTAAATTATATTTAAATTCCATCCGTTACAGACTTGCTGTTAATATACATAACACTTTATAATTTTCGTGCGTCCCAAGAACTTTTAGCTTGATTTGTCGTCATCAGAACTGCTCAAAATCAAGAATTGAATGCATAGGGTGTATAATACTAGAGGAGCCATATGATCAAAAGGGACCTACATTGAATAGCCAAAACAATCTTCTGTCAATTCTGCCTGAAGGGGTTCGAACCTTAGTTATTCAATAAATTGAAGAAATGCATGTCATTTATCATGAGTTCTTGGCTATTGACACTGTCTATCCACAGCGGCATTGACCAAGTAAGAGTAGCAATAGTATACCAATGCTCAATACTCATCAATCCATTTCTAAAATACAAATCAAGATACACAAGCTCCAAAATGGAGCGAGATTGCGTCAACATGGTATGCGTATCCTGATCTGCATGCATTACAAATCATATGAATCAACACTCAGACAAAATGCCATGACAATCTGTTAATTTACATATCAGACAAAAACTTTCGTATCTATCATCTATGACCGCAAAACATGTGGTTGGTATTTTGCGAAACTGGTATATCCTGTCGGCAAACCAATTCGTGATTATGATCGTTGAACATGAGAGAAGTGTTAATTTAAGCCTTTTTTTCTCTTAATTGTGCTTGATTTTATGTCAGAATTCGAAGCACATCTCTGTTCCGAAAGTCCGTATAATGTGAACCTGCACGTGCATAATGAACTAATTGAGATCTGTAAACGCCGTACTACTGAGATATTGGTAGTTGGCAATGGTAGAGATGAAACAGTCATGTTGGTCACAGAAGAAAGGCGATAGAAGTTTACCAATGTTCAAATTTCGTAAAACGATTAAGAAGAGACACATAAGTTTAACAGAAAAAAAAAAGAAACTCGCATGAACTCTAAAAGGAGCGAGCCTGGATGTGTCGACAGGATAAGCGTCTCCTGCTATATAGGTGTAATACCACCATTGATTTTCCCCTATTAGTCTTTGTTAAATTTGCACTTTTCAAAAAATTGTGCAGAATTTATCTTTGTTTCAAATAAAGAAATTCTTGGCATGAGTAAAGTTTTATCCTGTCCAGTACTATAGAAAAAATTTCACATAACATTTCATTGCATATAAGAAAATAACCATCACTGGAAGTTAACCAATCAAATTTTCCCCCTTTTTTAACCTGTGTACAAGCTTTAGTAACCATGTAACCTCAAGTTTCCAAAATATTCTATAGAAACCCCAAATAAAGAAATAATGGTGCTTTGAAATACCCAAGATATATGTTTATGACTCAGAAATGTTTTACTGCAATGAAATGTAGGATCAATTACCTACAACTGTCAAATTCAAGGGAATATTTTTTTTCGACCTATTTTCGTATGCAACCGGATGTGACGTACTATGATTTGGTGGTATTAAACCTAAAGAAGACTTTTTTGTTGAAACAAACTGAATGTGACTTTTTTCCTTTGTAATACTGGTTATTTCAAGCATTCCTGTCAAGTTTTGTCATAATCAGTTCAATAGTTTGAGAAAAATCTAGTATAATGTAAGACGACATCTACAGCGATTCGAGCAAAATTTCTTCGAAAAATTCAAACCAAGCCGCATCATGATAGAATATAGTGTGGACCAATAAATGATCAAATATTTATCTCATCTGCCTACAAACAGTTGAATATGATACAAAAGATGACTTTAGGATGATAAATACTACAAAGGACCTCTTATTCTTCCTTATAAAGTCTCTTTTGGTCCATTTATACCTCTCATTTCCTCAAAATTTCTACTTTTTAGGCCAATAAATAAAAATTTTGGGGTAACTTTCACTCATTTATGATAGAAATGTTATTATAAATGATTAATTGAAGTATTCAAGCTGCTTGAACTATCCGTATAAAAGTTTACTGTCTCCAAGGAGGTTTCAATAAGTCCTTGCGTAAAACTTAAATTTACGCCGCGTTCCAGAGAGGGACATAAAAAACTTCTCTTTTGGTGAATAATTTGTTGTTACTGCTTTAAAAATAATTTCATTTACTTAAAACTATATATTTATTAAAGTATTTCTTAGGAAAAATTTTCTAGTATAGCAGAATATAAGAAATAAGGAGAAAAAGCTCCCCAAGACTCTAAGTATGGCTTGTTCTGTCAACTAATATTCATGGTAAAGTCCTATTTCAAGGAAATTTTCTCATAAAATGTATTTTGGAGACTCAATCCACTCAGAATATTTCATTATTTGTAATATTTCACTTAAATAGCAAGAAATTTTAACACATGAGAGTACTCACAAGGTCAAAGGTGCATGTACAGCTTCCTATATTAGGTGTAATACCACCATTGATTTTCCCCTATTAGTCTTTGTTAAATTTGCACTTTTCAAAAAATTGTGCAGAATTTATCTTTGTTTCAAATAAAGAAATACTTGGCATGAGTAAAGTTTTATCCTGTCCAGTACTATAGAAAAAATTTCACATAACATTTCATTGCATATAAGAAAATAACCATCACTGGAAGTTAACCAATCAAATTTTCCCCCTTTTTTAACCTGTGTACAAGCTTTAGTAACCATGTAACCTCAAGTTTCCAAAATATTCTATAGAAATCCCAAATAAAGAAATAATGGTGCTTTGAAATACCCAAGATATATGTTTATGACTCAGAAATGTTTTACTGCAATGAAATGTAGGATCAATAACCTACAACTGTCAAATTCAAGGGAATATTTTTTTTCGACCTATTTTCGTGTGCAACCGGATGTGACGTACTATGATTTGGTGGTATTACACCTATATGCATCACCCGCCATGCAAATCCATACTCAGTTAATAATTCACAATCGAGAATAGAACACAGTCGTTAGACAGATCAGATGACTATATTTGTATCTAGAAAACTAGTTTGAGGTAGTCCATGTGTGGCAATATAACGAAAATTATCAAGATATGAAACATCATCAATATGTCTGAAAGGGCATATTCTCTGTATCTTTGAGAAAGTTGTGTATCAATTCTGCTTTATATTAGTACGAAACATGTTTTTGAAACTGTTTTGGCATATACGCTCGAATCTTCTTGATTTCATAAATCTTTATTCGGTTAATATCTTGCATTTGTTTAAATTCTTATGTTCCGTAGCTACTTGTAATTTTTTCACAACCTTATAATATATGTTTTTTTTGTCAGATCCTTCAGTTTTTGCAAAGTGTAGAATTCTCTTCATGTCTTTCATTCCAAAATTTATTCTTTTGATTGTATTACAGGACAAGTCTAATTTAATACCTCAGCGTGTATCCTATATCTTCACTGCCAATTTCATTTCTTCCTAAACCGGGGTGTGCAAGTCATTTTCCTCGTGTCGTCGTTGTATGTATGTTCATGTCATCTGCTGTCAAGGATGCAAATCAAAGATTTATTGATTCAATAGAAAGAGTTGTTGCTGCTAATTATATATTAATTTCCAACTCCGGAAAGACTTTTGTCTTCATTGGTCAGTTAATCATGTGTTTGTTTTCATTCATGTGGGTTTTTTTAATTAATCTCCAGATTGCAATGCTTATACCAAACGGAATTCCGGTCTTGTTTTTCTTATATTTATGTCTTAAACTGATTTGAAATCACCGTTTACTTTACTTAAAAGTACTGGAAGGAATTCACGTCGTAAGGACTTGAGTTGAAGGAAATTTGTTAATTAATGGGATATGTCTCCATATTTGCTTGGAGCACTTTCAGGAGCTTTTGTTTAAACCTATAAGTAGTCCTGAATCTGCATGCATTGTAAGGTAGTCAGTCAATGTCATTGGCAGAACGTAGGAAATTCTGATGGTTTAATTTGGTTCACTAGATACCATCTATTCTGCTGCCGGTGGGTTATTTCAGTATCCTGACAACCGTCCATCAGATAAAAACACATGATAGGTCGGGTTTGAATTTCCGAAAAATAAATACAACCGAACTCAAATACAGCTAACATGCATGTTATAAAAACACACTGGAATTTACAAGTGTTACATACATGTTTACCTGGTTTAATTTACATTACCTCTATTTAACCAGGTAAACTGTTAAAAACACAAGTGATCAATACCAAAAACCAATTAAGAATAAAAAGACAAAAATAACAAATGATGCACCAAGCCAAATCTGAGAGCTTTATTCTGTTACTAAAACATTATAATTTATCGGATAATAACCTTTGTCGAACAGACGCCTTTTTTGATGATTGAATTATTCTTTTTTAATTTTGTTTTATATTTTAAACATGTAAAAAGAATAAATGAACATCTAAATAATAAAAGTACTTTTTTTATATTTTGAAATTTTTGAATAAACTGCGAAATTGAAATATAAATATTTAAATATTCGTCGGCAGTACAATTTCGCGTAAATATATACGCGCGAAAAAGTACATTAACAGTATATGAATTTACTAATACAGCTTGATTGTCGCGAAACTTTCGTGTTCTACAGCTTCATGTCGTTGGCGTAATACTTTGCTTAGGTTGTTGCGAAAATGAGTATTATATATCCTCTGTGGTTTTCACAAATGTTCAAATGCTAAGAACTATATCACAATGGTCTGAAGTTTCGAACCTCTGCAAAATAAATATAATCAATTAAAACGAAAGTAACACTTCATAAACGTTATGCATCCGAAGAGCTTTTCTGAATTTACCGTCCTCAGGAATGCTCAAAGCTTAACATCTGAAAGCCGAGGACGTACATAAACACCTTGATGCTTGATTGTTTTAAACGTCACGATGGCCTTTTCGTCTATCCTTAATATAGTACGGTTAATCAAATTGATAGGGTTTTTGATTATATAATCTGAGTTGTCAGCTTTGTTTACAGAATGCATATTACTCAATCTAAAATTGTTCATCCGAACTATTTTTTTCTCTTGATTTTACATGTACTTTTTATTCCTCTCTGGATATTTGTACTCATGATACTTCTTAGGATCCCCTTACCTGAGATCACTGGAATTTTTTCCTCAGGCTCATTTTGCTCATCTTCAGTAAGTTATGTTGTGTTGTGAAGACTGTTGTTTGTCTTTTCGTCACTTTTGTCTTTTTTTGCCATTACGTTGTCAGTTTGCCTTCTACTCATCTCTTTGGTATCTTTTGTCTCTCTTTTAGATGATGGGCGATATGCTATTATTTTTAATCTAAATGAAAAAGTATAACAATAATACCGAGCTCCAAGGCAAATTTAAAAAGGGGATGTCCATAAATCCTGCCTTGGTACAGGCATTTTCCGAAGAAAATGGTGGGCTAAACCTAGTTTCATAGCTAGCTTAACCTCTTACTAATATGACAGTTGTTTATAGTTTAGTTATATTGACAAAATTGGATAAGAAGCCCAAACAGACATGATAGATTAATGTGACAATAACTGGGATCCTACAGTCAAAACTGTGTAAACAGACATACAACACAACTGACTAAAAAATAAGTTATAATATAAGTCAGGACATTTAAGTTTTCCTTTCTTCTTTGACACGTTTTCCCTGATAGTTCTTATTCATGTAAGAAAAGAAAGGCGAACGATTATTAAAGGCCATTCAAACTCACAAGTCCGACAGCCCCATTAACAAATAGGAAAAAATACGAAGCAAAGAAGAGTCCACAAAATACAACATAGAAATCTAAAAAAAAGACTGAGCAACACAACATCAACCAAAAAAATTAGGGTTGATCTCAGTTGCTCCGGAAGTGTAATCAATCTTGCTCCACGTATTGCACCCATCGTGTAACTCATGTAAGTACAAATTCGGCGAAAATTCTCATTTGGTGATGTCACATTAGAAGAAAAGAGGACGGTACGTGCATTTCGGTTACAATTATTGATTCCCAGGCTGTTATTTAAGCTTGGTTCACTTTTACTAATCTTCTATCATAGTGAAATCATCTGTTTCAAGTTGCAGTATGTTGAAACGGTAATTAACTTCCTATGATTACTTCATAGACTTTTTTCGTTTTCCAGTTGAAATTTGCAATATATGTTGGACCCGTTACATAATATCTATTCAGAGATTACTATGCATACGTTCCATTTTTGTAGTCACTATGTCGACGCCCTTTTTCTCGTTTATGAGTTTCATTGTCTTATGAATTATCACCAGCTTTGACTTTCTTGCCGTGAACAACAAGACGGGTGCCACGACTAGAGCAAGAATTGGTTACACTTCTGGAGCACACGAGGCCACTTCTATTTTGTAGTCGGTTTATGATGCATTTGATTTATATTTTGCGTCGTTTTTGTGATATCTTTTTATATGCCTGGTATCTTTGATGAGTATTTTTTATAAATTTCGGTAATGGTCGTGACTATCATTGCCTTCAAAATTCGCATTCGGGCCTGTATTTGAAAACGGGAATGGTCATATAGCGGTTATTCTATATCCTTTTATGTGTAAGAGTAGGACAAAATCATTGACCAATCCATCATTGTATGATACATAATCACCGATTATGATTTATCATTCAATTTAAGATAAGGATCACACGACGAATGTCACGGCTAACTAGTAGAGCAGAAACTAGCTATCCTTCCGAGCACCCCAACTGAATATGAAATTAGGTTATTCTTATTCCAACATTATAGTGTGACAGCACTATAAATTCATGGTCAATACTACATCTGAATTTCATACCTATATATTTGCACGAGTTAACATGACACCAATATATTTTTATTAACTAATATATCATAAAAAAACATAATTAAAGTATAATAAATAATACAATCTGATTTTTCTTTATCATAATTATAGAGACTATCAAAACTCAGAATATAAAAAAACGAGGACATCTTGTTATCATAGTTAACATATGTCGTTCATTAATAAAAATATCGAAAAATTGCTTTCGTGATGATTTTTATTGATAACAATCTAAATTTCTAATGATATGAGAGACTCAGATTTGAAGAAAACGTTTAACTATTTTTTGCCATATTTGGGAATTAAAAATGTTTAAATCAGTACTCCATGTAAGATATTTTTGTCAATTTGCTCGCGAAGGTCGTTCAAATTTACAGATTTGTTGTTTTTTTATCAGAACATGTACAAAATTGGATTAAGGTCAGATCGCACAGCAAACAGTTACATGACTTTTCAAATAAACAATTTTGTTCTTCTAGTACTAGTTTTTCTTTTATGCTGACTTCCTTTATTCAAATATTAAAGGTTTATAACGGTACCCCCATTTAATGTAGCAGCATTATGTATAGACTTTGCATTTAAAGCAAGCGACATGAAGGAATATGGACAAAGACAGGTCGGACTGCAATTACAATTATTTCTCGTAAATGTACACGTCTTCTTCCCACGAACTATAACCTGTTGAGGTAGATAGTCAATTTTCGTCCAGAATAAACATATAATAAATGCCATTAAGCAACACCAATGCACAGATGTAATTTTGTGCTAGCGTTCAGCTCTTTTCCGAGCTGAGCAATCTATCATTTATAATTGGCCTTTGGACGTTTATTGCTTTTTCTAAGGTGCTTGGTTAATATCTAGTTGACGTTGAACCATCATCTCCTTATATTCAGAAACAAAAGTACATAAGAAGTTCGATATTTTCAAATACGTGTATTATGGAAAATGTCTTTATGTAAAAAACGTGATAATCTAAATTAGATATGTTTTTTTTTCTCTAACTGTCAAACGTTGATAAAAAAAAGCAAGATTAAATCGAATTGCAGAAATGATGCTGAGAATTATACAATTATTCTTATCAAAACAGAAACAATGAAGTACAGTGTCACATATGTACTCTTAATTATTGTTGGATGCAGTTTGAACGCCCACATTAAGACGACTGAAAATTAATTACAAATGTAATAAATTGATTATTACTTCCTTCGTACCAATTGTCAATGATACTTTGTTTTATGCTGTCAGTTCAAATCAGATTTCAGTACCAATTTACCATTTATTATGAGTTAGATTTATTAAATCGCGAGAACGGATATTCAATAAATAATATCTTCCACCCTACGGCCACGTTATCCACACATTCAAGTACGAGAAACAAATGACATATAGTGACAATAGAAAATAACAATGTAATACACTTTCAAGATACAATGTAGCTGCAGTTTCAGTCCAGTACTTGAAAAATCTACTGAGGATAATGAGATAAAATATAAACTTTACACATGTTTTTTTTGGGTCAAAATACATATAATATTTATAATAGAAAAATACAATTATTCAACCAGAAGACAAACAAACTGGAATAACGATAAACGAATCACATGGAAACAGAAATATTATATATTAATCTTCTGTCGAGAAAGGATGCCTTCTTTCAGCAGTTTGACAGGATTATTATTCTATTAATCAAAAAATGAAAAAAATATTTTTGAATATTGAATTAGACAGACGCTTCTTCCACGTTGTTATAAATAACATATACATCTTTAAAAAATCATGCGGAAGAATATCAACATTGACAAGTATAGCTGGAGACGTACATTGAAGTACATGTATTGTTTTATCAAGGTCTTGGAGATACATTCAACAACTGACCCAAGACGTGAATAATACAAACAACTAATTAATGGTGTAAGTATTACAGAGGACACACTTTGTGGAAAGAACCAACCGAATGCATTTAAATACTACGCAATCAAGGAACGAGGCTGGTACAATGTAGAAATACACGTTAAGAAATATATAACTTATTTGAAACTGAAAGTATTTGAATATTCGTAATTGTTTTGCATGGCAATGTAGAACTTCAGTGATACATTTGAAAAGATACGAATGAAAATTAACTAAGTCTTCATTGGAGTTATATAATTATCTAAAATGGATATGAAATAAAATAACATAGAATTAGTTAAATAGCAAAATAATGTTTACCGCGTGTGTAGGTAGTTTGGATTCGAGTTGATTTTGTAGCCTCTGCATAAAATTGTCCATGTTTTATATGACTTTCCTATTGTTAAGTAGCTTAATTTTTGAATGGTCACGTTCGTCATGAACAGACATCTATGAAACATTTTAAGATATAAATAAGATTTTTTCTTTCTTTCAAATATTCGACCTCTTATCGGAAAATCTAAATCAAAGAAATGTTCTAAACAATAACATTAACGGTACCATTTTACAAACTTTTGATTAGTTAATGCCCACTCGAGTTGCAGGTCAAGTTATTCTTTAAGATCCCTTTTGATTTATGTGTTCCAAATTATTTCAATCTTTGAGCTTTCAAACTCTTGGCTTTGAGCAATCCCTGTTTCGGTCAGGGCTTTCATACCCAAATAAAATTTAAAAAAATGAAGTGTTATTATTCCTAAAACGTTTTTAGTCCAACAAAAAGTCTATCAACTGTGCTGTCATGGAGGAACTTTAAATTGTTTGTATTTTCGATGAAAAGGAACCAGTAGAAATGACGAAAAACTATGGAAAATAAAATGCAGTAGTTAGAGCAAATTTTTTATTTACCTGTTTTACATGAAAAAATATTATTAATAATTATTTTTGTTCATCAAAAGAAAATATTAATTTTGTAAAGATTCAGCTATTCTATTCAGTGTTCTTTTTTGTATTTTCCTTGACTACATTTCTTACGAAAAACAAAATAATTCCAATTCAAATGTATAAGCTTTTCAAATATCTATTTATTTTGAAGCTAGAATTGTATAATGCCCGCATAAAAGGCAAACTATAAAATCTCTTATTAAGAAAACGTCAACGTACCTCTCTTACATAGATATAAGAAGATGTGGTATGAGTGCCAATGAGACAACTCTCCATGCATGAAAATTACAAATGAACGAAAACCAAGTGACATTCATTTTGTACGATACTCAAAGTAGACATTGTATCGACTCAAATACATAAATAGATTACTACAAATTACCAGTCTTCGATTTCGACCATTTTCTACTATTTACTACCTTTTTCTCATTAAGACTCAATTATATTTATACAATCCAATATACTATTAATAACCACCTTCCTTCTTTATGACTTTGATCGTCGTTGTCCTTTTTTTGACACGCATAATAAGATTACAACGTTATATGAATAGACCAGAATCCTACTTAATGTATTGGTATCGATGTAATTGCATTACCATCGGCAAATGATGAAAGCTTTATAGACACATTCTTTTATTTCATAACAAAACCAAAATAATCAAAGAACATCCTATTACTTACTAAGGACACTTAAATGGTTAGATTATGTACGATTTTACGGATGGTTGTTGACCAAGTAGAAAGTTTATATATATGTATTTACAATTATAAGTTTGAAATATGTGTTTTTGAGATAACGAACAAGTGACTTGAACTCTTTTTACCAAGATACGTTAAAAAAAGATCAAACGTTTTTGAATCCAATTCCAGAATACATTTGAGGGTACCAAGACCAAGAAAAGTTTCAACAGACAATTGCATGAAGCCTATCTCATGGCGACATCGCTTTAGAGAATCTTCATTTTTGTATTAGTACATTTCTGTCACCTAAAATGGCATATGTAATGTATGCGGCCACTCTCCTTACAACACAAAAGAGACTATTTAGAGAACTACAATACCATGATTAATCTTTACAATGTATAATGACTGAGTGTTTTTACTTCGACTTGAATTTCATTATAAGGAAGATGGTAATAGTTGCTTCTTTGGGCGGAGGGAGGTTATGTAGACTATTAGCTGAAAAGACAATTCATATGATCAATACAGTTTTTTTGCTTTACATTATACTATTGAAATTTGCCTTGCCTTTAGGTAAAGTGGGCATTTATAAGCTTAGAATAAACCCTTGCCATTATGGTATATTTCTAAGTTTTGACTTGATTTTAGTACTTATGTTTTCAGTGGGTTTTTTTCCCTATGTTTTTGCATAGTGAAATACTTTATTACCGATGCAATCATGATAAGGGGTTAGTGCTACTGGTCCTTGGCCCCTCCTAACGTCTGCGTTCTATACGCGGCATTACTGTTTGACCTATTTATGTAACTTTATATCAGAACTTTCAGGAACTGATTATCTCTATTTACAGCAAATTGATTTCCAGTGTTACAACCAAAACAACTGATCAATACTACTGTTGAATTATATAACGCGGAAATAATACACCAAAGAATCGTGCGTCGGCTCTAATCTGGCTTTACTAAGGCTACATCATTAACGAAATTGATGAAGTTGTAAAACAACTTATTTTCTGTGCAATAGATAACTCATAATTGTTATTCCAAAAGCAATACAGCTTATAGATATCAGTACAAAACATATTATAGTAGAAATCACAAAGTACAATTTAAGTACATGTAATTCATTAATACAATTTGAATAATTCAATACAATTTTGGAGCATGAAATACACAAGACTAAAAAGATAACTTTCATCTGATATTCTTCTTTTGTCACACACTATTTAATCCAAAGTTATTATCATTAAAATTCAATTGACCCTGTAAGTTGTTTTTTTTGGGGGGGAATTGAGTTTATACTAATAAACAATTTAAACAAGTATACTTATTCTTCAGTAAAAAGTATAAATAGTATTGATTTAAGGCAAAAATCTGAGATAAAACGTCTTCACTGGTATTTGTATAGAAAGGAGATATTTGTTTTGAAATATACACCGTAACCAATTATGCAAAACAGAATTCAAAAGAAAGAAATATAACAAAATTGTCAATAAATGATATCATAACCTTCAAATAATTTAGAAACCGAGCGTGCTAAAATATGTTACTGTGGTATTATGTTTTCTAAGCTGATGATCAGTTCACAAACCTATAATTATATCTAACAGTAAACATGTTAAAGGTGAGATGTTTGCTGTATTTTGTTTGAACAAGAAATAAAATAAATAGTTAGAAGACATTTTATCGAAGAAATTATAAAAAAAAAATGAAATGACGTATTACTCTGCAGTATTTTAGAAAACTTCATATATCACAAGTTGCAAATAACATGCTCAAGTTAAGTTCAATGTCCTTGTGTAAGATTTAATGATTTTCAATATCAAGACCAAATGATGTTGATGACCATGTCAACATATTAGAAATCTTTAATAGCATGAATGGAAACAATAATTTCCAACCACTTGCAAAGAAATGAAAATAAAATACTTTGACCTTTACCAAAATTTTTTTTTTTTTTACAGAATCGGATAAAGATTAAACAAAATAAATGTAATTTTTTGCTGTAGTATTACAATATGAGCTGGTTGAATGTTTAAGTATTTATCAACAGTGAGAGTTCTTCTATCACCAACGTATTTCAACACTACAGACAAGCTTTTTGTTCACATCTCATTTTTGTTGTTTTAAACTTGACAATCACATTTCTCTTGGTTTGTTTGGTGAGGCGTGTGGACAAAGACTATAATCTAGAACTCGTTCGCTATGCCCGTGTCTTTTGTGACGTTTTGGATTTCAATGAACGTAATCTATGTATTACTGGTAAATTATTAAGTCAGAGATTTCGTTACCACAAATTACTTAAAACCTTTATTAATTTCTTCCATAGATATACAGATTTGGTTTGGAAGTTTGGTTATACCCGTTGAAAACTTTTTTTAACGGAATAGCACATCCTAATTTTTACGGAGCTGTTGTTTACCGAGCCCGGAAATTTAGATACGATCCGGGTAAACTTATCGATCCTTTAAATAAACGTATTCTAAAAGGTTACCAATTTAACTTTATAATTAGGTCTTTGAATATTGTTTTTATTGGTATTAATATTGATTTCTGTTATCAGTAAATTAAAATCAAACTAAATATTATTTTTATATACATATGCACATTCATGGCTCTACAATCTTTCGATACCTATATCTTGGCATTGCACAAGGTCGTGTTTTTCTCTGACTGTTAATGACGTCTCTACACTAAATCCCTTAGATGTTGGATGTGTACTTATTGATATTTTCGTCTTAGATACATGATTTTTTTATTAGTTGTTATTGGCTTTGAACTAGCTGTCAGTAAATGCGTTTTGTTGTGGGGATGTTTAAGTACCCCGCCACGTGCACTCTGTGTTTTTGTTAGATGTATTTTGCTTTGTATCGATCTAATGAGTTAAGCCCTTTTCAACTGATTTTTATAGTTTGTTCTTATGTTGTTCTATTACACCACTGTCCCAGTTTGGGGGAGGGTTGGCGCGCCTTCAAACTAGTTTAACCCCGCCACATTCTGTGTGTGCCTGTCCCAAGTCAGGAGCCTGTAATTCAGTGGTTGTCGTTTGTTGCTGTATATCATATTTGTTTTTCGTTCATTATTTTGTACATAAATCCGGCCGTTAGTTTTCTCGTTTGAATTGTTTTACATTTGTCATTTCGGGGCCTTTTAAAGGTGACTATTCGGAGTGGGTTTTACTCCTTGTTGAAGGCCGTGACCTATAGTTGTTAATTTCTGTGTCATTTTGTCTCTTGTGTAGAGTTGTCTCATTGGCATTCATATCACATCTTCTTATTCTTATAATAATAAGAATGTAACTTCATTTTGAGGGTATAGAAACCAAAATGTTTGTAAAATATTTGTAAATAAAAAAAAATCGGTCTTTTTGGTAAGCCTAATAATTTATTTTCTCGGGGATTGGCATTGTCATATATCGTATGAATCTCGAGATTATTACCCTCATACAATGAATATCGACTTTTACATAGTCGTTAATAATAACCGGTCAATATTTGTTACATTCACACGTTGTTCTTTGTTTGATCTTCGATTAACAAAATCTTAATTACTCCCTAGCACATTTAAAACTTTTCTAAATCAAAGATAACCAAGTACAAATGAGCAATATAGTATGTTTACATCAATACCGACATCAGACTTGAAAACATGTTTGTTTTCATAATATGATCTTATTTGTCCCTTGAGACGTGTAATCAACATTATGCCATAAGCCATAATTTATCCGGTGAATAAATCTTTAAGCATTTACAACTTTTAGCTACAGTTACTGTTGGTCTATAATAGCCATTGTTCAAGAGTTATCGTTTCCGTTTACTGTCACGGTTTGAGTTTAATGTAGCTATTATAAGATGCTTTTAATGTATTTGTATCCTTTTTTATTTATTATGATATAGCAGAAAACCTATGATGTTTAGACACCATTACAGTTTGGTTTTCGAACTTTTGCATATACATCTTATATCGGGATCGATTATGGTATGGAATCCTTAATAAAAGGGAAATGAAAATTATTCCTATTTTAGTGATAAAACTTATTTACGTATATTGTATTAGATCTACATTGACAAAGAATACAATCGATTTAATGTTTACAAAATAATTGTAGAAATCTCATTGGAGGGTTCAAACTGTATTGGTATACACTGGTTCCATCCAAATAGTTGATTTTTGTTGTTGACAAATCATAATTTGGTGCAAAATGCTTAAGTCAAAATAGTTTTATTTAAATTCTAGTTTAATATAAACAGCAGTATGTTAGTACTTATGTAGAATTCATATTTTATGTCACTCAATATCATCGTTTCTGAAAAGAAAAAGTGGTTTTCGATTGTTTTGTTGAATGTACATTTGTATTACCAAAATTAAATAAAGTATCTATTTTCAATAAAATGACAATTCATGTTATAAATAGATATAAGATGTGGTATGAGTGCAAATGAGACAACTCTCGATCCAAGTCACAATTTGTAAAAGTAAACCATTATAGGTCAAAGTACGGCCTTCAACACGGAGCCTTGGCTCACACCGAACAGCAAGCTATAAAGGGCACCAAAATGACTAGTGTAAAACCATTCAAACAGGAGAAACCAACGTTTTAATCTATATAAAAAACGAGAAACGAGAAACACTTATGAACCACATCAAAAAACGACAACCACTGAACATCAGGTTCCTGACTTAGGACAGGTGCAAACAAATGCAGCGGTTTTGAACGTTTTATCTCTGTCGCCAACCTTCCCGCTAAACTGAGACAGTGGTGTAACAATACGACATAAAAGGACACACTATAAAACATTAATTGAAAAAAGGCTCAACTCATAAATCTACATGTATCTGTTTTATGTTTTCAGTTAATAAAGATGATGGCTACAGTTGTTGTATTTTACGCACTTTGTTGGCTTCCTTTCCATGTTATAACATTGGTTGGTGACCATGACCATACTATATATGACCAAAAGTTTATGCCAAGCGTATGGGTATTCAGTCATTGGTTAGCTATGAGTAACAGTTGCTATAATCCAATTATATACATTTGGTTAAGTCCAAAATTCCGTGCCGGATTACAACTTGCTGTACAGAAATGCACAAGAAGAAAGTCAAAGAATTGTGATTCGAACGAAAGCCTAGAAAAAATTGGTCAAAACAAAAATGTTATTTTAAGAATCGAGAATAGATCTTCAAAAATTGATTTTTGTTATAAAAAAGGACAAAAACCACGTAGTGCTAATTTTGAAAAACTATTGGCCGGAGAATATAACATGATACCGGGTAGTATACACAGCGATACCTAAATATACTTTTTCAGGTGCCAAAAATGAAAGCGGAATTAAATCAAAGTTCAGTGATATTATGTAAGAGGATGTGATTGAACGATAGTCAACAAAACTTGTTTTTTCTTAATACAGGCGAAATGTATGGAGCCATGCTGAAGCGTATGATCTTCTCGTTAAATTCTTTATAGAATGAAACAAGTGATTATCGGTTGTTTTGTTTGTGTGATTTGATAAGCTTTGAAAATATGAAAAATGTATTTTGCAATAAATGCTGAGTTAATATATGAATCCAACTATGATGTGAAATATTACCAACCTCAATTTGCATATCTGCATATAGAGAAGTGCAAAGTACAGAAAAACACTTTGTTACATTGAGAAATAAAAAATTGGAAGACAGGACTAAGACAACACAAAAGACAAAGACCATCACACATTAATAGCAAATACTGCTAATATGTAAATAACAAACATCACTGAAATTAAATGTTTAAGTAATCAAAATATATATTGAAAGAAAAACGAAAATGTATATCACAAGATAACGGGTAAGCATATATTTGTTTGTATTTATGTTCTATTCATAAATTCAAGCGAACACAAAATAAACTCAACAACTTTGCATGGGATCAACTGGCCTGACAGTGTGCAGCAAAGCTTCAATTTTATTAAAGACAAACTAAAGAGTATCTGTTACTGTCTGCCTAGGCCACTGCAGGTAACAAACACAAAAACCTACATGAATAAAAACAATTTTCATTATGTTCGCAAATAAAAATTATGAATCAAAATTAAGATGCTATTTCTTACATTATTATTCACATTAATAAAAATAACACAAGAAAAATACATATTGTCGGGTGGGAGGGTGGGAAACTTTACTGCCTAAAAAGCGAACCTCCAATGACAATATCTTCAATACACATAACTGCCAAAAGTATAGCACGAAATATTTGAATTGGCCTTATTTAAATGTTACGGTCAGTTCTTACTCAACAAATAAAACATTTAACCTATTATATACATTCAACATGTGTATCAATTATAAACAAATACACGTGGTAATGTTTACACCGGTATGGTGTACATAAATGTAATAAATATATTTATTTTCTTATTCATAAATTCAAGCGAACATAAATTATTTACAAAATAAACTCTCAACACCTTTGTATGGGATCAGCTCGCTTGACAGTGTGCAGCAAAGCTTCGAAAAATTAAGAAAGGGCAAAAAGTACATATTGATTAAATTCCAATATTATTGGAAACAGAAAGTCGATCCTTCAAAGACTCCTTAACATAATCGTCTTTTGCAGTGTCATTATTCCATCGACCATGTTTTTTGAACAATCTGTCCTCTACACCAGCCGCTGCAGCAGCCGATGCCCCTCCTGAACGAAGACTAAGTAGTCCAATTTTTTTACTATCTAAGCCTATATTCTGCAAGCTTGAAAGTAGTATTTCCCGAGCTCTAGTGTATGACAACGGACCTGTACGTCTAAGTTTATAAGAAATATCAGATATGAAATATACATTCATCGGATTTTGATGTAATACTAGCTGATTTGAGATACCGTTCTAACATAGAAACAGGACAAGTCACAAGATTAGTTCTAGAAATAACTATATCCCTCCCTTCTCTGTAAATATCAGTTTTACTCTTCGCCAAATATAAATTTGCGTGTGTAGAATAAATCGTTATATCGATGCCACTCAAATTAGCTAGTTCTGAAAACTTAAAAAACCTGAATAGCTAAATAAACACATACACACAGTTCTTAAATCTTTAAGATTACTATAAAGTTGACCATAAGTATGAACAATTTTTCGCAAAATGTCTGGTGTAATAGGATCTTTATAAGTGATAAAATGTCCTCATTTTCTTTGTGCTCCTTCATTAACAAACGTAACTAAATAAGAGGTACAAGGATTGATACTGCCAATACTGGAGCAATAAAAGGCTCAGTGCCAAAAATGGATTTTTTATTTGAACCACTGACAAAAATACCGCTAGTACTTTTAAATTCAATAACATCAGATATGATTGTAATCTCTGTTATTCAAATTTTTACCAAAAATGAATGGCCAATAGGTTGCAGATACCAATTTTGATACGATTAAAGTACCTTTAGCTTTACAAGCAATTAAATGTTTTATAGCTCTCAAAACTAAGTAAATAGGTGGTACAATCCAATTGTTTTCACCAGACCAATTCTGAGTAAAACAGTCTACAGCTTTAGTATTTACATTCCAGAATAAGGAGTTAAATCTTTCTAATTTTGCGTTACGAGAACTAGCAAAATGATCCATTGTATAAGGACCACAAAGGTCGTTCATAAAAGTATAAAAAAATTTCTGAAACACCCCAGTCTTCATAATCAATGATTTTACTGATATAATCAGCTTTCAAATTTCCGCCTCTAGGAATCCATTGTATAATTATTGAGATTCCCTTTTGTAAACAAATAGACTAAATGGAAATTGCTATATTTTGCAGTTTTTCTTTCATACTTCCTGCTTGAACAATTCTGACACAATTGTGATTATCAGTTAGCCATTTTAAGGATTTTCCAGCAAATGCATGTGGATAAGACATCAACGCCAATTCAAAAGCCTTCAGTTCCCTCCACGTGGAGCTCTCTAACATTTGAGCGGATTTCCACATCGTGTGAACATTTTTACTTTCCAACTCTAGTGTACATGCACCGGCAGCTATGCTGCTAGCATCAGAATATATCATAACATGCGACTAACTACATTGGTTCAATGTTTTAAAATTGACATTTGTAATGTTATCAAATCAGAACTTTAGATATTACAAAACTTTTACTTTCTAAAACTAAATAACTATCCAATAACATTCTACTTTCAATAAAAATATAACAATATCTAGTCATTATTCTAGAAATATTTCCGATCACAGGAGACATACTTATTATTCTACCCGTTACCTGTGCTAATTTTCTGGCTGAAGTATATGGAGAGTCTCTGAAAACATTATGAACAGATTGTAATAATTCGTCAATCCTCCTTTGAGGAATGCATAAAGTTCAATTACAATAATCCCAAATAATACCCAACCCGGCGTTTTACGTTTTCGGAAATTGGCATTACTTTTCCGGGAAAAAACGATGACGTTTCCGGGAAAAAAAGTCTACGTTTCCGGAAATAAATACCTTACTTTTCCGGGAAAATAGTAACAATTCCGGAAAAAATAAATTATTATTTTTCCGGGAATATAATTAAGGAATATCACAGTAGTACATTCGCCGTTTACAAGTTTTGTGTTTTGTTCAACAAGGAAGTCCATCTTCTCTTTTTCGTATTTTCGAATGAGTGCTTTAATAGATAAAGTTCTCATCTTTATGTATGATGTTGTTTGCAGTTTTAATAGCACATCGACAAAGACAAAAATGTAAAACTGCTCGTTCAAGTGGGCATGAAAAGACTCGGCACCATTCGTTGTTTTCTTTTCCTCGGGGTCAGGAGGTGATGCCCAAATGGTTGGTGGAAATCTCGAATTGCCATCTATATAAAATTCCAATATGTAATCTGCAAACTTCATGCATTTATCATTTTTGGAACATCTGCTATTAATTCTACAAAGCATTCTTCAATCTTATTGTTTGGCAAGTACGCCAAACCAAAGAAATGTGTCAGCCATTTTCCAAAATCCGAATCGTTGTCCTTGTAATCGGCCCTTAGACCTATCGACTGAATTTTACGCCACCAACTTTGTCCTAAATGAAACATGCAACAACTGATTGTAGCAGCATGAAATGAATAAGATCAGAACCTTTTTTGTATAAAAATATATAATAAATAATTTATCTAATATATATTCAAATATTTATAATTTACTACCAGGTAAATTTCCGGAAAAGTAATAAATAAAAATTCTGGAAACGTATACTTTAAGTTTCCGGAAACGTAGTATTGGAACTTTGAAAAATTAGCGGAAACGCAATACGCCCACCCAACCACTTCAACTGATTTCTTTTTTCGTTTAGAAGAAAACCTGCATTCCAAAGTGATTGTTTCACGAATTCAACATCTTTGATACATTCATTATTGTCGTTATTCATACCAAATCCGTCATCAAGATATAAAACGATTTTTATACCATTTTTTCTCCAATACTTGACCAATGGTCTGAGACACTTGGTAAATATGTAAGGACCCGTGTAAAGACCAAATGCCAAAACAGTAAAACAATAGAATTTCTCTTTCCACAAAAAACCAGAAATAGTGTAATGCTGTGGACATATATATCCAAATGAAAACAACCAGATTTTAAATCAAATTTATACAGATAATCATTTTTCTGAAAGTATTGCACAGCTGTTTTCCAATCTTCAAATTTAATCTTTTCTTTTTTCACCGATAAATTCAAAGTGCTCAAATCTAAAATTATATCTTAAATTCACACAACCACCAAAAGTATAGCACGAAATATTTGAATTGACCTTATTCAAATATTATGGTCAGTTCTTACTCAACCAATGAAACACATTTAACCTATTATATACATTCAACACGTGTATCAATTATAAACAATACACGTGGAAATATTTACAGACCGGTGTACAAAACTTTAATAAACATATTTGTTACAACCATCGTAGTGTTATATGGCTAAATATTAAAGAGAGGCGAAAGACACCAAAGGGACATTCAAACCCATAAGTCAAAAACAAACTGACAATGCCATGGCAAAAAACGAAAAACGACGAAAAGAAAAACAACAGTACACAAAGCGCAACATAGAAAACTAAAGACTGAGCAACATTACCCCCACAAAAACCGTTGGTGACCTCAGGAATGGTAAGCAGATCTGCTCCACTAGTGGCACGTGTTGTTCATACAAGTAAAACTCGGTGATAAGTCTAATTCGGTAGGTTACATTCGAGGAGAAGAGGACGGGATAATCGTAGTTACGACAATTAGAACATATCTGTCGTCATCTGTGAAACAGATATTCAATAACCGTCAACCAACGCGTGATGACGTCCGTGAATTTTCGAAGGGATGATTTCAACTTCAACGCTTGGAACTCTTGGTTAAAAGCTTTTTTGTAAGCGGCAACCCTTTACCAAGGAAAGCATTATAGGAAATACTAGCTCTGGAATATCGCATCAACTGGGAGATATATACTACATATGCTGAAGCTGCTGGATTGTTGTAACATTCAAATGGAAAGTTCACAATTGGGAAGCTAAAATCATCTCTTTTGTCGTAAAGTTTTGTTCTTAACCGACCCTCATTCTTAATTTCTAGATGTAAGTCAATATATGAGGCATACTTTAATGTATATGTTGTATCCGTTATTAAGAATATCGAAATAAGACTAATGTGATTAGATAATTAAAAGTTGTTAAAGGGCCAGTATGGAAAGCTTCAACGCATTTTTCAGTTGCGCACGATATACATAGTCAATCATCTCGTGATGGCAACCTTTAGTTATAGTTAAAGTGAATGTAACCTCTTCAATTTCTGAGATCATAAGACAGCAACCAAACATAACTAACATAAGTAGAGCTCACAACATTGTTTTCTACATGTACAATAGTTTCAGTCAAATATATAAAAGATGTAAAGGATAAAATAAAGAAAACCTTCGAAAAAATAAACATCAAATACCGTGAACACATAACCTGATCGATATTTGTTATGTCCCGGTACAATTGAATAAGAATTTATGGTTCCCTTAAGACAAAAAAGATTAACAAGAAGCAAATAGGTAAAAGAAAATACAACTTAAGGTTATGTTTCTGAAATGGTGCATGCTATTGAACATATAGTGAAGCTGAACCAAGTTTATGAGATCTCAACCTTTTAATATCAATTGGATTTTAGTTAATGAATAAGATATGTATCTACTTATTAACTCTTTCGAATCAATATAACTACATTACATAAGATATGACCATTTACATTATTCTTGCAGGTGAAATCATACTTGCAAAATAATTTTTTACATTTCTGCTACGTTTTATTGAAATCTAAGACATCACTGCAAACCGCACATATCAAACCAGCTGAGAAATTTACAGTCCTTTTGAAGGTGCCAACAGATCACCAAGGAAGGAAAATTAGCAATAAGAAAGGGAAGTTCGTCCCATATATATAAATTTAGGTATGAAGGTTGTAATGAAAAATGTTTATATCAAGGTCTCTAGTAACGTTGGATTTAATAAGAGTACTAGTGAGTTGAGGTGAATAAAATTCAGGTGTATATTTAGTAAGTGCTTCGCCACTGACATGATTTACAGCAAATATCTCTTAAATTTTCCATTGCTAAATTTAGAAATTATGTTCTTACTCCCTTCGGCAAAATTGGTTTTAGATATTTATTTTAGGTCCTTTCAGGTCATAAAGCCATTCAAATAGTTAAAACATCCCTGGCTTTCACATTTTTATGTTTTTATCTTTCCTGAGAAGTAAAAACAGAAAAACATTTCGGACGGATCAAATTTATAAAGTGTTACTATCATACACTAGGTCCGTACTGCTGCTGATGGATTGTTAATTCTCATTAGCACAGTAGTCAGTGTTTCGCCATTGACGTGATTCATGATATACTTTTCTTTAAGTTTCCGTTGATAAATTTAGATATTATAAAGAAACGAAGGTTTTTACTCACTGAGGTAAAGTTTACTTAAGATGGTTTGTGAAATTCTTTTAGGTCCCTTTTAATTATGTAGCTCCTCAAATATTATAACACTCATGGCTAATAACTTTGGGTATGAGTGTTCCTGAAGTAGCTTAATAGAGAGGAGTGCTTTCTGCGCACCAAATAATTATTGAATAGATATGAACATGAAGAATAAATTACAGACAAAATGTCATAAAAATATTTACAAGTATAGTAATAACTAGTTAGTAATCATTCCGTTGGATTTTAATAAAGTTTTGCATAAAAAAATCCATTTACACAGTTATCAAAACAGTAAACATTAATTATACGATAATTTGCCATATAAACAGATGTAATTTCCTTAAATATGTTCTATATCAATCAATGGTATTACATGTACCAAGGTTATAATATGTCCTTTTTTCAAATACGACAAAAACAGATGTGGAATGGAATTGAACGATAATTATTCTTTTGTTACGCATTCATTTAAGGATTTCTCATTAATATTGATAACTTGAAAATATTAGTTACTTTAAGTATGTCATTTATACTTTTTGTTACCAGAATATTTATGTGTTCGAAGCTAGTTATATAATAGCAAGAGAACAGCTGTAAAAATCTTATAGTTTTTATTCAAACTATTTTTAACTATTAAAATATTGACCAGTTTTAATACATTGATGATTCTCTGCTCTGTTTTACGTTTCTCTTCTGCATATAACATTTTGCATGTAAGTATCTGTTTGACTGAATCTGTTAAGAAATAATTAATTGAATCAGACTAACATTTGTCACTGAATCAATGGGCAACAAAGAGAAAACAAAGTATGAAACTGCTGACATCTAGGTAACCATTAAATATCGGTAAATACTGTTTAATAAGTTGAATCTATTTCTTAATGTTTAACTTTAGGCATGCTCTCATGGAAAAAATCAATTATATATTACAGATATCATATAAAGGGTTTTAGTATGGTAATCAGTGAGGGGCAAAAATTTTAAACCCCTAAAATAGTTGTTGAAAGTGTTCATTGACATACAGGGAGCTTTGTAACATTCCTTTAATTAAGCATGGAAATTATTTTCGCCATTCTGACAGATAGGCTTCCTATTCCTATTCCCCGGACAACCAAAAGGACGTTACTCTTTTAAATCAGTTGAACAGCTGGGCAGGAGAAGCCCAAATGAACATATTTCTATACCCAAATTAACCCTTTGATGAGGCATAAGAGTGACAAGACTATTACAAAAAGTAACATCACATACATTGCAAATCGATTTTTTTTTATTTAAGTTCATCCGCATTTTTACGTGATATTAAATTGGGGGTATATATACGTGAAATTTGACTTTGTGGATCGCAATTAACTCTGGATTCTATGGCGGTTACAGAGCTTTGCATTATCACGCCCATTAGTCATTATGTTATAAAAATAAACAGCCACAACCAGTAAGAATTGAGACGTTAAATTCGATACCTAGCGAAAAAGAGCCCTTGCAAAATCTCGTTGAGGATGCCATAGTTAGCCTCTTACAAGGCAAACTTTTTGACACTATATAACATTGGCAGTCGAAATTTTCTATTAAATTTATTTTTTATTTGTTTCGTCTCAAATTTGCATGTAATATCATTCACTGGAGGTTATGAAAAACAAATGAATTACTGGTAATTGTTTTAGGGACGAGATATATTTTTCCTCATTACCAAGGTTTGGACAAACAAAGATGAAGATCACATTGAGATCTACAATACCCAAAGTTCCTAAAACAGATAAATTAAGGCAACAGTAGTTAACCGATGTTCAAATCTCACAAATCGATTTAGGAGACAAATCAAGGTAACACACGAAAACTAAGAGAATCGCATGAAATCAGATGCACCAACAGGACAAGCGTCTCCTGCAATGCATGCATTATCATCATCATTACCCTCATGCAAATCCACATGCAGTCAAAATCTCACAATCGGGAATAGGAACCAACCAGTAAAATTTCAAATCAGACTGTTATATTGGTATCTAAAGATCTAAGACATGTCGCTTGTGAGTTGAGACTTAGACATATCGTACATGTATCTGTCAACTAATTTGGCATAGCGACCTCCATAAAACTGTCTACAAGGAACTTTATGCAATATATATTAAACATCACAACTTGAAAAAAACAATGACCTTGGAGATTTTTATACTCAGGATGGGACTAAATCTGAGTATCAGCTGCAACCTTTAACAAGTTGTAGGAACTGTTAGATGTAAATGATGTATACAATTGACAGGCAGAGTTGTCATATCTCTGTTAGGCCCATGGCAGTTATTTTTCATATTCAAGATCGACTCATGTCTTATTGATTCTAGGACTTATGTAAAACATTAATGTCATACTCAAAGTACAGCCGTAAATATCTACAGAGGTAGCTGAACCATTTGTAGGTTTTTTTATATTTTATCATTGTGACAATTCTGCTTCATTTCAGTCTCTGCTTTATTTCTATAAGAAAGAATATGTTTGTGCAGCTGCAAGGTAATCACTTTATTTGTTTTAGCCCGCTTTAAAACACGATTTGCCATAATGTTAGTTTTATGTTATTTGCAGTAAGGTCTCAACCATTAGGACATTAAGTTTACGATGATTAATTCATCTTCAGAGGCTTTAAAATTAGCAATAAAGCAATTTATTATTGTAGTGGTGTTAGGTTAGAATTATGTATTAGATGCTCAACTAAAAAATCGTGTTAAATAGTATATTGTTACTATTATGTAAATAATTCTACTCCTTGGGGACATTAAACAAAGAAAAAAAAAAGGAAAAAAAGTCTTTCTTTACATTTTGTTGTTGGCATAAAAGGTTTTATAGTTAAAATTGTATTATAATAATAATAATGTGTATTTTAAATGCATTAAACGTTTTGAATAATATCAATATTAACTATTACTTAACTATATGACATAACCAATTATCACTTCTCGCTCAAACTACAACGAAAAATATATTTAAGGGGGATAGTTGTGCATTACGTATTCACGTGTACCTACATGCATATTATGTATCATCTGTTAACAATATTGCTGAATAATATAAATTTACATCAGTACGATGTTATTGAACATCGGTAAACTACTGTCGCCTTAATTAATATAAGAATAAGAAGGTATGATATAATTGCCAATGAGACAACACTCCACTACAGACCAAATAACGGTTATAAATATAAAGAAATAGATTAATAATATAATACAAGATGTAGACAACTCTCCCACATGCCAAAAAAAACACCTTAACTATAAAATACAACTATGCATTTGATAATAAAACATCTATTTGTTAATGAATATTATCTCTTTTCTTAAAATGTTCTTCTTTACTTAGACACATAGTGTTATGTTGTGGTAATGTTGCTCATCCTGATTTAAACTAATGCGTGAAAATGTATATAATTACAGATGTTAGAATTTTTACTGGCATCTTATTATAATCCGTATCAAACTTTTACAAAACGCACACAGTCATGATACGCTGGGGAAAAATGTGTTCATTTGGAAAGACTATTGAATTTGACATATCTTTTAAGGAACTAAAAAGGTAATGCTCTCATATTAGCACCAATATTGTGATATCCAGATATGTGAAATACATTAATTCAGGACACATATGGCAGATGTTTTGGCATATAGAGGAACTATATATTTAAAGTATGATTTTACGTCATCCATGTGTCGACTGTACTGTGTAGAAAAGACAAGAATGAACTCGTAAACTCTCCAATTGAATCTCGTTAATCTTATAGATGGCCGGACGACTTATCAAATACGTATAAATTTGGTTCACATTTGAAACAAAACACAGAGAAGTAAATATCTCAGGCTCAAAATGAAAAGAGAATGCAGAGAAGACCAAGTTGGTTTAAAAGTGTTGTAAGCATGTACAGCAAAAATATCGGATAATATTAAGGGATGACATATTAAATAGATTCATTCCATACCTGTAAAAACTATCATGAAATTAATAGTTTCCAATAATGGAAACAAGAAATAAAATAAATATATATGATAAATTACAATCTAAACACCTTGAAGTACACAAAACAACGAACTTGGGTAAACCTTGATATATTGCTTGTGAAAAAAAAGATATGATAAAACACGTACAAAAGAGATCATGATTGAAATTCACACAACATACCCCAATACGACTATATTAAAGTAAAATGAACTATGCAACGTAAGTGCTTCGGAAAACGAGTTGTCAAAGATTCAACTGGAAATTCCCAGCTATCTCATATTATGGGAGTAAATTTGAGGCGTTCTCAAGACTACTTTAGACAATAGGTCGTATGATATCGTTTGCCTGATATAGTGCACTTACAATAGCCAATAGCTTCGTGACTAATTTTATCTGTAGGTTTGGTATTTTACACCAAGTACTTACATATCAAGTGCATACCGATCAAAGAAGACAAATTTGGTCAAAATTGTTTTAGGTGTTTAGAATACATACCGTTCTTAAACTGGAACAAGTATCCGAAAATTTTAAGGTTTTTCTATCTCAAGGTAAATATGAACCTAGTCAAATTTGGTACCACTTTGTAGACTTTCGGTTTCAATTCTCTTCAACGTCTTAATTGATGCGACCTTCCAGTTGCTTTTATTCAAACGCATGAAATGAGCTTACTATATAGACAAATTCTATTGTACTAAATTATTAACCTAGTGTCCATGGCGAGTTATAACATCTAAAATTATTTTCGATGTTATGTAAAGATAGTCCAATTAAAAGCTGGAAATCATTCATCGTGGTAAAAGTAGAAATGTAAGAAAATATTCACGGTAATTAGAAGAATCACATTCACCACTTTTTTGTTTTTTGCAACGGCATTGTCACTTATGAGTTTGAAAATCCCTTTGGTATCTTTCGGCTCTCTAAAACTTTTGATAGAAAAACAATAATGATTAGATAAATAAGAGGAAATAAAAAAACCGCAGCATATTTGATTAAACTCTAGAAGTATATTCTGCAACTCTAGTCATGTACAAACATGCAACTAACTTTTAGCATTTTGAGTGATGTTTGAATGCTTTCGTTAAAAGAAAAGTATTGCAACCGTCTAACATGGATCAGATATGAAAGGATAACTTATGAACCAAAGATTGCTACATAAAATATATGATGGAAAAGATTGCGTGCCAGATATATGATATGTTCACTTACACCACTTACACGGTATCCAGTCATACCACATTTTCTTCACTTCTACATTAGTAGAGATAGTAGGTAAAGCTGTCAAAGGGAAACATCAACACAAGTGGCGAAATAATGGTTAACTAGGGAAGATGTCAAATTCTGATATAGAGGGATGATGATGATGATGATGATGATGATGACGATGACGATGATGATGATGATGATGACGACGACGACGACGATGACAAGGTATGTTTGTAATTGACATAAAAATATATTATCAATCCGACATTATTTTTTGTTAAAAAAATTAAATTTAGCCTTACAAAGCTTTTATTCCAAAATACAGAATAAAGCCATGTTTATACAAAACCAATGCTAATGTCGAAGGAAATGCATACATGGAATCTATATATCCTTAGATATACATACACTTTACAAAAAATCTAGTTATTGCATTGCAAACGACATTTTGAGACTAAATTCATTTCTATATGTCCGGGTTTTTTCGAGAGCAGTTCGTGTTTTTTCGAGTGCGTCCGTGTATTATCGATTGATTATACAAATTTCCTATAGCTTAAAATGTTATGTGTCAGTGCATTTACGTTTAAAAACAGTTAAAAAAAGGTTCAAATTAAGTAATTTTTAAGACACGAAACAAATGCATTCATCAGTTTGATAATAGTGTAATAACCCTTACATTTTATAAACAAGTATCGTTCATTTGTATATATTGTTGTTTGTCACATCTTATAAATTACATGTACAGTATATATTCGGGATGTCAACAATCTAATGTAAGCATAGACAATTTGGATTGAGACGTTCATATTATAGTGTGTTAAGCTGATGAACTATTTATTTCATTGTTAATTATAATTATATGAAATTTAATTCAAATTGTATTGTCAATGAGAATAAAAATGGGGCGGATTATGTGTGTGAGGTTTTATTTTATAAATGGATTTTTTTTGTGGGGGCGGGGGGGAAGGCCTCTTTTAGTAGAATATTTTTTATTACATAGCATTTTTCTGATTCTTTACTGGTGTCCATGAGGTTTCTTACTGCTTTTTTAAAAACCCCGGGGTTCACCACAAAAAAATATTATTAACTGTAAAATAAAAACAAAAGTAGCATGAAATGAAGTTGAACAGATTACGAGTCCCCAGCACTATGTTCTAAAGACCGTTTTATAAAGGATCCAGTAATTTCTAATTTAACACTGGGAATTTGCATTAAATTGAAAAAGGTTAATTTTGATCCACGTAGTAATATCTTTTGGTGATTTATTGGGAATATATTGTAACGTTTCTGCTCTGTGTTGCTATAGCGTTTTCGATACCCTGAAGTGAAACTACGACCCACTGGCAACACTATACAACCCATCAGACAAACTTATAATCCGCAATAGATACTCTTTTCAATGACTGCTTCTTTGGGTCAACTCAACCCCGTAATCCAAGTGATATAATTAAAGATGTGTTGTTTCAGTAGACAAAAATATTGAATTCGTATGAAGTTAATGATTTAATGAAGTATTATAGATATAATTATATAAGCTATGTCGACTTTTCAAATGTACAAGTTGCGACTCCTGATTTTACTGTATTTTTGTGGAGATTCAACTTCGTAATATATGTAAGGAATCGTTGGAAATTAATAATAATAATAACTTTACTTTTGGTATTTCAAGTGAATAATATAAGAATCACTTTGACTGTAACTTTCTAAGAAGAAAAACTATGCTGATTTCTTATTTGAATAGCGACTTTAAGACTCGAGCCTGCGTCGTTGAGACTATGTATAAAATATGAAATATCTTATCTTTCCGACCTTTGGTGTACTTTTCAGTATATAATCTGTACGTCAAATCGTTAGAATCTCGTATAAATATGAAAACTTATAAACCTAAGTTTTTATAAATAAAACTCTGAGAAAATATTTCCTAACCTTTTAAACTGCAAGCTTAAATTGTTAGCTAAAGTGACGAAAGGTTTTTAATACTCAGGCTTTTGGTTATAAGCAACCATTTGCCACGGTAGTCCGATCACGACTAACGCTTTCAATAGCAGTTCAATATATTTACAATGAAAAAGACACTCGAAAGACTTCATATTGACGTCAAAAGCGACTCAAAAGACTCTATTTAGACGTAATATCGCCGTTCACGACAGTGCACTTTGACTGGTTTACGGTAAGTGACTCGTGTAAACATTGCGGACATTACACAGGAAAAGAGAGACTCTGAGTCTCTAGAAACTTGACCAGGTTAACTAATCCACTGAATATAATTATATATATAGATTAAAACAACATAATACAATCATCAACAAATATATAAAGGTATGTTAAGAGTATTTACTCTACACAAAAAATAAATGCAAAATCGACTCAGTTTCAGATGGGGCCTAACGTTATTTTATCTTTGCTCAAGTTACTGTCTATAAAAAAATGTGTTTAAGTATCAAATATCTAAGATAACTTATTTTAATATAAGGAAACGTATCTGAAAATTTCTTTTAGTATCCAAGGCTCTCAAACGGAGGTCGAACTGTTGATAAAAAAATGAAAAGGGGGAGGGGACACATACTGCCAAACAATAAAGACAAATCCGTTACAATATGATATTGTCCTTCACTTAATTACAGTTATAAACTAGAAAAAGTCGTTTTTTAAAGTCAAGAATACCTTTTTTTTTATTCAAATTTTCTTTAAAAAACCCGGACCATTTGCTGAAAAACCCGGACGGTTTCACAGTTGCTCTATTAAAACAATATTAAACACTGATTGTTTTTGTTAAATACAAGGAAATTATGCTTCTTTGTTGTTCAAAACATATATAGTATTCAAAAAAGATGGGTAGTCATGTAAAAACTATTATAATTACGAAATAGCAGTTAATTGACCCTATCGCATGTTTTATCACTCGAAAAAACCCGATCTACATTCGAAAAAAGTGGACCGATTCACTCGAAAAACCACAATCCTAGCCGGACACTATACCTACCGGGAAGTATGTGAGATTATCGTGTAAGGGTCCGACTTTCACCATCTTAAAATTTCCTTTCGATCTCGACATGATTGTATCATGCATACTTCAGGTTGTCATAGGTATTTTAAAAGCCCACCAAAGTATTTAATATTAAAAATACACAAAATTTAGAGATGACTTAATAAATGAAAAACGTTATGATTTATTTGTTTATTGCATCAAATATTCAGTTTGTACCATCCACTTCTTACATTCATTGATAATTCTCTCTAATTTGTAAAAAGGATATTTCATTTCTTTTAAGTTTGAATACACATCTTCACAGAAAATATATTTTAAGCTCTCGAAATATTGTTCGAATACGACACCTCAATAATATCCCGTTGCGGAAGTCTTGAAAATTGACCAATGAGATTGGAATTATTGATGTAATCAAGCTAGCTGTTTCATTGAAAGGCTTCGCTACTGCAGCTGTTTCTACTAAATGTACCTTATATCTGCTTTGCCGATATAGTTTCAGAAAGCGTTCAGTAATTGAGATTAGTATAGGTAAGGGAGTGTAAACTAGTACAAGTGTAAATATCTTTCTAAGTATAGACTGAAAAGATTTAAATCAAATATCGACTTAACTTGATTCAATTATTGAAGTTCAACGTGACAAGATGCAGGTTATTTTACGGAAACAATACTGATTTATACTTCAAATAAATGGAAACAAAAAAAAAACAAAAAAATCACGCATTACAGAACATTTTTCTAGTATTTATTTTACCTCGAGTCTATTTTCAAATCAATTGTAATGTTGACTTCCAAAAACTAAGACCATTGTTTTTCTTCAGATGATTTCTTGGTTATGAAGAATCTTCTATTTAAGTTTCGTTAGATGCCACGAAAGCTTGATTTAGATATTGATGCCTAAAGATTTCTTACCCAAGTCTGTATCTATTATATAATAAAAATTTTAAAAAAAACATGTTATATTCCGCCATTTAATCGGATAAAATTAGCAAACATAAATATAAAATTCCATGAAGGTTTGATAAAGTTATTGATGAATAAAAAACGTAAACACAAACAGAAACTAAATGATTGGACAAAAAGCAAATCGGACAACAAGCGAACGTTGCAGACAAAAAGCAACGTCGGACAATAAGCAAAGTGCGGTTCAAAAGCACTGTATAAGACGGCATATGAGATCGCTATACTTGTCTTACTTGCACGACAGGCGAGACAAAACGTTACCCATTTTATAAGATGTAAACACCTTTTCCATAAGTAAACCATCTAGAACTGACATGTATGGAAACTTACAAATACTCAATCTACATTGAGGTTAATGGCATCCATGATATTTCTAAACATTTTTACGTAAACTTGAGCGATTTAAGAACAGATAAATTAAAACCGTACAAGGGGTAATATACAGTGAAACGTAACGTTTGTTCAGTATTGGAATGTAATCTAAACACTTATAACAAAAAATCTAGCATTATTCTTAAATAACGAAAAACGACGACAAGGCAAACAACAGTCTTCAAATCACTTGATTTGATGGCTTGAAAGATTAAAGCATAATTTCGATTTTTCTAAAAATGACGAAATTTGTATATTTTTACACATATTATTGTGGACATGTGCAAAAACTGCACAAATACTTACAAGAAAGGTGTTGTTTATAAAGACAACCATTCTGGAAAATTATTTTCTTGTTTCTCGCATGTCCTCTTTATTCGAGGATGATTGTCAATTAAAATCGACAATGTATGCATTATCTCAAGAATCAATTTTATTGACGTCATACATGTACGAGTCGAAAACTGCCGGTTTTTAATTTGGGATAACATCAACTTTTAAATAAACATTAATGAAAATCTTGAATCATTAGTTTAGATGTTGGTTAAAAAAGAATAGGCTAAATGAATGACATATCATGATTTTCCTTTAGAGAACAATTATCCCATTTGAGCAAAGAGATTTTTTACAATTGCTTTCATGTTTGCTAGTTGTAAATGCACTAGTGTAATGAAGCCATAAAATATTTGTGTTACTCTTTTTTTCCTATTAATCACACTTAAAATGATCCCTGCCTGGTACTTAGAATTAATTGTACTAATTGTATTAATTGTAAAAAGAGAGAAATATACCAAAGGAACAATAAAATTCATATTAAAGTCAAAGAGAATCCGACAAAACGATAGTAAAATAACAACAACTAGAAGACAAACAACTGGCTAAAAAAAAACTACACAGAAAACTAAAGACTGAAAAACACAAACCCCGCCGATAACCATTATATTGGTTTGTGTATTCTTCATCTTGTACAAATGTTGATGCGGCTAAAGTTCTGACATCTTCCACTTTCCATTCAAAATTGTGAACCTAGAATTGTTGCTCAAAATATACAACAAAAAAAACAATCAAAATAATGATTGTGGGATCAAAGTCCGCATTTGTTCCTTTGAAGTTCTTGCCAATCCCAATATTGTGTTGAAATAATACATTTAATAAATCTTGCGGGGATTTTATTTTCATTTCAGAATTAATCTTATTCTTTTTGGAGATTTGAAGTCTAGCAGTAAACTTAAAGACTTATAGGACAATAATAGTGATTTATTTTGATCTGAAAATCAGAGGAATTGTAAAAATCGGCGCTTTTATTTATTTTAAAAGTATGATAGATGTTCACTTAGCAGACTTACTAAAGAAGAGAGTCTACCAACTTTTGCATTTCCCAATTATCTCTATTGTTTTAAGTTTATGTGATTTCAATTCGACATTATGTATGAATTTAAAGAGGCAATTAATTTTGGGGTTTGCTTACAAAATAATGAAATGTGTGTTTTAAATAATTAGTGTTTTACATAAATATATCAAGTAGTATGCAATCAGGTGATATAATACTTAACAAAAAGACACAAACTTTAAACACCTGCTTTCTTCCACAAATTAATTATTGTTTGAATTTATTTATTTAATTTTATTTATTCCTGACATTTCCTACAATACGTTAATCCTAACTGGAATTGAAATGAGTTTTGGTGAAATTAATCACATGAATAGACAAATTAACATTTTTGCAACATTTATTATAATACTTCAAAAAAGATAAGCTAACACATTTCTTTGTTTCATGCGCACATTAAAACTGTAATGTCAAAATTTAAAAACGCACGCATACTTAAGGGTGTCTTAATTTGTAAAAAGGATATTTCATTTCTTTTTAGTTTGAATACTCACCCTCACAGAAAATATATTTTAAGCGTTCGGAATATTGTTTGAATACAACACCTCAATAATATTCCGTTTCGGAAGTCTTGACAATTGACCAATTAGATTGGAATTAATGATGTAATCAAGCTGTTTCATTGAAAGGCTTCGCTACTGCAGCTGTATCTACTAAATGTACTTTATATCTGCTTTGCCGATATAGTTTCAGAAAGCATTCAGTGATCAAGTTTAGTATAGGTAAGGGAGTGTAAACTAGTACAAGTGTAAATATCTTTCTAAGTATAGACTGAAAAGATTTAAATCAAATATCGACTTAACTTGATTCAATTATTGAAGTTCAACGTGACAAGATGCAGGTTATTTTACGGAAACAATACTGATTTATACTTCAAATAATTGGAAACCAAAAAACATCACGCATTACAGAACATTTTTCTAGTATTTATTTTACCTCGAGACTATTTTCAAATCAATTGTTATGTTGACTTCCAAAAACTAAGACCATGGTTTTTCTTCAGATGACTTCTTGGTCATGTAGAATCTTCTATTTAAGTTTCGTTAGATGCCACGAAAGCTTGGTTTAGATATTGATGCTCAAGATTTCTAACCCAAGTCTGTATCTATTATATAATAAAAATTGAAAAAAAAACATATTATATTCCGCAGTTTAATTCGGATAAAATTAGCAAACATAAATATTAAATTCCATGAAGGTTTGATAAAGTTATTGATGTATTAAAAACGTAAACTCAAACTGAAACTAAATGATTGGACAAAAAGCAAATCGGACAACAAGCGAACGTTTCGGACAAAAAGCAACGTCAGATAATAAGCAAAGTGCGGTTCAAAAGCACTGTTAAAGACGGCATATGAGATCGCTATGTCTTTCTTACACGACAGGCGAGACAAAACGTTACTCAATTTATAAGATGTAAACACCTTTTTCCATAAGTAAACCATCTAGAACTGACATGTATGGAAACTTACAAATACTCAATCTACATTGAAGTTAATGGCATCCATGGTATTTCTAAACATTTTAAGTATACTTGAGCGATTTAAGAACAGATAAATTAAAACCGTACAAGGGGTAATATACAGTGATCCGTGACGTTAGTACAGTACTGGAATGTAATCTAAACACTTATAACAAAAAAATCTAGCATTATTCTTAAATAACGAAAAATGACGACAAGGCAAACAACAGTCTTCAACACACTTGATTTGATGGTTTGAAAGATTATAGCATACTTTTAATGTTTCTAAAAATGACGAAATTAAAATTATTTCACACATATTATTGTGCATATGCAAAAACCTCACAAATACTTGCAAAAAAAGGTGTTGTTCATAAAGACAAACATTCTGTAAAATTATTTAGTTGTTTCTTGCATGTTCTCATTATAGGAGGATGGAAGTCAATCAAAATTAAAATGTATGTATATTCTCACGAAAACAATTTTATTGACGTCATACATGTATGGGTCGAAAACTGCCGGTTTTTAAATTAGGACAACATCAACTTTTAAATAGACATAAATGATAATCCTAAATCATTAGTTCAAATGTTGGTAAAAAAAAAAAAAAAAAAATGAGTACCATATCGTGATTGTCATTTAGAGAACAAATATCACTTTTGAGCAAAGAGATTTTTTTACAATTGCTTTCATGTTTGCTAGTTGTAAATGCACTAGTGAAATGAAGCCATAACATATTTGTGTTATCTTTTTTTTCACAATTAATCACGCATGAACCCCGCCTGGTATTTAGCATTAATTGTATTCTAAAAAAAGAGAGAAAGATATCAAAGGAACAATCAAAATTAAAATTAAAGTCGAAGAGGAACCGTCAAAACGATGGCAAAAAACAACAACTACATGATAAACAAATAACTATACAGAAAACTAAAGATTGAACCCCCAAGCCCCACCACCCCACCCCCGAGAACCAATTTATTGGTATGTGTACTTTTCATCTTGTACAAATGTTGATGCGGCTTAAGTTCTATCATCTTCCACTTTCCATTCAAAATTGTGAACCTAGAACTGTTGCTAAAAATATACAACAAAAACAGTAAAAATAATGATTGTAGGATCAAAGTCCGCATTTATTCCTTTGAAGTTCTTGCCAAACCCGATATTGTGTTGATATAATAAATAAATCTTATGGGGATTTGTTTTTCATTTCAGAATTTATCCTAATGCGTTTGGAGATTTGAAGTCTAGCAGTAAACTTAAAGACTTATAGGACAATAATAGTGATTTAATCTTATCTGAGAATTAAAGGAACTGTAAAAAAATTGGCGCTTTTATTTATTTCAAGTAGGATAGATTCATCCCAATTGTTGTTCACTTAGCAGACTTACTAAATAAGAGAGCTGTCTACCAACTTTTGCATTTCCCAATTATTTCTATTGTTTTAAGTTTATGTGATTTCAATTTGACATTATTTATGAATTTAAAGAGCCAATTAAGTTTGGGGTTTGCTTACAAAATAATGAAATGTGTTTTTTAAAATACTTAGTGTTTTACATAAATATATCCAGTAGCATGCAATTAGGTGATATAATACTTAATAAAAAAGGCAAAAACCTTAAACACCAGCTTTCTTCCACAAATTAATTTTTGTTTGAATTTATTTATTTAATTTTATTTATTCCTGACCTTTCCTACAATAAATTAATCCGAACTGAAATTAAAATGGGTTTTTGGTGAAATTAATCACATGAATAGACCAATTAATATTTTTGCAACATTTATTATAACACTTCAAAAAAAGATAAGCTAACAAATTTCTTTGTTTCGTGCGCACAATGAAACTGTTATGTCAAAATTTAAAAACGCACGCATACTTAAGGGTGTCTTTTACAGGCAGTAATTTTTTTCCTCCAAACAACAGGTATGGTATTCTGTTTAAATTTTAAGCCAATGCAATACTAGTAGGTAGTGCAAACACATCTTACATCAATAGTAAGCAAGAGGAAGGGACAAGTCTTTCTCAATGTATTTCATACCAGGACCATTTTTAAAAAAGTCTTTCAATCTTCACTTAAATTCATTGTATCAAAAATGGAGCTCCATGTGTACTTTATTGATCTAATAATAGTACGTCTAATGTTTTATCAGATAAAAAAATGACTGAAATTTAAAATGAATATTTATTAATTGCGTGTGCCTGAAGCGCTTAAAATATCCAAAAACCGCATTTCTTACAGATTTAGGCACTTTTGAGTATTTACCTCAAAATGTACAGAAAGGACTTCGTTTACCAGAAATAAAATTCTGTTAAATATTAAATAAAACCATGTTTTGTCTTTACGATACAAATCGAGATATTTTGGTTAGCGACGTCCTTCGATGTAAAATGTGAGAAAAACTTGTAAAATTAGCAATGTTATATCATATTTTTGTGGAACATATTTAATTTCGTGGTTTACCTGTACAGTTGAAAACCACGAAAAATGGTGTCCCACGAATAATAATGAATCCACGGTAACAGTAATTACTATTTATTGTTTTCTCGTCCTTAATATGTATGAAATGTTTGTATTTTGATGTTCAGCAGTAAACAAAAGCAATGCTTCTCAAATGATATAAAGCGTCATTTGAATCTATATGTATTTATATATTAGTATTAGACACTTGCGAAAACTAGGTCTATACCTAGGATTAAACTTAGACTTACGATTACAGTTGGCGAAAAACAAAGGTTCATCTCAAAATATAAAAAAAACAATAGAGATACATAGTAAAACCAAATATTTTTTTATGATGTAAATAAGTCTTTTCGACGATACACTAATGCAGTGCATATGATCACAACAGATTTGAATAGCTATACATGTTTTGTATGTCGCCACAAAGTCCCCATAACTTATATGTATTTTTTTTTAAATATCCGATGGATTGTTCAACCTCTCAACCCTTACTCTCTAGTGTGTAATAATTCTATTTAAATACTCTACACTTCCTCTACATATTCTGGGTTTTTCGAACAATCTGTTGTATAAGATATCAATACTGTCTGCTCGGATATATTTTGCCGCCCACTAAAATCAGCAGAGAACCATGCGCTTTCCCCCAGAAGTAGAGAAACTTCTTTTTATGTTATGGTTGTAAAATGTGTCTAACCCTTTTTAAGTATGGCAAATTCAGCAAAAGATTCGTTCAAATTATACTCTACAAACGTTACACTTGAAAATCACGGGAAAATGCGAAACGCAAATTACACAATGTAATTATCAAAAACTCTTCACGCCTGATATACCGTTGCACCTTTTATCCCGTTTAATCAACGGAATAATTTTGAGGATACATGTCGTGTTGAAATGGACACGTCATGAGTGCACTCTATAATACAATGTCAGGAAAATTGTACAGGTATTTGATCAGAAGTTACTGATCATGCTTCGAGCATACCAGACCCACCAACATTCATGGGTGATAATTATCGATACCGTGTGAGAAAACGTCCATACTCAAATGAGACCCAAGATCTCAAAAAAATTACACAAATACAATGATAAATGCAGATTGTACAACTATTTGGGTGCTCCTAGTCTTACATTTAAAAAAAGTAGATGAATAGTTTAAGTTATATATTCGATATAAAGATGTTCATTGATAACGGTGTTTGGTTTTTTTTCGTATATTTTTTTTTTTTTACTGATAACAAAAAAATAGACAAAAGTAAAAAAAAAAAAAAAAGATACCGAACGGCAAGTGGAATTCCACGAAAAATAGATGGTTCTTAAACACCCGCCCGCTTTATCCCTACTTTCTCTTTTTAAGAAAATGAAAAATGTATGTCTTAGCATAAACATTGAATATTGTCAACATGTTCCTTAATTGATCGCCCCTTAGCTTTTTTAACACTAAGACTGTCAGAAACTAACTCAGTTTAAATTGTCCCAACATAGCCATTGCAACGACGATTGCGAATTGTTTTGGCATATCTCATGTAAAATTCAATAATGACGTGTACATATATTCCGTAATAACCCAGCTGTTCAAATACAGAAAAACATCATAAGAGTTAGCCTTTTTTTTGGAAAAAAATAAAACTACGGTTTATATTTTACACTTTGAGACGATCCAAGATTTAAATGCTACCTGTAAGTGTAATTGAAATCCTAATCGTAGGTTTATAACAGTTTCCGCAAATGTTTATTTACCACTTCAAAAGCGATGGAGTATAGAGATCTGATCACTTGCACCTCTCCCGTCCGACAATATGACCTTGATGATAGTTCATCCATTATGCTTTTTGGGATTAACAAAGCAGCGAAATAATTCATAGACACATTCAAATCAAATGGAGACTCGGACTTCTTTTAAACTGAGTTTTACTGTGCGTATTACTATGTGTTTCTTTATTCTTCATTGCTAAGAGGTATAGGGGGAGGGTTGAGATTTCACAAAACAGGTTTAACCCCGCCGCATTTTTGCGCCTGTCCCAAGTCAGGAGCCTCTGGCCTTTGTAATTCTTGTATGTTTTTTAATTTTAGTTCATTTATATGTTTTGGAGTTTAGTGTGACGTCCATTTTCACTGAACTAGTACACAATTTTATTTAGGGGACAGCTGAGGACTACCTCCGGTGCGGGATTTTCTCACTGCGTTGAAGACCCATTGATGGCCTTCGGCTGTTGTCTGCTCTTTGGTCGGGTTGTTGTCCGTTTGACATATTCCCCATTTCCATTCTCAATTTTATTTAAATTTGAAGTTCAATATATGTGTTATTGACGTTTAAAAAAAAATGGAACCATTCTCAGTGGTGTTGTTAAGGTTCATGTGGACCCTTTGGCTAAAATGGCTGCGTTTTCACCTAACAATTTACTCTGAGTACAGACAAACCTGTGCATCTGAAAACGTTTTAAGCCATAGCATGCCCTAGATAAATAAAATTCAAATCCATTGTTTGTTTTAGAAAATTTAAAACTTAACTAGATTTTGCTGTGCACTTTTTTCGTCCCTGCAGAAGGTGATAAAATTAACAAACAGTTGAGTTTCACTTGATATGGTCCACTCAGGTACACGGTTTAAATCACTAATTATTGTCAGGTATCTATTGTCCGTCTATTGTCCATGTCAATCAATACAGTTCACTTCAATTATTACCTGTGGGGAAATTCTCAAGCCTCTTTCACAACTTAGTTTATTTTAGCATCTTCTGGAGGAATCAAAAAAAGAAACTGCAAAATCCTGTTAAGTTGTTAATTTTCTTAAACATAAAATATATTTGAATTTTATTTATCTAGCTCATGCTATGCCTTAACACTTTTCCAGATACACAGGTTTGTCTGTACTTAGAGTAAATTTTGAGGTGAAAATCCACTATTTTAGCCAAAGGGTCCGCATGAACCTTACTTGGCCTATAAAACTATCTATTCAAACAACATATGTTATTTTTACTTTTTGATTTTTAAATATCTCGGGTCGACCCTTACTCACCTTAATTATTTATTGTATGCTTTTTGCGCCGTGCAGCGAAGATAATCTTAATCAATTGTTTTACCCTTTTTACATTTTAAAGTGCAATCACATGTATTTTTGTAATAAAAACCGTTTGATCAAAATGTCATTTTCCTACACCATTGGCTCGTCTAAAGTGCAGATCGAGGTTTGGAGTTTTTTTCAGTAAACATTGATCAAAAACGGGAGAAACAAGTATTTGTTTGAGTTTATTACACTAAAAAGTCAATGTTATTAGCGTACAGAACGTGACATAAGGCAGTTAGTAGAAACAATATCGGCTAATTATCCGAGTAAATACAAAGAATGTTTCAATAACATCATACAACACAATAATCTTTTTATTCAATATTCATAGTTAACTATGTACGTTTTTTATTGACAAAAAAAAAATATATAAATAAACGAGTAAGGATTTGTTATTGTAATTTATGCCATATTTTTTAACAGTTCGAATTTGTTAAGCTCAAAGTTTCTGCTTGTAATTTCAAGGAAAATTACATATTATTTGATCATAAAAATTACTTCAAAGAAATTCGAATAGAACACAATACAGTACATGCATTGCAGATCCGTATTTTTGGCTCGTTTTTGTTTTTGCAAAATAATGTTATTAAGTTACGTTGATAAAACAAAGAGACAACGCTGTGAATTTTTTTCTGTAGTTGTTAATTTGGCCTTACATACAAGTCTACATAATCACATTATACAGAAAATTAAATTTCCGATTATTTCCGCTTAACGCAACCAATCTTAGCTTTTATAACGTTATAGTAATAAGTGAATTGTTATAGGATTAAACACATTTTTTCTAGAGGTTATTGATGTATAAACTGGGGCGATTAACTCACAAACGGAATAAAAGTCCGAAGGACTTTTATGTAAAGTTTGTGAGTCAGCGACCCAGTTTACACATCAATAACCTCTAGAAAAAATGTGTTTAATCCTTATAATTCTTAACTCAAACATTTTTAATTAACAATTTTAGGTACATTGGCTACTATTTATCATCAAATGCACAATTGACATTTCGTAACTAAGGAGTAAGCCGTCATATTGAATTTCTGAAATCCATTAATGTTCGATTAATGCAATAGAATCTAAAATGAAATAACACATACCTCAATAACTTCATTTCAATGAGATATTATTTAAATTTGAAGCGTACAAGTAACGGAATGACTTCATCTTGAGAGTTTTCATTCGTATGACGTCATGTTTTCTCATGACGTTAATGCGACCAGCTCATTCATGTAATTTCGCGGAATTTTATTTTATTGTAAATTTATACATTTTCCAAGCTTTAATGTATCATTTCTTCTTATAATTCATTAAAATAGAAATAAAGTTATGTATTTGTTATTTTTCAAACTCCATTTGCTTGAACCCCTTGATCCCATGCACCTGTATCGCGCATGAATAGATCACAATGAAGGTTACGAAAATAGTTTCGGTAACATGGTCTATCGAAGTGTAAACCAAGGGAAAAAATGCTAACGGACCAATCAAATTTAATTATCTGTAGATATGCAAATCATATAAAAATTATACTGTTGATTCATTAAACAAATAAAAGAAAAAGACATCATGCAATTGAAGCTTGAGTAATTAACTTAACATTTACAAGTTCACTGTTTATAGGTTAAGGTATACGTGACTTGTAGTATATGATGGTGGTTAATGGTTCGATGAGTTCTTACATTTACAAAAAATACAACTGTTTATATCTGAAACTCTCAAAGATCGCATACAAACACCACAATGTTTAAATCCCCACCGTCTATCAGGACGCTGCCTAGTTACATGTCTAAATAGATATAAGAAGATGTGGTATGAGTGCCAATGAGACAACTCTCCATCCAAGTCAAAATTTATAAAAGTAAACCATTATAGGTCACAGTACGGTCTTCAACACGGAGCCTTGGCTCACACCGAACAGTAAGCTATAAAGGGCCCCAAAAATTACTAGTGTAAAACCATTCAAACGGGAAAACCAACGGTCTAATCTATATTAAAAACGAGAAACGAGAAACACTTATGAACCACATCAACAAACGACACCTACTGAACATCAGATTCCTGACTTAGAACAGGTGCAAACAAATGCAGTGCGTTTTAATGGTACCAAACCTTTACCCTTTTTCTGAAACAATAGTGTAACATCACAACATAGAAAGACACACTATAAAATATCAACTGAAATAGCTTAACTCAATCTAAAGACCATTAATTTACACATCTTCATAATACTTCTAATTTATTACAAAACAATTTACGAAAAACAAATACGACAGACGTCAACCAACGACAACTACTAAACTACAGGCTCCTGACTTTGGACAGGCACATACAGAATGTGGCGGGGTTAAACATGTTTGTGAGCGTTCATCCCTCCCCCTAACATGGGACAGTAGTGTAACATGACAACATAAGAACAAACTATAAAAATCAGTTGAAAAGTCTTAACTCATCAGATCGATAAAAAAAACGCAGACAGGACGTGGCAGGGTATATATCAATCCATTATCCATAACAACAAAAAGACACTAAGTACAGATCTGAGAGTACTCGCAGTTACTGACAGCTAGTTCAAAGCCAATAACAACCAATAAAAAAGCAATGTATCTAAGACTAAAATATCAATCAGTACACATCAAACATCCAATGGATTTAGTGTAAAGACGTCATTAACAGTCAGAGAAAAGCATGACCTTATGCAATGCTAAGATATAGGCATCGACAGATTGTAGTACTGTGAAAGTATGGAAAGTACATATGTGTAATATTTAGTATGGTATTAACTGATAACAAAATCAATATTTATACCAATAAAAATAATATTCAAAGATTTCAGTACAATGTTGAATAGGTAACCTTTTAGAATAAGTTTATTTTAAGGATTTATAAGTTTTTCCGGATCCCAAGATCACCGATAAATTAAGGATGTGCTATTCCGTTTGAAATAAGTTTTCTACAGGTACAGCCAAACTTGCAAACCAAATCTTTGTATCCATTGAAGAATTAAGTAAAGGTCTAAAGTAATTTGTGGTAACGGAATCACTGACTTAATAATTAACCAGTAATACATAGATTACGCTCATTGAAATCCAAAACGTCACACGGGCATAACGAACGAGTTGAGATATATAAACACCGTAAGATGGTGTCAGAGGAACATCACCGCCCAAAACGGAAAATTAACAATAGGGAAATAAAAATAATTACCTTTGTCGTAAATTTATGTGTATAGTTTCTGGTGTAAAACTGAAATGTCTAAATCTAGGAAAGGACACTTATTGCTGTTAACATTTGATTTATTTAAGGTAAGTTCCTATGTAAATTTCGGCAGTATATTTGAAGAATTCTTAATTATCTAACGTAAAAACATCATCAAGATAACGGTAAGTGTTGTTGAATTTATTAATCCAATGGAATATAGACGGGTCTTTACTGAGTTTGGCCATAGCCTGTGATGCATAACAGTACAGGAACAAGTCTGTCTTTAAAGAAGCACAATTGATACCCATAGGAATACCTACAATCTGTCGATAAACGTTATTGCCGAAACGAAAATAAATGTTGTCAAGAAGAAAATTGATGGCTTTTATCATCTCATCACACCCCAGTAAGTATATCTAGAATATTTACTTTTCTCGTTTTAGAAAATGCTTTATATGAGTTGCAGCAAATAAATTTACTATTAGTTTTATTGAACAACCATTGGATTACATAGGAAAACTTTTGTTTGATAAGATTGTGTGGAATTGTAGTGTAAAGAGGGGAAAAGTCGAAACTGTCAACCGAATTATAAGGACCATCAAAAGCACGTATTTTATCTAAAACATCCAAATAAAATTGAGAATGGAAATGGGGAATGTGTCAAAGAGACAACAACCCGACCACAGAGCAGACATCAGCCGAAGGCCACCAATGGGTCTTCAATGCAGCGAGAAACTCCCGCACCCGGAGGCGTCCTTCAGCTGGCCCCTAAACAAATATGTATACTAGTTCAGTGATAATGGACGTCATACTAAACTCCAAATTATACACAAGAAACTAAAATTAAAAATGATACAAGCCTAACAAAGGCCAAAGGTCCTGACTTGGGACAGGCGCAAAAATACGGCGGGATTAAACATGTTTTTTGATATCTCAACTCTCCCCCTATTCCTCTAGCCAATGTAGAAAAAACAAACGTACAACAGTACGCACAGTAAAACTCAGTTTAAGAGAAGTCCGAGTCCGATGTCAGAAAAGGAAACAAAAGAAAATAAACAAAATGACAATAATACATAAATAACAACAGACTACTAGCAGTTACTGACATGCCAGCCTCAGACCTCAATTAAACTGATTGAAAGATTAAGAATTTTTTACACTCAAAAAATGGTAAATTCCACTATTTTCATATGTTTTATTACGAAAATTAATGATCAGTTCTTTGATGGTAGTTTAGGAACTCGTTAAAAGCACCGAAAGTCTAGTAGTATAACACTTACTAGAGGCTGAAATGAAACGATATTTTACGGGTTTGTTGTGTAGTTTAGCTAATTAATACATAGTGGGGACCTTCAAATGTTCAGAAGAGGCCTTAAGCTGAGCTGTAATTGTGACATGATCTTTTACTATATGACTCTCTGTTCAGCGTACGGCCTTGCATGTAGTTGAATGTATAATTTCATTCTTAAGGACTTCCGTGTAGTATTTACGTCATACCATCACCACATTGTTGGCTGCTTTGTCAGCCGGTACGAACACAAAACGCTTTGCGAGTACTTGAATTTTGTTTTTAATCCTAGAAATGGGCGTATTACTTATTCTTTTATTTATTTCTAAATTTATTTTTGAAATGTGATATGAAAATATAATATTGTTTGTTTGTCCTTTTCTTTTTAGCCATGGCGTTGTTAGTTTATTTTCGACTTGTGAGTTTGAATGTCCTTTTGGTATCCTTCGCCTCTCCCTTATACTTTTTTAATCTGTGACAAAACGGTGATATGGAGACTGAATGAAACAAAGTATTTTCGCATCTGCGACCTTCATATTTCCAAACTTTCAAATTCTACACCTTGATAAATCTAATGTGTATCATTTTGACTCTATAGTCAATCCGCTCTAAACAAAAGTTCTCTTGTGTCATTTATTTAAGAAGTGTTCAGTTACGTAGTGGGCAATACTTTTTTTTTATTTTTAAAAAGTAAGCAGATTATATTTAAAGCATCTTTATTTGTTTAAATATTTCTGCATGATTTCCTTCGGTATTCACGACTCTCTGAATTTTGACCCGCACAGTTATATAATTTCTATTAAAATAGCACAACCATTTCGATACTTTTAGAATACGAAGAATCATCAAAGGGCACAAAATTGAATAAAATAAATCGAAAAGATTATTTTTTCTTCTTCGGAGTATTTTTAACCAAATTAGTTCATACAATAAGATGTCTGGTATACATCATTGAGACAAAACTATCCAAAAGACTGGTCATTTTTATTATAATTTCAGGACATGCTATTGTATTGTTTAATCGTAAGGTAATAGGTGTAGGGTGGCACGTTCAAAATATGCAATTTTTAAACACGTACTGCTCATACAAGCATGTTGGGTCCCAATTCCGTAAGGTTTCATATACATTTTTCACATTTTGCTGTTTTCAAGACAACATAGGCTATTTTTAAACTTCCAAAGTCAGATTGGACATCTACGTCACATGTATGTGAAGTTTCATTAAGCCTGGAACGTTTATAACGTTTTCAAATGTTGGTAATTTGTAAAAGTAAACCAATATAGGTCAAAGTATGGCCTTCAACACGAAGCCTTGGCTCACAATAAGGCCACAGGAACAAAAGTCACAATAATAAAGAAGAAAAAAAATCTTAAGATGTTGTACAATGATATATTATGTCAAGAGGATAAACATTGTAAGAAAATGTAAAACGGGAAATTAAGTCCGTTAAATAATGTTTATTCTCCCGTGTATTGCTGTGGAAACTTGACATCCTAATGGACCAAATTTTGTCTGTTTTACAATATAATCGTGGAAAATTTTTCAAAAAAAGCAAACATTAAAATAAAATAAAACACTGACCATGTAGTAAAACCCTATACTGACATTCGAGGAATTAAAAGCAGAGAAAATGAATTGTTTCAATTTTTTGAATTGTAGAAGAGACATCAGATTCTTCATGATGGAGATTGTTATCTTTGGACTTTATTTCCTACTAGACTTGGGGCTTTTTTATTTCTACATTTTTTTTTCATTTACCCTAAATACAAGTATTAGTTTAAGCTTGTTGGTTTTATCTATATTGCTAAAACTTTAGAATGTTCTTAAGTATTGTTTTCTTATCTTTTAAATAATTCTCTTGATTTTCTTTAAATGATTTTTGGCAATTGAAGAAAAATATTTTATAGCATACCTGACAATATTTTGACTGAAGGCTTTTGCAAATTTTAGCTAAGGTATTTAATATGTTTTCTTGTAGTAAACAGACCCCAAGAGAATAAAAAAAACCCACAAAATCCACAGATATTTGATGTTGGACATTTATCAGAGTATGCAACAGGTTGTACTTTATCTCAATTGATACGTTCCGCTAGTGCATGATCAAACTATACGGACCTCATTAACAGGGATGTGCTCCTTACACAATAACTGCTCCAACAGAGTCATGAGGAAGAACGACTGAAATCGAAAGTACATAAGTTTTACTGGCACAATCACGAGTTGTTTGACCGATATATTCCTTTCCCTCAAATAACTAATGAAAGGTTTTAGCAATCGTAGATCTTTAGATACCAGAAGAGTCGTCCAATCTATAATTTACCGATTGTGCCCTATAAAATTTCCGATCGGAACATATTTTAATTGAGTGTGGATTGGCATGGCGGGTGATGCATGCATAAAAGGATACGCTTACCCTGTCCACGCCCACGGTTTTGCTCGTGTGGGAGTTAATGCGATATCCTTTGTTTTTGTTTGCTACCTTGATTTATAGAATTTAAACATTTGGGAAACTTCTGTTGCTTGAAAGTAGGATAGTATATGCTACTTAAATGTTTTTGTATAAAGGGTTTTAACGTTAATACTCTTTTGATATATATCATAAAGTCTGTGTTCAAACATTTTTTGTGGTCTATTGCTAAGTGTTATATTCAGACACGACGCAGACCTTGTGGTTACAGTGGTGACTTAATTTCTAGCATATTGGTATAAATGAAAAGTAAAAAAAACAAAAATACCGAACTCCAAGGAAAATTCAATACGGAAAGTCCCTTATCAAATTTCAAAATCAAGGAATTCATCACTCATTTCGTGAAAAGCATGTTCTTTAAATCTACTGTTTTCGTTAAGGAATTCATCACTCATTTGGTGGGAGCTAGAAGCAAACTTTAAGGACCAGGCTAAGACCTTTCTAAAAATAACCATTGGGCGAATTTTGCTAACTACGGATAAATAAATAAATCCACGTGAATGGAATACTAAGCAGCGGTCGGTAAATCTACCTATCGAAATCAACGAAGATTCAAACGAAAGAAAAAAAATTGAAACCAAGAAAAACTTCATATGAGTATATTTTGTATGTAATTGTGATTATTTATTTGATAATGAATTATTGACGGTAACAAATTACAAAACCTGTAACAATCAATTCAATATACATGCTAAGATAAATGGGTCGACTGGGATAGACGGCTTAAAAATGGACAAACCCTTGAAAATAGAGACTTGGCGGACAGGTTTTTGCTAGTTTTTTATAACGTGCATAAAAGTATGACTCCCCCACATAGTGCATTGAGTTTGGTCTTCTTTGTCTTCCTACAGAACTGGGCGCATAATTAAATTATAGTTTTTGGAGTAGACCTAGAACTAGAATTTATAAGAATCTTTATCTGAATTAAGATTGAATATACCTTACAATAATATATCTGAAGGCACTTTTTTAATTGAAGAATAATGGAAATAGAACTTAAGAAAGATGTTTAGTTGAACCTGGCTATATGCCGTTCTTTTTCACTTTAATACAAAAAGATATAAGGATGTATGATGACGAGTTCAAAGGGAGGCTGAAATATTAGTATTTTTAATTTGTTGTAAAATGATAAGTTCTATTCCTCGAAAAATTCACCATCTACTGGGAGAACCCTCTATATGTTTGATTATCATGTGTCTCATCCCTTTTGAATATTTAGGCAAATAAAACATGTTTAAACTAATAACATTTGCCTTGAATATGTAGAAATAGTACACAAATAGAACCGTACAAATAAACACCAATTATCAGAAAAATGAAACATATTTCACCCGATGTAAACAATACCTTTTTCTGTACAGCATTTTTGTAGGATTTTGATTGGCAGTTGTATCAGGTATAGTGTAGGGTTGAAAATATCAATGTTTGTAACTTACACAATTACTTTACAACATTTGTTATAGTTCACTTTCCACGAAGGAAATAATAAAATTTCACTATTTTATGCGGAGCCTCATTAGAGAGATCATGATGCCAAAGGAAAGGTTTTATTGTCCTGTTGGGATAGGGATAAAAAAAATTTTGATTTATCATACGGTCTTTAACCGTTACGGGTTTCTATACGTCAACTTGTCAAATGTTTAATCGCCTGATATTTTAAAAGTTTTTGAAAACATTTAGCAGAAATGAAAGTGAACTTATTATTTTCTACATTATGAAACAAGAAGATTTTTTCAACCCATCATCCATTAATTTCTAAACGTCCTGAATATGCAGAAACAACACAAAAATAAAACAGCACAAAATACAACATTGAAATCTAAAGCAAAAGCAACACGAAACTAAACGTTATTTGGTAATAACAATGGGTCGCAAGAGAAGTTTTTTTTTAAACAAACAAATGGAACATACAGTTTATTTCGAATATATGTGGTATGCATTTAATTGAGAGAACAATCAACCAAAGTATGAGGATATAAACAACTAAAAATCAATGTACGGCTTTAAACAAATACTAAAATTCTTATCGTATAAAGTACCAAAGGAATCGGCTTCACAAAACGCGAAACATTTCAAAATAGAATTTAATTTGTTACAATTTTACGCAGAAAACAATTATGGAGAACATCAACTAACGAAAACCATTGCGTTACAGGCTCATGACTTGGGACAGTCACGTACAGAATGTTCGGTATTCAAACTCAAGAATAGGGCAAAAGTTAGTATATAAAAGGTATATTAAAAACATTGTCCAATAATACTTTCTCTTTCCGGGTCAAATTTCGTTAAACTATCTTCATTATAACAACTAGCACTAATGGTTTTAATGTGATGCTTTGTTAAAGCACTTAAAACATGAATTATAGAGTAAAGAGATTTTAAAGAATATTCTATATTCGATTATTTTTCGAATTTCTTTCCAGTTAATTTACATATATATTCGAATGGCTGAACGAGACTTAATAGAAAGATACTTATTTTGATTAAAAATGTTTCCATACCATAATGCATATTTTGATAGGATTTTGATGATTCCCTATAGACAATTATACTTCAATTGTCTTCTGTAAAGACAGGGTATCGGCCGATTATTCAGATTTTTTAAATGTACATACAGAAAATGCAATAGAGATAAACAATTCATAAATTAATAGAAGTTGATTCCAAAGTTTGCAAGTTACTTAAATGCAAATATAAGCTAGACCAAATTGATTAGTAGTCTATGTCCACCAGGAGTATATTCAAAACAGACAATATTGGTCAGTAATATGTCAGGCCCATGTGTAGCTTCGTCAGTGTCTTAATATACATATTATATAATATAAGTTATCCTTACAACGTAGTAATTGGCTTATTTGATTGATCAATACCGATAGACAGAGGACTATTCAATGTATGGGCATGATTTAATTGGAAACATAAAAACTTCAAGGTGTCATTTGGTTAGAACAAGTGACAACTATATCATCAAATGTTGTTTTGGTTAAATCCTTGATAGAAAGAGATAACCTTGAGAAATATGTTGAAAAATCATATACTATGTATGATTATTATGTCAGAAAAGTCATTTGCACACGTGCGTAGGTTTATGTTATTTTGTTATATTACGACATACCTAATAGATATTATACATGTAATTGTTTCAAAATCTTGTTGTCCTCACAGAAAAAAAAAAACATCGACATACATTGAATTGTTAGATACTGTTCATAGTTTTATTTATCCTTCAAAATAAAAGGACTTTTACATAAACTTTATTTATTTTTTGTTTAAAGTAATAAACCAGCAGGACGCAAGTTTCCTGCTGTTGGTACTCTGGCTATCTTGATCGTGAAAGTACTGTAAATATACTGCTGATATAATGTTGTAAAATCCCGTTATCTTTGTTGAGTTTTTACAAGCACTGGGTCGATGCAATCGCTGTTTCGCCCATGCGAGTATCACCAGCCAAGTAGTCAGCAATTTTGTGTTGACATGAAATCTCCTTTATCGTGTGTTTTCTGTCCATTTACTGTCCATGAAATATTTATCAAATGAATAATTCGAAACACTAAGGTTTCTTACCCCCAAAACATAGAGTGCTCTAATCGTATTTGGCACAACATTTAGAATTCTTTCGTGTTTAATGCTCTTGTATTTGATTTAACCTTCCAAATCTCATGATTTGAGCGCTCCTGATGAGTCATATGTTGAGGACACGTGCGCCCGGCGTTCAAATTATATGGCTGGTGTACGTATCTTTGATGGGTTTGTTTTTACTAATTACTGGATTTTCTAGGGAAACACAGTTTTACGCGAGAAGTGCAAGACCTGCTTTGTACATATACAGTAATTATATGACATTAAAGAATCATTTACAATTATTGCTTTTTTGTTTTTTTTTGAATACCTTAAAATTTTCAATTACAATGAAATAAATTAATGTTACATTGAATGAATCTGATGACTTCACAGATAACAGAAAACCTTGTTTAAATTGTTTTCGATAAGATACATATTGAGGTTTAATTCAAATTGAAAATCTAATTTATCAATTACTGCTTTCATTAACCATTTACAACGGATATGCTGTTTTGTTTTGCATACTTAATGTTTTGCTATCTATCTATTAATATCATGGCAATAATACATCAAATGTATCGCAACATCTTAATGTTACTAATTTGATCGTAAAGTTTAGCTATTTAGAGAGCGATTTTTTTAGATCAATATCGAACGATATGGGACAAACGCCATTTGAGGCAAACGCACAATATTTTACTGTCTTCAAACAGGTACAATTCATTTGCCTATTATATATGATTATTATTGACATTTTATATAAATCATTCATTTGGTCCGCTTCAATGATCAGTTTTCCATATTTATCTGATAAAAAGAATATAGAGTATGTTTCATAGACAGACATGTTTTGTATAATGTACGCTCGAGACTAAAAGTTGAGAGAAAAAATTGAAGCGTTTTTAAGACGGGAAAAATAATGTTCTTTTTTTCGACATCAATTATTTCCTTGTGTGCCGTAAGATAATGTTGAGAAAGCGCATTATTTCTTGGAATAACAGATCATTTAACAAATTGTGTTCTAGAAATAGCAAAATGTCTACTCCAGGAAATATACATGTTATTATTGAACCAATAGATGAATATATTCTAAACCAAGTCCTCTATGCACATTTTTTTTTATAAATTATTATGAATCCATAAACATAATAAAATATTACCGATAATAAATATTTCATTCGGTGATTGTTGTTTGAAAACTTTACTGCTTATAAATTATTATGAATCCATAAACATAATAAAATATTACCGATAATAAATATTTCATTCGGTGATTGTTGTTTGAAAACTTTACTGCTTTTAAACTTTTGGGTTTTGGGGCCCATGTTAACTGATTGTGTCTACATAATCATGGAGTACGTGGGAAATACGTTGAGATGAATGAACGATCTTTATGAGGTTTTTTTTTGTTATCATTTGCTGATACAGCCTTGTCATAACAGTTGTTAAATGTTTTGCTGCATTACAATGTTGTTTTTTTTAATTTGTAGGATCATTTGACTTTCAGTGGCAATATGGCATGAACATTCAGATAAACAAATAGTTAGGTTTTGTAATGAAGGTCGTCATGGACAAAGTGCGGCAAATCTAAACTGCCAGTAGAAAAAGTACACATGTTAAATAGGCCTGGAACAGGATACATACGTAAATGCAAAAATAATTTCTTATTAAAGGAAATGTGGTATGATTGCCAATAAGACTTCTATCTACCTGAAACAACACACAACTTATGTCGATGTTAGCAATTAAAGGTCAACGTACGACCTTCAACAATAAGCAAAACCCATATCGCATAGCAAGCTATAAAAGGCCGCGACATAATAAAAAGTAAAGCAATTCAAACGTGAAAAAAAAACCGCATGATTCATGTACAAAACAACAAACGAAAAACAAATATGATATATAGCAACAAACGACAACCACTGGATTACATGCTCCTATTTTTGGACAGACATACACATAAACGTCGAGGGATTAAGAATACTTTGCGGGCACCCAATCCTCCCCTTAACTGAGACATTGGTGTAACAACATAACATAACAATTAATCCAGTCATTCCGGGAAAAATCAGCGGATCTGAATCAAACCTTAACTCGATCTGTAAATTATTGTAGTAGACTCACATACTAAGAATCAGCTCAATATGTGAAGGCGTTTAGCTAAATAAAAGTCTGTATAACTTATTTCCCCGCAATTTTCAAAGTCAAAAGCTCGTAATTTCGGCAAAAATCAAAGGAGCGGAACCAAACCTAAAGTGGATCTGTAACTCATCGTAGTAGACTCATATACTGAAAATCAGCTCAATATGTGAAGGCGTTTAGAAAAAAAGTCCGTATAACTGTTCGTTGCGAAATGACGGTAAGACAGAATGGCGGATAAAGGTAACACTATATGTCCCCGAATACTTTCTGGCGGGGCCATTAAAACATGTTATTATCGTGTTCGGATTTCTATATACTTTAAGTTCTTGTTGGTTCAATCAACTCTTCCACGTTTGTATTTGGTTATGGATATTCAAATGATTTTGCCTGAAGCATCACTGGATAGACACTAATTTTCGAAATGCGCATCTAGTGCAGTGCAATTAGTTCCACCGTTATTGTTATGTATACGTCAATGACATATCATCCCAAAATACAAATACTAAGTAACCAATAGACTATTTTCATAATACCGACTTTTGACTCCGGAATTTATAATTTTTAGACAGGTGACCTAATATGTGGTAGGACATCCTGGTACTCAGTCAATTAAGAGCAACCTAAAATGTAAAATCAAGCCTACGATCGGTACAATTTAGAGGGGAAATTAACTGTTTTATGTTTTCTATACACGGCAAAGTCATCAGAAAACAGTAAACTTTCCCCCCAAGAATGCACCGATTCTATGTTTTATTTTACTTCTTATGGTTGCTCCTACTTGACCGGGTACTAGGATGTCCTACCACAGATTAGGTAACCTGTCGAAAAATTATAAAACCCGGGGTCAAAAGTTGGTATTATGTAAATAGTCTATTTACATCTTTAGGGCAACATTTAGGCTAGACAATAAATAGGTGTCAATACAATATGTCTAGCTAAATCGTCCCTAGCCATAAAAAAGTGATAAATAAAAGAAATAGAAAAAATTTCCGCTATGACACAAAATAACCGGTGATGATGTGAACAGTGGTAAGAGTTATTTCCTCGCGGGCATTAGCCCGAGTGGAATAACCCTTGCAGGGTTGACAATTTTGGATATCTCCAGCCTCATAGGGCCGTAACAAATATTTGGACTCAATTTGGCCTGTGGAAAGGTAAAAAATTAACAACGCCGGTGGCAAACAAAAGGGTTATTCACGTGCCCTGCCGATTTGGACAAAAATATCCGAATTTATTCACATCACGTGATTTTTTATTAGCCAATAGATTTATTCAATTATACTTATACTGTGTGGTATAATAATAAACAACATTACACCGTATCATAGAATGTACGTGGTTACTGACAACAAGCTAAATTTCTGAAACTGCATATGTAAAATCATGGTATTTACATTTTAATATCGGTTGTAGCATTGAACAGAACATTTGATACTGCAATAACGTAAACAAATATTAATGATGTACATGATTCTATGTAATGCCATGGGCAAACTGTTTACGTTTAAATGCAAAAAAAAAACATAAAAAAGAAACATTTAAATGTTGCTTCAAACTATAAATTGGCAAATTGATGTGTATCCCCAAAACGACAATACGAAATAATTAAACAACAGTTTTATTATAAACATTCTCTTTAAGTCTTGTAAACTAAAGAGAAAAAGAAGATAGTCCCTAAACATTTTAGCTTAGAATATTATTACAGTAAATGATGGATGTGAATTACCACATCCACAATACATCTTTTATAAAAGTGTCGATCAATTGATATCTTTATCCTTGTTGGGGTTTTAAATGAAAAAAATGCGTTCATTGAAACGACATGCGTCCCTATAAACACGCGCATATTGAATCGAGAAATGCATCCGAAAAAGGAGTCAGCGTATAAACAACAACATCAAGGAAAGTAAACATAACTACAGGATTTGAATATTACACTCAGTCATTTAGAAAGAATGAAGTGTGATAGACAAATGTCATTTGTCTATTTAGTAAAACAAATGTATTGTTTACAGAGAATATAACATTAAATATCTTGATTTATTGTTGTATATATGTATTGGTGTTTTAGTTTGACTAAACGTTGTCCCGTTACCTGCGATTCTTCACAGTGAATCGTAAAATCTATAATAAGATGAACTTCATAGTGCTTTGATTTAAACATATTTTTTATAATTAAAGAGACCACATCCCAAATTAGTTCCTGGCGTCAAAATGTACAAAAATTGATACCTCATGAACATGAATTGCTTTTCTCGCACCCGTATTAACTCTTGTTGCTGTGCTTTACACACAAACTTGCTGACTTGTCTTCTTTTTAGTTGCCATCTAATTAGATATAATTGATTTAACAATCTCTTAAAGCTGATGAGCTGAACTTGACAAGAATAATGTATTGTTTGTATAGTGTTTTTAAATGCCTGGCACGTCACTGTCTATAACACCTGACATACTGAAGATCTAAAATCTTATAACCAAAAGTATTCAATTCTTCTCCATTGAGCTTATTGATCTTGTTAGTGACAGAATGTAAACATGTTGTTTTTACATGTCATGTATGCAGAAGTATTATAAGCCCAATAACAAAGCCAAGGAAGATTCCAACCTGTACATTACACGAATTATATATGGAACGGATCAAGCTAAGATCAACTGGCCAAAAGTTTCTATGTTACAAAATTATTCTTACTGCTTGATACATTATAAAATTGCCCAATATTATTTGTGGTAATCTGCATTTCTGAATTATCTATTTTTCTTTATATTTTCTTATTGTTAATTTAGTACTGTTCAGTACATTTAAAGACAATTCAGTATGTTGTTGTTTTGTACATAGAGAATATCATATGGCTTTTTCAATATCATACCCGTATCAACCCGAGACACCAATATAATCCCAAGAGCTCTGCTCGAGGGATTATATTGGTTGAGGGTTGATACGGGGTGTGATATTGAAAAAGCCATATCATATACACTTTATTATATACTTCAAGCAGATGGGTTTTTTTTTCACGTGAGATGAAGAAATTCAGATGAGGGGTTTGATTCTTTACAACCGTGACTGATATCGATGACGTAACGTCATAGAGTTTAGGGGTTTGATAAAGCTTTTGTAACCGTGACTGATATCGATATGATCACGGATGGTTGATACAGCATGATTGTCATTGATTGTATTACACACACAATTTATCTGTATTTACTACTAAGTATATAATAAAGGTCAATAATAATAATTTCTACTGAATATATGCTGACCTGATCTAAATCGCTTAAAACGACTTCTCTGAACAGTACTGAATTAACCACAGTGTATAAGTCTGAACATTTGCCTAAAGACTGTACGTTATTTTGAAATGTTCAGATCGAAATGATCGTGTCAGTTCAAAATTGGGTTACTAATGAGTTGAAAATTTGATACAATCAATATAAGAAACTAAAGTACAAAACTCAAGACAACTTATTTTCACCTAATCGGTATTACGAAATAAATGCAAAACAGTATTATTAGAAACAAGCAACCGATCATAGCAAACTCTTTAACATTTAAATGGATTGACATTGACCCCCAAAATACACCTTGCCAACATGTGTCATGGTAATATTTCAAATTGATGATTATATCACATCTATCATTTATTTTTTTGCAGATGATATTTATTGTTAAGTTATAATTCATGAGTATGACGCATAGTCTAAATTTACAAATCATGAGTAAGAGCAGAATAAAAAACAAAAAATATCATTATCAAAATAGAAGATAATGGCATTGTATTTGTTTATGTCACAATAAATTTTCACTTGTTTGTGTTTCTATTGAAGGTAGATATGAGCTTACTTAGTATTTGGCACACAAGAGTACGCAGAATCAGTGCAATAAATAACAAGACAAATGCACAGACCTTGCAAAATTTGCAGCTAACATAAAATTTTTAGTTTTCGGCTTACAACAACCGATGAGGAATTTGGAGAGCCTTTGGCATTTTAAGGGAAAATAGGAAGGACTGCAAACGATGACCGGGATAAGTCTTCATCTTCAAGTTACACCTAGGACCAGATTGTAAAATTCAAGCTTCCATCATTGGAAGATTGACCTTTTAATGAAGATAAGTACTGAACTCTTGTCCTTCCAGAGGTTTCAGGTATAAAAAAAAATATTGACTATTTAGGAATTAACAAATAACAATGAGTCCTTAAGATAGTATGAAAGAATTTAGCGATTATGGTTTTATAAAAAAAATGAAACTTGCTTGTAAGACTTTTCTTTAAACAAAAGGCCGTTTGTGTACTTTTATCGTATGTGTTTTTATATCCACGAACACCACTTTTTGGTTGATTAAAAAAAATTAAAATCAATGTTTGATTATAAGGGAAGATAATGTAGTTTTTTTTTAAATGTAGAGTACAAAGAATGGAACATGGTGACCATCTTTTGTTTTCCTTTCATTTTCTGGCATCACATATTATAATACATATTATCTTAAGTTCCCTTCACACTCTAGGCATATTATTGTCCTTTTCCTGTGTAAAATCCTTCCGAAATATCGGAATACTGGCAAGCCTGGAACTGAAACAAACCAATCATATATAGTAACCTTTTCTTTTAAACATATTCATTTTAAATTACCGTATTACAATATAAATTGTATTCAGGTAAGGAGAATAAAATAGTTTCATGGTTAGTTTTTTCATCTTTTTTGCCTTAAAGCTTGTCTAAAGGTATTCTGGTGTTTGAAAGATTAAGAATCTAATTTCACCTTTGAAAACACTAAGCAAATATCCATAAAACTATCTGCAATTGGTCTGTTTGATTTAGAATTAAACAATGGATCCACAATGTTGTTTTGCTCTTCTGATTCAATTTTATGATTTAGCATATGCACTATTTTTCAAACTTTCATCCGCGAAATACATAGAGAACTTTTTTTTACAGTGACAAGAAAATAAATATTTCACAGTGACAACAGTTGGTGAAAAACAATAAGGTATTGTATGAAAGAAATTCTTAAGAGAAATAAACGTGTAAATTTTTCATTTAAGACACACGATACATAAAAATATGAAAAAATAATTTTATTTCAGATCATCCATATGTTCCGAAATTATGGGTACTACGAAGATAGAAAAGTCGGAAAATTTTGAAGGCTATTCAGCAGGACATTTCCAAACACCAAATAGCTGGCCGACTTGCAGAAGATGATATAACTCGGACGAAAAAGCAAGACCCACCAAGACTTTATTAGAAGCATTTAATCAACAAATTACCAATCAAGCATGTTTCTGGTGGATAGTTTTCTCATAGGCAATCATATCACATCTTAATTTATATTCTAAATTGAGGTTGTGGTGCCGGTGGATTTCTTTGAAAACACAGTAATACAGAATTTTATCTACAAATAATGCTTGTCGTGGTCAAAGACTAAATTTTTACTTACCTGAGACAAAAGCGATATGATCTTTAGTTTAACATTTTTTTGTGTAGATTTATATTAATCCTTCCAGCATCTGTGTATTGGTGTTTCTTTCAATGATTGGGAAATGGTGTTGTTTTTTTATTAGTTTTTTTAGGGGGGAGGAGGAGGAATTACGCTGTCTGCTGGTCTAGTACAAAATACCGTCAGAAATTCGCAATTGTTCACAAAAATATTTTTCAGCATGGTATCCTTTTGGAATATTCTTGTAACATGTAACGGTTTACCAAAAGTTAGTTTTAGCACCATGCGCTCGAATATTAAGATCTTATATACATATTGAAATTCAGGTAATTCTTGTGGCGATTTTTTGGTGCAATTCTAATGGTACGAGAAGCAGTTACCGTGATTATTTAAAAATCTAGCCTCTATAAATATCAATGTCCTATTTTATTCAGAATAGATATGTTAATCTTTAGAAAATTGTACTGTTTACCGATAATTTCAGGTTTAAAATCTGCAAAATTGTTAAATATAATTATTGGTGTTCGTTTGTTTTTGCGTTTGAAGTTTTGCCCTTAACCTGCGATTCATTAGAGTAAAGGAATACTAGTACATATGTAGTATGAAATAAAAATTTATAAAAAAATCATCAACGGGAAATATTAGCTTTATTGTTTATAACATTAATAAATTTATTTTTGAAAAATGAAAATAGCATTTATGTTTGCAAATACTTTTTGCAATATCTAAACAGATGTAAGGCCGAAAGAAATCGATAATGAATGTACTCGTTAACAAATGGCAACACCAAAATGCTCTATGTTCATATATGGAACTACAAGACTAATGAATTTTCTTTTAATCAAACACATGACTAAAAGACTACATAATATAATATAACACAAATGTCATCCCTTTTGATTTTGAAAAGATAATGTAAAAATAACTTCCGCTAAAATGAATTTCATGTTTTTGCGTCTATTCCTTTCTACGAAGATACATTTAAAATGCACAAACAAATGGGCACTTTTTCTTTACTTAATATTGTTTTTTTTTTTAATATTTGATAAACACATAAACAAAATCATTTAAGCGGGCTTTGTAATTGTTATTTCTTACAGATAACATGTATCATGAAAGAGACTTCAATTTATGCGACCGTCATACAAGTGAGAGGTTAAGCTAGCTATAAAACTAGGTTGAATCCACCATTTTCTACATAAGGAAATGCCTGTACCAAGTCAGGAATTTGACAGTTGTTTTCCATTCGTTTGATGTGTTTGATCTTTTGATTTTGTCATTCATAAGGGACTTTCAGATTTGAATATTCCTTAAAGTTCGGTATTTTTGTAATTTTCCTTTTTTTCATACCAAAAATATACGTATTATGAGCAACACGATTTGGCCAATTATCAAGCAGGATCTTCCTACCCTTCCGGAGCCCCTGGGAACAATTGTAACAGTACTTACTTTTTATACAGTTTTAACGTGAGGTGCATGGGTAACGAGAAAGGTTTTGGCGCTTCCTGCGGGTGTGGTTTTATAGTGCTATATGGAGTTTAGGATTTAAATGCATCAGTATCGAAGTTTCTCGCAGTTACAACGATTCGAAATTAGTTGCTTCTACATTTATAACTTGTATCTAAGACCCCGTTCACACTAGCATTTTTTTTAATCGATCTAAATAAAACCAGTTAGCGTTCACATTATCTTTAATCATAACGATCTCTATCAGTCTACTCTGAACCACTGCGTTCACACTACAATTAAAAATGCAATCGATCTGACCTAATTACCCGTAAAACTGCAAACACTGTGTATAAATAGAGATAATTAATCAAATGTATGTGTTGGTACACTGATGTGTACAAAAATGGATGAAGTTATTGTTTCTCTTGAATCACAAGTTCAAATTTTGATACTAATGTTCTTACAGTTTTCATTAATTTTGAAACAAAAAACTACAGCAAGAAAGTTACGATATTAAAAAATGCTGCGGTTCCTGAAAAGAAAAAAAAAAAAAACAACAGAAGAAAAGAAGACAAAGATTTTGCAAATGTATGCTACGGCGAAGACAACTTTTTCCGTTTGTTTTTACTTGCATGTACACAAATGTCTGTTAACAGAGAAATATGGGTTAAACAAGGAACCACTGATATATATACAGGGATGTTATGTTATTACACGTGTAGTTTTGCCACTATACATGCGCATAAATTATTTTCGATTCAATCGTACTAGTTATAACCGATCTTTGCGTTCACATTTCAAGTTAGATCGGTTCACTTTAGATCGATTCAAACTAAACTACCTCTTTTGGTGTTTTAGTTTAGACTGATAAAAGATCGATTCAAAGCGTTCACATTAGCCCTTAAACCGATCTAAAGTGAACCGATCTAGTTTAAATCGATCTTAATGTCCTAGTGTGAACGGGGTCTAAGAGATTTTTGGAATTGCAGAAGGCTTTACAATTAATTGAAATAAAAGTTATATTGCAAGCAACCGATCCTATTTCTGTGTTTATCTTGTTTATAGCGAACCGAATTTAGATTAGATTTTTTTTTATTTGGACAAACTAGTGTCCGAAGAGTATTCATTCTTTACTGAGGAAACCTGCAAAGAACGTTCAGCAACTGATAAATAATGTTCTTTTAAATTAAAATAATAATTGCATTTGGATCCAAGAAATTGAAAGTGTATATATGAATTAATATATCTTCACGCTGCAAAATTAATAAGTTGTCTGAGCAAAATAATCAATTATACTGTGTGTGATATGATTACATTACATTACATACCGTTACAAAAATGTATATGTACTATATGCTAAAAGGTAGACCGTATTTGATTGAGTTTGCTGCATATTATCAATCATAACGAACTACCTATGCCGGGAGATATTATTTCAAGTGAAAAAAATAATTATATTAGAAATATATAATGGACACAAAATTTGCAGATTATGTTTTTTTTCTGTAAAATTGCACAAACAGACATTTTGATATGAACCATTTAAAGCAGATAGCAAAGTTGTTAATTCCAAGAAACAGTTGACTATTAACTCGATAGTAACATAAAAGAAAATCTATGGATGAATTTGTTATTTTCGAAGAAAATGCAGACTTCAGTTGTTTTTACTAAACGTTAAGTTTGAAACAATAGTTTAAAAATAAATAAAAGTGTAAATCAAATGCCATCTACCAGTAGCTATGTCATAATGTATGAAGTAAAAAGATAACGTATGATTACCAATGAGACAGCTCTCTACGTGCAAATAAGCAACTTTACCTCACCATATGGCTTTTAACAATGAGCGAAACCCATACTGCAAGCTATGAAAGGCATGTTTATTCAAAACACTAATTTGTTTTCTGACAGACACTGAAAAATGGTATATATTAGAATTTTGTTCATCTTAAACAAATACATCCTTACCTTTTCAAATACTCGGCTTTGAGATTGCCTGATGAAAGTAAATCCACAAAAGCGCTTCGGACGCAAATAATTTACAAAGTATTGCTGTCAGTTTTTTGCAGTTTACTTTCAAAACATCTTTGAATATGCAAATTGTTTAAGACTAATTTAAAACAGTGTTGATAAAAAATAATGGCCATCACTAAAATTCTTTAAAACTTCAGACTTAAAAAATAAAACGGAAGAAACATAAAATCATAAGTCGAGAGAAATTCACAACCCAATGACAAAACAATATCTACGATTAGACAATCACGTTCAGAAAACATTACGTAGAAAATTTTTGTTGCTCTCAAATGTATAGACTTCATAACATTATTTAGATATACATGTATTTTGTTCAGAATTAAAAGTCATTAATTGGAAGGAATGATATGTGCACTATCTGATCACATGGTTTCATTATTTTCAAATTCATTTGAACTTTAGAATTACACATTACAATAACGAAACTACCAAATAACTGGCTTAAAGTTCAGGGTAATGCAGTGGTTGCAGTTTTCAAAGCAGGATAGAATCATTCTGTTATTCCAGAATACCAGATATTGTTAATAATTCATACTGAACACGACTGACTTCTTTATAGTATAAAGTAATTTCGGCAGATAGCCCCTGTTCAAAAGGGCATTCATTTGACTCTGTAATGTTTTTATAACCCGTTCTTAGCTTAACATTCTGCTTGATACTGAAATACATGGATGATAATGCGATAGCATACCATATATAACATGTATTAATAGCCTATCTTTGTATACTTCAAGTACACAACTATAGTCAGAAAACAAAATGTATCAACAAGACTAGTGTTACGTCTTACAAAGTCTACCCGAATTATTTGCCGTAAACATACATTAGTTTCTGCCGAGATAACTTACATATTTCGATGTGCTCTGTGGTTGTCTAAATGTTTGTATTGTTTTTGAACACTTCTGTGTAATTGTCGGGCTAAATTATGATCGTAAATGTTTGATTTCTTTGCCAGATTTAATTTATTGATATTACTCCATGGCTTTGTTCTTCAATTCACAATTGTGACGTGATCGTCAGTTTGCAAAGAATTCCGCTAAAAACCGGGAATAGGGGCCGTCTTAAACTTGCAGTGATGGGAGCGTTTTTTGTTCCATGTTGAAGGCCTTACTGTGACTTTGAAATGAAGAACAGCAATAAAAACGCTGTTCCTTTGCTATATGTGATTTTTTGCTGTCCATGATTTTATGTCATGGATGGCTATCCCATATACTTTCTTTTTAATTGTTAAGTTGGGAGTAAGTAGATTGAATCTTAATCCTGTCGGGAAAGTAGAACACACAGGGTTTCGTTATCGTATCTAAGACATGCAGTAAACGCCTCCTCCTATCTTCCCAATTCTAATTGAGATTGACCATATTATTATCATTTTGAATTTTTGTCACATGATCGGCGTTACAAAACTATTGCGGTCAATTTTGAACCAACGTATATTCTGGTGCCGTTGGCAAACACTTTCTGAATATGATGACCACCCCTCTACGATTGTTTTTAGATTTTTTTTCTGTTAATTAGAGATCAGTGAAAAACAATATCTATAACTTCTATTAAAGGTACGATATTTTAAATAAGTTACCGGATTCTAAGACACAGTCATTTAGTGCTTACCTGCTTTGGTTAAACATAATGTTTCTAATCAAGAGTTTTCCAGAATGGGTTTGTGACTATGATAAGAGAATCAGTGGACGGCCAAATGAGAGAATCGCTTCGGATACATAATCCAGAAAAGGATAATTGGTTTATTAGTTCCAGAGGGTACCATTCAAAAAAGGGATAGTGATTTTGCTCTTGTTTGGTTCATATAATCATTTTCTCATTAAAATATTCAGTTTACTTACAATTTAACTGTAATTATTCTATATTGATTTTTGCTCTACGTTTTATGACACTTTTATTAAGATGCTCTTCTTAGTGTCTGAAATCCGAATCATATATTGTTTTATATTATATACGAGCAGTCTTTCGACGATATTTAGCGAGAAAAATTGTAACACGTACATGTTTCCAGCTCCTCGTTCTGATTTTACTTGTTTTTAAGGAATAAAAAAATCCGCTTTCGTTATTCCACTGCTTTTTTCAATTTATGCTTTATTATTTTTCTTTCTTCACCTATTCTTTCGTACTTTCAAATTACTGATAAAAATAGGCGCCGTTGTTGTTTTTATTTTGTTTCATGAAATTAACTGTAATTAAAGAATTTCTGTTTACACGAGGAATGCGTTTTGTCGAGAAAACCATATGGAACTATGAACTATATCGTAGTCTTAGCAAATAGGGTGGAGTCTTATTTTGTATCGTAAGACCTGGTATAATTTTCTGTTTCTTTGAAAATGATTGCATTTAATCACCGATACTCGTGACAGCCGTTATCTGAATTATCCATTTGATGAATAAGTGATTTCCTAGTGAACATTTTTACGCGTTACAAATTCTACTGGGATGTATCAAACTACTAAGCTGATCAAGTTTGATACACTGAAGAAAGTAATTAACCGTATTTAACAGTCAATTAAATCTGCATTAGGTTAAAAAAAATCACAGGCATGTCAATCAATATATAGCTAAAAATTACTGTGAAATTACTAATCTTTCAGGCAATGATTTAAGTAAGACAAAATATCTCATGGGAAGGTATACGAGTCAGATAACATTTTCGTAACACAGAAGTGCACTTCAAGGATACTTGTAATCAATTAATGCAACATGTTATATAACATTGGAAGAGTACTTTGTATAATCGACTAGTTCATTGATCTTAAGTAAATTTTAATTAAACTTTCATATGTAGAGAACATTATTCGTGTTATATTGCTTTTTCAATATCAAACCCATATCCTCCAGTGGGTACGATATTCCATAGTTTGGGTTTCCTATTACGATTTCCTTGAAAGAGGGTTGTTGCCTACAACGCAAGCAAGCTATTGAACAGAGGGTTTAAATGTTTAAAGTTGAAGTCCTCCCTTTGCAAATAGATAGCCCGATCCAGGATATTTGTGTCACAGATGAGCACGAATATGTTCCGATTGTCATAACAACATTCACGTACTATTACTCGATTTTGACATCATTATGTACTTAAATGAGCAACAAAACACGTCGCGTGCCACTAGTGTAGCTGTATCTGCTTACTATTTCGAGTTCAACTCCAGTTTTTGGTGGGTTCGTGTTGCTCAGTCTTTAGTTTCCCATGTAGTTTTTTGTGGTCTTCTTTTTTTTTCTTTTGATTCTTGCCATAACGTTGTCAGTTTATTTAGGTTTTTAAGTTTTGAATGTCTCCTTGGTATCTTCCGCCTCTTTTAATTATCTGATTAAGAAAAAGGAGAAACTAGTCATTATATATATTAATATGAATATATTCTTTTCATTTTATATTCTGAAATAAATAATTACCATCTCCTTGGTACTTGGCTCAGAAATGTTGACAGCAAATTACATGCAGATAGTTTTTTTGAAATGGTAAATACCAAGTATGTCAAATTTATATTCACTTGATTGTCCATTGAATGAAACCTACTAGTGAAACTACAGACGGAACAACATTAGTCATATATTTACAAAAGTTAAAAAGAAAAGACCATAATAGGAAGGCTATCAAATACCTTTTTTTCGAAATTAGGGCAACATCCTTACCAGGAAAAGAAGTACAGACACAACAGTTCATCAATCACTACAGAGTAAACCTAAGATTGAGCAACATTAAACCTACATGTTGCAGGATTATGTCAGGCAATTGGCTAAACGCGAGAAAGAAGACGTAGATACTTTTTCCGAATGGATTAAGGCTGTGAGGTCGTTGATATAAATCCGAATTAAGAAACTAAATGGGTCTATCAATATCCACGCTACGTCAATTTTTAAAGACCCAGATATTGCAAAACACTTGTCCTACTTCCATGACAAATATGTTGTTGTCCCCGCAGATAAAGCCCCAAACAACATCGTTTTTGTGTGTAAATATCATTACATAAACTACTTGATAAATGAATTAGGTATTGACAATTCACTTGGAAACTCAACATATATCCTCAAGAAACTTACCAAAGAGGAAATCCTGGATAATCATAGATCTGTTCTATGTTCCTTTGGAATTTCAACTAAAGATGAAAAACTGGATCTTCCACCACTGTATTGGATACCTAAACTACATAAGTGTCCTTACAAACAACGGTATATTGCTGGGTCTTCCAAGTGCTCCACGAAACTTCTTTCTCAATTATTAACATCTATTCTATCAGCAATCAAAGCCGAGCTTCAAAGTTATTGTGAAACTGCCTATTCTAGAGGTGGCGTGAATCAGATGTGGATACTAAAAAATTCCAAAGATCTTTTAGAGTACATAAAATCTAAGACTCTCTCATCTTGCAATAGTATTAAAACATTTGACTTTTCTACACTTTACACAAGTATTCCTCATTCCAAACTAAAAGAAAAATTGAAAGAGTTGGTATTGCGTTGTTTCATAAAAAAGAATGGCGAACGTAGATACAAGTATCTTGTCTTGGGGAGGAATAAATTCTACTTTGTAAAGAATCACTCTGATTCAAACAAAAAATTCTCTGAAACTGACATTATCAAGATGCCTGATTTCTTGATTGACAACATATTTGTTACGTTTGGAGGACGTGTTTTTCAACAGACTGTCGGCATTCCAAATTGGAACCAATTATGCCCCTCTTCTTGCCGACTTGTTTCTTTATTATTATGAGGCTGACTTCATATAGGAACTTCTTAAGAAGAAAGATAAGAAGTTAGCAATATCCTTTAATTTTACGTTCCTCTATATAGATGATGTTCTCTCACTAAATAATACAAAATTTGGTGACTATGTTGAACGAATCTATCCCATCGAACTAGAGATAAAAGATACTACAGATACAGTTAAGTCTGCCTCACACCTTGACTTACATCTAGAAATTGACAATGAAGGTCGATTGAAAACAAAACTTTACGACCAAAGAGATGATTTCAGCTTCCCAATTGTGAACTTTCCACTTCTATGTAGCAACATTCCAGCAGCGCCTGCATACGGAGTATATATCTCCCAATGATACGATATTCCCGGGCTTGTATTTCCTTTCATGATTTCCTTGATAAAGGATTGCTCCTCACAAGGAAGCTATTAAACCAAGAGTTCCAAATGGTGAAGTTGAAATCATCCTTTCGTAAATTTTACGGACGCCATCACGAGTTGGTTGACCGTTATGGAATAACCGTTTCACAGATGATATCGGATATGTTCCTTATGTCGTAACTACAATACCCTTTCCTTTTCACGAATGTGACCCACCGAATTAGACTATTTACCGGATTTGTAATAACATAAGCAACAAGACGGGTGCCACATGTGGAGCAGGATCTGCTAACCCTTCCGGAGCACCTGAGATCACCCCAAGTTTTTGGTTGGGTTCGTGTTGCTTATTCTTTAGTTTTCTATGTTGTGTCATCTGTACTATTATTTGTCTGTTTGTCTTTTTATTTTTGGCCATGGCGTTGTCAGTCAGTTTGTTTTCGATCTGTGAGTTTGACTGTCCCTCTGGTATCTTTCGTCCCTCTTTTGCATCTGCATATGGTTTTACATTAAACATTCAATTATATTGAAGAGTATTAATACTTCGCTTGCACATGTTAACAATACAACACCAATAAGCTGTCTTCATGTTGTATAAATTAATCACAGCGAGATGTTACAAAATATGTGTAATGTCATTAATCATGCTAAATAAAGCCAAGCTAACACAGTTTCTTGTTTTACCATTTCTTGCGTATATTTCTGACAACTACAACTTGCTACGAGGTATATTTGTAGACTGTAATTGTATTAAGTTTGCTGCATACATGTATTATCGATCACAATCGACTTGGTCTGCCGGAAGTTATTGTTTGCTATGTTTTAAGTAAAATAAAAGTTATATATACATATTTTATGGATGCAAACAAGTTACGAACTATGTATAAATCTTTGCAATATAACAGACGTGTACAAATAAAGCAGATAGTTACAATGCATGTACTAAAAATAGTTGATGATCAACTTGAATTAAATAAGGACATCTATAGGTGAATGGTGTCTTTATATTATCTGGGAAAATGCAACTTAAGTTTTTAACTAATGGTTTGATGTTCAATTGTTAATAATAACTAAAGCAAATTGTTTTATGTATTCGACCAGTACATGTACCTTTATCATAATGTATATTCAAAACTCTAATTGTAATAGCAGCGAGGCGAGAATGTTTTCCCATAGATCATCTCCCTAAATACACTGAACAAATGGAATTAGTTCTAAATAACACAAACTATTTGCAAAAAATCTTGCGTGATGTTAAATAGGAATTATCAATCACTCATTGCATAGAAGATCTTTTTATATCATTGTTTTTTAAAGACTTGATGATGTGATTAAAGTGTGTGTGAAAAAATCAAAAGAATCCCACTAATATATATGTCCTTTAATTGCTTAAATGTTTGACGGAAAACATTATTTCAACATTTTTTGCTGTTAGATTTTGAGGATTTGTTGATTGTTTGTTTGATTACCAACCAGTGGCCTATATTTCAACAGCCAAGAGATGGAGAGGGGAAAAATTTGGATTGCTACTGGAAAAAGAGTGGTTGTTGGCTAGGATTCCTTTTACATGTTTTAAAATGTTTTTGAAAGCTTAAGTGATATTTTTACTCACTGAAAGAGCTTGGCACTCATTCAACACCAAGCATTTGATTCAACGCTCACATTCCAGCCGGACGATTTGAGTATTTGACACATCCGTAAAATACGGACGTCTCGAGCGACAGTCGTACCCTTCAGTCGAAAATAACTGGGCCCACTCTCCATATCCGGAATCCCTGGAATATTTTAATTAGACTATGATACTATGTTCTGATTGATATATATTCTACTGTCATATGTAGTTTTCGCTTCACCAGAATCAGTACTTTGCACAAGACACCTAAAATATGTTCTTCCGCGGAATATATCAACGTTTATTAACTATGTTGATTGCATCTTCATGTCTCCATAATACAAATATCACGAATACAGTCAGGTCTTCGTCATACATTGAAAAATACCTTATCAAAATAGGCAGACGGTTGGAATCTAAACTGAACAATAAATTAGTTGACTACGATTTTTATCAATGTAAATAATCCATTTTACTTCAACAAGAGAGACGAAAGATACCAAAGGGACATTCAAACTCATAAGTCGAAAATAAACTGACAACGCCATGGCTAAAAAAGAAAAAGACCAACAGACAAACAATAGTGCACAAAACACAACATAGAATTTTAAAGACTGATTAACACGAACCCCACCAAAAACTGTCGGTGATCTCAGGTGCTCCGGAAGGGTAAGCAGATCCTGCTCCACATGTGTCACCCGTCGTGTTGCTCATGTTAGTACAAACCCGGTAATAAGTCTAATTCGGTAGGTCAAATATTCCGGTAGTTATAGATATGGGGTATTTACCTCTCATGATTTGTCGATATTTTTGTTTTGTTGAGTAGTTTCCAGACCTAGAATAGTTTAAAAAAGTAACTAAAATTAGCTGTTATTTATTACAAATTTTTTCAATTACATTTAAATATTTGCTCGGAAATTGTAAACATTTTTAGCTTTTTCGATGCAAACACACATCATATATGTTGAAAACAATAATGAAAACATCACATTTTTAAATACGTCATAAATCATCATAACTATCTTCATTCGTATTCAATTCATTAATTACTTTTTTCACAAACATAAAAACAAATCTAAACAATACAAAATTATTGACATGCTTGAATTTCAATGTGTAAATATGTTGTTCCAACAGTCAACTTTAATGTTAGCCTCAGAATGTTACCTTTCACTTAACGAATTTTGAAGCATATGAATGTCCCTTGATAAAAATGCCAAAGGCAATTTGTATTTCAAACCATCATATTTATATGTTAAAATCACTTAATGACATTTTAAACACTTTTTCCAAAATTTTAAATAAGGCATTTAAAACATACAAGAATGGAGTCCAATAGACTTGGCAATTTTGACTTGCTATTTGAAAAGTCTGGAAATTTTAAAGCCAAATGCTACCATCGCTCTTCTGTAATAACTGAAAATTTTATTAAAATATTGAGACTGACATGAAGACAAGTCAGAAAACCTTAAAATTTAAATTAGTCTAAAAAGACTAACAGACAAACAACACTACACAAAACAAAACATAGAAAACTAAAGACTGAGCAAAAACTGGCGGTGATCTCAGGTGCTCCAGACATGAAAGCAGATCCTGCTCCTCATGTGGCACCCGTCGTGTTGCTCATGTAATTGCAAACTCGGTAATAAGTCGAATTCGGTAGATCACATTCGGGTTAGAGGGACGGGATTGTAATTACGACAATTGGAACATATCCGCTATCATCTGTGAAACGGATATTCTATAACGGTCAACCAACTTGTGATGGCGTCCGTAAATTTTACGCAGTAAGGATTTCAACTTCACCACTTGGAACTCTTGGTTTTATAGCTTATTTGTGTCCAAATAGTACAGCAGCAATTAAATACTATTATAAAGCAGCTGTCATAAATTTATCTTAACTTATAGTTTAAAATAACCATACAAGTTTGCATGCCCTAACTATCACAGAAATACAAAATAAAAGAAAATCCGCTATTGTTACAAAAATATTCACAATAACATAAAAAATAAGAAAAACGGAAAAACTAAAGGAAAGATACAACAAAGACAAAAACAGGGATTCGAACCTGAACCGAAAAATCTCTACTTTTAATTTTACTCTACAACTCGTACATCTTTTTTTATCTTTATTATCAACTCATTCATCTAAACCTCACGGCTACCAACTTATACTAAACGATTGTCTATTATGTATATATAAAAGGTTCACGCCCTGTGTGTCCGTTGTACCGATGTGTATCAAATATTCATTGATATATATAAAATAGACATTCAAATTGCAACCCATTGGTAGCTGAAAGGTTTCGTCGATGTGTTAGTCTTACATAACAGTAGTCAAGGAGGGGTTCGATTCCAAGTGAAGGCATATAAAAATTACAAAAGTTATAGGTAAGTTTTTAAATTAATTCCATTAGCGAACAGAAATCAGTAAACTAGCCAATTCAAACTTAATAAAATTAAGGAAACACTTGCATATAATTCGGTAAGTCCATTTCAGCGACAGATTTAGGAAGCATTGATTCTAGAAAAAGAAATCACGGTATATGAATAGGCTGACGTCACGTCAATGGTTTAATGTAAAGTACAGGTTGACGTCGACATGATGAAAGTTGGTCCTTAGTTTGACACACATGTTAGAAAGAGCTAGGCTTGTATCATACTTTAAAAAATAAAAAGTCTACATACATTATATTTTTGCAGTGTCAAGTTAATCCGGTAATGTAAGATTGTAGAAACTTTGCAAGGGGAGGGACATGTATATTTACTGTATATAACAATCTTAAGAACTATATTAACTATTTATAATAATCTAAAGAAAACAGATATCGGAATGTATTTAGATGTTCCTAATCAGGCCGGATTTGTCCTTTTCAGACTGATTGTTAATACTCATCTTATCTGATATTGGCATCACATAAATAACCCTTTCATTCATTGATCTGCCGAATGTTTTATTTTCCCTTTACCATTGAAAACCATATGCTTCAGCTAGCTAGATAATTAGTAAATCGTCAATCTGATGGGTAATATTCAAGTATTAGATATAACCTAACTACTGTAATCAAGTTGATTTGATGGGTGTACAAAGTTTCCAATAGTTGTATGAAGATAGAATATGAGATGTATCCATCAGACAAATGCAATTTGAGGATGCAACTTCAATATACACTTAAGCATGAAATATGATGAATTAACAGATATCTTTAGAAGAGATTAAGTCAATAAAATATTCTATCAGACGAAACAATTGCATTTGATACAAAAAGCACAATCAATGTAACAAGTACTTCTTGTATTCTTTTGATAAATGATGTGTCAATGTCTTATTGATAGAAGTAACAAGGTCAAACAAAACAGTGTGTGTTATCCTTAACGATATCAGATTAATACTCTTGTTTGTTTTCCATCAAAGAATAAGTAGGATCAAAACCTTGTTATAGCGGTAAGGGATTCTGTTCATCGTTGCAATATCGCGCCACAGTTATTTCATGTTCTCAGGTTGTCTCGGTTTTGAAACGGACTATATGTACCGATTGATATTTAAGTCTTAGATACATGAATGTTTTATTAGTTGTTATTGGCTTTGAAATAGATTTCAATACCTGCGAGTACTCTCAGATATGTGTTGTCTTTTTTGTTTTTGCTATACAGAATATATTTAACCTACATATGGCAATTGTGAAGTAAAGTCATTCACATGTTCCATAACAACACACACAAGTAAAGAAGAAAGTCCAGAGAAACTGGCGAATATGTGCCAAAAAATTAGAGACGACAAAAAAAAAACAAATTAAAAAAACACTTTATAGAAAACTTAAGACTGAGCAATCAGAACCCCATCAAAATTATGGGTGACCTCATGTCATCTGTAAGGGTTGGCAGATCTTGATCCACTAGTGGCACCTGTCGTGTTTATCTTTGAAAGTACAAATTTGGTGATGAGTCTCATTCGAGGATGTCACCATCGATGACAAAAGGACGGGATTGTAGTTACGCTATCTGTGACATAGATATTCTATAACGGTCAACCAACTCGTGATGGCGTTAGTAAATCTTTCGAAGGAATGACTACGACTAACACACCTGTAACCGTAGTTTCAATAGCTTTATATTTCACACCTAAAAAATGACCTCCGAATCCCCGGTTATATCATAAAATATAATTAATCACACAAATTAACAGAGAAAGTAAATGTTTTCTTTGTCTCTCTCAGCATTTATGCTCTTGAAAAAAACAAAACATACCATGCAAGGCACTTTCTAAAAAAAGGGCTGTCCTGCAGTATATTATTTCACTTGTTCTATCCTGTGGTCACTTTAGTTTTATGAATGATATAAAAAAGTGAGTCATTCCAGATTTAGATTTTCACAACGTTCCAAATCTTTGACATGCATATTTTAAGTAAAGTTTCAGTTGCTAATTCCGTACAGAAGTTAAAAGAATATAAGTCCTTTTTTAGTGGGGTGTGGTTTCGACGAGAAATGTTTTGCATGGTACAAACGCTTGTTTGTCTTCATAGAAAATATGATATCATTTCAAGGCAAATCAAACGAAATAAGTGAGAAAGTTATGTCTAAATATGGCAGATCTGCATATTTTGAACACTACACGATCATTTAATCGTTAAACAACAAGATTTGTCGGACGCGATTATCTATTCTGATATTTTATCATTCTTGTAAGCCAAAGAAAACCTTTTTCTATTGTCATGGCATATATATGTCTCACGAACACTTAATAGGCTCATGCAATTTTCTTTAACCGAATTGGTGCACCAAAACGAATATGTGCTTCTTAATATAACGTGATGTTTATTTATATTGACAGTATATGATATTAATTGGAATCCTAGCATTTGTTTTAAGATCATTTATATGAAATGTGACATTCATTATCAATCTCATATATTTTATATTTGGAAAACTACTGTCTTGAGTAAGAGCAAAAGGAAAATACTGTTATAATATTGTCAGATGTTTCCTGTTGTATCTACTGTTTTTATTCTAACATTTTCGAATGCTATAAGTACTTTTTATTCTACCATGCTGTAATTTATTTCAAGATATACAATATTTATTTAGATGTTTTAATTTTGAATAGGAGTGAAAAAAATGTTTGTAATTTTTGATAAACTGTGGTCCCCTGAAGTTATGTTTGCCTTTTTGTGGCATTAATGGTTTCTTTATTCATTGTATGAAACTCTTACATTATCTGATAATTTGAAGAGAAATTTCCTTATTAATTGATACTAAATGGTCTTTCGATAATATTGGTGTAAATGTATCCGTTGTACACGTTACAAACAACATTTGTTAAACCTTATTTCTACGTGACATGGAATGTGCATAGCAGTTTTTCGGTTAAAAATATGTTCGCTCGTTTTGGCCGTAAAGTATATATAATTATTAGATGACTGGTATATTTAGACGGAGACAACATATAACTATGTCCATCATATCACAGATTTCTTCCTTAACTCATGATACGCAAAAAGTGACTTATGATTGACCCAATGATTCACAACTTTTTTTTACTATAATATCTGAATGTTAGCGGCAATAAGTAAAATTAGGCAATTAGCTTAAATCCTAGGCAATAAGTTAACGCCTAGGCATTAAGTTATTGACCGACATTTTCAGGCATTAAGCTTATTCCCTGAAATCTGATGATGACTATTCAACCTATTGCCAAACGCCACTTCAGGCAATAAGTGAACTTTGGAATTTTTGCTTTATCGTCCATGTAAATGTACATTTGTTGAAATATTCTTGATGTAAAGTGTTGTTTATATCATATTTCAAATATTAATATACATAATTTAACAGATCTTCAAATTTTAGTATTTTTTTCATATTCATATCAGCATGAACTTGTAGTTCTTTGTGGCATTACAGAAATTGATATGTTTCAAACAAGTGAGTGTATCTAATGAAAGGAAGGGGATTGATGATTCTATCTGAAAAAATATTTGAAGAAAATTCGCTGGTCGAGTTGGTTATGGTCTAGTCAAAAGTAGACAAATGTATACATGAATTTTTACTCACATCATCTTTCCATTGATTTTATTGGATATGTTAAACTTTATTTTTAAATTGTTTGTTAAATTCTCCTAGGCATACGTGTCTTTTTCACTTTATTATCTATATTATTAGCATTTAAGTGAAATGTCTACTGAAGATAGATTTCTTGAATCTTTACGGTCTAAATTTGAATCAGTGAAAAAAAGGAGCATAATTCCATCGAACTATTTCTTTTACTTTGTGAAACTTGTAACACGAAGACAAAGTATTTAGGGAAGGAAGTAGCAGTAAAACCTATTTTATCCAAAGAGTTCAACAGTAGAGGGCAGGTTGATTTAATAGATTTCCATTCAAACCCAGATGAAAACTAAAATATTCTATAAAAATCACGTACCAAAAGTGTGTAATATTAGAGCTCTCACGTCAAAATGTGCTTCAGATGTAACTTTCGATTTAATTGATGTTTTCAAAATTTTTGGTTTGTCCCATAAACTGCTATTAATGACAATGGTCGTGCATTTACAGCTTTGGTTATATCCGAGTTAAAACTAAAGTGGCTGGAACTAGTGACTTTATTTCAGGTAGTTGATATTTAAAATTCAGTTCGTTTTGTGTAATTACGTACTATATGTATTTTAACCTTGAATATGTCTTTTTATTTACTCGCATTTACATTTTAGACATTAAGATTAATGCTTGGACACATTTTTCAGGATTTAAGCTTAAATCCTAGGATTTAAGAATAATGCCTAGCATCATTTAGGAAATAGACTTACAGCCTAGTCGTTAGCTTATTGCCTAGGAATCAAGCTTAATGCCTAATTTCACTTAATGCCGCTGACATATAGATATTAAAGGGACATATAATTTGAAAACAAATCAATCTGAAAATCAATCTGAAATCGTTGAAATTAGACATAAGAATTTCTAAGGAAGTACATTTAGTCATGCTTATATTTTGGACGATCAAGAACTTGGCTTAATTTTCCAGTCGTTCATAATGATGTCCTATTAAACTCTTAATGGGTCAATATTTCTAAGTAACAGCAATTTTCGTTTCGCATGTTTGTTGATATTTCAAAGTTAGCTTCTATAATCGGTTTCATCGAGCGAAACATGTTTCCTTTTAATAGCTCTTACTTAGGTTGGCTACGTATTGTCACTTTTGATTGATTTTTCTGTGCAGTGTTTAGTAGACGTATTTGTCTGTTCGTCCTTTTTTCTTTCGGTAGGGTGTCTCTTTTTCGTCGATTTATGGTTATGGTTCACCCTTGATTTCCTTTTTTCACCAAGGATATCGAGATCATAAGTACAAAAAAATGTAGGTGAAATTAACATACATATTGGGACGTATGGTGAATATATGACTTCGCTTATATATGTTGATACCATACCACATCTGTGTTTGTCAATTAACAGTTGTAGCGTCATAATATCCAGCATAATCTCCACCTTCAACCGGATAAACCGTCTTGAACTTGCATCACATTTATATGTTGAACCAGTCGATTGCTGCATGTACTTTTGTACTGGTAGGAAAAAAGGAAAATTGTTAAATAAAAGTTGCTGTTATAACACTAAGAGAATTATTTTATATTAAGGAATTAATCCCCATAGGCTTAGCTCTGGTTGCTTGTCCGAGTTTGGCTATACTCTTCGGTTATATCAGCTCTTACAAACTTGTATTAGGGTTTGTTTTTTAAATATTTTACCAAGAGCATTACAAAAGAGACATAAACTGTCGAAACACACATCTGTTGCAGTACAATTGTCCATAAATCAACCCTCCATTACCTGATGTCTTAGAATATTTACACTCAGGAGTTTGGTTAGGTTGACCTTATAATATTGTCTAAAGAAATCCACATCCGGGCAATTTAAGAAAAAAGCAAAATTGTTAAATAAAGGTTGCTGTTATAACGCTAAGAGAATTATTTTATATTAAGGAATTAATCCCCATAGGCTTAGCTCTGGTTGCTTGTCCGAGTTTGGCTATACTCTTCGGTTATATCAGCTCTTACAAAATTGTATTATGGTTTGTTTTTTAAATATTTTACCAAGAGCATTACAAAAGAGACATAAACTGTCGAAACACACATCTGTTGCAGTACAATTGTCCATAAATCAACCCTCCATTACCTTGATGTCTTAGAATATTTACACTCAGGAGTTTGGTTAGGTTGACTTTATAATATTGTCTAAAGAAATCCACATCCGGGCCATTTAAGAAAAAAGGAAAATTGTTAAATAAAAGTTGCTGTTATAAAGCTAAGAAAATTATTCTATATTAAGGAATTAATCCCCAAAGGCTTACCTCTGGTTGCTTGTCCGAGTTTGACTATACTTTTCGGTTATATCAGCTCTAACAAAACTTGTATTAGGGTTGGGTTTTTTAAATATTTTACCAAGAGCATTACAGAAGAGATATAAACTGTCGAAAAACACATCTGTTGCAGTACAATTGTCCATAAATCAACCCTCCGTTACCTTGATGTCTTAGGATATTTACACTCAGAAGTTTAGTTAGGTTGACCTTATAATATTGTCTAAAGAAATCCACATCCGGGTCCGTATATTTATGATTTGTATGTTTAATTAACAATGAAAATAAGATCAAATCAAGTGAGAATTATATTGAGTATATTATTTCAACATCAACACCATATGCATACATTTTCTAACTTAGTTAAGATATTCCAAAAGCTACTTTATTTCCTTCATTGCCAGTTTTACCTTTTTCCAATTTGAATTTTTTTCTACTTCTAAATAGAATCATTTTTAGCTTACCTGACACTATGGGTCAAGTAAGCTATTATCATCACTTGGCGTCCGTTAAATTTTACCAAAATATTTTCCTCTGAAATACTGAGGCAATGGAACCAAACTTCGCTACGATCACCATTGAGGAAACAGGTTAAAATCTTGTTTCCGATGATCCCGCTTCAAATAAGATATAAGGGTAAAATACAATTTGTATCTATTATCTTTTAAACTGCTATAGATTGGAAAAAAAATCTGACAGATTTGAAATGTTTAGAATGATAATCTTCATTGGTCAATATAAATAAAAAATGTCAGACGACTTCTTATAGGAGTTATTGCCCTTAAATGACGATGTTTGCGTTTTCTGCGTTTTCTTTTTGGAAACTGATAAATAGAAACTTTTAACAACAAAAATGATTAGCTAGACCAGATATGCAAATAAGTCCACATCGCTAAAATCTTCAGTTGACTCATTATAGGAGTTATTGCCATTCAATGACGTTTTTTTATAAATGTTTTGCCTCATTGCCTATTATTTCGAAAATTCTCATAGATAGAGAGAAACCTCGAAAGCTAAAATGATCCACAAAACAAGATCTACAAATAAGTCAAACTGCTGACATTGTTGCTCGACTCTTATAGTAGTTTATATGACATTTTTCTCCCATTATGCATTTTTGGGGAAAACTTTGGTGAATAAAGAAAAACTGTAATCAGTTAAAAAGAAACTTTAGTCATGAATGATAGTTGAAGATGCTCATATATCCATGTGTGCAGTACATGCTATGTAGAACCTCTTCTCTAGTTAGATCACCTGGACCAATGTAAATTCAGGGAGATTAACCCTATTCGTTTTTATAGTATTTATTTCATGTATTTTCTAATTGTTTTGTGCGTTTATTTCGGTAAATGTATTCCTTTTTGTTCTTTTTGTGTTAGACAACGGTAACAATTATCATTTAACAAATTGTACCTGTCTCTTGTTCTATACCAAAAGATAGTTCAGATGAAAGTATCTCCACCAGCAGAAATATGAGTGTACGAGAGACAAGATTTCTAATACATTTAATATTAGCGACAGTTCGAACAAAATGAAGATGGCATGCAACAACAGGTCAATTAGGTTGGAAATTTATAACACAATTTAAGAGACAATGCATATAATATTGTCTCATATAAGAGTCGGGAAATGTGAATAGCTAAAATAACTGATCATGTGCCTCTATTACTTGAAAAACAAGATTATATTATTTCTATATTTTATTTACAGAGAAGTATAAGGAAACATTACGTAAATTATATTTTATGTCAACATTAAAACGGTTGTTTATAGATAAAACCAAGTAAAACGTACTGTTATCCATGTCGTTGATTTTGCTTCTTTCAAAAGTTTTAAAAAGTTAGTTTGATTATCTTTCGAATTCCATAAACGCATTCTTTACAAATCCACCTTTAATTCAATATGTCATCAAAGACAGCTTACATAACATTTAAATCTTTTTTACTTAGATTTGTATAAAACAGTGATAAGATTGACACGTTTTATTATATCAGTCAGCATTTAAATTCGAATTGATACTCGTACTAAAATTATTTCGAAAATATATTTAATTTATTTATAGGTTGCACTTTGTAAATACAGCTGTTTCACAAGCCACGCCTCTTTTGGGGAGATATATAATATTCATAGATATGTTAATTTGTTAACGTACTGGTTCCCAGATATGATCTCTGTGTTTCATCTCCTAGAGACATAATTTGGGATTGTTACCAGTATAGAAAAACATGGCAGCGCTTAAATTTAATTCTTAGGAGGTCCAAAAGTGGAAGTAGGGGTAGTATAGAATTTTAGTATAAGTTTAAACTCTTAGAAGTTCAGGGCATATAAATGTTGAAAATATGCCGCACAGCCTTATATTTTGACCTTTGAATAAAATAGTAGTGCATATCAACTTTCCGTTCTGGGATATAATTTTTCACGAAACTTCATTGTCTATATTTACATAATTGCAACCTATAGGGATTCTATTTGCTAATATAATAAACTCAAATTGTTGCATGATCTACTGAAACTATTTTTGACTCAAGAAAGGAAATGAAAATTCTCATCCCGGCACCAATTACAATGCCTTTTGAAACTATTTTAAGTCATGTTATACTGTGTAACACAAACAATTCAAAAAAGATTAAATATTGCAGCAGTACATCTTGAAATGCAAAATTGCGTGATGTTATCGTTAACCTGTTTTCTAGGTACTTTTAATCAAATCAACGGTTTAAATACACAAAACCCTTTCGATACTTCAACTTCCTTTGGCGAAAATAACATGAGGCGGAATCAAAGAAGGTTTGTTCTTGCTCAGCTGCACCCATTGTTTTTTCATATCATTCAAAGAACACAGAAATTCAAACAAGATACAGCACTTGATTTGGAAACAAATATAATACCGCTAGTACGTAATACATTGTAATATGGATTGATGAAAATAACAAAGTTTTAAATTTTACCAGCTTAACAAAAAAGTGATAATATGACACAGCATGGTACATGCAGGACATTTCATGTTTAGCTTACGGAGCCCAAAGGGTAGTCGATCGTAGTAAACTTTTTTTCAAATATCTTCTCTGGAAATATTCAACAAATGTAAACCAATCATTTACATGGTTTAGTCAATGGTCCTTATGTTACATGTACATGTATCTAGTATAGAATTTGTGTGTTTGTTTTGGTTAATCAACATATCTAAAAACAAAAACATAAAATACAGTCAAAGAGAGGCAAAAGATATCAAAGGGACAATCTCAAACTCATAATTCGAAAATACCTGAAAACTGACAACGCCATAGCAAAAACAAAAAAGGAAAAGACAAACAACAGTATACAAAACACAACATAGAAAACTAAAGACTGAAAAACACGAACCCCGCTTAAAACAAGGGGGTTATCTCAGGTGCTCCAGAAGGGTAAGCAAACCCTGCTCCACATGTGGCACCCATCGTGTTGCTCATGAAAGAACAAACCGGCGACCAATCTAATTCGGAACGTCACAATCGCAGACGAAATGAATAAATTAACTGTTTTATATCTTGAAAACTTGACAGGGCACCAGTGCTAAGAATGTCCATATCTCACCTATTTCCTGTTTGCCAAAATCTATCAGTTGACTCTTAAAGGTTATTGGCTTTTAAGGACTTTGTTTGGCTCATTTACATGTTTTACCTATTATCTCAGGAAGGTAGAAGGGCAAACATGATCAGCAATACAAGTTCTACAAAAATGCCAATATCATTTGAAGACTGCATGACTGTTTGAGAAGCTATCGGTTTTAAATGACGATTTTTTACAAATTTTAATGTTTATGCCTTTTATTGTGAAAACTATAATAGCTAGGTAGAAACAGCAAACTGCAAAAATATTTAAAAATACAAAATTTGGTGAAGCGATCCTTAGGTATATAGTACTTAGTTTGATTTGTTTTCCAAGTCAGTCATCAACTTGGCTGCCATTGCTAAAATAGAACACAATTATGTAGAGTTTTCAGGATTCCCTTACTTCCTTTTTTCATCATTTTTTTCAGATGACTTCTGAAGGAGATATAGCCATCAAATGACGATTTTTAAAAATTATCATGCTTTTGCGAATTATCTAGAAAATTAAGATAAATAGGTAGAAACTGTTCAGGGAAAATATTATCAGTGATACAAGATCATTAATTGCAATATAATGAGCTATTTAAGAGCTACTAAATGCCCGATGTAGTTGAAACCATGGGATGACTCATTAAGGAGTAGTTGCTCTTTATTGACGATTTATTATTTATTTTTGTGTGTTTGTCAATGGTCTGAAAAACTATAATAATATTTATTGTTACAATGGTTCTGGTAGACTGTTAGTCCCCGAGGGAATTATCAGCCCAGTAGCCAGGACTTTGGTTCTGGCATGAAGTACGGATATTGTGTTATTAAAATTAGCTAATCCAAAACAGTTGGAAATTATTTAGATTAAGGAATATATTTCTCTCATGCAAAGCTCTGATTCTGTGCCCGGTTTTTGCTACATCTTTTTTGTACTTCGTGTTTTAAAAGCTCTTTTTTGTCAATAAGTTTTGAATTTTTAAATATTTTTGTCTCGTGCATCACTGAAGAGACACTAATTGTCGAAATGCGCATATGGTACAATTAATTTGGTACCGTTTATGATATTACAAACTGTGCATTGTAAAAATGATCAGCACCACAGGATCTTCAAAAATCACATAACTGATTGGAAAACAATCAGTAGAAATTGATATCAAAATGGCATATATTTACCTAGTGAACGATTCAGGCTCTTAGAGCCGCTTTTTTCATAATAAAAAACAAGAATGTGTCCACAGTACACGGATGCCCCACTTGCACAATCATTTTTATGTTCAATGGACCGTGAAATTGGGGTCAAAACTCTAATTTGGCATTGAAATTAGAAAGATCATATCATAGGGAACATGTGTACTACGTTTCAAGTTGATTGGACTTCAACTTCATCAAAACCTACCTTGACCAAAAACTTTCACCTGAAGCGACCAAAACCTTTTACCTGAAGCGACCAAAAACTATAACCTGAAGCGGAACAGACCAACAAACGGACGGACAGACGAACGGACAAACGGGCGCACATACCGAAAAACATAATGCCCCTAGGTGGGGCATAAAAATACTCATGACAAGTTAAATTAAATAAATTAAATTTTTAATCAGTTTTGTTCTTGCGATTCTTAAATCGATGTGCTTTTGATATTACAATGCTTATTGTTTCTTCTTTAGATATTAAATAATGCAGCAATTACTTCTGCTCCAGAAACTTGGTCGAATCATCACGTCTTTGACATTTCAAAAATCTTGTAGAATAAGCTGAGGCGTTAAATACATCAATACATCACGTAACACAATGGATAAGGTGAATATGGACAATAAAGAAACCGATATATAGCTAGTAAAATGTAAAATAGTGTTAAAACCGAACTAATAAGATAATGACCTTACTTAAGAAATGAGGATAACAGCATTGTGTTTAAGAGTACACTTTCCCAAAACATGTCTATTAAAATTACCGGACAAGATTAAATATAATAAAATTCAACCACTTATTTTTCAAAGGTCATCATTTTAAAAATTAATTTAGAGTAGGCAAGTTATGTGAATATACAATAAAAAACAGAAAACCATTTCGGAATTGATGGTTTTCACTTCTCTGTCAACTTCGCACTTGATTTGACCTTTTGACTTTTTTGACTCGAACATCATTTTTTGGTCTTTTGTAGACAAAACGTGCACCTGGCGTAAAATTACACGCGTAGTATTTTTGATTTTTTCTTTTAAATCAAAACGTGTCATCATAATAAAAAAAGTGATGCATTCCCTTAACCTTCAATGTCTCATATTGCAAAAATAACCGGATAATGCGTGTGTCATTTCATAGTCTAAGTCCATTTTTTTTTTGTCAAATGCCTTTCAATTTTCCAGGCATTTCAAAAGTATTAAAAATATAAAATGTCTGAATCTTACAGGCATTCTAGAAAATGCCTAAGCTTTCAAGCATTTTACAAAACGACTAAATTTAGAAAATGCCTGTAACATATTTACTTGCAAAATGTCTTCAAATAACAATAACTTGAAAAATTGATGATTATATCATGATTTCCCTAACCAGCCACGAAATTAACAATTAAGAAAACCCAATAATACCGGACCGGCCTGCGTGTTTATGTATAACGAACAGGCAAGAAGACCCCAAAAGATGAGCTTTGTAGCTACAATAACCTATAGAGAACCTGGCATACTCACACACGTTTATTGTCTCCAATCACACCTGCTTCAATTTATATGTATACAATCCACAAAACTAAACGGTTGCAATCATCTGTAAAATTTCAGTCTTGTACGAAAACTGATAAAAAAAAATTGTTAACATATAAACTTTCTCACTCAAAGGTCAATGAATATATATATACTCAAAATTTATGGGAAACTGTCTTTAACCAGAGCTTTTTCTATAAAAATGGAAGCGTAGATATAAGTTTCTTGTTTTGGGTTATAATAATTCTTATTTGGTGAAGAACCACACTGATTCTATCAGAAAATGCACTGAAGATGATATTATCAAAATGCTGGACTTTTTAATCGACAATATATTTGTTGAGTTTGGAGGATAGATATTTCAACAGACCTCTTCTGACCGACTTGTTTTTGTACTCGTATGAAGCAGAATTTATTCAAAACCTTCTAAAAGACAAAAAGAAGAAGCACCTTGCAAAATTCTTTAATTTTACTTTCAGATATATTGATGATGTCCTTTCACTGAATAACCCATATTTCAGTCAGTACTTGCATCTCATGTATCCCAGTGAACTTGAAATTAAGGATAATACTGATACAAAATTGACTGCTTCATACCTTGATCTTTTCCTCAATATTGACACAGATGGACGACTTCACACTAAAATCTATGACAAACGGGATGATTTCAACTTCCCAATAATCAATTTTCCATTTCTCAGCAGTAACATACCCTCTGCTCCGTCGTATGGTGTTTACATATCTGATTGAATCGTTATGCTCGTGCATGTTCACACTATACGGACTTCATATACAGGAGTGTGCTCCTTACGCAGAAACTGCTCCAACAGAGTTATGAAGAGGATAGATTAAAAATGACACTCCGTAAATTTTATGGACGCCATCACGAATTGGTTGATCTATACGATATGTCTGTGTCTGAACTAACTAATGACATTTTTACCACGTCTTAGATTGGGTTTAAATCTATGTCATCTGTCTGGTAAGTACCGAACGTGACCTATACCCGAATATCACTGTTTTGCCGATATTAAATTGCTATACGACGTGTCTCGGTATTTTATACATCCAACATTCATGTATTTATTTATGATGTTTCTTTTGTGGCTTCTGTTGGATAATGGTGTTATGTCTGATTATATATTCGTTACAAAAATACGTCACTCTTTGTGATGTCCTGTGCTGTCTGTCGTTAATGGAAGATGTTCGTTGTTATTCTGTGGTTTACATGTTGTATCGACTATTATATTCTTTATTTTTGCGTGTCTCTGTGATGAGTGTTCTTGCGTGTGTTTGTGCTGTATTTCTGTCACGTAGTGTTGTCATTTAAGCGATATTTTTTAACATTGCCATATAAGCGGGAGGTTTGGCTAGCAAAAAAAACAGGTTCAACCCACCTTTTCTTAAAATGTCCTGTACCAAGTCAGGAATATGGCAGTAGTTATCTAATAGTTCGTTTCTATGTATGTCTGGTTTTGTTGCACTTCAGTGTTTATGTTGTTCCTTTGTTTTGCTCTTATAGTTGATATGTTTCCGTCGGTTTTAGTTTGTAACCCGGATTTGTTTTCTCTCAATCGATTTATGACTTTTGAACAGCGGTATACTACTGTTGCCTTTATTTAACCAACATACAAAAATGTACACATTTATTTTCATTGTATGATACTTGTACATAATTTGTTCTACAAATTTCACTCTTGAGCAACAAAAATTAAAAAAAAAAAACAATAAAAAAGTCGTAAAACTTTAAAAGGCCCTTCCTATCATCAGCATGATTTGTCATAGAAAGACACGAACTAAACACACACTTGAGACATAACAACATAATCTAGACAAGAGATAGGATATATCAAATCGTACAGAAAGTTGCTGCAAGGACGAAATTTGTTTACTATCATTCAGTGAGATAGGTGTAAAATAATCAACAATGAGTGTTATCGGAAATTTCACAATCATGCAACAGTGACGTCGTAAATAATTTACGTGATAATTCTTGAAATTGTTTTTGATAATACAATGAATGATTTCCTTACAAGTTTAACTTGTTCAATACATACAAAATACCACTGGTTAATAATTGAATGAGTGCTTTCGTACTACGGTTTATTCGGTCAAATGTAATTTAACATGTCGGGGTTCAAAACGAATGATTACATACATTTTGTGAGCTGTATTACATGATGATAAAACTAATTACAAGTTAGAATATAGCAAAGTACTCTCGACCAATGAAATTGTAGAATTGGATGCCTCTTAATTGTGAAGAATGAATGTAAATCATGTTCTTAGTAAGGAATTATCCTATTATTTGGGTCTATTTACAGTTTAAAACAAAGAGTTTCTATAAATGAGTTACAACTGCCCCGAAGCACATTTATCAGATTGAAAGGGTTTATCACACAGTGATTGAAACTGACTAAAAGTTGAATTGTGAAACAAACAAAAATCTCAAAATAAGTTGAAGTTAACTGGTGCAGTAAAATTGGTACCGTGAATTTTATTATGAAAATATTAACATCAAATTACTATAAAATTAAACAATACCAAAGCAATGCAAAAAAAAGAAAAAAATTCTTTCAGATAAAAAAATAACCTAAACCTTATTGGCTGTGAAATAAAATTTAGTTGTAACTCAAATGTATTAATTGATTTATAAAATTGAGAATGGAAATGGGGAATGTGTCAAAGAGACAACAACCCGACCATAGAGCAGACAACAGCCGAAGGCCACCAATGGGTCGTCAATGCAGCGATCGAGAAACTCCCGCACCTTAAACTGTAAATAAAAAAGGATAATTCCTCATTAAAATATTACATGATTTACATTCATACTCACAATCAGGAAACATACAATTCCTACCTTTTCTTTCTACTGTTGTGTCACCTAATATCTATAACGCATTTTTTTTTAAATATTTCCCAAATGATAAGAAAGTCCTCACATCACTAAAACTTATTCATAAATGACATGTCGAAAAAGGAAGTCATGCATCAATTATAAACATTGCACTGACAATGAAACTAATTCTTGAATAGATCATTTGAGCCTTGAGCACTTTACAATATTTCTAAGTTTGTAAGAGAATGATAATCCCTTACTTCGTGATAAGTACTCGCTAACGCTCGTACTTATTCATGAAGAAAGGGATTATCATTCTCTTACACATACTTGTTTGGTTTTTTTGAGTAATTGTGATTTGTTGTCTCTTTTTCGTTTAGCGGATTACAGATTGGATTGCTCTACATATGTAACACAGTAATTGATGATAAATGTTTATACTGCAAAAATTAATTACTTATTCTCTTTCAAATTGATTACATTTTTCCAATTATCTGGTGTTATTGATATGTCAAAAATTAATTGTAGTTGTTATAAAGTGTTAATTCTTTTTAAATGCTATCAATAACAAAAATATAAAAGATTAAAATTAGCCTCTAGTCAGATCTGTTGTTTCGGTTATAAAACTTTATTCAGTACCAGCAGTAAAACATTTCTGTTTGAATTCTGAGTACGATAATTGCATACTCAAAGTTGATATGACCGCAAGACCTGGACTCGTAACTTTAAGCAATAGAATGTTTCATATTTTTTTTTCAAAACGAAGTTTCGACCATTTTATTTAAAACGAGAAATATATCAACAAATGATAGTGATTTTCCAAATAAAAATCACCTGCAAATATCGTGAATTCATCTGCAAGCTGATACTATATTCCGTAGCATGCGTTTCCTTGATTTCCTTATTAGTGTGTTGCTGCTTACAAGGAAGATATTCATACAAGGCTTCAGAGTGGTAAAGTTAGAGTCGTTTATGTATAACATTATGATTGGTTTTCTTGAGTGTTCATTGAACCCATATTTTATTTAATTCTGATTTTTTTCAAAGCTTTCATGGCCGTATATCAAACTATATACATGACATTGTTGTTAATATTGCTAAAAAGAATAATGAGGAACACAAACAAAAATGTTCAGAACACTAAAGGGAAAAGTAAAAACAGCAACACAAACCATACTAAAAACCAGGGACGATCTTCGATGCTCCGGAAGGGTAAGAAAATTTAGTTGCACTAGTGGCACCTATCATGTTGCTCATAGCAAATAATGTAAATTTCACAATTGGAACGTTGAGATCATCTCGGCATGTTTTGTACACAATCGCCCTCATTTCTAAATGCATGTCAAGATACAAAGCAGCTGACTTTACTATATATGTGGTATTAACTCAGGTTCGATGGTATGCAAACTTTGAAATATTTTGTGAGATGACATCACATTCATAGAGGAACGTGAAGTTAAAATATAGTGCCTTCTTCTTTTCATTTTTTTCTGAAAAGCTACAGTTTGGTCTTTGAAGATAGATGTAGAATGAGTGTTCACAGAACAATTAAGTCTTTTTAATTCTGATTTGTATGAAAGAATTCACAGTCTTAAGACTTATGAAACTATAAACATGACATTGTCGTTAATTTTGTGTTCAAACTATATTTGATGCAAGTAGGTGTACGGTTAGATATGACACGAACATTGTTGTTTCTGAAGTGTCTATAATTGATACCTAATTAGGTTGGAAAAGGTATCTTTAAACTCATTGTTTGAATAACGTAAAGCAGAAATTGCATGATGAAATTATATTTATTTTCAAAGAATATACCTTGAAGGAAATATGCAAAACATATTTAAAGAAAGAAATCCGAAAGAAGCAGTTTACAAATGGTATTCATGTGAATGCAACTGTCTGCATTTTATCCACTGCGTTTAACGGAGGCGTTGTCTATTAAAACAATATTCTTACAATTGCCTTTAGGTTGAATCATAACAAATTCCTTGTTTCTATAATAAGTAAAATGATTTCCGTCTGTCTGAAACTTTATTATGTAATTTCTTTGTTCTATTTTTTAAATGAAAACATGTTGAAATAAAGTTTTGATAGAATGTTACAATTAAATTATAATTGTTGAAAAAACAAATATCTGTATAAAAGTACAACATTTAATGTCTTTAGACTATTAACATTGATTTCTAGTGAACTTATATTGTGATTGCCTTGAAAACAAAATTTGTCACTTTAAAGCCAATCATGCGATTCTCAGCATATTCGTTTTAAAGTTTGGCTTGTAACAATACGGCCTTTGCAATAATGCTAAAGGCAGACAAGACATATTTGTGATTACAAGTATTATATATGTAGAGCCGTGGTCCTTTATTTATTCACAGCCTCCATCAGGAACTTGTTTCCTGTTAACGTGTTGATGTTCGTGAATGCTATTATTAGAGACGGCATGTAATTAAGACGGCATTTCATAGTGACGATGGACATATAACTGTGATCTAATTAAATATATTTATCAAAATTTACATCCTGATTGACGGTAAATATTATACTGTATATTGTAATATAAAAGCAATAGCTACCCTTAGAAGTTTAAAGAATAATCGGGGGAAAAAAATAGTAGGCGTTGATTAGTGGCTTCAATATTCATGCATCAATTATCAATTCTATTGAATTGACACGATGATATGAAATCGTGTTGTTAAGGTGTAAACCCTTCATAATATTACCTAGATTTTTGTTATTATATGTAATGTTTCTGTAAAATAATCTGGAATTTCTGTGTAAGAAATTGTCGTTTTACACTAAAAATTAATAGATAGTGTACATGTACAATGCAAATTGCATCCGAAGTTACCACCTGAACCGTGAATTGTTCGTTGCTGTTCGTCTATGTTTGTTTAACTATGTATTTGTGGACGAGTTGGATGCTGGTGGTTAATACGGTGCGTTTAACTGTTGTAATCTTACGCGATTCATGTTATTTCTGTCTATTTATTATCCGTAGTTCAGCATTAATGGTTCATTACCGAAACATAGATCACATCATTTGACAAGCTTTATATTGCACTTAAACTGGATCAGTCATAAATATATTGAGCAATCTAAAATTTAAAAAAAAACAAAAAAAAACAAAAAACAAAACCCACCTAAAACTTTAGCCAAAGTATCAATATAAGAAGATAAGAACAAAATAAGAAAAGACTTATTGAGACAGCGTTATCAACTAACGCGATTCGTGACATGAAACAGGTAAAAATAGTCTGAATCGTAATATTTATGTAACAACTACATCGTAAACTGGTCCTTTAAATGATGAAAGAAATACTCTTGAAATATATTGATTATAGACTTAAGAAAAACTTCTTTAATTCCTACAATTCTAAGTATTTATGAAGTCTGACAAGCGTAAAAAAGGGGAAATTTATTTTAAGGAGGTGCGGGCGAATTCTTGTATTAAAACATACTGACCATGTGAAACGATGTAATGTTCCAAAGCGGCTACAATATGATATCATAATCGTGATAAGTTAGATTTGTTATCATAGGAATAACTATTTTAAACATATGAACATGTTTTAACTTTTCAAAAATAACGTGGATGGCTTCGTTAATCAATGTATACGAAATGTAAAAAAAAATTAATATGAGCTTAAGTGACTACTTGTATTAATTTTGGGATCCATTATACCAGGAAAAGCAACTGAATATTTAAAATGTGTAGGGTAAACATGGGAAAATAGGACATTGTTATAAAGTTAGCATTTTAAATATGATAAGAATAAAAAAGTACCAATCTTATTTAATAATACATTCGTACATATCTTTATAAATATTTCTTTTGTGTTGACTTTTGAATTTGTTAACGTTATACTGAATTACCACGTGACATATTCCTGGATCACTTCCGTCAATATTGTAAAAAGAAAATTTCTTGTGCGGCATATACAAACTAAAAAAATCTCTATTACTCAGTATTTATAAACAGGTAATACATAATTTTCTTCTTAGCAAACGTTTTTAATACCCTAAGGGAGTTCAATCAATATTTTAGTTTTTTTTTAGCTCTCCATATTTCCGCATACAACTTCAAATATGAAAGGGCATATTTGGACAACGATTTTTGTTAATGTTCAAAATGTGTTACTTACTTGAGAACAATAGCATAAGATTCAATGTAACTTAATTTTGTTGACTCTATGTTGTTTGTGCTGTATTTAGACCCCTCTACCAAGAAATTTGTTTTGCATGCACACGTATAAGAATTGCGGTTTTTATCCAACGCAATCATAGGATAGAACGTTGTTTTCAATTTAGACTTGTTTATATTTTTTCGTTTGGGCTTGTATTATATTTGCCTTCGGGTTTATATGATCCGTTCATCCTATTTTGACTCTTTCAAAATTCAAGAGTCTATCCTAAATTGAGGTAAATTATATGGCCTTCCAAATACCGTTTCGATTCCTAACATCACTGAAGAGACATTAATTGTCGAAATCCGGATATGGTGTACAAAAAACTTTGCACCTTTTGTTTGCGGTATACCATCTTTTCCGCAAGTTTATTGTTTTCTGTTTAGTATTCAATTTATAATTGAGATCCATTTATTACATCGGTGATCCGTTTATTTGGCAATTGCCAATGGCAGTCAGCAGGGTTTAAGAACATCAGTTGTTCGACCTGCTAGTCAAATGCGTTTTGTTAAGATATACCTTTTCACTCATTTGGTCTTTTGGAAACTGTTGTTTGTGCTGTATTTAGACCCCTCTACCAAGAAATTTGTTTTGCATGCACACGTATAAAAATTGCGGTTTTTATCCAACGCAATCATAGGATAGAACGTTGTTTTCAATTTAGACTTGTTTATATTTTTTCGTTTGGGCTTGTATTATATTTGCCTTCGGGTTTATATGATCCGTTCATCCTATTTTGACTCTTTCAAAATTCAAGAGTCTATCCTAAATTGAGGTAAATTATATGGCCTTCCAAATACCGTTTCGATTCCTAACATCACTGAAGAGACATTAATTGTCGAAATCCGGATATGGTGTACAAAAACCTTTGCACCTTGTGTTTGCGGTATACCATCTTTTCTGCAAGTTTATTGTTTTCTGTTTAGTATTCAATTTATAATTGAGATCCATTTATTACATCGGTGATCCGTTTATTTGGCAATTGCCAATGGCAGTCAGCAGGGTTTAAGAACATCAGTTGTCCGACCTGCTAGTCAAATGCGTTTTGTTAAAATATACTTATCACTCATTTGGTCTTTTGGAAAATGTTGTTTGTGCTGTATTTAGACCCCTCTACCAAGAAATTTGTTTTGCATGCACACGTATAAAAATTGCGGTTTTTATCCAACGCAATCATAGGATAGAACGTTGTTTTCAATTTAGACTTGTTTATATTTTTTCGTTTGGGCTTGTATTATATTTGCCTTCGGGTTTATATGATCCGTTCATCCTATTTTGACTCTTTCAAAATTCAAGAGTCTATCCTAAATTGAGGTAAATTATATGGCCTTCCAAATACCGTTTCGATTCCTAACATCACTGAAGAGACATTAATTGTCGAAATCCGGATATGGTGTACAAAAACCTTTGCACCTTTTGTTTGCGGTATACCATCTTTTCCGCAAGTTTATTGTTTTATGTTCAGTATTCAATTTATAATTGAGATCCATTTATTACATCGGTGATCCGTTTATTTGGCAATCGCCAATGGCAGTCAGCAGGGTTTAAGAACATCAGTTGTTCGACCTGCTAGTCAAATGCGTTTTGTTAAAATATACTTTTTCACTCATTTGGTCTTTTGGAAAATGTTGTTTGTGCTGTATTTAGACCCCTCTACCAAGAAATTTGTTTTGCATGCACACGTATAAAAATTGCGGTTTTTATCCAACGCAATCATAGGATAGAACGTTGTTTTCAATTTAGACTTGTTTATATTTTTTCGTTTGGGCTTGTATTATATTTGCCTTCGGGTTTATATGATCCGTTCATCCTATTTTGACTCTTTCAAAATTCAAGAGTCTATCCTAAATTGAGGTAAATTATATGGCCTTCCAAATACCGTTTCGATTCCTAACATCACTGTAGAGACATTAATTGTCGAAATCCGGATATGGTGTACAAAAACCTTTGCACCTTGTGTTTGCGGTATACCATCTTTTCTGCAAGTTTATTGTTTTCTGTTTAGTATTCAATTTATAATTGAGATCCATTTATTACATCGGTGATCCGTTTATTTTGCAATAGCCAATGGCAGTCAGCAGGGTTTAAGAACATCAGTTGTTCGACCTGCTAGTCAAATGCGTTTTGTTAAAATATACTTTTTCACTCATTTGGTCTTTTGGAAAATGTTGTTTGTGCTGTATTTAGACCCCTCTACCAAGAAATTTGTTTTGCATGCACACGTATAAAAATTGCGGTTTTTATCCAACGCAATCATAGGATAGAACGTTGTTTTCAATTTAGACTTGTTTATATTTTTTCGTTTGGGCTTGTATTATATTTGCCTTCGGGTTTATATGATCCGTTCATCCTATTTTGACTCTTTCAAAATTCAAGAGTCTATCCTAAATTGAGGTAAATTATATGGCCTTCCAAATACCGTTTCGATTCCTAACATCACTGAAGAGACATTAATTGTCGAAATCCGGATATGGTGTACAAAAACCTTTGCACCTTTTGTTTGCGGTATACCATCTTTTCCGCAAGTTTATTGTTTTCTGTTTAGTATTCAATTTATAATTGAGATCCATTTATTACATCGGTGATCCGTTTATTTGGCAATCGCCAATGGCAGTCAGCAGGGTTTAAGAACATCAGTTGTTCGACCTGCTAGTCAAATGCGTTTTGTTAAAATATACTTTTTCACTCATTTGGTCTTTTGGAAAATGTTGTTTGTGCTGTATTTAGACCCCTCTACCAAGAAATTTGTTTTGCATGCACACGTATAAAAATTGCGGTTTTTATCCAACGCAATCATAGGATAGAACGTTGTTTTCAATTTAGACTTGTTTATATTTTTTCGTTTGGGCTTGTATTATATTTGCCTTCGGGTTTATATGATCTGTTCATCCTATTTTGACTCTTTCAAAATTCAAGAGTCTATCCTAAATTGAGGTAAATTATATGGCCTTCCAAATACCGTTTCGATTCCTAACATCACTGAAGAGACATTAATTGTCGAAATCCGGATATGGTGTACAAAAACCTTTGCACCTTTTGTTTGCGGTATACCATCTTTTCCGCAAGTTTATTGTTTTCTGTTTAGTATTCAATTTATAATTGAGATCCATTTATTACATCGGTGATCCGTTTATTTTGCAATCGCCAATGGCTCTCAGCAGGGTTTAAGAACATCAGTTATTCGACCTGCTAGTCAAATGCGTTTTGTTAAAATATACTTTTTCACTCATTTGGTCTTTTGGAAAATGTTGTTTGTGCTGTATTTAGACCCCTCTACCAAGAAATTTGTTTTGCATGCACACGTATAAAAATTGCGGATTTTATCCAACGCAATCATAGGATAGAACGTTGTTTTCAATTTAGACTTGTATATATATATATATATATATATACTTTTTCACTTTTTGGTCTTTTGGAAAATGTTGTTTGTGCTGTATTTAGACCCCTCTACCAAGAAATTTGTTTTGCATGCACACGTATAAAAATTGCGGTTTTTATCCAACGCAATCATAGGTTTGAACGTTGTTTTCAATTTAGACTTGTTTATATTTTTTCGTTTGGGCTTGTATTATAATTGCCTTCGGGTTTATATGATCCGTTCATCCTATTTCGACTCTTCAAAATTCAAGAGTCAATCCCAAATTGAGGTAAATTATATGGCCTTCCAAATACCGTTTTGATTCCTAACATCACTGAAGAGACATTAATTGTCGAAATCCGGATATGGATACAAATTTTTGCACCTCATGTTTGCGGTATACCATCTTTGATCCGTCTTTTTGGCAATCGCCATGGCAGTCAGCAGGGTTTAAGAACATCCGTTGTTCGACCTGCTAGTCAAATGCGTTTTGTTAAAATATACTTTTTCACTTTTTGGTCTTTTGGAAAATGTTGTTTGTGCTGTATTTAGACCCCTCTACCAAGAAATTTGTTTTGCATGCACACGTATAAAAATTGCGGTTTTTATCCAACGCAATCATAGGTTTGAACGTTGTTTTCAATTTAGACTTGTATATATATATATATATATATATATATATATATAACATTATAATTAAAATCGGAGAACATAATACAATTATTATTGTTCTTTTCTCATCTCTGTTGTAAATATTGTTACCATCGAACATCAAACTTGTCATTTTAGGATGAAGATGCTTATTGTTCATAATCTATGGTGTGTTGGGATGCAACACTTGGAACCAAGGCAACTAGCCGTTGGCGCAGGGTATACGTTGGTCAGAGAAATAAACAATCCAAAAGATGCTAACGCAGTTTGTGTTGTAGATGAGCCTAAAAAAAGTGCCTACATGAAAAGGGAAAAGGCCCAAATTATTTTGAAAATTATGGATTGGGGTTACTAGTATCACATGATTGGTTACTCAAACCAAAAAAGGTGCTATAGTCAAAAACAGAACGACTGGGCCTCAGCTAAAATGTTCAGTTGGAGGTAAGACATCAAATGTGGATATAGGCAAAGCTACTACCCATTTAAGAAAATATGGAGTACTTTTTGAACTTAAAAACTGTTAAATCAAAAAATATATATATATCATATGAATAGTTCCTTACATATTCTCTTTAATATACACAATTTTTGAAATAGATGTCGAAAAACAGATAGTTGCTTAAACCTAACTGGAATCACAACAATGATTCAAAGTATCAAGAGCTTCTAAGAAAGGCGGAACATTTGGCAAAGTCTATGAAGCTTAAAACTCCCTTCAAAAAGGGCATTCCCGGTCAAGCTTGGAGGGACGGATTTAGAAATTGAAATTCAGAACTAGTACTACGTAAGCCAGAAAACTCGCCAGTACAAGGGCTAGGAATTTGAACAAGACAATTGTTGATAACTACCTCATAGAGCTAGGACACACATTCACTGGCTTAAATCTAAAAGTTTCGCCAAACGCCATTTGAAACACGGACAAAACAAATTTAAATAAGGAACATCCACCGGCAATAAAGTGTTCTTGAAAGGGTGTTAATCGGTCCCGTGTTTAGGTTCTAACTCAAGGGAATCCGTTACGGTCGTTCCCGTATAAGTGTCAAAGGTACTGCAATGCCCCCAACTAAAAGCACTAACAACAAATGTGACCAATTCTCATTATAATGGTCATTATTTCATAAGTTTGTATTTCACATGCCTTTCACATATTTCAGAAATAGGAATAAAATCAGTAATTCGTAGCCTCATTACTTTCTATGCTAAATTCTGCAATTTCAAGCATTCATAGCTATTTTATGTGTCTTTAAGTTCAAATAAAGTGGCAGTCATTTTATGTCAAATCTATGCCTTAGCCTAACTTGTGCTGATAAATTCAACATACATTTAATTGCATATTAGAGCGCACTGGTTCCCGAAAGTTTAGAAGTACAAAAAACAGATACTTTTAATCTGAACAACAGGCAAAGTATTCCCCTTATCTTAATTTCGTGTCCTCAATCTTTCATTTCAACCACAATTGCACAAATATTTTACTTATTGACAATGTTACAGCTTTGCGTAGGAACCATTTTGTTTAAATATGTAATACTTTCTTGTATGTTCTTTCAGACCAGGCCCGAATAATTGGTTTTATACCTTAATAGCTAGGCAAGAGCGGTGAACCAGAAATCCTTTATATGCCGCTTACTCTCCCCAAGACAACTCCTGAGGTAGCAATAGGAGTAATTTACCTGAGAATTATATGGTCGAACTAATTCAACATAAGCAAGATGATCCTCTCTGGTCTTCAACAATGATGCGATCTCCAATAAAAGTTGCTGATTGAAATGCCGAAATTAACCACATATTCACCGTCGCTTCTCATGCACGTACTGAGAAACTGCAAAAAGGAAAAGAAACAAACATATCATCGGATCCTCACGTCCGATGAATTTATTGCCGACAAGCGCTTGCAAACAAACAAAAAAGGCAGAGCTATTAAGACAACGATCAACGCTGAAAATAAAACAAAAAAAGCAATTGACGATAGAGGCTTGCTGCTCACAAGGAAGCTATTAAACCAAGAATTCCAAGTGGTGAAGTGAAATCATCCCTTCGTAAGTTTTAAGGACGCCATCACGAGTTGGTTGACCGTTATGGAATATCCGTTTCACAGATGATAGCGAATATGTTCCTAATGTCGTAACTACAATCCCGTTCCCTTTCGCCGAATGTGACCTACCGAATTAAATTTATTACCGGGTTTGTACTTACATGAGCAACACGACGGGTGCCACATGTGGAGCAGGATCTGCTTACCCTTCCGGAGCACCTGCGATCACCCCAAATTCTTGGTAGGGTTCGTGTTGCTCAGTCTTTAGTTTTCTATGTTGTGTTTTGTGTACTATTATTTGTCTGATGGTCTTGTTGTTTTTAGCCATGACGTTTTCAGTTTATTTTTGACTTGTGGGTTTGAATGTCCCTCTGGTATCTTTCGTCTCTCTTTTATGAAGAAAATGAAGTAACATAAACACTCATTCCCTTATGCAGTGTATTGGTCTTATCTAATATACATTCAGTTAATAACCATGGTAACAGTTAAAATCATTTCTACAAAAATTGAAAAATAGTCTCATTCAAATGTATTTCTAACATTACAACAAACTATAAAGTTTAAGCTATCTTATTTTATCTGAAATGGAACTGCTGGTCTTAAAGCTAGGGAACCCCCAAGGGTGACAGGGGAATAGAAATATGGTCACCATTGGTCTTCCCCCGACCGCCAGTAAAACTCTCGCCAAAATGGGACGTCCGTTTGTCTGTGCAGGATGTACAAGTTCGCAGCCACGTCCGGTCAGAATGGGGACGTTATATCCGATGCCTCGTGTATAGGGAGTGGCACGATCTTTGCAGGTTAAGAACCCGTGCAACAACTCTTTGAGTGGTTCGTAGGTGGCCTGTTGTAGGGCTAAATTTTTGTCCCTATCCAATATACTCTCATTTTCTCGTGGTAATATATAAGTTTCCCCCGACCTTCAACCCGGATGGCTTCTATTAAAGGACCTACCTATATTGTATTTATTGTTAATTTATTCTCGTCCTGATTATGCATGAAATATTTGACATTGGACGTTAAGCAAACAACAATCAATCAATCAATTAAAGCTGGAGACTAAAAAGTTAGAAAAAGGACAAACCTATATGAGGTATGTCTAAACTTTCCAAATTGCTGGTTGAATTAAGTTGAAAATATTAAAAGAAATTATCCGTCAACTTCATAAGTTGTAGATTGTTTTAAATATTTTTCCTTTGCCATTAAGATTATCCTGTTTTGCTGTCAATTTTTTTTTTTTTTTTTTAACTTTTCGAAGTTGGATATAAAAACAATGATTGCCAATGAGACAATTATCCACCAAAGCCCAAATGACACAGATGCATCATCTATGTGTCATCGTAAAGCCTTTAACTGTGAGTAAAACCCGTATCGTCAGCTATAAAAGGTCCCGACACAACAAAAGGAGACAAACTAGTAAACCAACGGCCTGATCAATAAAAAACAACGAAAACACAAATATGACAGATATGAATATATTGACGACAACCACATCCTCCCCTAAAATAGGACAGTGGTGTTACAGCACAACATAAGAATAACTTTTTTTAACAGTAAAAATTAGATTGAAATTGCTCAACTCTACAAATTAGTACGAAGCAGAAAAAAAACAATTGACATGAATAAAGAGAAAAAGTACCGATCTATGAGTTGATCTTAGCATGCATATCACTCACTACCGTTGAACTGTTTTTTTTTTGTACTATTTCCGCGTAAGACTTGTCAACATATGTTTAAAAGTATTAACAAAAATACCGAACGCCAAGGTAAATTCAAAAAATTGGGAAGTCCATATAACCTGACAAAAACAACCCTCGACAATAGCAACCTATAGAACGAACGGAAAACAACTGTAATAATCATGACTTGGTATAGGCATTTCCCGAAGAAAATAGAAGGTTAAGTCTGGTTTTATATCTAGCTTAACCTCCAACTTATATTACAGTGTTTAAAAAATTGGGCGAGCAATCCAAAACGGACATAATTGGTTAACGTGACAATAATTTGGGATCCAGCAGCCAAACTGTGTAAACATACAGATATACAATACAACGGACCTACACTTTCAAACACATATACAAATCAATCCACAAAGATATAATATTCAAAACACAAAATGTGTCACTAACGAAGCCAGGAATTGCTAGGATTTTTGGATCAACTGAATGGTTTCATCTTGGGGTGGGGGGTCGTATAACGCAATCTTTACTTTACGCTTTGTGTCTTTTTGGCCATGTTATTGTTTGTTTTTCTTGGAGTTATAGTTTTTGATTGCCACTCGGTATCTTCTTACCATAATGTATAGTCAAATATTTATATTTTAAAGGAAGTAAAAGAGCACCGGAAGATTCAATACAAACTGACAAAAAAAAACGACGAACGATAAAGAACACTTTAAATACATTGTTTGATTTGTGTTTGTAGCTTTCAATGGAACTAAACTATTATTTCGCTTCTCTTTTATGAAATAAATTATCTTTTAATGGTCGGTGCGGAAGTCAATAGTCGATATTTAAGTTTCAATTATAACAAGTGTCTTTTTTTAGAGTAGTGTCCAAAGTTCCCAATTTATACGTCCGAATTTCCTCATTGTTTTGCGAATTTCCCCAAAGGCCACAATCTTAGTTAATCGTTTAAGATTGGTCCACCAGTCATAGGTAAGCATATGCCAATGGCTATTTTATGCGAGAAAAATCCTCTTCTAGCATAATGATTGGTGGTTCAAAACTTTGCGGGTTCTAAATTCTCTTAATCTAAATGCTTTTGAGACGATTTAGGAAAACGTCCGAAGTTCCCCATGTTTACCCTATTATTTTATAAAAGCAACTTTACCGAATATAGAGTAACATGTATATCATTACAAAAAATATATAAAAATTTATACTTGATGCTCATCATGAACATGATTAAGATAAACTGAGAAGCAGTGCCACTGATCAGATTTAATATCTATTAGATATTGGTACTTTAACTTCCACGTCAAGCAAGTTTGATTATAGAAAACTTTGTACATGAATACTTCTTATATAAATATCTAACCCTCAGTTTTTGGTGGGTTTCGTGTTGATCAGTCTTTAGTTTTCTATGTTGTGTTTTGGGTACTGTTGTTTGTTTGTCTTTTTTTCAGCCATGGCGTTGTCAGTTTATTTTCGACTTGTAAGTTTGAATGTACCTTTTGGTATCCTTCGCCTCTCTTTAACGTTTAACGGCATTTGTACTTTTGGAAGAATACAAAGCCCACAGCAGTCTTATTTATCGATGTCATTTTACTAATTTGGGGTTTGAAAATTGTAGCAATAATTATTCTGTTTGAAAAAGCTTTGAGCACCTGATATCTTTCACTATTTTTGTGGGAGTTTGTATTGCCTGAAGGTTTAGTTTTTTCAGTTATATTCTTTCATATATTCTTGCGATAATAACTACAATTAGTTCAAGAAGCGTAAGAAGAGGTTTACCATAACATATCAGTAACTGTTTCATTGTATTCAGTTTTGAATAAAATAAGGATAAGATAGATATCTTCTACTTGTTGGTTGTTATGTGGTCTGAGGCACTGTCTATTATTTTCTCGTTCTGATGTACTGTCGATGAGAACGTACATTGAACATATAACACCATCTTTTAAAATTAAAGGCGATAATAAAGTACTGGCTTTGTTCAATTTTCCGATTTTTTGGCAAAAGAAAACAACTGCAAGATAGCACCATAGATGTGTAAACCCATCGAATTTAGATTAAGCCTTTCAAAGCTCTTTTCCAATTAAACATTGCAACAGGCCACCTACGGAACCTTCAAAGAATCATTTCGATGGTTCTTAAGGTGAACAGAGCCTAGTACTCTCTTTACACAATCAGTGTTAACTTCCCCCTATTATGAACGGACTTGGCTGCGAATCTTCACATCTCTCACAGCTAAACTTCCCAACTCGGCAAGGGTTTTATTGACGGTCGGAAAAAGACAAAGGGATGATATTTCTATACACTTGAGGTTACATAGAAAAAAGTAAAATTACAAAAATACCGAACTCCAAGGAAAATTCAAAACGGAAAGTCCCTTATCAAATGGCAAAATCAAAAGCTCAAACACATCAAACGATTGGAAAACAACTGTCATATTCCTGACTTGGTACAGGCATTTCCTTATGCAGAAAAATGGTGGATTAAACTTGGTTAAATAGCTAGCTAAACCTCTCACTTGTATGACAGTCGCATATTATATTGACAACAATGTGTGAGCAAAACAAACATACCATAATAGGTAAAAATGTCGAAAAATTGCGTTACAGCAGTCAACATTGTAATATGATCTTAATCACTATAAAAACAAATAACTATTCCAACAGAGAAAAACAAATTGGCATAAAGACACTCTACAGACAAAGTACATATGCAAAAATACAGAGAATACAAAATTGACCATAGCACAATAACACAATGGCAGGATTTTGATTGTTTTGTTCAAATTTCACGAATTTGAAAACATCTATTTTGATATCGTAATGAAATATATGAGAAAATATGATACGTCTGTAATATCCAGTTCCAACTAAAGTACGATTTCAAAAGATCATTGAGGACCATAAATTCAGAAAGGTTTGCAAAATGCAGCTACGATTATATATTCCTTGGATAGAAAATCTTTAGTTTTTTTATCAAATCAAAGTTTTGCTTACATTTAATTTCTTATTATGACCATTTCAATGACAATTCATGTCAATGCAGAAGTGCTGACTCCTGGGCTGGGAATAACCTCTGGGAGGAAACCACCACCAGAAGTGGCATCGACACAGAGATTGGAAAAAAACTCATCAAATATACTGATCAGACTTATAATTGTGTATGCCAAAGACTCGTATACGCCCTAAAATTCGAAGTAAACAAAGTTATATGATATTCTAAGTGGATTCTCAATGTCTTTTTTAAGAAAAAAAAAATTACAAATTTCAGAAAAAAAGTTTTTGTGGCAGGATTTTAACTAAAAAACGTGACAAAGTCTTAAATATCCGGGTTGCAATTTTTGTCCTGAAAAAATAAGTAGGTTTCAAAGTCCGGAAAAATAAGAAAAACTCCTCAAACAATTCCATATATAATAACATGTGCACAACTTCAACATATGATCAATCATCCTATGAAGATTCAGGGATCTGAGTTGAAAAATGTAGGAGAAAGGTACCCATTTTACCCAGCCCGTTTGCCAATCATAGCGACATCACCAAACTATATGTTAAAGCGATTTGGAACTTCGTCCAATCGCACCAAAAATAATGTTCGTAGTTATAATAGATGAAATGCGAAGGATATTGTTATGGCCAGAAAATCGCCTTTTAATTGTAGCCAACAAAAGACACAAATCAATAATAAAATTAAACAAGATTTATTATACACAAGTTTACGAGAAGTATTACACAAAAAGAAATGTCAACTTAACTGTCAAAATATATGTCTGATCTTTTGTCTTTTCTTTATCCGGAAATCTTCTCGGGAATCCACACAGAATATTATGTCCAATAGGTCACAATCTAGTATGATGTAGTTTATGAATAAAAGTGTCAATCCAACTGCTGAGAATATTAATGTCTATTGATGTATATGTATGTCTATGTCAGAAAATTTTACTTTAGTGTTTGAATATATATAGTTATCACGGAAATATCTAGAACACTGTAGAAAGGAAACTACTAGAAAACGGAAACTTAAAGAACATTGTTGATGCTTAAATTACGCATCTTTTGTTATAATCATTCTGGAAACGTTATGTAAATAATAGAAAGTTCTAATCATTCCATCAGTCTCTATGATTGTTCCAGTGATTTCTTAACTGCACAGTTTCAATATCACTTTGTCAACAAGTACAAATAATGTAAACATATTATAAGGCTACACCAAACAAATTAGGTCAACTAAATAAATATTTACAATATCATAACAACATTCAAACTCATAAGTCGAAAATAAACTGACAACGCCATGGCTAAAAAAGAAAAAAAACAACAGAAAAACAACAGCACACAAAACACAACATACAAAACTAAAGACTGAGCAACACGAACCCCACCAAAAAATGGGGGTGATCTCAGGTGCTCCGGAAGAGTAAGCAGATCCTGCTCTACAGGTGACACCCGTCGTATTTATATATGATAGGCATCCCAAATTGTTCCAAGGTGTCAAATTGTTTGAGGAACATCTGATTTTGCTAGGTTATCAATGAAAATATATATATGTATATATATATATATGTCTGAATAATAGCCAACGATAAATCTTACGAATATGATACAGTACACTACAAAATATAATATCTAATAAGCAAGTCTAAAAGGGTACAACATCAACAACAAAAAAGTAAAATCATGAATAAATATTAAATATTTCGGATAACTAATATCCTTCATCAGTAAGATGTCAAATGATTCTTATCTTGACATGTGGTAGTCGAACTGAAATAATGATCTTGAGCGTTATACAAATTATTACGAATCAATAAGCTGGTAAATTTTTTCAAAGCATGATGTTTGGGGTTTGGGAGGAGGAATAAATTCCTTACTGTCAGAGTCCTGTACTGAAGCCTGAGCTACAGGAAACAAATGATGGTACGGATTCATTTTATGTTTTTTCATTAATGCCCTCTGGGGAAACTGTCCTTAAATTTCTTATCCAAAACTTTCGCGAGCAAGTCTGTCGGCCCTTGACCAACCCTCGTTGTGGTCTATGATAGTGATGGTAAGGTTTTTGAGATCAGCTTGGTCGGGCTTGCGGGGTAGTCACTTCGATGACTATTTATGCGTTTGTTAAATGACTGTTCTGTCTCGCCAACATACTGCATGCCACATCGACACTGAATAAGGTATACAACATTCTGGATTTTGCAAGTTACATTGCAATATATAGTGTATACGGACCCAGTGGAGTGGCAAGTAACACACTACTTGCGCCATCCTGCAGTTGAAGAGCTTTTATAAGAGGAGACATCAGCATTCACAAATAAGTCTACAAATAAATCATTCACAAAAAAGCTAAGACAGGAGGTTTGGGAAAGATCTTGGATAATTTTGGGTGTTTGGCAATAATCTGCCAATTGGCACAAATGAGATGGGAAAGGTTAGAAAAGGCGGGATTGTATATTAAAACAAACAAACTATTTCGCTTCGCCTTTTCTGTTTGTACTGTAATAGGTCATTGCGGCTGTTATTGTTAGCACGCACAAACCCCTCATCTATGTCCCATTTCTTATAACCTCGTTTGGTCAAAAATCCGCGAAGTTCCTGTAACCGTTTAGTGACAGCTTCCTCAGAGGAGCAAATCAGCTTTACTCTGAGAGCTTGGCTGTACGGGATACTTTTTGTATAGTGTTTTGGGTGACAGCTTTGGGGAGAAAGGTACTGATGTTTATCTGTAGGTTTACAGTAGAAATCTGTTGACATGGCACCGTCCTTTATAGATGTAGTTGTGCCCAAGAGAGAAATTTTAGAGTCGGAAATTTCATGTGTGAATTTTAATTGACTGGTGTTTTTCGCATGTTTGATAAAATCATCCAGTTTTTGTTGGGATTCAATCTATTTCATGTCAATATCATCGATGAAACGGAACTGACACAGAGGTTTTGATAAAGATGTTGAAATGATTTGTTTCTCTAATTTGCCCATGAAAATATTGGCGTAAGACGGTGCCATTATCGTCCCCATCAGTGTCCCGTTTATCTGAAGGTAATGTTCACCATTGAAGGTGATATTGTTGCATTTCAGAACCAGAGTAAGCAGCTGGACTAAACATTCGGTGGGTGGTTCAAAAATGTTGCGCGAGTCCCATATTTCCTTGCACGATTGTATACCGTCATCATGAGGTATGTTGGTATACAATGAGGTGACATCCAAAGTGACAAGGAGAGTTTCCGGAGGAAGAGGGTTCATGGATTCCATTTTACTAAGGTAATCTGAATGTGAGATGGAAGATTTTCGCATGTTCATGCCAGTACCTGATTACTGGGTTGGTGATACCCTCTGGAACCAGCAGCGTTTTTAAACCGGTGGTAGTATTAACATTAAAGGTACTAATATCATTGTGCCAGATGCGTATTCCGATAATTTGGACTTTCAAATATTGTACTTTAAGCATCTCTTCAGTGATGCTTAAAGTACAATATTTGAAAGTCCATAACCTTATACGTTGAAGAGCAGATAAAGTTTAACTAAAAAAGACCAAAAGTAAATCCAAAACCGGACAAGTAATCAGAGCTCTGCAAGAGGGAGATACATTCCTTGAATGATTATTGATATGGTCATAATCATACCTTAACTATTAACAAAAAAATATAATTTTTCGAAATACTAAAGATTTTCTACCCAAGGAATAGATTATCTTAGCTGTAGTTGCGTAAAAAGTTTTAATCCTGGTATCTAGGATGAGTTTATTTATAATGATTTCGACATTTTGTAACAGAAAATGTAAATACAAAGAAATATCCGTATTTTCATAATTTCGGCTGGTGATACCCTCGGGAACGAATCGTCCACCAGCAGAGGTATCGAACCAGTGGTAGTGATAAAACGGTAATGCTACCAATTTTACTTCACCAGATGCGCATTTCGACATCTAATGTCTCTTCGGTGATGCCCAAGACCAAAATATTTGAAAGGTTGGTTAACAAGTGTACCGAAGATGGACTTATTTATTTAACAACGACCGTTAGACCATTGTTCAAAGCGAACAGGAAATAAAGTTATATCTTTTGGACTTGATAAATTCTTGTCTTCGGTGCTTTTGTATGATGGCAAAATGAAACACGCAATTGTGTTCCTTTCAAAATGCAAGGTGATGTATTTGGCATATGAGACAATTGAAATACTGTATTGAAGATTGTTGAAACTTAAAAGTGACATAAACTTGTCAATTGAAAAAGATTGGAAAACTAGATAATGGAAATGTAATCAACTTTTGTAATTGTAATATATTATTCTAAATTTAATTTAAATATGTGATTTATACATCACTAGTTTAAAATGATAATTCATTCATCGTTAAATATTCTATTAAACATACTTCATTTGTCTCCTTTTAGCACACACAAAAAAACAGAAATGAGGATATTAGTGCAACCGCCTTTTTCACAGCAAACAGATGTATGCTAGAACACTTGAATACATTTTAAAGCGATTTCGAATTATCCACTTGCTACTGGGTAAATGGAAATCATCAAGAGTCATGCACTGGGTTTTACCTAAATGTTCCATGGAACAGTAATTAAATCTTGTTTTCGATTACACAAATCTGATCACCAAGTAATCAAAAAAATAAACGTTATGTTTTTTTCTTGAACAAACGTTCTGTGGCTCCTTAAAAAAATAAGACCACATTTATTCGTACGAGTTGATGTAGAGTAAACTACGATTAACTTTCATACTAAAATTATTTTTGTTGGTAATAAGAACCCCGGACCTTCATAAAAATCATTTTAGTCCTCTGCATAATTGTTTTTCACGGAACAAATTTGAATTCCCATTGAAGACTCCAACGATCAGATTTTCGTGAACATTTAAATATCATTCTAACAAAAAATAAAAATGTGACGGGATCTATTTTTTTTACTACACATTAAGCAGGTAATTTTTTGTTATTTGAGGACGCATATTTTAGACAAATCTGCATAAACGTTTATTTGCAATTTATTCATCCTGATTTCAAAAGCCTCTTACATAGCCACCCCTCCTTTAATTTAACTGAATCAGGAATAGTCGCCCCCTTAAAATTTGAAATTATACTCACTTCTTTTTTGGTTTCTGTGTTTCAATATATATCCATGAATTTATTGATATGTTCACAATACAACATAACATGCAGTAATAGTGTAAAAATAACTGTTAAACTGGGTGCACTCGTTTAATTATTCTAGCATCAAAGGTATTGTGAACATATTTAATTCATGGATAGATACTGAAACACAAATTAAAAAAAATAAGTACAATTCTAAATTGAATCGCTGTGATCCGTCCATTCGTTTTTCAAGTCAACAAAACAGCTGCATTTAACAGGTCGGGCATATTTCCATATACGGGCATGTATTATTTAGCATACTTATGCCCCCGTCAATTCATGTATTAGTGTTTGTTTACAAATAAAGCTTCTTTTTTTTATTTTGTCGATTGACCAATCGACTGAATGATTTGCAATACATGATGGACTACTTATCTATAACTGACACACTACTTACTATTTTTCATTTATTGCCAGAAAAGAATTTTTCTTACTTTTTTTCTCTCGATTACTTGGTGATATCACATCTGAATATACTCATTCTTTTAAAAGATACTTTTTGTTGGGAGTATATAAATATATATTCAAAAACAAATTCCTATAAACTTTCATGCCAAAAAAATTATTTTATGAATGGACATGTGTAAAATAGTAATTATGTATGTCCCCATTGAGAGGCTTTTGACATATTGTAATTGCGTGAAGTCTTTGTTGTCGACAGCCAGTGACCGACACGATATCATTTAAATATCAGGTGTCCATGTACACACTGTTATGAGATTCATTCTATTTCCATATGATTACACAGTTTATATAAAACAGATAACAAAATTGAGATTGGAGAAAAAAATATTTTTGATAAAATAGTCACTCCAAAGAAATGTATGTCTTTTCAACAAATATATTTTAAATGCGTGGATCGATAAATATATTTTTTTTGAATGCGTGGATAATCTGAACTATTTCTTAAATGTAGTTATGCACCTGCAGGAAATGGATTATGAAAATAAAAAGGTATTTTGGTTCAAAACAAGGATTTTCCGGTGAATTCTTTTAAATATTTACAAATGCCAATAGATATTATTTATAAGTGCTAGGTTGTTTTTTCTTTAAATGATATGATGTTCTGCAGTGTAAATAATTATATCTTAACCAGCCAACCGTTTTCATGAAAACAAAAACTCATCTGTTTCTTATCTTTAATTTCCATTTATTAACCAGCAATCCAGAATGATCAAATCGACAGAAAATTTAATGTGTAACTGATTTGCACAAAATACACATTAATCTCTCCAGGCTCTATTTTACAATTTCCAGAAGTACATTGTGTACAGATATATAAATATATGCTAGTTTAGTAATGTCCATGAAGGGAATGGAAAAAAGACTTCTATAGGTGATCTATGATTGACAAAAATTTATCTAAATATAAATGAGAAATTTTAATAAAAGGTTTTAGAAGTACTGATATGTGGTATTAGATTCAATTTTTTCAACCATGTTTTGTTCCAAATAAATACCGAACAGCATATTATTTCAACCATCTTATAATGACGATTGACTGCAACGGAACTTGGGGAACAATAATTCGTAAAATAAATTTTGATTTTGATGATGGATATATGTTGGCTTTGATGTCTTTCTTTTCGAAATGAAATAAAAATGTTATAGAAGCGATGTCTTTCGAATATTTGTAACGAATTTTATACATGCAATTATATAAATTAACCAAAAAGATCAGACTACTACACGACTGTTACTTAACAATATATACAAATGTCCAGTTTTTCTTATTTATACAAGATCACTGGAAAGGAACATCATATGTCAGAAAATAATTGGTTTACCTCTTTTCAATACGAAGGAAATGTCACAACAAGTTAATTAATCATTGGTCATACTTTTATTTATCGGACACTGTGTGTCAAAATGTATCGATATTTTATTGGAAATGGCAGAACATTACTACGAGACAAAGATTTTCTTGTCACGTTTTTGAGTTAACTATGACTGTATGGTCAATTACGTTGTTCTAGTGTAGGGTGTCGGTATGTTTAAAGAATGTTGGATCACACGTAATAGTCGAATGTTTTGGGGTTTTTTTTGTGCATCGTGTTTCAGATGGTCAACATACTTTCAATTCGTTGCTTCTTCTCGCTTAGAAAAATTAACATACAATAGTCTATTGGGTTTTCTGTGTCCAATATAGCCACGTAAGGGCCATTAGTCCGTAGGGAGTCATCCAATTGTTCATCATTATAGACATTTTTGTAGCTCTTGCATAGGTTATCATTTTTTGCTATTTAAAGTTTTTGTCTTTCTTGTAGTTTTCAAAACAATTTGAAATTATAAAATTAGAAAAATATTGTTCCAAGGGGCAACATTTCCTCCAATGACGCATCCAATTGTTTCGTCTGTATTATCTTCTATCTTATACCCTGTGTTGCTGATGTTTTTTGTTATTTATTGTTATTTTATAGTTCTAGAGATAAGTGGCAAAACATAAAAATTCGTCACAAATCGTCATTTATGGACCAAAACTTCTTAAGGAGTCATCCTACGGTCGTTCTGTCATATTGTCATTTTTGTACATGTCTTGTATTGCTGATGAATTTGGTCATACTAGTTTTTACCTATCTATTATTAATTTTGTGGTAATTGGTAAAAAAAATTCAACTTATAAGAATCATTTACCCTCAAGTTTGAATGAAATTAGTTCAGTGGTCTCCGGGGAAGATCTTTGAAAAGTAAACACAGGAGATAAAAATAGGTAAACCAATTATGAATTAAGGTTCATTAATTCGTGTTTCGATCTTTGAAAGATAAACAAAGGAGATAAAAATAAATAAACCAATCATGATTTAAGGCTCATTAAGGGTTCATTCAATTGCTTCGGTTGATTTGACAATTTTGTAGATCTTGTACCTTAGCTTGTTTTTGCTGTTTACAGTTTCTATCTATCTATCTTAGTTTTTTTTTAGATAAAAGGCAAAACATGTAAATCAGTCAAAAATCGTTATTTATGGGCATAAACTCTTTAGGAAGACTTCTGATAATTTGGTGGAAATAGGAACTTTACATTTAGAACATGTTTGTCTTTTTCAGAATTTCTCGATCTATTACAGTTTTCAAAATATAAGACAATGCATGTTTTCACGTTTGTTCTATTTTTAGCCACACGGCCATGTTTCTTCACGGATGTACATAACAAATTCACAAACTGTATATTAGACACCTTCAGACCAAGTTTAGTTTTAAATGGTCTCATGCGTTCAGAGAAATTTTTTGAAAAAGCCTACGACGACAGACACCGATTCAAGTAATGGTAATAACTCAAATGGGGTTATAAAAAATGTGTTGGAATAAGCACTGGTAATGCTGTCAGGTATACATAAATCTATATAAAAAGTATTTATGTATACGTTTAAAATGCCCTTTTATATTATAATCTATGATAGTCACCAATTTAAAAGTGTTAAGTATACTACAGCCATAATTGCTATAACAGTGTCATAACTACGATAACTACGTCTTTGCATTTTAGATCCAATTAAAAATGTTATTATATTCAGTATAATGTTGGTATAATTGTTAACCTTGTCTAAATTAATTTCATATCCTGTGTTACACAAATATATAATATATCACTCTTTCTATCATGAGCGTTTAACGCTATTATTCTGACGAACGGAAGAATCAATTTATGATGCAAAGGTTTTTTTTTAAAAGTGATGTATGGCCTTGTTATTTTCTAAGATAGTATATAGTCTCACAGCTAGCATTGTTACTGTTATATAAAATACATAATAGATGTTTATGGAGTGATATCTTATCTAAAATTGAATAATATATAGTGTTCTTACTAAACAATTATTTTGAAGAACGATTGCTGGCTATGGCTTATCATTTAACGTTAAATCATAGCATTTATGTGTTTAAAAAGGCTGAAAATAAGTATTACATCTAACATAAACTCTTCTATTTTCAAATAAAAGTTGAGAGTTAACAAGCATAAAGTAGCTTGAAAACCTACTTCACAAAGTGTGTATATATATACAACAAAACATCTTCATGTTTATTATCATGAATTTAAATAGCAATGTTGATTTATTCAATACAGACATTTATGTGCATTACATTCATCTGGTATACATGAAGTTCTTGTTAGAAGGATGCACTCGAGAAACCGCTGAATTTTTTTCAATGGTATTTAAGTTTGACAAAGTAAAATAAATGTGTAACTGTCGGAAAATTATAGACAACAAGCCAAAATGTCTTTCTAGCAAAATAATAATAACTGACACAACGTTAACCTAGCTTACTTTGGTTCTTTATAACATTCTTGTTTTAATGTAGGATTAATGTCAATGCGACATAAAACCAACAAAAAATAAATAAGGCCTATACGCGTTATTATTGCACAAATCCAAATAAACATTTGAAAAATATCTCACTTAATCAAGTATTCTGAACCATGATAACTGTGTGTATGTGAGGATAGGAGGCACATGTAACGTAATGTTTAGTGGGAGGTATATTTACTTGTGTCTGCCGGTGTAAATCAGTATATGATTTTCTATTTTACGCAGCACTGCTTTTCGAAGTACGGAAAACCAAAAAGTAAAGATTCAGAGTCTAAATCATGCACACATTTATACTTGTCATTACTTGTCGACACAACTCATATTAAAGTTTTCATGAAGTTTCAACGTGTTCGTGGTTTGTTACATTAAATGTGAACATTTCCGAGTACGTATGTTGGATTTGTTATCTATCTTTCTGGCAATGAAATGAAAATGTTATAGAAGCGATTTTTTAGAAAGTTTGTAACGAGATCTATACATGCAACTTTATATATCAACCACAAAGAACAGACTACATGAAAGAGTAACATACTGTAAACAATATATGTCCAGTTTTACCGGTTTTTACAAGGTCACTGGAAAACATCATCAAATTTCAGACAATAACTGGTTAAACTCTTTTCAATACATAATAAATGTCACAATAAAGTAATTGATTCTTGGTGAAACTATTTTTTATCAGACACTGTGTGTCAAAATGCATCGTTATTTTATTGGAAATGGCATAATATTACGAAGAAACCTGGATCTTCTATCCCTTCTTTTAGTAATGTATGACTGTATGGTATAATGCGTTGTTCTAGTTTAGGGTAGGGGAATTATAAATATCACACATTATAGTCAGAAAAACTTTATTCAATCAACTTTTCATAAAAATGTTATATATTTTTCGATTTTGTAAACTTTTATTGTTGCTGTGCATTGTATTACTCAGTTTTTAGGTTGTCTCTTGTGATCTCTTTTCAGGTTGTGACAATTTTACAATTCGTGTTTCAAATGGTCAACTTACTTTCAATTCGTTGTTTTTTTTTGTTACTCTGGGATATTAAAATACTTTTTTTTGGGTTTTCTATTACCCCATTGGGTCCAATGCGTTAGTTAGAACATATTTTAAGGCTCAAAATAAAAACAAATTAATCAGACAAATGTTTTACATACGTTACAACACAGCCACTGAAAATCGATGGTCACAAACTGTTGACGATATTCTAAAAATAACTGATTTGATTTTTATTCCAACATTATACTACATAAAGATGTTCATGTAGAACATCTATTCCAATTTATATAAATCAAATTGGAGATGGACATATAATTTTAAACAAAGTATATAGTAATCTGTACTTTAAAACAAAATATATAATAAAATGTACTTTAAAACAAAATATATAATACAATGTACTTTAAAATAAAATATATAATAAAATGTACTTTAAGACAAAATATATAATAAAATGTACTTCAAGACAAAATATATAATAAAATGTACTTTAAAACAAAATATATAAAGTGTCAAATATATATGATTCACGTGGTCGTATTTAAACTGTATATTAATTTGGCTTTGTAATATTTTGTTTTGCTTTAAGAAACAAGAGTCACCTTAGAGCCAGAATTGCTCAACTGGCCATTTTGATATTAAGTAAAAGCTTTATTGCAATCAGTTATTTCATTTTTGTAGATCTTGTTTGTTGATTGTTTTTTGAAGATCTTGTGTTGTTGGTCATTTTTGCACTGCACAGTTTGTACCTTTCTTTTATACAGAAACACAAACTCTAGTCAAAAATCGTCATTTAAGTACAATATCTCATGAAAGAATCATCCAATGCGTTCAGTCATTTTGTAGCTCCTGTATAGCTTGTCATTTTTCTATATACACTTTCTATCCTCTATCATTATTTTTCAGATAATTTGCAAAATTATAAAACTAGTCAAAAACTGTTTCAGGTCAAAAAAATCATATAAGAATAATTCAATGGTTTCAGCCATGTCGGCTTTTTTGTATATTCTGTATTGCTAATTATGTTTGCTGTTTACAGTTTTTATCGTTATTCTATAGTTCTAGTGATAAGTGGCAAAACAAAAAACGTCGTTTAAGGATCAAAATTCTTAAGAAATCACCCGATAGTCCGTTAAATTGTAATTGTTGTAGATATTGTATTGCTGATAATTTTTGCCTAAACAGTTTCTACCTTTTTGATTAAGTTTTTGAATAAGTAAGAAATAAGCCAAAAATCGTCATTTAAAGACAATAACTCTTTAAAGCGTCATCTGATAATTTTGGTGAAAACAGAAACTAAATAGAACTTGACAATCTCAGCATGTTTGTCCTTTCATATTTTCTCTGTCTATTATAGACTTCAAGATATAAGACGGTACATTTTATCCGTATGTTCTATTTATAACCATGGTGGTTGTTTATTGACGGACAAAAATTGCAAAGCACAAACTTTTTACAAGATTCCGTAAGGATCATTCAGTAAAAGTTTAGATTACCTTGTCTTGTAGTTCAGAGAAGATTTAAAAAAAAAAGTGTAGTACGACGGACGCCAAATAATGCCAATATAGCTATTGTATCACAACAAACTCCACAAATGCAATAGAGTATACATGTATCTATAAAAAATGTTTTTATGTAGACAGTAAAAATACTTTTCATATTATAATCTACGACCAAAGTTCGAATAAAAGTGTGTCATATTTTTATGATATCCATCATGTAAAAGTGTTTAAGTATACTACAGCCATAATTGCTATTACAGTTCCATAACTACGTCTTTGCAATTTAAATAGATCTAATTGAAAACGTTATTATACTGAGTATGATGTTGGTATCATTCTTAACGTTGTCTAAATCAATTTTATATCCTGTGTTACACGAAGATATAATATATCACACTTTCTAACATGACCGCTTAAAGCTATTCATTCTGACGAAAAGAATGTACCAATGTATAATGCAAATGATTTTTTCAAAGTGATTTATGGTCTTGTTATTTTCTAAGATTATATATTATCTCACAGCTAGCATTATCACTGGTGTTTAAAATGCATAAAAATGTTTAAAAATTGACATCCTATCCAACATTTAGAAATATTTAATGATCTAAACAATTTTTAAACAATAATTGCATTATAACGGATTGTCATTTAACGTCAATTCATAGCGTTTAGATTTTTAAAAAGTTTCAAATATGTATTACAACTTACATATATTAACTTTCCTATTTTCAAAACACTTAGTAGTAAGTAAAAAGTAAGTGTTAACAAGTAGTTTAAAACCTACTTCAATAAATTTCTACAAATACAAAAATCGTCATCACAATTATTATCATGAATTTGAATAGCGATGTTGATTTATTCCATACAGACATATATGTGCATTATATTTCATCTGGAATACATGAAGTTCTTGGTAGAATATTGCACTCAAGAGACCACTTGACTTTTTTCAATTGTCTTTGAAGTTTGACAAAGTAAAATGAATTAGTAACTGTCGGAGTATTATAGACAACTAGCCAAAATATCTTTTAGGCAAGATAATAATAGCTGAGATAATCTGGCTTTGACTTTGGTTCATTATACTATCCTTGTTTTAAGATGCAAGGTACATGTCAATGAGACTTCAAACCAACACCAGAAATAACCAAAAGGCTATGGTGCGTTGTAATTGCAAAAATCCAAAATAACATTTGACAAATATCGCACTCATCCAAGTCTCTGTTCCCAGAACAAATTCCTCCGATTTCAAAACTGGTTTACTTTATTTTATACAAAACAATTTACAAAATCTAGAAATACAAAAAAGCTTGGTCTTAATTTTAAACTCCCACTTTAGAGATAAGTAATTCTGTTGCAAACTTATTCTAAATTATAAAAAAAGGGATTTTCAGTGTAACTTAGTACATTTACAACGTAATAATTTACTTTTGGTTGTTATTATCATTGACCGTCTTGAGTAATAGAATCAAAGACATATTGGACTATAAACTAATATTTGAGAGAAATAAGTTATTCCAATTAAGAATAAAAACAAAAAAATTGAAAATTGCATGCGTCCGAAGCGCTTCTTGGGCCTATTGACAAAAATGTAAATATTTCCAGAAATTTGAACCACATAAATTACAGGAATAATTTCATAGGGTATATAACAGTTGACAAACACTAATTTTGATTATCGAGAAGCTTGATTTTGTATACCGTATTGATTGCTGTTTGCATACGTCCGGTGGCAAATATTTTATATATGTTAAGGACAATATTAAATTAACAAATAATACAATAACCACGTCTTTTAGTACTGGTCGACCGTGGTGTAGGACGGGAAATTTGAAATGCCAATTGAAAATATCGTATATTCAATACCGTATGTATTGACCTCTAGATGATGTAATTTTCCTCTGTGTTTGGGTTGCTGACTCATTCAATGTATACTATACATAGTTTTCCCACATGTAGGACAATTAGTATACATCCAACCAAAAACTATCAGATATATGTTGTGATGGCAAAACAATATATGCTATTTAAAGAAAGTTTTCTAAAAATTGAACTAACGATGCATTGATAAATATTTTATAGCCACAGACAGCTAAAATGATATCTATATATCTATTATATATTTTCTACATAAGGAAATGCCTGTACCAAGTCAGGAATATGACAGTTGGTTTCCATTCGTTTGATGTGCTTGAGCTTTTGATTTTGCCATTTGATAAAGGATTGTCCGTTTTGAGTTTTCCCTGGAGTTTGGTATTTTTGTTATTTTATTTTATACATTTGGGGTACAATGAAGACAATTGCTGTCTTATTCCTCTCAGACACTAATATGACCTAAGATAATAAGGGTTGGCTGTCGATAAAAAGTGCATAGAAAACTAATTAATCTGTTGAATACAAATAAACTATTAAGAATACAAATCTGATATTGCTTCAATAATGTGTAGCACCCTGGAGAATGAATTCTGACAATACCTACATTCATCTTACAATAATCTTAGGGATAATGATAACTGCTGAGACAAATAACTCTGAAATCAATGACCGTTGAACACAGAATAATAAAGTGTGCAATTTATAAACTTTATTGTTTTCCGTAATGGTTTAGATTTGATTTAGAATCAGGACCTTTGTAAAGTAAATATGTAGGAAATGTCCAAAAGCAATACCATTTGTTTCTAATTACAATGATATAATTTTGTTTCTGAAGATAACTAAGACAAAACAACTATACTTCGCATATCGAACGCCCTTTTAGACATAAACTCATACTTGTAAAATTTTTCTGATCCAATTTGGAAATTCTGATGAAATGGGAATTGAGAATGCTTATTATGTTAATTAGTCAGATTGTTCCCCTGAATCAAAATATAAAATAAGGAGATGTGGTATAATGCAAATTTGACAACATCCAAGAGATTCCAAATGACGTAGATGTCCAGTAAGTATCGTAAGGACACTATCTTGTTAGAAGAGCTATGTCAAACTCGGACTCGGACAAGACTGCATGTAAAACAAATACATCAAGTCAAATATGAAGGTCATATGGCCGTTATGATGACATACCAACACTTCAAATAGTATTTAAGTCTATTCCTTGAGAAAAAAGTTCCGATTCGCTCCAACTGTATGCGAGAGTCACTTTATTGATAACAAAAAAGAAGCATACAAGGTAGTTCAGCTAAATATAGGTTTTGATGTACGGGTTGGCAGTATATTCATGCACTATGGATCGGTACAATCGCATACATTTTATACATTCTCACATGATAATTTTTAAAGAGTTGATCGAAGTTTTTATGTTAAAATGAAGCGTATGATTTAGACATCCGTGCGCTAGTGCATTGGATGATGCTTTGTCAACTTTGATTTGAGAGCCAAATATATACAAAGGTTTGAGAGCATAAAAATAAAAAAGAACCTAACATACAAAAATAAAAAACATCGTAAGCCAATTTTGCCTGTAGGAGTTGCAACTTAAAAGTCAAAATAATTTATTTAAATCATTCAAGTACCAAAATATTTGGCCCTGGTGTAACGGATTTTTCATGGACTAATAGTCCAGCAGCAGTGGTACTAAGTGACAAAATGGTTGTGAAAAATATATATATTATACCAGTTTCCAAGCATTTGAACAAATTAACAATTAACACAATGATTAGGTTCTGCAAGGTAAAGGAGATTGATTAATACAGGTTTGCTTTACATCCAAACGAAAACATTTCATGCATGGTCAGGACGAGAACACATTAACACTTGTACAATAGGTTGGTTTTGCAAGGTAGGGGTCGACCGGGAGGACATGTGGGCATTTGGACAGCCACTTGAAAATGCGGATATGTTGGATAGAGACAGAAATATTACCATGCACCAGGTCACATGCGAACCCTCAGGGAACTTTTACAAAGGTTCTTTTACATGTAGCGGGTTTGGCATCTTGAACGAGGAATCATATTTAACGTCCCAGTTCTGTCCCTGTCTTTACATGGATGTGTATTTATATATCCAGCACAGCTAAATGGACGCCCCTCTTAAGCAATGGAAGGTCAACCATATTACACAATCAGGGTTTGAAATTAGCCGTCGCCCACACGCCATTGGCGAGTAAATATCTGTGTGGGCCCCTAAAAATTACATCTCTGTCGCCCACTTGGCGAGTGAATATCAAATTCCAGTGTGGGCCAATATAAAAATCCAATTCCGCGACCACTTTTTCAGTGTAAATAAAAATTAAAAAAACATAAATTTTAACAATATATTTCTTTGTTTACTCAATTTTGCGCATGCTTCTGCTTCTTGTTATGGAAATAGTACTTCTGTGTCCGGAGCACTTCCGTTTGGTGTCTTTCGGCTGTTCCGTTTAACCAGTTAATCGGAACAGCCGACTGACACAAAACGGAAGTGCGGCATGATTTTCAATTTTGATACTTCACCTTGCGTAATTAAAATTTTGTGATTATTCTATTTTTAATTAAATGATGAATAAAGTTAAGTAGTGATTGATCTAAAGATGAAAATTTTTCTGTCGCTGTTGTTTTTCTCGTACGGAAATTTATACACCCTTCTCCCGACTTTGCAATTATTATACTGCAATCATAATATCCGGCCAGTGAAATATCTCGCCAGACCAATTTGAGTTCTTTCCTTACCAACCCCGCACCGCTGAAAAAAAAAGGCGAACAAGACAGAACAAAATATTACTAAAGTTACGATGTCTCTAAAAGGTCGAGACAATTTCAAAAGGAATGGCAACAAGAAAGGCCATGGTTGTCCGACTCGATTGAAAATGGTATGATCTGCCCTTACTGTTCTACCCAGTGTTATGATAATTCTTTTACAATTGGTTGCAAGTCGTATAAACTGGATAGCATTGTCAAGCATGAGGCCTCTAAACTACACAAAAAAGCTGCATAAATAGAAATTAATACTGCCAAACCAGTTGAGCAATCTGATGCAAGAAAAATAATTTTAAGCCTAAACAAAGATATATACAACAAGCTTGATAAAATGTTTCGCACATGCAACTCAATTGTTTTAAATGATCGTCCGATTAGTGATTTTATTTGGTCATGTGAGGTTGATGAGATGAAAGGATTAAGTATCGGTGAAACGTATCGCAACACTAATTCAGCCAAAGTATTCGTAAAGTCAATGGCAGAAGTTCAGTTCAAATATAGAAAAAGTCTTGTCACAGGCCAAATTTAGAACTGTCATAGGTGATGGATCTACTGATAAAGCTGTTCTTGAACAGGAAGTGTGGTTTGCCAGATCATGTTCTCAAGGTATTATTCAAACTCATCTTCTAGGAGTAAAAGCAGCTGAAAGAGCTGATGCTGAAAACATCGTTAGTGGATTGAAATTTTTGATAAGTATCAATTTTAAAATAAGTTTTGAAGTGTTCTAAAAAAATGGGTTCCTTGTCCTGTGATGGAGCCTCCGTGATGTTGGGAAATAAAGCTGGTGTTGTGGCCATATTGAGGAAAGACCATCCAACATTAATATCTGTCCATTGTATGGCTCATCGGCTTGAACTTTGTCTCAATGATGCAGCTAAAAAACATACTTTGTTCGATAAGTTTTCAAGGTGCTTTTAGTAGGCATGTTTTATATCTATCATAATAGCAGCTTGAATCGGTCGATGCTTAAAAGAACTTTCAATGCAATTAAAAAATGATGATGACAAGTTAATGATACCAACTAGAGCTGGAGGTACCAGGTGGATAGGCCATCAGTACTTGGCGATTACCAACATTTTAGACTCGTACAAGTTTATTGTTCACCACCTTGAACAGGTGAGTCATATATTTATGCACTGTAGAGGCATTGTTTTACCCTTGTCCATCTGTACGTCCGTCCGTTGGTACGTACAACTCAAAATTAGTTTCCGTTCTCTAACTTTAGTTTCCTTCAAACAAATGTTATAAAAGTTATACACAATACTATTACCACAAAACTCAGATGAAGTACAAACGTGGGTAGTGTCACTTTTACTGTTCTTCAGTTATGTTCCTCTATAACTTATATGTTACATGTATGCAAGCGGGGGCATCATCTGTGTCCCATGGACACATTCCCAATTTATTTATAAGACGGATTCTAATTGGTTTATCTTTATTTACATCATACAATGAACACAATCTATTTGTTTTGTTAGCAGGATCATAGCATACATAAAATCATTGCTCATCATTGAAGGAAGGTCCATAGACATACTCAAGATGCTCAAGTTTCACCTCTTCATATTATTGTAAAGATACATGTACTGTAGTTTTTAATTTGTTCTTGTACACCCTTGCCAAAAACATTGTGACGGAGATATAATATGACGCAGGTTTCTTCAAAAGTGATGATTTTCTAAACATTAATTGACATTTCACAGTGATATCATACTTTAACTTTGTTTCAACCTGTTTATTTACTTTTGACTTTAATTATTTATCCCTTGTAATTTTTTATTAACTGTGTATTTGCATTCAGGTGTCACAGGTCAAATTTATTCGTTCATTGTGTGTTAATTTACGTTTTTTGATTGAGTTAAGCCTTCCAATTGATATTTTATAGTGTGTTTTTCTATGTTGTGATGTTATACTATTGTTTCAGAAAAAGGAGAAGGTTTGGTACCATTAAAACGTTAAATCCCGCTGCAAATGTTTGCACCTGTCCTAAGTTAGGAATCTGATTGCAGTAGTTGTCGTCTGTTTATGTAGTTCATACGTGTTTCTCGTTTTTATATAGATTAGACCGTTGGTTTTTCCGTTTGAATGGTTTTACACTAGTAATTTCCCTTTATAGCTTGCTGTTCGGTGTGAGCCAATGCTCCATGTTGAAGGCCGTACCTTGACCTATAATGGTTACTTTTATAAATTGTAACTTGGATGGAGAGTTGTCTCATTGGCACTCATACCACATCTTCCTATATCTATTTACTGCAGGGTTTGTTGCTCCCGCTGTGTGGATGCAGAAGAATGTGTCCCCGTGCTTGTGGTGTATGCCCTTATATTTTTCAATTATGGGTTGTGAGAGAGCTTTCACATGTTTATTTTATCTTTGTAATTAATCTTAATTGTTTATATATTACGGCGTTTGGATGTATAAATACTCATCCACGCCTGCTATTTTTATTATTGCCCCCTGCTATGGTTTTACTAAGATTTCTTACAATCTCTGTTTTTGCCCTGTGTTTGTTATATATGTCAGTTTTGTAATACTTTAGTCTTTACGTCGGGCCTTTTATAACAGTTTTTGTAAAAGTTCTTTTACTGCTTTGCCTTTTATTTCCTTTTCCGTAAGTGTGACCCTCATTCAATGTTGCAACCTCCGGTCTTTTTTATTGTTCCTATACCCCTATTTAATAATCATGATTTTACAGAATGGAAAGATAATTATTAACAACACAACTTCTAGATTATCCACGTGCTTAAATAAATGTATTTGTAATGCCACTACAGCCAGATTGTTTAACAAAAATGCACGTGGATATCCACAAATTTTCCCGTGCAATGCCAAAAAATGACTAACCTGTTTTAGATTTACTTCTCAAAATACTGTAAGGTCAACAGTGAAAGGGAGAACTTTTTCGCTCTCCTTTTCCTGTGATATTACCTGAAAAACGCAAAACCTGATATATGTGGTAACTTGAACCCAACCTAAATGTGGTATTCAATATGTGGGACAGACGGGACGACAGTATTTCAAAAGAAATCAAGAACACCTTTACCGCTTTCGTAGACGCAAAAAATTCAAAAGTTTGGTATATCAACATTTAGATAAGCATAATCACAATCTTACATTTTTTTATATTCCAACCCCTCGAAACCGTTCAGAAACAACCAGGAGAATCACACAAGCAATTTGAAAAATCACGTGAAGTTCGCGAATTATTTTGGATAAAAAGACTTCAAACAGCTTATCCTCTCGGTCTCAATGACAAAATATTAGGACAGGGGAATATATCTGAAACTTCTATCGATGTCATTAATATTGTTGATAAACGACTTAGAAATAATAGGTCTCATGGTAAACGCAAAAACCGTAATCAACGTATTATAATCGTATAATCTATACACTTGCTGACCTGTTATCTATAATAAAAAATAATGGCAGACATCAAGTATTATGCAAACTGGGTCAGATACAATAGGTAAATTATATGCTTTTTTTCTGGAGTGTGATAAAATTTCATTTTTCAGCCCGTTTTATGAATACACCCGTATTATTACAGCCTTTTGTCATCACAGGCTGTTTCCTAGTATCGATAAACCTGAAAATCATAAACGAAATTTTCTTAAATTAAAATATATAAATAGAGGTATTGATTTTATTAACTTATCTAGCATATTCAATGACTCTTCCGTCTATAGCCAAATACCTCCATACTTTGATAATACAGAACCACCCATTATTTCGTATTCTTATAAAAAAAAACAGAGCAGAAGTTTAATTTTTGATTATACGTCAGTTACATCAGACGTAAATATAGAAAATAATGTTCCTTCCACTTGAGACTGTGAAACATCTAGTTTTAGATATGTTCCCTATGGTCATGTTATTACAGGAGACCTCAACATCGTCGAAGACCGTGAATTCAAAACTTTTCTAAAGAAAGGACCGAAATACCGTCCTCCATCTATAATAGATTGGAAACAGTGTCGTCAGGTCATTAAATACTTACTGTAAAAATTGGTGCAAACGTGAAAAATCTGATAAAAAATCTCTAGACAGTTATTTGAATAAAATTATGAATACTGTTAATATTCGAATATCTCATTTTGAAAACAATTCTGAAATTAATAATAGGGTCCATGATATTCCCATTTCTAGAATAAAAAATAAACTCCAAGTACTCGCAGAGCGGTTTGTGTTCGTACCGGCAGACAAGGCAGCTAATAATGTAGTGGTGGTATGACACATATACTACACGGAAGTTCTTCAAAACGAAATTATCAATTCCTCTACATTCAGGTCCGTACGCACCACTGAGAGTCAAATCTTTAACAAGCATATCACTGCCACTACCCACCTTAAAGCCTCTTCCGAACATTTGAAAGTCCCTACCATGTACTGGTTACCGAAATTACACAAAATACCATTTAAATTCCGTTTCATCTCCGCATCTAGTAAGTGTTCTACTACTAATATATCAGTGCTTCTTACTACCTCCCTAACTACTATCAAAGAACTGGTTATTAACTTCTGTAATAAAGCTTATGAAAATAATGGTATTAATTTTTTTGGGGGTGTTAAAATTTCTTTAGATAAAATACATGCTTTTGATGGTCCTTTTGGTTCTGTTGACATTTATGATTTGTCTACTCTCTACACTAAACTTCCACACAATATAATAAAGAAAAAAATTTCATATTTAATAAAATGGTCTTTCGAAAAAACTCATTGTAAATTTATTTGCTGTAACTCGTTTAAATAAAATTGAGAATGGAAATGGGGAATGTGTCAAAGAGACAACAACCCGACCATAGAACAGACAACAGCAGAAGGTCACCAACAGGTCTTCAATGCAGCGAGAAATTCCCGCGACCGGAGGCCTTTTTCTGTGACGAAAAAATAAAAGTATGCTAGATACAATTACTGGAAATGTGAGGATATGATTGAAGCTTTAAATTTTCTCCTAGATAACATATATGTACGTTTCGGCGATAAAGTGTATTGTCAGGTAGTAAGTATTCCTATGGGCACTAACTGCGCCCCTTTAATAGCAGATTTATTCCTATATTGATATGAATCTCAGTTTATGACCAAACTCAGTAGAGACACATCATTGTTACATTTGGTTGATACATTCAACAATACCTACCGTTATTTGGATGATATTGTTTCGTTAAATAATCCAAAGTTCTCTAGATATACTACCGAAATTTACCCAAAAGAACTTACTTTAACTAAATCTAACATAAACAGCAGCAGTTTTCTTTTTCTAGATTTAGACATTTCAATTTCTAAAGGGAAACTCCATACTAAAATTTACGACAAAAGAGACGATTTTTCATTCCCTATTGTTAATTGTCCTTTTTTAGACGGCGATGTGCCTTTGGCTCCATCATACGGTGTTTATATATCCCAACTCGTTCGGTATGCCCGTGTGTGTGTGTGATGTCATAGATTTTAACGAACGTAATCAATGCATCACTGGTAAATTATTAAGTCAGGGATTTCGTTACCATAAATTACTTAAAACTTTTACTAAATTCTTTCATAGACACAAAGATTTGATTAGTAAATTTGGCTGTACCTGTAGAAAACTTATTAAAAATGGTATTTCACATCCTAAATTTTATGGTTATATTGTACTTAAAGCGCGGAAATCATTATGTGATCCGTGTAAACTCATCGAACCTTTAAACAAACTTATAAGTAAGGGTTATCGTACCAATGTTGTAATTAGATCTCTGAATATAGTTTACATTGGCACTAATATCGACTTTGTATAACGGGATGTATAGAGACACACTTTCATTTTTATCTATAAAGAAGTCACTCCTAACTATCCTACTACCTGTCGATACATTTAATTTTGGCATTGCACAAGTCATGTCTTCTTTGACTGTTCATGACGTTAAAATACAAAATCCCTGGGATGTATTTTAGTTGATTTTAGTCTCTGATGCATGATTATTTATTATTAATTGTTTTGGCTTTTAACTAGCTGTCAGTAACTACGAGTACTCTCAAATCGTACTTTCTTTTTAATTTGACCTGTTGATACTATTTGTAATGCTTTTTTTGTTATTCAATGTTAACATGGATCTTGTCTATATACCAGCTTTGATTATCTGGTATTACTACAAATTTTCACTTCTTCGTACTATGAACATCAAAATTATTTTATTTTTCCTTAGATGCTGTTCTTGGACATGTACAGGAAGTTTTATCTAGCACTAATTGTATAGTTTCATTGTTGATATTCACTCCATATGTACCAAGTGTTAGATTAGTTTTATTGATATTAAAGAAATTTCTTGGTATTCCTAAACGGAAGATTTTATACACACAGAAGAAGAAGTATACTTAACAACAAAATTATTTTCATTTACCTGTGTATAATATGACGCAGGTTTCTTCAAAAGTGATGATTTTCGAAAAATTAATTGACATTTCACAGTGATATCATACTTTAACTTTGTTTAATTAGTTATCAAAGGTACCAGGATTATAATTTAATACGTCAGACGCGCGTTTTGTCTACATAAGACTCATCAGTGACGCTCAGATCAAAATAGTTATAAAGCCAAACAAGTACAAAGTTGAAGAGCATTGAGGATCCAAAATTCCAAAAAGTTGTGCCAAATACGGCTAAGGTAATCTCTTCCTGGGATAAGAAAATCCTTAGTTTATTTACTTTTGAAATTAATAATTATCCCTTGTAATTTTTCATTAACTGTGTATTTGCATTCAGGTGTCACAGGTCAAATTTATTCGTTCATTGTGTGTTAATTTACGTTTTTTGATTGAGTTAAGCCTTCCAATTGATATTTTATAGTGTGTTTTTCTATGTTGTGATGTTATACTATTGTTTCAGAAAAGGGAGAAGGTTTGGTACCATTAAAACGTTTAATCCCGCTGCAAATGTTTGCACCTGTCCTAAGTCAGGAATCTGATTGCAGTAGTTGTCGTCTGTTTATGTAGTTCATACGTGTTTCTCGTTTCTCGTTTTTATATAGATTAGACCGTTGGTTTTTTTTGTTTGAATGGTTTTACACTAGTAATTTTTTGGGGCCCTTTATAGCTTGATGTTCGGTGTGAGCCAATGCTCCGTGTTGAAGGCCGTACCTTGACCTATAATGGTTTACTTTTATAAATTGTAACTTGGATGGAGAGTTGTCTCATTGGCACTCATACCACATCTTCCTATATCTATATAATATTGATTTGATCTGATATATTTTTTAACAACTGTTACATACATTAACTATTCACAACATCAGTGATTGAACAATTGTTTTGCAAATTTTATTTGTAGCTCACAGAAACCAGTGAAAGGGTATCCTCAGATGCTAAGAGTAAAGCCAAAGCTTCTTTAAAGGTCTTGAAGAGTCGTACAGTTATGTGCTTCATGTTCTTCATGATTGATGTTCTTACACCACTTAAAAAGTTGTCCCTTGTTTTTCAAGATCTCAACATAGATCATTGGCATCAACCATTGAAGTTCTCAAGAAATACAAGTCATGGTAAATGTTTATTATATCAATATTGTACTAGTTTTTTTTATTAATCTTGTTATCATTATAATACATTTGTACAATCTGGCCTATAAACATCATAAACATTAACATAAAAAAAAGATAAAATGAATATGTTGATTCTTGATATAATTTTTTGAAAGCCACACTTTGTACAATTTGTTATCACCATTTAGAAATTGAATGGAGATCAAATGTATAAAAGCAACTTTTAAACATCAAATACTTTTTCAGGGTACAAATTTTGATGCAAAAATGTTATAGATCTATCTATCATTTGTCTATAGTGTTTAAAGTAAAAAAATAAAACAGCAATAATATAAATATAATAAATTTGAATATATACGTATTTGTCTTCAGTGATGGCCCCCACCTAAGAAAATCAAATCTGAGAGAGACATTGGAGTATAAAGGAGTCAATTTGATAAACAATCCTGATTTTAGTAAAGACAAACTTTTAGGCAACATAATTCTAGCATTAGAAGGGAGATTTGGTGAATTCCAAAAAAGTGAGGCTGTTATTAGAGCCACATGCATAGCTGACTTGAAATCATGGCCACATGATTGGGATTCCCTTAAAGGTTTGCAAACTGTTCTGCACGTTTGTTTTCAACTGTTTTTTTTTTTTTTGTTCTGTTTATTTTTTTGTTTATTGATTTTGGAATAATATTATCATGGTCAGGATTTACAAAGGCATTAAACCCTGTGTTATCTTTCTATTTCTTGTTATAGATCATCTCGACACTAATTATGGCACGTTTGATAGCTTTGCTAATGCAATTGATTAAAATTTGGAGGAAGAAAAAAATATTTCTTGAAACCAAAAAATACACTGCAGGTGATGCCTTTTGAATCCACCATCATACTATTTTTTTACTTTTACTAGAAATATACATTACATACTGAGAGGTATAGACCATATGTCTTAAAATATCATTTCAGGAAATCAAGTAGAATCATGTGCAAAACAGTGTAGCCGAGACCATTGATTGGCGCGCTAAAATATCCCATTGACTGGGTCAGATTAGGTGAACGTTCGTCTGTAACGCCCGCAACTCACGACGTATTTATTATAGACATTTAAACTGTGGGGTCACCAAAGGGTCTAAAAGCCTAAATAAAATAATTCGAAAAACTAATCAGGAATAACCTTTGTGTTTTGATTTATATTGAATACTTAAACGTTCTTTACTTGTGTTTTTGTTATGTTTTGATAAGTAATTTTTATGATATCGGACGTTCTTTCAGCAAAAAAGGATTTAACTGGCTTTAAAAGTTACAATGGATGTGTTGATTATTATCTTTTTTTCGGACGTCAAAGCGATTTAACAATTGCGGTTGTCCAATTATATCATCTTTTAACTTTTATCTGGTCAAAATTTTATTTTAGAACGAATGCATGATCAACTTTAAAAAGTGTGCAAACACAAAACATATAGACAAAATATACTTCTTTCCTGTCTTTTTCGTACTTGCAAGTTATTAGACAGTAAAAAGGCTATTTGGATCAAGCCTTGTGAAATTTGCATTTACGTTTTTGAATAGGTAAAATGTATAGTTTGGTGATCTTTTCTGCTAACTACTATACTTGTGAAAAACCCTTGGCAACAGAAACATATTCAGCTTTTTTTTTAATCGACCCAATTTACATAGTAATGGACGACTTCGTACATTTTATGATCGCAAATAAAATATGTATATAATATACTGTGCACTGTAGTTCGTATATATACTGAGACCCCACAGTTTAAATGTTTATAATAAATACGTCGTGAGTTGTGGGCGTTACAGACGAACATTCACCTAATCTGACCCAGTCAATGGGATATTTTAGCGCGCCAATCAATGGTCTCGGCTACACTGTTTTGCACATGATTCTATAACTTGACAAATATCAAGATAATTTTTGAATGTTTATATTGCAGTGTTTGGAGACCAGGATCTTGACTGTTGTTGTCACTCTATGAGCCTCTGTTGAAGGAAGCAGAGCTGTCCACAGATGATGCAGAAATCGAATGGACTTCACTCAAAAGGGGTGTTCATGACAGGTATTAGAATAGATTTCAGATTATAATTACAAAATCTTTTGAATGAAAAATTGGGCAAAGTAAATGAGCGGCCATTAAGAATATCAATGTATCATGGTCAAATTAGCTTATACAAATGTAATATTAAAACTTATTAGAACTTGTTTATGGGAAATTTTCATCCACATGTCTATAAAAATATTGGGGATGGAGTTTATATTTATTTTTATTAAGTATTTTCATCAAATGTTTTTAATTTAACCTAACTGTTCAGAATGGATGAATTTGATGAATACAAATCATTTTATTTCATTTTAGCTTAGTGAAAAGTGGTGTAATTCCTGACTGGGTTTTCCCCAACGTTAAATTTAGAGATGAAGCACGTAATATTTTGGCCATTATGGACCTCATTTTGTCTTTGTCGCCTTCATCAGCTGAGGCAGAGAGAGGACTCTCATACCTAAAACTGATAAAAACAAATATAAGGAGTAAAATGAGACATGGCTTACTGAACCACTCTCTTGTGATCAAACTTGAATCTCCAGATGTAAAACACTTTGATCGCCATAAGTCTATTTTGCACTGGAACACTTTTGGAAGCAGAGCTAGGAGGCCTCTGTCTAAACCATTAGGTATTAGGGAAATAAAAAAAAACCTACTAGTTATGTTGAGATGGACATCTCAGAAGTGGATGATAAAACAGAAGTTGAAATGGAACAAGATGTTCATGATTAAAACTCATCTGATGTGGATGAACCAACTGATGATGAAACTGATGAATTTGAAAATGAACTCTCTGTTTTCAATGACCTTCTGGAATATGAATATGAATGTGAATTTTGAATGTTTTAATGTTCAAATAAAATTACATGTCTGCAACTCTAGTTTTGGTACAATTTGAATATGACAGGGAACCAAGGGACCCAATGATTACATGCCATTATGGTAAACAAACAATTTACAGTTGAGGATAAATGACCGGGCCAAGAAAAAAAAAACTAAATGGTAAAATTTCATGTTTTTTTTAGAAATTTCAAAATTTTTCTATATAAAATCATGACTTTCAAATACACAATTTTGCTGCCAGGAGAGTGCAAGAATGCAGGATTTTGCACCATTTACCCCCAGAACTTCTGGGGCCCTTGAGCGGCCAACAGACCCCTCGCTGTAAAGCACCTCGCTTACGCGAGGTGGCAGGCGCGCATTAGCGCCTGTGGCCCCCCAATCCTTCAGTGGACTAATTTAAAAAAAAATTTTGGTAGCCCACTTGGCTACTGCTCTATTTTGTTAGCTTCAGACCCTGACAGTGAGTTCATAATTACTGTGAGTCTTGAAATCTTCATAAGTATGATAGAGCTGTCATATGATCATATAAGTTTAAAGATAACTACTGTACATGGGTTTTCAGCAATCATGCCATTTTAATTTATTACCACGTGTACAGATGAATTTAATGCATATTGAATGAATTTGATATATGAATCCAATTGCAACCTAAGTTGTAATACATCGTTATAAAATTTATGAACCTGAAATCGAACAAATAAATTTATCATTACCATCGTGTCTGTAAAATGCATTTGGTCCCCATTTTGTTAAAAGAGATACACGTTTCTGTTAATTACTTGATTACTTTTAAATGCATTTCCAATGATAGAAACAATTTGAAGTCCCTAGATAAGTCCCGGAACAAATGTCAGATTATCTATACTAATATATATCACGTTGTAATAACATCAGAAAATGTTATTGTTGCGATTATTTAAGATCAGAAACTCTATATCAATTCAATGTCAATTCTGACAAAATTATATAAAATTTCACAAACTGTCTGGCAGCAATTTTACATCGTTCGATACCCAAAGCCCAATGTGTCCATGGATTACATAACTGTTACAGACAAAGCTGTCACCTTCTATTAGATACATCGTATTATCTGATGTTTTGGGATAAAACAAATTCTTTTAAACAAAGCTGCAGATTTATTGAAATATAAATACATTGTATTGCGTCAGTTTACTGACGGAAGAAATAGTACAAAAACGCCCACGAAATTGGTTAAAACATAAAGCTTTTTGTGTGTTTGTCAATATTTCCAATCTTTTTTTCCTAACACTAGTCAAAGTACAAATTCATAAGATTGAAATTTGAAATTGTATGATTTCAAAGATATCACACAAGCACTAACGAAATTCCTGGCCTAAAACAGGCATATGAACATGTTGTTGGGTTACACAAGTTTTTTCCAGTATCTCAACCTCCTTTTCAATGTCACCAGAGGACTAACATAAAGGTATATAACACAACATATTACAATTAAAATCAATACAAGAAAAACATATATTATTAGGATCATGAAGAAATGGCAAACTCCTAGCTATGTTATTCAGTGGATTTGCATTACGTCACATGCCTTTTCAATTAAACTACCTCCATAAGTCGAACATATAAATCGTATGTAAAGGATAAAAGCCGTTAACAGTCCATTCTGTAAAATGAACTGTTAGAGGCTTATATCTTACTTAAAATATTGTTTTACCTGTTCAAAGAAGGTGAAAAAAGCAAACAAATACACATTTTTGTTAAGATTTATTTTCATCGAGTGTGTAAATTGTTTCGAATTAACTTTATTAATATTATCTTACATGTTGGCCCCTTTAAACAGTAGCTCAACCTAAACAATAGAAAAATAAAGTTCAGTTAAAGGTAAACTACATGTATATGAAGAAACAATGCATGTGTGTTATGCTTTGTGCGTGCGCTCGGACTACATTACATATTTTCCGTGAATACCTTCACATGTATTTGGTGTCTCAAAATGAATAAAGACGAAGATGAAAGTAAATTCTTAATGCAAAATTCTTTCAAACAAGGAGATAGCGATGTCAAATATAGTGATTGTGTTGTTTCAAACTTTGGATTAAATCTAATATAAATAAAAATATGTTGTATGAGTGCCAATGAGACAACTCTCTATCCAAGTCACAATGTGTAAAAAGTAATAGGTCAAAGAACGGCCTTCAACACGGAGCCAATCTGTATTCAGATATATCCGATTTCAGTGCAAACAACGAGGATGATTTAGTTATAGCAAATAATAATGGCAAGTTTTATATATATTTTTTTCAATGCTGTCCTCTTCTATTATTTCCTTATTCTTCCTGGGTTTTTATTTCTTATTAGGCAAATGATAATGACGTTGCAGAAAAGGTTCAACCATATCGAGTGCACCGCAGTCGATTTTATTTCAAATACAGCACTATAAAATATAATAAATGAGCACAAATGTAGAGATAAGGTTCATCTAAAGGAATTGAAAAATATGGCCGTGTTTACACCACGAAATCTACTATGAGTACAGACAGACTGATACATCTAGGAAATTTTTAAGGCATGGCTGAACCTAGATATATAAAAATTATATGTAGTTAATGTTTTAAAAGCTTACCTGGATTTTGATGCGCATTTGATCAAGTCTGCAAAATAAACAAACACATGAGTTTCATTTGATACGGTCCACTCAGTTACGTAGTGTTAACACCTATTGTTTGTAGATGCCTATTGTATATCTATTGTCCATTTAAATTAATACTACTCACAACATTTATGATATGATGGGAGCTTCTCAAAACTCTTTCCCAACTTAGTTTATTTCGGCACCTTCTGTAGGAATGAAAAAAAATGAATATCAAAATCCAGTTAAGTTTTTAATATTCTGCAACTTAAAATGCATTTAAATTTTATATATCTATGTTCACTTTTTCAGGTGCACAGGTTTGTCTGTACTCAGAGTGAAAATTGTGGTGTAAGTACGGCCATATTTTTTAAAAAGTTATGATGAACCTTAACAAGCGTGCAAGCAGTTTCAATTATCTTGTTGTTCTTCGGAATTTCCCACTCTTATATTATTTCAATGAATTTAGGGACAATTATGATCCAAATATTACATCTTTAATTTGTAAAAATGAATTAATATAGTTAAAATATCCAAATTCATCGCCATGAAATAACCGGAGATCAAGAAATCGATCAAACGTATTCCCCTTCTATACATAAAAAAATCCAGTATGACGTATTTTTTCTTTCCTCGTTCACTGAAATTGACCTTGACTCGGTGGTTGTAAAGAGACAGCTATCATTTACCCAAACCGGACAACCTGAATACCCCTCCCCTTTTTTACTGTTTTTATGCAAGGTTCGTGTCGCTCTTTTTTTAGTTTATTTGCGTATTGCTTATTTTTTTGGATTTGTTTTTTATATTACCGATATACTTATGTCCCTCGATTTCCCTTCTCAAATAACACTTTTTTTTCTTTCAAAACAAAGCATTGTAAGTGTACATATTCCTGTTACTATGCTTAAAGTGGCATTAGCTACGAGATATAAAAAAAAATTTTGTGAAAATAATCTAAGAAACATCGCTGATTGCAAGTGAATAATTCGTCCTCGTTGAATCCGTATTCATGTGACCTTTTATTCAACCCCTTAGACAAAGATGGATTACGCATAAAATAGCCGTGTTCAGTTATTATAAGGAAAAGAATTTCAACATTTTAAGTGAAACAAGGGTAAACCATTTGGTTGACTGATTCGATCCACAAAAACTCATTCTTATACACTTTCAATGTTGACATTCTTTTCCTTTTACTAACTGAACACGCCTAGTTCATGCGTAACCAATCTCTAGCTAAGACGGTAAATTGAATACGGATTCAATGAGGTCGAATTATTCACTTGCAAGTGAATAATTCATAAGCGATGTTTTTTAGCTTATTTTGACAAAATTGGACCAAACTCGATTCTAAAAGCGAATTATTATTTCACTGTTTCACTTTCATTAATGATTGAACAAAAAAAAATATATTTTGTAATTTTTGTTTATATCTTGTTTATATCTTGTAGCTAATGTCCCTTTAATTGTTTATTTCAGACTTTTTGTATTTAGGTATACGTTTTAGTATGGTATATATCAAATATGAAAATTTGAGTGAAATCGACGAACATGAATTTGACAGCTTATGCCTCTTTAAGTTACTGTACACTTGTGTGTACATGTAAAGAGAAAAACAATTATCATTCAGTTTTAATAAAACATTTTTTTTAGTACATTTTGTTGTACATTTTCAGCTTAATAAATTAATAATTAAATAAATATAGAAGGCAACGACTGTTCATCTTTATTGATACATTCCAGTCAGGATTCTACTTCGTTAAAATTATCTCCCCATTGCGCCACCTGATTTTCACAATAGTAAAAATGGAAGCCATTGTAAGGATGACGCGCTGTCAATTTACCTTTGAAAACCGATAAATTTATCCACATAGCATCATTACGATCCTCATATGCCAGTTTCTTATGTATCTTAACAGACAAATGTATCTACTAGCTATTGAGCATCATTTAATGTATTTTTATGCATTTAGTCAACTTAAAACTATTGTCTGATCGGTTGTTTTGGGGAATTTTTCGAAAGTTCAAAAACATTTAAAAAAGTTATATTTAAACATTTCGTGAAAGGTCAAGCTACAAATTTATAGAGCTTGAACAATAATAACCCTAGATAACACAAAAAAAAAATGAAATAGGGGTAGACTGGGTAGGGAGAAAATGACAGATATTTTAAGTTCATTTTTTGTAATAACGAATAAAAATTTATCAATAAAAAGTTTCGGTATCATTTCACTGGGACTATTATAGTAACCAATATATTATGTCTAAAGATTTCAAATAGAAGTCGTACTGTATTGGTCTAGTTTTCGGATAATATATAAATTTTGGATTCAGGAGATGTAGATCAAGCAAAACTCTATACTAGTTTAAAGTACTTGTCTATGAATACATACCAGGACGTTGTCATCATGTTACTAATACAAACACAATGAATAAGAGAAATTATTAGAATTCCTTCAAAGCTTAAAATAGTTACTGGAAGTTACATTCTACAAGTAGTTAGAGCCAACTTTAAAAATAGCTCTGAACAGTCTATACTGTTGTATGTCAATTGTGTAACGAAACAGAAGAAACTTGATCACATTTTTTATGTAAAACTCTAGAAGATATTAGAAAACAATTTTGGAAGATTTAATTACTTCTTGTAGTAAAGAGTTGGCTATCTTTAATATAAAAGATGAACAATTTGACACTTTACAATTGATTATAGATCCATGTGCTTATTGAGCAATATTTAGAGATGAAAAGGCTTGTACAGTGCTACAGAAATTCATTGAACCAAAATGTAGACGAATATGCTATAATCTTCATTGTGAAAGGTATAGACTGTTGCAATTAGATGATATAAAGAAAAAGAAGGGGAAAAAAACGTAGATATTGACTGTATATAAAAAATATATCTTTGAGTGATTTGTGTTTGTCTACTCAGTAACAGTGCTATCTTTTGCTAGATAATTTTAGATTGTAAAGTAAAAGTGTTTATTCCGCTTAAACTGACTTTAAGCTTGATTTTATCAAGAAGAATATGATGTAAATATTGTACAGTGATATTGGTGGAGGAGACATTTAATTCATATTGCGATTGTGAACCGAAACTACTCAGAAGAGGTGTGCCTACATTGGCAGAATTTATATTACATATTAGATTACAGATTTCCGTTTTTAAGGCAATATAAATAGTCTACATAATTATTGACTTTAAACAGTAAATTTGCCCTTTTGAAACATTTATTGGATCACAAATAATACATAGATACAAAGTAAAATTATTTCTTAAAACACTACAACAAATTTCATTCTGATTGGTATAATGGTATTGTCATAAGGTGCGTTGATATGAACAGTGGTGTAGCAAACATCGAGTTCCCTCACAAAATGATATCACACAATATAGGCTAAAATTCACACGAAATGCTGATACATATTATCGAGCCCATGCATCTTAAATGTTATTTTTTAAGACTTTTTAGAATTTGGATATACGTTTTAGTATGAGAATTTGAGTCAAATCGGTGAACATGAATTTGACAGCATATGTCCCTTTAATGTATAATTATTGTATTCAATCAATTATACTTTTGAGAACTTAACTTAAGTAAAGTGTTTGAAACTGTTCACAAATACATGGGAAAGAAACAAATGTAATTCGTATTTTGACGTTATATGATAGTAAAAATATCTTTATTAATAACTCCCCGCTTTTCAATCAATTCAATGCAGGAAAGGGTTTTATGTTTAAATTTATATAACACAATTTCACACTGTCTAAATACTTGTTTAACAAACATTTGATTAAATCTAGCACCTACGTTTATTATAATTACAAGAAACTACATCTGTTTCTTAAAAAAAAACGATCACTACGAACAAAGTGCGAATCGGACACACGATTGATTTCTTTACCTTGCGATAACGTGTTCTTATTTTTCTGTTCCTTATATTCATCGTCATTGATACCTAAAGTGTTGCATTATATCCCTATACATGCAATAATATCAGATTTTATAAACAAAACAATTGCAAATCAACGACGACACCTGACAATTATAAAAACGGTTGTTGCCCACTAGTTCATGAAGCAAATTCTCGATTTGCAATTGGTACACAGGGTGAGGATTAGGTTGTTAATCAAATTCTTTATTAGCTATTTTGTCCAAGCTTCCACATCAACACTTGGTGAAACATCATTTCAGATGATCGATTTTCTCCTAATTATGATGATAAAATGATTTTTCGTGTGGTCCTCGTATTGCAGCATGATCTATCAAGCGTTAGAAGCATTATTTTATTTTTTATTTTTTCATTGTAGCTGAAAATTATGTTAGGCAGAATGAGCTCAACTACAGAGGTCGACTTTTATATCCAACGACTGACGTGGATATCAAAAAATTTGTTCAAAATAAGAAATACATAAAAGACACCAAAAACAAAACTTACAACGAGCATTGTCAACCAAATTGGTGCTAAACGAGACAACCAAAAACATGAGAAAAATGGCTGTGAAATAAGTATAGATTGACTCTGGCAGTGTTAAATTCAATTTGAAATTGTTTGTCAAGAAACCGTCTTGATATATGACGAAATTATTGTATTGGAAGGTGACCTAAATAAAACTGGTTTTTGTAATTGTCATTTGTTCTTTCGTTGTAAATTTTTTTCAAAATGAAGAAACAAAATTTGTGAATTGATGGATTTTTGTTCAGGCCTTGAACTATCATTTACCTGTAAGAATTACTTATGCTACCTGTCAGCTGTCCACTATTTTTAAGAAAGAGGAGTGTTATCCTTTAAAATATTGGACTGTTAAAGGTTACATTTTACATAATGTGTTTCTTACTGGTAAATAATTTCCATTCACTGAAATAAAGAATGGCTACAACAATAGAATGACGTCACAACAATGTTTTAACAAATTTGCGGATTACTAAGACTTTTTCATTCTTGGATCTAAAACTACCGTAACCCTAAAAAACTGGAATATTTACATTTACAAATATTTGGTGTAATTTTGAGAAAAATACTTCAAATTAGAATAATTTTGAAATCGGAAACATCAAATCAGCATGTATCTAAAAGAGTTTAGCCGAAAAGCTAAGAAAACAGGTGAGATAGGTTGTTTACACCAAAAATCCAAAGTTTCCCTAATCATGCCAACTATCCTCTTGTATTTGTATTTTTGGTTCTTTTATAAAGCAATTATACTACGATTACGCTTCAAACTATAAAGGCCGAAAGTTTTCAAAGTTATAATATAAAAATAAGATGTACAAGGCCATAAGTAAAAACAAAAGTGTACAATTCACATTATATCAGGAGCAATTGATTGTGAGACTTACAAATGCCTATTTTCCTGATTTATTTTAGGGGCATGCATAATCCTATCTACATGGCAGTCGTCATGATAAGGCAATATGACCGCTGTGCAATTTATCAAAGTACTGAAAAATATTGTCAGTATGAGGCAAATCCAATGAGCAATATACCAGACCTGTTGAAATCTTAGCGAAAATCGAATAATAATAGATAAAATTGACTCTTAATCAGAAAAAAGAAAAAAGAATGTTCCCAACCGTGAATACAAAAGAATAAGTGAAATAAGTTTTACAAGCAATGAACACGTTTATTACTCCTAAAAGCTAAAATTCACAAAATGACCAAAACGTATCTGTACGTGTCCAATTAAATTGTAGTACTCAATAGTTCGTCTTTAATTTTCAAGAACTTTTGCTGTATATTCTAATTTCCTTTTCGTATGATATGATGCAAAAATAACTTATCAATTCATTCCTATTTCCATGCAAAACTTGAAACTACGAATCTTTTAAAGAAATACCCTATTGTATCTTCGCGAGTTTTAAATGCGCAGTAAACCAAAACAATGGAAATCGTTTGAACTTTTCATAGTTAATTCAGTGCTGGGTAAAATATACATCGTAAATCTCGAGAGATATGCAAGGGTTTCCTACATCAACTTGGAAAAACATGAAGCAGTATGATTTTATGCAATCCACTTTAAATTACAAGAAGTCATGTGAAGTCAAATAAGAGGAAACAAAACTCTTTGCAAGTCGATTGTTTACTATACAAAATGTAATTGGATCTAATAAAAAATATTTTAAGCACATCAATAATAATTACAAAAACATCATACATGTATTGCTTCATGAAACTTTATGTTTTCTTAGTCTGATATGAAGAAGAAAAAAACCAGCTACAGGAAAAAAAATATCTTAGGAGTTCAATGGCCACTACAACCGATAAATCCGACTTTTATTTCCTTTTTCAAAACGTGTTGATCCAAGTAAATGTCGACGTCATTATTGTTATTTTGTTTCATTTAAAAAATTCTCCAAACTGCATTTTATGAATTTATACGCTTTGGACAATGAAGTCACTTGGAATAGATTATATCGATCAACAAAGGTCTGAGTAAGTGTTTATGTGGGTGATAATGTAGTTTTTGTAATTTTGTACTTATCTATGATTAAATGTTATTGCAGAATTGTATGAACATCTAACAGAATCGACGGAAATAGATTTTTAAATATTGTCATCCGTCCGTCCGGAAGATTTGCGCAATGAATTGATCATTCAGTTTGACAGAAATACGGTAAAAAAAACCAGTTTAATTGTGAAACTCAATTCATTAATTCTAAGGAAAACAACACAATCCTGATGGAACCGTTGCTTTTCATTTATTTATTTTAACATTCTAATACAAAAACGCATGTTTAGGTCTAGAATTTGCTGACAGTGAATAAAAAGCTTGGACAAACAAATCATTAATCATTATGTAAACCAATTTATAAGGTCAGTGTTATTTGTCAACTTCAAAGATCGACAGTCAACTGTCAGCTGTATAACATTTAGAAAAATTCCAAACATATTTTGGTGGTTTCTGGAGTAAGAATTGAAAGCATATACAAGCACAACAAATATTTGGATCATATAAATATGCATTATCTAAATAATGCAGCATACCTCTAGCATTTATTTGAGTTGAATTCTTTTAACTGGATGATTATACTATATGCATTGAGTTACACAGCTGCAAAAGGCGTAGGTAGTGGTTATTTAGCACTCAACTAGTAATGCTAATGTTATTTATGAGAAAATCGGAAAGTGTTTTAAAAATAATGGTGAGGCATCAAAATAAGATGTAAAATTTTCTTTTCAACAGAAAATTATTAAATCTTTAAATTAGTGCACGCGAATGTTTTAAAACTCATGCCAAATGTCATAAAATAAAAGTTTGAAAGCAAAATATGAGTAGCTTTTCTGGACAATTAAGTATAATATAGTCATTACAAAATCAAATATTACAAAATAACTTGGAAAACAAAGGCAAATTCCCATTTGAACTCCATTTTCAAGGTTTTTATTTCCTTTTTTTAAACACTAACTTTTACCACAGAAGAGCAATTCAACAGGTCAGTACACTTCTATATAATAAACAGCTGCACAAGGGCACATGATACGCACTTATTCTTCAAATTGGTATTGTTGCAAGAATTAAATGGGATATTTCGAAGGTCTTTAATCATAAGCAAATAAAATGGCTCTGTAGAAAAACATGTCCGAAGAAACCGTATTTAAATCAAACAGTTTGTTATTTTCACCAATTCTAACAACTATAAATAACATTTCAACTAAATCAATTTTATCACACTCAAGTCATGGTATATTACGTGAAAAAATTACTTAAATCTTTCAGTGACAATAAAAGTCTCAAAACATTGGAGCAAACAACCGGAAAATTAACAAAAATGTAAAGTGAAGTTCCTTTCAAAAATTCCAATAACAGTTTCAAGTTTGGAGAAAACAATTAGGAATACTGCGCGATTTGTGAAAAATTGCTTCTAATGTAACAGTTAAAGCTCCGTAACTGTGGAACGACAAACCGGAAAATTAAACAAAACATAAGGGCGCTTCCTTTCATCAATCCAAACAATAATGAACAGTTTGGGGGGAATCATTTCAGGAATACAGGAGTATGAAATATTGCCTTTAATCTAAATATAAGGGTTAAAGCGAATGTTAGCTATTTGTCGGCGTGTTAACAGACCGACGAACGGACGGACATTGGTATACCATAATACATCCAGTCTTCGACGGGAGTATATAAATAATGAGTCGTAGTATGATTGACTATAAAATGACAAAGATGGCAGCAAACAATTAGGTAAGTTCAGATTTAGATCATCCATTTTCAACAAAAAACCATTACTAACGTAACGTAGCACATACAAACCAAACGTATCCAAAACAAACTAACTATTAATATTATGAAGTGTTTTGTTGCTTAACTGTGCAAAGCTAACATTTTATACTATTTTAACTTCAGTTTTATTATGTCATAGTTGCTTCCAGATGTTGCTGACTTGGAAGAAGAATAAAGCCATGTCAGCTCTTTTTCCTTCAAGAAAAAAACCATGATACGCCGAGAAGGTATTGTTGAAGATGTCATGGACCACTATCGTCTCCATGCAGTCACTGTTCACAAACGCCTATACGTTATTTTATTAAGGAAAGGAGGCAGTTATAGACCAACATTTTGAAAAATGGAGATGTGCTCCTGTTCTTCAATGTTGGTAGAGTAATTTGGAGACACTCATAAAATCCCAACAGTAGACCACAGATACCTCATCATTAGCACCTTTGAAATAAAAGGGAGGATAATCACTAATTCTTTCATTATTTAAAAAAAAATCCAACAGACGCTTTTTCACCAATTGTTTACATCTTTGCAAAAACTAGGTGTGTTTCAGATAAACTTTCACTAGCATCAGTCTTTTTACATGTAACGGATACAGAGCATAACATGCATAATTTCATTCATCATTTCATGACTACAACCAATTTCAACAACATGCAAGATAAATTTCATATGGTGGGGCGAGTTTCCAAAACCAACTAATGACGCAAATAGCCAGAATAACGAAAATGGCAGTTCCATTATATCCAATATCATGTTTGAAGAACGATGTGGACTGCTATACAATGCTTTTACTACACCAGAAAAACGTTATAGAAAATTAGCAAAGCACTAAAGATGTTGTCATTTCCGGAAAAATTAAAATAACAAAAATACCGAACTCCAAAGAAATTCAAATCGGAAAGTCCCTTATAAAATTACGAAATCAAAAGCTCAAACACATCAAACGAATGGAAAAACAACTGTCATATTTCTGAAATGGTACAGGCATTTTGGAAAAGCAAATGAACAATGTCACAGATGTATTGTGTATACAACTGCAAAATGTTGACATCTTAGCGAAAATCAAAAAATAATAGTAAAACTGACTCTTAATCCGGAAAAAGGAGTCATACAAGTCAAAATGAAGAAACAAAACTCTTTGTAAGTTGAATGTTTACTATATAAAATGTAATAGATCTTATAAAAATAATCGTAAGAACATCAAAAATAATTAGAAAAAAAACTTATTCATGTATTGCTTTATAAAAAAGTTTTCTTGTCTGATTTGAAGGAAAGTAATTCAGCTACATTGAAAAAAATGCCAAAGATTAATCAGACTTTAATTTCCTATCTTCAAAGTATTGATCAAGATCTACATCGACGTCATTATTGTTAACTTATTGGATTTATAAATTCTCCAAACTGCATTCTATGACATTTTACGCTGTGGACACTGAAGTAACTTGGAATAGCAATATTGAACAATAAAGGTCTAAATTAGTGTTTATGTGGGTGTAAATGTGGTTTTGTAATACAATACTTATCTATAATTTAATACTATTGCAGAAGTGTTTGGACTTCTACAAGATTCGACGGAAATGGATTTGTAAATATTGGTATTATTTCTGAAGATTGCTCAGTGAATTGTTCATTTAGTGCGACCGAAATACCATATTCATTCAGTGCGACCGAAATACTGTAAAGTACAATTTATTTGCGATTCGAAATTTAAAACGCATGATACGGTCAAGGATTTGGTGCCAGTGCATAAAAAATGGACAACGCACACATTAATCACTATATTAATAAGTTATGAGGTCAATTTTATTTGTCAACTCAAAGGATGACCCAAACATATTTTGGTGATTTTCCAGAGAAAGCACATAATAATAATGACCAATAATAAAATAGATATTTATTACAACAATACGTGCGTCATATAAACATGCTTAATCTTAATAATACAGTCATTAGTATTCCTCGATATAGTAAACGAATTTGATTTATATACTAGATGGAAAACATTGTCGCATGCAAGGCAAATACTTTACGGAATTACAGTTCTGTAGTTGAAGAGATTTCGCCGTCAATTGGCGATTTAACGGTCGCAAATGCAGTTTTACTGGCGACGCTTCAACTACACTACTGTATTCTATATAAAAATAAGGAGGTGTTGTATGATTGCTAATGAAACAATTATCCACCAAAGTTCAATTGAAGTGGATGTAAGCAACTATAGGCAACCGTACGGCCTTCAAAAACGAGAAAAATCCATACCATATAGCTGGTTATAAAAGGCCCCGACATGAAAAATGTGACACATTTCAATTGAGAAAACTAATGGTCAAATTTAAAACAAAACAATAAACAAAAAAAATATGACAGACATGAAACAACAACAATCACTGAACTATAGGCTCATGACTTTGGACAGACACCTAAAGAATGTGGCGGGGTTAAACATGTTTGTGAGCGCTCAACCCTCCCCAACATGGGACAGCACAATTTAAGAACAAACTGTAAACATCAGTTGCAATTTGCTTAATTAAAAAGATCGGTACGAGGCACAAAAACAACTAACATAATTAAAATGAATAGACACAAAACACCAAAACAAAAGTACTAGCAGTTACTGAAAGCTAGTACAAGCCAATAACAACTAATAAATAAATCATGTTCTCCAAGACGAAAGTGTAAATGAATCAGTACACATATAACGGGTTAAGCATAAAGACGTCATAAACAGTCTAAGAAAGGCATAACCTAATTCCTTACAAAAAGAAATTGTACATTAGAACTTTTAAAGATGTATAAGTGAAAGAAAAATTAAATTCTGCAAAATTTCAGGAATTATTTTAGCGCCAAAAACACTATTCAAAAACATACCGTCATTCAAATGAAAATTTTCAAACCAAAGGTTATCTCAATACTTTTAGGATTCAGATTTAGATATAATTTTTTTGAAGACTATAATTTGTTTTCGATTGAATTGTAATAATAGAACAATTTTAGATACAAGCAATACTAAATGGCATTATTGACACATAAAAATTGCACTAGAATTAAGAGTAACGGTTTTACATTAAATCCTTCTATTCTTTTAATAAACTTGTGCTAACTTGCCATCTAACCTTTGATCAATTGTCACACCTTCTTTGCGAAAATTAAAAAGAAATTTTAAAAAGTTCATCCTAAGAAATTTAGAAACGTTGCTTCCGCGCTGTAAATTTTTATGAAGTACAACCCGATTCGTAAGTTAACTTTCGTTCCGGCCAGTTGAATAACAACCAGAATTACAATTGAAAGATCGATTTTGATTGGCGGTCATCTCCCACTACTATAACGTTTTTAGAAGACGTATTGTGAAGCAGAATGGACAAATTAAATATCTTTTGTTGAGGTGAGTAACTTCTGTAAGAAAGCACTTTCTGTTAGTACAGAAAATGTTTTGGTTCATTTTGGACATACAGGACTCATAATGATATTTTACTTTAAATCCCAAAGGTCACAACGTGTCAGTGACAATTTTTTCCTGTATGTTCCTTTAAAGCATACGAACGGGTTAGGTCTCTTTTATTTATGTTTTACGTCTGTCCTATCAAATCATAAGCCTCGTATAATACCACTGCAGTTGAAAGTTTTGTCCCCTAGGGTATCACCAGCCCAGAATTTAGCACTGTGGTACTGACATGAAATATCATTTATATGTTTATTTTCTGTAAATTAACTGTTGATAAAAACTTGAAATATTTAAATAATTAAGGTATTTCTTTCCCCAGGTATAGATTGCCTTACTCGTATTTGGCACAACCTTTCGGAATTTTCGGTTAATGCTTTCCAAATTCGTTATTAATTTGGCTTTACAACTGTTTTGAATTGGGCTCCACTGATGAGTCTTATGCAGATGAAGCACGCTTCTGGCGTACCAAATTATATGCCTTGTATCTTTGGTGAGGTTTTACTTGTTTCACAACAATCAAACAATGTGAGAACTCTCACGTCTCACTGCTAGTTCAAAACAGCATGTAGCACTTGTTGTGTAAAATTCTTTAGATAGATGATATAGGCATATTTATGGATACTCTGTAAGATATTTTTATTTATATTTATATTAAAACTAGGTGCAACTATTGCTTTAAATGCGTAGGTTTTGAGAATTCCACTAGTCATGCCAGTGGAAAATCTAAAGGTGTTTCATAATCGATGCTAAGGCACCTAAGTAACATTTATCTTGTCATATCAACAGATATTACTTAATTCATAAATTGGTGCATGAAAATGTTCTTACACAAAAAAAACAACATGCCAAAATATTAAAAAAAATTAAAAACAAACAATTCTCAGACATTGTCATACAATCAACATCTAATAAGCAGATGAGAAAACAAAATGCACAACTTTGGCCCAATTAAAATTAAACTAAATGATAAAAAATGCAGAAATTCTAATTTTACATCTTTTTGTATGCTTTAAGACTGACAAGGATTAGATAATAACTACTACACAATACATGTTACTGCTCAACTAAATTGAAAGCATGTCGCTTAGTAATAAGTTAAACAATATATATGTTTGTGTTGGCATTTTCTGGTTGATCTTTGTTTAATCTGGTTATGACATTCTGTGTGACATGTTTTTAGTAATTTCAATATTCTATTCCAAGCAGAAAACTTGTAACTTTAAATGTCATTCACACGATTATATTCTACGCTTAATAATTATATAATAGACCTATCTGTCCGCGCGATAAATTCCATATATAGTTATTAATAATGAGAAGATTTGACTCCAGTTGTTTTTAGTTTTAAAGTATGATTGTCAAAATAATGCACTCGTTAAGTTGATTCTAAACAATACATTGTGTTTATACCATAAAAACCATAAAAACGACTCATGTTTTTTCCAAATATAAACTTATAAGTAAAAATAAAAATAAAAGTACTCATTCTGCAGCTTGTCCTTGATTACTTTCATTATCCTCATCTTTATAAAACTATAGAACCATTAGTTACATCACATCACATCACCTATAACTTATCAATACCGACCCAATTAATAATTTTACATTGTATGTTGTGTTTTGTTGATTTATTGTGCAAAACAATATTTAATTTAATTTAATTTATTTGTACTTCACTTTCGAAATGTGTATTTTTTCATTCAGATGTTGCTGACTTGGAAGGAGAAAATGATCAGTTATGAAAGCTCTCTTTTTTATCAAGGAAGAACAGGTTACAACGAAAAGGTATTCTTGGAAAATTTAATTAATCTTTATCGTCTCCGTCCAAGCGATGTTCACTGGCGCCTAGACGTCGTATAGGATGAAGAGGCTGCTAAAGACATTGATGGTGTTACAAGGGAGATGTTATGTTTTTTCTCCAATGTTGTACTTTTTATACACTCCTGTTGATCATGAGTTCCATCAGTTGATCACGGATACCCCTTCAATAGTACCTTTTAAAGAATTGGAAGGATAATCAGTCATAGTTTCACTCTTTGCGTCTGTGCAAGTACATCTTTGTCTGGCGTACAAGATTTTAATCCTGGTATCTATGATGCAACCACTAGGTCGATGTCCCTGCTGGTGGAGGTTCCTCCGCGAGGTTATCACCAGCTCAGTGGTCAGCACTTCTGTGTTGTCATGTCATGAATTATCATTGACATGGTCATAATTATAAATCAACTGATTATATAACTTTAAATTATTCAAAATACTAAGGATTTTCCAACCCATAAAGAGATTACCTTAAGTTAGCTGTATTTGACGAAACCTTTCAAAATTTTGGGTCCTCAGTGCACTTCAATTTCGTACTTTCGTTGGCCTTTTTCGCTCTTTTGATTCGAGCGTCGCTGATGAGTCTTTTGTAGACGAAACGCGCGTATAGCGTACAAATTTCAATCATGGTATCTATGATGAGTTTATTTACGTCTTAGCAGGACCTATATGTTTTTTAGATGAAAAAGTATAACAGAAATACCGAACTCCAAGGTAAATTCAAAATGGGGAAGTCCATAAAAACTGACAAAATCAAACGTTATCAATCAACGGAACGAGTGAAAAAAAAAATAGTATTCCTGACTTGGTACAGGCATTTTATGAAGAAAAATGGTGGTTTAAACCAGCTTCAATAGCTACATTTGTAGCTAAACCACCCACTTGAATGACAGTTGATTATAATTATATAACTTGTATAATCATCATACCTGTTCCATGTAACCATCTAGATTTAAAAGGGTTATTACAGAAATAGCCAGAACTGTTTATTCTCTTAGCCAGAACAACGCTAATGAAAATTCAATAGAATTCAATTCTTGTTTGAAGAATGGTGCGTGCTGGTATACTATGCTATGGCAAAGTACATCTGATACATTTAAAGTGAACCTCTTGAAGGAATACCATCTATCACCTGATACGGTAATAAGCAATAACAATATCCAAAAATCGAATACAACCATTCATATGATCATGCTCTTAACAAATCACGACACCAATTCAGAAGATCCTACTGTAAACGTATTTGACGTGTTTGATGAACGTGTCAAATGTATATTACATTATATTATGACATTGAATAAGAGTCTGATAATATGAGTGTCCCTTTGCGGATGCACAGTATTTGTAATGGCCGGAGGTTTCTTTTCCCTCAAAGTAGACTAATTGTAAATACGTGTACAGCAACATTACAAATCAGTCGCACGTATTTAATAAAGAAGACTGTTCAAATGATTGTGATTTGTATTTACGCAACTCGCTATCTAGGGTTTTTGATTCGGTCTAAGATCTTTATAGGTGTACTAAGAATTTTTTGAAAATAGTTCGAGGTAATATTACTTCGTTCTTTATTTGGCCTTTTTAACTTTTTATATTCGAGCGTCGCTGATGAGTCTTTTGTAGACGAAACGCGCGTCTGGCGTACAAAATTTAATCCTGGTATCTATGAAGATTATTTACGACAGAAAACACAGTTGAAATCATGCATCACATATTTAATGGTACATTGAAATTAGTGTTATCATATAAAATGATTTATGGAACAATGGAGAAAGAAATAAAACTTGATAAACGTATTGCAATTCCTTTGCTGGATGTACTTTCATTAGGACGACTCATACCCACAAAATTGTAAGAAAAGGATGTATAACTACCTAAACACGTGAAGAGCTATATAACCAAAAGGAGCATCAAAGAATAAACAAATCTGTTCGGGGTCAACTTTACTACTTACTAATATGTATTTTGTAACTATCAGTTGTACATGGGTTTGTTTTTATATGTGGCCATGTTTACTATAGTATTTAAAATTATTTTAGCATTACAATAAGTCACCTCAGCATAGTTAAGAGTTGGATTATAGCACGGACTAGTAAAAGTTCTTCTTTCTTCTTCTACTTCTAGTTAAGAGTTTTAAAACATTTGGATTATAGCACGGACTGGCAAAAGTTCTTTTTCTTATGACCTTGACCATGAACTTTTTTTTCAATTGATTCAATAGGGTGAATCCTTAGGGGTTTATACTTATGAGTAATTTGTTTGGGAGGCTTCGTGACAACATCCTGTTACCACCATTTCTTGTTTAGATATTGTTTTTTATAGAAAGATATGAACCAATTCTATATTGTGTTTTGCATATTGTTATTTTCTTTCTTTTTTTTTTTGCCATGGCGTTCTAAGACATGTATGATGCAGAGGCTGCAGGGTGTGTTTGCAAAGTGATTTCAGGACAGCTCTTTTTATTAGATTAAAATAAATGTTGCTGCACTTGTCTAGGGGAGCTGTTTCCCATAGATTTGTGTTTTAGTTTTTGTTCATAAATACTTTATTTGCGTTTGAGGACACGAGTAAGAAAAATATTGTTTTATGAATCATTTGTTTATTTGTTCTCGTTTTGAATAAACCAAAAAGATTTACTGGGGTATAGAATATAGTCATCCCTGGACTTCTTTCATTCGGTTTGCAGTTAACCCCATGGGTTTGTCAGTTTGGTTGTGCAAGATACATAAATACATTCCACGTCCGGTCGGAATGGGGACAATAAATCCTACAACTCGTGTTGAGAGACAGCCACTTTCTCTAAAGCAAAAGAAACCTTGTAATAACTCATAGTTGTCTAATTGTGGTCTGTTATAAGTCGAACATTTTGTCCCTTTCTAGTATGCCCTCCTTTTCAAGTTGCAGTCAAAATTCATGCCATATGTCCTGGTTGACTCACTCTGTAGACACTAATTTTATTCTTTACATGTATATGCATGAAATATGTGTCCCTGGCGTTAAGCAAACAACAATTAATCAAGCAAAACTCTTATAAATTCGAAAAAAAAATTCAGATGTCTCTTTAACCAGTTAAGTCTTCGGGATTTACATATTGATTTAATTATCGTATTGCACTGAATCGATGTATTATAGGCAATTAATTTGTTTGCAAATGTTTCCTAGTCTTGTATATCCAAGTAAGGTCATTTAAAACAATTATAAAAAGGCCAATGACACAATTTGTTTTTGTTTATTTTATTGACAAGCAATGACGCAAGTTTATAGAAATACCAAACTTCAAAACAATTTCTACAAACATCTTAATTCTTCATAAAATGTTAAGGAACTCATTCAGAGATGATTTCGTTCAAGAATAATATTTACGGTTTTGACTTAAACGAAGGAATAATTCATTGAAGATTTTTTTTTACATTTGTATAATCTTGTTTTGGATTTAAGAACCGTTGAAAGCAGAGCTAATGTCTTAAATGCGTATTTCTTTAAGTAAGATTACTGCTCAATGACGTTGTTACAAACAATAATTACAATAAAACATAACCGTGTATTGTTCTTTTTTTTTATATATACTATACGCGAATGAGATTAAAAACAGACAGAAAAACATAATGGCTAAGAGTTCCAAATGTTGTTATAAAGAAATAAAAAAATAACCATTATTTAAAAGTTGTCACAACAATAGAACAGTAATTCTATAGATATAAGAAGATGTGGTATGAGTGCCAATGAGACAACTCTCCATCCAAGTCAAAATTTATAAAAGTAAACCATTATAGGTCAAAGTACGGTCTTCAACACGGAGCCTTGGCTCACACCGAACAGTAAGCTATAAAGGGCCCCAAAAATTACTAGTGTAAAACCTTCAAACGGGAAAACCAACGGTCTAATCTATATAAACAACGATAAACGAAAAACACTTATGAACCACATCAACAAACGACAACTACTGAACATCAGATTCCTGACTTAGGACAGGTGCAAACAAACGCAGCGGGTTTAAACGTTTTAATGGTACCAAACCTTCACCCTTTTTCTGAAACAATAGTGTAACATCACAACATAGAAAGACACTATAAAATATCAACTGAAATAGCTTAACTTAATCAAAGGACAGATTAACACCAGTGAACATACACTGAACAAATAAATTTGACTATGATACAATGTAAATACAAAAAAAATAAATAAACTAAGGGAAGAGTAATAAAAGTAACATGTTATATCGGTATGAAATGTTAAACAATTTAAGAAAAACAATATGCTCGAACAAAAATATCAGCCATTTGTAATTACTTTTAACACAGGTAAATGAAAATAATTTTGTTGTTAGGTATACGTGTACAGAACCAATAGAGTAAGGAAATATTTTTACAAAATAAATAATTTTGATGTTCATAGTACGAAGTGAAAAATTATAGTAATCACTAGTTCTCTTCGTGTTTACATTCATAAGCATGGTATCACTTTCATGTTTTCGAAAAGGTATTCTGTAACAAGTCTTAAGTTGTCTTAAGTTTACTTTAGAAGTTATTTAATAAATATTTCCCAAGTTGGTTTATTTTTTTAATTTCAAATACTCTGAACCCCAAAGTTGACTGGGGAATAACAATATAAGCACTCGGTATTCTTCCGACCGGCAGTAAAACCCTTTATAAAGTTGGAAGTTCGTTTGGTTTAGCAACCAACAATCAATCATGGTTGTGCAGGATGTATAAATTCGGGAAGAATAGGGATTTTAAATCTGAGCCTCGTGCCACGCATTTGCACGTTAAGAACCCATGTAAGAACTATTTTATGGGTCCGTAGGTGGCATGTTGTAAGGATTAATTTCCGTCCTTATCCAATTCATCCTCATTTTTAAGTGGCAGTTCAAATTTACCGCCTTTCATCCGGGCCGGTCGACCCCGTTTACAGGAACTACCTAATATATGTATTATTAATTTGTTCTAGTCCGGAACATTTTAATATGAAATATAAGCCACTGGGTGTTGCGAAACCAGGAATCAATCAATCAAATACTCGGTTTTGAGCAGCACTGACCAAAAATAAGATTTTGAAATGCGCATGCATACGATGTTTTAAATTAGTTTTGGTATCTATTTTTAATTTGATCTTTAATAGTTCTTAATACAATGAATGAGAGTCATGATAACTAGAAAGAGAGGTTCATAACATGCATGCTATCATTAATGTAAAAGTTGTTATGCATTTTAGATACAATCTGCATTTAATGTACTGCTTTTTTTCTTTTATTTGTATGACGGCTTATACATTTTCATTTTTTGTTATCTTATTATTTGTTTATTTTGTATTGGGTTTTTACCATACCTTTGGACGAAATATTTTATACGCAGTTCAGTATCATGACCTTTTTGTAGTCATAGTGTTACTTATAATAACAAAAGTTTTGCCTAAACCTTTATAGCATATCTGATGTGAAAATGAAGCTTTATTGATCGCCATAATGAATTTAAACTTATTTAGACTATCTGGGACTGAAATCTAATACAATTTGCCATCGCTTTTAAAATTTAATTAAATTTGATATGATGAAAGTTGTAAAATAACTTGAACGCCTCTGTCAATAACAGGATATTAAAGAACAATAGAAATTTTGTTTAAAAGAAAACATATGCAATTTTCAAGTAACATCGCAGCACAAAAAGCAATGGAGTGTTCTTTCCGGATCTGAACTTCTAAATCTCATTACATATGCACTTCAGTTTTCATGAAAGAAAACAATTCTCCAGGAAGTTATTAAAATAATCTTGTTATTCTGAATATCCATTGTCATATGAAATTTATGTCCCTGATCTTGTCGACTGTTTATTTCTAAATGTAGAAGTTTAGATAAATTACCCGAAATTTTGAAGTTTTGATCTAGATAAGAAGGAAATGACTCAACGGTAGAAATGTAGTATAATGCTGAAAAGGAAGTGATGACATGTGTCCAGCTTTCAGGTGTGACAAGAATATATGTGAACCTTCCATGTCATCCGAAAATTTCAAAAGCTAGCATAAACAATTAAAAAAGTATATTTGTGTCGTTAAATCTCACAGTTTTTAGTTAATTCATTCTTATAACTGGCTTTATTAGTGCATAGAAATGAGGCCATGTTGGCTTCTGCCGTTCCGGTAGTTAAAGCAAACCAAAAGTGGGAATGCCGTTTGGCTGTTTTGGATGAATAACTTGCAGCCACGTCGGTCAGATTGATTGGTTGTAGGTTGCTTAACGTCCAGTGGCAAATATTTCATGCATATTCAGGACGAGAACAAATTAACATTAAGTACAATAGGTAGGTCCTGTAAAAGAGGCCGTTCGGGATGAAGGTCGGGGAAATTTGGACTGCCACTGGAAAATGAGGGTATATTGAATAGGGGCAGAAATTTAGCCTTGAAACAAGGCCACCTACGAACCCCTCAAAGAGCTGTTGCAAGGGTTCTTAACGTGCAGAGAGCGTGGCACACTCTCAATACGAGGCATCGGATTAAACGTCCCCGTTCTGACCGGACGTGGCTGCATACTTGCACATCCCACACAGCCAAACGGACGCCCCAGTTTGGCCAGAGTTTTACTGTCAGTCGGAAGAATACCGGAGAGGAATTTGTAAAAGTGAAAACTCACTTCATTTCGAATGTTCATAAAAGTGTCAGAATGTAATGTTTATGTTAATATTTTCACAATAAAATATTGTTTACACTAAGAAGGGCAAGAGTGACCGTATTTCTATTCCCCATGCAGTCACCCTTGAGGGCGATGGTCAGAATAGAGAAGTTAAATTATATGCCTCGTATAGACCGAGTTTCACGTTAAACGTTCCTTGCAACAATTCTTTTAGGGAACCCGACGAATTTTGCAAGGAAACACTGCTGCCTCCTATCATGTTCAGTGGAAGTCCAGATTTCCCGTCCTTAATTCCAGTCGCCCTACCTTGCATGCAGATACTACATTTTGTATTAATTCTAAATTGGTTTTTAGTCCTTACACGCATGAAATAATTGCCAATAGGCGAAATTAAACTGCATTAACTTGACTGAAATTACTGTAACCGTCTGCCAGACACAATTTGAACTACAAGTTTAAGCGGTTTGCGTGTCCGTCATTCCCGTATCAGGTGAAACTTTTGGTCGCAGTTCATTGGACAAGGTAATTATATTACAGCTGATATAAACGGGTTTTACCATTTATTTCGATACATGTACCGCTGAATTAATATCCACAGGAACATTTAATTGGTGGGGCAGGATTAATAAAAATGATTTAAACTCGCCAACTACTGTTTTTGTAAAGAAAAATGACAATACCATGTTGCGGTCAATTTTTTAAAAGCGTTCTATTCAGGATTGTATTGACATGCCTCGAAAGCTTATGAAACAAACCTGTCATATAGGATTATAAATAAAATCATTCTCTGCTAGAGGACAATTAGCACCTTTGAATTTTTAATCTTTTCTACTTAAACTAAAGTACTCAGGATCTTTATTGTTGGAAGGTTTAACCAATCCTTGAAAATAGCTCAAAAGATTTACGCCTTCTGTAAAGTCAGTTCCAAGTATTACATGAGATGTTGGCTTCCATTGATTAAAATGTAATGCATTTTTAGTTTTTCTAAATAAAGCTGGGGAACTTCAAAAGATATGGAATTAAATAGTCTAATAGTGTTTTTACAAGACTGGTATATTGCATGGTGGGATAATTGACTGTTTAAAAATTTAGAGATGTAAGTTCGTGCTATTGTCGTTGCTTCATTATCCTGTCAAGATATTTTGACAGATTTCATGAAATATTTATAGATGATTACGGGAAAATTACATATAATGTCATATAATTTAATAGACGCAAAGGCATTTTTAATACGATTAGAACCGTTGTAACAAGGAAATGATATGATAATAATTAGTAATTACAAAATACCATAGAGAGTAAACCTGAAGCTACATACTGGTTATAAAAGCTTTGATGTTTGAATGAAAATGAAAAGACATTGTAAAAGCCAATTACGCAAAATCGATATTTCAAGGTCGACACTCATTTTTAACGACGGAATGGCCCTAGACAGAAGATTGGTTATATTAGAGCGAAGACAAGTCATGACTGCAGAGACAAAACATCTGCCATCCACTTCAAATTCCTGATGTTTAGAATTCATTAGAAGACAATACTCCCACGCTGTTCATGAAAACTGTATTGCGAGTTCAAAATTCTCTTTTCTCCTTCATGGCAAATTAAAATGTAAAAGATAATTAAACAAGAAAAAAAAAGATAATCAAAATAAAGCTTCATGAAACAATATACTACATGGCAATACTCGTTAAAGATATTAATGCCATTGACACGATATTAAATTGCGCCCCTCCCAAATATACACATTTGATATTTTAGTTGGTGTTGATTCATGAATGTCAGCTACGTTAATATCAAACCAGAAGAAAATTCGTAATCCCCAAAACTTCACTACAACCTAGAAATCAAGGAAGTGAAATGAAATTTTTAATGCCACGAGCAAAATAATTCGAAGTTAATAGCATTTTTTTTCATGAACAGTAGCGCTAAAAGGTTACTCTGAGCGCAACATAGATTGAAAAACATATATTGGTACAGCCTATGAAGTAATTAAGGATTCAGTATGCCATCTCATGATAGCTTGACATAAAAACCACTTCTGTTGTTTCTGATACTAAATAAGAAAAAAGAATATTTATCAAATGTACATAGTTATTTTAGTTTGATTGATTATTGTTTGCATTTTGATTTATCTTTGTTTACCTAACATAGAGAAACAAAATGTTTCATTGATATTCAGGACGAAAACAAATTAGCAATAAATGTAATAGTAGGTTCAGCAAAGGCGGTAGACCTGGATAAATGATAGCAAATATGTACTGCCAATCATCAAAGAGGGTATGATGGATAGGAGCGAACATTTAGCCTAGTAAGCCATCATTAATGGATCATGAAAATAGTTATTTCAAAATTTCGTAACATGCAGAGAGTGTGGTAGTCCCCCTATGTCCCCAACGCATGACTTCGTGGTAAACGCCTCATTTTGGTGGGTTTGTATTTATACAGGACGGAGGAATGCTATAGGAAAGGAAAAACCATGCATATATGAAGGAGAAAAAGCGGTAAAAATATTGTACAAAAAGGCCGGCAATATCTAGGAGTCAACAATTGAAGCATTAGATTTAACGTTTCCGAACGTGGCTGTGTATTTATACATCCCACTCAGCCAAATTGACTCCAACTTTAGAGCAAGATTTGTACAGCTAGCCAGGACAAGTCCAGTGATGAACATGGTAGAAAAATTTCAAATTTAATATCAAGAGAATCGTACAAATTTGATTTCATGTAAATTGTACTCTAGAGCACCTGCGATCACCTCAAGATTTCTTTAAAAGGGGCTCGTTCTGCTCTTGCTTTTTTCCAATTTCTATAGTTCTACCGGCAAAATTCTTATCTACTAGTAATCTTTTGTCCTGAAAACAGGTTACCATTTCAAATTTTCACAATTGGTCAAGTTTTTTAGGATAAGAAAATTTACATAACCGATAGGTTACGAATTCGGTGATGTATCAGAGTTTAACTTAGATGGGAGTTCCGCTATTGTTTGATGCCTAATCACGTATTTTATAGTATCGCAACTGGTTTTACATATGGAGTGGGAACTGCTATCAACCCTTCCGTAGCACAGGAGAGCATCCCGGTAGTTAACGGGGATCGTGTATCTGAGTGTAGTTTTCTTTGTAGTGTTTTGTGTTTAAACATATTATATTTTCCACAAACAGTGACAAAAGGATCAGTGTGTGTGGACTGATCTTGGTTTTTCTTCCTATCGTTTTTCGGTTTCGAATTGACGTGGTCAGATTCTCTTATACTTTTTAGTTTGTATCTTCCGCCTCTTTTGTGTGGTGTTCAAAACACAATTTAAATGTTGAACTGTTCATTCGAACACAGGGAGACCTTTATTGATATTGAGGGTGGGGGTGTCGATATTCTGTCGACCGAAGAAATTCAAATTTAATTATATTTCAACATACGATTACATTGTAAAACCTACCATTACATTATTCATATAAATATCGGTCAATCTTCTATTAAAACAGTAAACAGTAAAATGGTTACATTGATGTATTATTGTTTTGTTAATACTAGAAAATACCCGCGAAATATACTTTGGTTCATAATTTGAAGATATATAGTTTTGGTATAAGGCGATATTAAGATCTTAAATCTTTTTGAAGCGTGTCACAGATGAGTGGGCTGAAAATTTTATGCATTAATATATGAATGGGGGTGGGTCACATTCCAGCCGCACTTCGGTACCCATTTTTAACCGAAAACTGAAGTAATACCCCCACCCTTTTCATGTTGAATTGATGCGGTTCCCCGGAAAGAAATGCTCTTGACGTGTAAAAATCTGTTGTTAAATTTCTGAGAGCTTCAAGGGAATGTGTATCACAAAGTGTTTCAGTGTAAGGTCGATATTTACCGTATCTGCTACGAAATAAAATTTAATTTTGCCCCGGCAGACGTGCAATGACGGAAATGATGACGGCACGTAAATTTCAGAGCCGAACGTCGTGAAGGACGGTCGATCCGAACTGGCTTTTTTCCGATTATAACCCCCAAATACCCCCCAAAAGATCTTGAAATGAACATGGTCATTAACCCTTTGTGGTATAAAACAATATTCTTGGATTTTATGTGAAAGAAGAAAACGCGACACCCAATTTCAACTCTATTCATTTAGTAATATAGGTTTATGCATATGAAGGACGAGAACATATTAAAACTTGACAGAAAAGGTAAGTTCTGCAAGGTACGTCATAGAGATAAAGGAGTGCAAACTTTAGACTGTAAACAAAAAATCATAAAACATTGGATGGGAGCAGACAGTTTGCTTGCAACAAACCACATTCTAACCTCTCATATAAGTTGTTGCAAAGGTTTTATAACATGCAGAGAGCGTGACACTCACTTCAGACGTTGCATCGGATTTAACGTCTCCATTTTGATTGGGCAGGAGAGGTCTTGCAATGAGCATGTTATATTAAAACCAGTCCATAATTTAGGTTGTGGAAGTTACAAAATGTGTAAAGTTCCCCTGAAATTGAATGCGTTATTTGCCTTGTCCAAAGGTGGACTGGGTGAGAAAAAAAACATGCTCATCCATGGACTTCTCTCTCCGCGCAGTAAAACCTTTGCTTAAGTGGGTTGTCCTTTTTGCTGTGTGGAATGTATAAACACGCAGCCACGTATGGTCGGAATAAGGAAGTCAAATCTGATGCCCTGTGTAGGACGAATCTGATTATAAATATTGATTATTTTGGATTTTCAATATTTGGTCTCTTCTAGCAATGATTAGAAAGAGATGTGCTTTCAGTCCTATTTGGCCTACAAAGTATTGAAAGATATGTGCCAAGTTTAAGCTCAAATGGTTTTAAATATTAAAGTACAAATAGTCCTCGATATTGGAAAACCAAATGACAGTCTACATTTATTATCTATAAATGAATAAAACAGCACTTTGACACATAAACATGTAGCAGTGAGTGGGAAACATCGAGCGCATGGAGGAATCAAGTAAATATTTATAAGAGCATGTGTCAATAAGAAAGATGTAGTTCAAATAATCTGTATTTTTATAATTATATTGGCGGGTCTGAAAGATTTAAAAATCGAAAACTCGTAAAAATTATTTCTATGGTGTCATAACAGAATTCATTGGGACACCTTTGATTCTGAACAACATGTTTTTAGTGTCTGACTTTATAGTGTAGAGTAAATAATTGGTAAAAAAAAATCATACTAGGGTGTTAATAATTCCTCATTTAAGCTGTCATCTGACAGTTTGGATCGAAAGGGGCACACCAGTAAACATTCTGAAAATCTTTTCTTTTCTACTGTCAGATTTTATCTTGAACGGTTTTCTAGATAGGTTACTTGCATATTTCCCCTTGTTCTATATTTAGCCATGCTGGACATGCTCGTTGGAAATCGGGATCATCGGGCACATTTTATAATGCATTTAGTCCAAGGATGATAGTGGCTTAGTTATGTTCTGATTGGCGCATTCTAATTCTCTAAATATTCTGCCGAAATGTACCCAAAGGAACTTACTTCAAATAAATCAAATATTAACAGCAATAACTGTCCTTACCTAGATTTATTTTTACACAAGAAACTCTACACAAAATTTACGACAAAAGGGACGATTTTTCTTTTCCTATTGTTAATTTTCCTTTTTACGGTGATGTTCGTTTGGCACCGTCTTGTGTTGATATATCCCAACTCGTTTGCTTTGCCCGTGTCTGTAGTGACGTTTTGGATTTCAATGAGCTTAATCTGTGTATAATTGGTAAATCAATGATTTCGTTATCACAAATTAGTTAAAACTTTACTAAATTCTTCCATAGATACAAATATTTGGTTTGCAAGTTTGGCTGTACCTGTAGAAAACTTATTTCTAACGGAAAAGCACATTCTAATTTTTACGGTGATGTTTACCCCGCCACATTCTTTATGTTTCTGTCCCAAATCAGGAGCCTGTAGTTCAGTGGTTGTCGTTAGTTCATATAAATAAGAAGATGTGGTATGAGTGCCAATGACACAACTCTCCATCCAAGTCACAATGTGTAAAAAGTAAAACATTATAGGTCAAAGTACGGCCTTCGACACGGAGCCTTGGCTCTCATCGAACAGCAAGCTACATGTATATAGGGCCCCAAAATGACTTTTGTAAAAACAATTCAAACAGGAAAAACCAACGGTCTAATCTATATAAAAAACGAGAAACACTTATGAACCACACCAACAAACGACAACCACTGAACAACATGCCATGTCTGTCATATTTGTTTTTCGTTAATTGTTTTGTTATAAATTAGGCCGTTAGTTTACTCAATTGAATTGTTTCATTTCTATTTATGTCGGGGACTTTTACAGTAGACTATACGGTATGGGTTTTTCTCATTGTTGAAAACCGTACGGTTGGCTATAATTGCTTACACCCGCTTCTTTTGAACCTTGGTGGATAGTTGTCTCATTGGCTATCATACCACATCTCCTCATTTTTATACCGAAAGTCCAGTAAAAAAAAAACAAAAATATTGTCATAGTTACCAGAAGCCTAAAACTAAATGATGAGAATAGCCCACACAGTTCGTTTGGGTCGGTTGAGCTAAAACCAGAAAACATTGTGCAATTCCACAGTATAACACGTAAAGAACAGGCATTGAGAAGTAAGATTTATTTGTTGTTGAAATTTCCGCGCTGTCAAAAAGACGATCATCAATATGTGCTTGTTTTTATAAAAAAAAACGCAAACAAACATGTCCTGACATTGGACTCGGACTTCTCTTATACTGAGTTTTACTGTACGTACTGTTGTGCGTTGGTTTTTTCTACATTGGCTAGAGGTATAGGGGGAGGGTTGAGATCTCAAAAAACATGTTTAAGCCCGCCGCATTTTTGCGCCTGTCCCAAGTCAGGAGCCTCTGTCCTTTGTTAGTCTTGTATCATTTTTAATTTTAGTTTCCTGTGTATAATTTGAAGTTTAGTATGACGTCCATTATCACTGAACTAGTATACGTATTTGTTTAGGGGCCAGCTGAAGGACGCCTTCGGGTGAGAGAGTTTCTCGCTGCATTGAAGACCCATTGGTGGCCTTCGGCTGTTGTCTGCTCCATGATCGGGTTATTGTCTTTTTGACACATTCCCCATTTCCATTCTCAATTTTATGATAGAAAATAATTTAAAAGTTATAATATTAAACATTCAAAAGCAGACTCCTTATTAAAATAAACAAAATTATTTTTTCTGTCATGATGAAGGAAAGACAACCCGAGTATATTTATGGTATGTCCAAATACTGAAATATCAGTAACCTAAATTATGTTCTCTCTACGAAACATTGGATTTAATTTAAAAGTCGTCGTTCACACCGGACGTGCCTGGGTACAGATATATGTACATGTATATGCATACCTCCCATCACAACCAAACCGACGCCCTTTGATTATTAATTAATGTGTTATAATATAAATATACCAGTATATATGATATCTTGCCAATATAACAACGCGAAACGAACTATACATGTACAAATATCATAAGAAAGAGAATGAACTTTATAAAATGTAAGAATGTGTGTCATGCCATATGGTACTCCAGAGCTTTCATTAACGGTAAATATTTCACCATTAAAACTTATAAGCTCCTTAGTCCTTAAATTATATGTTATTCTGTCTACTTAAGTTTCATCATTTTTTACAGTTGTCATTTTGAACCAGAAAGGAATGATGACAACGAGATTATCCACCCCTATATTTTGACCTAATAAAGTGAGGATTTCAAGTCAATAAAGTTTAATTTGAGTACAAATTGTTAAGACGTATATAGAACTACACGATTGCATTTACAGTTGTCTCTCTTACGCTTTATTAAACTGTTTAAATCATCGAAGATGATTTGTATGCGCAGATTAGGGTCTCATGGTGAAATATGGTCAAAAGAATTATTTCCATCCGATCTTAAATAATTTTCGTGCACACTAGATGTGTGTTTTGAATATCCTCTATAGTTTACACTGTCAAGATAAAACGATTGCAAAAGCAAATGTTGTAAACGCTTAAAAGGGCCAGATCAGTAAACAGATTAGTAATTTTTGGGGCCCTTTATAGCTTACTGTTCGGTGTGAGCCAAGGCTCCGTGTTGAAGACCGTACTGTGACCTATAATGGTTTACTTTTATAAATTTTGACTTGGATGGAGAGTTGTCTCATTGGCACTCATACCACATCTTCTTATATCTATAGCCTGAACCGTCGAGGGTAAACTTTTACTGAAGGTGGTACAACTGTAACGAAAACAATTCCATAATTTTATGAAGTTCAACTAGAAACTTACACAAAAAGGACAAAATTTATCATGCCAATTTCAAAGAGCTTTTTCTTCTTACCGATTTTATAGACGTCATCTAAGTGTGTTTCTGGTATAGTGACATATATTACATACCTATTCAGGACACAATCAATTTGAAGCATTATTCAAATTTTATAACTAAGTTGCTAAGTATATAGCTAGATGGAAAGAGCAAAATTGTGACTGACGCTTGAATTACGAGGTGTGTAGTAGTGAAGGGCAGGTACGATGTCTCGCAATAGTTACTTACCGATCTAAAAAGAAATGTTCAAAGGGTCCTTTAGCGTGCTAAAGACGTGGTATCCTCCTAACAAGAAGACATTTATGTAGTGTTCCACCCTGCTCAGTCAAATGTACGCCCTCTTAGCATGGGTCTTTAAGTTGACCATATTTTTTATAGTCAAAATAATCATTAGGGTTGGAAAGGCAGCTACTTATATATTTAACTATCATCAAATATTTTTTGAACACTGTCAATTGATTTTTTAAATTTTAAAATAAAAGGAGATGTGGAATATTTGCCACTAGGACAACTTTCCACCAGAGACATAATGATGGCCTTCAACAATAAACAAAACCCATAACGCATAGCAAGCCACAAAAGGCTCCGAAATGACAAATGCAAAACAATTCAAACGAGAATTTCAAAACTAACGGCCTGATTTATATACAATTTAATAAACGAAAAAAAAGTAAAATATACAACAACAAATGACAACCACTGAATTAAAATCTCCTGACTTGGGACAGGGACATTCAGAATGTGGCGTGCTTAAATTTGTTTGCGGGCGCCCAACCCTCCCTAACCTGGGACAACGGTGTAACAGCACAACATAAGAAACAAGCAATGAAAATCAGTTGGAAAATGCTTGACCCATCAGATCCACACAAAGCACAGAAAAAACAACTAACAAATATCTTAAGACACAAATTATTAATCTGAGAGTACTCGCAGTTACTGAAGCTAGTTTATAGGCAATAACAACTAATAAGAAAATCTTTGCTAAATTGCTTGTAAAATATTTAAATTTTAAAAATCGTTCGTAATAGGCGATTACAAATAATAAAAAACTTTGCTAAATTGCTAGTTAAATATTCAACTTTTAAAATTATAGTTTAACTTAGTAATTAGTACAGACTATCAGCTTTATTAAACCTTCTTTTAATATGAAGTATGTATTGAAGTATTGTACTGAAACGTTATTTTGTTGGGTTTAATTGATTATTGTAGAACAAATGATTGTAAGATAACGTATACCACTAAGTCTAGACAAATTCCTGTTTCTACTGTTCAGAAATAGTAACCCCACAAATAAAGATGATGAATTGAAGTCGACGTGCTTTGTTATCATTATCATTCCTCACAACGGATGTTTGTCTTGTGATGGTCAAGTATTTAGACCAATTTATTTGTCTGATTTGGAAAAAATATGTTCAAGTGTACAGTTTATAACTGAAAATGAGTACCGGTACTAGTTCATTTTACATATTCGTCCATTTATATGTTAACTAATTAAAATGAAATAATTGTAATTTAGTAAGTAAATAAAAGAAGAATGTGTCTGAGGACACGAATGCCCCCACTCAAGCTTTTTATAAAAGGGTGTAACTCTAGTAAGTAACATACTGCCCAAATTCGAACTCTGCCTGCTAGTTTTGTTTCTTGGCATTGTGTATGGGTTTCTTAAAATGTGTATGAGGCAATCTCAAGTTAGAGTGCGGAAACGTAAAAAAATGCAATTTTCCATGTTATAAAGGGCATAACTCTAGAACGGCAAGTGACTCAATGTCCAAATTCGAACTCTGTATGTGAGTTGTGGTTCTTAGCATTGTGTATGAGTGTCTAAAAAATATGAGAAAAAATTTAAGGTAGAGTGCGGAAACGAAAATAGGACGGACGGTCAAGGGTAACACTTAATGGTCCTTCGTCTAGCGGCGGGGGCATACAAAAATTTAGGACAGCGAGTACACATATTATAATGTTATATTTATATAATATGTTGATACGAGTATGTATATACGGCTGAGGCAAAATCGAAGTATAAGATATACATACAAAGAGGGATTCGCGGTATAAAATGACAATACAGTAAACCATAATCAGGCGAAACCGCCATGGATTAAAAGCCGGTACCAAATTGAACTTCTTAGTGGACAAATCAACTTAATGGAAGCCCTATGGATTATCAGGAAATTTATGGATTAAAATGCCCATATTTTATGTGATGAAGACAGCTAGGCGAAGGGAGCATTACTGAAAATTTAGTTTAAATTAACAATAAGAAACCTTCCCGAATGGAAATTCGTTTAGTTGTTGCGGAATGCATACATACGATGCCACGTCCATTGGAATGGTAAATAACACTTAATGCTGCCTGCGCCTAGCGGCGGGGGCATACAAATAGCTAGAACAGCTTTCATACTCTTTTTCTGTCAATTTTGGTTCCGACTATTTCGGTACCTCATAAAAGAAATGTGATTTTGCAAATGTTTGAATGGAACAGTTGCCACCAGTTTTAAATAAGGAATCTCTGTGAATGTACCCAAATTGTCAGTCCTATAAATTTCAAAAGGTTAAGCCGTATGACAGGGATAAACATTCAAAAACAGACCAGTCAGAGGCTAACAACATGACTTTTGGAAAGAATTGGAACGTTTTTACAAAGAAGTTGCATATATTATTTCTACAGTTTAGTGCATATCATTCATCCCAAGTCAGGAGCCTCTGGCCTTTGTTAGTCTTGTATCATTTTTAATTTTAGTTTCTTGTGTATAATTTGGAGTTTAGTATGACGTCCATTATCACTGAACTAGTATACATATTTGTTTAGGGGCCAGCTGAAGGACGCCTCCGGGTGCGGGAATTTCTCGCTGCATTGAAGACCCATTGGTGGCCTTCGGCTGTTGTCTGCTCTATGGTCGGGTTGTTGTCTCTTTGACACATTCCCCATTTCCATTCTCAATTTTATATATAGTAAAAAAAAAGGATGACGATTGAAATTACCATTGTTGTTTTCTTTGTTAAAAGTCTAATATTCATATTTTCTAAGAAATTTGCTAGATTTGACTTTGTAGTTTCAGCGAGGAAAAAAAAAAGTATAACAAAAATACTGAACTCCAAGGCAAATTCAAAAGGGGGAAGTCCATGAAACTGACAAAATCAAACGCGATCAATCAACGGAACCAGTGAAAAACAACTTCCATATTCCTGACTTGGTACATGCATTTTCCGAAGAAAATAGTGGGTAAAACCTGGTTTTATAGCAAGCTAAACCTCCAACGTGTATGACAGTTGTTTATAGTTCTGTAATATTGACCAATCAGATTCAAGTAAAGCTTTTATCAGCCATGCAATTGGTTTGATCGAAATGCAGTGTCATGTTTAATAAGAGAGTTTTCGTTCATTAACCATGGCAAAGTTGGTACAGACCATCCATGTAGTTGGAGAAAAAAAAGAAAGAAACTCTAATCTTAATGCCATAAAGGTAGCCTATATTGCATCTTTATCGCTATGCTTTCGCCACCAGTCACCATTAAAGGAAAAATAATTGCAAAGGGTCTCCATATGACCATTCTTATCAACTTGTTTTTAGAGAATTTGTGGTGTGGTTTCATAGACGATACTTTAAAATGTATCAATTATTTGGTGACGGTTTAAATAACATGTACATTGCATGTTTTAACACACCATTTTCTTCGGAGAATGCCTGTACCCAGTCAGGCATATGATAGTTGGTGACCATTCGTTCCGTTGGTTGATATAGTCGAGCATTTGGTTGTTATGAAATCACGTTTTTTTTTATTTAACTTGAAGTTCGGTATTTTTGTTTAAACTTTTTTGTTTAAAACACATTAAACTTATTAAGTAGATGTTTGTATTTTGTGTGACATATCAGATAATTCTCCTCCTTCTTGTACGCATATACCGATACTATATTTACAGCCGAATTTATGGTATGAGTTTTACGCATTGTTGAAGACCGTTGCTTACATCCACGCCATTTGGACTCTTGTGGATAGTTGTCTCATGTTTGCAATCTCCTTATTAAGTATCTCAGTTGGATTCGGCTATTCTTTATATATCACTTTTTGTCAAAAAAAGCTCCTCAAGCATTTGATTATCAATTTCAATTATATTTACTAGTGGAGGTACAATTCCGTTTGTTGATAGCAATGTTATAATATACTAAATAAGGGTAAAATCTGTGATGAGTGCATATTGATGGTTTATTTTTTGATACCTGTGTCTAATTCTTCTGCATTAATACTTTCATAGACTAGTGCATACATATATCTTGGAAAGTAAAGTAAGACAATCCCTTTGGTATGGATGATTTATTAAACACCATATACTATAATTGTATACTTATTATGTTCTTTTTGGTCGTATGACTCTTGATGTGACTGCGTATTTATGCATCCAGCTATCGGGTTGTTGACATTGGGCATTTCTGTTGCAGGTGGGATCTGAGGTTTTCAAAGTGCTGTCTTTATTTTTTTTAACCCTTGTATTCATAGTTTACTTAAAAGAGGGACGAAAGATACTAGAGGGACAGTCAAACTCATAGATCGAAAACAAACTGACAACGCCATGGCCAAAAATAAAAAGACAAACAAACAAATAATAGTACAGATGACACAACATAGAAATTACTTAAATTGTACGTTATCGAGAAAGTGTAAAATATACTGTATGTAGTACTATCGTTTTTTGTTGGCGTCTTTGTCAAATTTAATATCAACTACAATAATGTTTTTGTTGGCGTCTTTGTCAAATTAAATATATACTGCAACAACATTTTTTGTTTGCGTCTTTGTCAAATTTAATATCAACTACAATAACTTTTTTGTTGGCGTCTTTGTTAGATTTATTTGTAAACTATAATAGAAAAACAAAGGATATGGGGTATACATCGGATTCCATGACACACAATCATTACATGCACACAATATGTTTATTTGAAATTTTTAGTCAGTTGTGTTGGTCTTCTTCCGATTAGCAGTACAACTCATGCCAAAATGGGACGTCCGATTGGCTTTATGTATGGATGTATACATTCGCAGCCACGTCCGGTCAGAATGGGAACGTTCAATCTGATGCCTCGTGTAGAGATAATGCCATGTTCTCTGCACGTTAAAAATCATTGAAACAAGTCTTTTAGGGATCAATAAGTGGTCTGTTGCAAAGCTAAATCTATCTTCCTATCCATTTCCTAGCTGATTTTTATGTGGCATTCCATATTTCCAGCCATTCATTCGACCCCCTATTGCAAGACATACCTGTTGTATATATTGTTTGTTTGTTCTCGTTCTGAACATGCATGTAATATCTTCCACTGGGCGTTAAACAAACAACACTCGATCAATCTTTCATTATTACATCTACAGATAGTAACAACCTTATTCTGCAGATGCTTCTCACTCGGCAAGCGTAAAACATTTTCGAATACGGTGATATAAGCACTTGCGGATATAATGTAATATAATACTAATACCGCACAATGCACGCTATGAATAACAAGGATGCATAACGAATACCAATATCCTGTTTTCTTAAAATTTACGACGATAAATATTTCTTCATGTAATAATCAGTATTTCCTGTATCTTTTTTCTTTTACAAATTAATTGAAACTTCCAATTTGGGTTATTCCGATACCAACTGCATTAAGACCAATGAATAATACAGGAAAAAATGTAACTTTTATATCTGATTACCGTTTTAAAATGAAAAAAAGTGTCAAATGATCTGTTGTTACATTTTTCATATTTTAATTTCGTAATATCCAACAGCATTCAATTTGACGTATCGTATTAAGAGACTTCAACTCATTTAGAGGAAAGAAAGAAGAAAAACATTTCAAATAAACACATAGGTAGCACTGTGCTGACTTGCATGGTTCTCCATCTGACGTTTGCTGTACAGTACCGTATTACCTCAATCTTATAAAATTAATTATATATTTGCGACAATGCAAAAAGGAATACTGTCTGTATTTTTAGTTAGATGACCTCCTTCTCCTTTACAAGGCTTTGAAATCGGAGGTTTTATCTGACGGTGTTAAAGTCATTATTTAGATTATGTCTTTTAAAATCATATTATAGTAAACCGTACAACTAAATACACTGATTATGAGTACACTTGGGGGAGGGAGGGGGTGGAATTACAGCCTTAACAAGAACTGTTCCCCTGTCAGTTCGTTAGACATCAATTAGTTTAAATAACTTAATTAGATATTTAACCAACGAGTTTAAAAAGATGTATTTAAAATACAAAATATTTGTACAAGCAGTTCGACAACTTGTCATTTTTTTCAATACCTGCAAAAATTAAGTTTGCAGTTACCGTACAGAAAAAAATGCTCAAACCCCGAAGTTTAAGAGTGAGCATTATATAAATACTAGAGGAGCTATAAGACCGGAGGAGACCTAAACAGAATAGGAAAATACACCTAAGGACTACTTTGTCTGAGGGAGTTGAAACAGTTTTGTTTTTAATTTTCACACGTTCAATAAAAGTGAGAATGGAAATGGGGAATGTGTCAAAGAGACAACAACCCAACCAAAGAGCAGAAAACAGTATCATTTAGTTACGTCAAAGTTTAGTGAAAAATGTCATTTCATTTTATGCTTGTGTATACGTACTGACAAGATTTGAATTCGATATTGGAACTTCCGCTTACAAGATGTTGTAAAACTTTATTCCTTGGATTTCTTTAAGACGCACATGTGTTCCACAATTAGCTTGTTTCGTTGTCCATCGCTTTATTCTATGTTTATTGGTCTTCTGTGGAATACTCCGGATTTACAATTCAAAGTTGGCATAAAGTATCGCTGAAGGGTAGTAATTTTTGGCATATGCATATGGTATTTCAATATGTCTTCGATATTATGAAGTTATTGTATAACTACCATTGGCTACATTCCTGTGCGATGGACTGCAATCCAATGCTTTTGTACTATCAAGATACAACTTTAATACATGTCTATTGATAAAAATGTAAAATTTGTTTACCGATTCACAAGTTTTCAATATTGCTATTTTCTAGTCGTATGTCCAAATGTATATAACATGTGGTATGATTGCCAACTAGACAATTATCTATAAGACAGAGATGTAAACAACGATGTAACCGTATGACATTCAACAATGAGCTAAAAACCTTACCGTACAGTAGAGAAAACCAATAAGGGACCCAGGATGACAATGAAAAAAATTAAAACCAACGGCCTTATTTAAACTACAACAATAAAAAATAACACCAACCAACGAAATCCATTGGATAAAAAGAATACGAAAATCACAAGGTTAACATGTTTATACTTTCTCTTATGTCAATAGGCTAAAGAGCTTGCTAGGCTACATGTAGCATTCTTTGATACGGTATAATATTCATAATATAGAAACGTATAAAAAATGTTTGCTGTTATTTTTACTTATGATATAAATAAAGACAATGATAATAATATAAATAATGACAGTGATAATATTAAATAGAGTCGAGTTGAGATCTTTTTATAGGTTTTTGTTCAATTTATTTTCAACTTTTTAGCCTTGGGAAGTTTAGACCTTGACATCTTGTATAGACATCAAACTGTCTAGAGTTAATGACTATGTTGCCCTTTGAATGTCTTTTTGTCGCTAGGCTACTACCGCATTCACATATACATGCCAACATACATGACGATTGTGTATGTTCATACTTATAAATAAACTAGAATATATATCATTTGGTTGGGGTCATTTAAACAGCCTCTTTTACGTTTTATTTAGTCTTTATTCCATATTGAGTTTTTCCGCAATGATTTTGTTTATTTATCTTTGAATTGAGTGCCAAAGAACCAAGTTAATATGTTCAATCTATATTTCTTTTCACCAAAGAAACGATGATATATCAAATGTATTTGATCACCAAATAAATATTTAGCCTATTTCCTTTTCATTGAAATGGTAAGTGATAACCTCGTAAATGTGATTTAATTCTTCTCGTGAGATTCTAGGGACATTGCCATCATCATTCTAGTGAAATTGCCATCATCATTAATTCCTTTCAAGACAGGAAACACATAACAAAATGAATAGGTCACTTGACATTGTAAAGCAACGCAATCATATAAAAATAAATTTATCGGACGTCATTTGCTGTTGATTACGATATTCTGGTTACTCTGAATTGTCTTTTACCCAACAAGTTTGTTTGCAACATGATATTTGTTACGATGAAGACTACTTCTAACTTCACTGATTCCACTCGGCGAAAATAGGAATAATAATTATAACAAAAAGGGAACGTATGGAATAGTTGTTTTTGATAGATTGTCAACAAACTTCACAAAAATTGAAAACGCATCTGAAATTGTAAAAACTGGTTGATAAATAACTTAATGATTAGTTCCTTATTATGTTGGTCAAGTGGTATTTGCCTCATAGAAAACTGTATATGGAAACTACAACCTGTATACGCTAAGGTAAAAACGCAAACAAGTTAAACTGATTTAACTCTTTAAGAAATTTATAAAGTCACTTCGCTTCTTTAATCGAATAAAAAACAAAACCACTCGTCACTTCGCAAAAAAACTAAAATGGGTAGATATTCCGGACAAGCTATTCCTGCTTCATTACTGATACCCCTCGTGTTGTTCATGACAAGTAAATTCTGGCACTACATGTTTGTAAGTCACTTTGGACAAGCACATACGGAATGTAGAGGGGTAAAATCCTCCCCTACCTTTAGGACAGGGTTAACAGCACAGCATAAGAACAAACTCGAAAAATACCAATCATCGAAATGCATAGTTTATTATTTGCGTCCACGGAGAAACACCAGAGATATTGCGTGATTTGTTGTTGAATGGTTAACGTCTTGTTGTTTAAAATATTTCATGTATATTTAGGAAGAGAACATATTTCAAATCAACGATAAATCCAATCGGTATAGCCTCTGTACAGAAGAACAACCCGGATTAATAGGGAAATACGTCCCCATTCCGACTAGATGTGGATGCGTTTTTATGTATCACACATAATCAAACGACAAACGAACACACAATTTTCGATTCGAACAATTTAAAACTCATGTAACGTTGTTTTGTACAGGCTACCTAATGATTAAATTAATTTAGCAACCTGACACTAGATAGATATAAGAAGATGTGGTATGAGTGCTAATGAGACAACTCTCCATCCAAGTCAAAATTTATAAAAGTAAACCATTATAGGTCACAGTACGGTCTTCAACACGGAACCTTGGCTCACACCGAACAGTAAGCTATAAAGGGCCCTTAAAATTACTAGTGTAAAACCATTCAAACGGGAAAACCAACGGTCTAATCTATATAAAAAAACGAGAAACGAGAAACACTTATGAACCACATCAACAAACGACAACTACTGAACATCAGATTCCTGACTTAGGACAGGTGCAAACAAATGCAGCGGGTTTAAACGTTTTAATGGTACCAAACCTTTACCATTTTTCTGAAACAATAGTGTAACATCACAGCATAGAAAGACACACTATAAAATATCATCTGAAATAGCTTAACTCAATCAAATACATATTAACACCATTGAACATACACTGAACAAATAAATTTGACCTATGATACAATGTAAATACAAAATAAATGTTCTAAGGGAAGAATAATAAAAGTAACATGTTATATCGGTATGAAATGTTAAACAATTAAAGAAAAACAATATGCTCGAACAAAAATATCAGCCATTTGCAATAACTTTAAATACAGGTAAATGAAAATAATTTTGTGGTTAGGTATACGTGTACAGTTCCAATAGAGAAAGGAAATATTTTTACAAAATAAATAATTTTGATGTTCATAGTACGAAGTGAAAATTTATAGTAATACCAAACACTTATCAAAGCTGGTATATAGACCAGATATAACCCTGAATAACATTAAATAACAAAAAGCAATACAATTAGTATCAACAGGTCAAATAAACAAGAAAGTACGATTTGAGAGTACTCGCAGTTACTGACAGCTAGTTAAAAGCCAAAACAATTAATAATAAAAAATCAGAGACTAAATCAACTAAAACACATCCCAGGGATTTAGTATTTTAACACCATGAGAACATTTCTTAATTTAAAAGGCTGGAGTAGATATTTTTTGTGATATTGATGAAATTAGAAGGGGAATTGCATTCACAATTGATCATAACAGTTACCATCGTGGTTTCATATTATAAAGATGAAAATACATATAAACGTGAATTGCTCTTTAAAGAAACGAAAAGACAGATGATTAAAGCAAGATGTACATGTATAAGCATGAACATTAAGTACACGTTTAAACCATGTAGGAATCTGCAAGCATGTACTAGAATTATATACCCTTTAGGACAGGGTTAACAGCACAGCATAAGAACAAACTCGAAAAATACCAATCATCGAAATGCATAGTTTATTATTTGCGTCCACGGAGAAACACCAGAGATATTGCGTGATTTGTTGTTGAATGGTTAACGTCTTGTTGTTTAAAATATTTCATGTATATTTAGGAAGAGAACATATTTCAAATCAACGATAAATCCAATCGGTATAGCCTCTGTACAGAAGAACAACCCGGATTAATAGGGAAATACGTCCCCATTCCGACTAGATGTGGATGCGTTTTTATGTATCACACATAATCAAACGACAAACGAACACACAATTTTCGATTCGAACAATTTAAAACTCATGTAACGTTGTTTTGTACAGGCTACCTAATGATTAAATTAATTTAGCAACCTGACATTAGATAGATATAAGAAGATGTGGTATGAGTGCTAATGAGACAACTCTCCATCCAAGTCAAAATTTATAAAAGTAAACCATTATAGGTCACAGTACGGTCTTCAACACGGAACCTTGGCTCACACCGAACAGTAAGCTATAAAGGGCCCTTAAAATTACTAGTGTAAAACCATTCAAACGGGAAAACCAACGGTCTAATCTATATAAAAAAACGAGAAACGAGAAACACTTATGAACCACATCAACAAACGACAACTACTGAACATCAGATTCCTGACTTAGGACAGGTGCAAACAAATGCAGCGGGTTTAAACGTTTTAATGGTACCAAACCTTTACCATTTTTCTGAAACAATAGTGTAACATCACAGCATAGAAAGACACACTATAAAATATCATCTGAAATAGCTTAACTCAATCAAATACATATTAACACCATTGAACATACACTGAACAAATAAATTTGACCTATGATACAATGTAAATACAAAATAAATGTTCTAAGGGAAGAATAATAAAAGTAACATGTTATATCGGTATGAAATGTTAAACAATTAAAGAAAAACAATATGCTCGAACAAAAATATCAGCCATTTGCAATAACTTTAAATACAGGTAAATGAAAATAATTTTGTGGTTAGGTATACGTGTACAGTTCCAATGGAGAAAGGAAATATTTTTACAAAATAAATAATTTTGATGTTCATAGTACGAAGTGAAAATTTATAGTAATACCAAACACTTATCAAAGCTGGTATATAGACCAGATATAACCCCGAATAACATTAAATAACAAAAAAGCAATACAATTAGTATCAACAGGTCAAATAAACAAGAAAGTACGATTTGAGAGTACTCGCAGTTACTGACAGCTAGTTAAAAGCCAAAACAATTAATAATAAAAAATCAGAGACTAAATCAACTAAAACACATCCCAGGGATTTAGTATTTTAACACCATGAGAGCATTTCTTAATTTAAAAGGCTGGAGTAGATATTTTTTGTGATATTGATGAAATTAGAAGGGGAATTGCATTCACAATTGATCATAACAGTTACCATCGTGGTTTCATATTATAAAGATGAAAATACATATAAACGTGAATTGCTCTTTAAAGAAACGAAAAGACAGATGATTAAAGCAAGATGTACATGTATAAGCATGAACATTAAGTACACGTTTAAACCATGTAGGAATCTGCAAGCATGTACTAGAATTATACAGACTAACATTCGGACAAATTTTGCAACCAATAATTTCTGGTGTTTTCGTATTCTATTCTCGTGGCTTAAACACCAAGCAGCTCATTTAGTGATGTTTTTCTTAAAACGTAGAATCATGCTATTTCCATGAATTAGTGAAGGAAAATAAGATTACAAATACATATGGGTCACCGACTTCGTTATGTCACTATAATAACTTTAGTTTCGTGCTTTCCCCCCTACATGAAGATTGTTGGTTGTTAATCTAAGATTCAATCATTTAGTTAATATTGAACATAGAACTATTTTTTTCTTCTTACTATAACTCATGTTTTGATTTGTTTATTCCCGCCGATAATTATAAGCCAAAGAAAAATTCTTTTTCCAGTATTAAAAAAAATATCTACAGATGATATTTCTTTATATGTATACTTTGCAAGAGTGAAAAGTTCATTTTGTATTCATTCATTAACGATATTTTGAAAAAGTTATGACTTATTTTCATGTTATAGCAATAACAGGCATGCACAATTTAGGGTACTTTCCCATTCTGCACAATGTTAATTTAGGTCACTTTTGATTCGTGAATTTTATGATAGAATTGTCCTTCTTTTCAATTTAAATAACAGAATCACCTCTTTTAATCTATTTTCTTTCAGTTTGCTATCTTATTATAACAATTTTCGTAGTTTTCTTCTTTTCAAATCTAACATTCACAAGTTCCCATAGCAAAATCATGCCAAAATGTCTGCCATTTCTGTGATCATGTGGTTTGGAAAAAAGTTAAAAAAATAAAGCATACAAATCATGTGATAATCAGAATCTTTTATGCGTTTTAACTTTAGGGGAAGATAAAGCAATTCCCAAACACGTGGTAAACTTTCTCTTTTCTTTTCTGCTTGTTTAGAGACGCCACGAATTGACAAGGTATCGTTAAAATCACTAATATTTCCTTACTTTACCCCTGTTACACTGTAGCGACATTGATATCATGAATCCTTGTTCATTTTTCTACACAAAACAAACACAACCATTCATGTAACACATAGCGCAAACGTGCACAAAGCTGTCAAGTAGAGGCACCCCAAATTGAAAAGTAGCCATGATGTTCAGTGCTTACGTATATTTCTCCTTTTAAAAGGAGCACCTGTTGCACCGCCATATAACTTGATATAAAGCATCTAACAACAAGAAAACATAAATCGAAATGTTCATATCTTTTTTTTGTGTCCATAATTGCAGTAATTTTGTGTTCCCTGTGTAGTAGGATGACACCCCAGGGATCAATTATTTAATGTAATTTCACATTTTTAAAATAAGGGGGAGGGGTCAAATATGCTATCCACAATTTTCTCTTAAACTATAAATAAGAATTTAATTAAACTAGCACAGAATTGCCACTAATTGCCAAAGGTGGGCACTAGCTGTTTAGTTTTTGAATAGATTCAAAATTTACCGAAAAGTGGACATTTCCTTAAAAGAGGGGATTATGCACCCTCCCCTATTTAAATAGAGGTAAATTGTAATGGAAATGTCCATCTCCGTACGTGCTTAAAGGGCCATTTCCTATCTACAAATCCTCCCAAAACAGTGTATAACCCTATATGATTATATGTGAATACTCATCAAAACTGATAGTGATACCATTTCCTTACATGTCAAGATTCCGATCATATTATGGTCAAGACATTTTGGTATGACAATACTCAATCAGATAATGATATAGATAGGTAAGCTTTTAAATTTCAAATAATTAAGGAGTGTGATTCATATTTCACATTATCTAATATAATGTAGTTAATCATGAATGATTCAAGTCCTGAAATTTTTATCTTGTCCCATAACCACAATATAGGATGCTTCATTAAATTAATGGTTGTATATCCTGATGAATATGTTTATATACCTTCACAGACAAAGTTCAAGGATGTATAGGAATCACTTTGGCTGGCTGGCTATGCAGTTTTGTTTCCCACTACAAATTAGTTTGTGCCTTATTATCATGTTGGTCCGTTCGTCTGTGCATCAAGCATTTATTACCTCGTGTAAAAATGAAATAATACATTTTTTGTTGCACCCAAAGAAAACATTTTTGTCGCTAAAAAAAGTCGTGCATCTACATTTTAAAATGAGCAACTATTTATCAATTTCATGATTTTTCAGTCAGAAAGATACAACTAAAGAAGAAGTTGGTAGCAGTTCAGATACCTGTGATACGGACATCGTACCACCGACACTATCACCATTACCAAGGAAAATTAAAAGGTTAAAAGAAGCTCATAATCGGGTAAATGAATGCATTTATTATCTTAAAGCCTTAAAAACCATGCTGGTTTAGAGTTACCTGGCCCTAAACAATTTCTTATACAAAAAGAATTTGTTTTGAGATATATCACCTTATGAATCAATAATTTATATCTTCAGTAAAAATAGATATTTACATTATTTTCGAGACTATATATGTATAACAATTTTCATACTTATTCATTAAATCTAATTTAAGCAACTGTATTTCAAAGCATTGCGTTAAGCAAATAACTAACTAAAACTGTGAAATATAAATAATGTTCCAATAAATGATTTTCCAATTTCAATCATATCTTATAAAAAACCTACTCCTGTGCCTATAACTGATGAATCCGAAGACAGCAACCATCCTCCAAGCCCTCGCATTATGAAGCCACTGTGTAAACGGAAACTAATTAAAGGTATTTTGAATTATGTATTGTTGAAATTTAACAACTAGCAATAATTGTAAGCTTTGGTCATGACTCTGCATCCTCTTTATTTATTGTCTTTATCTCCATTATTAGTACTACAATTACTAATTGAACACATGCACATGTGAGGGGATTAGCTGTCATTTCCGACTGAAACAGTTAATTTATTTTTGCAGAGACAAAAAAATTTACAGAGCAAAGTGCACAGACGACAATTACAGGTATGATACAGGTTTTCTCGAGTGATATTTACACCGGGGAACTAACTGTATCACAGGGAAAAAACAAAGAAACCCAAACACATATCTTCTTAGGTTCAGTAGAAAGGAGGCAACAGTGGCACTAAAGAATTCTGATATTGTATTAATGTTAAAAGACAAATCATTAAATAAGGTAGCCACTTGTTTACTTGAGAGAGGGAAGGCAATAGACAATGCTTCCTTGAAATTTAAAACATATTATCAAAAAGTTAAGCGGCTTTCAGACACATACTCAAAAGTTAAGAAATCTAGGAATGAAGATTATATAAATGAATTCATGAACAAGGAATTTCAGTTGCCATCTCTGTGCATCACACAGAGTTTGTCGACTAGTCAGACTCAAAGAGAATTGAGTTGCCTGCAACCAGATTTGACATCAGCATCATATGTTGTCAGTTTCATCGCACAGGAGTTGAACAGTGAAATTTCTAAAACTATAATGCTAGAACAGGAAATAGAAACAAAATCACAAGAAAACGTGAGGCTTCAGAAAGAGGTAAATGACTTTTCTGAAAGGGAGAACAGAAAAACTGTTGATTTGAAAAGAGCAAGAATGAGAGAGGAATATCATCGTCGCAAAGTTGCAAAACTAGAAAACCAGATACATGATAAAAATCCTGATGAAAAAATTAGAAAGTTACTAGAAAAAATAAAAAGTTTAGAACAAGAAAATACTGAACTAAGGAGAACAGCTATCATGATGGAGTATGAAAGAGATGTTGATAGAAAACATTTGGCTGCAGCCCAAGACAAAGTCATAGAACTTTTTGATCCAGTAACTCTCAAATACACAGCAGAAGTACAGAAATGTGTCCACACACTTTTAGAAAATCATGTTAGAACTCATAGGGTAGGTCCTGTACTTAAAGCATGTTTGGAACTTGTTGACAAAAAACCTAACAGGTTACCATCTACGACAACCGTAAATAACATGAACATACAGAGACTAATAGCGCAGAAACAGTTATCAGAAGATGTAGTGCAAAAGTTAAACACCACAATTGAGACGGATGAAACTTCCAAATTTGGGACCAAATTTGGAGTTTATGCTTTACGAGATTCAGAAGGAACTCCCTACGTTTTAGGATTACGTGAGCTAGTTAGCAAATCTGGAAAAGACACTCTTGATACTTTAAAAGAAATCCTATTTGACCTAGATAAGAGGTATTATGACGCTGAGAACTTGCTATCACAAAATATTTTGTTCAATATCAGAAATACTATGTCTGATCGGGCTGCTACCGAATTAACATTTAACGAAGTTTTACAGGCATATAGGACTGATATACTGCCAGAAGTTGTTGCAGAATGGGATCATTTACCTGAAGAAGACAAAACAGTATTGTCCCGATTGAATAATTTCTTTTGTGGTCTCCATTCTTTAGTACATATAGCTGAAGTGGCTAATAAATCATTGGTGGACGTTGAAAAGACAAACTTTAATGATGATGTGCCTATTTTGAACAAGAAGTTCCAGAAGATGACTGAATCTGGAGTAGTCAGATTAATACGCACATGTTTCAAAGCATTTGCACTTGAGAGTGATGCAAAAAATGGATGTCACGGTCCATTTATGACTTTTATCAAACCTTTTCTCCAGGAAAATGAAATGAAGAGTCTGTCTCTAGCTCAATTTAGAGGAAATAGATTTAACATATTATTTCCCAATGCAGGAGTTGTTCATTTTGTTCATGCAAAAATGATTGAGTTTTTGCACGATCACGGTTCAAACATATGGGTTCTTCATGATCTTAAAATACCGTTTTTTATTGCTGGTTGCAAAGCTTTGGGCTTAATTTGTAAGTTTGTTACTTCACCTCTTTGGAACTTAATTGAAAAAAAGAAGTACACATTATGAATATGAATAGACATTATCTGCAGCTTACAATTTTCTTGTCTGATGCAGCAACTAATGTTGGTGACTTCATGGTGGGAAAATTGCTGCCATTCGGTGACGATTCTTACATTAAAAGAGACAAATTGTATGAAAAACTGATAGAGCCAACACAACATGACGGTGAAGCTTGTACAATTTTAAATATTGTTCTTCCCGCTATTGCAAAGCTAGTCAAAAATATTTTCCATGATCATTTACCAGGAGGTAAACACGAACAACCAAGCCAGGAACAAATAGAAGTAACAAACAGTGTTGCAAAACACAACAAATTTAGTGAATCTGTCTTCGCTTACTTAGACGGTCTGATGAGATACAAGCCACACATTAAAACTTTTTCAGCCGAACCCTATGTAATGTTTTCACTTAATAAAACCGGAGAATGGCTTGAATCTAAGGATACTGAAGAAATGAGAAAGTACCTCACTGATGCATATAAAGATGTCAGTAAAACTAGATAGTGCTTCAGGGATCGTAAAGATGAAATAAGAAGAAGAAAAGAGGCTATTCTTCAAGACAGGCTACATAAAGCTCAAGCTGCTATACAGAAAAAGGAACAAGAAAACCTGCTACAAACCAACGATGTACTCTTTTGGGGACTATGGCAAACTGTTGACCAAGTTGATGCTATGTTGAACTCTATGAATCCTAAGGAAAAGACAGATGCTCTAAAATCACAACTCAGATTTAGGAAAAATATTCTTCAGCAGTCTACGGCTTGCAAAAAATTATTCAACTTCTCAAAAGTTGTTGATAAGAAGAGAAAAGATTTAACATTGCAGGAAATGACTGAAAATGTGAAACAACTGATTCAAGAATCATTCCGTTTAAGGAATGAAGGAACATTAAATGAGACTGGGGGAATTTCACTGGTTGGTAAAAACATCAGGCATAAATTAATGAATGATGGAAAGGAACAGTGGTATGATGGACATGTAATCTCACTGGTAGTCAATGAAAGCAAAGTTGTGCTCCTGTTTATTGACAGTTGTGTTCAGCATCATTTGTTAGCCAGCATGAATTGCCATTTTAGTTTACTTTCATTGGTTAGATGAAAGTTTTGCTTTTAAAACTTTTTTCATTGCTTTTTTTTCTACATTTTGTTATTGTTTTGTGTCACCTTGGTTTTGTTTGTTCTGTGTTCTTGGACTTATTTTATAATTTTCACGAATTCCTTCTATGAGAGAAACTTAAGGATGGAAAGAGAAATTTGTTTTTAATATTATAGAGAGAAATCAGTTCTCACACAGATCTAAGAACACTGATATTCCAGTAGTTGCTGTTTTTGTCTATACATTGGCAAATAAACACACCAAGAACCTTCTTTGAACAATTTGTTTATTGTTTTAATGCATTTATTCAACATTATCATACAGGAAATATTCAGTTTTTAAAGCATACAAATATCAACTTTCTTTAAAATAGTAATTGCAAAAACTAATATCATTAATAAGTAATAGTAAAAGTTCAATTATAAGTTAATATTGAAATAAAAAGACCTACGAACAAAAAGGGGTGTTAAGATCCACGAGCCCGAAGGGCGAGGGGATTTTAATACCCCTTTTTGTTCGTAGGTCTTTTAATTTCAATATTAACTTATAATTGAACTTTTACTTACTTACAAACCATTTTAAAAAATTCCAAAATAACATATTTCTTAATAAATACAAACACCTTCTGTCCCTTTTGCGGACGAGTCTATAATTTTATTATAAATGATTTGTCAGTGCTTTCTATATATGGCAATTAAAAGTGTTCACAATACAATACATATGTGATAATGAAATAAAGAATGGATAAAAACGGACACAAACGTACAGAAATTATATTTTTTAAGCTACTTTCTTAAGTAACTAATTTTGTTTTACATTTATTAAAGATATAATGAAAAAAACATGATGTAACTTATTATTTTGAAAATAGCTACGTCTTTAAGATGTGAATATGTTATTGAAAAGTACTTTTTTTTATTTGCACTTAATATAAAAACCTATATCAGACCTCAATCCATAATAAGTCTTCGAAAATTCACGTGATTTAGCGTGTGAATTTATACCGTGCTAGAAGATTCATTTTCGGCATTTATAATGATGGATCTCGGCGATGAAGATGTTTTTCTTACGCAAAATAAATTCTCTCAAGCCTTTGAAAACGAGGAATTGGTTGAATATGGATTTTTTTCGCACCATGAAAGTCTTGACTTTCTTAATTTGTCCGAGGAGGAGACTACTGTAGAAAAGAAAGATACAGATGCTTCCAACCATTCATCAAAACCAGGTACTTATTTGAGTCTGAAGTCTTGCATTTTAGTATTAATATATATATAATCGGAACAGTGGCCTCGAATTCTCCTATCCCCGTAAATCTTCCATACAATTCTTTTTTAGGGTCATTCATTAAGATATGCACAAATTAAGTTTATGCACATTCCCTGATGTGCACGGTTATTCAATATATAGACTTTCATTCAATCTGTTTACTATATTGGTCAAAGTTCTGTCCTGAATGACCGCGGTAGATTTGTTTTTTTGGCGAATATGGGATTGATTGATTGGTTTATTATTTTTTCCTTACGTTCCAAATACGGGATCGAGTACATATCATGGGTTATACAAAATTCCAGAACAAATAAAGAAATTCAGTCGATTCACTTACTGTCCATTTGTAAAGGGACATAACTCGGAAACAGTGTAAGTGAAGCAACCAAAATTTTTATTGATCAGTGTTTTGTTGTAATAAGCATTTTGTATAAGTTTTATAACATTTTGTTAAGACAAACTAAAATTAGAGAACGGAAACCAATTTCAGAGCGTACGGACAAGGGTTAAACTTCATGCCCCCTCCGCTACGGATGTCGAAAAATAGGCAGATCGATCATATTTTGACTTTATTTTCAGACTACTTTTTTTTTTAGCTGAGATAAACAATAATTTTACCTGGCGTAGCCGTGCGTAAAATGTATTTCGGCATTTCTCTTCGAAAAGTAACTTGTGTAATGGAATAAAACGTCTGATTTGAAAACTTTCTCTTTTTTCTCCGGAATAGGCTATTAAAAAAATTACTTATCTACTCTACATGTGGAACATTTTGTGAAAATATATTTAGAACAGGAAATTCTTACCTTTCATACCTTTAGTTTAATTGATAAAAAATTATATAGACTAATCCAGTGGCCAGTTTGAATGTCATTTAAGTTACTGTACACATTCATGCATTTTTTTATTTAATCAATACACATGTATGAAAAAAAAAAATAAACAGTTTAAAGGTAAACTAATAATAACTTAATCCAATCGAACTGCGTAAGATTCAATAACATTGACCAGTCCCCATCATGAAAAGTAATAGGGGTAAACTGGGTAGGGAGAAAATGACAGATATTTTAAGTAAATTTTTCAAAAACATGTTGTTCTGTATTGATATAGTTTTCGGAACTTTCATTTGCGTATTTAAGGCAATAGAAAGTTTAGGCGTCAAAAGTGTACATAACTATTGACTTTATACAGAAAATACGGCCTTTTGATATATTTCATGTTTGACAAATAATACATGGATACAAAGTAAAATCATTTCTTAAAACACTGCAAAAAATCATTCTGATTGGTAAGTGGTATTGTCATAAACTGCATTGTGATGAACCGTGGTATAGCAAACATCGAATTCCCTCACAAAATGTTATCACGCACTATAGTGAGGTTACTAAACTTTTTTCTCAAGTTTATAATGTCCAATTGACAATAAAATGCTCCGCGGACGCTGCTTGATACGACCGCAGATGTTGAACCCTAAACAGTTTGAGCAAGTATGGACACTATATTCCAACTTGATATTATGGACACTATATTCCAACTTGATACTATGGACACTATATTCCAACTTGATACAACTCTGAATTTAGATTGTTATTTAATATTTGACGCATTATAGGTTTCTGACACAGTATAAATGTGGTCAAAGAACTGAAATTGGACTTTTACATATTATGGTCCAATATCCAAATCTAAATACACGGATAGATTCAGCATATCATAGAACCTCAAGAATTTGAATTGTTTGATGTAATCAAAAAACATTTAATCTTGAACCCTTTGTACCTCAATGTGGCCCAATTTGATAACAGAGCCCAAAATATAAATACACAATTAGATTAAGCTTTTAAAAGAACCTCATATATATTCAATTTTTATTGAAATCAAACAAAGCTTAATTTGGGAACCCGATTTGGACCAACTTGAAAGCTTGGCTTGAAATCAAAACTCTAAATACACTGCTAGATTTGGCATATCAAACAACCCCTTGAATTCAATTTTTGTTAAAATCAAACAAAGTTTAGCTTTGGACCCTTTGGACTTTACCGTAGACCAATTTGAAAAACCGGCCCTAAAGTAAAAAAAATCTAAATATACGGTTACATTCAGCTTATCAAAGAACTCCTAGGATTAATTTTTTCTAATAAGTTCAATTTAAGACCCGTTGGATTTTAATGTGGACCAATATGAAGACCGGTCCCGAAATTAAAAATCTTAAAACACGGTTAGATTCGGTATTTCAAAGAACACCAATACTTCAACTTCAATGTCTTATGTTTCTTGGGTGGACTTATATATAGGTTCAAATAAAATTGAGAATGGAAATGGGGAATGTGTCAAAGAGACAACAACCCGACCAAAGAGCAGAAAACAGCCCAAGGCCACCAATAGGTCTTCAATACAGCGAGAAAATCCCGCACCCGGAGGCGTGCTTCAGCTGGCCCCTAAACAAAAATATGTACTAGTTCAGTGATAATGGACGTCAAAGTCTGATCGGATAAGAATAAAATACATTTCAAAATTAGAATTGGATGATTCTCCTGTAAACCTCAGTATACTGTTACGTACAAGTTTGAGGCGAAGACTAGTCATTTTGTATTCAATTTAAAATATCTGGATTCAGTAAATTATATCATTGCGGTCTTTGAACGTGTTAGTTTATAATTTTTAAGTCCGACTCAGTATGTCATTGATATATAAAGCAAGTTTTACAATTTCATATATTAACGTGCTATCGTTCTCAATATGCTGTTTATATTTGCAACAGAACTAATAAATAATCAATTAACTAGTTAAAATGCGACTTTTCATGACATATGATATACAAAAACTTTTTTCGAACCTATCAAATTGTATTGATTTATTTTTCAATTTTAGAAACTGATTCAACCTCAAATTGTAGTGATGCAAATGGTCCAGAGTATAGACATAAACTACCCGTGACCCCTGAAGAAATTTCGAATTTAATAGAGTCTGCAATACCACAATCGACGCGAGGTCATTATAAATGGGGATATAACGTGTTCAGTAATTGGCAAAATGAAAGGAGGACTCGCCCAGTTAGCGACAATTTACCCATCCCAGTCGAAGCAACAACACAGAGTATTACTGAAATGGAACCATGTATAAGGGACACAGCATTGCAGTATTTCCTAGCTGAAGTTAAAAAGACCGATGGAAATGAATACCCGTCAGCGTCCTTGTACCAGTTGTTTGTGGCTTTACAAGGACAAATAAGATTGAGTGATCCATCCGTAAACCTACTTACTCAACCTACTTATGTCAAGTGCCGCAAAGTACTGGACTCTGTGATGAAGAAAAGGTCAGCAGAAGGGTTAGGTGCCGCGAGTCGAAGAAGAGCAGAACCAATTTCAAGTCTGGAGGAAAACATCTTTTGGGAGAGAGCAGTCATAGGTCTGATAATCCCCCAAAACTGTTGGATACAATGGTGTATTTGAATGGCATACATTTTGCATTACGTGGGGGCAAAGAACATCGTAGTTTGAGGTTGAATAAAAATCCACAGATAACAGGGCCATACATTGATTCGGAATTACATAAAAGATATATTCTTTACAAGGAAGACATATCAAAAACAAATTCTGGCGGCATTAAAGACAAAAAATTTACACCAAAGACTGTCAAAGCTTATGAAAATATAGAATACCCAGACAGATGTATTGTTACTCTGTTTGAAAAGTACAAACGCTTATGGTATGTTAATACAATAACAAAATTAAGTTTTTTTTCGATATTAAAATCATAATCAACACTTTACTTTATTGATAGTCAACAAATCTATGTTAATATTGTCCTTAAAATGCATGAAATATTTACCACTGGACACAAAGCAACAGAAATCAATAAATCTATGTTTTTATAGGAAAAATATGTACAGAAAGAAGAGGATGTCATTTTTATATTTCAATTTCTTATCGTTTCAATTCGGATCTGTTCTTGCCTCGGCTGAGGCGTCCTGTTTTTGGCGTCAGTTTTCACGGCGCTTACAGTCTTTTAAGTTTATTATTTGTCATGTAAAGGGGACTTCCAGGATATATGAAAGGGTGTGTTATTTCTGATTATTGAAATGTAAGGCCAAGCGAAGCGAGACGACATTATGTAGGATCATTTAATACTAAAACTTATAAATATCGTGATGAACATGAGTTTTAAAATTTTGTTTGCGATCAAAGGAGAGGCGTGCGCTCTCACCGGACCACATAGATCCGCCACTGAGCCCCTTATGGTATGGCAATGATATTTTGCTGACAATTGTATAACTATTGTCAAATCATATCTCATAATATCCATATTTCACATCCCAGTCATATCTCTTATGTAAATAGTTTCCTTTATTACATTCAAGTTATTTCTCATAGTTTCCGAAAAGTCCCACTGTAAAGATGTATGTTAATGTTTTTTTTAAGATTTTCAACTGATAACGTTTAAACAAGTGTAAGGCAAATTTCACTTTTTCTTTATAAATCTTGCGTATAATGTAAAAATAAAAGCATTTTATACATGTACCACATCTTATTTTATATATACTTCTGAATATTTTTGCGACTAAAAGGAATATTTAGCCATGAACTTTTTTTTTATTCGTCGAAGAAGAAAAGGTGTGTTTGAATACTGATGTGCTACTATGTATAAGTAACAATACAAATTCCATCAAAATTAAACTTTCACTCAAATTGTTCTGTTTTCTTTCAATCTAAAAATTATAACAGTAAGACTTGTTGATTCATTTATGAAATAGTTTTACAAAAAGAGGAGTCATTTATATATTTCATTACTCATTGATTTGTACCTCTTTACTAAAGTAAAATTTTTATTATTTACAGTCCTAAAGATGAAGTCGATGCATTCTATTTTAAACCGCTGGTCAACTATACAACAGACCAGTGGTTTTGTAAAGTCCCAGTAGGTCACAATATGTTACAAAAAACTGTGAAAAGACTATGCACAGCAGTTGGATTAGAAGGCAAGCGAACAAACCACAGCTTAAGGGCGTCGACAGCAACAAGACTATATCAAGCAGGAATGGAGGAACAACTTATTTGTGAGACAACTGGTACGTAGATACATACTTTTACGGAATTGACAACTTCATATTTTACATAAAAGAGAAATAGCTCGATAATATTGATTCAAAAATAGAAAGGAAAAGGTATTCTCCGAGAACCGCTCAACATATTGCTAAGATCAACTGGGGGAGGGGGCAGGATGATTTTGAAATGAATATTCTGGCCAGAGTACAACCGAAAAACGAAAGCAATGATTAAGACAAAATACGAAAATAATAAGTCGTACTAGTATAAGTGGTAAATAACCATTCCGCCCGGAAAACTTTACTCCTTTAAAAAAGAAAAAAAAAAAGAAAAAATGAACCTGATAAATTAGATAATGTTTTTCTTACGGAATTGTGGTCCTTGCAATTGTCCTCCAACTATGAATTATAATGAAAACTATATACTTTCAATTCGGACACCATAGTTGCATTACGAAACTGTTAAAACTATTCAACTGTAAGACATTTAAATACATTCCGAACTGATGAGGATAACCAAAAAGACTTTTAGAAAGGAGTAAATAGGTCAATTTTTGCGTGCAAGACATGCAAAAAAAAAACTACATTTGTAGAATTTAAAAATAATCGAATAGGTACAAATGCTATTTGTACATTTTTTTTCTAAATATGCAATCGTTACATGTTATATAGTGAACAGTTTTTTTTTTTTGTCTTCAATCATGTTCTAACTAAAAAAGAACACATTTTTTTTCGTTTCTAGGTCATCGTAGTAATGCTGTTCGTAGTTACAAAAGGACAGCAAACTTCCAACAAAATGAGTCATCAGAGATCTTGTATGGCAAAAAGCAGAAAACTACCACGTGCACAGAGACGAAATTACAATCGGAAGAGGAAAAAACTAGTCATGACACATCACACCAAGTTGTTAACATAGAGTCTGTCCGAAGAGAATCCGTCGCTGAGCCAACAACACTTAGTTTCACATTCAACATAAAGCTTTAAATATTTCATGTATAATTACGTTATTTCAAAAATAAAATTGTGAACGTTGTTTAAATGTTCCTGAATTGCACAGTGTTTGTAGGTCTATTGTACTTTTTGTAGTGTATTATTGTGTATGTTTTGGAGAGTTTCGTTGTAGAGCAATTTCCTATGGAGAAATCAACTTTGGTTGGTGGATTTTTCTCTCCTTTCGTGACCCCCATCGGTCATTTAATGGGCGTGTCTCATTAGTGAGAACGTGAGTGAGCTTTTAAAATTCAACCCCAACTTAAAGACCTGCACCGGGTCTTTAAGTTAAAAGTAAAATAAGTAAACAATAGTCATCTTTTGTTAAATAGGATCGTCCAGGTATCTTAAAATATAATTCTTCTTTGAATAACAAAGGAATTGTCATGAACAGGTTTGTAAGATAAAGTAAATATCAATACTTTTGGAATAGAAGTACATAATATTATAGTTATACTTAAAAAAAATATTTTTACTATGATACAGTTTCCTGGATTTTGCCAATGGTTCAACGTGAAGTACAACAACGATTCGGCAATCTACTCATATAAACTGATGCAAGATTATAAAGCTGGAGATCTGATTATTAAAGTTTGAAGGTTTGTATTTTGTATTGAATACGTTTGAAGTCTTGTTATCTTATAACCTGTAATAGTCATATACCCAACGATTCTTGTCAAATTTTATTTCACTATTCGGTTGAAGAAGAAAAAATCTTATTATAAAAATATATCAAGTGCAATAACTCTTTCAGTTTTGGGGCTGTGCAGATGTAGTTATCATCATTTAATTGCTTTTTAATGCCTTTTTATAGATATATTATACAATGTATTTTTTTTACCATTTTTATTAAAATAATCAAATTTCGACAGAAACCCTCCCTTTTTTCCCTAACAAATCAGGGGCAATTTCTCTTGTTATGTAGGAGATATATGTAAATGGGACTTCCACTAGTTTATTGCAGTTTGTGAGAGCTTTCCAGTGATGTATAATACTTAAGGGTTTTACCATTTTTGACAGTTTTATTAAATAATATAATTTCGGCAGAAACCCCCCCCCCTTTTTTTCCCTAACAAATCAAGGGCAATTACTCTTGTTTTTTAAAAGATATGTAAATGGGACTTCCACCATTTAATTGCATTTTGTGAGAGCTTTCCAGTGATATATAATACTTAAGGGTTTTCTATAATTGAAAATATACCCTGTTATTGCTTCATGTTATTTTCTTTTTTTTTTGTATTCAAGAAAAGAGTTAATTTTTCCCAAAAACAACAAATCTCTCGGCTTCGTACAAGTTTCCCGCAAATTTTGATGATCAGTTTCATAATTATCGCAAGTTTGACACATGGTTTAAATAATAACTACAATGCCCATACTAGACTGTTATTATTTGAGAGGCTTGTAAGTATTAATTAAATTGTCCAGATTTAAACCACTCTCGTTATTTATTTTGAGACATACTTACGACACAATATTGTCTTGAAGACGTGAAGAAATTCTTTCAAAAAGTTTTTTGTGTATCTGACAGCTGATAATGCCTACACAGTTCTATACAAGACGTAATACAGAAGTAATGGTTTATGACATCTTGATGTGTCAAACAGTTGTTCTTGAAAACTCTAATTGTCATATGATCTGATGTGTTATGGGCAATGTGAGTTCTCTTTAAGATAATCTGTGCAAGTTCTTCTTGTATATGGCGGTTTAAGTTATATGTACTTTGCACGGAACGAAGGCAGTGTGTCTACAAATCCAGACAATTTGTATTCAAATTTGTAATATTGTAGCGTAATTATGTATCATATCGTGTCAAATCGCCTTCAATTGTACATGTATATTTTACGGGACGGAATATCCTGTAACAAGCATATACAGTACAGAAAAATTAACTTTTTATGAAAATGATTCTACTCCTTGACCTTTGTTACATAAAAAGTTATGTGACACGATTAAGCCAGTGACTTCCGATGCATGTTTATTTATAGCTCTTGTTGCAGTAATATATATACTGGTTAAACAAATTATTGTTAAAAATAACTTATACTTGCACGTGCACGGTCCAAAATTAATGAGCTGGTCTCCCAAGTCCCAGAAGATTTCTTCATTGAGGTTGATACTGTTAAATAAAGCGGTGAATAATTTGGACTGAAGCTGAAATCCTTTCTATTTCAGATGCAGTCGTTGGTTGTATATCACTTACTGTGTGGTACGGTACTCCTCAAATTTCTCTATCGGTCTTCTTGCATTTGTACATTCACTTTGATGATATTTTTTTCTTTTAAATTCAGTTGTTGCCTTGAATTCGTTTTTGAATTATTTTTTTTATCAAACAAACGTTTTCATTGTAGACGTATGCTTTCTCTTCAATATTCTGCACTAAACTGACTCCAACATATGGGCCCATGGCTTTAGAGGTGCCGTACCAATTTTTAGTTCAATTTCCCTTTACTTCCAAATACGAGCAAATTCCACAGTCTGTTCAGCACCAAACCCAAATCAAGCAATTTCACGCACGTTTTAAGGGCCAATCATACTCTCTGCGGTTGTATTCATATTGAACATTGCATTCTCACAATTACATTTCTTGTAGGATTTTTATGAAGTTATATTAGAAGTTTGTATCAGTAAATAGAGAGTGCCGACAAACTTTTTTAACAGGAGTTGGAAAATAGAAATTATATGAAAATAATAACGGATGCCTATATTTCTTACATAATATTTATGAAAAGGTTTAAAAGAATCTAAAACAATTTTTGTTTTAGTTATTGCCCCATAGCAATCAAATATGTGCATCGGTGCGGGACATTGGAACGCTGTTCTTTTATTTTCAATGTTGCATTTCCTCAACTTTAAAACCGATTTTTAATTTCAGTAAAACAAAATAGACCTCAAAGCCTTAATAAGAAATAAGCTATTGAGAAGTTATCTTTACAAAACAAAGTACTTTGGTGTCAAGAAAAAAAAAACGAATTGTCAACAAACATTTGACATTGCAGGTTAATGACTGTATAAAGTGGACAAAAGGTATTCGTAGTTCAGAAGGACAAAGAAAAGATGAAATATGAAAACTTGTTCGTTTATAAACCTTTTCTCTAAAGGGTGTTTCCTGAAACTATATCTCAGTCTGCAATCAGATTCCTTATAAGATTCCTTAAATTGGTTGACAAGCGGTTTTAACTTGTATGTTATGAATAAGTGCAGGGTCTCTGGTGACACATTTATTTGATCTAACTTGATATTTTTCGCCTTATTTTTTCATACTTTCGAACACAACGCTATGAAGCTTTCAGGAAGTTTGTCAATAAATTTTTTTGCATCTGCATATATTGCTTGGAAATTGCCTTAATTTTTTTTTAATTTTTTTTTTTGCATATATTTTTTTTAGATTAACTGCTGTTCACCTCAATGCGACCGCGTGGTTTCTCCATGTTTTTCGAAATTAAATTAAACAACAAATAAATGAACAATACTCAGTATATGGCGATACGATACACTGAGAAGTCTTTTAGATTGTTGTATTTGATTGTATCAATCTCTTCTCTATGCTTTTCTTTCGTTCACATACAAATGGATTCAGACAACTGACATTTGCTAAAAATATCAAGCATTATAAAAATGTTGACAACAATGGCCTCTTGAACACCATTGAACTAAAACACGTTCAATGTGCACAATATATACTGCATAAAGGGACTATAAACGATGTGTTCTTTTTTTTCAATTTGCAAGATTATAAATAATATTTTCATTTAAGGCTGATAATGATTATTTTTATCATAAAATTTGATCTTTGTCGAGATAAGACTTAAGATGCTTAAGGATATGGCTAATCAATACAACGTCATATTACATTTATTTAACGCATTACACACAGTAGAAAAGGCCTTATTATAAATAAGCTCAAAAGAACAATCCGGATTTTGTATAAACATAAAACGAACAGCACGCTCAAATTTATTGTTACAAATAAAAAAATGACGGTCTTCCTTTAAGATTTATAAAAAAGTGTATATTTTAGGCAAGTACTATATTACATATAGAAGATGGTGTGGGAAAAAATCCTCTCGCTCTGATCATTTTCTATTTCTTTTCTTGCATATGTATTTTCCCTCGAACATTATTAAAGTACGGGAATTAAGTTGCTTTTTTCAATCGTACTTCTAGTTTCATGATGCGATTTTTATAGAAGGTCTCTTTGAAAGATTTATCTTTCGGGTTGTCATCGACACGATGAAACCAATGCTAACGTACACGCGGGTTTCCTCGACCTCGAAAATGGTGACTACACTAACTGACTGGCAAATAATCCGGGATACATCTGTTGTTTCTTGGAACCCTAATTAGTATCATTTAGTGACAACTGACGTTTTGAAATATGGAAACCTCTATTGTTATCGCTTTATGACTTACATAATTTAATTTCTATCAGTACATGATTTAATTTCTATCGATAACTGCAATATTAAGAAGGCAAACACGACGTCGTCCTCAATACGTTTATGTTTATAAGAAGTAAATTATAAATTGAAAGAAAACAAACATGGCGGCTTTATGCATAGCAAATAATCTTAAATCAAAGTTTGCCTTAAAGCGATACGTTGTTTTAATAGAACTAAAGTAGGCTAATGTATAGAAATTCCAAAATTAAACCTGATGATCTTTTATGGAAAGTGCGTGATAACATACATTTTAAGAACAATTCAGGTTCATAGATAGATGGAAGGATGTCATTCATATTAACGGTCAAAATAACTCAAAGGATGATTTTATTAATTTGACATATTTCTTCAAGTCTTGTTTAAGCAACAAGTAATATAAAGCTCCGATTCAGTGATGATATCAATCATTTAGCGCAAATATTCACAAATTACAATATACATCTGTGAAATATCACGGAATAATCGTCACACTCAGACTGGTAACATTAATGTTTCTGGACTTCTGAACGTTTCCACTTTCATGATAGTTAAAATTAACCATTCAATATAAAAATAAGAAGATGTGGCATGATTGCCAATGAGACAACTCTCTCCACCAGAGATGACAGTGAAGTTAACCAGTATGGGTCACCATACGGCCTTAAACAATGAGAAAAACACATAAAAAAGCTCCGAAACAACGAATGTAAAACAATTCAAACGTTAAAACTAACGGCCTGATTTATGTACATAACAATAAACAAAAAACAAACCTGACCATGACATTTGATAGCATTTATGACAAACCATTTCTAAAATAACCCTTTATAAATTTAAAAATTCTAAAGAAACAAAGGTTTCAACGCCCTCATGAAAATTTGCCCTTAGATGGTTTTGGCATTTTCTTTATATGTCTTGTTTGGTCCTATAGCTCTTCAACTGTTCCGTTTCTTATAATCATTGGCATTCAAATATTCGGCTTTGAACGTTCCCGATAAAGGAAATCTAGAAATGCGCATCGGACGCATGAAATTTATAAACTGTTGGTTTTTTTCACTTTTAAAAAAACGGTTTGACTCATATTCAATTTGTTATTTTTTGTAAAACTTTTGTTGCTGTTTACCGTGTTTTTAAAGTCCATGACAGGTTTTCATGATGATTTGTAAAATACTAAAAAGTTGTTTAATGCCACCAGTAACTTCTTGCAATGCCTTAAAGGAAAAAGTGAGCTAAACAGCTTTGTTATCTTTAAAATCCTTAGATAAATCTTAATATTAGCTGTATAAATAAAATAATTTGGAAGTGCCACTGGGTTGAACCAATGTAAAACGTCCAGGTGTTAGAGTTATCTAAAATATATATCTTTGGGCAATTTTAGCTGAATCTACTATAACAATAGTATTACTTCTTATTACACTGTACAATAAAATCACTCAACAAAAAGGAAATTTTATGGTTGACCTTAGTTAACATGTTGATGTCGATAGGTCTTTAATTCATATTCATTAGCCTGGATTAACCATGCGCGTTTTCGAATAACTCGGGCAGATAAAACGAACAATCTGGTATTACTGTTAATGGAAGCTTGTTATGATAGATGTAACCTCATGACTAAGTTAAATATAAAACAAACTATAAAAACTAATTAATCGCCTAAATGGACATCATTCACTTCTAGCGAGTTTGTCTTCAAAACGTCTAATATTAAGAGTTTCAAACAAAAAAACGTACGAGATACCATCAACGTTGTAAAAATATTTTAATGATATTTATTCATACTTAATATGGTATCTATTAAATATAATGAACACTACTTGTTGATGAGTCACCACTGTTGTGCCGTATACATTTTGTACATGTAGTTGGAAGATATCCCTTAATACAGAGGATGAGGGAATAATGTCATGTGCCTTACTTTTGTATATGCTGTGAAGAGAACCAGACCTAATTGTGTTTACAGCCATAAGATGTTAAATTCACAACGCAATGTAGATTCAAGGACCTCGAAGTGTCTTTTTGATTGTAATGTCATCAAAACATTCATAATCAAAAAGAAGGAAAGCCAAAAATGAAATTACTTGTAACGAGTTGTAAAACTGCTCTTATTTTGTTTAAATGAATGTGAAAATAATTATTTAAAGTGTATAAAGAATCTTTAATAGTTTAGATGTTATTGCGTAATGTATTAGAATAAATATGACAGCGACGAGACGTATACATAGAACATTAACAACCGAAAGGTATACACAGAAGATCAAAAACTTATATGTGTAAACGGACCATCAACGACCGAAAGGTAAACATATAACATCAACAACCCAAAGGTAAACACAGAACATCAACTACCGATAGGTTAACGCAACATCAACGACCGAAAGGTAAACATAGAACATCAACAACCCAAAGGTAAACACAGAACATCAACTACCGATAGGTAAACACAACATCAACGACCGAAAGGTAAACACAGAACATCAACAACCCAAAGGTAAACACAGAACATCAACTACCGATAGGTAAACACAACATCAACGACCGAAAGGTAATCACAGAACATCAACAACCCAAAGGTAAACACAGAACATCAACAACCCAAAGGTAAACACAGAACATCAACTACCGATAGGTAAACACAACATCAACGACCGAAAGGTAAACACAGAACATCAACGACCGAAAGGTAATCACAGAACATCAACAACCTAAAGGTAAACACAGAACATCAACTACCGATAGGTAAACACAACATCAACGACCGAAAGGTAAACACAGAACATCAACGACCGAAAGGTAAACACAGAATATCAACTACCCAACAATCCAAAGGTAAACCCAGAACATTAAAAACTTATATGTATACCCAGAACATCAACGACCGAAAGGTAAATATAGAACATCAACAACCCAAAGGTATACACAGAACTTCAAACATCAAAATGTATACAGAGAACATCATAACCGAAAAGCTATATACAAAAACCAAAAAATTGAAAATACTTTATAAATTTCAAGCGTCCGAATTAGCCGAATATTTTTATTATTATCTTTATTTTAGCAGAATGACTGATAAATATATAAAATTGAGCAGTATTGGATTTGTCCAGAAAGATTTTCATCCAGACGAGAACTGACCAACCATCTGAGCACATCTTTCAATGATGTATTGCGGGTAACATGACCAATACGAGGAAGAAACAACTTGCAGAAGAATTGTAGATTTGAGGAAACATGGAGAGAGGAACCATCTGCTTAGGATAACAAAAACTTTCACAGTATTTTTTCTTTGAAAACAATGTTTTTTTGGCTGGCCAACAAATCAGATGATTACAGAAAGATAATAAATCCCTTCAGAAGGTAATGAAGCTAGACTAGAAGTTTGACAATTACTTACCATTAATAAGAAAGTAAATGGGAAAAATGATAGGTCTGAAGGCTGAAAGAGACACAACGAAGAAAAAGGAGCCAAGTCAAAGAAAACAGTAATTAAACCTGACCAGTAAGACCACTTGAAGTTGAAGTAATAAACATACGTTTAGCTGTAGGACACATACACATTGATCCTTGATACATAACTGATATTTACAGAGTTCTACTAAAAAAAAAAAGATCCAAAAGTCAGAGACATTCTTTGTAGTAAAATGGGTGGTCCAGTTTGGTGCATGATCAAAAACAAAAACCACTACATCAACCAGAAGAATTAGCTCAAGTGCAACTGTTTTCAAGGGGACCAATATTATGAGCTGTTACTTACAGAATATTTACAGATTAAATCATCCTATGACCATATCACAATCAGACAACAAAACCTGTTTTAACTCCAACTCCTGCTTTGACTTCAGATCCTGCTTTTAATCCAACTTCTTCTTTGAATTACTCTTGCTTTACAAATTTAACTTCATCACCTTTTTTAACTTCAGCTCCTATTGTACCTTCTATAGATACTTCAATTGCTACTTCAGTGTCAATTACAGCATCTTCTCCAGGTCTAGCACAGCGTCTAGCTCTCTAAGTTCTATGGTGATGATATAAGTGATGAAGATGTATTTTCTAAAAGTATGAAATCTCGTGCAAAGTTACTTCTGAGTGAGGGCTGTATGCCAGTTTTCCTCCTTTAGAAGAGATTAGAGTATTCGTTATGTTAAGCTAGTTGGACAAATAACCTGGCCACTAGAAAATTACAAAATCTAATCGCCTGATCAAAAAGTTCTAGTCACAGATAGAGCTCACAGCAATGCAAGTGGAACTTAAGGTCCCAAAGTTGTGCCACATCGTTCATCTTCACTTAAAATACATAACTCTCTAAAATCACAAGGAACTCAAATACATATGTACATCCTCCTCACTAGAAAGACCAGCACATAACAAAGTCAAGTTATTACAATCATGAAGATTTGAAACAAATTGCCTTAGATGAATAATTGACGAAAAGTTCCTGCAAATAATGGAAAGATGTTTTCCCCAAGAAGATATTAGCATTGATATAACCAAACAATGTAAATACATTCCCCTTAGACTAAAACTAAATAAATAAAAGACATAAAGACACAAAATACAGATCTAAGAGTAATCGCAGTTACTGACGGCTAGTTCAAAACCAATAACAACTAATAAAAAAGTTTGTTTTTGACTAAAGAATTGGCATATATCCCCTTGGTATCTTTCGCCTCTCTTTTGTTTAATCAACCACTTTGATTAACACAAAATTTCTTTGAACTTGATATCACCTGATAAATTCAATGGAAATATAAATTACATATTTACGATATAAATAAACTCATCATAGATACCAGGATTAAAATTTTGTACGCTAGGCGCGCGTTTGATCTACAAAAGACTCATCAGTGCCGCCCAAATAAAAAAAATTTAAAAAGCCAAATAAAGTACGAAGTTGAAGAGCACTGAGGATCTAAGTTTCCGAAACGTTTTGTCAAATACAGCTAGGGTAATCTATTCCTTCGCAGTTTTGTAACAATTAATTTATAGTTATGATCATATCAATGACTATTTATGTCAACACAGGAGTTCTGACTACTGGGCTGGTGATAACCTCGGGGAGGAAACCTCCACCAGCAGTGGCATCGACCCAGTTGTTATAAATAAACTCATCATAAATACCAGGATTAAAATTATGTACGGGATACGCGCGTTTTATCTATAAACAATATATAGAATGTGCCTCCTTTTCAAAAGGTTGGGTCCGTCACTAGCAAATGCATACATTTGTAAGAAAGATTGACAATAAAAAACTATTCGAATTATGTTGGGTATTAATACTGAATAAACTAAATAATGTAATTGTAAACAAAGGTCTTCTTAAAATGAAGTCTGAGCGTCGGATGTCTCATTAACGTATACAATCAACAACTCCTTGCATTGATTTTGGATTAAATAAAAGAAGCATAGCAAATGCATACGCACAGGATCACACAGCCTGCGTCAACAAAACATGAGACGACCTACTTACATGAATAAATAGTTATCAAATGTACCAGACTTATAATTTGTTACGACAGACGCGCGTTTCGGCTACATAAGACTCATCAGTGACGCTCAGATAAAAAAAGTTAGAAAGCCAAACAAGTATAAAATTGACAAATAAGGGGTACGAGATGCATTTACTATAAAAACGTACAATTATTTCATTGTCATGATATGTGACTCTGAAATACATTCTTCAATTATTTGGATTTGTTTTCCTTTATTTTTGTCGGAAGAACTGCTACATGTGATAGTTCAATTCTTTAAGTGAGAACAGGACGGCATCGCTATGAATGTATAATATATAAACATCATATATCTTTTATTTACATCTAAGTGCTACAAAACTAGTTTTATTATTGAATGCCTTTTTCTTTTATAGCAGTATAGTCACAGTATGATCTTTTGGAATTTGAAGATGAACGTTTTGATGAATTAAATCTTCTTGAAGATCCACTATTTCCATTCATAGATGTGAGCATTGTATCTTGGCGCCGCAGTCGTTCAAGTTCCAGTCTATCTTGACAATCTATCACTCCACATGTAAAACAACTGAAAACTCTCAAAAAGCCATTCCGGAATTTGGCGTTCATCCAGCAATAAATGAAAGGGTTATACATACAGTTACTCATTGCAAGCCAATGGCTTCCCATCCAAATATAATTCATGCCTCGAATATTATATATTCTAATGTCTATGGCTCCGACAAAGTTGATAATGTTCAGGGGAAGCCAACAAATGGCATAAATCACAACAACAGTAATCATCATCTTTATAATCTGAAAATATATTATGAAATTCTTAAAAAAATGCAAATCAAACACTTCATTGTAGGATTGGGGAAATACATTATTCAGCCATAGATGTAACGTCATTCAAATCCTGGCAAACATAATTATATAAGCTAATAAAGGAACGAATGCAAACATTTGATGTTACTTTAATTAGGAAACAGCTCCAATAAAGCAAAATCCATAAATAAAGTAGTATTTGAAGTTTATGGCAAAACTATCATTCAGCAGATTTTTTTAATTCGGTAATTTTTATTTAGAACAGTTATACAAGATGTAGTTATAATTGAAAATGATAGATCACGAATATCAAACAGGATGCTAATCGCTTATTCAACAATCTTAATCGGATGCAAACGCTATAAACCAATAGCTTGATTTATTATTTACCAAATGGTAGCTTTAAGCGTTCAATCCATTCCTAACTTTTTTTATCAGCAGAACAAATTAAGTTGTTGAATCGCATTAATCCTAAATGATTTCCATTTAATCAAACATTATTTCTGCTTCCTTATGTAACATTGTTGCTAAAACAGAACAGAAGGGGTTATTTTGCTCAACATTTTATAAGATTAAGAACGTCTAAGTGCTCGAAGTAATCAAACAAAATACAAAATTAATGTTTTAGCTGAGATAGTTATTTGGGATTTGTATAGACTGGTAATGCTTTTTAAGGAGCTTAGCGTGACAAACATGCAAATACACGATAGATAAGAGCATGAAATGTCTGTTGTCTGAAATTTATAGGTTAGTATTTATATACAGGTACTATATTGCCTACGAGTAACAATAAAAATATAAATAAAAAGAATACTCTTTAAGTCTAGAATGTATCCTTAACATGCTAGAACTACTTTCTTGCACTTGCAAATTAATAAAGTCCCCTCAGCTGGAATTCAACTCAAGATGTTAAGACATGAACGAAAACACTGCCTGCATTGTGTCAAGCTCTCAATTCTACTCAGGTTGGCTAGATTTCCAGAGATATAGCTTCCGTTATTTGGGTGATGTCTTTTCGTGTCGGCGTAATTTAGGGTAGTAAGAATGGTAACACAGTAAGAGCAAAAACAATTTTAACATTGATGGGTGAATTTCAGACGTAAAAGTATTATGTGAAGCGTTACCTAGATTACCTGAAGAAAAATAATTGTCACACTAAAAATATATAATGAGACTCTGTACATTGAAAGGAAATTTGAAAGTTTTAAATTTAAGAGTTGTACTATATGTTGATTTAATAGTACTTTTTCAATAAAGTACAAGTAATCTGACGCATTCCTGGTTCCATCGTTAAAAAACAATGTTGTGATAAGTTAACAATATTCTTACAATGAAGTCAAATTAAAGATTTTTAATGTTATGACGTCATGATATGCGCCTTTTTCATGAAAACAAATAAATTTTATGCAGTTTTCCATTCGTATTTTCTTTGAGGAAACAACATGCGCAATTACGAAACAACAAAATCTTTTTAAAAGAAACTATTAAAGTTATATAAACACAATATAACTAAAAATAAAATTGTTTCTTGGGTGATCACGTACTATTCCAATTGTTTTTTACAGATTATACTGTCGAAATCGTAGCTAATATAGCTTTATAAATTATAGTAACAGTCAATAACATTAGGTATACTCATGTTTCTCCACCAATTCGACAATAAATGTCTCATAGTGATGCTCGAGGTTAAAATAATTGAAAATCCCAAAATTTATTAAAAAGATGAAGAGCTTATAAACCAAAAAGGACAAAAAGTATAGCCAAAGCTGAGTGCGTATCTACAACAAATAGCTCATAGTCCAGGAAAGAAGTAAATATATTTATTATAGAACAAAACTATTTATTACGATGCAACTACGGCCAACCATTGAACAGGTTTATTTTCACGTTTATCAGTGATATGAAGATGTGCAGGGTTATACGTTTTTGTGCAATGCCACAAAATATGTATAAATGATTTAAATTAAAAAAAACTGAAAGAAACATTTTCGAATTTTGAACTAGATTCTGCAAAACATGTTACGCAAAGTTAAGGTCCGATTGGTTTTTAGAATAAAATGACAATAAAAAACGAATATTGAATAATTAAATACATAAGCAATTATTTAATAAAGGTGTATTCAAAATACAAAAGACCAATTCGAGCTTTTTGCGACTCGTCAAGTATATTGACCAAGACATGCCGTATTCAAAGTGGACAATCTCAAACTTAGGTCCACTTCAACGTTCAGAAGATCACAATTTCACACCTTTGACCGACTTTAAATTGATCTGGATCAGCTCAAAGTCTCCCTAGAAGCAATAGACATTGTTTCACTATTTAAGCAAATCTTGGTCTATCCGAGTGTTTCATGTCCGTAACATGCATCGCCAACGCGAAATTGGACTCAGAAGACCTTATGTTGATAATTATATGTTAGATTGTTCACAAAATGTTGTCAATATAACGGAAAACAGACAAGTGGAAGGTTTAACTACATGTAGCTATGCAACCAGTTTCAACCCTCCATTTTTATCGGAAAAGACCACTACTATTTAAGGAATTTGACAGTTGTTTTCTAGTCGTTTCATTGGTTGATATAATTGAACGCTGGTCAGTTTTCATGAACTTCACCTTCTTTAAATTTACCTTAGGGTTCGGTAATTTTGTTACTCCATTTTTAAGGCCAATTAAGGGTCTTGACTTTAAGGGACTCAAGCTAAATTTTATTCAGCGATGAGTTACGTTTTTTTTCTCCAAAGATGTGATGGATGAACCCATGTATACAGGCATTGCATGAGCATATAGGAAGTTGATAGACTTAGGGTTTGAAGCTTCACGATATGGGCAGCAATAATCTACAACCTCAAAACAAACCTATTGTGTGTCCAAAGAAAAATCTACTCGACATTATAGTCTGTATTCTGCAGTCACACATGCTCAATATAAATGCAATTGCTCGGCAGGTGGAGATGTTTCAGCAGGAAATGCCCGGCCCCAATCATCAATTATGACCATGGATTTCCTAAATCAGAATACAATAAGTGTTCTGTAATGGCCCTCAAAGTCGCCGAATTTGAATCCCATTGAACATCTTTGAGACGAAATTGATAGACGCCTCAATTATCGAACCAACTCAGTCAAGAGTTGCAACATGAATTTCAAAGGATACGCAGGTCCAAATATAATATTTTATCTGATCCTTGCTGTAAAATATCGATTTGAAGTACACAAAATGCAATTTAAAAAGAAACTATAATGCGTTTCCTTTTTTAGCAGAGAATTGTGATAAATAAGAAAATCATATTCAGGATTTAACAAAACACACACACACACACACACAGTATCATTCGATGCTCTTCAACTTTGAACTCTACTTTGCTTTTTAACGATTTTAATTCGAGCGTCATAACTGAGTCTTTTATAGACGAAACGCGCGTCTGGCGTACCCAAATATAAGTTTGGTATCTTCGATGAGTGTTCTTATAACATTTACCACTAAGTCCAACTATTAATCCAAAATGAATGATTTGAAGAACAAGTAACAAACTTGTTTGCTTTATAGATAATATTACCATGACAATGGGTTACAAATATCAATTTTTATTATTTCCTTAACACAAGTATTCTTTCTTCTTAACTTCAGAACAGATTGAAGAATAAGTCCAACTTTGTTCCATAAATAAAAGAATGGCCAACGTGAAGATTTGATATACACACTAAATCTTTGACATATGATAATTGAATGCAACAGCTCAAAATCTATTATTGGTTATATGTGATGCATAGAAATATCTTTCACTGCAACTTTAAGAAACAATCCAGACGAATAGTTTTAAGATAAGATTTAAAATTTCAAGAGAAAGGGGAAGCAGAACATATAAACAAATGTATTTTGAAGTACTTTTAAAAGTGCCGTGAAATTTATTGATTTTGCAATAGACAACATAATTTTTGATATTATAAATAAGACCGTTTGAAATAACTTATTTTGATTTTTAAAAACTAACAACAAAAGCAGGTATGACTTATTTCAGGGAGGGGTAAATCATGCATTGTAAAATCAAACAAAACGTGCAGTGATGCTAAATCGTTTATTGTAAACATATTTGTTACGTTTAATGTACACGTTTTTCAACATAAGTTGGCATTTTTATGGAAGTCAAATGTGCTCCTTTTCTTTTCGGTTGACTTGTTTTATTCGCATGAGACAAACTTTATAATGGAGGTCCTCATGCTCCGCTATATAGATGATTTCCTCTTACTAAATAATTCAATGTATGGTGACTTTGCTGGTCCCATCTATACAATAGAAATTCAAATCTCGACTTCGATCTAAAAACTGACAATGACGGTCAGTGGAAAAATAAACTTAAAAACAAAGGAAATGATTTTAATTCTCCCATTTTGGAGATGATTACGCATGTGCTCAGTATTTTCATTGATTATATAAAATTTCACGTAAAAAGGGGACTGACAACGGCTGATTTGGCCCGCAAAAGAAAATTATTCTTTAACCGGTTAAAGGTAAAACTTTCTCTGTGATATGACATTAAAAAGAGCAGTTTACTATTGCATCGCATGCTATTTATTATTTATATTTATATCGGATTCTTATGACTATCGGCAATGTCAATTAGACTGCGTTTTATCCTAAAATGTTGATATTGTTTACGATTCTCTGAAGTTTATGTTTTAGATTGTACTTGCTAAACACGTTTTTGTATATCATAAATCAAATTTAAAATTTTGAGGAAAATTGGTGGACATGAATTTGGCAGCTACTAAACCATTAACATAGTGTTCTCTTGTTGCTATTTATTTAGCATTTGACAAATGGCGTTACTGTTCTGCTGCAATAAACATCAAATAAAATGATATATAAATGTGTGTGTGTGTGCCGGAGAGTGTTTAATACAAGTTAAAACAAAGTTAAGAACCGCATATAAAATTCAAGGTCAAATTATACTTTTCATTATAGGAATCTCTCGAGTGTTTGTTTGTACAAAATACTAGTTATTCCGGTTCTTTGATAATAATCATTGGTCTTTATTAAAATTGACATATTTGTATCATTTGTTATCCTCGGTTCTTTTCTACAGTAATGATAGTGATTACTGGAACAGTATTCAATACAGAAGTTGACAAACTAATTTCACATGGAATAAAAGAATCATCTAACATAGACTAAAGGGAAGTTATGTGTATAATGTTCTCGTCAGTTTTATTATTTTCTTGTCATATCTGATCCCAAAGTCGCAAACAACACCATATATGTAAAGTAATGACATTCACCGTAAAACCTACATTATTTTGCGGTTCAAACTAAAGTTAGAAAACGATGGGTATGAATATAAATAAGAAGATGTGGTATGAGTGCCAATGAGACAACTCTCGATCCAAGTTACAATGTATAAAAAGTTAACAATTATAGGTCAGATTGATGATGCTTTCGTCATCTCAGACATTTTTTAAAAGAAAACAACGTTGATATTGCAAAATATAGTTTAACAGTTGACTTTATACACGTTGTCATAAGGAAAACAGCATTAGAAATATTGCATAGGCGTGTTTGGTGTATTAAACTTTTTTGAAGTGTAAAAACTCATTGGATGTTTTCAATAAGTAACGTGTTTTGATGGCTCTTTCATATCAATACGCTTCCACACATTCTTCTCAAACAGGTTTTCTAATTTTATCAAATGGTCATTCGAGTAATCGGTTTGCTTATTAATTTGCTGCAACTTATAAAAGCCTTCTTCTGTAATGAAAGAGACAAGTATACTAGATACACTTCAGGGAAATGTGATGAAATGATAATAGCTGTTAATGTTCTCCTTGACAACATCTAATTAAGTTTCGGCCGCAATAAGATTTATCGACAGATTGTAGGTATTCATGTGGCCACTTACTGTGCCCCTTTATTAGCAGACTCGTTCTTGTATTGTTTTGAATCATATTCTACTAAAAATTTCATTTCATGGGAAAAGTAAATAACACTTGAAGATATTTTTGCTTGAAATAATCAAGAATTTTCTAATTATCAGAAATAAAACGAAAAAACTTACTTTAAATAAAATCGAATATTAACAACAATAATTGTTTTTCTCTAGATTTGGATATAATAATTATAAAATATTTCAGTTCTGCACAGAAAACTCTTAACTATAATTTACAACAAAAGAGACAATACGTTTCATAATGTTAATTTTGCTTTTTTGCAGGATGATGTTCCTTCGGCTCCTTCTTGTGATGTGTACAGTTCCCAACTTGTTCGCTATGTCCATGTGTGTAGTGACGTTTGAGATTATAATAAACGTAATTTTTGTATGTCTTTACTAGATATGTTTTTGTCAATATTTAATTCGATTCTCACAGGAACTTAAAAAAAGCAAACTGTATGAAATATTAGTATAATTCTCTATAAAAAGAGACAGGCTAAATGGACAATGATATTGATGTACGAGTAACAATACATAATTAATAGACATAACGATACAATTACCAGTTTTCTTATTGGGGGAAATATTGGTTTTACTCGTTTTTGTAAAATTATTTCCTGGTTTTAAGTGACTTTAACAAAACTAATTGATTAAATCATGAATTCCAAAATGAACAAACATTTTTGTTAAAATATTGACGAGTGCCGATTGATGTTGTATCAATCAAAGACTTAATTCATCCTAAAAGCATTTTGCACTTCAAGCAGACAATTACTCATGTCACATTCCAGAACTATTTTCTCCATCAAACGTTTTAAGTAGAAATCTTGATTTTTGTACGGTTCAAAGATTGTACACTGATATTGTGTGCTTCAATGTTAACATTCTACAGACAAAAACTGTTTATCTAAAAATGTCATGTTTATAAGATCGTGTCTGATGACGACATTTTTCCTCATTTTAAAGGTCAGAGATGAAAAGTGTCCTTTGTCCTTTTCAGTCAGTTTTGTAGTGGATATTGCTTTAGCGGGAAAATTATGGCGATATATTTTGCGACTTTCATTTTAAAAAAAATGTTATTTAGTCGATTTGAAAAAGCTCACTACACCTTGTGTTTATGATCTGTTTTAAATAAAAAAAAATAATTTGATTTGAATGCTGTTTTCAAACATGCGCCAGGAACATTGCCAGCCAAAATGTCCTCTAAGGAGTAAAACCGGTAATTCTTTAAAAAAAATACAAAACGCATCTACTTGGAGTGTTTTAAATGCTACATGGAATAAAAAATGAATGAGACAAATAAAACTCCCCTATAAACTAGAGACGCTTAGGAATCCGAGTCTCCTACAAGTACCTGGAAAATGTTCCCCTTAACTGTGCAATAGACACCAAATTATGACAAATTAAGCTTTTGGCGGCTTTGTTTTCAATCAATATTTGAGTTCTGGTTCCCAACTGCATATTCTCCGCCTTTTTTTTACTGGCGTTTCAAAACTTTTCGCCTTGCAGTTTCAGAGCATATTTTTTTCAATTGACCAATCATACAGAATCAGATTGCTCCTGGAGCTATGTTGGTTTTTTTTTCCAAAACCATTTTGTCGAAGACATTCCACACTGACACATAATTCCTGTCAAACTAGATTATAAGTATTAGGATGGAAATGTAGTTTCCCATAGAATTGTGTATGGAATCTATATGTCCCATCAATGTCGCCATGTTTGCCACCTGATCAGGATGGTATGAAGAAAGTCTTCAAATAAATTATCCCCTAAATTGTCAAAACAATTTGCTATGTAATTTAGTAGGAAAGAATTTTATAATTGGCCAGTCAGAATCGAATATCCACGCAAATATCGCCACTAGCGTTTTTTTTTTTGTTTTTATCTGATCAAAATTAAACAAGCGAAGTTTGTAGCAAACCTGTCGTAGATCAATCCTTGCTAAATTGTGTTGAAATTAGATGACTGGTGACGGAAATGAATATGTGAAAAGTTTCCGCAAACGTCGGACGCCAGGATGATTCAGTGATGTTAATCACAAAAAAATTCACATAAATTTTGTACCGTAAAAAGTTTGTAACCTTAAATCTCTGGAATGTATAAATACACATCCAGGCCTGATCAGAGCTGACACGGGACGTTGAAAGGAAGGAGTCGGAGGATGACCCAGTTCAAGCCATCCTTTTTGACCAAATTGTAAAAACTTTTTAGAGTAGCAGTCTAAAATTCCTTCTTTCTAGTCGACTTACTTTGAAGAACTTACATATTAAAGATATTGTTAATATGTTATCGTTTTAAAAATAAATCAATGAAATATTTGCCACTGGGCTTTACCAATGTTTGAAATAACAACAACAAATTAATCAACAAAAAGACCAGGTGCGCTATGAATGAACACATCTGCAATTATATTTTTTCAGACAAGATAAGGCGTTTAAAATAATATCAATTCGTGTCCAGTGTAATATTATTGTGTATGTGCTATCTCCTTGACGTACTTACTATAATACGATCTGTATTAACTTTCTCGATTCAGTCTTAATACAGTCGTCATAGTTCTAATCACTGGCAAAATCGAGGAGACAGGCAGGACATGAATATTACATTCATAACTTCAAAGAATTCATCAAAGATACGGACATGAATATTACATTCATAACTTGAAAGAACTCAACAAAGATATTTCTATTTCTTATCACAATAGTTGATTTTTATAGACCTCGGACACTTAGCCTTCAATATCTGCAATATATATTTAAAGCTACAAAAGGAATACATGTTGAAAAACAGCTTAAAATTGAAAATCAACAAGTATGTAGGAATAATCTTACACTAGTTTTACATTAACTTTGTTGAATGCTTTTGCAAATGTATAGTGGTTATCGATACAATTACAAAGAATATACAGCTAAAATCATCACTAAGAGTAGTCTTGGTATGATAGTCAGATAATAGAATTAAACAGTTAAGCAACGTCGTCAACACCCGGAAATCATATATACATCATGTTTTGGTTTTCCAGTGTATTGCTGACCGACTATTTGAGCCAGTATTGCCCCAATTATTCAGTCTGTAGGATATATATTTATGTTCATCCAAACTGACGCTTCTTCCTGTAATCAATCTTATTAACGCCAATTATTCCAACACGATATACACCTAGACAAAATTGGGAATGCACACTTTTATTTATTTGCCAATAAAGTAATTACTATTGAATGCCGTACTAATCTGTGCAACAGGTCGGTCAACAAAATTCAATATCCTCTAGTAAGTTGACATTAGGATAAATGTTATGGTTATATTGACTGACCGTTTGTAGTTATCTGTACAATTATTCTTGGTCGTTTATCATTTAATTACGTCTATCAGGTTCGCGGATGTTAATAACAAATAGCGAGGTAAACCTTTACGATAAACAGAAATTGACGGACTTGTACAAAAATACTATTCAATGGCTGGGACTATTATACTAATATATACTAGTATAATAGTCCCAGCCAATGGACAGTCTGAAAAATAGGATTAAATCACAATTTGTCTTTATTAGGAAGTCCCGTCTGTTTATCATTTATACTCCAAAGGATTGACTATGGGTATAGAAATATGGTCTCTCGACCTCTGTCTGGAATTAAAACCCATGCTAAAAGGCAGGCGTCCTATTGGTTTAACTAGTAACATGTACGCAATTATGAAAGATCGGAATTCGGACGTGTAATTCAATGCCTCGGGTAAAGATAGTGCCTTTGCATTTGCCTATTGCTATCTAATTTGTTTTACCCTTAATTAACCGACATGCCATCGTTTTGCAATCCTGTTGGACCCAATTTGTATTACCTATTTAATGGATTTGTTTGTTCTCGTCTAAAACATTATGAAGACCTCATTTTGCCATGCTTAGTTTAAAATTTAGTTCCTTAAATAAATCAGGGTGTCCAGCGAAAAGACTTTAATTAATGACAAAACCAATTTTAGATAGATGAAATATAAGAGCATGTAGTTTTTATAGCTACTACAACAACATCAACTTGTCAATGAATACATTTTTGTTAAAACTTGAAAAAACTGCTATGGATATCGATCATAAACGTACGATGCCGACTTATGACAGGTGTTTCTCAGCACTTCGGGTACGCTAAATCGACCCACAAAAAATATTTTTCGTTTATAATATACTAGTATAATAGTCCCAGCCAATGGACAGTCTGAAAAATAGGATTAAATCACAATTTGTCTTTATTAGGAAGTCCCGTCTGTTTATCATTTATACTCCAAAGGATTGACTATGGGTATAGAAATATGGTCTCTCGACCTCTGTCTGGAATTAAAACCCATGCTAAAAGGCAGGCGTCCGATTGGTTTAACTAGTAACATGTACGCAATTATGAAAGATCGGAATTCGGACGTGTAATTCAATGCCTCGGGTAAAGATAGTGCCTTTGCATTTGCCTATTGCTATCTAATTTGTTTTACCCTTAATTAACCGACATGCCATCGTTTTGCAATCCTGTTGGACCCAATTTGTATTACCTATTTAATGGATTTGTTTGTTCTCGTCTAAAACATTATGAAGACCTCATTTTGCCATGCTTAGTTTAAAATTTAGTTCCTTAAATAAATCAGGGTGTCCAGCGAAAAGACTTTAATTAATGACAAAACCAATTTTAGATAGATGAAATATAAGAGCATGTAGTTTTTATAGCTACTACAACAACATCAACTTGTCAATGAATACATTTTTGTTAAAACTTGAAAAAACTGCTATGGATATCGATCATAAACGTACGATGCCGACTTATGACAGGTGTTTCTCAGCACTTCGGGTACGCTAAATCGACCCACAAAAAATATTTTTCGTTTATAGATAGCTTTGATAGGAAGTTGAATAATATTTTTACTGCAATTTGCTGCAAATTTACATGCAAGAAGATACATTGAAAAAAAAGTATTGAAATTTGCATACAGTTGTTTTAGCATATTATCATTACCAAAGGCTTCGCAAACTGAACGAAGAGGTCATCGATCACCTAAATCAGTTGAAACTTATTTTTAACTCATTATCAGGTTTTCTTCTTATTGATAAAATTGAGAATGGAAATGGGGAATGTGTCATAGAGACAACAACCCGACCATAGAGCAGACAATATGCAGCCGAAGGCCACCAATGGGTCTTCAATGCAGCGAGAAACTCCCGCACCCGAAGGCGTCCTTCAGCTGGCCCCTAAACAAATATGTATACTAGTTCAGTGATAATGGACGTCATACTAAACTCCAAATTATACACAGGAAACTAAAATTAAAAATGATACAAGACTAACAAAGGCCAGAGGCTCCTGACTTGGGACAGGCGCAAAAATGCGGCGGGGTTAAACATGTTTTTTGAGATCTCAACCCTCCCCCTATACCTCTAGCCAATGTAGAAAAAACAAACGCACAACAGTACGTACAGTAAAACTCAGTATAAGAGAAGTCCGAGTCCGATGTCAGAATAGGAAACAAAAGAAAATAAACAAAATGACAATAATACATAAATAACAACAGACTACTAGCAGTTACTGACATGCCAGCTCCAGACCTCAATTAAACTGATTAAAAGATTATGTCTTCATCATATGAATATCAGGCACAATCCCTCCTGTTAGGGGTTTAGTATTATACCGTCATAAAATATATGAGAAGAACATAACCCGTGTCATGATACTACAAAATATAAAGAATTTCGTCGAGTGAAGACAAGGATCGAGTTCAAAGGGTCTTCATATTGTGTCGAGCAGCTGAAATTTTAAAATATCAATAATTATATCCGCATATCAAAGTTCTCCTCATCCGACTATGATTAAAAAACACAGCTTTCCTTGTAGTGCATGCAATTGTCTATCGTTTTTCGGTCGTATAGTATTGGTTAGTTATTAATGTGTGTTGTTAGATTACCATCCAATTTGTCGCTTTTTAACATTTCTTAGTTATCATCATTATTTTTCATTCATACCTGATCTGTTGAGTAAAGGTATTGCTGAAATCAACATTATTGCTTTTCAGGAATGTATATACTACGTACTATAGTTCAATGGAAATCACATGTACTTGTATGTGTAGCCTATTAACTTTGTTTGTACATTTTTTGTGGTCTAAAATAATATACCGCATCATTTATCAATTCTGTTATACATAGATCATACATTCCCGAGTAATAAAACCTGACACAAGTGTATTATGTATTCACGTCAACTATTTATTATTACATCATTTTAGGGTAATGTTTATTATTATAGGCAGCTTTCAATGCATAACAACGTTTTGCCGTTCACCACAGTCTAACAAGAACGGTTACGTTTATAGGTCATCTCAGTGAGGTCAAGGTGGTATGAGCATACATGTATAAAAATAAACTATTTTTTCTGTATTCGAGCTATGTTTTGATAACTGAAAAGGGAAACTGAATTCTAGAAAAGCGACCAAATTCCCTTAATTTCTATACCAATTGCCTGGTACATGTAATACGTGATGTATACATGCAGTGTGTTTCAAAAATATCGCTTACAATAAGTGTTTTTAATGTTTTCAAAACATTTAATTTCAATTCATAGCGAATATAACAAGGATTTTCAGAAAATGTTAAATGTTTTTGTGTGGCAGTTTTTGTCATTCCTCGAGCAGATGACAATAACAACTGTTTTACGGGATGAAATGATTATAGATTAGCAACTACCATTGTGATATCGTATTTATGTTGGATTTCGCTTGTTGTATTTATTAATACAATGTTTTATTTGAAAATGGTCCTAATGTATAAATATAGGGATGTATAAAAGCGCAGAAAAGTTAGGAACAATTGTTAATACCAAAAGGAACTTAAAAAAAATAGCCCAATTAATTTAAGGTCATGTTTGCCTGGTGAAATTGAAAACTTAGTTTCTTAGCATTTTCTTTATTTACGAACGGGGATTGTATCAAATAAATCATGTCAGTATCCAAGCACGGACTACAGAGCCGATGATACCCTCGAGGTCTATTAATCAAGCATCAGTGGTATTGATCCAGTGCTAGTAAATGATGAAAATAATGCTTAAAAAAGTTTGTGCGTCCGAAGCGCTTTTCTTGGTTTACCTATTTTAGGAACGCTCACACCAATGTATACTTGGATTATATGCACAAAAAGACACTGTAATAAATTTTACATGACTTGGGTATTAATGGCCACACAGAAGGGTTTTAACGGTGTTCGCTAGTCTTGGTTTTAATATGTTGTCAGATATTCCGGAAATCCTCTGGTTAAAAGAAAACTTTGAAAATCTTATAAAATCCTTGTTACTTTTTCATAGTTTTTGAATGAAAAAGGTGTCAATGTTAATTATATGTAAAAACTAGAGAGAATCATTTCCCGAAAAAAATTTAATGCTTATATCTCAAAAACAAGGACACAGATTTTGATTTTTGTTCTGCTTAATAGTTCCGTTATATATTCATAAACTATCAATGATCTACAACAGTCTTTCAAAAATTTCTGTGTCATTTGGTCTCTTGTGGAGAGTTGTCTCATTGGCAATCATACCACATCTTCTTTTTTATATATCAAAAAGCCCGTTATTTTGAAACAGAGTAACGAACATCCTTAAGGTCCCAAAACAATATAAACTGCAGGGTACAATTGACTTTATTAATTCTAATTTTAAACAGATGAATTTCTCGGTCTCGTAGCGATTATTTTAGAAACAAGGTGGCCTTGATGTTTTTACCTTGTATGTTTTAATTTAACACACCTTATTACCGACATTCATTACGGCAGATATATTATTATGTTCTGTGTTCCCGATTACCATTCAAAACAATTGTTTTGCTATTGTATACAATAGATTTTATTCTGCGTTTCAGATTACCTTTGCAATACAATGGATTTGGCAATCGTGTACAGCAGATTTTAATCTGTATTACTTGTTGTATCTGCAGTAGGGAAATCCGTTTACAGAGCGTGATTTGAAAACCATGCGCATTTTGAATTTAACTATGACATAAACATGTAACAGCAATAGAATGAAAATATGACGCATAAAACTCAAGTGTTTTTATCTTTAGTCCCTTGTACTAATAGAACAGGTTCTTCTGCATTTACTTTATTGAATAATTAAAATATAAACTAAAACATAAAAAAATAAAAGTAGACAGTTTCCATTTCCACCTACTTGTTCAATTTTACTAAAAGTACAATAATTTAGCATGGAATAGATTATACGTATATCAAACGAACTAAAGAATTATCTATACTAGTATATAATAATGATGATCTTCAACCGAATTCAGATAATAAATATGTTCATATAAGATTATTCATATACAATGTCTGATCTGTGATTTTGAGAGAGAAAACGCTTAACTTTAGGAATATCTCTGTAGGACAAATAATCTGTTTAAAATAAAGTATTTGTTTTCTGTGATCTGTTTCAGCTACTAGGACTAGGAAGAAGTATATGAGAGGTTGGTGTACACACATGTTATTTTGCTAACAAAAAATATCTAAATTGATTCGGGCAACATATTCAAACAAACAAAAAACAAGATGATACCAAGAGGACAAAATGGGATAAATAAAATGTTTACTTTCTTTTATGAATAATTTAACTCATAGGGTAAAAATTATCATTCTCTATGTAAATACCATAAATTTACCGAAAACAGCAATGTTAGAAGGAAATTGGAAGTCCAAAGCTTTTGAAATCTCAATGTTCGTTTAAACATTCAAACTGTGTTTCAATTAAAGTCTGAAATAGTTGGTATTAACCTAACTATTATCTTTAAATGAATGACTGTTTTCTAATTTTGTTTTTCGTTCATTTGAAATAATCTTTTTTTTCAGTTACTGACTTAGTGTTAAATATTATAAATGAAAACTGCGACTTCAATTAATTTACACCAATAAGTAATCCCATTTACTATACATGGCTATTAACAAATTATGTTTTGACTAGAGAGTGTTATTTAACAGCGATATAATGTGTAGAGAATCGTCTGTACAAATTCCGCCCAAAAAATAAATAATGAAGATAGTGCGTTTTAAATGAGACCATATCTAGTACATTTCCCCCACTGGTTTTTAGGATAAAGGATTCTTTTAAAATGCTTTTGCTTGTTTCCTTCCTATGTCTTAATAAATACCTAAGTTCCCCAATGATGGCCATATTTGAAAGTTCGCGGAATCAGTATGTACGTTTTCAAAGACATTTAAACTACAATTGTATTTCACTATAAATTTTGAAGTTGAACAAGCTATTGATTTTATGAGACTTCTTGTACACATTATCTCAGAACTCTGTGGTAATAGACAGTTTTATCAACATTTCATTACACAATTACATATATACGGCTTTTAATCTCTATGCTGGATTTAGTAACAGTGGCAACATTAGTTCGTCAGCGTGCATTAAAAACAAAACAAAACAAAACGTCTAAACCAGGCACTCTGAGGTTGATTGTGACCAGGTTTGGTGTAAATTGGCGCAGTGGTTTAAGATGAGATTTTTGAAAATGCTTATTCATTTTCCATCATACATCTTTACGGACACCTGAGTTCCCCCTAAATGGCTTTTTTGGACAAGAGGCGTGATCACCAAATATTTTCCTCAAACTGAATTATATTTAGATAATTTCACAAAAAGTTCTTCAAATTAAGCAAGGTAATGATTTTATAAGATATTTTGAAAATATTTTATAGACTAATGCGACAATCTTGGTTGGTCATCAAGGACATCAGTATATATTATAAAACGATATTTCTACAGGACGTTTTCGACAATATTTCATTCATTTAATTTGCATCGCTTTAGATTGTCAATTATAAGCATCTGACCATAACGTTCTATTAAACTTAATAGTAACAGCGGCCATGTTACATGTAGCTGGTAGGCGAATAGTAATCTACATACATGTAGTTGTTAAACCCTACACTCTAAGGATGTTTGTAGCTAGAAATGTTCATGTAATTTCGACTAAAGAGCCTTTTTAAAAGATTTTTATGACAATATTGGTAGCCAAGTAATGAAAAAGCTTGTGTGGCTGAAAAGAAAAGAGATTTTGGTGAAAACTGGCCGATTAAATTTGGGAAAACTTAGCTTTTTATAAATAAAACTAATTTAATCACAAATTTTGAGAAACATTTTTTTCTGTTTATATTTTAATGAAAACTGGTTCGTTGGTATTATATTCTACTCTGAATTGATTCCTGGTGTCAAAAACTTTGTTTTTTTGGGGTGCGGTTAAAAGTGAACTTTTTGTTAAAATAAATCACAGTTTAGAAAATAAACTTCTTTCTGTGCTAGGATTGCAATGAAAATTAGTTTGTAAGTATACTAATATGCTATTTCAAATTGATTCCCAATGTCAAGTTCGCAGTAAAAACGTAGTTTCTGTTAAACAATCTCAAATTTTGATAAACATCTTTTTTGGCTAAATTGCAACAGAAATTGATATGTATATATATACATATAATATGTTCTGCCAAATTGATTCCAAGTGTCAAATTTTAATCAAAAACTTGGTTCTTGTTACAATATCACAAATTTTTAGAAGCATGTTTTTGTGCTACGATTAAATGAAAATTTATATAGTGGTATGAGGTGCCAAATTGGTTTTTATTTGAAAAGTTATCCTTCGACCCCAATTTTTCAAATGGCTGACATAATACATTAAAAAAAATTAAAGTCTACTAATATTTTATAAAATCCGATATTTACTAAAGACATACCCTGAATATTTCCTGGTGTCAAAATTAATGAAACTTAAAATCATATAAATTGTCTTGCTTTGTAAGTATCAGAATTCATTATCGTTTATGCGCCTTGCACAAAAAAGTGCAAACGGGGCCGTACCTAACACCTTCAATTTTCTAATTTATTGATTGGTTGATGTTTGTTCTATCGCCCAGTGCCAAATATTCCATGCATATTCAAGACGAGATCGAATCAATAATCAACAGAATAGGTAGGTAGTGCAAAGTCGTCGACCGAGATAAAGCCTGGGAATTTGGTCTCTTACAAAAGGTTATGATAGGTAGGGGCAGAAATTGTGCCATGCAATAGGCCAGCTACGGACCCCTCAGACTTGTTACAATGATTCTTTAACGTGCAGAGAGCCCGGCTCTCGCCTTACGATGCATCGGATTTTACGTTCCCACTCCGACCGGACGTGGCTGCGAATGTAGACACACCGCACAGTCATTTTGGCATGGGTTTTACTGGCGGGACGAGAGAAGTCCAGGTATGACCATGTTTTTAATATCACAATCAACCTTTGGGATTACGATGAATATACGATAAAATTTCTATTAAATACAATGGTAACTGAAGTCACAAAGTGTATTGTATATATAGTAATATTTTCACTGATTGGTCTAGTTTTGTTTGCTTAAGAGATCATGGGCAAATATTTCATGCATATTGAGGGCGAGCAGAGCAAATTAAACAATCAATCTAATATAATATAATAGATGGGCATTGTAGAGTGGTCGACCGAGATGAAGGGTAAGAAGTTAAGAATGACTCTGGAAAATGAGGATAGGACAGAAAGTATGCCATTCAGCAGACCATCTACATGTACAAACCCCTAAAAGAGATGTTACAATGGTTCCCTAAACGATGACTCGAATTCAACATCCCAATTCGAATCGGACGGGGTTGCATACTTATACATTCGGTACAACAAAACGTACACCTCTATACGGTATGTGTTTTGCTAATTGTTGAAGGCAGTACGGTGACCTATAGTTGTTAACCTCTACATCATTTGGTCTCTGGTGGACAGTGTCTCATTGGCAATTATACCACATCTTCTTATTTTTATACCTCTCTTTAGCATATGTACGAGAAATTCAAGAAAACATATGTCTACACCCCTTATCGACTCTTGATTTCAGTTCAACTACAGAAAATGAAAATAGCAGAATTCATTTTCTTTTCAAAAATCATATATAATTAACTTTTAAACGTACTTCAAAATGCATTTGCTTATCAAATATCTTTTCAGTATCATCTGAATGTGTAAATCTTATCTAAAAACTATTAGGCTGAATTGTTTCTTGATATTTAGTTATTGTAAATCTTATCTAAAAACTATTAAGCAGAATTGTTTATTGATATTTAGTTAATCATACATATCTAATGTTGGACTGTTGACCTATTGCATTTAAAAATCATCATTCAAAGATGAAAATATGTGCGTAAATTTATATCAGAAGATCTTAACTTTTGTCTTAAAAAAGGCACTACTGAAAGCTTCCAGGGTGCTTGTTTTTTGTGAAAATTTGTTTTATACAGACTCCTTTTGGAATCATTAGTATATCACTGCTGATACCTTACCTTTCGTTTAGATTCAGACATACGCTGGTCCCTTGATGACATGGCCTCGCCAGGAGTTTTGACAGCCCACATTACATAGCTTATCCGTCCGTAAGTTACGATCAAAATTACCAACGGATTTATGTATTGCAAAAAGAACAGTACTCCATTGTAAGTAAGTTTTGCACCTTCAGTCTCCCAAAGGATTTCTTCACAAAATGCAGGAGCTGTTGATGTATTTACATATTTTTGTGACCGTGACGTCACCGCTGTAGGAATGGGAATTAAAAATGATACAACCCAAATGCTAGCAATAACTATGAATGCTTGCTTTTTCGTAAGTTTCCTTCGAAGTGGGTATATAATTGCAATATACCTATCTAAGCTTATTGCAACAAGTGTAAATGAGCTCAAAAATACCGAAACTACTTGTAAATACGTCACAACTGGACACAAAATGTTTCCAAATGGCCAATAGTTAAATACAAGATTGGCAAGAAATGTAAACGGAATACAAAATATTGCCATCAAAATATCACTGAGTGCTAAACTGACAATAAAAAAGTTCATCACTGTCCTCATCCTCCGGGCTCGGAATACAATGTAGCAAACGATACTATTTCCACCAACAGCAAGAATAATGATAATTGAATACATAGATATTGTAATAGCCTTTAAGTATGTTGGTGACTTCAGAGGACTGTGTCCTGGTGGCAATTCCGTCGGAAATGTGCCGTTGTCCGTTGCCAGTGGCATAAGAGATGTATCAAAGGATTCGGCACTCATACTTTCAGAAATCACTATCCAAATAAACTTGATTATGAAGTATTCCAGTATTTACAAGTTATTTTTCAAAACACCAATCCCTCGTGCTTTTTCCAATACTGATATGAGCACAGAAGCGGACAAAATATAAAGTTGATTGAACATTATCTGTTTCACTAAAAGTCTCTGGGTTGTCTTATATAATATATATTAGCTCCTGAAAAAAATATAATAATTAATAACATTATATTAAATGCGGGTTTTTACGCGTAAATAATTTATCAAAAGCATCCGTTCATTCAGAAATGCTTTGCTTTACCTCTCATACATAAACATCTCTGTATTATATCTTTTCATAACTGACTCTTTGTGATAGAAACTAATAGAGAATCATTGAACATCTATCTAGGCTTAAGAGAATACAAGATTAAGCTACTTAATCTACAGTCAGTGGTACAGTAATTAATGCTGATATCTTAATCAAATCAGTATCTCCAATCATACAGTCTACATCCATAAACAATTGTTGATGATAATATATAATACCAGATAATAGTGATCGATGTAAGGCAAGGTTACTGGTTTCCTGCATTATTAGTTACAGAGAGCTCCGCCATAAAGGATTGATATGACAACTTCAATGACATCCTGAAATTTGGACATTACTTCATAAAGCTTTTAAATATAGCAAAAAGGATCCTATGGTATCAAAGAAAGCATGAAAAGTGGTTTATTTCAATTACGCCAAAAACCGTTAGACAAATGGTTTAATGTCTTTTAACTTCCTGTTGATTGTATTGATAACTTCCTTGATAGTAATGTGTGGATTTCGGAAGCGTTAGCCTGCTTGATGATTACTGAAAACATTGTAGACTGCGCTAATTGTTGCTCCTATTAAATTCAATTGATTCCAAACTCTTGGTTTTAGAGAAAATGTGTGTTTAATGCAAGTATGGAAGATCATGTCTCCATTAAAAACATTATTGTCTGGTAATTTCTTATTATTATGAGACTGAGTGGAGATTCAAAATCCTGAGGAAAATCAGGCTATGTGCCTTCTCTAGTTTGAACTATTCCCCCCTCTTCTAAATGTCGATGAATATTCATAAAGTCGGTCGTTTTTACACTAATCAAGTAGTTATATACATATATCTTTTGATATTTTGACAAATATAATTGTAACAATGAAGGTAAGTATTCAATGTCAGTCACAAAGCATTAGCAGTTTATTTCAGATACATATATATATACATGTACAAATTAAAACTTCCAGTACTTTAAATCTGTTATTGAGATTGTGGTATAAATATATTCTACTAGCAATTACTATTTCCAGTAACACAAAGATACTTTTAAAATGAGCAGCCGTAAAATGTATATTATTTCTAACACGTTGTGTATTCTTTCCAAAGAAAACTGAAGATTACAGATGATATCGTGTTTATTTATTTTCTTTTACATTAAATATGCATTTCTGTAAACATCATGTAATGCTTTTAAAAAACTTATTGAAATGATTTTTATTGACAACTAGGCACCTTCGAATATATATTTACTTATTTATAATGTCAGAGCAGAAATCCAATTAACGGTAACAATTCTACTGCACCAGATTCGAATTTAATCAATGTCTTTTCAGTGATAGTCGAGGACGAAATATTTGAAAAACAAACGTTGAAGAGCTGACCGAGTAAATTGTAAAACTCCAAGGACAAACTGATAAGTTCAATCCAATAGGAATACACGACTTTAAGCCATTTGATCTGACTACGGAGATGCATGTCTAATGTCGCCCGACCGTGCTAGGAGATATGTGTCCACCATTAGACAAAGGCAAGGAGATTTTTCAATAATTTTATTTTAGAATAAACTCTTCAAAACAATATATGCATCATATTTGTTTATCTAAGTTTTATTCTGTGTACTTAAGAAAGATTTTTTACAGCAATGCTTTGGTTTTCATACGAGCAATGCTTTGGTTTTCATACGTGGTACTGAAAAAAGTTTAAAAAAAACAGCCACACACATATATTTGGTCAATTTCCGCTGACTTTAATGTCCGTATCTATTGTGACCATCATATTTAACAAACATTGTTCTGAATCTCCTTGGCATAGCTCGAATAAAATTTCATATTCGAACCTGTGGCATCCTTTGCCATTCGTGTTGCAGTAATTGACTGAGATAAGGTGGGAGTTGGCTTTGGCGTTTGTTGACGCGTCTATTAACTTCGTCCCAGATATGTTGTATTGGGGTTCAAATCAGGCGAAGTTGAGAGTCTTAGAAATACACCAAGGCTGTTCTAAATTTGAAAATCAATGGTTACCCTTGCTGTAAGGAACCGGGACATGTCCTACTGAAACATCTCTCTGTCGGTCAATAGCATTGAGCATATTTGGCTGTAAAATATCATTTACATTACGTTGAGTCGTTAAATTTCCTTGGACACGCTCTTAGTTCGTTCTGCAGTAAGATATTGCTGCCCGCAATAAGATTTAAAGGAATTCTATAATGAGTTATTTCATTGTAGTTTGACTTCTATTCATATCTACACGTTTAATTCTTTGTATTTGATCGGGCAATTATAGTTAACATGGAAACAAAACTTACTTAATCCTGCAATTTTGATCTTGCATTGATCTGCATTAGTATCGGGTATAGATACAACGTTTATGCATATGCCGTTCCGTAAACCTTGTAATCTAGCACATTAAGTTTCTGGCGATTGAGTTAAATTTGAATGTTAATTCATGTTTAAATTTATTTCAATTATCGCCACTCTGTCATACGCTTTCAAGAAATAAAGACTAATTTTATTGAATACTTGATTTTGATTATTTGTTGGCCTACAAAAGACTTCTTTGTCAGCTTTCCGTAATAAGCAAACAGAACCTGAACATTATCTCCACAGAATACCTCATAACCCGCTTTATCCAACTATAACCACATAAACCCAAAATATTAGTGAATTTAGTCGTGTCAATACCCTTCTTGGAAACACTTTATAAAAACATGCATGTTACCAATCGATTCACGTTTCTTACGAAATTCTGAAATTGTTCAACATGATTATTCGTTGGTTGCAAAAAACTTGATAGCATGCAACAAATGTCAAAAAAGTTTCAAAGTGTTTTAGAAAAACCAACCTTCATGAAACCTTACTAACGTTAACTATATTTGTCAAATAAGGCATGTAACAAATAAAAATACAAAATGTCAGATATGATCAAAAATTAGAGATTCCAGATTGATAGATCGTTGATTGATTGTTACCTGTAAAACGTCCAGTGGCAAATGTTTTGTGCATATTCAGGACGAATAAAAATTAATAATTAATACCCTAAAGGTAGCGTCTGGTATGCAGGTCTTTTAAAATTCAATTAATTGTATTAATAAAATTATTAGAAAATTTAAATAACAATTGTATGTTTTATTTTATTTATTTTATTTATTTTATATATATATATATGTATCATTACTGGGATGTCTTTGATTAAAACGTGTCTACGTTACATATAAATGTTTCAAAATCAATTAAATTTATTAATGTTGGGATTTATTACGAATAATAATTTCTTTGATCGATTATTATTTATAGTGGTGGAAATAAAAAGGTATTTCAACAAAGAAAACAACGAATAATTGCCTTAACAATATTGAAATGACCGTCGATGTTACATGTAGTTACCTGTTTTATTTGTAACGTTGAAAGTTTCCCACAATTCTGACATCACCAAATGTGTTCGTATCAATAATATGATCAACACGACGGATGCCATCGTAGAGCAGGATCTGCTTACCCTTTCGGAGCATCAGAGATCACCCCGTTTTTATTGTTTTTGTTTTTTTGTTGTTTTTTTAATTACATTAACAAATGACAGTTTGTTCTGCACTACAAATTGATAGGCGCAATTTGTCTTTGCTTATATTTTCATCGCTATAAAAAAACTATCATATATTTAAATAGTATTTGGATACTATAATTCATGGTCATGGTCATACATTATTTGCCTAATTTGCTCAATTTTCCTCTTATAACTTTAGAGTTTCGAATTGTAACAGATGTTTATTTGAAATATCTTACTAATCGCTGCATTGATTTGCACGCGCTCCGTCTTCAATCGTTTAATTTTAGTTTAAACTACTAGTCTTATCACAAATTACAGATAAAACTATCATATTTAGTGATTAACACGGCGTTGATAGCTTCACTTAACAGAATATTGGTTTGTTTTGTTTACAATATTGACAAGATAAGACATGCGTTTGATGAGTGTGGGATACCCCTGTTTATTTTACACAAAGTTTCAATACCAGTCTCTACTTACAATTCCTTGAAACACATATATTGACACTCATCATTGGAAACTCCGGTATTTAAAGTCATTTTTGAACGCATGCAAATTAATTGTGATTAGTGAATTCCAAAATACAGGTCTTTGAGAAATAGTTAATTATTCAATTTGTAATATAGGCCTTGCAAATAACCTTTATTCAGAAATCTATACATGGCAATACATCCAATTTTTCAGAATTTAAGTATATATCTGATATTTTCTGTGTACAGGGCTCGATGGCTGAGAGTCTAAGTACATGTAATTTATCTACAGTATCACTATACAGCCTATTGACACTGATATATTGAGTTCGAAGCCCGAACGTTGCAGGTGCGTTCGACTCCGATCTTAATTGACAAGGATTGCAAGTTTCCCTGACGAAGATTGGTGGTTCTATCCGGGTACTCCGGCTTCCTACACTAATAAAAACGGACCGCCATGATATAACCAACAGAACTGAACGTGGCGTATAACACCAACAATCAATTTATATCGAAAGGTGCAGAAAGAGAATACTGTTTTAAAAAGATAAAATCAAAAAACATTCATTACTGACAGGGGCGGATTCAAGCGGGGGCGTGGCGGGCGTGCGCCCCTCCCTAAAATCTGCAAAGCATGGGTTGTCCTTAGCTTAATAAAGAAAATTTAAGTTTGCGCCCCCCTAAGCTAAAATCCTGGATCCGCCCCTAACTGATGATGATGATGGATTTATGTACGTTCCGTGGCAAATATTAATGCATATCAGGACTAGAACATATATGGTAATATGATATAAGTACAAACCCAGCCATTTACTAGACAGTCAGACTGAGTCGGATTTTAAACGTGCTAGTTCACAAGTTAGCATTCCGAGAAATACATGTCCCTTATCCTGGCATTCCTCTCTCTGACTCAGAGACGAGGAGTCTTTGATCTCAAGCACGAAATCAACGAGGCGGGTACATTCATTCTCTCTGCATTTATTGTATTATCTTCAATAAGACATGAATCAAGAAAAGTAGCTCTGAATTAAAAAAATGAATTGGATATACAGTCGACCAATATATATATATATTAATTGTGACATCGACAGATTTCTTCTTTCATGATAAACACGATGGGTGCCACATATTGGGCAGCCTTCCCTCTCTCCCCCAAACCCCAACCCGGGGTTGTTGGTGGAGATCATGTTACTCAGTCTTTAGTTTTCTATGACTTTTGGAGTGTTTCCATGGCGTTTTCAGTTTTCCTTCGATTGATGTGTTTTGGGTGTCCCCTTGGTATCTTCAGCCAACTTCTTTAAGTAACAATAAAAAATGATGAAAATTTAGGATGGAAAAGTATGAATGTCATTGATTTTTCATACTAAGCAAATAAGACGGAAACATTTCCGTAAATCATTTTTTGGGGGTTAAATGTTGAAGATGTTAAGAGCAAAATTAACTGATTTATGTAGCCCTAGATTTATTTTACGTCTGGCGATTTTTGTTCAAGCAACTGTTAGATACAACTAATTGGATGTTAGAGAAACCTGACACTGTAAATTTTATGACAAAGAGATGTTTATAAACAAACACTTGGCAGAATATCTAAAGCAATGCTAAACAAATATTTATTTAGTTTATTTGTAAACCAGTTTAGCAACTTCTTAGTTTTACAAATCATGTCTTAAAATAAATGCATGGTAAGATGCAATTTGATTATTTATTCTTCAGTTGGCACCAAAATTAATATCAAATTAGCTTTTATTTTGTTCTGTCTGAATTTGTTATCAAAATTGTACGTAGTTTCCAATGGAATAATTGATGCTGAAATAACAACCTCCAATGGCTTAAGCTTTTGCTTTTAATTTCCTAATGTTTTGCAATTTGTTTCATTGGGTGTATTTTAATACTATTATATTTTAAGACATGGAATGGCTTTGCGTTTGGCAGAGAAGAGTTCATTTTTATTCCATTATACATGCAAATGGAACTCGTCCCAAATTCTTGAACGTTCTCAAAATTAAAAATTAAAAGTATAAGGCATGAAGTGATAGCTAATTAGATATATTTAATAGCAGTTATCTTAGTATCGTCATATGATTAAATATAAAACAGCTGCACATTAAGGTTCGTCATAGGGATACATGTACCTGGAAATCGAGCATCATTATTTTTTGTTGGATGTATAAATACGCAGCTACGTCCGGTCGGAATCAAGACATTACGTACCTTGTTGGAAGAGTTCCATAATCTCTCTTTAAATAAACTTTGCAACTACTCTTTTAAAAAGGGTTCCATTGGTAAATGGTATGTTGCAAGGCAAAAATTCTGTCTCTATATTTTTCGGTCACGGGTATCCAAACCAGTCCACCCACTAAGCAGTACATATTTATTATATTTTGTGTTTATTGATTTCGCCCTTAATATGCATAGTGAATATGGCAAATTGTTTTTAAAATCATCAAAGAAAATTATATAGACTCACTTCTGATCCTGCCACTACGAGAGAAACAAATATAAATTAAATGGAACACATATATTTAAATGGCACTGCGACGGATATAAATATAAACGAAATCAAAAATATCTTCTTAATGTCTTTAATGTCACCGCTGTGTGATTAATTATGGAGTTAGTTTCGAAGCAAAGCAAATAGCTTAAATTTATTATTTGTTATTGAACAATACAATCGTCAAATATATTTTGAATAACAGAATAATTTGTTGTTTGAAAACAGGTATTGTGTAGTTTTGTATTGAAATATGAAAAGAAATTGAACTCTTTTGCTAAGATCCCTACATTATAGCTTTGTGCCATATGACGAAAAAAGGAAGTTGTAACTCAAATAACTTTTGAAATTAAAATCTTCTATCTTATCACAGATAGCAATTAATATTCACTTAAAAAACAATTAATCATGCAAATGCCTTGAAATGTTACGTTTCAAAATTCCGTATTGGCCATTGAATTTAAACAGATAAATTCAAACACAACATCGCATGTAATAATTGCGATACAATAAATATATTTTATTAAATAATTATATACTTAAGCCCTGACCAGCATTAGAAACGAAAAAAAGCTTACCAACTGTTAGAAATTACAACGTCAGTTAAGTCTCCATATTCATTATCACAATCTCAATACACAATTATCGACAAAATCTTAAAATAATAAAGAAGTAAGTCACGAGCTCGTACAGATTGGTATCCAGTTTTATTTTTCAATAGGATACACCTTTAAGAACCGGTAAACTTTTAAAATCGTCAGGTCACTGTCCATTTAAGACTTTTTATAACGTTCAATAAGCCAAGGGGTATGTCCGATTCAATTATCGCTAAAATAATATTCAGATTTGACATCAAAAATCTTCTTTTGTTAGATGAACAACATTGATAATAATTGTAACATGAGTCAACATGCGTAACAAATATTAATTAAAAAGTTCAATACATTCACGAATGTTTACTTTTAAACTAAGGTTAAAAGTACGTCTCTTAATTAATTTGGTATATTTTCGATTACTGTTATTTCAAATTTCAGTACATTTATAATTTCAAATTCGTTCATTAGGCGGCTGATGTAATTTCATCTATTTTGTTAGATATTTTGAAGAGTCGATTTGATTTTGATTTTTTTTTTATACTAGATCTATTGGTTGCTTACTGTTTGTGTGTGTAGGTTAGTTGTACTATCTCCAGTTACAAAAAGATCTGAATACAATGCATGTATTTAAAAAACGGAGATTTAGTATGATTGCCAATGGCACAACTATCCACCAGAGACAAAATGACGAATGTAAGTAACACCGTACGGCCTTAGGTACATGTTTAAAAAATGTATTAACATAAATACCCAACTCCAAGGTTAATTTAAAAAGGGGAGAACATAAGAATAAGAAAATGTGGTATGAATGCCAATGAGACAACTCTCAACAAGAGACCAAATGACACAGAAATTAATAACTATAGGTCACCGTACGGTCGAAGAAGTCCATAAAAACTGACAAAATCAAACGTTCAACTATATCAACCGTGAATGGAAAACAGTTGCTATATTCCTGATTTGGTACAGGCATTTTGAGGAATTTGGTTGGATAAACCTTGTTTTATAGCTAGATAAACCTCCCACATGTATGACAAATGTTTATAGTTCCGTTATATTGACAAAATCGGGTGAACAACCCAAACAGACATAATTGGATGGTAATATATTTCTGCATTTGGTAATTTACAATCCATGAAATGGAATTGATAATTGCAGTTTCCGGAAATGTTCCTAGTACGGGATCGGGAGAACTCAGTATGTTAACCTTTTTAAAAGAACATCGGATGCTAAATGACCATTGTTATACACGCAAGTTGTAAATAATTAACAAATCAATTCTTAGAGTACAAATATTTGCTGAATATTATCTTGTTTCCTGGGATTTTCTAACATTTGAATCGTTCATTTATTTACGCTATTGTTACGTATCAAACATTTTTTGCGACTAACATTCAGCCAAAACGAAATTGTCAATATTTACAATCGGAAATCTATCATAGTATTATATCTAATTGAACTCTTTTATTTGATACCGACCAAGTCGACGAAGAAGATTAAACATTGTTACAAGCGTTGGACTATAGGTCAAACAACTCAGAATCTGATACAATTACTGTAATGTATCGAATAGTTTGGTTGTAACCGGTGTGTTGGTCAATTACTTTTTATAATTATAATTTAATTTATATTTTGTTAAGTTCCACTAAGATAATTCTCTTTTCTATTTGTAGAATTTCAGCTTTTATGTTTAAGACTATTTAGCAATTACAAGGTTGTCTTGCCGGAACTTATATTAGCTTCTTACATTTTTTTAAACAGCGTTTGGATTCCAAAAGGCGAAAAACTTTTGATTTTGACATCAAGATATTAAAATCCTAAACAGTTTCGTTGGGAACAAAATTTTCAAACTTCGACAATACAGACTAACCTCCATCATAATTCAAGTTCGCTTCACGACCTTGCAAATTTGTTCCCGAACTTTGTTTCCATTAAGACTGTTCCCTTTCCATTTGAAGAATTCCTAGATTTGACAGTAAAGAGTTGTCGAACTTGCCCGTTTTAAAGCAACAATGTTCTTAAAGCAGACAAGAGGCCTATTTGGTGCTGCTGTTTTAGCTCCTTTTAATTTTACCCTCAAAAAAAAGAAGTAAAAACTATAAAAGATATGTTAGCCGAGTAGTCGGTCAAGACATTTTTTAAAAATAATACGTATAAATTGTACTAGACGAAACCTTAGCAGATGGCAAAAATGCCAGTAATTATGATATTGACAGACAAATATCCTTTATAAGTTTTCTTCTTTTCTGTAGCCATTGTTATTCGACACATAGTTTTGAATTACGAAACTTCAACACTTTGTTCTTAGATAGCTAAATATTGTAACTGTATCACATGTGGTTCTTTTTAACTGAAGTTTTCAAATAGTTCATTACAGGTGTGTAACAATGTATTGTCTTTTGATTATTATAATAGAGAGCACTTTTGTACATATTAATTATACCCAACGCAATTTATTGCGTCGGGTATAATGTTTTTGACCCGTCCGTCTGTCCGACTGTCCGTCCGTCCGTCAGTCCTGTTCTTGTCATCGCAACTCCCCTGAGACCACACAACAGAATTTCATGAAACTTTATAGATAATAAGGATATACTATGTAGATGTGCATATCGACAGGAAATTATGATTCAATTTTTTTTCTAGGAGTTATGCCCCTTTGCACTTATTGGCCTCAATATACTACTGCAACAGTTTGTAATCGCAACTCCTCTGAAACTACACAACATAATTTCATGAAACTTTGTAGATAAAAGGACATACTATGTAGATGTGCATATCGACAGGAAATTATGATACAATTTTTTTTTTGCTAGGAGTTATGCCCCTTTGAACTTATTGGCCTCACTTGTCAGATGAAAAAAAATGCGTGCACAATGGGCAGAGCGTTCCTAAAAATAGACCATGCACCAAATCCAATTTGATGGGTATGATATAGTGACAAATCCAAAGTCGCAAAGGTTTTATTTAATACTTAATACCGTATTGAAAATTAAAATTAAAAATAGTTTTAAAAGTTCATTGTGTTACATGGTCATAGGGATTCATCGAAAACTTGATACAAGTCTATTATCAGTTTTTCAATGTGCTTGATTGATGGATTATTGACAAATGGATCAAACAAAATTAATGTTGCAAGTAAAAAAAGTCTTTGTAAATAAAAGCTTAGAATGTCATTCAAAGTTCTTTTCTATATAAAAGATTTTGTACAGAACGAATGAAATATGAGATTGATTATCGCGCGCTTATTAATAACCTCATGTGCCAATTATTTCATTGGTATTCACAAAGAGCAAAAAATTAAACAAAACTTCAAAGAATTGGATACTTCAAAGTTGGCTGACCGAGATGGAAGGTGAACGTTTGGTATTTCATTAGAAAAAGAGGGGCAATGTTAGATAGGGACATAGATTCAACATTGCAACATTGATACCTTCTCTATATTTATTGTATAAATACTTCTTGTCAATGGTTGATTGTTATTTGCTCAACGTCTAATGTCAGAAATTCCATTCTTAGTTGGACAGATTCACGAAAAGGTCCAAAGGGTAGGTAGTAAGTCAACTCTGGTTAAGGGCAAATAATTAACTACTGCTGGAAAATCCGAGTGTATGTATGATAGGAACAGAAAAATGCAACCAATTAGTCAATGGTTCTTTAGTGTGCAGAGAACGTTTTAATGCGGGGTATCAAATTTAACGTTAACTTTCAAGCCGGAAGTGGCAACATCCTGCACAACCAAATGGAATGAGTCTTCCGGACGGGAGAAGTCTATGTAACCATATTTCTATACACTACCAAAAATGAGCTTTAAAATATACGAAAAATCGATCCTATAAAAAGTCAGTAATCAAATAGAAGTTACTAGAAATAGGGCTGAAAGGACGAACGCAAACGTACCAACAGATCTGGTACCCATATACCACATTCCAGAGGGCTGGGTATATCAAGACATGAGATTTTTTTAAAAGTTCAAATGTATATGATTGGTACACAAATACAGAATGAAACCAATTTCTTTAATGATATACGTTACTGTCTGGCCAATGGCCTGTATTCATTAATATATTCATATTATCTTTTATCTAGTGGTCATAGAAGATAAACATTGAGGATAAGGATGTTCACTTTAGATGTCTTTTGATTACTTTTGTATTAGTCTGTCTATTTAATGACAAAATTATACACTGAACTGTCGAGGGTCATTATAATTTGCTAAATACAAACTATATGTCTATGCCTCGTTTTCTTAATTTTGGAAGTAAACACTACAGGGAATGTACTCACGTAAATCAGATTTATATCCTTTGTCTTCCAGGAAACAAATATACTCCGTAAAATAAGTCAACACAACCAACGTACAATTAATTACAAACATGTATATGACAGCTACTGTTAATTAAAATTAAAAGTTTGCTATCATGATATAAAATAATGTCAATGTGTCACATATTGATGGTGACTGAATTAATCAGTTACATAATTAAAATATGTATTAAAACAATCAATATCTAGCATATGAGTCGGCTTATGAGGCGCATATATCTCACCCTGATCCTTCCAAAATTAGGGGTAAAGATTAGTAAAGTGTTGTTGGGGTTCAAAATAAGCTGCGGTTAGTTAAGAAATATGATACGTGTAGTTTAAAGTTATAAGAAAGTCGGACAACTAAATTGAACCAATAAATTCATCGTAAAACGAATAAATCAAAAAAAATATTTTATACTTGTTACGAAAACCAGGCTTACTTTGTATATGTGCTCTAATTGCTGACTTGCCTTACACATTTATCTTGAATTTTAGTGCTTTGACGCATGAAAAAAGTACTCTCGTCAAACAAAATACAAAGATTCAATAGATTTTGTTTAATTCTTGTTAAACTGTTAAATGTAGCTTGTCATATTAAGAGAATTCAATATACACATTTCACACATTATATTAACATTTGGCCTTCGTTTGACACCAATTAATCAGGAAAACATAAGCTTAATGTTCAGACTAATTTGTCCTGTCTATAATTGGACTATTTTATAAGAAACAGATCGCGACGATAGAAACGACAACCGTCAAAGTAAACAATATTTTCAATAACGTCAAACTTTTAATCACCTATTTCATAAACAAAGACTGCAATTTAATTTTCCTGAAATTCAAGAAATGTATTTCCAAGGACATCTACAAAATTTGAGGATATCTATTGTTTTGTTTGAAATATAAAGAAATCAACCTAGTTTTCAATAGCAAGATTATTGGTAATATCAAAGAATTTAAAGGAATATAAAAGAATCAATGGATCCATGATACTTTGAATAATTGACATACAGACATTAACTCGCAGTGCTGTATTGTTTCAGCAGCGATATTTCTGGAGTAAGTCATCGGTATTGGTATTAGATGCTACTTCTGTTATTATTTTTTACTTGATCAATAGGTATATAAATAAAATAGTAATAAATGTTTCTAACCGACAAGTTTTTAATCTGATCAATGAGTTGAAAATAACCCTAACGCGAATGGCGCAATAAAGTAGTTGAAATTTTCAAATAATTAAGATAAATACGTTTACCCCATTTACACAATTTTGACTACGTTACTCTATATCCTTTAATTTAAAAAAAAAATATCATGGTTATTAAGTGCGGTAAAGAAATGGGTTGATCATTATTTGTAGTAGTACAACAGAGTTAATAAAACGTAAGCATGCAAATTAGATCTATCAACAATTTAAATTTACTAGATTGAATGTGTCATTCAATGAGGTTTTTCCTTCTTTAAGATTTTTATCATATGGAAAGCAATTATTACATAGTTTTCTGAAGAAATAAAATCTAGTAGTATGCATAATAAATAAAATTTAGAAGCCTTCGTTCTTAGAAACATGATGCTTTAGTAAACGCAAATCTATTCCGTTATGCAATATATTGACTACTATAGAATACGTTGATGCGCATTCTTATTTGATATGAGAGGCAAGACCATTCAGTTATATAGCAAAAATTGAATATAACAGTAAAAATATAACGGAGTATGGAATTGATATTTTTCTATATTGCTCTCTTCTTAAAATTACTTTGTATTCTGTTTTTATATATGTTGTACTTTTGATAATATACATAAATATGCACTGTTTCGTCGAGGGTTGACTCGGATATAGAACTATGGTCATCCCTGGACTTCTCCCTTCCGGCAATAGAATCCTGGCTAAAGTGGGGAGTTTGTTTTGCTGTGTGGGATGTATAAATACGCAGTCACGTCCGATTGGAATGGGGACGTTACGTCCGAGGCAAACATTTCTGTCCCTATCCGCCATACCCTCATTTTTCAATGGCAGTCCAAAGTTCCCAACCTTCATCCCTATTAAATTATTTGTTAGTGTGTTCTCGTCTTTAAAATGCATGAAATATTTACAACTGGACGTCAAACTATCAATCATCGTTTTCTAGGTTTTTAAAAAAATGCATATTCCATGTAGTTCTACAGTCTGCCTTAACAAATAAAAAAATCTGTTGTACTTTGTCATTAACTTCCAGAAGATTAGAAAGTTACAGAATACTATGTACGAGTGAACATATAGGTCAATGTTATCTACCAATTTTTAGCATCACCAAAAAAAAAAAACTTAGAAAAAATCATCCGACTTCCATGAAAGAATATCTTACAGTATATACATACAATAAATAAACTTTCAAATTTATTGCGAATATTATAAGAATAAAAACTTATATATATATATGTATTTAAAAGGATACTTGGTGTCAAACAACTTATCACCTAAAAGCAACAGTTACTGGTAAAGTCGCGACCTGATCGTGTCAGTATATAACTTGACCATAATAATTTTAGTCTGAAAATTCCATGAGTTAGATTTTATCAGTACAATGGAGAGGGTAGGCTTATGACCTTTTTAGCCCCATTCAATTCGAAATTTACTAGCAATGTCAAATTGTATGAGTAACATCTTCAAAAATGTTCATATATATAAGAAGATGTAGTATGATTGCCGATGATACAAATCTCCACAAGAGACTAAATGACACAGAAATTAACAACTATAGGTCACCGTACGGCTTTCAACAATGAGCAAAACCCAGATCGCATAGTCAGCTTTAGACATGTCTTTTATTGAAGACCGTATGTGGACCTCTTGGTGTCTTTTCTCGTCTATTTATTATTGTCTCATAAACTTTCCGTTTTCTTATATTTTCTTTTATTTAGATTTATATTTAGGTTTATCAAAGAAGATAAAAAGAAGTTTTCAAAAATACAAAACCTGACAGTCTAATACAAAACTTGACAGTCTAATACAGAAGTGCAGCATTTAACCTACGGCTTATTTGAAGAAACGCGCTGACTGTCTTCTTTCATAGGCCTCTCTCTCAAAAACTACATACACATAGTTTATTCAAATAATAAGAATTTTACCCAAACAACTGCTTTTAAATGATGCCAAATGCATGCTTTTATCGGTACACTGTATTCAAAACACCAACACAATTTATGTAAGAAAGTCAAAAATAAAATAAATAAAAAAACAATCTTAATTTATTATGGGTAACTATTCAAAGAAACGAGCTTTAAAATAAATGATCACAAATGTGTATATTTAACTTTGGAAACATTAAGATATAAACTTGCATTTTTAATACAACTTGGAACCACTTTTAACATATCTATTTTAATCTCAAATACTTTAATGTTAGTTCAAACTAAACTAGAACAACATTTCTAAATGAAATAATGAAATGTAGTGGTACATGAATTTTCCAAATATCCCTAGCGAAACATTTGACATGATCTGATGTAATATTCGCTAAAAGGCTTCTTAGGACAATGGTAATATTGATTAGAATCCAAAATTTTGAATTTGAATCAGTCGATGAATTTGATGGTATATTGGTAAATTTAACAGTCTACTTATATTGTTTGTTTATTTTAAAGCCTTCAAATTTTCGAAGATGGACGGATATGGACATTAACGATATTGCCCAGGAGACACGAGTAATCGGTTTCGAGCCATTTTATATTGTAAGATTTTAAGGTAGTATGGGAGTGTTAAGCCATCTAATTTGATCTTTCTATTCACATACATGTACACTGATTTTCTCTGTATAATTCTTAGAAAATGTGTCAATTTTTCCCAACCTGTAGCTTGAAAACAAACTCGGTGACCTTTTATGGTTTTTCTTTGTTTTGGAAATAGCATGATATAAACTACATTGTGGCAAAGTATGACAAAAATCAGTCCTTTTTTGTTATACCATCATACTTCCTATAACGAGACTATTTAAAGAAAAGAAATATCACCAAACTAAATTAGTTTGAGGACATTTTTTCATATTTGAGGTGTAGAGTAATCTATTATCATTTAAATGTCCTTCTTACACAAATGAAGTTAACTTTACTAAACCATGAAAAACTTCTGAATCACTCCTAAAACCACCAAAAGTTAAAAAAAATAATTTATGCATAAAATAAAAGACAGACCAAGTGAACAAAAACTGTAAACGATCCTTTCCATATCGAAAATAAACACAAAAACTACCGTAAGCAATTGATGTTGATGTTGCATGACATAAAAAGAAGTCTGGTAATTAAATAGCAACCTATAATTACTTATTTTACAAAATATCTGATGAGAAGGTTTTTAAGATGATTTATATTATTCGACAACCTTTTTTGTTTCACGGCTTATCCACACTCTTTGTACATTTTAATGACCGGTTTATAGCATCCTTTCATGTTATTCAACAAACAGACAGGAATTAAATTGTAGTTTAATTAGTCATCTGTTTACAATACCTTAGAAGATTAGAGTTACAGAAGACCGATCGGAAGCTCTTATTTAGAATAGTTGCTATTAAAAACATACAAAAAAGGTCGTGACAACCTAGACATTCTCTCTAATTAATATGTGACGGAAAGGAAGCCTAACAATATATCTTGTTAACCATTTTTCTGAAATATTCAGAACACATTAAACGAAAAATGTCTGTCAGTGAGTACTTTGTGTTTTCAAAGTAAACAATTTTGCACACAATTTTTTTAATATAAGTATTCTGTTTGTAAACAATTATTTAAATTTGTTAGTTAACTAACTTACTTCATGTCTGTTTTCCGAATCAACATCTTATATGTTATTTTTCTTGGTATTACTAGATTCGATTCCTCACTTTTCACAGATTTTGATTGTATTTATTCTTTATATGAACATCTTATCCGCTATAAATATTTTATTAATTTCAGTGGACAGTCACTTTATCTGGCATAAAAAGGGTATTTGATAACGTAAAGTCTCTTGAAAACAAACCCCTGGCGACTATTTTGTTGTACCCTATTAGAATACGGTACGCAAAGAAACAATTTTAGAAAATTGACAAAACATAGAGGCTAAAGCTACAACTGACGAACTTCTTAACTTTAGACAAGAACATGAGATGTGGAGTTAAACTATTTTTTTCAGTCTTCTCCACCTTCCCCTTTTATGGATCAGTTCGGTGTGCATCTGTGTGTGTTTTTTCTTATTATCTGATTTAGTTTGAGTCTGGTTTTCTGATTTACGGAAATGAAATGCCAAAAGTATAAGACTTCTGGACTTAATACAACAGCGTTTTCGTCCAATTCATTTAATATATCACACTTTTCTTTAATTTTGATTTTAATCAGTAACGTACACTAGGAAAATTACATAAGAAACACACACAGCATAAATATGAAATACCCAACTCATCCAGAAATATTGTTGACTTCTAACTACATATCATAGACATCAGAATAATGTGAATGCAGCCAATTGATTTTTTTAATAAAAATGTATTATGTATATATAAATGATGCATTTGCGGATGCATTGATTTCAAAGCGTCGGGTACTAATGATTTGTCAACAATATTATGATTTATTCATGGAAAATTACTCTTAATTTGGGAAGACTATATACCAATAAAGGGGTAGCCCACGTGAGACATTTTGAAAAAATAAAATATTAACAAATCTAAAGTCCAACACAGCACAGTACTGTGTAGTCTCGTCATGAGAACGTTGGTTTTCCCGTTTGAATGGTTTTACACTAGTAATTTTTGGGGCCCTTTATAGCTTGCTGTACGATGTGAGCCAAGGCTCCGTGTTGAAGACCGTACTTTGACCTATAATGGTTTACTTTTATAAATTTTGACTTGGATGGAGAGTTGTCTCATTGGCACTCATACCACATCTTCTTATATCTATGTATACATTTTAAGAAAATTCTTGAATAAAACAAAACTACATATATATACATATACTTTTGAACTATACTGTATAGCATAATACGTAGATTAAGGCCGAAAATCAAAGCTAGATGGCAAAATAACCTTGCTGGATTTACATACTCTTGAAAGACCAAATTTATATTTCAAGATCGATGCATAGCATTCCCACTGTCTAGTGCAATCGTGATAAGCAGGTAACTTCTGTTATTTTTATATAAAACAAATAAAACATTTGTATATCAACTTTTGCGATAAGAACCAATTTGTTGCCAAATTAATTTCCCCGATCGTCAATTTTCCAATAACCGACTTATTATTTAGAATTTTAGAATTGTTTGCAAAGGGAAACATCAACTATGTAGTACAATTTGTATCCCTGCCTATGCAAAACAAGTGGAACGAGCATGGAATATTTTGCGGGATCCGAATAAAAATATGTCGTGCATTACACATTCATGATTAAATGAGATTTCAATATAGTTGCAATGAAAATTCATTAAAGCAGACGTACATCAAAACGTTCAAAACAGGCCCCTTCCATAAGTTCTTTATAGTCAGGGACACAGTTTTGCCTACCCATGTGTTGTTTCCCTTTGAAAACAAATATAATTTTGACAAAAATTAGGTATTTAAAAAATAGGCTAATACATATATTTACATAATTCAGTCTACTAGATAATCTGGTTGACTATCCTGCCACATTAAGTTATTTTCGAATTTAAGGGCCTTAGCATACCTTCTCCTTTAACATTGACTTAAAGCTTATTATCAAAGATCTACAATTCATGGTGGAAACATATATGTGGTTTTTTCACACAAAATCATAAGTTACATTTAAAAGTTGATACGCAAAGTGGAACAGCATTTAATCGTTGAATTTGAGATTTATATATGTCATGGAGTACTCCATATCCTTTCCGCTAAATACTAGTATAAATTTACACGTTATATATATACGTATATTTCGTATCTGAAATCTAATTAAAAGTAGATGAAAAGCATATTTAATAGCTGCTATATATCCAACTGATATATTAAATGTAAATCAAATAACAATTAGAAGCTTCTACGGTGGTATGACTTTGATAAGAAAACATTTTAAAATGAAATAGAGAACACAAGTTCAACTCATCACTAACATCTAAAGCATTAACAATACGATAGAATGACTCAGCACTAACATCTAAAACATTAACAATACGATAGAATGACTCAGCACTAACATCTAAAGCATTAACAATACGATAGAATAACTCAGCACTAACATCTAAAACATTAACAATACGATAGAATAACTCAGCACTAACATCTAAAGCATTAACAATACGATAGAATAACTCAGCACTAACATCTAAAACATTAACAAAACGATAGAATAACTCAGCACTAAAATCGTAAGCTTAAACAATACGATAGAATAACTCAGCACTAACATCTAAAGCATTACAATACGATAGAATAACTCAGCACTTACATCTAAAGTATTAACAATACGATAGAATAACTCAGCACTAATATCTAAAGCATTAACAAAACGATAGAATAACTCAGCACTAACATCTTAACCATTAACAAAAGGATAGAATAACTCAGCACTAACATCTAAAGCATTAACAATGCGAAAGAATAACTCAGCACTAACATCTAAAGCTTAAACAATACGATAGAATAACTCGGCACTAACATCTAAAGCATTATCAATACGATAGAATAACTCAGCACTAACATCTAAAGCATTAACAATACGATAGAATAACTCAGTACTAACATCTAAAGCTTAAACAATACGATATAATAACTCAGCACTAACATCTAAAGCATTAACAATACGATAGAATAACTCAGCACTAACATCTAAAGCTTAAACAATACGATAGCATAACTTAAGCTTAAACGATACGATAGAATAACTTAAGCTTAAACCATACGATAGAATAACTAAACCTTAAACGATACGATAGCAACTAAAAGTGAACGCAGTTTTTATAGGTTATACTATTTTCAATTTACTGTATTAGATAACGTAATAAATTGCTGTTTAATAACATATAATGACTGTGATATATATGTACAAGTTATTTCAGCTGTACATAATGTACTTCACATTTTTTAATACATATATAAATAAGATGTTTTTTCTTATTTCCATATTCAGCTTAATATATGCGACTTACTGGTAACTGATACCTTTTTAATTAATTTTACCGGCCGGAAAAATAAGTTCCAATATTGAAATATCTATTCCAGATATAGGTTTATTTATGGGTTCATTGACAGAAAATACATATAGGACGTATTTTTATAGCAGTCAAAACTATACTCCCTCAGGCAAAGTAAATCTAAAACAGTTTTGGCATTTTCTATTTACTAGTGTGACCTTTTGTATTTCATGCTCTTGAATTTTCATTTTTGGTTTTCAAAACTGTTAAACTTTGTTCTCTACCTGGTGAGGATTATTCCAGACAAAAACCGTGCTGTGCGCACATAAAGTTATACCATGAGTTTTCTATATCGATTCGTTAGTAGAACTGGTATGGTAAAAGGTTAGATATGTTTAAATGCAGAAAGTGTGACAAGAATCCTAAAGATGGGGATTAATATGTACTTAGTGCTTCAGCTTGTTTTATTATCCACACAGCATGTCTTTGAATTCAAATCAAACGTAACTTCACAATTTGATTGAAGCCATTTTTTTCTAAGTAGCTAACATCATACATACAGTTTTCACCGTGTTATTCATTTCCTAATATCAATAAAGGTCGATTTTGAAACTATTGTTTGAAGTATTTTAATTGAATGACAGTAATAGTTTAACCTCAAGACAAATGACTTTTAGCTACGAAATTTAAATACGTCTGATAATGTCAATTTGTATAGGCGGAAGCTCATACCAGTTTACTACTCTAACTACTACTCTGTTTCATACAGTATTCGCTCTTGTGGAGAATTCTCAGTATGAACAGTAATGACATTTGTCGAACAAAAGTGTATAATTATTAAAAAAATATATTTGATTCTTTAGAGGGCGAGACAAACGTTTCCGTGATCTGAAACATATCTGAAGTTGATTGTAAGACTGATTATTGTGAAAATTGTCCTTAGTACTTTTTCTATTTGTGAGTGATAAACTCATTAAGAAATGGTTGTGCACTTGTGTTTATTTGGAGGTCTCTTACTGGATTCCGGTTGGTGGGCATATTGTAATACCGTGATAGCATCTTTTGGTAGCTAGGGTGGGGTTAGGTGGACCACTAGTTTATAGAGATTATGTTACCGCTCTGAAGAATCTTGTATTTATCGATTATCCCTCTGACCTGGTTCCCTATCTGGTGAAGTGGTCGTCTCTTTGTTATCAATTATATTAACACACATGCACTGATTCTAAAAAAATGTCATTTAGTACTCTTAAACAAAAGCATGAGCCACAACCTGAATAGTCCATGAAGGTCGTAAGAGACAGAACTACTATTGCCTTCAAATTAGATTCCAATAGGACAGTAGGAAAATTGAGAGATTGACTGGTGGTTTGAAGCGGACCTATGAGAACATTCTTAGTGAGCAACCCCCTTTAAAATATCCATAAAAATCTCCAGTGTTGTTTAAAATACAATTGATGATAAGTAGAGAGAGAGAAAAAAATACGCTGGAAGTATGCGTTTGTCGGTTTGAACTTGCAAAACTAATTTTGCTGGCTTGTTGTGGTATTCCTCTAGCAGGTGGATTTAATGCTTTATCAACTTATCATTTTAGTAGAATAATTATAGTTGCTGCAATGTTTAAAAGCTTTCTGACTGGATAGACAGGATTGCACCACTAACAGTAAATTGTACAGTAATGTGAACAAAAGCAGTAATATCTTCATGTAAATGTCATTCTTGGTCAAAAATGTTTCAATGACATGGAAAAAATGGCATTTTTGCACTAATACAACCCAATCATATCGTCTTGTTCATAAAATTAATATAATTTTGAAACTTATTACGTTTTTATATTTTTTTTTTCTCTCACATTGTGAGCATTTTTAGAGGTAAAATATTAAAGAAGTATCATATTGATAACATAATACTTCCACGATTTGAAAATTTTTGATCTTGAAAACGTATAGCGGTTGGTATTAGACCTTGTGTTAGAATGTCTTACGGCTTCTTAACTCATACAGCATAGTTATGCACTTATGGTATGATCTTGCCTTAACGGGGACAAAATAAGACAAGTTGTTACAATATAAACTGCACATCTTTATTCTTTCAGCATCTTACAACAACTAAACAGTAATACGGGTCCGATCTCACACCCTAATAACCTGAAATCGCCCGACCTCGAATCGGATTCAACCGTACTACATCACACTTTTAAATACAACTTCCTTGTTAGTTATAATTACTTTATACTGGTTTATTTGCCATAAGCGTGATCTTACATTTAGATGAACGTAAGATTTTTTTAATACATGAAGAATATCGGTTTTATAATTGTAAAAAAAGAACTGACTTATTCCCAGACATGAAGGAACTCATCCGAATTCAGATAATTGTTATTTATAGATTTTTTTCAATGTCCTTTTGGTATCGTCTCTCTTTTATTCTATAATGCAGTGTGAATAGACTAAAGTACGCATTTTGAGGATATTAAGATACAACAAATATTTTATTGAATAACTTGTACATAAAAACCCGTCGACGTCTCTTATAACTTTTAAAAAATATAGCAAAAAATACATCAGCTATATACGAAAGACCGATAGAGTCATTCTGTTGTTAAAATTTCTAATTTCCATTCCCCAGTTTAAATTTCTCCATTCACTATACATAAAATTTGGAACTGGGAAATGTCACGTTGGAGGTTAGAAATATCAAGTCGGAAAGGCATATATCAACTAGGAACTACATGTACAAAACGTCAACGAAGTGAAAAATATCAACTTGAAACTGAGAAATGTTTAAAATAGAGTGTCCCTATTAGTCTTTCGTAGTAATAACATATCAATTTTTCAGCAAATTTGGAGAACATATTTAAACGAATGTCAGATTTGACTAAATTGTTTGTTTTTTTTTTTTTTTCACTTTCCAACTATTTTTTACGTACAATCAATACAGTTGCGTCTTTTATACTAACGTGAATAATACTGTTTTCTAAATATTTTGTATAAAAAACATTGATATCTTTAAAAAAAAAATGTTCATTATTTTGAGAAAAAAAATGCATTACCAATAACAGTTACTTTAGTTCGGATACTTTATTTACTTTGCATTTGACTTTGCTTTATTGGAGGACTTTTGTACTATACACAAGCTCATAATTCAATTATATCATGATTGTTTTATCATTTCGGTCAAAATTAAGTCACATATGTCTTCGATTTATACAGAGGGAGTCTCTAATCACCATATATATCCGCAGACAAATTTATTGAATTATGATTTAATTTGTTTTGAAGAAAGACAATTGAGAAGTCTGTGTTATTAAGTTCAAGATCATTTACAGGTATCCTGCAGTTGTAACTTGTAATCAATGGGGAGTTTCTCTTCTTAGTATTATAATACTATATAGTAGTACCAATTTCAATATTTTATCAGATAAATATCATTTTGGCTATTGGTTACTTAAATATATAACGAAATTAAATTACACTCTTAGTCTTATTATAGGTCTAGTTCTTTCCGAATGAAGAACGTGTTAATAAGTTTACGCAATCAACATACAAACAAAACTAAAGACAGGACAGGCACATAGAATCATGTGCAAAACAGTGTAGGCGAGACCATTGATTGGCGCGCTAAAATATCCCATTGACTGGGTCAGATTAGGTGAACGTTCGTCTGTAACGCCCACAACTCACGACGTATTTATTATAAACATTTAAACTGTGGGGTTGCCAAAGGGTTTCAGTATATATACGAACTACAGTGCACAGTATATTATATACATATTTTATTTGCGATCATAAAATGTACGAAGTCGTCCATTACTATGTAAATTGGGTCGATTAAAAAAAAAGCTGAAAATGTTTCTGTTGCCAAGGGTTTTTCACAAGTTTAGCAGAAAAGTTCACCAAACTATACATTTTACCTATTCAAAAACGTAAATGCAAATTCCACAAGGCTTGATCCAAATAGCCTTGTTATTGTCTAATAACTTGCAAGTACGAAAAAGACAGGACAGAAGTATATTTTGTCTATATGTTTTGTGTACGCACACTTTTTAAAGTTGATCATGCATTCGTTCTAAAATAAAATTTTGACCAGAAAAAAGTTAAAAGATGACATAATTGGACATGCAACCGCAATTGTTAAATCGCTTTGACGTCCGAAAAAAAAGATAATAATCAACACATGCATTGTAACTTTTAAAGCCAGTTAAATCCTTTTTTTTTTTTGCTGAAAGAACGTGCGATATCATAAAAATTGATTATCAAAACATAACGAAAACACAAGTAAAGAACGTTTACACTGAAATGCAGTCAAGTTTAGCGATTGATAATTCATTGATAACATTCTGGCGTATCACAAATAAACAACTTGTAACGTCTCATTTCATTGGCCGAAAGATTTAAATACAACAACAATTGTTGTGTGCACGTGAATTGACACAGGTGACCGACAATGGAATGTACTACGTTACTACGAACGTAAAAAACAATGATTTTTGGTCGAAATAATTAAATAAGTATTTTGTGAATTTCAAATAGTGGGGTCGAAATATTATACTAATAATTTGTGTTAAGTAATATTCTTTATGCATGCAGCACTTGTACCGCACTATGAAAAACATAAGGATAAAATAAAATACATGTGCCGCTTTTATACGGATGAATGTATGAACCACTTTAATTTCTTTCATATTGACGCTAGGTTATTATCCTGACAATGTCGTAGTTACTTATAATAAGGATCTCATAATACTGATCCATTTCAAATTTATGATGGGTTGCACATTCCTCTTTTATTGTTTTCATGCTATAAAACGAAAATAAAGTAGCTAAGCGTTTGGTCATTCAGAAATGACGTGTCATAAACGAGCAAATTGTCCCCGAAAGATCGTACCATGTGTGCACGTGAATATAGATGTACTATGCAATGTACTATCATGGTCACCACGAAATTCAAATGAATTCAGTGAAGGCATGTTGGTGTAAAAAGGTTTGAAATATTTCATCGGCGAAGATTTTATTTTTGCATGTGTGGAACTAAAAAATAAATAAATACGTGTGAGAAATGTCGTAGTTTATAAGGAACTATATAAATGTACTGTTTTCGATTTTAATTGGTTGAAAATTTATCCTTTAATTTCGTACCGTAAGAATAGAGCTTTGCATAACATTGTTGAAATATCCGCCAAAGTAACGTGTGGCATGCGTGCGTATTAAAATGAAATACAAAATCATACATGTATGATAAACTTATAAACGAAATATTAAGAAATTAAGGATGACTACTGTAAAAGTATGTACAAAAATGGAGTCACCTTTTATCAATACATTTAGTGAATAACCACACTGTTTAAAACTGATTGTTTTCTATGCTACTATTTAAATATTTACAATATATAATTTTCAACCGAGGATAGCAAAACAGTTAATTATAAATTAAGAAAGTATATCGCTGGAGTTTATAAAGTACATTTCCTTCCACTGTGCCATGGTTTGCCATCTCCATTTTTTCTCTAAACAAAGCATGGCTGGTTACATGTTCTGAATTTACTTAGAATTTCGGGATTTTTTTTCAAAATCAAGTCAACTAAATCAGAAAAAAAATCACACTATCCTAAAACTTATGAAAGAATATGAATAATGAACATGACAGTTTATAACACAAACCCATTTACTATAAAAATCGAGCAATATCTTTAGTATGTAATTTGGTTATTTTTGTAGTTAAGTACGGTTTCATTTCAAGTACAACGTTAATTCATCAAGTCCATTGAATAAAAGATAAGGCAGGGTGAGCAACTTGACAAAAAAAAGGCAGGATGACGATTTATGTAAAAAATCGGGATAAACGAATAAATATAGTCAGGACCTAACAGACTGAAAAATAGAAAGACAGGACAGAGATAACAACTAAAAAAAATGCAGGACAAAATGTTTCATCCAAGTCCTTCACCCCCAATCAAAATAAAATGGTAGCTCCCTTAATCCAGGACCAATTGAGAGGAGACAGTTGAATTACATATTTCGACGTGACTGTTAAGATTAAAGTTTAAAATTCTACATGTACATGTATAAAAGCTAGAATTGCCATGGGATAATCAAGAACACAATCATGTTCGGGAATACGAAGATGGAAGTTTTTAACGACCTTGACCGGCTACGTGAATACTGATCAGTCCATTCAGCTTTTTAGTACGCGTGTTCTATTTTCGCAGGTGTGAGGTCGAAGGTTTGAATTGACCAATGAAAACGATCGTTCCTTAACGAGTTAATCTAATAAAGTTTGTTTGACTGATTATGTTGCACGACCTTTCGCTAAGCTTGGCCGCAGTTCAGTGTAAGTATTCAATATAAATCAAAACACAAAGGTTATTCCTGATTAGTTTTTCGAATTATTTTATTTAGGCGTTGAGACCCTTTGGTGACCTCACAGTTTAAATGTCTATAATAAATACGTCGTGAGTTTTGGGCGTTACAGACGAACGTTCACCTAATCTGACCCAGTCAATGGGATATTTTAGCGCGCCAATCAATGGTCTCGGCTACACTGTTATGCACATGATTCTAAAAATGTTGGGGGTTTAGATCTCGACTGTCCCTATTTTAAATCCCAATCTTAATCAATTGTATAACAAAAGGTACATAAACGAAAATACAATAAAAATAAGTAGAGAGAAAAACTAAATTTATAATTCTGGTATAATACATTTGATACGCGAATACTATTACAAGCAAATTAATATCGTATCACATAATGATCGCAGTAATGTAAGAACTTAACCTACCTTGACATTAAATAGTCAAACACTTAAATATTGGCGGCTGTACTTCCGAGTAGATTTCGGCTTAAAAAGAACACGCGATCTTATGGAATGTCCACAGACTTTAAAAATAAGTTGAAAGCACAATGGTCGTTATAGTTTAAGACTATGTTCCAGCGAAAAGACACAAAAAACATACAGTGTAGATAAGCTCAAACTGTAGTGTTTTACTCAACACGTGTGTCGTTGAAAGAATGATATGTGACAACATGTATGACCGCTTTCGGTTACTGTCGATTAACTACTTTTAATAAGGAATTATATCCATTTTATTTTTAGATTGATTGATTGGTGTTTAACACCACTTTCAGCACTATTGTGCTATTTCGTGGCGGTTGGTTATATTGGCGGGGGAGACGGAGTGCCAGGAAACCTTAGGTAGAAAAACTGACAATCCTAGTCAATTAAGATTGGAATCGAGCGCACCTGCCACGTGCGGGATTCGAATTTACAACCTCAGTGATGACAGGCTAGTGAAACAATATTATTCAATCAATACAAAGTACAAGCAACAAATACCATGCTTCCCGGAATAACAACATAGCAAATATCACAAAGACAATAAAAAGATAAAAATTTATTGAATATGTACAATCAATTTTATATAATGTGTAACAGTTTACTAGATAGAATAAAATTATAGTCATATTTATTTTTTTCCTTTATGAACATGGGATCAGAAAAAAAATTGTTTCATATATATTAAATCTGTGTTATAAGAAATGCTAATAAAAGTATCAGGTTGGCTGGTTTTTGCAATAGTAACGATTCAAAGTTAAAAACAAATTTAAAAGAAATCCAGTTCTGTTGGTTTGAATGTACAATAATGATCTAGTCTAGAGCCGGATACAAAAGTTTACATGTATTTTTGAGATCATAAGGTTGGGTCTTAATTCACTTCGTCATTGATGAGGTAGGCATTTTGGTTCATAGAATTGCCTCTATCTTGGTGTTATTGAATAAACAAGTTTGAAAAAAGAAGCATATTATATAGTATATCATGTATATAAAATTATAATAAAAGTAGCAAAAAAAAACTATATTAAATATAAATGTATGCGTGCAGAAACGTCGGTCTTTAAAAGAATTAACGTTCAATATTTACCTAAAGATTAAATGATTTTATATAAATACAAAGACTTTAAAAGGGATCCAGACTAACTCAATTAAATACAAGAACATACAGAAGCACTTCTGGCGTAATAAGGGTCATAGATAGTTAAATGACTTGAAAAAAGTGTTTTCTCTCATAAATAAGCTATTGAAAAACTAATGAAATGTTTAACTAATATTGTTTAATGCAATGATAATCAAAGTTTTATATCATAGAAATACGAATAGATTTACAGATTGTTATCGTTAAAATTTAATGTCCATTAGATAGAAGATATATGTCTTTAAGGCTTAATAAATTGCCTTCATTGTGTTTGTAGCTTCTCCAACTTCAGGATTACATTAATCAATATGACTCTTTGTCATAATGGTAGCATGCGCAATGATGTGAACTGCCCTATCTAATGTTTATTCGGTTTAAGTTTGTTGGTGAATAATGTGTAAAAAAACCATAATTTCCGGATGTCCTTTTTGCCATAATGTTATACTAAATATCAAATGATGTAGCTATTGCTTGATTGATTATTGCTTAACGACCAGTGGCAAGTATAACATGCGTATTCAGGAAAAATGAACCAAAACATGATAACTGAATATAATAACATTGGATAAAAGATGTCAACAACAACGCAGCAATATATTAGCCTAAACATATCTGGCTATCCAAGTCAACATAACTAATGAAACAAACCTTATAGATACTCGATGTTACTCGAGACGTGATGCGGTAGATGCATCTCAGCTCTAAGCTGTCAAAACAGTTTTAAAATGCGGATTTTAGTAGGTTCTTTTAATTACAAAATTATTCATGACATCACGTACCAGTCGAAAAACTTAATATTCTAACAAAGAATGATTAACAACTGTTTTCAAAAAGAAATAATTGCAAATATCAGTTCAAACGTCCCTTTTGTCGAAAATATTTGTGTAGATTTTCTCGTGTAAAATTGAAATATCTTAATTTAGGAAAGGACAGTTATTGCTGTTTATATTTGATTTATTTAAAGTAAGTTCCTTTGGGTGAATTTCGGCTGTATATTTAAAGAATTTTTGATTATATCATCAAGATAACGGTAAATGTTGTTGAATTTGTCAATTAAATGGAATTTAGACGGGATTTTACTGAGTTTGCCATACACTGTGGTTCATAACAGTACAGGTTCAAATCTGCCATTAAAGTGGCACATTTGGTGGCCATAGGAATACCTACAACCTGTCGATAAATTGTATTGCCGAAGTGTACATAAATATTGTCATGGAGAAATTATACACTTTTAATCATCTCATCACCCATCCAGTTAGTATATCTAGCATATCAACCTTTCTCATAAGAAAAGCAGACGTTATAGGATTTCCAGAAAATACATTTGAAATCAGATTTTTCAAACAACCACTTAATTTAATAGGAAATCTTTTATTTGATAAGATTGTGTGGAAGTGTAGTATATAGAGTGGAAAAGTCAAAACTGTCTACCGAATCAAAATGACCATCAAAAGCACGTAATTTAACAAAAACATCCAAAGATTTTTTTACACATCAAAAATAGTTAATTCAACTATTGCCATATGTTTTATTACAAAAGTTAATAATAAGTTCTTTGATGGAAGTTAAGGAACTAGTTTAAACCACTGAAAGATTAGTAGTAGACCATTTACTAAAGGCCGAGATGAAACGATATTTTACGGTTTTTTTTTTTTTGTGTGTAGTTTAGGTAACCAATACACAGTGGGGACCTTTCAAATGTTCAGAGGAGGCTATAGGCTGAGCTGTAGGATTGACATGTTTATTTACTATTTGACTCTCTGTGGAGTATACGGTCTTTAATGTAGTTGAATGTATAATTTCATTCTTAGGGACTTTCGTGTAGTATTTACGTCATACCATCACCACATTGTTTGCTGCTTTGTCGGTCGATACGAACACAAAACGCTTTTACATTAATTCTAGAAATGGGCGTATTACTTACTCTTTTATTTATTTCTAAAAAAACCATAATTTCCGGATGTCCTTTTTGCCATAATGTTATACTAAATATCAAATGATGTAGCTATTGCTTGATTGATTATTGCTTAACGACCAGTGGCAAGTATAACATGCGTATTCAGGAAAAATGAACCAAAACATGATAACTGAATATAATAACATTGGATAAAAGATGTCAACAACAACGCAGCAATATATTAGCCTAAACATATCTGGCTATCCAAGTCAACATAACTAATGAAACAAACCTTATAGATACTCGATGTTACTCGAGACGTGATGCGGTAGATGCATCTCAGCTCTAAGCTGTCAAAACAGTTTTAAAATGCGGATTTTAGTAGGTTCTTTTAATTACAAAATTATTCATGACATCACGTACCAGTCGAAAAACTTAATATTCTAACAAAGAATGATTAACAACTGTTTTCAAAAAGAAATAATTGCAAATATCAGTTCAAACGTCCCTTTTGTCGAAAATATTTGTGTAGATTTTCTCGTGTAAAATTAAAATATCTTAATTTAGGAAAGGACAGTTATTGCTGTTTATATTTGATTTATTTAAAGTAAGTTCCTTTGGGTGAATTTCGGCTGTATATTTAAAGAATTTTTGATTATATCATCAAGATAACGGTAAATGTTGTTGAATTTGTCAATTAAATGGAATTTAGACGGGATTTTACTGAGTTTGCCATACACTGTGGTTCATAACAGTACAGGTTCAAATCTGCCATTAAAGTGGCACATTTGGTGGCCATAGGAATACCTACAACCTGTCGATAAATTGTATTGCCGAAGTGTACATAAATATTGTCATGGAGAAATTATACACTTTTAATCATCTCATCACCCATCCAGTTAGTATATCTAGCATATCAACCTTTCTCATAAGAAAAGCAGACGTTATAGGATTTCCAGAAAATACATTTGAAATCAGATTTTTCAAACAACCACTTAATTTAATAGGAAATCTTTTATTTGATAAGATTGTGTGGAAGTGTAGTATATAGAGTGGAAAAGTCAAAACTGTCTACCGAATCAAAATGACCATCAAAAGCACGTAATTTAACAAAAACATCCAAAGATTTTTTTACACATCAAAAATAGTTAATTCAACTATTGCCATATGTTTTATTACAAAAGTTAATAATAAGTTCTTTGATGGAAGTTAAGGAACTAGTTTAAACCACTGAAAGATTAGTAGTAGACCATTTACTAAAGGCCGAGATGAAACGATATTTTACGGTTTTTTTTTTTTGTGTGTAGTTTAGGTAACCAATACACAGTGGGGACCTTTCAAATGTTCAGAGGAGGCTATAGGCTGAGCTGTAGGATTGACATGTTTATTTACTATTTGACTCTCTGTGGAGTATACGGTCTTTAATGTAGTTGAATGTATAATTTCATTCTTAGGGACTTTCGTGTAGTATTTACGTCATACCATCACCACATTGTTTGCTGCTTTGTCGGTCGATACGAACACAAAACGCTTTTACATTAATTCTAGAAATGGGCGTATTACTTACTCTTTTATTTATTTCTAAAAAAACCATAATTTCCGGATGTCCTTTTTGCCATAATGTTATACTAAATATCAAATGATGTAGCTATTGCTTGATTGATTATTGCTTAACGACCAGTGGCAAGTATAACATGCGTATTCAGGAAAAATGAACCAAAACATGATAACTGAATATAATAACATTGGATAAAAGATGTCAACAACAACGCAGCAATATATTAGCCTAAACATATCTGGCTATCCAAGTCAACATAACTAATGAAACAAACCTTATAGATACTCGATGTTACTCGAGACGTGATGCGGTAGATGCATCTCAGCTCTAAGCTGTCAAAACAGTTTTAAAATGCGGATTTTAGTAGGTTCTTTTAATTACAAAATTATTCATGACATCACGTACCAGTCGAAAAACTTAATATTCTAACAAAGAATGATTAACAACTGTTTTCAAAAAGAAATAATTGCAAATATCAGTTCAAACGTCCCTTTTGTCGAAAATATTTGTGTAGATTTTCTCGTGTAAAATTGAAATATCTTAATTTAGGAAAGGACAGTTATTGCTGTTTATATTTGATTTATTTAAAGTAAGTTCCTTTGGGTGAATTTCGGCTGTATATTTAAAGAATTTTTGATTATATCATCAAGATAACGGTAAATGTTGTTGAATTTGTCAATTAAATGGAATTTAGACGGGATTTTACTGAGTTTGCCATACACTGTGGTTCATAACAGTACAGGTTCAAATCTGCCATTAAAGTGGCACATTTGGTGGCCATAGGAATACCTACAACCTGTCGATAAATTGTATTGCCGAAGTGTACATAAATATTGTCATGGAGAAATTATACACTTTTAATCATCTCATCACCCATCCAGTTAGTATATCTAGCATATCAACCTTTCTCATAAGAAAAGCAGACGTTATAGGATTTCCAGAAAATACATTTGAAATCAGATTTTTCAAACAACCACTTAATTTAATAGGAAATCTTTTATTTGATAAGATTGTGTGGAAGTGTAGTATATAGAGTGGAAAAGTCAAAACTGTCTACCGAATCAAAATGACCATCAAAAGCACGTAATTTAACAAAAACATCCAAAGATTTTTTTACACATCAAAAATAGTTAATTCAACTATTGCCATATGTTTTATTACAAAAGTTAATAATAAGTTCTTTGATGGAAGTTAAGGAACTAGTTTAAACCACTGAAAGATTAGTAGTAGACCATTTACTAAAGGCCGAGATGAAACGATATTTTACGGTTTTTTTTTTTTGTGTGTAGTTTAGGTAACCAATACACAGTGGGGACCTTTCAAATGTTCAGAGGAGGCTATAGGCTGAGCTGTAGGATTGACATGTTTATTTACTATTTGACTCTCTGTGGAGTATACGGTCTTTAATGTAGTTGAATGTATAATTTCATTCTTAGGGACTTTCGTGTAGTATTTACGTCATACCATCACCACATTGTTTGCTGCTTTGTCGGTCGATACGAACACAAAACGCTTTTACATTAATTCTAGAAATGGGCGTATTACTTACTCTTTTATTTATTTCTAAAAATTTACGGAATGTGATATGCGAATATGAACAATATTCAGACAGTCAGGAATCTGATGTTCAGTAGTTGTCGTTTGTTGATATGGTTCATAAGTGTTTCTCGTTTCTCGTTTTTTATATAGATTAGACCGTTGGTTTTCCCGTTTGAATGGTTTTACACTAGTAATTTTTGGGGCCCTTTATAGCTTGCTGTTCGGTGTGAGACAAGGCTCCGTGTTGAAGACCGTACTCTGATATAATGGTTTACTTTTATAAATTTTGACTTGGATGGAGAGTTGTCTCATTGGCACTCATACCACATCTTCTTATATCTATTTAAATAGAAATCAAGTGACTTTTTGTAAGATTTCTCCCGCTTTCACTAATTTTCACAATAGGATGAAAAAGCATCTTTAATGACCTGACCTGACTCTTTCCAATTCATTTTCGACGGTGGACGATATTTTGGCCCTTGTTGTTCATTGAAAATAAATATATGAGTCTAAATTAATACAGCTCTCTCAGGCAATATTAACTAAAGACAGTTTGTGTATTTCTAACAGTAAACAAGTGTACTAGTATGACCTTATGGATTAAAAGTTCTTATATTCAGATTGTTGGCTTTCCGAAGTTTTTGATTACCTATACCTGGTGAAGACTATTCTACAAAAAAGTGATGTGCGCACATAAAGTAATATCATGTGCTTTTTATATCGATTCGTTAATTTGTAGAACTGATATGGTAAAAGGTTAGATATGTTTAAATGAAGAAAGTGTGACAAAAATTTGGTATTAATATGTACTTAGTGATTCAGTTTGTTTTATTATCCACACAGCATGTCTTTTAATTCAAATCAAACGTAACTTCACAATTTGATTGAGGCCTTTTTTTAAGTAGCTAACATCATACATACAGTTTTCACCGTTTTATTCATTTCCTAATATCAATAAAGGTCGATTTTGAAACTATTGTTTAAAGTATTTTAATTGAATGACAGTAATAGTTTAACCTTAAGACACATGACTTTTTGCTACGAAATTTAAATACGTTTGATAATGTCAATATGTATAAGCGGAAGCTCATACCTGTTTACTACTCTAAACTACTACGCTGTTTCGTACAGTATTCGTTCTTGTGGAGAATTCCCAGCACGAACAATGATTACATTTGTCAACAAAAGCGTATGGTTATTAAAAATTTATATTTGATTCTTTTGAGGGCGAGACAAACGTTTCCGTGATCTGAAACATATTTGAATTTATAGGATTGTTAGACTGACATTTTTGAATATTGTCCGTAGTATTTTTCTATTTCTGAGTGATAAACGCATTGAGAAATGTTTTATTTGGATTTTTCTAAACTGGATTCTGGTTTTGATGAGCTTGTTATACCGCAATAGCATCTTTTGTTAGCCTCAGTTGGGTTATGTGGACCACTAGTTTATAGATATAATTTTACAGCTCTGAAATAGAGACTGTATATATTGGAATGGATTATCCCTCTCATCTGGTCACTATCTGTTGAAGCGGTCGTCTCTTTGTTATCAATTATATTAACACACATGCAGTCATTCTAAAAAAAAATGTAGTTAACTACTCTTAAACAAAATCATATGCCACAACCTGAATAGTCCATCATGGCAGTAAGGGACGAGGCTAATATATTACTTCAAATAGATCCCAATAGGACAGTAGGAACATTGAGAATTTGACTGGTTCGAAACGGATCTTTCAAAGCATGCAGACCCCTCAGAAATATCAATTAAAGTCTCCAGTGTCGTTCAAAATACAATTGCTTGATAAGTAAAGAGAGAGAAAAAAAACACTTGAAGTATGCGTATGTCAAATTGCACAATACTATATGAGACAAATATATTTTATTGAATTTGATTTAATAGTTTACCAACTAATTGGTTTATTAAAATAATAGTTGCTGCAATGTTTAAAAGTTTTCTGACTGGATAGACAAGTTTGCACCACTAACAGTTAAGTATACAGTAATGTGAACAAAAGGAGCAAATAAAGGCAACAGTAGTAAACCGCTATTCGAAATTCATAAATCTATTGAGAAAAAAACAAATGCGGGTTACAAACTAAAACTGAGGGAAACACATCAAATATAAGAGGAGAACAACGACACAACAGAAACTCAACACTAAAATGCAACACACACAGAATCGAAAAAATCTTCATGTAAATGGTCAAACCGGATTGTTATGATACTTGAATGATATTTCCAGAGTTCAATTTTGTAAGCATGATAGTTGAATTTACCAGAAAATCTTATCGTCTGAGTCTTCAATGTGACTTATTTTGTTGTGTGCAAAGAACAATCTAATTCAGAGAATAAAAATGATTTTTACTGATGAAGATCCAGGGTAATTCTATAGCGATGTTTTCCTTTCTGTTTATTTTCTGATATTTTCTTTTTACATGTTTTGCTTTTTGTTATTCTATATTTCTGATGGTACTATCTATGTGCCCCCCCCCCCCCCCCCCCCCTCAAACAAAAAAAAACTCTCAAAAATGAAAACGTTTTTGTATAAGACTTCATGTGGATTTTTTTTCCAAGACTGTTGTATATAAATGAATATTGGTGATAAGATCTCAGCAGGACGCCATTTTTGCAATTCTTTCTTGAAATGCAAGAAGTTTGATGGCTTAAAGAAATTCTACAGTAAACATTCAAATATATTATTACTGATACTTGACAAAGTATTAGGTATGTAATATTATCGACAATAATCCTCCTTTATAAAAACAAGAAGATGCGGTATGATTTCTAATGAGACAACTCTCCACTAGAGACCAAATGACGCAGAAGTTTACAGCTATAGGTCACCGTAGCCAACACAAATGAGCAAACCCGATACCGCATAGTAAGCATTATCCATTGTCAATCGTGGTTTTCTTGCGACCTTCTTATTAGAATGTCTCAAGGCTTCATAACTCAAATAACACAGTACTGCAGTTAATATAACTTCCTTGTTTCATAAATACTTTAAACTATCCATTTCCTGGTTTATTTGCTATAAGCGTGTTTTAACTTTCATTAACATCTTATATTTTGACGAACGTAATATTTGTTTGCTATTTGCCTAAATTAAAGGGAAATTAGATGTCAAATATATGTTCATCGATTTGACTCAAATTCTCATACTTGATTTATAACATACTTAAACTTATATCCAAATTATAAAAAGTTTAAAATAAACAATTTACGAGGCATGTAAACGAACATTTCTTGTGTATTTTAGTCTAGACGCCATCTAACCAACCATCGAGGTGAAATCCGAAGATTGCCGACGGTCATATAACCCGATATAAACATAAATATTGATATAAATAGATAGCGAACACATGCAGTTAGATTTTTCCAGGTCTGTTTGATTTCATATTATAGGTTAAAAATTGTTAGTGATCGTTTTTACCTGTATAGGAATGAGTTTTTGTGGATCGAATCAGTCACCCTTGTTTCACTTTCAATGTTGACATTCTTTTCCTTTTGATAGCTGACCACGCCTAGTTTATGCGTAACCAATCTCTAGCTTAGGGGTTAAACTGAAGGTCACATGAATACGGATTTAATGAGGTTGAATTATTCACTCGCAAGTGAATAATTCATCAACACTGTTTTTTTTGACAAAATTGTACCAAACTGGCTGCTAAAAGCGAATTATTATTTCACTTTTTCACTTTCATTAATGATTGAACAAAAAAATTGATATATCTCGTAGCTAATGCCCCTTTAAATACATGAAGGATATCGGTTTTAAAATATCTAAAAAGAATTGACATATTCTCAGACATAAAGGCACTCATCAAGGAGTTATGTTTCCAATTTCACAAATTCAGATAATTGTTATTTATAGATTTATTTGAATGTCCCTTTGGTATCTATCGCCTCTCTTTTATTTTAGTATGCAGTGTGACTAGACTTAAGTACGCATTTTGAGAATATTAAGATACAACAAATATTTTTTTGAATAACTTATGCACATAAACCCGTCTTATAGAATCAAATTCATAACAGTGTAGACGAGACCATTCGTTGGCGGGATCAATTCTCTAATTGATTGGATCAGATTAGGTAACCGATTGTCTGTTACGCCTACTTAATACGTTGTTTTTACAAAGGGCATTTAAACGTACGGGGTTTCTCAACGCCTGAAAACAAGTAACTCGAAAAAATACTACAGGCGTATTGATTAACATTTAATATTTTGACATTCTTCACCGATAATCGATTATCAAATTATTTATCATACCGCACGTTCTTTAAACATTAAAATAAAGTTTCACTAGCTTCAAAAGTAGTAATGAATGTGTAAGCAATAACCCTTTTCGGACTTAAAAGCGATTTTACAATTGTCGTTTTCTAAAATTTGTACTGGCTCTTCGTATCTTTTAACTTTTATCTTGTCTTGAAGTATTCATTTTTAGAACGAATGCATGATAACTTTAAATCATGGTGCAATAAAAAAAAAAATGAAAAAGTATTTTTTCATACGGTCTTTTTTGTAATTGCAAAATATAGAACAGTAAAAAGCTACATGTATTTGGACCTAGCATAATACAATTTGCATTTACTTTATGAAATAGTAATCTTTAAAATACGTCCAACGTTCTATTGACTGACTCAACATTTGGACCAGATTATTCAGAATAATACATTATAGTCTGATGAATGGAAAACTGGAATCTTTCTGCTGATTGCAGAACCAAATTCTTGAATTCATGATTACGCACATACCACTCATTTGTTCTGAGAGTGCGTTTTATTTTATTTTATTTTAATTCATTTAAGTGTGTGGCCGGGGGTGGGGTTACGTTCGTTTCTTATGAACATACAGTGTCGTATTTCTTTCTATCCCTAATTCTAAATTGATATGAATAAGTTTTTTCACTTTTTTTCCATGAATGATTGAGGACCGCTTAAAAAAGTATGTATCCCTCCGAAACATAAATATACATTTAATCAGGACGGGTACACTATCATTCATTGGTATATACTAATATAATTGTTTGATTGCATAATAAGCAAACATATTTATTGACTTAGAGAATTGATCAATCCATTGAATGGGTTGCAATGCATGATGGACTACTAAGTACTTTATCGAGAACAGTGACCTTCAACTCACTTTTTCTTCTTTTGTCTCTACGTTTAATAAAGCATAAGTTGTATGCTCAGTTTAAAATAACAAACGGAGAGCTGATGAACTGTAACACCTGATAATTTGTAGTTTATTAGACAAACAAAACCCTGTAATAGTGTTACAACCTATGTGTTACAATTAATCTGTTAAGTATGAGGCTTTTGGTTAATTACTCTTCTACCAAGATATTATAAACACATTATTTAATGCATGAATAGATTAAAAAAATGTAAGTACAATTCTTAATTAGATTGTTTTGATTCAACTTCTGCAGTTAAATGATCGGGACATTTCCAGAGGCGGAGTTAAGTGGGGTGAGGGGGTGGGATGGAGCTTCATATATATGGTTAATTCATAGACTTTTTACATGTCCTTCTCCTAACGTTGTCTAGTTCCCCACCCCACCCCCTTTTCCCTTTCGAAATACTGGATCTGTATCTGATTTCCTTATACGGATATGTAATATTTAGCATTCTAATGCTTCCGCCAATACATGTATCAGTGTTTGTGTTTGTTTACAAAAAAATGCATTTTTTCGGGCAATTGACCGACCAATCCACTGAATGAGTTGCAATGCATGATGGACTACTATGTGTTTACAATTGTTTATAACTTCATGACATACAACACAATGTTTAATACATTGCCGAAAAAAGAATTCATCTTTATACTTTTTCTTCATTTGTGTTTACATTTATGGTACAAAATAAAAATCGACATGTTTTACATTTAATATATTTTTCTATAATTTAATGATATTAGCTCTGCACATTTATTGTTATTTCAAGTTAAACTTTTGGGTGTGATGATAATAAGAAAGTTTAAAACAAATTCCTTTAAATTTGTTGAAAGAAAGTTTAAATTTATGTATCGAAATGTGAAACAAGTGATTATTCAAATCCCAACTGGAAGGCCTCTGACAGACTGAGTGAGCGTAAAATCATTGTTATCGATAGCCGATGACAAATAAGTCGGTATTATTAAAAACATAATCATTACGGTTGTCCACTCTTAGGTAAAAATACATCTGTTATATACGAAAAACCGGTAGAGTCATTCTGTTGTTAGAATTTATAATTTCAAGTCCCAAATTAACATTTTTCCATTTATTTCACATACAAGTTGGAAGTGAGAATTGTCAAGTTTAAAGTGAGAAATATCAAGTTGGAAAGGCATATGTCAGTTAGGAACTACATGTAAAAAAAACGTCAACTTGGAAGTGAAAAACATCAACTTGAAACTGAGAAATGTTAATAATAGTGTGTCCCTATTAGTCTTACGTAGTAATAACATATCCATTTTGCAGAAAAGTTGGTGAACATATTTTAGCGAAAGTCAGATTTAACTAAATTGTTCTGTTTGTTTTAATTTCCAAAAACGGCATTGTTTGCTGTATATTTATCTATTAAATTGAAAAAAAAATCATAGGTGATTTGTTCTTTAAAAATGTTAAAATAAGCTTCATGCATAATCAAGTCCAATTTCATCTTTGAAAAGAGGGATCAATGTTCTCGTTTTCAAGCTAATGATTAAAATTAGTCGAAAAATGCATCTTTTCCCAATATGTCATAGTTTGACGTCGCGAAAAATAACATTTTACCTTAGCGACGTCATTATCTCCCCTGTAACTGTATCGTATGCCTTTAATACTATTTTCTAAACATATTGTATAAAAAAAAGTTAACATTGATATTTTAAGAAGAAAATGTCCATTAATTTGGAGAAAGAACTCTATTACCAACTGTTTCTTTAGTTCGTTGACATTTTAGTAGAGGACTTTTGTACCATACACAAGTTCATTGTTTCAAACTATCATGATTGTTTTTATCATTTCGGTTAAAATTGTGTCACATGTGTCTTAGATTAATACTGTGGAAGCCTCTAATCATTATAGAAATTCAAAGGCAAATATATTGAATTATGATTTAATTTGATTTAAAGAAAGACATTTTAGAAACTCTGGTTTATTAAGATTTAAGATAAATTACAGGTATCCTAAGCTTTCACTAGTAATCAATGAGGAGTTTCTCTCCTAAGTATAGTACTAGTTTCAATATTTTAGCAGATAAATTCCATTTTAGCTATTGGTTACTTGAATATGTAACGAAATCAAATTACACGCTAGTCCGTTCCAAATGAAGAAATCGTGCATATAAGTTTACGCAATCAACATAAAAACAAAACCAAAGACTAGACAGGCACATGAATAATGAAAATGTTTAGGGTAAAACTAGCTCTTTAGATATCAACTGTCCCTAATTTTAATCTCAGTCTGTTTAATAACAAAAGTTACATAAAAGAAAAAACTTAATTATAATACTGGTATAATACATTTGATACGAGAATACAAATACAAACAAACCAATACCGTATCACAGAATGTTTGCAATTACTGAAAACAGTCTGTAAGAACTTGACCTGCTATGACATTTAATCGTCCTTCACTGGAATATTGGCGGCAGCACTTGGGAGCAGATTTCGTCTTAAAAAGAACACACTATCCTGTGCAATGCCCAGAGACTTTAAAGATAAGCGTAGAGCACAATGGCCGTAATTGTTAAAGACCATTTTCACGGGATATAGTTACGATACTGTTGTCAGGTCATTAAAGATTGCATATTTTGGCTTTAATATTGATTCACTTATAGGGTCTTTGCATCGGAATTAAACACATTTATTCTAAAACCAGTTGTTGGCATGATACGAGTTATGTTCTTCTCATATATTTCATGATGGTATGATACTAAACCCCTAACGGGAGGGATTGTACTTGATTTTCATATGATGAAGACATAATTTTCAATCAGTTTAGTTGAGGTCTGGAGCTGGCATGTCAGTAACTGCTAGTAGTCCTTTGTTCAATTATGTATTATTGTCATTTTGTTTATTTTCTTTTGTTTCCTTTCTGACATCGGACTCGGACTTCTCTTAAACTGAGTTTTACTGTGCGTACTGTTGTACGTTTGTTTTTTCTACATTGGCTAGAGGTATAGGGGGAGGGTTGAGATCTCATTTTTGCGCCTGTCCCAAGTCAGGAGCCTTTGGCCTTTGTTAGTCTTGTATCATTTTTAATTTTAGTTTCTTGTGTATAATTTGGAGTTTAGTATGACGTCTATTATCACTGAACTAGTATACATATTTGTTTAGGGGCCAGCTGAAGGACGCCTCCGGGTGCGGGAGTTCCTCGCTGTATTGAAGACCCATTGGTGGCCTTCGGTTGTTGTCTGCTCTATGGTCGGGTTGTTGTCTCTTTGACACATTCCCCATTTCCATTCTCAATTTTATATCGTATATCATGTATATAATATTATTAAAATTAGCAAAAAAACTATGTTTAAAATAAGTTTTATGCGTGCAGAAACGTCGGTCATTAAAAGCATATTTAAAACGTTCAATATTGACCTTAAAGATAAAATGATTTCGTATAGACACAAAGACTTCAAAAAGGATCCGGACTAAACCAAAATAATACAAGAACACACAGAAGCACTTCTGGCGTAATAATCGTCGTTGATGGTTAAATGACACGAAGAAGTGTTTTCACTCCTGAATAAGCTTTTGAAATATTAATAAAAATGTTAAACTAATATTGTTTCATAAAATGATAATTAAAGTTTTATGTAATAGAAATACGAATAGATTTACCGATTGTTATCGTTAAAATTTTAATGTCTATTAAATTGAAGATAATTGTCTATAAGGCTTAATAAATGGACTTGAGTGTGTGTGTAGCTTCTCTAACTTCAGGATTACATTAATCAATATGACTCTTTGTCTTAATGGAATTATGCGCAATGATGTGTACTACCCTATCTAATGGTTATTTAGTTTGAGTTTGTTGGTAACAAAACATAAATTCCGGATATCCCCTTCGACATAATTTTATACTGAATATCAAAAGATTGATTGATTATTGTTTAACGACCAGTGGCAAGTATCACATACGTTTTCAAGAAAACATAAACAAAAACATAAATGAATTTAATACATATATAATAAACAACCACGCAATAAAACAAACCTAAACATATCGGGATATTCAAGACAACATACTTTAATCAAATAAAATTCATATATACATATTCGATGTTTTTCTAATTTTGATTTGAAAATGAAAGTAGTGTAGCGAAAACATAATAGAAACCTGCGTTTAATTAAGGAGGGTGGATTTTATAGAAATGAAAAGTAGTAGAACTCTGTGTACTATAAGAACGGGTATAAGATGTATAATGGGATGCGGAAGATGTATCTGAGCTCTAAGCTGCCCAGACAGTTTTGAAAAAATCGGATATGTTCTTTTATTAATTTTTCATGACATCACGTTCCAGTTGTGAAAAATGTGTTATCGGTCCCGAAAAAGAATGATTGAAGGATTTTTCAAAATGAAATAATTGTATATTTCAGTCATCGTAAACACTTCAAACGATGTTTATTTGTAATCAATAGCCGTGACAAAAGATGGATTCACAAACCAGCACAATCCTGGGATATTTCCCCGATGCAAGATATCAATCCCTTAACTACATTGTCACTCTTAGTTTGGACTCCCACTGATCCGAAACGACAGTTGTTTATAAATCCTTGTTCTATCAAGATTTAACGAACTTTAAACTTTCAATCAGAATTAAGTAGTGTACATCAAAATCGTGTGTACTGCTTTACTGATTTTCTTGTTAATTTCTAAAGGCCACGAATAAAATAACATACATGTATTCATTAGGAAATAAATATTTAGATAAATACTCTGCCCCTTAAATTCATAAACGGTACCGTGAGTACGGGCGGGTAGTATAAAATACCATTGAAAAATAAAAAGCAGAATTGGTAGTCGAAATATATTTTTACATTGATTGATAAATTTTTCAAAAGTAGTAGTTTTAACGGCACTTTCAGCACTATTGGCTATTTTGTGTAGCCAGTTTTTATTTTGGAGGAAGCCGGAGTGCACGGAGAGAACCACCGACCTACGGCAAAAAAAGTTGCATTCCAAATTTTAACATGCAGACTGTGGCATAAATTTAGTTCTACTCAGTGTTATTGCACGTATATAATTATTTATCATTTAGTTGTATGTATATCGATATTAATAATAATGGGATGGACAATTAAAAATCAATTAAACCTTGGAAAACAATAATCTGAGTTATAAAGTAATAATGAATGTCCTTACCGTATGATAGTTTTAGTCTATTTCTGTATAAAAATACTACTGATCTCTTAATTCCCGGATATTTACAAGTAGTTATAATCTCTGAAACAAATAAACAGATTACTTTAAAGTCAATATCACCTATTTTCTGCATTCAATAACAGATAGTTAAAGAAAATATTTGTTTTGTATTGGTTTAAGAATTTTCAGTATCCTGTGCTTTTAAATAATGATACTCGACATGCAAATCGAACAGAATAAGAAGTTACTTGATATGTTCAGTTTTACGTTTTATCTTCTAGTAACAATAAAAAGACACGTGTTCGTGCATCGAAGCAAGTTAACCTATCATACATAAGCATATTATTAATGATAAAATTGCCAATAAATACCTTCAGTTGTATAAACAATAATATTTATTTACAAAGAACAATTTGACCATCGGTCATTTTGTACTCCACTCCGACGTACGAAATGCTGTATTGTAGACGTTTAATTTTTCAGAAGTTTATTATGGTGGATATCGATTAAAATGGATATTTTTCTCACTTTTTGCCAAATAAAATGAAAATTCACAACAAAATATTTGCTTCTTTGTTATAACAACGCTTAATATACTTAGGCTTTCAAAAATGCACGAATAAAAAAAGTTAAAACGTCCAAATAAAGTGCGAAGTTGAAAAGCATTGAGGATTCAAAACTCCGAAAGGTTTTGCCAAATACAGCTAAGGTAATCTATTCCTGGGTAGAATATACTCGTCCTTAGGTCACTGGCGGCATTGTTGTCTAATTGGCACTTCTCATTTTTACATATAGAAAAATGTGATTTACATCATTAATAATGTTTAACATACATATGACGAATTGATATAACTGATACAGCTACATATAAGTTTGCTTAATTGCCATAAATTGACCATAGAGGACGGTTGAGAATGAAAGAGATGATTTGGGTGTTCCTTTTGTGATTTTTCCCAGCTTTTTGTAGCCAAATTCCTGCAATATATAATGTCTCCAAATGGATGTGGGGTTAAAGCGATTGCGTATCATTGATTTTTGCTTACAAGTAAATTACTCAACAGATGATCTTAATGGTAAAGTTGAACTCATCTCGATGAACATTTTACGGAGCCATCACGACTTGGTAAAATGGCCGATATGTGATACTCTGTCGCAATTCACCATTGTACTGGTGTATTAGTAGTAGCCGACTATACGCCTTTTCGAATTCCTAATTTTCTTACTTAACACTTAGTCCGTCTTTTAAACAGATTTTCTCATTGAAAAAAAGAATTGGAGCAGGGAGACATCTAAATCTTTAAGGATTTTTTTTTGGGAATATCCCACAAACATGGATCGAGGGCACATGGCGACATGGTTAGTAGAAATAACAATACCATCGATGCCGTTCTAAACAGTTGTTCGCAGAACGTTTAAAGTAATGAACACGAAAAAGTGTTTACATCTTGAATACAATTGCAAGAATATTTTTTAACAAAGCAAATTAAAATAAGATTTTTCAGAAATTCACGCATTAAATTATACAAAAACAAAATCGACCTGTAATTAGCAAGCATGTTATCAATACTATACTATTCAAATCGAAACAGTTATAAGACATGTGTTAAGCCGCCAAGTAGTTTTCTTCTTTTATCTCCATAGACAGAACCTTCAAATACAAATAACAGCATTAAACAGTCATTAAAATATAAACATTGTAACACATCAATTGTTCACATTTTATTTAAGAGCTGGTTTTACTATAAACGAAATTTTCGCACAATATGCGTTTGATCGGCATGCTTATTTTTTGCATTCGTTTCTTGTTTGTACTGTTTTATTGCACATCTATCCGCGGCATGCATACATTAAAACAATTTATTTATGTGTTAACACTTCTTAAGACAATAAGACTTTAACATGTTCCATATAATTTCAATAATAAGAAAGTATGTACTCCCAATCATGTATATAACAACATAAACCCACAGTTATCTGTTGAAGATATTCTTCAAAAACTGTTAGTTTCTTTTTAATTAAGAAGGAATTGTAATTGCAGAAGTTAACGATCAACCGCGCCTAAAACTAACACCTCAAGGTGCAAGTAATTACTAAAATTCCAAGGTTAAATTGATTTCAACTTCTGACAACAGCAATTAATGTGAAAGGTAAATATTTATTAAAAATGACAACTTTCGATGTAGCGCTGCACGGGAGGTGCATGCATATTAGGAGATGACAATCTGTTGACGCTCTTTTGTTTAAATAAAAACACATGGCGAATAAAACCAGACAACCCCATGGTCAAAAGAAAAAAGACGAAAAGACCAACAGCGGTCCACCAAACTATACACAAACTACAGTAAAGAGTGAGCATCACGTACCCTACCAAAGACCCGGGGAGTATTCAGATGCTCCGGGAGGGTCGTAGTTCATGCGATTAGATTTTCAATTGCTTTACTACCATGTTTGTCTGAACTTATGTTTCAACAGACACCAATATACAACTTCCATATTTACGAGCGTATAGTAGTATTTATGGGAATCCTAAACTGTATATATTTCAATTAACTGGCGTTGTTGATTTGATGTCAAATAATAAAGCTCCATAAAAGAAACCTTTATACTAATATCCCAAGATATTTAGTCATTATAACTTGACACATTGTCTGAAGTATATTTGTATTGTGAAATGTCTAAATATTTGTGTTCCTTGTAGAATTTCAGGATGATGGATAATCTTTGGTAGGCTTGATTACAATGAATCCACAACTTGTTTAGACACACGGCGATTTAGAGTTACATATGGTAAAGACATTGGCTACATTGGCTATGTGTTGTTCGTTGTTGTGGTATATTTTTAGGAGGAGTCTATTGTTGATAGTTGGTGTAGTATATTGTGCTGCGAGATATTTATGACAATCTTGTTATCCTCTGTATGTTTTATTGCATATCATTATATACATTGGCTTCTCCTTTTATTCATTGCAAGGTTGTTTAAGCCCCATAAAAATGGTCTGCACATTTGTTAATACATAAAAACAGTTACCGTCAAAAGCTCAACACGTTTTTGCAGGAAGATGCGTGTGTTGTACTGTTATGATAAAAAAATTAATTATATCCAAATACCCATCAAATATAGAAAATAAGATGCACAACGAACAAAGGAATATTACACGAAACAATGCACAGCCTACTCGTACTTATCAATTCAACTCCAGTTTTCTTATCATTTAAAAGAGAGGCGAAATATACCAAAGGGACATTCAAACTCATAAGTCGAAAATAAACTGACAACGCCATGGATAAAAAAGAAAAAGACCAACAGACAAACAATAGTACACAAAACACAACAGAAAAATAACGACTGAGCAACACGAATCCCACCAAAAACTGCGGGTGATCTCAGGTGCTCCGGAAGAGTAAGCAGATCCTGCCCCACATGTGGCATCCGTCGTGTTGCTCATGTAAGTACAAAACCGGTAATAATTGTTTTAAAACACTGCAAATTTTAAAGTAAAGGTGAAACATTCGATTAAATATTTTTGCAATTGAGATTCCATTTCAAACAACAGCTTCATAGTGCACATAGTTCAGAAATAAATGACGCACTTACATAAAAAGCAATTTAATTTCATAGGACAGTATAGTGTTCATATAATTCTATTGTTTCACAGAAAACCCGAATATAAACACGAAGTCCTATATTTTGACAATGAATTGTTTAAAAACGTAACAAAAGTATTGGGGAATGCTAATCTAACGTGCTTGTATAGTATAAACACGTAAGATTCAATATTTACGAATGACAACAATTCAATTTAGATATTTATAATTTATTCTAAAGGATCACATGAAATCTTCTAACACAATCATGTATTGTAAGCAAGCATCACAATGTTTGACAATCCACATATACAAACCATATAAAGAGAAACTGAAGCATCTGTTGAAATTTGAAAGTTAACACTAAAATCTGCATAAAAGTTTACTATTTAACCGGACAGTGTGATTATAATAGTTTTAAAGCAAGAAAACCTTAGTCTTACTTTAAGGAGTCCCCGACAGTCCTCATCGGGACTCGTAACTCAAGCGACTGGATACATTTGAATTATATCTTATTGAATAAAACCCTAACAGCTAAAATATAAAACGGAGATGAGTATAAACGACAATGAGACAAATTTCGAACGCAACAAATAACCAGAAGACATCTAAAAGGCAACACACAGTCTTCAACAATAGGTGTCTATACAATATGTCCAACCCCAAATGAAACTTTTCAAGCCACTAATGTCTATTTTTCTTTCTATGACCCTGTATAAGAACGTTTACTTACCTGATATGACATTCTTTTTCTATATAACTTATTTTTTACTTTACATGACAAAGGAGTTTGGTAAAGTGATTTCCCTATACTGATATTTTATAGTATGTTATCTAAGTTCCCTTTATTGGTTCACTAGCGGAGATTATTTGGGGAAGGTTGATATCATAACAAACTAGGTTATCACGCCCCATGTATAATATACATGTGCATGTTCCAAGTTTCTGGAACCATAATTAGTAGTTGTCCTTTGTTCTATACTATTGTGTTTAATCATTTTTGGGAAATTTGGTGTTGATGGCAGATATTTTATATTCTCTTTTAAATGTTTACTACTTTTCTGGACGATTTAGAGCTTGATAGATTGTAAAGACACCTTACTATTGTTGATTATTGTACGTTAACATCCATATGCCTTGCGTTTTTCTCTGTGTTTGGTTGATGTCGCAATAAGAAATACCTGACCTTCTCGTTTTATTCAATATAATTATATATGTAACAATATAACATAAAAGTTTCTTTTTTACTTTTATCTTAATAAAATTGAGAATGGAAATGGGGAATGTGTCAAAGAGACAACAACCCGACCATAGATCAGACAACAGCCGAAGGCCACCAATGGGTCTTCAATGAATTTGAATTTGAATTCCCTTTTTTAACAACAAATGTCTGATGAAGGTAGTTTCTAGAATAAAATTACTTTATTTAAGTACCACTGTCTTCAAGATGCTGTTTCATATATGTACAAGCATTTTAGTTCACTATTGTTTTTTTTAATTCAAAACTACTGTGCAATGGTTTTTTCTACGTACAATTTATAAGGTAATTGAAGCATCAAAGTTATTGCTTGCAAGTAGATTTTGAACTATTGGCCTGAATTATTTATATTGGAATTTAAAAAACAGTTCGTTTCATTTTTCCGGACAAGCGGTAATAACATAATATTTAAAGTAATGTCACGTTTTTTAAATGCTTGATATAATGAACCAATTCATTTTTCATAATACTCCTTTGGTACTCCAATTTCCTTTAGGTGTCATTTGAGACAAAAACACTTAAAAATTAACACATTTAGAAGTATAAAATATTCTTTTATATCAATTATAGTAAATGTACATATAAGTGTTATTTTTATATGCTTGTTAAAAAAAATAGACAAAACGAGTAAGCTTTCAGGGCTAAAGAAAACAATACAAATTAATTCAATTATTTAAAGCAATATATTCCATTAATTGAAACTGTTTTCAATTGCTTTTAACTTATTTGTTTTGGTTGTTCATTTTGTAGCTTTCTTAATATTAAATTCACAATACGGATGGTCGGGTTTTATATGTTGCTATTTTTCAGTCGTATTATACTCTTTTGTCTAAACTTTGAATCAGTTTGAAAATAATACTTTACATGACCTGTATATATGGACTGTCGATCTGTTATTACCGCCTCGGTGGTCTCGTAGAAGCGTGTTCGTGTTCACCTCGAGTGCGGGAGGTCGTGGATTCGAACCCCGGCCGGGTCAAACCAAAGACTTTAAAAATTGGTATTTGCTGCTTCTCCGCTAAGCACGCGGCATTAAGGAGTAAAAGTAAGGACTGGTCAGCTCGGAGTCAGAATAATGTGTCCGGGTAAGGTGACATGTCTTCTTGCAGACTGTTACCTCGTGAACTAGCACGTTAAAAATCCGACTCGGTGTGTCGGTCTAGTACAAAGCAGGGCTAAATTTCATATTCCATTAACATGTTCTCGTAGTGAATATGCATATTAATTTACCGCTGGACGTTAAGCAGCTATCAATCATCATCGAATTGTTATTGGCAGTCTGATTGAATAAAGTCACAATATTTGTATTTTATATACGCAAAAATCATCCAAAACTTTAGACTCGAGCAATCTGATAAAAAAGACAAGCTGTACACCAGCCCTTGTAATTGAACCAGTATAGAAATCATAAATGTATTTTGAATAAAAGGTTTCATGGTGAAATTAGAATAGTGACCTACAAAGATGTGTCTCTCAGGGAAGTATGTGGTATTACACATTATTTAGACATTCGTGTATGAATGTATTGTCAGAAAAAATACATGTACACATGTTTCGCAATTTACATCAAATACGACAAATTAAAAAAAGAACTACAGATACAAACAACAGAAAATAAAAACGTCTATGTTTTAATCAATTTAATCAGTCTGTCGCTATCAAAACACAAGTGACAGTTATATAACGAGTTTTCTTTTTATAAAACGGACAGTCTGAATAGTTTCATTGACAGGTTTCAATGTTAGCAATAAATTAAACGACGCATAAGTGAACTTAATATTAATGATTTCTTTTTTTTCCCTGATTATTGTCTATAATTGAAGAATGTCAAGTCAATCTGAAGCGTAAAGGAACACACATGATATATATGTTCATTTTAATGAGGGCGAATTAAGTAGGTTTTTTTCTGTGTTGTATCATAAAAATAAGTGTTATATTGACTATTAGTGTACAATATAATTTGACCCGAGACTACAATTAAAACACTTTATGTTTATTTATAGCATTCTGTCACATTAAAAAAAAGCACCCGTGGATTAAAATTTCTTTAAAATATGGTGTGTCTATTCTATCATGGGAAAATCTAGAAGCACTCCAAATATATCGAATTTTGTAGATTATCCATGATGTCTGTATAGTTAGATACTTAATCCACTAACGATTTTATCTTATTATGTCGATTATGTGCACTCATTTTAGTAAATGCATCACTATGCTGCCACATTGTCAATGAATGGGTCTACTGACCTATCTATGCAAATGACCCACGTTGACGTCACACCGTCTATGAAGTAACTCTCACAACATTGAGCGCCAAATTCGACACATTTCAATTTTTCTGTTTCTAGGTGTCTACCTGTAGGGTTCTATCTACACCCCGTTTAAAATATGTCAAATTCCCAAATTTCAATAAAAGATATTTAAAAAATGAAAAAAAAACGTTGCTTTCACGTTAAACTTTGTGGTCGAATTTCTCTAAAAATCGCCAGATTTAGACCAAGACCGGGAATAAATTCGTTATTTAAGTTCATATCCGTAGATATGGATATTTTAACACCCTTCAGTACCCTGTACACCCTTCGGCTGCCCCTCAGGGTGTACTTGGATACTTCAGGGTGTTAAAATATCCATATCTACGGATATGAACGTAGATAACTTATAACAGCAGCAAAAAAAGAAGACGCTATAAATTTTATTTCACTCCGGAACACGTTCGTGGGCCGTTCCCAAGTCAAGAACCTCGTCAATGGCTGTTTTTTGACATTTTGCGAATTTGAATTGGTGTTCATTGAAGTTCTTCAATGACTTGTGTTAAATTGCTTCACAACTTAAAGACTTCAGCTTTTCATATTGTTTTGACACTTGTCTATTATTGAATACAGCTCAATGTATTTTGGTTTATGCATCGTTGAGTTGCTGTCGTCTTTTTTGGCGCGTATCCGACATCTCCTTTTATTCAATCAAGTTTATGAAAAATAAAACAGTTAATACCAGATTTAGTAAGATAACACAATCAAACTGGGGACAAGTTTGGTGCTCCGAAAGGTAAGCGGTACCTCATTTACTAGCTGCACCCTCCAAGTTGTTCATGACAGTCATATACAAATCTGCAATAAGTTATAAATGACGAAATAAGGACAGTTGATAATGATATATCTGTTGTTTTTAAGTCACGACTGAATATAAAAGAGCTCTAAGCCAGGGGGTGAGGGGGGGGCTAGTTTATTTTTTTTCATTAGTGTGCAGCACATCCAGCAGTGTACAATGCGAACTGGTCAATTTCAGGCTACATTGTACATGTATCACGCAGACGGATTCAAGTCCGCTCGTGTATCACGCGGACGGATTCGAACACAGTCCACGTTGGTAAAACGGAAGAAACCACAATGTCTATGATCATACTTATTACAACATAACAATTTATATTTTTTCTAATTTGAAAATCATTGTCTCATTAAATCTTGAAAAAATAATAAAACAAAAACCGCTTCAAAATAGTGATTCAAAGAAAATCAAACTAGCCACGAAAAGTGTTTCTACATGTTAAAATAAACCTTTTACTTATTGTTATATATTTTATCTACTTTATCAATGGCATGTTATCAGTACATTTTTAACATATTTCTTTACTTTAGAATGCACTTTGTGAAGACAAATTCATGTATTAAGATGTGTTTGTGCACTTGAGCTCACATTCATTCATTTGTTTTATGAAAAAGAAATTACTCTCCAATATGCAATTTTAGGCTTCAAATAATTTGACATGTCTGTTTCATGTTATGTTCCTACAAATATTTAATGTCAGGAAATTGTTTGGTCAGAAAAAGAATGAAATGAAAACTATTAGGGATAGGATTCTAATAAAGGTCATTGAGTTTAAGTAAGTACGAGAAAAAATCAAGTGAAATTAAAAAGCGATTCACAGCATTATGTATTATAGATTAATAAGTAATACGAGTGCAAACTGCGACTCCCTGTCAATTCAATTGTTTTCACGCTAGAAACAATATTTGTATGGTATTTTACCAGTAAAGCAGAAGAGAACTTTATAAGTTCAGGTCATATTTATCAATGTCTAATTAAACATTATGACTTTGGTCATAAGTTTGGGTCAAAATTACGAAGGTCAGATCAGTCACATATGACGTCATAAGCCGTGATGTGCAATTTTATGAAAACCTGATCAAAGTCGTACATGTACTGCTAGGAAAGACCAATAAGTTAAAATATCGCACATATGTAGTCTTCGAAACACAGATGTAGCGTGCATGTTCGACATTTAGCAAGAAATTTAACTTTAATCGGTGCATGAACTTGTTAAATGTGGGCATTTGTTGAGTTTAGAAGGTCTAATTTGGACTTTGAGATGAAGATCAGCAATAAAAGCACTGTTCCTTTGGTTTGATTTTGACAAGTGCATGTAACCTTTTTGTCATGAATAGATACATCCTGTTCTTTCGTTTTCCATCAAAGACAACACTTCTTTATTTTGCAGTTGGGATATGACAGTAATCAATCGAATAAGTGGTATTGTATACTTCATCAAGTTTTGAGATATTGGTAGAACGTTAGATTCATTTGTCACATACAAGGACATTTCTATCAACAGACCATTTTCCTTCCAATGAACACGTTCTCCTCTCCTTGTAGATTGACCTCTGTGTTTGAATGAAGCAGTCATTTTATGGAAATATAACATACCCGGTACACAACAAAAAAGTTTTCTCTACATAGATGTTATTTTTTACTTAGTTATTATGTAAATATACATATAAATACTTTAGAAAATTAAAAGATTTAAATTCATTTTTCTGCATATTGATCCTGTAATTTATTAACTGCTCGACTCAACATAACCCCTTTTTTGACTCACTCGATAAAAAGATTTATATTGCGACTAGCAACTGATATTTTACAGTATCACTATACAGAAAACCTGAGTATCGGTATACTATTTAAGACAATATCAAATAGCGTTTCAAATCCAAGAGATATTTATAATTATTTATAACCATGGTGAAACTAGTGACACTTCTCAGTTCGTCATAACGCGCTCAAAATCACTCAACTCGCGATTTGATAGATTAATGTGCATGGTCAGGAAAATGTGTACGTGGCCTGCTTATAGTTTGATTGCGGACTCGGCAGGTAACGGTACATAAATGCTCTGAGGGGCCTCGGTGGCCGAGTGGTCTAAGTAGTTACTACTGTAATCACTACCCAGTCAACACTGAGGTTGTGAGTTCGAACCCCGCTCGTGCGGGTGCACTCGACTCCAATCTTAATTGACTAGGATTGTCAGTTTTACTATCGAAGGTCGGTGGTTTTCTCCGGGCACTCCGACTTCCTCCGCCAATAAAAACTGACCGCCAAGAAATAGCCCAAAAGCGGTGCTTAAAAGTGGCGTTAAAACACCAAAAATTAAATCAAATCATAAATGCTCTGAAATCCTTACAGGAATCCAAATAAAATAAATATGACTAGAGTATAAATATAAACACAATATTCAATGTATGAGATCACAATTATCAGAAACATCGTTCTGAGAAGCTAACATGCACCTATTTCTACAATGATTTAACCGAATCAAAATAAAACTACATGTCAGAAACATATTGATTATTTCTTGTGAATTATTGTCTGATTTGTAATTATCCTTCAAACTAAAGTCATAACCAAGGTTATGACGTAAGTGACAGCTGTGGTCGAACATTTAATTAATCTGCCTTATTTCGGAAAATCGTATCAGTTTCTTCATCACAGTCCTTAAATCATCAGATACTGATACGATCAATTGATACAGGCATTTTATATTATCTTGTAATTTCTGAATAAAATAAAAAGTATTACATAATTAATCATTTTTGTAGTTTTATTTATTATAAAATAAACAAAGAAATCACATGATCTAAAAGAAACAATACCGGGTACGTCGACATGGTAAACGTATCTTGCTATGCATGCTTCATTCGCCCTTCAAATTCATACTCAAATAAAAATGTTACACCCTTATTATTGCACTCCGTTTAATGTATCAATTGAGATGCGTGAACGCCATACGATGGGCAGTTGGTATGAATCTACTGATCAACGGTGTGCTGACAAACAACGATTTAGTTTAATTATTCGATTCGCAGTACAACTAAAATTGAAATACCCGCCTGTGTGAGATGTCGCTTATGAAAGGAGTTTAGTTGCTACTCTTCAAGGATGCGGCGTTCTAGGCTAAAGGCAAAGACTGTTTGCTCAGAATCTGAATAATATTTCATGGTAGTGTGGCATGTCTTCCTGTGAACTATTATCTTATGAACGCAAAAAAGGACGTTAAGTTGCGCTATTATGCATGCAACACATTTCATATTGCTCATTTGAATAATTTGAATTACAGACTACAGTACAGTGTAAATATTTCAAACATTATTCTGTAAAGCTGCATTTTAAAAATAACAATGTTGATCAGAAGCAAACACTGACTTTCATAAGTCATAATATACAGCTGTTGACAGGGTTAAGGAGAACAGCTGTTTTGAATGACCCATAGATCAAACTTTTACCCGAAGCCAGCAGCTTTTGGGAACTGTTTAGGTCATTGTCCGAGGATACTGCCTATAATATATTTGTTATCTTACTTTCTGTTTCAAGAAAGTGGTAATGACATTATTCATTTACAGGAGGTGATCATACTTCTTACTATGTATCACTGGTATGACAGAGATAAAATCAGTTATGAACACTGTACTTGTTCTACATCCTGCCGATATATATGTTTTGGCATTGATGAAAGCCGTGTTATTAAGGTCTAACGAAGGGTTTGTTTCTATTTTATAGATTATATTGTAATTTAAAGAGTTATCTCCCTTTTGTAATGCATTCTGTATATTCTATAACACCTATGATTCGAGATATCCCCAAAATTAATGATAGAAATGTTAAATTGGTGTTCAAATTGTATTGTGATAACATTTATGCTTTTTCCACCGTGATTAATCTCTTGTCTGGACTTAATAAATAACTATATTTAATTAAGCCGTCAAATATTTCTGACGGTCAATTAAAACCTAAATTGTTTTAAGAAAACATTAACTTAACTTAAACTGATCCAAATTCTTTTCGAAATAGTTTAAACTAATAGTCCAATATTTTGAATAATACAATTAGACGGGGAAAAGTTTAAAAGGGCACTATAGCAATGATTTATTATTTTATACAAAGAAATAATTTATACCTAAATTGTGAACCTCTCATAGAGATATTTTTCGAAAATTTAAAATAGCAAACAGTATGCGTAAATTTAATGTTTTAGAAGTGCCAATTTGTCATTGGGCAAATACATGTTAAGTATAATGATAACAAATGCAATATGTCAACAATAAACTCATCACAGATATCAGGCTTCAAATTGTGTACTCCAGACACGTGTTTCGTCTTCAATAGACTCATTCATCAGTGACGCTCAAATAAAAAAAAGGACCACAAAAAGTACGAAGTTGAAGAGTATCGAGGACCTAAAATTCCGTAATATTTTACCAAATACATCTAAAGTAATCATTTCTAGGGTGGCAAATATAACAAAATGTGAATTCAACCATCAAAGATTTTGAAAAGTTGTTGAAGCATAAAGCTCCATTTCTATACCGAAAAAAAGAAAATTCAAAGAGACAACGATCCTGTTTAGAACGTAAAGGATTAGATCTGCTGAAATCTTGTGTTAAAAAACAGTATTGAATCTTTATCCTAGACTTACAACTAACTGCTAAGGGATCATGATAACCACATACCAGAGAAAGGATCTAAATTGAATTATTAAAAGAAATTCATGATTATTGGTAACTGTATTTGTATAGGTTAAGACAAATAACATTGGCAAGAAAAAGGGAATGCTTAAATATCAATCAAGATGTCATTATAAGAAAAACTGCAACAACCCAGGATTATTTTTTGCATGGGTGTTGCAAGCGCACCGGTAATTGAACGGTTTTACGACTGATTTATTTACTGTATAATAATTTCCGATAACTCTGTACATCAGTAATAATTGTTTATAATATAGCTGATAAATATTCGAATTAATCATCCTTGCGCAGGCGTTTTTAACTAAGATAGCGTGCGATAAGCTTCATCACATTTTCAATACATTATCATTGCTCAATTTTCGTTATAAAACCGACATGCAGAAATGATTTTAAAATGTTGTCTTGAAATATCATGTTATAATGTTTTGAATGTGCTAAAATCTTAGAGATACCAAGTATTCTGAAATTGTTTATGATGATTTATTATATTCAATTTAATTGTATTTATGTTGTCTGTCATTTTGCAATCCTTCATTTACATATCATAACACTGCTACAGTCGCTATTTATAAAAATAAGATGATGTGGTATGATTGCCAGTGAGACAACTCTCCACCAGAGACCAAATGACATAAAAGGTTAGCAATTATAGGTCACTGTACTAAAACAATGAACAAATCCCCTACCGCATAGAAAGTTTTAAAAGATCCCGAAATGACAAATATAAAACAATTCTAGCGAGAAAACAAAAGAAACTCAAGAATTCCCGCTCCAATAGCATTGCTTTATGTAAAGAACTACTTTATTTCAAACATAACGACATCTAGTTCAAGTGCAGTCTACTAAAATAAATTTTTTAAAGAAAAAAGAATTATCCTATCAGGTCCTTTCTCGTTGGAGGTTTCACGGTGTTTTCATTTATTAGCATCACAGTGGTTAATTCGAGTATAAAATGAGCCAAGTGATGTAAACTTTACTTTCATGTCTATTTCAAACTTGATGTTTCCTTATAATGATTGTACAACATTTGCAAGATTATGACATATAATTTTTAATTTGGTGATATTAACCCGCTGTTGTGTTTTGAATGCATAATTTCAATGCAATTTTTATATATCGATTTATTTTCATTGGCTAAAATTTGCCGTCCAATCCAGAATTGTCTTAGGCTGCCATATTGAATTGCTGGAATTCATAAATGTTAGATTAATACAATAGAATCAAAAATAAAGCAAACCCCTACCCCAAAAGGCTGTTTCAATAAGATGGTTTCCAAATCTGAATCGTACTTGTAATAATAAATATCGGTTTGAAAGTTTTCATTTGTATGACGTCATATTTGCCAGGATGTTCATGTCATGTAGTAATTTTCTGTCATGAATTGATACATCATATCCATTCCTTTCCATTTTATACCATATTATATAAATATATAAATGGTTTGCATTTCAAATAATCATTAAGATGTATCTGTTATATATTCAAATGCAATAAATATTTACGTTTATGACAAACGGGGTTTAGAATTTCTATTTTTTTTAGGAAATAATGCAAGTATTATTTTCTAATTGATGTTAAGAGGTTATATGATTGTCTAAATTTATCGTCCTTCCCTCTGTCTATATCATCATTCTCAGTCGCTCTGTAATTCTGGTATCATGGTTTTAAGACTTGATAGAGCTTATCAACGACGTCACAATGTGGGAGGCGAGTTTATCAGGCTTACTTTTGTAAATCGTAAATCGTCAAGCGTAAAACTCTCTGAAGGAAGCGGAAAATAGTACGACAAGTTGCTTTCTTTAAAAAAAGAAATGCAATCGTAAACCCAAATGCTTGCTTGGCATTAGATATAAGATAATTGTTTAAAAAAAAAGATTTATTGTTTTATATCATTTTTGTTATATAAGAATTAGAAACTGACAGTGACTGTTTACTTAAAGTAAATACTGTTCAATGTGGGGTGAAATATTCTTGTTAAAGGAATATTTTTTTCTCTCCTCTCTCCCGAAAGACATCATGTTAAGTCACCCACTTGATGTTCCATTCTAAGATGCTGGTTTTTGTTTTTGAATTAGAGTTAGTTTTTAGGCTAAAGTTCAAATGCAAATGTGAGGAAATTTAATCAATTAATGATTATATGTGTTTAAGAAATGCAATACGTGAACTTGAAAATAGCCGTTTTTATTGGAATTTGAGATATGTTCATGGTTATTTGAACAATGGCTTGATATTGATCATTATTAAGATCCTTACACCTGCTCTGCAAGGTATTTTTATGCTTAGGGTAGCAAGCATTGGCAATTTTAAGTTCTGTGCTTTATGTTTGCTCTTAAAAGTTTTAGATGACAAAATCTCTTTTGTCAAAAACAAACACTTTTAAAACCTTTAACTCGCTTTGAAGATATTTTCCGGATGTCCCTTTTATTTTAATGTTTTCTTATATTTTAAATTGTGGGTCATGAAAAAAGGCCTGCAAGTTTAATTGTAAATATATACAATTTGAATCGCACTGTATCCTCTTCACCTTGATGACCGAAACCAATTCATTAAAAAAGATATTTATAGCCTAGACAAAACAGCTTACACCTTGTACTTATAAACAAACAAACAAAATTGAAAACAACAAAAAAACTAGCATGGTCAAACCTGAAATTACCACTGATCGGTATACCCATCACCTCAATATGAGTTTGTTTAAAGGTCACATTTATGAACTGTTGTAAGGTGTTCCTTTTTGTCGAGCCTTCGACTTTAGCGATTCTACATTCCGTCGGTGTCGTCAGCGGTGGCGTCCACAAATATTCACTCTGTGGTTAAAGTTTTTGAAATTTTAACAACTTTCTTAAACTATTCTGGATTTGTACCAAACTTGGACAGAAGCTTGTTTATGATTATAAGATAGTATCCAGAAGTAAATTTTGTAAGAATAAAATTACACTTTTCCGTATTTTACTTATAAATGGACTTAGTTTTCTGCTGGGATACAATACATTCACTCCGAGGTTAAAGTTTTTTTTAAATTTTAATGACTTTCTTATACTATCCTGGATTTGTACCAAACTTGGACAGAAGCTTGTTTATGATTAAAAGCTAGTATCTAGAAGGAAATTTTTTGTTAAAATTTTGTACCTGTTTATCTGTATTTTACTTATAAATGGACTTAGTTTTTCTTTCAGTTAACATTACATACAGTCTGAAGTTAAATTTTTTAGATTTATAAACTATCCTGGATTTTTCCCAAACTTAAACAGAAGCTTCTTAAAATAAAAAAAAAATAGTATTGAGAGGAATATTTTTATTGATGTTTTTCCTCATTTTTGTTGAGCCTGCGATTTACAGCAAAAGTAGGCGAGACACTGGGTTGTCTTTTACATGGAAAAATTACACTACTGTCTTATGGTTTGTATGTAAATTCTTTTAAACCGTCAGGTGTATTCATAAGCACATGTCCCAAGTCCGAAGCATGTTGTTTAGTGGTTGTCTTTTTTTGGTGCAGTTCATATTTGCTTTTTGTTTCTGGTTTGAAGTTAAATTAGATCTGTTTGTTTTTTCCTGTTTAAATTGTTTTATAACAGTGTTTTGGGGCCCTCGGTAGGATGCTGTCCAATGTGAGCCAAGCTTTTGTGTTGAAGGCTGAATTATAACCTATAATTGCTAATTTTGACTACACTGTGTTTTGATGGAGAGTTGTCTTCCTACCATATTTAAAAAGATATTCCCTGACATTTGACAAATCCATTAGAATAATCGAGATATTGAAATTGAACTGAAGTTGCCTAGTAGGTTTCTTACATTGACCCGACTATCCTTTTTCTCTCTTGCTGGATAGTTTTATACTGGTCATTTGGGGGCACTGTGTAGCCTACTGATCAGTGAGATGGCTCAAAATCTTCTTACACTATTTTACATTTTCGTACTTAATATATTAAAACCGAAAATTCATCATCTGATCGTCTTTATGAAATAATAATTATTTATTTTTATTTTGACGAACATTTTGAAGAGCATTAATTACTACAGACCGAACATATAGTTAGATAATCTGTTCCCTGACCAAGATAACTATAAATAGAAATTAATTTTTCTTATCTCTGCCTGCATCTGTCACCACTCGGTGTCTATTAATTAATAGACATTTGATAAGGAAATAACGTTGCAATATTTAAACAAAGAAAATTGCAATTTTAAAGAAAATAAAAACTATTCAAGGACGTATATCAATTTAGATTATTATATACGTCCTTGGTCTATCCTAGACGTAAAATTTCAATAAAGTGCAAGAAAGACTTCATTTTTATTTCAGTATTGTCCATTAGTTGGTCCCACAAGGACGTTGAGGTATGAAAATTATGAAATAGCCTGCTTCGTACATTATGTACATTTCCCATAGACTCGGAATCTTAAGTGGAATGCTAGTAATACTTCTTTTATAGATTTTAGTTTTAACAAATCTCGTTTCGAATATAAATCGCATTGTTTACGTGAAATCTTATATCATATCTAAACACAGCTGGTTTCAACGTTTGACTCTTATTAGAATAACTACGCGTATATATATGTAAGGTAAATATTAGCAGCTTGTAATTGCGTGCAAGGAAGTATTCAAATGCTTATTAAAGTAGCCTGCGTCATAATAAATTTCGCATCATATGTAACATATCTCTATAGCAACTTTAAGATGCTAATGATTCAACAGGTCAAATAATAAGCTATTGCGCATGTATATGAAAGGTGGCCATAGAAAGAAACAGATGTATTCCGAATAACATCCGGTGTTCCGAAAGACTACGGACATCGTCCAATATATACTGCGTAAACCCTCAGGGGTTTACGCAATAATCTATACATCTTTATGTCACCTTTACAAAATTTCATGTTTAATATATATAAAGATTGCGGTTTTTATCCAACGCAATCATAGGTTTGAACGTTGTTTTCAATTAAGACTTGTTTATATATATGCGTTGGATAAAAACCGCAATTTTTATACGTGTACATGCAAAACAAATTTCTTGATAGAGGGGTCTAAATACAGCACAAACAACATTTTCCAAAAGACCAAAAAAGTGAAAAAGTATATTTAAACAAAACGCATTTGACTAACAGGTCGAACAACAGATGTTCTTAAAATCTGCTGACTGCCATTGGCAATTGCCAATTAAACGGATCACAAGATGTAAAAAATTGATCTTATTATTAATTTATTACCCAACAGAAAACAAAAAACTTGCGGAAAAGATGGTATATCGCAAACATGAGGTGCAAAAATTTGTACACCATATACGGATTTCGACAATTAATGTCTCATCAGTGATGTTAGGAATCGAAACGGTATTTGGAAGGCCTTTCAATTTACCTCAATTTAGGATAGACTCTTGAATTTTGAAAGAGTCTAAATAGGATGAACGGATCATATAAATCCGAAGGCAAATATAATACAAGCCCAAACGAAAAAATATAAACAAGTCTAAATTGAAAACAACGTTCAAACCTATGATTGCGTTGGATAAAAACCGCAATTTTTATACGTGTGCATGCAAAACAAATGTCTTGTTAGAGGGGCCTAAATACAGCACAAACAACATTTTTCCAAAAGACCAAAAAAGTGAAAAAGTTTATTTTAACAAAACGCATTCGACTAGAAGGTCGAACAACTGATGTTCTTTAACCCTGCTGACTGCCATTGGCGATTGACAAATAAACGGATCACCGATGTAATAAATGGATCCTAATTATAAATTTAATACTAAACAGAAAACAATAAACCTGCGGAAAAGATGGTATACCGCAAACAAAAGGTGCAAAGTTTGTTGTCCACCATATCCGGATTTCGACAATTAATGTCTCTTCAATATATATATATATATATATACTTAAGTTAGTATAATACAATACCTAATGTATGATCGGGCATCAATTGAAGAATTATTTATAGAAGTGTCTAGTCAGTGTATATTTGGAGCAAGCATTACTTAAGTTCTCCGACAAGAGAAATCTATTTTATACTATAAACCTACGGAAATAGGTTAATCATACTTCAATTATCATTAATTAATCATTTTACATTCGATTATTTAACCGGAAACACTGATACAATTGCCGCCAACCAGTTTGTGAAAACGATCGAAAATTCAGTTGTTATTCCTCTTAAAACTGCACAAGCAAACAACAACCGATCAATCGATTGTAGTTGAACTGTCCCCTGGCTGTGGTATCACCGAACGCGACTTATCACCTTCACCCCTGGCATTTGGTGGGTTCCGTGTTTCTCAGCTTAGTTTTATGAATAAAATACAAAGTCGGGTGTTTATCGTGATAACATAAGGAACTGTGAATAAAACTCGTGTGTGTACACACTTCTTAATCAGAAAAAAACTTTGAATAGACTTATCTTCTATCATGAAAGCAATAAAGAAAAGCCGAATTTAAATTCGGCTATCGTATCAACTTGGATTGGTACAAATAATTTAAGAGTAAATATCATTTTCATAAAGTAAAAAAATAATAGATGCAATCCAAAAATGATTTGTAATATAAATTGAAGTATATCACCCATTCTGCAACAGATAGAATTCAATGATTACGCCAACTTTATCAGTTTTACAAAATCTCATTTTAATTGTTAAAAAGAACAAAACAACAATTTCAAAGAATGGGAAAGAAACTGGCATTTTAATGTGTAATGCCATCGTTCATGAATAGTACGTCAAACAAAAAACCTATTTTTCTGCTCTTTGCTTGGGTTGTTGTCTCTTTGACACATTCCCCGTTTCTATTCTCTATTTAATTGTTCATCCTATCAAATAAATAGTGCAGTATTCAAAAAATACAATTCCAATGAATGAGAATGGCTGTAAATTTGCATGTACTAATTATAATTGAAGGCATAACTATCTGCCTTGTAATTTATTTATATAGATCGAAAGAAACACCTTTTGAAATGATTTGTTGTTTCAGTTATGACATCTCTTATTTAAACCATCTGATGTTTTGTTTTGTTTAATTGGGGTTTAGGAGTTTATGATTTCTATCAATTTACTATATCTCTTTATTTTGTTTGGTGTTATCATTTTATACCATTTTACAGGTATTTTTTAAATTAAGTTTACCCTCGACATTTCAAGCAAAGTATAAACACTCAATTTCGTGCACAATTGACACGATATGTACGTCCAATTCATTTGCACTATACTTTACAAAAATATTTATTCAATGTTGTTATATTCAATACTAAATCTATTTTGATTCAAAATTATGCTTGTTTCTGTATTGCCTTTCAGATGCTGCAGATGGCACTAGAAAATATATGGTTATTTATTTCTAGAAGGAAATCTTTTATGTTCCATTTCCCAAAAGGTTTGCTGTAATGTTTTAATATATACTTTCTCATTGATTTCAATCTAAACAAACTTGTTGGTATCCATTTCAATATCAATGACATTGTCTGAATTCATGAAATACATTTTATTATATAGAAATTGTTAGTCAAATCCTAAATACAATGCGCACCGTTTTCTTTTGAACATTTTCTATCCAATAAATTCTGAGAAACCTTTTTTGGATTTCATTGCTTTATGTTTGAAGATTGTGGTAGTTGACTTGAACTTATGTAAAATATTTATCAATTATGGACTTTTGACGAGGTCAATACGTGATATAAGGACCTGTTCAGATTATATTGACCGCGGACGAAGTCCGAGTGACAATATAATCTAACAGGTCCATATATAACGTATTGACTGAGTGAAAGCCCTTAATTTATATATTACATGTGTAAATAATGTATTAGCAAAATGGCGTTAAATGTTCTTTCTGTGTATTTTTAAATTGTATTTTGCAAGATTTTTACACATGTTATTGAAAATATCAATATTCTTTGAACAACTTCATAGCTTGTAACGTTAGCTTTCTTGTATTCTTAGTGTCTACATTTAACTTAAAACTCTTGATATCTCCTACTGATAAACTTGCAAATTTTCTTTTTGTCTGCTGCGGCGCTTCCTCTATGGTTGTTATGTGTGACGTCATGACGTCATAAATCTAAATTTAACAAGATTTTTTTATATTGACCTTCAATATAAATATAAACAGAAACATAGCGTCAATATACTTAAAAATAGGAACAAGGCTTCGGATACATAAGATAACCTTTGAAACACGTGATCGTAACAGCCAATGAAAACAGGAGAATGCTACACCATATGTAATATTTTCTAATATCATCAAAAATAGAAGTGACTAAAATGTAACCAACTGAGGAGTAAAAATCTTTAATTCCAAGATAATTGATAAGATAAAATCGTACAAACAAAAACAAAAAGAACGGAAGCAAAACAGTAAAAGCTTTTCAGATTATATATATGCTCTATAGTTAGTATGATTGAGGAAATGTTCATGCATAAAACGAGCAAAAGACAATCAATTGAACAATATTTGTTAAATTTTCGATTTTTCAAGCGTTATGAAAAATAAAATTCAAGTGACGGCACATAACAATGTCGCTTCTATATTTCTATATAATTCCATTAGTACAAACATAAGATGAAATAACAATGTAAAATATATTGAAGATTTTATAACAACATATAAAAAGTGGATGTATACCATCTCCTATGAGCCTTTGATAAAGTATGAAAAAACAATTCGACAGAACATGTGATAACCTTGAACAAATGTCATTAGAGTTGTTTGAAATTATGATGCAAAACCTTAGAAACGCAACTTACTTAAAGATCACAATAAAGTCAACATTTTTAGCTAAACGACACACAATCTGAATTGATAGAGATTTGCAAACATATTCAAATTATCATTTAAGATATACATGTATTAGCTCTAGCTAAGCCAATTCCGTTTAAAGTCAAATTAATAGACATGTTTCAATCTCGAAAGGATATCCATTCCAGTTGGGAAATAATCATAAGATCAATGCATGTCATCTACAGACGTAAAATATTCTAACATTTCAGTCTGGCTGCTTTGACTTTTCGTTTGATTAAATGACATAAAATCATTAAGGATTTTTCTCTCCAAGCACATCGTCAACTTTACCTTATTTAAGTTATTATGTAAGCTGAAAAGATAATGTCTGAAAATTGTAAGTCTTAGGCTGACGCTAAGATGGACATATTTTAGAAAATCAAGATCGACAAAAATTGGAAAATTGGCTAAAAACCCCAAAAATATGTTAAAGTAAGAGGTATCCTGCAATTTTAATTGTAAAAATATTAAAATTACTCGGAGCAAGAATAATATGTCTGGTTAGGGTACATGCTTTCCTGTGGGTTATCGAAATCGACAAACTATTGGAAAGTTGGCTAAAAACCTAAATAAATCTTTCAAAGGAACAGGTATCCTGCAACTGCAATTATAATAATAGTAAATCGATGACAAAATCGAGATCGACATAAAATCGACCGCTGTTTTTGCGATAGACATTAAACCACGAAATTTACCCTATGTAAACATGTCACTGTTCATTTAAGTTAATGGTCAACGGCCATGAAACGCGAATAATGAACACAGCAAAGATAAAATGCCCAATCTAAAGCCCAAAACGCGAACAAAACCCAAGAACAAATAACCTTTTATACGGTACAGCACTGTTTCGAATCAAATACAAACAATCTTGTATCAAACAGTAGGAATAGTATGATATTCGAAAGGAGAATAGTATAAAAGACTAAAACTGTCCAAATCAATTTTTTTTCTACCTTTGCAGCAGTTAAAATATAAGTAAAATGTTTTCTAAGACCTAGACTTTTTTCAAGTGTTGTTTGTCAGTCTTTCCTTTGTATAATTGTCGGTAATGTGTCCAGAATTAGTTCTATGTGTTATAAATGTTTAAATACAGACACTAAAATGTTGATATTTTGTTAAAATCAACGATCTCTTTAGGTTGACATTTCTGACTAGGGAAGTTTTATGTCACCTGTATACTTTTAAAATATACAGAACTAATATTTTTACCTAAAGTTTATATGTATTATGTAGATGTACATATTTGACTGAGTATGATTTGCATGGCGGGTGATACATTCAGAGCAGAAGACACCTACCCTGTCGACCTACCGGCTTCTTTTTAGCTCATGCGATTCTCGCAGTTTATGTTTTTTACCTTCAAGTGAATCTTGAGGATTACTTTATAAGACATTTGAATCTTAAGGATGAATTTATGAGATTTGAAAATCAGTAAACTAATGTTGCCTAAATTTTAACATAAAGTTTTTGACCCAATTTAGTTTTTTGTTTAGTAAGATTTTGAATCACAGCGGCCGGGCTTTCATAATCATTTCCAAGCTAAACACTTGTACTGAATTAAATCATAACTTAGAAATAGAGAACAATAATAATTCAATCTATGATTGTTTTCCTGTTATCATAGTTGCATATATTCAATAGCGTTAACATGAATTGTTTTAATTGTAAACGTCAAACTATAAATTAGGATAAACACCTCAGGAATACAAGAGTTTAAAATACGAGTTTAGGTTTCTGAAATTTAAAAAAAAAGAGGAGAAGAAGCTTCGTAAAAATGTTTTTATCTATAAAACTCTGCACTTTGAGTTGGTTAAAAGTCAACAAATAATTAGGAAGAATAACTTACCTTGAGGTTTTATGTACAGTCACAGATGCTGGTTTTTTTCTGCATCATCAGTTAAAACACCTATCAACAACTATTTATTACTATATATATCGCTATCTATCAAATAAACGCTTCTAAGCAAACTTTTATTGGAGAGTAAAATTCAATGAAAACTTGTGAAAGACATCTTATAGGATAGTAAGTCAGCATGAATGGTCATAGCTATGTTCGTTTCATTGACTTATGTCACTAATCTTGACTTTCTGATATAAATTGAGATTAATAACATAAGGAATTTATTTGCGATTTCTACGGGTTCTGAAGACGCATCTTATTAAATGAAAGTGTCTTGATCTAGTATGTCAAATATATATAATCAATCTTTTAATCCGATGAAGAGAAAGGTTGATCAACAAACCGCTATGTCAGTTCGATCTGTTATTAGTTCTACATGTGTACTGTTTAATCCCTAAGTAATTAACGAGTTTCTGTGATTAAATTGAGCCCTTGAAATCAGCAATGCTTGTCATCTTTTTTCATTACATTTTGCCTTTAAATAGCTTCCTTGTAAACAGCAATTCTATATCAATTCAAGGAAATCATGGTAGGAAATGCAAGCTTAGCGTATCGTATCTAGTGGAAGAAATATACTCCATATGCAGGCGCTACATAGAAATGGAAAGTTTACAATTGGGAGAATGGAATCATCTCGTCTGTTGTAAAATTTTGTTCTCAATCGACTCTCTTTGTCAATTTCTTGTTTAAATCAGAGTGTTTTTTTCTAAAAAAAAAGTATGGTTTGTTCCTCCTTTAAACAAGATTTGCCATTCCATAAAAAATGTGGTAAATATATATTATCTTAATTTAACTACCATTTTATTCATTTTCTATGTGTGAAACTAATGCTAGAAAGGTAATATTTGGTATAATCAGTGATTAGGTGACGTTGTTTTTCCGAACATGGCTAACGTTCTTTCCCTTCGAAAATAAAGTATCTTCTCAAACTTTTCCAACTGTTTTTCTTCAATGAGGTTTTACTATTCGTTTTTTACAACAACCAAAATAATCCTCGGAAATATATATAACGCGTAAATATTTGAACCTCTGAACATTTATCACGGAATTTGACAAGGATTTAAACACGGTGCAATAACTATATACAGGAATTAGCTGTAGGATAAAGGAAGATGTATAATTTCTGAGGTTTTCTTACATTTTAGATTCAAGCAGCACCTGCATATGGAGTTTTCATCTCCCAGTTGATACGATATTCCAGGACTTGCATTTCCTCTCATGATCTTCTTGAAAAAGGGTTGAGTCTCAAGTGGTGAAGTTGACGACATCCCTTCTAAAATGTCATGGACGACATCACGAGCTGGTTGGCTGTTAGGGAATATTTGAATCACAGATGACGACGAATTTGTAACTACAATCTGTTCTCGTTTTCTTGAGGATGACATACCAAATAAAACTTATCACCGGGTTTGTACTGACATAAGCAACGGAGCAAGATCTGCTTACCAGTCCAGAGCACTTTGGATCACCTCCGGTTTTAGCGGGATTCGTGTTTCTCGGTCTTTAGTAAGATTTGTTATGTATTGAATACTGTTGTTTGTCTTTGATCTTTTTTCGTTTTTGCCATGGAATTGTCAGATCGTTTCGACTTATGATTTTATATTTCGCCTCTCTTGCTAACAATCATATGAATATAGAAATGTAACCAACACAAAGTTTATTTGATAGAATCTTCACAGTGACGTATCAATTGTGTCGATTTTTTTTTTACATAATAATAGAATACTTATGCAGCACATGCACTTATCTGATGGTACCTTATTTTTTATTTGAGTAGATGAATGCGTCTCTTTTTGTACTATACTATGAACCAGGTATCGTTGATGACTCTTTACAAGCATTTTAGGATACCGAGAAATGATAATTACAAGAAGTTCTATATTGCCAGAATATTTACTGCACCTTTAGTATATGAATTCACAATATGATATAACTCAAATAATAAAAGATAATTTTAGTATAATTTATATCAATTTAAACATCTTGCATCCATAGATGGTATCGACACAGTGCAAATAAATAAAAATAACCCGTCTTCATAAATTTCATGCGTCCAAAACCTCCACCAAAAACACTCAGCCCAAACTTTTTAAAGAAGAAATCACCAAAGACACCAGGCCTATTATTTGGTACATATTTCGTCTTCATAAGACACATCAGTGCCTCATTGATCAAAATAATTGCGAAGCGGAATAAAATAAGAAGTTGAAACCAAAATTTCCGAAAAGTTGTGCCAAATACATCAAATACAGTCTGGTGGTAGAAAAACCTTAGCGTTTGAATATTGAAGCCAGGAATATATAAATACGTAAGAAAAACGTAAAAAACCTCGGATCTATATGACCAATTGGGACATAAAGTGTATAGGTCAACTTTGCCTGAGGTAGTTTGCCCTTAGTTTCTCTAAAGAAATTCTTGATTTGTGAAGTTGAAATTTTACATAATATGTGATCGATATTAAACAGATGAAGATAACAGAAAATTATAGGTACCCTTTATAACACCTGTTTTTGTGAGTTTGCGTGGCGTATACAGTTGTCCTACCAGTGTCTTCTATATAATTAACATTCATGTTTCTTTGTATATAATGAGGAATAGTGGACATGTATCAATTCATGACACAAGGTCACTATGCCAAAAAACAAATTAAAAAGCAAAGGAAAAGTGATTTAATTGCTTTCCTTCCTCTCTAAGCCACAGTGATTATGCAAATAAAATTGAGAATGGAAATGGGGAATGTGTCAAAGAGACAACAACCCGACCATAGAACAGACAACAGCAGAGTATATTTTAAAGAAAAAACACACCATGCAACAAGGAAATTAAATTAAATCAGAAATGTGATCGCACAATTCATTGACGACATCGTTAACACAGAGTAAACACCAACTCCTTGAATAATACAGCGAAAAGGATGGTTATAATATTATTTGTGCATCTCTAATGACCAGTTTAAAGTTACCCCAGGCTTGTCTGTTCTCTCTGGATTATTGATGTCTAGCTGTCACTTTGATAAACGTGCAGATATATCTTAAAGTACATCATTTGTGTTTACAGATACAGTCAATTATTGATTTCAATCAATTTGTTTTTCTGTTCGGTCGATAGGTATTGTTCGGCTGATCTCATTTATGACTACGTGACAATATACGCGTACACACTGTAAAACGTGAGTATACAAAACTGAGAAAACACCTCAAAAGTATGTCTTCGACGTCAAAAGTCCATTGAATACCCACCTTAAAATAACGCGACGAGGTTTGTCTACAAGAGGAAGTTATTAGTTTGACTTTAATTATGCATCCGATTTTATCAAAGAAATACCTATTGTGATAACAAATAAAATGTAAATGTCAATTGATAATCAATTTTTTAGAAGTAAAGATGATTAACAGTTTGAAATACACTCGCAACTTTATTATACAACATTCATATGCAGCTAATTGTCAAATACGATTACGCTGAATCTGATTTAATAAAGGAGTGTTTAGGTGTTGATTTTTGTAGACTATGGTCAATACTTAAATGTTGTGTTTCTTATTCTATATAATTGCTCTAAGAGTTCTCAAATCTGTTAACAATTATGGAGATGTGGTATGATTGCAAATAAGACAACTATACACCAAAGACCAAAACATTGATGAGCTTAACATTGCTATCAAAACAATTGTGTCATTCAATGTCGATCAATGGCTTTAATCTTCTTAATGATGACAAATAAAAAATAATATTTCATACGTATAAAACGATGTAGTATTTCATATTGTCATGTAGGGTTTAGTCTGAAAGTTTATAAATAACACATAGCTGAGACAGTAATAGCTTTAGTTGTTACCTTTAGAAAACGTTGTCAATCGAATCAAAGCATTGAGGGGTAATACTCTGCTCTATCACCCTCTGAACTATGTGTTATTTTTCTTTATGCTCTGTTATTATTGTCAGAAATACTGACTTCCTATTAATCTATACCTTCAGAGATAAATAGTCAATACTCAGTCATATCGATCATGTGTTATGAATTCAATAATCTTAACAAAAACTCAAATGCATTTGACATGTGTTTTTTGTGTATGCAAAGGGCCAAAAAGAAAGTTTAAGATACAAAGGTGTTAAGGGCAAAAACATACTCCCCGGAAATATCGTGCACAAAAAATAAAGAAAAAAAGAAAAACATCCCCAAGTAACAAATAATCTACTAATCATTAAACAAATAACTTTAGATTGAACATCTTTTCAACCGTTGATACATCTTTTAAGCAATTTATAAAACTTGTTGACATGTTTCTGTACAGACATTTTCAATTGTATACTATGTGATGAATTAAAAATTAAGGCAATGATAGTTTACCGATGTTAAAATCTAATAAATCGATTAGGAAGACAAATAAACAAAAACTGAGGGAATCGCAGGAACCTGTTGCATCGTAAGGATAAATTAGTCTAAGTATTTAAACTATGAAATCAATGACGTATGTTCAAACGAAAATTTTTATTTTTATTGACTAAGCCGAAAGCAAACTCCATACAGCGTTATCGTTCGGGTCATACTTCCCTTTCTCTACAAAGAAGCGTAGCAGTATGTCACCACTGTTTCGGAGTTTGAACCTAAAGTTAATTAAAATAAGTATGATAATCTGCGTGATAACAAATTACCATTTTCATAATTTATGGTTACATATAATTCGACTAACATGTGCCTGGTTGTCTTGTTTTTGTTGAAAAATGCAGCGCTAACAGTCTATCAAAATTAGTGTTTATAGTTATGATTCGTAGTATTTTCATTCCATTCATGCATGGTTTTGGTTTCGAATATTGCTCTTCACTACGTAGAATTAACTTATTTCTATGTAGTGAAGAAGTTCAATTAACCATTATAAATTGGTACCGTTATAAATGTTATAAGAGCAATATATAAATATTATCAGTAATACCCGCAGCATGAACAATAGATGACTGAGAAACAAATTTGTATAATAATAATGATAATACTATTTTTTTGCCTGACATTCCATTTAAACGTTTAGCCGTCAATTTTACATTTTCTGCCTGAGTTAATGTATTGTTCAATATAATTAATTTTTAACTGACACGAATGAGATAAGGGGATATTGGAATGTATATGGGAGAATGGGGGTTAAAGTCTCAATCTATAATTTGTTCATTGTATTTTAGGGGGTTAAAGCTAAAGTCACGAAAAAATAGAACGACTACTACTAGATTATCAGTAATAAGACACATCCATTTTATTGTGTCGTCACAAATTAAAAGGCATTTCGTTTCAACTTAGACGGATATAATGTGGATTAGATGAATATAATGAAAATTTTCAAAAGACATAACTTGCAGATTCTTATTATTCATTTATACAAATGTGGAACAAATTTCAGTAGCAAGTTTCTTCTGTTGTCATCTGTATTTCATGAATACAAACATTTATATCTCATTCATGCTTATCAAAGGAAGTTATTACATCGGTGTTCCTTTTTAAAGGGTGTTGGAGTGAGGGTGGTATTTCCTTTGTATTTTATCATTTAGTCATTAGGAATTTTGCGTTGATTGATTTTGTCATATCATACATTCAATTACATTGTGTTAACATATCTAAATCATGCATTACCCACATCTCCTTTTATTCAAGTAAATGTATATTCATTCTTTATTCAATACCCGAAAAAATAAATTGTAAAACATCAAAGATATCGTCAGTATTTCCGCTAGCGATAAGTTGTTTTCATAGGCCACATACTAGGGTGGTTAAGAGAGTTGACTGAAACAATTTGTATGATCGAGAAAATTTACTTTTTATTGATATGAAAATAATCCCACGAATGTATATAACTAAAATCAAAACGCAAATTGGAATGAAACTGTAAAACATTAAAATTATGTGTACTAATTATTTTCAGTATTTTCAAGTACAGTTGTAGGAAAATATCTAAATATTATGAAGAAACCAAAAGACATGTACCTTAGTACTTCAAATTCATATTGATGACAAAAAAATAGCTGTCTTTTTCATTACCGTTTCTATTCTGCTGTTATCGACTATATAGGAGGCATTTATCCAGCGTACTTTTAACGTCTGACAATTATATGCACTTCAGGGTATTTAAAATGGGTTAATCCTATCAAAATGGTCATTAGAAATTAATTAAATTACTGTCATGCAATCTTTCTTTTCTTTGCTAAGAATTCATGTCTTGCTTAATTGTCTGTTGAGGTTTGATAAGAGATATTTAAGTTAAAATGTATACGACTTTCTCCCACTTTTATTGAACTGTTAGTTGATATTGATATTTTTTAAGTACGACGACTACAGATGACACAAAAGTTGCTGAGCATAGTACGTTAGAAGTTATTTGCGATGACTTAAAACTGACCGGTCTCTCAGTTCATTAGGCGTAAAGATAATATATTGTTAATACCCTTGTTAGCCAAATGCAACTAGCAACTATTTCACATATTGTTATACTTTAAAACATAATTTTACATTTAAACTATTTTGTCCTTAACTATTGAAAGTGAAAGTTAGGGAGCACCAGTTTTGGGATTGTATTTGTTGACTGTATGTGCTTACAATGACTCTAACGGGTTACAAACGGAATGGTTGAAATCATCCTTTCAAATGTTTTACAGATGATATCATGATTTTGTCAATCATTATAGATCCTCTGTGTCACATATGACCTTAGATATATGCCACTTGTCGTAGCCACAATTCCGTCCTTTTTCCTCGATTGTGACCACCACCGAAGACGACTTATCACAAATTTGTATGTGTAATGAGTAAAACGGTAGGTGCTCATTTCTTATTTTTTTGTGCAGTATTCTGTTGGCTGTGTCTTTTAGTTCTATTTTCTGTTTTAGCCACTGTGTTGTCTGTTTTCATTACGCTTATAAAATAATCATCCGAAGTAAAAAGTACATACACGTGAATCTATAGGTCTTGTCACCTTCGCTTTGATGATGTGTTTACGAATTTTACGCGAAGATGGTCCCGAACTTGGTCAACAGCCACTCATACGCCGAAGCAAGTTCGATGTCTATAGACGGCCACACGATGGCACTTGAAACACACACAAAGGCAACACATGGATGTGAATTTTTATTACCATGTGTATTCACAAGATCCACGAAAAACGTAAAATAACAAAAATACCGAACTCCAAGGGTAATTCAAAACGGAATAAACCTGTCATATTCCTGACTTGGTACAGGCATTTCCTAATGTAGAAAATGGTGGATTAATTCTGGTTTCATAGCTAGCGATGGCTATGCGATGTCGTATTGAGAGTACGATGCGTTTGAACTTGGTCACGAAGGCGTCACGAGACCTCCCGATGTTATAAAACCTTCGTCCGATCGTTGAAAATTTAATTTAGTTACCTATTTTTTTGGAATTTTATCCTTATTTCTATATTAAAGTGTAACTTTCAATCAAAATTTCAGAAATAAAATTTATTACTGCATACACATTTTTGAGGTAAAGTATTGGCCCAGGTATATTCTAATTTGTCCCCTCCTCCTGGGTTCCAGTGTTCATTTCCCTCTCTAGGTAAACACCCAAACGTACTTCAGATTGTTGCGGTCTCCGTTTCATGGTCCTGAGCAAAACTTGGAATTTGTGTGCCAGAATAACAAAGGTATTCTCCACTACATGCATGGCTCTGAAAGTCTATAGTTCTCTATAATATTCTCTCACGGTGCTCCATTTTCCTAATGGAAAACTGGTTCATCAGGCGCTTGTTGATCCCAAATGCATTGTCCCCTACTATGTAGTATGGGACAGCAACGTCATCACTAGGAAGAGACTTCTCTTCGGAGAGATTGAATTACTAGTATGTTGTTCGAACTTTTCAGGCTTTCCTTCAGTTTTGAACCATTGAAGATACTGGTATCGTTTATGGACCATCAGAGCCAACATCAACCCATAGAAACTTGTAGTCTGCGTCGGCCAGGGCCATGAGAAGAAGCCCTTTTAGTTTCTGTACACAGAACCACTGTTCCAAGGACAGGTGACCGCCACATGTTTGCCATCCAGAACAGCATATCAGGATGGATATTTCCATTTCCTTTCAAGCTGCTCAGCTATGGCGGTCCACTCTTCAGTTGAAGTAGGACACTAGATCACCTTAACAGCAAATTCGGCTATAATGTGATCGTAAACATCATTGATAAAAAGGGAGATGGTGTTTGGAGCAACTCTAAAGTTGAAGGACAGGCATGGATATTTGTCACCGCAGGCCAGGTGTCGTAGAGTGATTGAGAGTTTGAGACGAGGAGTGAGAGAATCTTTGTAACATGCATATTTGAGCCCTTCTTATCTATTCTGCCTGATACCCTTTGTAGGACCTCATTGTAGATGCCGCTGGGAAGTCTTGTGTAGTTGTAGAAGGCCTTCTCATTTTCTGTCTTCAGTTCCTTTAGTAGAGTGCTATAGTGGCCGTTGTATGCGTTCTATTCTTTTGTTAGACAGTCATTTTCTGACCCATATAGACCTTGGTTTTTTCCTTCGCCTCAGTTGACCCCTGCTCTGGAAAAAAAACAAAACAAAAAGAGGGCAATGTTGAACATTAGAAAGGCAAATAGCAAGATATGACAAAATTAAAGTGGAATAAGACAAGCTTTATCTGTGAAAGAAGGTGCTGGGCCTCTAAGAGTTGTTCATCATGTTCGCAGAGATGCATTAAAAGAAGCAATGCCGATGCCTTCATTTTCCTGATTGTTTCAAAGTATGCTATTCTGCAGTAACTCAATTGTGAATTATTTTGATTGAAGCTTTGGGAGTTCAGACATCTTGTCAAAAACGTGCCATGTTCGTCTTTACTTCGTGTGATCATCGGTGCCATCGGGCATTTTCGTCTCACGGGGACATAACGAAGAAAACAAGAATCTGCCCGATTGTCTAAGGAAGACCGCATGACTACGTGAAGCCCTATCAATGCCATCGTGTAGACGTCGTATTATAGTACGATGACATCGAGATTGGACCACGGTGTTGCCGAATTTGTGTCACATGTGTCATGGTAACGTGGACATATAAAAGGCTAGCCTGTAGAGCATCTTCCTCCAACAGTCCTGAGAAACTATACAGAACAGAGGCTGTATACCTCCCCGAGCTTCAATCACAACCATTCACGATTCAGGTCCTGCAGAATGGAATACTTTTATGATGTGACAATCAGGAAAAAGAAGGCAGCATATCTTTGCCATATCTTGCTATTTGTCATTCTAATATTCGACAATGCACTTACCTTGTTTTGATTTTTATTTTCGATTGATTGTTTATTTCCTCAACATATATACCTTTGTATTATTGTATAATGTCTATTTTCTTCTGTGTACCTTTGTATTTACAGCGGAATAAAGTATATATTATATATATATATATATATATATGTGTGTGTGTAGGTCAAACTGAGGCATAGAAGGAAACCGAAGTCTATTTGGGTCTGAAAAAAGAAGAGAACGCTATAGCCACTATAGCACTTTACTAAAGGAGCTGAAGACATGCGTCTACGATGAGGTCCTGCGAAAGGTATCAGGCAGAATAGAGAAGAAGAACACATGGTACAGACAGTTTCTACCTCTTCGTCCCAAGCTGTCCATCACTCTACGACATCCAGCCTGCGGTGACAATTATCCAAGCCTGTCCTTTAACCTCAGAGTTGCCCCATACACCAATCCCTTATTATCAGTGATGTCTGCGATGCCACTAAAGCCGAGTTTGCTGTTGAGGTGATCCAGTATCCTACTACAAATGAGAAGTTGACCGCCATTGCTGAGCCGTTTGAGTAAAAATGGAAATTTCCTAACTTGATTTGTTGCTCTGGATGGCAAGCATGTTTCAATCACCTTTCCTTGGAATACTGGCTCTGTGTACAAAAACTACAAGGGCTTCTTCGCAGTTGATCTCATGACCCTGATCGACGCAGACTACAAGTTTCACTGGATTGATGTCGATTCTGATGGTTCAAGGAACGATGCCATTATCTACAATGGGTCAGAACTGAAGGAAAGCCTGGAAAATTCGAACAAGCATATTCAATCTCCCTGAAGAGAAGTCTCTACCTGGTGATGACGTTCCTGTCCCATACTATATAGTAGGGGAGAATGCTTTTGGGATCAACAAGTTTCTGATTAACCTGTTTTCCAACAGAAAAAAAATGCATTGACAGTAAAATCAATACATAGACACTTACATTGTGATGATGAACGAATTATTTTCACATTAATTTTAACATATGTGTATTGCATTGTAAAATGTGTATAGGGCAATAAATGTAGTTTTTTTTTGAAATTTTAAATGAAAATTACTTTTATATAGAAATGAAAATATAACTTGTAAAGGAAGGATAAAGGACCGAAAAATTCGGTAAATAAATTAAACTTCCAAATGCCGGCCGCGAAGGATTGAAACCATCGGGAGAGCTCGTGACGACTTCTTGACCAAGTTCGAACGCATCGTACTCTCAATACGACATTGCATAGTCATCGAGTTGCCTTCGTGTGTCCTGCGTACATGTATAAACATCGTAATAAAAAAATCACATCTTTGTGTTGCCTTCGTGTGTGGTTCGGGTGCCATCGTGTGACCTTCTGTAGGTATCGTACTTGCTTCGGATGATGATTAGTTGTTGAACAATTTCGGGACCATTTTCTCACAATTTTCAAAATTCAATATTCGTATGGCCATCTGGTGTCAATTTCGGGACAATGTAACACCTGCATTATGAAAGACGAAAAAAACAAACATTCGTGTACAAAACACAACATAGAAAACTGAAAAACACGAACCCAACCAAAAACATGTCATGATCTTAGATGCTTCGGAAATATATGCATATTCTGCTTCACATGTGGCACCTGTCGTGTTGTTCATGTAATTCCAAATTCAGTGATTAAGCGATAATTCTTTCTTTGTATTATAGCTTTGGTGTGCTATGAAGATCATTGGTAAACGTTCTTCTTTAATGTATTGAACCATGGATTTCAGTGGTAACATTACAGTCATCCCTTCGAATGTTTTACTGACGCCATCACGAGTTGGTTGATCGTTATGGAATATCTGTGTCACAAGTTACCATTGAATTATCGTAACCACAATCCCGTCTTCATTTCCTCGATTGTGTCATCACCGAATGAAAATCATCACTGAATTTGTACTTACCATGAGCAACACGACGAGCGCCATTAGTGGACCAAAATCTGCTTACCCTTCCTGAGCAACTGAGATCACCACCAGTTTTTGGTTGGGTTTGTATTGCCCAGTCTTTAGTTTTCTATGGAATGTTCTTTGAACTTGTTTGTCTTTTCGTTGTTTTTTGTGTCATCGCGTTGTTAGTTTCTCTCGACTTATGAGTTTTTAATGTCCCCTTGGTATCGTCCGCCTCTCTTTTAATATCATAAAACAATCTTGTATTTACTTCTATTAGAACATTTCTGTAGATAAATTTCATTTTAGTGATCAAAGTATCTAACAGTTTTATGGAGAATGTACTAGGAGGAAACTTGTTCCATTGAGTCACTCAAAACTTATTTGATTTGTTGATTTTATGAGTGTTACTTAGACTGATGTTAATTAAATGAAGCAGGCATCTAAAATACCGATGATTATCCATAGTTTTAAGTATTTAATATTTATTACACTATACACAGGGGAATATCTGTAATACGTTAAGATGGAAACCTGGAATTGCGAAAAAGTTTTACAGTGCAAACCACATTAAAAACCAGGCCTACAAAGACAAGCAACAACTAACAACACATGATCAAGATAGTCTGACTTGGTTAAAAAATTAAATGTGGTTTAGTTAAACAATTTTACGTGTACATAGTCCCATACCCAACCCTTTGACTGTCTATACATTATGTCGTTAAACTAAAACTAGAATTAAAATCCTGCAAAGTGCTAGTTTGTTGAATAGTAAAAAATACTTCATCAGGGAAACTTACCTATATTTTGGTGACAGAAGCTGGAATAGATGTTAGTTAGAACCTTTATGTACTTATGCTTTTGTAAATTGTGAAAAGTAGTACTCAAACCATATACTTCTCTAGTATCAGCCGTGTGATATCATAAGAAGTTGGCATCCTATTTTAATGAAGAGTTGGGTACTTTCCTTTTTTCTAGTACTTTCGTATTACACTAAAATGCAGCCAAGTTTAGCGTTTGATCATTCATTTGTTTGTATCGAAAAAAAAGAAAATGTATCGCTCGATTTCATTGTCCACTAGCCTACATCCCGCAATCTTCTTATTGTTTTATTTAACAATGAATTCGCGTACATGTTAAGACAAAAGAACGTACTGCTTACGACAAAATATACTTTATCTGTTAATTTCAGTTTGGTCTATTTCCTGAACTTATTGATAAGCTTATTGATAGCTTATGTAAGGTGGTGGGAAAACAAGATTCATTTTAGTATTGCATGTTGACGATTTGTTTTGAATAAATAACAAAACTTCACATTCATACGAAAAAGTGTAAATAAAAGGAATTGCTAAGTTTTTATATTTGATTATGACGAGTTTATTTCTTTTTGTACTTTCACTTCTCTTTAACTTTATAATTGATTTGACCTTTATATGATTTTGATCTGAACGGCAGTTTTATGCAGACGAAACACACTGCTTCTGGTGTACTCAATATAAACAAAATCATCAAAGATACCAGGCCAGCTCGTGTGCTTACATGAAATATTATCAATGTCGGCATTGATCCTGAATTTAGTTCATACCACGTCTACATCATTGCCACAATAAGATTGTCTGCCCCCAGGCATAGATGCTTTGAGCCAGATTAAGCACAAAACGTTATGATTTTTTTTAAATTTCCAATGCTTTATATCTGATTTCTTGGATCAAAAAATACCTTGATATACGGTTGTTTCTCTTTTGAGATTTAAGTTTTGTTTGGTATTTTTCATTGTTTTAATTTCCAAATATTTGTATATGCTTTAGATTATATTGTATTTAGTATTATTCCATGGTCATTAACATTTATTCCGGCATTTGGTAATAAACAACAATATTTGACTGCGGCTACTTTGGTTGCAAAGGTTTTACAAGATTTTTAAATGTTGGAATCCCGTCCTCTTTCCCTCGATTATGACATCACTAAATGAGAACGATTACCAAATTTATACTTACCATGATCCACATGACAAGTATCACTTATAGAGCAGGATCTGATTGTCGTTCTAAAGTAACCCCTAGATTTTGATGGGTTTCGTGTTTAAGTATGTATATTTGTATGTAGTGTTTTATTGATTTTTTTTCTCTTTTCGTCTTTTGTTTTGCCATGGTGTTTGTTATTCTTTCTTCGACTTATGAATTTTTTATGTCCCCTTGGTATCTTTAATTCTTTGTAAGGGAAACACAACCATATTAGCCTTAAAGAAACAGCAAATTTCGAATAAAGTAAATTTTATCTGCGGAGTTGCGTCCTTAATTTAGATGCAACTACAGAACTTAAAATATGGTACCAATTTGAACTTTGCATGCATACGACATGTTTACATATAATAATCCGTATCAAGCAGACTCGAGACCAAATATTCTAAAGTAGGGTCTCCACACAAACGACAGAATAGCGAACGTCATTTAAGGTAAAAACAATACCCGAGGAAAGTGCGAATGTAGTGTCAGTAAAAAAGAAAAATAACAAAAAACTCCAAGGAAAATTCAAAACGGAATGTCCCTTATCAAAAGGCAGCTCAAACACATCAAACGAATCGAAACCAACGTCATATTCCTGACTTGGTACATGCATTTCCTTATGTAGAAAATGGTGGATCAAACTGGTTTGATATATAAACTCGCTAAACACATCACTTGTATGACAGTCGCATATCTTATAATGGGGAAAATCTCAAATTGATTTTTTTAAACGCTCATTATCTAATATGTGTGTGTGATGAATAAAAAATAGCTTTAGTACTTATTATCCATTTTAAGAAATAAAGAGATAGAAGATACTGTATGGAGTCAAAATCATACGTCGAAGAGAGATCGACATAATAATGGTAAAAAACAAAAAGACAAACACTAGTCTACAAGACATTACATTAAAAAACAAAAGACCGGGCAACATTAATATCAACAAAAACCAGAAAAATAAGTATATCTTGATAAACATGTGGCAACTATCATGTTGCTCATGGTAAGAAAAAATTCGGTGTTAAGTTGTCTCATTGTGTGATATCAAACTTGAGAAAAAGAGGACGAAAGAATGGCTGGGACACTTTAATATTCCATAACAATCAACCATTTCAGAATGACACCCGTAAATCTTCGGAAGGAATACCACTAGGAACACTTCGTTCAATAGTTTCCTTGTAAGAAGCAGCCTTCTATCAAAAATACTCTATATACAGGCGCTGTTGAAATACAGTTATGGTGTAAAAGGAAAATATCCTCAAAAAAGTGGTTAATGTGACCAAAAATGATATACTCGAAATTCATCTTATGAATTGCAATTATGTTATGTATTGACAACAAAGTACATAACATATTATCTATCATATTTCATTTTCATAATCTGTTGTTTCATTTCAATATAATTAACCTTTACCAATTTTTTAAGTAGTTTTATGTTTAGAGCTTAACATGTGTTTACATAAAAACTGCTGTTTCATAGAATGATTTCTAAATTTTAACTGTGATTTCCTGTAAGGGCTTAACCTAAAGTATACCAATTGGCATTATTATGAATATTCCTTGCATTCGTTGCTTTGAAAAAGTATTTTGATCTGCTTTTAATAATATACTTTGCTGAACATAAAATTTGTGGCAATACAATAGTAAAACAATACCATTGACGATACCAATTTTTCTGAACCAAATGCGCATTTGACAATAAATATCTGTTCAGTGCACTACTGTAACAACAGCCCATGAAAAGGCCGTGAAATGTCTGTAAAATATCACAGGGCCATGAAAACCCCGTGAAAATACCCCGTGACTTTTGTAAAAAAAATATTTCTAAAGGCCGTGAAAAATATTTGATGTTAGAAAAAGACCGTGAAATTTCAATATCCCGTAAAAAGGCCGTGATAATTTGTCCTTTCATGCTTAATAAAAAATATCACGGCCTTTTCACTGGTTGTTGAAACCAGTGAAAAGGCCGTGATATTTTTTCATGTCAATTTTTTCTTATCCTAATTCAGATTTGAAACATCCCATGTGATTATTGTAATATGGTCTAATCATTTCCACTCACATTTTTCTAAATATCCTATAAACTTTTCATTATAAATATGTCTGTTTAAATATTATTATATGCAATACTACTGTACAGGACTGACTTTTAAATGGAACCATTCATTGTTATGATTAATGACTTTGTGCCAATAAATATTTTGTATTTAAAGAAAAGTATTTTGCTTCTCGGCTGTACATTATTATAAACAATGTAAACATTAATTTTAATTGGAACCGAAACATGTAAAAACGAGAACTTCCCGAAATATCAGACCGTATCCGGATTCGTGTTTCTTTTAGAGTAATTGTAACATTTCCGCAAGCTGGAAATTTAATTGAAAGACGCCGAAGGTCGATTAATATTTATTTATAGATGCAAGACGAGTGACAGCAAGTTTGAGGTAAGTTTAGTTATTAATATATTAATCTTTTATGCATCATATCACCAAAATGTTGCTGACGTTTGTGAGCATTTCCATTGTCATTGAACTGATTTTCACTGAATTTGCAGAAACCGCGCAAACATGCATGTGATATATTCACTTATATTTGAGTCTGCTGTACTTGATTCCTTTAATCATTTCGGTTAATGTTTTCTAAGACTTACCGGATCCTTTAAATACGATTACGGTTTTGTTTTGTTTATGTATTTGGGGAAAAAGGGGGGGGGTCCTTTTTCCCCACACTGGCCACATAAAAAAAATGACATTAATGTACAGTACACTACGTAGACATAGACATAGATAATTGGAAATGATTATAATAGCAATAAGTATCTCTGAAATGGAGTTCACTCTGATAATCAGAGGCGTAACCCCCTTTGAATGTGTCGGGAGCTATTTAAGTATTTTCTGACACAGAGTTCAAAAGGGATTAATCAGAGGCGTAGCAGGGAAAGTATTTAATATTTGTACGGCAAAATGTCCTTTCTAGAAGGGTTTGTGCCATATCATAAGAATAATTGGTTTGGCAATGAGTTGTTTAAAAAATAATTGGTATGGCGAATGTGCCTGCAGTAAAAGTTGCTACGCCCCTGGTCCCTTGTAAAATAAATAGCTGTGAATCATTACGCCCACTTAGTCAAGACAAGTTTGGCTTTAGCCATACATATTATTACTTCAAAGAAACATTTAAATTTAATAGTCTGTCTTAAAAGTGTCTTTAGTCTTTAAAAAAATCTAAAAAAAATAATATAAGTTGACAATACAGAACTTCGTTAACTAATGATGCCATATTGGATAGGGGCAGATTTTCTGGAAAATGGTATGAAAATATGGGAAAGCCTATGCATGTTTCAAAGTGGCTGTTCTGTTTCAATGATGTTTTTTTAGTATTTTTCATACCATTTTCACCTCCAGTATGAAAATCTGCCCCCTATTCAATATGGGGTCAATAACCGTGAAGTCCTGTATTGCATGGAATAATATTGTAGCTGTTTTAAGTACACGTATGTACATAAATGCCAAAAATTAATTTGAATATATAAATAGTTTTTTTTATATACATGTATAATATATGTAATGTTTCTTTATTTATTCTAGGAATGAAGAGCAAAACGATATAGCAGTCTTTATATAAAATAGTTCAGGAATCCAGTTGGAAAGAAGAGCTTTTCAGTTAAAAGTATTTCCTGTGAATTAACAGGAACTTCTATAAATGTTTTTCTGGAATAGTTATTCAAAAGGGCAGTGAAGTGAAGGATTACATTAGACAAATATTGCTGAAGTGGTAAAATCAGACCCAAGAGATGTACAAAATTTCTACAATACATGTTACAGCTGACTTTAGCTACTTAATCACATTAACATTTGTGTGCTTTTATGTTTTCTTTACATAATTACTACAGTTCTATTAAAATCAATATTTTTATTCTTTGTCACAATTATCATGATAATTACTAAAAAAAAATACAGCATTTTAATATGGTTTTTCATAGTCTCACTTGCATTGTATTTAAATAAGTTGTCTGTAGATGTTTACACTAGGTTTTCAGGCATTTCACTTCACTTGATTGAAACAGCATTTAAATTTTTTGGTTAAATTATGACCTAAAAAATACATTTAACATTTTACAGGAGTTTTCACATTCAGTGAATGGCTGTTTGTCACAGTAGTACATGTACATTTCACGGTCTTTTCACAATGGGCACATAATTTATCACAACTTTTTCACGGTGTACATTTTTGTTTTTCACAGGGTTTCTACAGTCTCTTTACCCAAGTTTTTTGACAAACACTGTAAAAATCACCAGCATTTTACGGACATTTTCACGTCCAATCTACGGGGCATTGTTCCAGTAGTGGTGATGATCGAGGCCAACATATTTGAAAATCCAAAACGTTAACAGAATGAAAATCTTACAAACCAAAAAGGACAAAAAGTATTGCCAAGCCGCGCTAGGAGTACCGAAAATATAAAAAATAAGGGTTACATCTTCAACTGTTAGAAATCATGATTTTCGAAGGGATATTGTAATGCTAATTCTTTGTCAATTATAAAACAGACAAAACATGTGAATATATATATATATAATTGAGAATGGAAATGGGGAATATGTCAAAGAGACAACAACCCGACCAAAGACCAGACAACAGCCGAAGGCCACCAATGGGTCCTCAACGCAGCGAGAAAATCCCGCACCCGGAGGTGGTCCTCAGCTGGCCCCTAAATAAAATTGTGTACTAGTTCAGTGAAAATGGACGTCACACTAAACTCCAAAACATATAAATGAACTAAAATTAAAAAAACATACAAGACTAACAAAGGTCAGAGGCTCCTGACTTGGGACAGGCGCAAAAATGCAGCGGGGTTAAACGTGTTTTGTGAGATCTCAACCCTCCCCCTATACCTCTAGCCAATGTAGAATTAAGAAACACATAGCAATACGCACAGTAAAACTCAGTTTAAAAGAAGTCCGAGTCCGATGTCAGAATAGGTAACAAAAGAAAATAAGCAAAATGACAATGAGACATAAATTAACACAGGACTACAAGCAGTTACTGACATGCCAGCTCCTGACCTCAACTAAACTGATTGAAAGATTATGTCTTCATCATATGAAAATCAAGTACAATCCCTCCCGTTAGGGGTTTAGTAACATACCATCATAAAATATATGAGAAGAACATAACCTGTATCATGCCAACAACTGGTTTTAGAATAAATGTGTTAATTTCTGATGCAAAGACCCTATGAGTGAATCAATATTAATACCAAAATATGAAATCCTTAATGACCTGACAACAGTATCGTAACTATATCCTTTCCGAATAAGTCTGTTTAAAGGTTTCTTTAGCCTTTGATGTGAATGCCGTTATTTTTGTGTTTTGTAAAGAATATTACCATAAAATATTGGATGTGAAATACCTGAACGTATAAGATGTCTGCATGTTGATTTATATTCACGAATGATGTCCTTGTACCGATGATAAAATTTAGTAAAGTTTTGACTAGTTTGTGATATCAAAAATCCTGGTGTAATAAGTTTTCAGTAATACAGAGATTTCTTTCGTTGAAATCAAATACGTTGTTACATACACGAGCGAATCGAAGAAGTTGAGATATGTAAACACCATAAGATGGTGACAAGGGAACGTCACCATCTATAAATATATATGAACTAAAAGATATATCCGAGGAGAAAAATCTTCACAACCGACATATCGGGTAACATTCAAATGAAGAAAAAAATTTTTTTTTTTTTATTACACACACAAAGCATATTTCTTTTTAATCAGATGTTTAACAGTTGAATTGGTAAAAGGTGTAGAATCTGTATAACAACTGGATTTACTATTAAATTAGATTCTTGATATTCATAATTTCTATGTTGTTTTTTTTTTTGTAAACTTATCTTGTTTCATACGTTAATACTATGTTTGTCTAGTTAATGTTTTTTATAAGAAGTCCTTTATTTGCAAAAGAGAAATAGATACTTGATCTTTCCACATTTGGAGCAGGATCTACTTGCCCTTCCGGAGCACTTGTGACAACCCCCTGTTTTGTTTTGTGTTCGTTTTGCCCATTCTTTAGTTTTCTGTGTTGTTTATTCATCGTCTTGTTTCTTTTGTTCTCCCATGGCAATTGTCAGTTTGTTTTCGTCTTATGGGTTTGAATATCACTTTGGTATATTTCGCCTCTCTTGATGGAGGTGTAATGGAGAGTTCACAACATCAAGTTAGTTCCGACAATTATTTTCAGTATCTTGTGATAAATATTTTTGATAGTGATTAGAAAATTGATCAAAGCAGTACTTATTTGTTTAGTTGATGTGTTCAATTCGGTGTGAAGTCAATAAAAAATGTTATTACTGTCAAGATTTCAGATTAAGACTCATAATTCCATTTTAACATCACACATTGAAAGACATTTCGTTTCAGTCTAGAAGCATATTCTATGAAAATGCATATATCTAAAAAAAAAAATCTTCGATTAAACAAGATTACATATAAGTATAACCAATTCGGTATTATACCAGGATATTTTTCCTTGGATGTCTGGTGTAAAAATCAAATGTCTTCTCTCTCGTGTCCTATATTTCCTGAATACAAATGATGATAGAATATCTCATTCGGACTATTAAAGTAATCATGTCAGTGTGTTTGCAACATATATCGTTATTGATAGTCTATATCTAAATGTTTCTATTTTTCCATCTGGGAAAATGAGGTTGTGTTGAATTTGTTTTTTTCAGTACGAAATGTTTTGGCAGTCACATTATTTCGACATCATACCACACCTCATTATCTTATACCAGTAGATTGAATCAAAAACTTATGTATAGGTTCGCTGCTGTTTAGAGCTTTGATATATTCTTACCATTGAAGATAGAACATTGACTTCTATAAATAGTTTTGGTAAATGTTTCTGTGTTAATTATATTGTATATTTTACGAATAGGCTAATGTCCTAATAGATATTTCCAATAAAATGACATAACTCGACATAACCAACCTATCTTAACGTATCTCGGCCTAATGCATTGAAGTATGACTGAGGGGAGCATATACTGCATACAATGTTTGCTCGTTGAATACACATATTTTGTTGGAATAGATTTTATTTCAAAATTAATCCGATCTGATATTTTAAATCTTTACACATTTTGTTGTTAAAAGTTGGGTGACAGTAGCAGTTTAATGTAATAATTAATCCAGTTGATTGTAATCAAATGCATCGATCATTACTTTGTCAATTCACTTGACCCATATATTTAGTTCTTTTCAAAGGGTGAATTTTTAAAACACTTAATCAAAATTAAGTTGGAAGAAATAGAAATAATGAAATCTGAAGCGATAATCTATTTCTCATTTTATTTGTTTTCATAAGTTATAAGTTTAAACACGAAGTTTCAAACACGCCCGAATATAAAAGGTGTACCCGACCTACTTTTTAGCGTCTCCAATAATTTGTATCAAGATAATTTTGTCTTAGGCAGAAATTCAGATCATTTATGTATTTATTAGATTTCAATTTTTCATCTATCCGTAGAATTTATAAATTTAATTCAGAAGAATGAATCTTCAAGATGAAAAAATTATAATTACACCTTACCCAAATCAGTTGTTATTCTATTCTTGTCTTTGGTTATATTGAAGCATATGAGGAGTCTTCGTTTGTACTTTAATGTCATTGTTCACAAATTATTTTTTAAGATATCTGAAAAACGGTAATGTATCGAATATTTCATTGCAGTTTAAGGATCCTTAGTTTATGCCCAACAAATGATAGTAGGGGATATGATATTTTCTCTTCAGAACGTTCGACGGTTTGTCGTCCCGTACCAGATTAAAAACTTTTAAAATTATTTTTCAAATTGGGATATTATCCGGATTTAGTGTCTCACTGAACATTGAAATGTAATACTGCGAGGGAGCACTTTTTTTTTTTTTAAATCAGTGGCATCAGGTCTAATTTCTAGGGAAAAGATGTAATTTAACGAATTAAAAGGAAAATAATCCAAATTTTATTTTTTTTAGTGATGTGCTCAATGATATCTATTACGAATTTTTAAATATATTGTCCTGTTCAAGAACTATTTCGGGACCGAGCTTAATGAGAACACATTTTAAGTATGTGCCTAAACAGGTACAAAAAGAAAGATACAGGTCAATAGACCTCGTTAAGATGCGAAATGTCTTCAACATTGGTCGCCGAACACATTTTAAAATTGAAAAGAGGGGGAGGGGATAAAAATAATATGTTTTTCCGTTTTACTGTGATCATTTAATTTTTGCACATCTCTCTTCAACTAATTTTCTCCTGATAATATCATTTATAGAAGGAAAAACACAATAACCAGTCTAATTGTGATTTGCCATGGACCGATTATGTACATCAAACGGAACTAAACATGTATGAATAAAAGGAGATGTGGGTGTACGTCAATGATACAGCAACCCAACTATAGTTAACAGTAACCAAAGGAGATATAAAGGAGTCTTATTGTTGAAAACTATATGTTGGAGGTGTCAACACATTCAAAAAATCAAACTTTACTCGTACCGAATCTATATAATTATACAAATTGTAAATATATTCAACAAGAACATTAAAAAAATAAAACCGATTTCCCCAATTAACATGAATTTTCAGGAAAAGCTAGCAAATTAGAAAAGTTAATATTCTAAAAATATCCACGTTTTATTGCATAAGTGTTTGTTTGAGGGAAAAAATCTGAAAAACGTTCTTTTAAATTGACTCTCGACGTCTTTTGGACCAAATAACATATTCCGTCTTTATTGTTCAATAACTAAAACACATTCTTGTTTCATATGTTTTGAATATACATGAATGTGTATTTCCAATGTTCATTGCCTAATTACAAATAATTCATCAGGTATTATTTGCTTGTAAGTTATGTGTACTTTATATTCAAACTATGTATTGTAATGAACACTTATGGTCCTATATGTGCATTCTGTCAATATTTTGCCGTTGCACAAAATTGTGATCGTCTGCACTAATAATATTAATAAATTCTTTTTTTAAAGAGGGTAACTCAATTAGAACTTGTCTAATTTGCCGTGCAAAAACAAACATCAAAGAGAAGGCAAGCAATAGCTAGCCATGGTGACTGCATTGTACATTGAAATCTTATTATCTCATTGTTTTTGAATGTTTTTTACTTATGACAAAAGTCCGTCAATGATTTATGCAGTCAAAATTAATTCAATGATGCCTATCAATTGTATATCAATAAAACGGATAAAATAACATGTGCATATAAAAGATGATGTCTGTCTAGAACTGTCGTGTTTATTTTAATTCATATTATAGTATTTTTAACTGCCATTCAACCAATCGCTATAATCCCTAATCGAGCACACCTTATAAAATACAATCTATATAGGGAATTTCTTTTTTATCACCTGAAAATTATATGATATTGACAAAATTTCAAGTTTATGGTTTTTGTCGAGCCTTCGACTTTTGTCGAAAAAGCGAGACATAGCGATCCTACATTCCGTCGGCGTCGTCGTCGTCGTCGTCGTCGTTGTCGTCGGCGGCGTCCACAAATATTCACTCTGTGGTTGAAGTTTTTGAAATTTTAATAACTTTCTTAAACTATCCTGGATTTCTACCAAACTTAGACAGAAGCTTGTTTATGATCATAAGATAGTATCCAGAAGTAAATTTTGTAAAAATTAAATTCCATTTTTTCCGTATTTTACTTATAAATGGACTTAGATTTTCTGCAGAGAAATATTACATTCACTCTGTTGTTAAAGTTTTTAAAATTTTAATAACTTTCTTAAACTATCCTGGGTTTGTACCAAACTTGGACAGAAGCTTGTTTATGATCATAAGATAGTATCTAGAAGTAAATTTTGTAAAAATATAAATCCATTTTTTCCTTATTTTACTTTTAAATGGACTTAGATTTTCTGCCAGGAAACAACACATTCACTCTGTGGTTAAAGTTTTTAAAATTTTAATAACTTTCTTACACTATTTTGGATTTGTACCAAACTTGGACAGAAGCTTGTTTTTGATCAAATGCTAGTAACTAGAAGGAAATTTAAAAAAAAATAAATCCATTTTTTCCGTATTTTACTTTTAAATGGACTTAGATTTTCTGCCAGGAAACAACACATTCACTCTGTGGTTAAAGTTTTTTAAATTTTAATAACTTTCTTACACTATTTTGGATTTGTACCAAACTTGGACAGAAGCTTGTTTATTATCAAATGCTAGTATCTAGAAGGAAATTTTGTAAAAAAATAAATCCATTTTTTCCGTATTTTACTTTTAAATGGACTTAGATTTTCTGCCAGGAAACAACATATTCACTCTGTGATTAAAGTTTTTAAAATTTTAATAACTTTCTTACACTATTTTGGATTTGTACCAAACTTGGACAGAAGCTTGTTTATTATCAAATGCTAGTATCTAGAAGGAAATTTTGTAAAAAAATAAATCCATTTTTTCCGTATTTTACTTTTAAATGGACTTAGATTTTCTGCCAGGAAACAACATATTCACTCTGTGATTAAAGTTTTTAAAATTTTAATAACTTTCTTACACTATTTTGGATTTGTACCAAACTTGGACAGAAGCTTGTTTATTATCAAATGCTAGTATCTAGAAGGAAATTTTGTGAAAAAATAAATCCATTTTTTCCGTATTTTACTTTTAAATGGACTTAGATTTTCTTCCAGGAAACAACATATTCACTCTGTGGTTAAAGTTTTTTAAATTTTAACACTATTTTGGATTTGTACCAAACTTGGACAGAAGCTTGTTTATGATCAAATGCTAGTATCTAGAAGGAAATTTTGTTTTCTTCCAGTTAACATTACATTCAGTCTGCAGTTAAAGTTTTTAAACATTTATTAGATTCATAAACTATCCTGTATTTTTACCAAACTTGGACAGAAGCTTCTTACAATCAAAAGATAGTATCAAGAGGAATATTTTTATTGATTTACTTCCTCATTTTTGTTGAGCCTGCGATTAACAGAAAAAGTAGGCGAGACACTGGGTTCCGTGGAACCCTTATGAATTTTTGTAGTTTTGGAATACTTTTTTTAAACATTTAAACTTGAACGACGTATTTAACAAAATTCTCATGTTGGCAATAATCGGTCCCATTAGGTCCGTACGTCGAACTACGTACGTATGTCATTTTATTGGAAATCTTTATTGGTGCATAATCCACAGCTCCTTCGATTCTATTCAATCAAAGAAATAAAGAGTAAGCATACATATTCTTTGTTCTTTGTCCATTAGCTGTACAATTCAGGTGGTAACAGCATAAAATCTCTCGTTTTCGATAGTGGTCGACTCTTATTGATATTGAAGTATCTTAAATTGAAATCATCAAACTATATGACTTACTAAAATATCATCGTTTAGTCTTCAAAAATACAAAGGGAGCAGTCAAAATGAAAAGTCCAAAAAAAATATACAAAACCATGGCTTCAAAGTCTTATGCACTGAATTATGGAGTAGGGATTGGGTCCTAAAAAAAACCCAAAAAATACACACGAAAAAGGCTGTATATTTTGTGATTTTCAAATTAAAAGGAAAACAGTATCTATCAAAGTAATACCTTCACGTTTGGTGCATGGTATATACGTAAACTCAATTTATAATCATTTCACCACAATACATGAATAAAAAGGGAATATCTTTGTACGTAAATGACAAACACAATGGGGAAATACATTTGTGATTCCGTTTAAAAATTATCATATATATGGCATGATTGTCCCAACCACCATTAAATATCTCCAACATCGTTACCAAAAATATATGATTTGACAAAGATATTTTAAAAATCACGAAATGGACCTGTTGCCACCAGTGTTTAAAAACTCTTTTTAAACGTTCTAGTCTTGCGGACTTCAATTGCAATGAAACATGGACTCCGGACTACTAAAAATAAAGTCCAGTAAGAGTGCCTGTTGGTACAAAACTTTATGGAGAACTGGTGTTTTGTTTAGGAATCATGTTTGATGACCAAGGACTTATCATTGTTGATTTCAACGCTAAAAAGGATGGCCACCAACTGTATCAAAAAAATCTTGCACAAATTTGAGAATGGAAACAAGAAATGACCTCTTAAGATTAAATCAAAGTTAAACATCTGCATGTTCCTTTTTAGAACAACGATTGACGTCAAAGAAATTTCGACAAAAAGGAGGAGATTGTTGAGCCTTTCTTGTTTGAGAATGGCTTTGCTTATGTACAAAATATGCAGACCAGACTTCTACCTATTTTGATTCTGTTGTTGTCGACATATAATAGGATTATCAGGTTACTCTTTATGGCATGTCTGAAATAACAGTTAAATGCGCTTAAAGACATTAAAAATCGGTTAATGATATCAAATAGGGAATTCTAAATGAATCGAATTACTTTTTTGTACTTCTGCTTTGCTAAGAATTCGTGTTTTTATGATGGTTTTAACCGTCTGCGGAGTTGTGATAAGAAATGCAAACAATGTTAAATATATACGAGTTTTAACTAAACTGAAACTCTTTTACTGCACTGCTAATTATTTTATGTCTTTGGGTGAGACCTATTAAAACGATCAATATTGTACTGTTAAGGTTTTATTGGAATGACTTAAACTGAATGGATGTATGTCCTTCAGTCAACGTGTATAGAAAAAGAAGAAAAGTTATGTTTCTATTAAATTGGCTACTCAGGAGCATATTTAGATAGTAAACAATGTTTAAAAAACATTAATAAAGTATACGTAAAAGTACAAACAGGTTGAACATGTGTAAACGTAATATATGAAGATAAACTTTACAATTTTTAAGTATCGCCTATATGAATGTTTACGTATAATACCTCCATTTCAGGCATACACCCAACATAAAAAGTGCTCTTAATAAATTAGTAATTCAGTGTTAATGTAACTTAAATGCATATGGCACCACAGAATAGTGCTGCATGGGGAGGTTGATGATAGACGCACATGGTATGTGTATGTGGGTAGACAATACAACTATGGTTAAATATGAGATGCAAACAACTGGCATGTCATACTCGTGTTAGATGCAGAGGGTTTAATACATACCATTAGATGACCAGTGTGGAAGAGGCACCAAGGGACGATGTTATATGGAATGCTCAAGTGCACATAGTTCTAAATAGAAGAAATGCATAGATATGGTTATAATCCTTTTTTTGCCTAAAATTAAAAAAATACAAAAGGGCATTTTATTATGGCGGTCTAGGTACCACCTGGCATCGTGCCAAGTGCAGACATGTTAGATCAATATTTGCCTTCATAGGTCGATTACAAACAGACATTTTATATCCATATTCTCTTCATTGAAAAGCCAGATGAGTTTCTGGCTGGGAACCATGTGCTTAATATTTTGATAGAGTGAGTTAATCTTAGAATACATGCAGTGTCACTTATTTTGAGATGATGTGCACAAAAATAAATAAAAAAAAAATTATTTCATCTTCAATTTCATTTGAGGTGCACCTGAAATATTTTGTCCATGTTGTCGGAGCGTTCCCTGGTGATTACTTGTTAATCCTTAAAAGAGGGTTAAAAGAGGGACGAAAGATACCAGAGGGACAGTCAAACTCATAGATCGAAAACAAACTGACAACGCCATGGCCAAAAATAACAAACAACAGTACAGATGACACAACATAGAAAACTAAAGACTAAGCAACACGAACCCCACCAAAAACTGCTTATGTTATTACAAATCCGGTAAATAGTCTAATTCGGTAAGTCACATTCGTGAAAAGGGAAGGGTATTGTAGTTACGACATAAGGAACATATCCGATATCATCTGTGAAACGGTTATTCCATAACGGTCAACCAACTCGTGATGGCGTCCGTAAAATTTACGAAGAGATGATTTCAACTTCACCATTTGGAACTCTTGACTTAATAGCTTCCTTGTGAGCAGCAATCCTCTATCAAGGAAATCATGATAGGAAACACAAGCCCGGGAATATCGTATCAATTGGGAGATATATACTCCGTATGCAGGCGCTGCTGGAATGTTGCTACATAGAAATGGAAAGTTCACAATTGGGAAGCTGAAATCATCTCTTTTGTCGTAAAGTTTTGTTTTTAACCGACCCTCATTGTCAATTTCTAGATGTAAGTCAAGATATGAGGCAGACTTAACTGTATCTGTAGTATCCTTTATCTCTAGTTCGATGGGATAGATTCGTTCAACATAGTCACCAAATTTTGTATTATTTAGTGTGAGAACATCATCTATATAGCGGAACGTAGAGTTAAAGGATATTGCTAACTTCTTATCTTTCTTCCTAAGAAGTTCCTGTATGAAGTCAGCCTCATAATAATAAAGAAACAAGTCGGCAAGAAGAGGGGCACAATTGGTTCCCATTGGAATTCCGACAGTCTGTTGAAAAACACGTCCTCCAAACGTAACAAATATGTTGTCAATCAAGAAATCAAGCATCTTGATAATGTCAGTTTCAGAGAATTTTTTGTTTGAATCAGAGTGATTCTTTACAAAGTAGGATGTATCCCTCCCCACACAAGATACTTGTTGCTACGTTCGCCATTCTTTTTAATGAAACAAAGTAATACCAACTCTTTCAATTTGTCTTTTAGTTTGGAATGGGGAATACTTGTGTAAAGTGAAGAAAAGTCAAATGTTTTAATACTATTGCAAGATGAGAGAGTCTTAGATTGTATGTACTCTCAAAGATCTTTGGATTTTTTTAGTATCCACATCTGATTCACGCCACCTCTAGAATAGGCAGTTTCACAATAACTTTGGAGCCCGGCTTTGATTGCTGATAAAATAGATGTTAATAATTTAGAAAGAGGTTTCGTGGAGCACTTGGAAGACCAAGCAATGTACCGTTGTTTGTAAGGACACTTATGTAGTTTAGGTATCCAATACAGTGATGGATGATCCAGTTCTTCATCTTTGGTTGAAATTCCAAAGGAACATAGAACAGACCTATGATTATCCAGGATTTCCTCTTTGGTAAGTGTCGTGAGGGTATATGTTGAGTTTCCAAGTGAATTGTCAATACCTAATTCATTTATCAAGCAGTTTATGTAATGATATTTACACATAAAAACGATGTTGTTTGGGGCTTTATCTGCGGGGACAACAACATATTTGTCATGGAGGTAGGGCAAGTGTTTTGCAACATTTGGGTCTTTAAAAATTGATGTAGCGTGGGTATTGATATGCCCATTTAGTTTCTTAATTCGGATTTGTATCAACGACCTCACAGCCTTAATCCATTCGGAAAGAGTATCTACGTCTTCTTTCTCGCGTTTAGCCCATTGCTTGGCATGATCCTCGACTGAATCCATCAGTATTTTGAAGTTGTATTTCCAATTGATGGATTTAGGCTCACGATATTTCGGACCTTTGGATAACAAATTTCGCAGGGAAGTGTTATTGACAATGTTGAGGTCTCCGGTAATAAAGTGGCCAGCCGCATTTTGTGTAAATTGGGAACTAGCACAGGTGCAATCAGGAGGTATAGACTTGAAGTCGTCAATGTTGAGATCCTGCAAAACGTGTTTGTAATTGAAAATTTTAGTTGCAATTGGTTTGGTATAGGTATAAGAAATTATTGGTACAGACTGATCTTTAAAATAAGTAGGTATTTTTTGACTGAACTAATTTATGATGAAGGATATTGCCTAAGTTGACGCCAAGGAAAGTTTAAGAAAAGATCTTTTCTCTTTTTCATCTTTTCCAATGCGAACTGGTTTGAAAAGTCTGTGACTTGCAATATCCGAAATGATAGCTGTAAGTTTGTATTGGTTTGAATGAGGGTTTGTAACAGTGGTTTCCAAACATAAATTTAACAGAGAATGAAGTTTTGAAAGGGGTAATGAATACAGTTTCGTGCGAATGTGATGAATACCTAACGGCTTTTGTATAAATGGCAGCAAGTCATTAATAGAGAATCGATGTGATGAAATACACAATCGAATGAAATTATTCAATTAGTCTCCACTCGTTCTCATAGTACTGATACAGATTTTTTTAAAGTAAAAATTGTAATCCATTATTGTGCGCAGAACTGCCAACCACTTTAATTTATGTTCTTTTTTTTTGAAATTTAAAGATAGATACAATGACATAATGTTGACTCATTTGGCACTTTTGACTCGTGTAGCACCTTTGACTCCAAATATGTATATATAAACGATATTTATTGTAAAAATCATTTTGAATCAAGAAATATACCTCTCTCGCTCTGATTCCTTGTACGGATTTGGCTATATTATAGGTCCTTTTTGGTATAATTAGCACTTCAAGGTTTGTATAAGGTTTTGGATTTTCAAACTATTTTGGTCTCGATCAACAGTGAAGAGACATTAATTGTCGAAATGCACATCTGGTAAAGTAAAAAGGGTATCGTTAATGTTATTACTACCGCTGCATTGGTCGATACTTCTGCTGGTGGACTATTAGTTCCCGGGGTATAACATCCTATAAATAGCCAGTTTTTTCGATACTTCGGTACAGGCATGAAAGTACGGATATTGTTTGATTTTTTGTCGTTATAAAATTTTAGAAATCATTTTAAATTAAGGAATATTTCTCCCTAATGCAAATGTCTGATTCCTTGTTCGGATTTGACTAGAGTTTACGTTCTTTTTGTTTTGATAAGTCATCAACGCTTGTGTTAGGTTATTAGGTTTTGGATTTTCAAAATTGGTACATTTACTCTTATTTATGCATATATTATTTCCTGTACCTGCATAATGTTAAGTTTCGGAGTTTACTTTAAGACTTGAAATCATATAATAAAGGTTCAAAGAACTGGCTATTTCAGTTTTGGTCATAGGATACTAGATTCTCGATCAGCTGTATTGACAACCTTCTAGTTTCGGGGCCAAATGCGGCAAATTGCGTATCCAAACCAGAGCCAATTCAGAAACAGTTAATGCTATTATAGAACTTTAGAACATTTTTTCTTGCAAACGACATGATCATTCTCTGTTTCTTTTATAGGTTTTTTTGTTGTTGTTTTTAGATCCCTTATGAGATATATAGAATCAGCTATTTTAACGTTTTGCAGATAGATCGAATGTTAGGTTGAATATAGATAATTTTTACAACGAAACAAATTAAATGAAAACATTTGCAGACAGTTTTTCTTTGAAACCTTTGTTGTTTATACAGAAAGACAGACACATCATGACTATGATAAGTGGTAAATGCAAATTTCACAATTGTTTCACTTCATAAGTTAAAATCCAATTTATCTAAGAAAATAAAATAAAAAGTAGCAATAGTTTACATGTGTGTGATGCTAAAAGATGTTTTTGCCTTTTATTGTATTTTCAGTGTTGAAATGAGAAAACAGACTCCAATGTAAAATAAAATATGTATTTGTAACAAAGAGATAATTCAAGTATATAACATACATTTTTAATTAAAAGCGCATATTATACGCTACACTTTAATTAAAACCATGCAGGGATTGGTTACCATTTACTTTTTACATTTCTTTTGGCCTTTTATTTTTTTTTTTTTATTCGAGCATCACTGATGATACTTTTGTAGATGAAACGCGCGTCTTGCGTACAAAATTATAATCCTGGTATCTATGATGAGTTTATTTACTGGCAAAGTAGTGTAGGTAAGAATAATACAATATGCGGGGTAAACGTCTATGAGACGGCATCCATACGACAAAACAAAAACGGATTTTTATGATACTGCATGTCAAACTCTCAGTCGCCCCGAGTGTTAATAAGTTGTGATCAAAGTTAACAGGGCCCGGTTTTTCAAAAGTGTCGATGGCTAATTTAGACTTATTACCGTGTTTGTATAAAATGAGCACCACAACGGGTGTCACATGTGGAGCAGGATCTGCTTACCCTTCCGGGGCACCTGAGATCACCCCCAGTTTTTGGTGGGGCTCGTGTTGCTCAGTCATTACTTTTCTATGTTGTGTTTTGTGTACTATTGTTTGTCTGTTTGTCTTTTTCTTTTTTAGCCATGGCTTTGTCAGTTTATTTTCGACTTATTAGTTTGAAAGTCCCTTTGGTATCTTTCGCCTCTCTTTTTTAGCCTCAACGATGATTAAGGCCAACGAGTCATTAAATATTAACTAAGTCACTTACTAACATATGCGTTAAAATGTGTTGTTCCAAAAAATATAACGACAATAATAATAAATAACACTGAGGAGGTGAATGTTTTCAGAACTGAAGCAGAAATAAGAAATAAATTTAGAAATATGTGTCGTGGGGCAAAAGAAAAAAATAGATACTCCAGAAAGGAAATGGGCAAGACAGGAAAGAGATCACATGCACAACTAAGTTCTCCTGAGAAAAATATAATAAATGTAATGAAGGATGAAGTTAGTGGCATTGAAACAGATATAGTTTGCAATGGTAGGTAATTTTTAAATTGAATTTAAGTTTTACTTCAAATTTGTTCTTTAGATAGACTTAAAAACTTCAGTATTTCAACCTTTAATTGCAGGAATAAGTTTACACTAACGCTCGTCTGCTTTGACAGAAGGGTTCCCATGGCATGGGATTTCCTCGCTTGAAATATCTTGAATATGTGGCGGGGTTAAATAAGTTTTTCCCGCTTTTTAATCGCGATCAGTGGACTTACAATTGGTACATAAATAACATACAAGAACATTCAGTAAAAGAAAAACACTTCACTCTATGATGACGGTAAAATATATAAATTAAACACAACTGCAAACCGAACAACAATTATACCGTAATAAGTAATGCAATTACTGAAAGCATGGATGATGCGATGCCTTCACCTAAATCTTAATATATTTGTATATGTTTAAGAAGTAATTAACAATATTTCAACTTTGTACAGAATCTATCCAATTAACATGTGCATTTTAAGGTAACTTCCTTATTCGTGATATTTTAACAATAAAAATATAGATTAACAAAGAAACCAGTTCCTTGTCTTGGTTGTAAAAACTTTTTTGTCCAATCCACGGCTATCGCCGATTCCAATAGCGATAATAATGTTATCTTTTTACGGATGTCTTAAATAAATTTAATTTCGATTGTCAGAAATCCATAGAAATATATAGAACATGTAATTAATTTATACACATATAAAATCTAAACGGAAATTACTATGGCAGTTTGATTACATTTGTTTCCTCCGTAATGAATTCAGGTTTCCTACGGAACATCCTTAAATTGTGAAGCAGAAGATTTATTAACAGAAAAGTTGTTTTATACGAGGCGTTAGAACACTATATTAAATTGACAATATTATATTTTTTTCGAAATTAATATCACAATTATAATTTTGTTATTTACATATTTTATTTGATCATACATATACATATGAGACTGTAAGAAGAATCCTTCAATATCAGAGCACTATTGGTATTATATGTATCCACATATTACCTTGTCAGTTGTTGGTCTTTTGTTATGACTTACATTGTATTTGAAGAATTGGCATTGAAGGTACAGTTTTTTTCTGTTGACACCGTCTTTTGTTTTCTATGTTGTGTTTTATAGACTGTTTTTGTCTTTAATTATGTCGTTTTCGTTTTCAGCCGCGTCATTGTCAGTTCGTTTTCGACTTTAACTATTCCTTTCGTATCTTCCGCCTCTCTTCTCTAGACTCCGTGCTATTGTTGACGACCGTATGTTGGTCAGTATCTGTCTTACTGAGACTTTTTTGTGTTGTTAGATTGTTGTTTTAAGTGATGGAAATCCACATCTGGATTTTAGTAATTTGCATTTATACGGAAACATAGTAATATTTTAAAGAAATGGCGCTTTGCGTTTGTTTTTTCTTATTATTTTATTTGCTGGAAGCTTGTCAGAAAGGACGTTATATCAGAAATGTAAAATGTAGAACTTTTCAAAAAGGTTTCTAATGTGAAAATAAAAAGGAACGCATTTAGTACCTTCAATGAGTATTTCTGGAGTTACTTACAACAGACACCAAAGGATATGTTTATGAATACCGTGCAGCTTTATACCAAAACTAGTCCTTAAAATATCGGCACAGCTACTAAAGGTCAATGTTCCTCATGGGGTTTATCCTGTTCATGTTTTTGCTGTTGTTTTGTTATTTATTTTTTTTATATTTCGAAATCTTATTTTAAATCATACAGGGAATAAATGAAAGTTGATTGTTGAAAAAGATTTCTCGGTGACTTCCTAACCCTATCAGACGAAGATCTTTCCATTCAATTACTTAGTATTAGAAATGATGTTTTAATTTAAGTTCCTAATATGCACCTAAGAATAGCTTTAGCTGATCCCATGAAACATTACAAGGAACATGTCTTTTAAAAAGTAGGCCAAATCTTGGAGAAATCAATTACTTAAAGTATTAGAAATGATGTTTTAATTTAAGTTCCTAATATGCACCTAAGAATAGCTTTAGCTGATCCCATGGAACATTACAAGGAACATGTCTTTTAAAAAGTAGGCCAAATCTTGGAGAAATCGAGAATTTCTACAAAGAATGACCGAAATAGGCGTTTGCATGACATTCATCACATTAGCAGTGACAATAAGAAAAACAAAGTGTCTCTAAATACAGCATCATCCTTCTAGTAATAGGTTAATAAACATCATTAGTCATATTGTACGTGATGATAAGAATTCAATTACACCGTCAAAATAAATTGATATATTCATGGGATGAAACTAAAATTAAGTCGAAAAATTATTCCTCAAGCATGCGATAATTGTACCAAGCAAACTTATAACAGCAGTAGATATACAAATAACACTTTTTTTATTCAGATATATGGTTAAAGATCATTGACTGTGGCAATATTACTATAAATATTATCATAAAAAACAAACAAACGGCCGGTTATATGATTGAAACACATTTTTCTAGATGTTATTGATGGGCAAACTGAATAAAAGAATAGAAATTTTAAATTTTGTGAGTCAGCGCAACATATTACATATAAAAAAAAACTCTTAGAAAAAATGTGTTTAACCTCTAAAATCCTCAACCCAAACATTCGTTTCATTTTGCTTTTAATTTCAACTTTTTTGGAACCCCAGTATTCTTTTCGTGTGTATCGCGCATAGGATACGAAAAGTGGTTTCGGAGACGCGGCATATCGAATTGTAAATCAAAGAAATAATTTTTATGGGCCGATTCGGCACATTCAAGTATGATAAGCTACGTTAATTATTCAGGACCGGGTTTTGACCTTAGGCAACAGTAGTTTGCTAATGTTCAAAAAGAGGAATATGTCAGTCACAACTAAACAAATACAGGCATGGAAAATTACATTATTGTGTGGATCAAGAAAATTGACTTGCACTAGATTCGGGGGTTTTACACGGCTAATATTTGTCTGGGAAAACATGGTCTTTCTAAGTAGTTGGACTTGGGCTTTGAAGAAGCTTTCAGTAACTTCGAGAACTCGTATATCAGTACAATGGTTCTTTTGTCCTTTTGCTATTTGGTTTTAGATAAGAATCTGTCGGATGTATCAAGCCCTTTTCAACTGATTACTACAGTTTATTCTAATGTTGTGCTTTTGCACCGTTGTCTCAGGACGAGGTTGGGGAAGGTTGTTCACGTACATATGTTTGACCCGTTACATTATATATGTGCCTATTACAACGCAGGAGCCTCTTATTCAGTGATTGTTTTTAGATTCTGTCTGCCGTATTTGTTTTTCAGCTTAGATCAGGTCGTTATAGTTTTACCTTATGAATATTTTCACAGATTGTTATCCCGGTGACCTTTATAGTTAATTTTACGGTGTAGGTTTTTTCTCATTGTTGAAGACCTGTAGTTGTTCACATCGTTTTCATTTGGTCTTGATGGATCTCAAAGACAATCCTACCGCATTGTTACATTCAAATGGTTAGGCAACAATGTATTTATAACTCACCTATCTGTCAAATCTTTAACTATGAAAGTCCCTAATGAAGTTAATCAAGAAAACATCTGTGAACGCTGGAAAAAAATCATTAACCGACAAATAAATAATGCTTTTTTGGGGTTTTTCTTTATTTTTTCTCTTTATTTACGAAAATGATAACGTGCACATTATTCCTTAATACTATTTTGTTTTGCGAAATTTGTACTTTAAACGCATTTATAAATCAAATTTTTCAATAGTAACAATGAAAAAAAAAGGTTTGACATATAATCAGTTTGGTCTATCTTCCCTTCCTACGAGCATCTGAAGACTAAATTGTATCTTCTCTGCTTGGGAGGAGGGTATTAGAACCTCAATGGAAACAGTTGTGATACTGTAAATTTTAGTGAAAGATTGTTTTGTAAATTTCTCTGGCACGAAGTACATTCAGCGGATCTATTTAAGAGTACAATGTACTTTTTAGATTTAACGTCTTATAAATCCTGGATCATTTATAAATTCTACTGTCTCTCACGAGATATTGTCTAATAAAGTTAAATATTGCTTACTGCGTTTATAATATCTTTGAAGTTCATGGCAATTTTTTGCACCTTTTTAATTAGTCATTTATATTTGTTATCTTTGCGTGCTTTCTGTGACATGAACATATAAATTCAATGTAACTTTCTGGGACTTAAATGTACGCAAGTGTCAACTCATTGCGAAAATGTACTTTTATACTCTAATGCTTTTAACATTTTCAATATAACATTATCATGAGTATCTCAATGCTGTCAGTCGCCATTACTTTCAAAACCGTAATAACGAGTTTATATGCAACACACATATTTTTCAGAAAAAAACAGGAATTATAACACTATAAATTGTATGCTTCCGAAGCGCCTTTTCCTTCGCATCACGGTTCGAAGCTATTAGTTTAATAAGACTTTTTTGTTGAACAAACTGGATGTGATTTTTTTTTCCTTTGTAAAACTGGTTATTTCAAGCATTACTGTCAAATTTTGTCATAACCAGTTCAATAGTTTGAGAGATATCTAGTATAATGTAAGACGACATCTACAGCGATTGGAGCAAAATGTTTTCGAAAAATCCAAATCACGCTGCATCATGATAGAATATAGTGTGGACCAATAAATAATCGAATATTCATCTCATCTGCATACAAACAGTTGAATATGATACAAAAGATGACTCTACGATGATAAATACCACTAATTGACCTCTTTGACTTCATTATAAGGTCCCTTTTGGTCTATTTATACCTCTAATTTCCTCAAAATGTCAACTTTTTAGGCAATAAATCAAAATTTTGGGGTAACTATCACACATTTATGTAAGAAATGGGATAATAAATAAGGAATTGAAGTGTTCAAGCTGCATCAACTATCCATATAAAAGTTTACTCACTTCATGGAGGTTTCAATAAGTCCTTACGTAAAACTTAAGTTTACGCCGCGCTTCAGAGAGGGACATAACATGCTTTCCTTTTAGTAATTTATTTGTTGTTACTGCTTCAAAAAAAAATCATTTACTTATAACTGTATGTTTTTCTTAAAGTAATACTTAGGAAATAGTTTTCTTTTATAGCAAATATAGGAAATAGGGAGAAAAGTAAGAAAACACTCCCCAAATCACTGAGTATGGATTGATCTGCCTACTAATATTCATGGTAGAGCCCTATTTCAAGGCAATTTTCTCTAAAAAAAAATGAGTTTTTGAGACTCAATCCACTCAGAATATTTCATTTTTGCAATATTTCACTGAAATAGCATGAAAATTTAACAAATGAGAGTACATACAAGGTCAAAGGTGCATGTGCAGCTTCCCTAAATAGGAGTAATACCACCATTGTTTTTTCCCTATTAGTCTTTGTTTAATTGGCACTTTTAAAAAAAATGTGCAGCATTTATCTTTGTTTCAAATAAAGAAATATTTGACATGAGTAAAGTTTTATCCTGTCCAGTACTACAGACAAAATTTCACATTACATTTCATTGCATATAAGATAATAACTATCACTGGAAGCTAACCAATCAAATTTTCACCCCTTTTTTCCTGTTTACCTGTTTAGTAACCATGTAGCCTCAAGTTTCCAAAATATTTTATAGAATCACCAAATAAAAAAAGAATGGTGCTTTGAAACACCCAAGATATATGTTTATGACTCAGAATATTTTAACTGCAATGAAATGTAGGATAAATTTTCCACAACTGTAAAATGTAAGAGAATATTTTTTTGACCCTTTTTCGTATGAAACCGGAGTGACGTACTATGATTTTGCAGTATTACTCCTTCATACAATATTGACGCCATCTTGAAATTATTACGTAACACATATCGATTCTCATTGGTTGCCTTATAATATGAGACAGATTCTATTGGCAAGAATGAGATATCGAATTGGAAACATGTTCCGATCAGGAGAAGATATTAATTACGGCCGGAAAAAATTCAGTATGGGTATTCAAGGTCCGATCAGATACGCGATTGCCTTTACTGGTTTGCCTTGCTATATGTTGCGTCAAATTTATATTTATGAATAAGAGGAGGGACAAAGATGCACAAGTTTCTGAGTTGTCATCTTACTGTAAATAAATATACACCAACACTTACAAATCCTGTAACTGCCAATGACCTTCAAGAATTTTGTCAGAATATCTGTGATCCATGTTATAAAACCAAATGATAAAACCCAGCTCCACTTAGAGTAATATTATATCCCCGAATTGTGCATTATAATTGTTGTGATAATGATGTGGAATATTTAGGAGGCATGTAATAACAAGTTAGTAAAATGGCTGACTGTGTAGAAAAACATGCGTGATAAACAGTATACATATGCAAATAAGTATTGCGTCAGAAATGAATGTTAAAGTCCATTAACTCTGGCACGATAAACCATAAATTTTCAAAACACAAAGCAAATCTATATTCTCCTATACCATAAACCTAGTAAAGTGTATAGTAAATTGATCAAAGCATACTACATCTAGTGCATCACATGTAGAACAATAATATTATTAATCTGACCATCAAAGTCCCATAACTGTGGAATGACAAATCATAAATTTTCAAAATCAAACCATATAGCTCTGGAAAGATGCAACCAAAGAATTTGAAAATCAAAATGAAGCTTTCTTCTTTTTTTTACAGTGATGTTTTTACCGTTTCATACCGAGCCCGGAAATTTAGATACGATCCGGGTAAACTTATCAAACCTTTAAATAAACTTATTCTAAAAGGTTACCAATTCAACACTGTAATTAGATCTTTGAATATTGTTTTTATTGATATAACTATTGATTTTGTTATCAGTAAATTAAGTACATACTAAATATTATTGTTTTACACATATGCACATTCACGGTTCTACAATCTGTCGATACCTATAATTTGGCATTGCACCAGGTCATATTTTTGTCTGACTGTTTATGACGTCTTTACACTAAATCCATAGGATTTTGGATGTGTACTGATTGATATTTTAGTCTAAGATACATCATTTTTTTATTAGTTGTTATTGGCCTTGAACTAGCTGTCAGTAACAGCGAGTATTCTCAGACCTGTATATATACTTTGTATATTTGTTGTTGTGAGGGATGTATAAATTCCCTGCCACGTCCGGTCTGTGTTTTCATTTGATGTTATTCTGCTTTGTATCAATCTGATAAGTTAATAGGTATAAGAAGATGGGATATGAGTGCCAATAAGACAACTCTCCATCCAAGTCAAAATTTATAAAAGTAAACCATTATAGGTCAAAGTACGGTCTTCAACACGGAACCTTGGATCACACCGAACAGCAAGCTATAAAGGGCCCCAAAAATTACTAGTGTAAAACCATTCAAACGTGAAAACCAACGGTCTAATCTATATAAAAAACGAGAAACGAGAAACGAGAAACACTTATGAACCACATCAACAAACGACAACTACTGAACATCAGATTCCTGACTAAGGACAGGTGCAAACAATTGCAGCGGGTTAAAACGTTTTAATGGTACCAAACCTTCACCCTTATCTGAAACAATAGTGTAACATCACAACATAGAAAAACACACTATAAAATATCAGTTGAAATGGCTTAACTCAATCAAAAGACATATTAACACCAGTGAACATACACTGAACAAATAAATTTGATCTATGATACAATGCAAATACAAAATAAGCCCAACTGATTTTTATAGTTTTATCTTATATTGTATTGTTACACTACTATCCCAGGTTAGGGGAGGGTTGGTGCCTTCAAACATGTTTAAACCCGCCACGTTCTCTATGTGCCTGTCCCAAGTCAGGAGTTTGTAGTTCAGTGATTGCTGTCGGTTCGTGTCTGTCATACTTGTATTCGTAAATTGTTTTGTTATAAATTAGGTCGTAAGTTTTCTCAACTTAATTGTTTCATATTTTTCATGTCGGAGACTTTTATATCCGACTATACAGTATGGAATTCTTTTTTTGTTGAAGGCCGTACGGTTCCCTATAATTGATTACATCTCCTTCATTTGAATTTTGGTGGATAGTTGTCTATTGGCAATCATATCACATCTCCTTACTTTTATATTCTACCAATCATAACGTTCCGTTAAGTTTTGTGGGAATTGTCAAATTTGAGTTTTTATAGGAAATATTCATGGATGAACTACAGTATACAATAATAACCCCGTCTTAGGCTTATGATACCACACTTATGAGAATATACAACAATAAGATAACTAACACCTTTCTCATACTTATACAACCACATAAACCACATCTTACTTAAAAGAATGATACAGCAAAGCAATCCAAAGCTTTTAAGAAAGCTACATCTTGTCTGGATTTACCTTCATCGGGATCTCTCAAAGCCGATATTTAAGCCGGGGATGTAAATGAACCAAAACAGGTGAAGAGCAAATAGACCAAAATTGACATTAAAAACTAGCTAAATCCATCTAAGGTCAACTTTGTCTGAGGGAGTTGGAGCCTCAGTTTCTTTATAACTCATCAATTTATAAACAGACAATTTAAGGAAGGTATGCTGTAAAAGTACTAACAACTGACCTGATGGAACCCTCGGGGACTGATATTCCATCATTAGAGGTTAAAGGTAAACTGTTTTGGTGAAGTAATTAAAAAAATAGCCTGAAATAAACGATAAAAGGGAGGGTTGCGAAATGAAGCAGCTTAACCCCGTCCTATGACTCAGCCATATATTCATGTGTCTGTCCAAGGTCAGAAGGTCGTCGCTGGTTGTCTTTTGTTGTTAGAGGTTAAAGGTAAACTGTTTTAGAGAAGTATTTAAAAAAATAGCCTGAAATAAACGATAAAAGGGAGGATTGCGAAATGAAGCAGCTTAACCCCGTCCTATGACTCAGCCATATATTCATGTGTCTGTCCAAGGTCAGACGGTCGTCGCTGGTTGTCTTTTGTTGCATCTTTTAAAATGTCTTTTGATGTTTAGAGAATTTGGTATTGGTGCATGGTGGATATGTTTGATCATATGTTTTATGGTCTGTTATATTTTCTTCACAACTTTTAAAGACTCTTGACGTTTGAAGCATATGGTACAAACATTTTCTTTTGCTGAAGATCGTATAATGTTGACCTTAAGTTGTCTTTTGATTTTTGTGTTGTTGGCTTTCTGTCTCATTTGTTTATATCTTCTCACACAAGTGTTAAAGTTTTATTGCATTTGAAGAAATTGAATATCAAAGGATGTAATTTTAAACGTTGCTTTTATCGACAAAAGACTTCTAGGCGTACAAAAAAGTAAAATAAAAAAAATACCGAACTCAAAGGAATATTCAAAACGGAAAGTCCTGAAACACAACTGTCACACTCCCGACCTGGCACTAGGTGTACAAATGAACTTATATATATATTTGGAAACAAAGACCTTGTATTTCATGTCACTGAGGTTAATCTGTCTGCAGTGCCTCTCCTTCATTAATGAAGATTAACTGTCCAGTAGGAATACATCACGTCATTTCATTAACTATCAGTCCCGAGACAAAACTACTGTCCATTCATCAGATTTAGATAACGTCGAGACGTGCATGTAGTTGGGAATGATTACTTAATTAAATTTTACCACCAGATTTCATTCAAGCTAATAACTGACCACTTAACGTACATTATTTCTGTGTTTGTTAGAAGGTTATCAAAGTATCAATCAAATTTACATAATAAATCAAAAAGATTTTATAGAGAAGAGGTTCCAAGTGTATGATACTTTAAAATGAAGTCTGGGATGATCAGCTTAGACCAGATTAAAACCGTTCATTCCTTGCCTTCTTCGCTAGGTCAACATAAAGTCAACTCTTATACACATAAAAGAATCACCCTCTAGATAAAAGTTCTTTCTCGTCGTGGGAATTTGATCGGGAATAATATCACTGCAGCTTCAATATGCACAATCTTTGCAAAATGCAGAATATTTTTATAAATTTGATATTTTCGATCATGAAAAATCATGGATTATTTTATATTCACTGTTGTTGTTGAATATGGCCAAGATGTTTCAATGTCGTTTCAAAGTCACAGAATCTTGTTTCTTTTTTATTCGTGAATCCTACATAAAACTCTAAAAAGCAATACACCAAGTTGGCAAATTATGTCACTTGCGAACGAATTTTGTAGCTTTCTCCAATTGTGATGAATCAAATGCAGATAGCTATATTTACTATTGCTTTTTTTTTAATAAATATCATTTCAGTACCTTTAACAGAAAAAATATTCTTTTGTGTAGAAATTCCAGTAGGAAACATGCATATGATATATCTAATCAAAGTACTGAAGTACTGAACATCGGATGACCGCAGGTTCTTGTGGATGGTCAAAAGCACATGTCACAGAAACAGATCACATCTCTATACCTGAAACTGAGGTTAATTTACAGAGATTTTTTTTCTTATACAAGTTCGTGCTTGGATGATGAATAAATGACAGGAAATTCAACCTCACCGTAATAACTATTATATTGTAGTGATACAAATCAGTATACCTTAGACTATTATACTAATATAATAATAGTTCCAGAGAATACACTGGTTTGTTGTTATATATTATATTAATATTACGGTTGCATGTATATATAATTTTCATCTATTTGTATATCATACTATTCTACTATTATTATAGTGTAATGCAAGTGCATGGTGGACACTCTTCTGTAAAAAAAAATCAAAGTCTTAAAGGCTGTAAAAGCAATTGCTGCCATGTTAATGTTTTGTGGACTTTTATTTTTCATCCATATATATAAGAATTAAACCTGACAGGCCAGGAGTGTTGACTAGTGAGAAGCAAGACGGTTTTAACTTTATATCAATATAAGACTTTAGCAGGAAATCATTTTAAATATGTTTTATATTTTACAAGGAGACAACAAGTTTACCAGGCTAAAGTTGGGGTTAATTATACATGTGCTGAAACATATAACTGAAAAAAAAATCATTATGGATTATCCCCTGGTAGTGTTTGTAACTGGGCAATAATTTCCTTTATTGATTTAATTTTAACCATTTTCATAATTAATTTAAATTAACCATTCAGTTAAAACATTTCAACTATCCAGACGCTAATGTTGAAAAACGGGACAGAAATAAAATATCTTACAAGACATAAACATGTAAAAAATAAATATATATTTCAGCTTACTAAAAATATTTTCATAATGTTACTTTGACATCATTTCTTAAAACTAAGTCCCAAACATAATTGCTCAGTTGACATGTGTCATCCTCATGCGATACGAGATAACTATAATTCTGATGCAATCCCGAAAAGGGGGGTCATCACAAACAAACATGACATTAAATTGTCATTATACGAACTAGAACAAACAGCTCTATGTTGCTTTGATATTTATCAATTTTCAGGAAACATGTGAAATAAATTTCAGGTCCATTTCATTATAGTGCCTAACAAGATTGCGTGAGGTAGACGAAATTGACCAGGCGCGTAGCTGCCTTTACGCAAAAAATCATTTGCTTGCACATTATTTTCACAAAAAAAAATATTCTGAAATTGAATTACGAATGAGTAGTAAGACAGGTCAACCGGGCTAACTATCCAGCTGACACTCCAAGTCAGTATTGGAAGCGAGCCTTGTATTTCTCCTCTCTTGACTATTTCATTGAAGAACTCACAGGACGTTTACTGGATACTTCTGAACCTTAATTTATACCTTCATGTTTGGAATCTTTGACAGCAGAGTGTATAGACAAACTATACGAAACATTTAGACACGACTTGACAGACAATCAAGGAACATTCAACTCTGAGGTAAAGAGATGGCAGAGACGCTGGTCGGGTCCAGATGTTATAGAGAATCTCTGATGTCGTCTCTAGCAGTGACTCATAAGGAACTATATCCTTCAATATTTGCAATCGTGTCAATTCTATAGTTACAATGCCAGTAAATTCATCAACTACTGAATGGTCATTTAGTGCATTACGGCGACTAAAAACTTATCTCCGTTCAACCATGGTACAGGACAGACTATCTTCGTTGGCGTTCATACATGTTCACAGAGAAATGAATATCGACACCGAGAGAGCTCTGCAATCATTTGCCTTGGCAAAAAATAGATGTATGGACTTTGGATATTAACTATACTATAAGTCTTACATGCAGTATTAACATTTAATAATACAGGCTCAATACATGCAATAACCTTGAAAACATCTTAGATTTATATCCCTCACTTATAAGTCAAGACTTAAAAGTCGCCGTTTGATTTCGTATTTCCATTGTCCGTTCGTCTAAAAGACTATTAATTCACCTTGGGTATCTGTGTCCCAAGTGACCTTCTACCGTTGTCGTAGAAACCCCTCCCTCGATTCGAAAATGACCGTAGTGAGAAACGCTACGGTCGGGTGTCTTGCAAGAAGCAGGATCTGCTCACCCTTCCGGAACACTGGAGGTCGCCACATTTTTTTTCAGGATTCGTGTTTTTTATCTGTATTTAGTTTTCAATATTGAATGTTTTTGTTTGTTCTTTTGTGTTTTATCTGTTCCCGGGTTGGCCATGTGTCCATTGATTGCACTTCTATTGATAAACGCCTCGGTGGACTTGTCGACTGATCTTCCCGTTTTATAAAATTTATTTTATATTTGAAAACAACCATGTTAATAAGGAGTAATGTGAATTTCTTAAGCATGGCATACCTGGAAAATGACCGAAAAATGATAATTTTCTGCATAAAAAGGTCCCAAAAATTTTTCGCCTCCCTCCGCTCGGCGATACAAGTCTTATGCTTGCACTTTATTTTAGGCCAGCTACGCCCCTGTTGACCTTAAAACGATCGTATTGTCTTTTGATGTCCAAAAATAGGCAGATCGGACATATACGGACTTTATCTAATGACTACATAAATTTGGGATTTATTATTATTATAATATTCTAATGAAACTGAAAATTGTATTTTTTTTAGGATAATTAAACAACAATTTTACCTGGCGTAGCCGTTCATAAATGTTTTTCTGCATTTATCTTCGAAAAATGGCGTATTTAATGGAATAGAACGTTAATACAGTAAACTTTCTCTTTTTTCTCCGCAATAGGCTATCAAAAATAATTTATCTAATGTGTATGTGGAAAATTATGTGAAAAGATAAAAAGTGGCAATTGTTACCTTTCATACCTTAAGTTTCGTTCATCTGATTCTGACCAATGCTTATATACTAAATATCTATTTATATGCCGCTATTATTGTTGTTGTTACCAATTATGTAAATCAATTGTATCTGATTTTATGCCCTTTATGGGCCCTGTAATTTGGGAAATAAAAAAAAAATCTATTCATTGATAAAACGTAATATGGACTGGTCCAGTGTCCAGTTTGCAGGTCATTTAATTTTCTGTACACATTCATGCACGCTCTGATTTAATCAATATACTCGTACGAAAAAGCATGAACAGTTTAAAGGTAATCTAATAATAACTTAATCCAATCAAATTGCATAAGATTCAATAACAATGTCAAGTCCACATCATAATGAGTAATAGAGGTAAACTGGGTAGGGAGAAAATGACAGATATTTCAAGTTAATATTTATGCAATAACGAATTAAAATTTGTCAACCAAAAGTTTTGCTACAATTTCAAAAACATGGCGTTCTGTATGGGTATAGTTTTCGGATCTTTCATTAGCGTATTTAAGGCTATAAAAAGTTTGGGCTTCAAAAGTTCACACAATTATTGACTTTATACAGAAAATTCGTCCTTGTAAAACATTTAATAGTTCACAAATGATACGCGATTTTAAAGTAAAATTATTTCTTAAAACAATGCAAAAAATTTCATTCATATTGATAAAGTGGTATCGTCATAAAGTGCGTTGAAATGAACAGTGGTATAGCAAACATCGAATTCCCTCACAAAATGTTATCACACACTACAGTAAGGGGAGTCAGTTAAGTTTGTCTATTTTTAGATACTATACAGGTAATCTATTGACTACGTATACAACCTGTGTGACCTGTGTAGTGATTTTGATTTTACGATAAATTCATGAATGAACGATAATTTTATGAATGAACATGAGCACCTGACCTCTTTCTTAAACACCTATTAAACATATAAAACCGTATTTAATAAGGAGATAATTCAGTCAAATTTTCAGTACTAAATCAACAACTGAAATGATTCCATTTTTTGATGAAACATCGTACGAACGGAGAACGGAATCGCAGGTATAAAAATGCACTTTTTTCCCTTGTAATGACCGCGGATCTATAATTTTTATAGATCGGTTGAAATCCCAAAACTAATTTGCATAATGGAAATTTAGGCGATAGCAATACATCGGAGTGACCTCAAGGTCATCCTCTGTAAAAATGATTGTTAGTCGTAATAATACTATAAAATATATACATGATTACCTTATTTCTTTTCAGTATGAATAAAAGGAGGTTGTGGGTAAACGTCAATGAGACAGAAACCCAACGGCAAAAATAACCAAAAGACATTTAAAGAGTAGAACAAAGGTCTTCAACAATGGGCAGGCTTCTAAACAATAGTTCAAGCTTTAAATTGTCCCAACGTTTCTAAAAGTGTTTTTACAAAGCAATCAAAGATCTGCCTTCAACACCCAATTTTCTAAATGACGAAAAATATCAAGTTATGATATACATCAAAAGTCGTAGAGTTTCCTTCCTTGGGTCAGACACATCAACACGTGGAGGGGTTAAAATATTTTTCTTTAAAAGATATTTACCCTGAGGCTCACACTTATTCAAATAAAATATCAATACGTAGATAGCAATATGTACATAAAAGAATGCAATAAATATAGGTACAAAAAAATAATTTTGCTGTAACATTTGTCTTGCCTTTTATAATCACTTAATATATATAGGAAGATGTGGTATGAGTGCCAATGAGACAACTCTCCATCCAAGTAACAATTTATAAAAGTAAACCATTATAGGTCAAGGTACGGCCTTCAACACGGAGCCTTGGCTCACACCGTACAGCAAGCTATAAAGGGCCCCTAAATTACTAGTGTAAAACCATTCAAACGGGAATAGTTACTGTAAGACATAGTGAAAATAACAAAAATACCGAACTCCAAGGAAAATTCAAAACGGAAAGTCCCTTATCAAATGGCAAAATCAAAAGCTCGAAATTGAAGTTAACTACATTCACGATCCGACACCGAGTGTAGATTAACATGGCGGGTGGCGCATGCATAGCAGGAGACGCTTACCCTGTCGACACGCCTAGTTACCTACTTTTGAAGTTCATGCAATTCCCTCAGTTTGTGAGTGTTACCTTGAATTTGTTCGTTCGTCTCCTTTATTAAACGAACATCGGTAAATTACTATATTAAATTCATTTTATTTGAACTCTGGTGAATAAGGTTGACAATGTCTCACCTAAAATCATACCACATCTCTTTGTTGTATAACAATAACAGAAGTACAAGCTAATTAACAGTAAACAAAGCCGTGACAAATAAATTGTCACAGATTCTGAAGGCAAATTGCCGTACTAACCTGCTGATATGAAATCCTGTCAACTTAAAAAAAAAGAGGGCAGAAGATACAAAATGAATATTCAAACTCGTAAGTCGCCGGAAACTGATAACGCCATGGTTGTATCATTTGGCAACCATACTACATATCCTTATCTTATTTAGAAAACTAAAACCTTAGCAACACGAACCCCGCCATAAACCGTTATTTTTTTTATTATGGACTGAATCTGCTGATCTGAAATTCTGTCAGTCTAGATTTATCATTTTATTGTCGAGCCTGCGACTTTTGTCGCAGAAAGCTCGACAAAGGGATAGTGATCCGGCGGCGGCGGCGGCGGCGTTAGCTAACTTTTTAAAAGCTTTATATTTTAGAAGCTAGAAGACCTGGATGCTTCATACTTTGTATATAGATGCCTTATGTTACGAAGTTTCCGTCTGTCATATGTCCATTGTCCTTGACCTCATTTTCATGGTTCAGTGACTACTTGAAAAAAAAAGTCAACATTTTTAGTAATGTTAATTTCTTTCTTATTATGAGTAATATGATAACTATATTTAGTATGTGCGTACCTTGCAAGGTCCTCATGCCCGTCAGATAATTTTCATTTGACCTCAACCTCATTTCATGGATCAGTGAACAAGGTTAAGTTTTCGTGGTCAAGTCCATATATCAGATACTATAAGCAGTAGGTCTACTATATTTGGTATATGGAATGATTGTAAGGTGTACATGTCCAACTGGTAGGTGTCATCTGACCTTGACCTCATTTTCATGGTTCAGTGGTCAAAGTTAAGTTTTTGAGTTTTGGTCTTTTTTTCTAATACTATATGCAATAGGTCAACTATAGATGGTGTATGGAAATATTTTATGATGTACATGTCAGTCTCACAGGTTTTATTTGACCTTGACTTCATTTTCACGGTCATTTCTCAGTGTTAAGTTTTTGTGTTTTGGTCTGTTATTCTTCAACTATAAGCAATAGATCAACTATATTTGATGTATGGAAGGATTGTAAGGTGTATATGTGTGTCTGGCAGGTATCATCTGACCTTGACCTCATTTTCATGGTTCATTGGTCAATGTTAAGTTTTCATGGTTAAGTTTGTTTCTTAGATACTATAAGCAATAGGTCAACTATATTTAATGTCTAAATTGATTGTAAGGTGTACATGTCTGTCTGGCATGGTTCATCTGACCTTGACCTCATTTTCATGGTTCATTGGTCAATGTTAAGTTTTCTTGTTTAAGACTGTTTCTTAGAAACAATAAGCAATAGGTCAACTATGTTTGGTTTATTGAATGATTGTAAGGTGTACATGTATTTCTCGTTTGGTTTATCTGACCTTGTTAAGTTTATGTGTTACTTGTAGTAAAGCTTTGTATTTAGGACTTTCAACATAAAATCTATGGTTAGTAAAAAAGGCGAGACATTTCAGCGTGTGCACTCTTGTATATATATATATGTGGTTGTACTTCTGGATGGAATTTCATTTTCAGAAAATAAAATAGTAAAAACTTTTGATTAGCGAATTAATTGACGTTTATTCCCAGAAAATACCGGACGCAATATAACATTTATTTATACAAGTCTATTAACTGTGAAGCAAATAAAAAGTAATAAATTAATAAATGGAAAACTATAAGAAAGCTTTATAAATAATATTTTATTACCTTTTATAGCTGTGATTTATACTCTCCTGCACTTTATAGATTAATACTGTCACGCCAGATGTTTATATTTATCAATTTTAATATTTTGTTTTGTTTTGATTTTTGTTTTTTGGGCTTGATTTTTTTGTTTCTTAATGTCTAAGTCTGTGCTTGTTTTGATGTGTTTGATTTTTGTTTTATCTCATAAGAATGCAAACTGTATTTTGAAAAGGCATGTTTTGCACACCATAAGTTCTTTGGTAAACCGATTATCTACCGTGCATTGATATCAATATTTAGCGGGAATTCAATTAGTAAGTTGACCGGTTATAATATGGCTACAGCTGCACATTTAGAGGAATCTGAGCAATCTGCTTCGATTTTTGATTGTCCAATTTGCCTGGAGAAATTCAAAGCACCTGTGAATTTGCCCTGTCAACACACATTCTGTTCAGCATGCTTAGAAACATATGTAGAATCTATGGTGGGTAAAATTAGAATCATGTGCAAAACAGTGTAGCCGAGACCATTGATTGGCGCGCTAAAATATCCCATTGACTGGGTCAGATTAGGTGAACGTTCGTCTGTAACGCCCACAATTCACGACGTATTTATTATAAACATTTAAACTGTGGGGTTGCCAAAGGGTCTCAATATATATACGAACTACAGTGCACAGTATATTATATACATATTTTATTTGCGATCATAAAATGTACGAAGTCGTCCATTACTATGTAAATTGGGTCGATTAAAAAAAAAGCTGAATATGTTTCTGTTGCCAAGGGTTTTTCACAAATATAGTAGTTAGCAGAAAAGATCACCAAACTATACATTTTACCTATTCAAAAACGTAAATGCAAATTTCACAAGGCTTGATCCAAATAGCCTTCTTACTGTCTAATAACTTGCAAGTACGAAAAAGACAGGAAAGAAGTATATTTTGTCTATATGTTTTGTGTTTGCACACTTTTTAAAGTTGATCATGCATTCGTTCTAAAATAAAATTTTGACCAGATAAAAGTTAAAAGATGACATAATTGGACAACCGCAATTGTTAAATCGCCGTTTGACGTCCGAAAAAAAGATAATAATCAACACATCCATTGTAACTTTTAAAGCCAGTTAAATCCTTTTTTGCTGAAAGAACGTCCGATATCATAAAAATTCATTATCAAAACATAACAAAAACACAGGTAAAGAACGTTTAAGTATTCAATATAAATCAAAACACAAAGGTTATTCCTGATTAGTTTTTCGAATTATTTTATTCAGGCTTTGAGACCCTTTGGTGACCCCACAGTTTAAATGTCTATAATAAATACGTCGTGAGTTGTGGGCGTTACAGACGAACGTTCACCTAATCTGACCCAGTCAATGGGATATTTTAGCGCGCCAATCAATGGTCTCGGCTACACTGTTTTGCACATTATTATAATAACAACAGTCGCTTTTGCTCATGTCCAGTATGTCGTGTGCCGTTTTCGGTGGATTTACAGAAGAAAGGACAAACAAATTTTCCAGTGAACGAGTTAATGGTGTCATTAATGTCAGTTGCTGAGAAAACTGTCGATAAAATATTTCAAAATTTTTGTGATCCTTGTAGTCGCATTGCCATTGGCAGTCACATTAAAGCCGATGTCTGGTGTTGTGATTGCGACGAAGCATACTGCTTGGCATGTTTACAAAATTTCCATAGACGTGTGAAGAACTCGACTTTGCATACCGTTACGGATTTTTGTAAGGTAGGCACACAATTTCCTAAATTGATTGCGTCTCAGGTTGAACAGCCATGTTTTAAACATCACGGGAAACCCCTTGAAATGATTTGTGTAGATCATTCGCAGCTATGCTGTGTTATTTGTTTGGTGGAAAAACATCGTACCTGTGAAAATCTTAAGACTATAGACGAAGCCGTTGCTGAATTTCAGGCAAATCATTTTGAGCAGGATTTCATAATGGATTTTCAACATATAAGCAGTGAAATAAACAAATTAGCAATATCTAAAAAGGACCAGCTTCTGAAAATGCAGGACCAAAAAGACAAATTAATTTTAGATGCTACAAAAGTAATTGATGCTTCAGTACTAAAACTCGAACAAATAAAGCGAGAAGTTAAAGACAACGTGTTTAAGAAATTTACATCAGAATCGAAGTATCTTCATTTGCAGATTGAAATGTTAAGTAACTTGCGATCTAACATTTTACAAAACTTTAGTCTCTTGCAGGCATTACATGGATGTGGTCATTCGAGACAAGTGTTCTTTTTATTGCAAAGAATAAAGCCCGATCTCGAAACTCAGCGGAAATTTTTGGAAAGCGATTCCATTTCGGACGAAACAATTGAATTTCAGTGGAACATTAATCCAAATATAATCGCACTGGCAACGAAAACCGAAAAATCCTTTAAAATCGTTTCAAAACGGACTTTATCACCAAAAAATAGAACCACCATTTCCATAGTGAACAAACTTGGTGCCTTTAATGACAGATTTCAAGAAATGTTCATGTCAAAACATAATGAGCGGGGTCATTTTGTTCAGTACGAACAGTTCCAGCATGGCAATCATGGCAGTTGTTTAAATACTTCTGACGACCCAGATTCAGACTGCGATGAATCTGAATATGATTGTATGATGACTTCTTTACCAGTTGAATGGAAGGATTTCAGATTAAAACCCCAGAAAACACGTCACAAAAATGGACAACACATGAAAGTGCAGACTAACCTTGCAAAACAAGAAAACACAAAGAGGGCGAAATGAATTAATTTTGATAAAAGTATTGCATTAGGTTTTCTTGTAACAATACATAACAATGATAATTAATTACAACTCTCGGAACGGTTGTTATTCACAAACATGGTTTTGTAAGTAAATCACATCTGATTAGATTCTTACTTTGTTGTTACTTGTACTATGGAAAAGTACAAAGCTTTTGAAAATTGTTTTTCTTTATTACGTCAATCCACTTGAGACAATCTATGTGCGATTTAAACGTCAGTAATTGTAACAATACAAATAGTTTGAAGGGTTTAAAGATAGTGGCAATGCATTTGAGTTTATAAATATAGTAACAGTTCATTTTGATTTTAGTTTATTCCATCTTGAAATATCAATCAAGATGTGATGTTATACATACTGATTATTTCCTTGACAGAATGACAAAATATCATGTTTTGACATTACCTCTCTGAATGTGAGGGCTAAAATAAAAAGTGTCGTGGGTGTTTACTGTCACCGTAACTACCCTTTTTTGTACCCCTAACATATATTTTTTTTTATATCTTTTCCATTTAAAGTATTTAGTAAAATCGCAATGTAAAGTAAAATAAGAAAATATTTTCCAACCCAGTTTTTCATGATATGACAAGTAAGCACGTGTTGTTTTTTTTTTTTTTTTGCCTACTTAAAGTTTGCTTTGTTTCTGCTATTTGACATGACTGTGCACCAGTCGTAAATAAACAAAAAATCTCCTTTAATTTGATTTGACCTTATTCCTCACTATTTCACAATGTAAAATATAGTTGTGGTGCGATTGCCAATGAAACAACTTTATCCAATATAGCCCATTTGGCAGAAGGAAATAAACAAATAAAGGTCGCCATACGACCTTCAACCATGAGCAAAACCCGTACTATATAGTAAGCTATATATCTGCTGGATTACAAATTGTCAAATTATTCAAAACAGAAAATGAAAGGCTTTTTGAAGCTAATAATACAAAACGAAAATCAATTACAATCACTAGATGACAGGCCAAGAATGTCAAACTATTCAAATGGCTTTCGTTTCGGTGGATGGAGAACAAATCATTATATTTTTTTCTCTACAATGAGTAACGATCAATTGTCTCCCCCAATTATGTTTCTACAAGGCTTTTACTTAATCCAGAATTTACCTTAAAATTATAAAATGATACGCATATTTCCCTTTTCAAAATATTGTTACTGGTTGATTTCCGTTAAATGCCAACTGGACAGAAATCGGAATATAGTTTTTAGTCTTATTTTCTTATAAGAGAAATGAAAAATATACTTGATTATTTAAGTCAATATATCGTGGAAGGCTAACCAGCCATAAACAAAATACGAGTTGCAAGTCGATGACGAGGTCTAATTCTAAGCAATTGAGGCCAAAAATAAAATTTAAATTGTTTGATGTTGCCTACCCACTAAAAAAGTAGCCTACCCAAAAATTTTATGACACAAATCGTTTCAAATATTTTTTTAAAGATTTTTTCCTGCTCTTACGATGTTTTCTTGTCTAAAACATGTAACTTATGTTGTTGGCCAAAAAATAAAACAAAATCCCTATCTACCTAGTACCCAACCCTACAAGGAACGGGTAGGCAACATCAAACAAAGAATTTGTTAAGGTTGGCCTGAACTCAACAGGTCTAATGAATATTTTCAGTGAAAACATCTAGAATAGTAAAAAGTGTCAATGCAAAGACTGGTCTATTGATGCTAATTACGGGTTGAATCTCAAACTGCTTGGTTTTTACCGGTGGTTTAAAAAAAATATATACATTTTAATTTTTTTTATAGGTGCACACATTGGAAGAAGGATAACCCAATATTTTTAAACATTCGAAATGTTGAACCATTCATATTGAATAATGTAAATATTATGTGCAAATGTTTAAAATCCAAAACATTATACATTTACGTTAAAAAGCAGATAATACCAGAAAGAATCAAAAGTATAGTCAAATCCGTCAAAAGATTCAAAGCTGATGAGGGAGATATATTCCTAAATTTAAAATGATTTCGAAATTTTATAACAGCGATTTCAAATAAAACAATAAAACCGCAGTACTGGATACTAGGCTAATGATACCTTTTGAACCAAAAGTCCACCATTAGAGGTACATGTATCGACCCAGTGGTTAGTAACAACTTTTGAAGTTAGGAAAATGTATCTTTGATCGGTATGTTACTCGAAAGTTAACAGTTGGTTGTTATTTGCTTGACCACTTTTGGCAAAAGTGCATCTTTATATTCAGAACGATGATAAATTAAGAAGTTATCAAGAAAGAATAGGAGGGGGGGTCAATGACACAGCAAACGAACGACACTAAAAATCGCAGACTGAATATTTTTGTAAAGAAATTTGTAAAATGCCTGAACGCTTTAAGCATTTTCTAAAATGCCTGTAAGATCCAGGCAACTTATATATTGACTATTTTTTTCAGGCATTTTACATAATGCCTAGAAAAATTGAAAGGCATTTTACAAAATGTCTGATTTATTTTATAGAATGAAATGAACATTTTTTTTATATAGATTAGACCGTTGATTTTCCCGTTTGAATGGTTTTACACTATTAATTGTTGGGGCCCTTTATAGCTTGCTGTTCGGTGTGAGCTAAGCCAAAGGCTCCGTGTTGAAGACCGTACTTTGACCTATAATGGTTTACTTTTATAAATTTTGACTTGGATGGAGTGTTGTCTCATTGGCACTCATACCACATCTTCTTATATCTACAAACACTGGGCCATTGAAAGTATAGAACAACACAACACTGGGCCATTGAAAGTATAGAACAACACAACAGTTTGAAAGTATAGAACAACACAACAGTTTGAAAGTATAGAACAACACAACAGTTTGAAAGTATAGAACAACACATCAGTTTTATATATGATTATAACATGAATTTAACACTTGCATTTATATAGATATAATTATCAAAAATAAATTTAACTGAATTATCTAAAATTCCCACAAGTACAGAACTCAACAATTGTTTGTTATTAAATAAAATATTTGGATGGCTGGTAATGTTGCTAATTTGTCCTGTTTTTTGGCAAATATATCGCTTGGCGTTAAATCAGGTGTTGTGATGTTACACTATTGTTTCAGAAAAAGGGTGAAGGTTTGGTACCATTAAAACGTTTAAACCCGCTGCATTTGTTTGCACCTGTCCTAAATCAGGAATCTGATGTTCAGAAGTTGTCGTTTGTTGATGTGGTTCATAAGTGTTTCTCGTTTTTCGTTTTTTATTTAGATTAGACCGTTGGTTTTCCCGTTTGAATGGTTTTACACTAGTAATTTTTTAGGGCCCTTTATAGCTTACTGTTCGGTGTGAGCCAAGGCTCCGTGTTGAAGACCGTACTGTGACCTATAATGGTTTACTTTTATAAATTTTGACTTGGATGGAGAGTTGTCTCATTGGCACTCATACCACATCTTCTTATATCTACAAACACTGGGCCATTGAAAGTATAGAACAACACAACACTGGGCCATTGAAAGTATAGAACAACACAACAGTTTGAAAGTATAGAACAACACAACAGTTTGAAAGTATAGAACAATACAACAGTTTGAAAGTATAGAACAACACAACAGTTTGAAAGTATATCTACTTATGGTCTGTTCGGTGTGAGCCAAGGCTCCGTGTTGAAGACCGTACTGTGACCTATAATTGTTTACTTTTTACACATTGTGACTTGGATGGATAGTTGTCTCATTGGCACTCATACCACATCTTCTTATTTATATTTAGCACAACAACCACATTTGGTTAAACCCGGACTATGACTTTTTCAGCTCTGTCAACATATAAACGTTTGAAAAACGAGGGGTTTCGCAAACAGCACACACATGACTACTCTTCTTTTCATGTGTTTCAAGTATTACTAGCGTGATTAGGTTGACTAGCATCTTTTGGGTTATCAGTGATCAGTTTTACAAAAAATGTTACGACTAAAATTCATCGTAAGTCATGAACAATTTAGTACACTTACGATCAGCCTATGTCCTACAATCTTTTGTGAATCTAACGAATAAACATTCAGCAGTCTGTATCAGATTCGTCACATAGTGGGCGTTGCATGTATAGCAAGATACGCTTACCGTTTGGAAGCTTAAAGAAAGTCATAAAATCACTATCTGAAATGCAAAGTAAGTACACACTTAAAGTAATTTCACTAAAATAACCTATTACATACATACAAACTTTCCCAGCTAGTATTTGTAGAATAAACTTAAATTTGCCGTACCATTAGGTATTTTCTTAGCAAGATATTGAGTTTTTGGTCATATCTCTATGATACTCTTTTTTTTTACATATTACCTGAAACTGAATAGGCAATTTGGTGAATTATGCTTCAAAATTCCAGTCATTTTACAAAATGACTAGGTATTTTTAGACATTTCATATAATGCCTGTCAATGTTAGGCATTTTATAAATTGCCTGAAAATTCAGTCATTTCACAAAATGCCTAAATTAAGAAAATGCCTGTAACAAATATATATGGAACCCTTGAGTATGACATAAAGATTGTCTTATCTCATCTTATTTTTATAGTGTCTCACTGGCAATCTGGTCATTAAGGTTCGTAGCACGACCATTCAAATTTATGCCGATTAAATAAAGACTTGCGAGCTCTGTAAAAAAAGTATTTCAATTTTTCGAAACCAAATCCTTGTATGTTTGAAAAGACTGAGGAAAGGTTTTAAGTAATTTAAGGTAAGATAATCAACCATCTGCTGGTCTGTGAACAGATCTAGTTTAAATCTATCTTAATGTTCAAGTGTGAACGGTGTCTAAATTGAGATGCTTTCAGTAACTGTGCGCATTCTTTGATACCATATTGTTTATTGTTTTTCGTTTTTGTTTTTATTTTGTTGTTGTACTTGTGTTTTTTTTTTTTTTTATTTCTCCATAATTCTGATATTATAAATGAAATAGTCTTTCTTCAATGATTTGAATTATTTATTCATTCATATATCTTATGCTAGTCCACTGATTGATAATGAAGGGGGATTGCTATCTTTAAAATAAAAACATATTAAACGTATTGTAAAAAAACATCTGTCGTCTGATGAAGACCGTTTGTTGACCTTTATACGTCCAGAGTGTATTGTGTCATAAGGTGACTGTCTCATTGTTCCTTCCACTAAGGGGATTGCTACCTTTAAAATAAAAACATATTGAATCACATGTCGAGAACTCCTCGTTTTTCATCTCTTAAATTTTCTTTTAAGATTTTGATGTAATTTTGTGGAATATGTACTGTATTCTACATTTTGTAATTGATGTTCATGTCAAATCCGTGGTAGTCTCTGATAAATTCATTCGCAACCTTTTTATACTCGGGCCGATTAAACGTATTGTAAAAAAAACCATCTGTCTTCTGATGAAGACCGTTCTTATATCTGTTTAAAAATCATTATCCATCATGCAGTTACAATAAAAATATCACTGTAACTGCACGAAGCAGGATACAAATGAATTTTTATGGTGTATGAAAATACAGGTCACTTTGTGAGTAATTTATTGTATCAACTTAGTTTATGAAAGGGGGATGCTTTTTTTTATTTTTTTCACATTTTTATCTGGCAAAGGCAGATTATTTTTTCGAAAAATTTTTGACGAACTATTCCAGATAATTGTTTTTTCTCTCTCTCTTGTCTGTCAATATATTTTTTTAAACTGAAAATCAGGATCAAATATTATACCCCCCCCCCCCCCCACCCCTCAAACCCCCAGCCCCATTATAAAGTATGTGGCGGTTAACTTAATATGATACTTTGATAAGAGTAAAAGGTATATAAAAATTATATACATGGAAAAAGTTAAGAATCTAAGAGATCATGAAATCGTGAAACATGTACATGTAACACGAAAAATGAATATCTATAGGTCAAAGTATGATTTTCAATACAATGTCAATCAATAAGATTTTTCAAAATCCTACACATTCATTCCAAACTTTCACATAAAAAATAGGATTATTTTATGATAACTTTACAGAGTTGATCTCATTAGAATTCACTCTAATAATTGGGAGATATATTCCTAAATTTAAAATGATTTCGAAATGTTATAACAGCGATTTCAAATAAAACAATATCCGTATTTCCATGCCAGTACCGCAGTACTGGCTACTAGGCTAATGATACCCTCGGAACCAAAAGTCCACCATTAGAGGTACATGTATCGACCCAGTGGTTAGTAACAACTTTTGAAGTTAGGAAAATGTATCTTTGATCGGTATGTTACTCAAAAGTTAACAGTTGGTTGTTATTTGCTTGACCACTTTTGGCAAAAGTGCATCTTTATATTCAGAACGATGATAAATTAAGAAGTTATCAAGAAAGAATAGGAGGGGTGTCAATGACACAGCAAACCAACGACACTAAAAATCGCAGACTGAATTTCAACATATTTTTGTAAAGAATTTTGTAAAATGCCTGAACACTTTAAGCATTCAGGCAACTTATATATTGACTATTTTTTTCAGGCATTTTACATGAAATTCCTCTAATAAGCAAAGCACCCACTGGATATTATTACTAAATGACACAAACGTCAGTTATTTGCCTGATTTAAACAACGGTAAAGTATCTTTAATCAAAAATATGTTGACCCAATCAGTTAAAAAATGGCATTTTGCTGGATGTTGCTGAACCAGTTTTTGTTGTGAAAATTTAAAAGAAAAAGAAATTTTCACCTTTGAGGATTTTAAATTATCACATTTAAAATTACTAAAAGCATCAATAAGACAGCGAATTTATTTATAAGTCATTCAAGTCAATTTACATATGTAGAACATTACAGGGGAAGATGCATTATGGCCCTTCAATTTCAATTGACTAATCACATTTTTTACATTTTTAAAGAAATATTTTTAGAAACTTCTACACATTAGTCAAATCTTGCTGACACAGTTGGCTACCTAAAGGGAAATTTTTGGACGTACTCAGGCCTTTTTCAACTGAATTTTACAATGTGACTTATGTTGTGCATTTCCACTAAAATTGTTCAGGACTAGTAGGATTGAGCGCTCGTAAACATATTTACCCCTACCCTACACCACACATTCTTTAAGTGGCTGTCCCAAGTCGGGAGTCTGTGATTCAGTGGTAGTCGTTGGTTGCTGTCTGTCATAATTTTGTTTTAGTTTATAATAAAAAATTGTTTTAGCCTTAACTAGGCATAGGTTTTTTTCATTTTATCTATTTTAAACATTTGTTCATGCGTTATCTTCTATAGCTTGCTATAAAGTATGGGGTTTGCTCATTGTTGAAGATTGTATGATGACCAATAGTAGCTTACTGTACATCTACGCCATTTGGTACTTTGGTGTATAATTGTCTCATTGGCAATTATACCACAACTCCTTAAGGAGACAAGGCCGAAATCGTTGGTTTACTCGGTAAAGGATTTATTGCCCCTAATTGATGATTTTTACCAACTTTTGTGTTTTTCCTTTTAATTTTGAAATCTATGATATACATATAAAAGAGAAAGTTTTCAAAGCAAAAATGATCAGCAGGACAAGATCTACAAAATGGTCAGCAAAAGAATATCTACAAATATTTCAACAAAGGTAAAATTAAAAGTAAACTGCTCTGATAGAAGAATCATCAGATGTTAATTCACTATGAAATATGACAAAATATTATATCGTTACGTTCGTGCATTTCAATGTATGCTGGGAATAGTAATATAATATAGTTGTATCCCCTATTTTTTTTATTTCAGTCAATGTATTGGCATAATCAGTTTTGTAATTCCGTAATTGTTTGGGATTTACTTGTTTTTCGGTTGTTTTACTGTTATTGGATGAAATATAGCATACGGAAAATGTGTACAACCATACAAACTGTTCTTAATTGGAGACTACTGAAGTTTTCTGCGAATTAGTTTAGAGTCCTCAAATAGTCATTTCCATGGTGTAAGGGGGACACTATTGACAGTCATCTCATTATAGACATAGCAAAAACATCGTTTTTAACGAATAAAGCTGTCGAACAGGAACGCACAAAAGGAAAATTTTAAGAAAATTCCCATGTTTTCACATTATATTCCTTAAACATTTAAGCTATGTTTGACTGCGGCAAGTTACCGAGCGTGCCAATACTTCAATATGTATTCAAAATCTCTCGCGGTTTACATTTTTTATTCATAATGTTATAAGTTCAAAACTTTTTTTTCAGTAGGAAATATTTGAGTATTGTATTTTAAGCTCGCCTGGCCCAAAGGGCCAAGTGAGCTTTTCTCATCATTTGGTGTCCTTTGTCCGTCGCTGTAACTTTTACATAAAGCTTCTTCTGAAACTACTGGGCCAAATTTAATTAATCTTAATAAGCATTATCATCATTATGGTATTTGTGTCCGATGACCCTGCCTGCCAACCAACATGGCCGACATGGCTAAAAAATAATGAGTTATAAATGCAAGTTTTCTCTATTGTCTTGAAACCCGCTATTAATAGAAAAATCTGACAGGGGCAGAAATGTTCAGAATATGATATCTACCTATTGTTTGCTTTCAGCAAAACTGCTGGACAACTTCATTTAGGAGTTACTGCCCTTAAATGACGATTTTATCTTTATTTAATTTTTGCCTATTATTTTTGAAAAATACTAATGATAGAGAGAAACTTTATATAGAAAAAAATTATCAACAAGACAATATCTACAAATAAGTTTACTTGGTCGAAATCGCACAAAGACCATTGTGAGCAACAATGACCGTTTAGCGCCTCTAGTTGATAATGCCATCTAAAATGAACAGAGTTATCTTTCTTTGTACTGATTATTTATCCAGGGTCAATGGTCATTTTAAAAAAAATGTTGACATAAGGTGTTTATATTAAACAACCTAGTTTTACATAAATATTTTAAAAAATTAAACCTATTTGTAAATCTTAATTCATGTTTTTATGTTTTGCAGGAAATAATTAATCAAATGAAGAATCTTCAAGGTTAAATGCATAGAAAGGAAATATGAAGATAGCCACTGCATGACATAAGGAAAAGCAGTTATGAATTTTGAAATTGTTATAAATGAGAGATCAGGTAGGAGACTTGATTGGTTGATTTTTATTAATTGTCACAATTAAAGAAATGTGGTATGATTGCCAATGAGACAATTATCCACCAATGTCCAAATAATGCAGATTTAAGCAACTATAGGTTAAGTACTATGCAGCTTTCAACAATGAGCCTAACCCATACCATATAGTCAGCTATACAGCTGCATCGACATTGCTTGTTTACTGTAATGTGGCAAATGTTTCATACATCACTGCAGCTGCAGCTTCTGCAAATTTTGTAAAAATTGTTGGACAGGAGAGTATCTATAACTGAAAAATAGGATTTGTTCATGATGGCCATAAAATTTGCTTTGCAACAAACCATCTGCAGATTCTTCATATAAAGAGTTGTCATAAAGGAGGTATTTTTCCTCAAAATCTTTGATCAGATCAGACTTTTTCTGTTAAAACACATTGGTATGCAATCCAATTAGCATTTGCTCATCTAATTTCTATGGAGATAATGTATGGTCCTGTTCTCTCATCATGGTTCATTGACTTAGAAAAGTCTGTATAACTTATATGTTAAAGTTTGTGTTTTGTCAATGTTAATTTGGCAATTTAGCCCTGTGTCTCAGTCTTAGTTCATTGGCTTTGGCTTTGGCTGCAGAGACATATATACATATACAATGGTTTTATTGTCTCGTCTGAGACGAAAGTCGCGGAAAGCAAGACATAGGTAATGCTTTTCCATTGACGTTAACCGCGTCCACAGTTGTTAAGTTTTCTGCTCAAGTTAGTTTGATAGGAACTACTTGAGATAGATCAATGATCTTTTGTATGACGCTGCATTATTATAAGTACATATCATTTGGATGACTATTTTGAGGTCCTGCCACCTAGGCCCTGCCACCTAGGCCATTTTCCAGTGACTTTGAATTAATTAGCAATTTTAAATATTAAGTTTTCTGCTTAAGTTAATAGATTAATAGGAACTACGTGTGATAGATCAATGATATTTTGTATGAAGTTGCATTACTATCAGTATATATCAGTTTGAAGACTATTTCAAGGCCCTGCCCCCTAGGTCATTGTCCAATGACTATCAATTAATTACAAATTTTTAATGTTAAGTATTTATACGACCGCAACTATATTGGTATGACGTTGGCGTCGTCGTCGTCGTCGTCGTCGTCGTCGTCCGAAGACACATGGTTTTCGCACAATAACTTTAGTTTAAGTGAATGGATCTCTATGAAATTTTACCATAAGGTTCAATACCACAAAAGGAAGGTTGGGATTGATTTTGGGGGTTATGGTACCAACAGTTAAGGAATAAGGGGCAAAAAAGGGGCCAAAAATAAGCATTTCTGTACCTTCCAGACAATAACTTGTGTTTAAGTGTATGGATCTCTCTGAAATTATACCACAAGTTTCCATACCACAAAGGGGTGGTTAGGATTGGCTTTGGGGGGTGATGGCTCAAACCGTTTAGGAATTAGGGGCAAAAAAGGGGAAAAACAAGGTTTTCCTGGTTAAAGGACAATTTAAAAGCAGTGTAAGGGAGGTAATCCAAAAACAAAATTGTACAATGTTGGATTACCTCCCTTACACTGCTTTTAAATTACCTATTTAAGACTTTTATGATGTATTTAAATTGGTAATTATGGTTGCAAACTCCATTGGAAATTTGAATTGAGATTATGACCATATCTTGAGGGAAAGAATTTTTTTTTTTTGAAAAGGGGGGGGGGGGGGGGGTAAAAAAGAAATCGTGGGGGGGAAATTTTTTTTTTCATTTCAGATTTCAGAAATTAAAAAAAAAATCTTCAAATATTTTTTTTTTGGGGGGGGGGGTGTCAATTCGCAACATCATAGTGTATTGCACATAGGCAAAAATTGAATATAAATTCAAATCATATAACCAATTCTTAGTTCTTTGACTACAGTTATTCGGTGTCAGAAACCTATTATGTGTCAAATATTTAATTACAAACCAAATTTAGACCTGTATCAAGCGCGAATATTGTGTCCATTTTCGCCCCAACTGTTCAGGGTTGGACATCTGCGGTCGCATCCAGCTGCGCTCAGCGAAGCATTTTATTCCAATTCAGTTAGTTTGATAGGAAGTAGTTTCAATATACATAAATATTTTCTATAAAGTTGCATTGCTGTCTGTACATCTCAGTTTGTCAACTATTTCGAGGCCCTGCCCACTTGTTCGACTAACGACTTTGAATTAATTAGCAATGTTGCTGTCCATCAGGATGTCTTTTTCTGAATGTTATGCCCAAAGGCGAGACATATCTGTGTCAACAGTTTATACTTTTTTGATATAATTTTCATGTTTTAAAAAAGAATTGCCATTTTAATTTCACTATTATATACTAATAAGTTTCTTGGGTCAATATTTTGACCTAACTCCATTTGATTTGTATTTTACTTATAATTATTTGCATAGCTTTTTTGCATTCAATATTTTGGTACAGTCTGCGATTATAAGGATTTCAAAACTGAAATAACTTTGTCAAAATCCTCCAGAGGTTTTTTTTTAAAATTGGACAGAAGCTTCCTCATTATCAAGAGAGAATACGCTGAGCAAAATTTTGACTTTTCTTATTTATTTACTTTATTTTACTGATAAATGGACTCGGGTTTTTGTTAGTCAACATTAAACTCTTGCACTGATAGCAGTAGTTGTGGGGGTGACGACACTAATTCTACTGAACCCTTCACAAAATGTTTTTAATCTGTCCTAATTTTTATAAAATGATAGTATCAAAAGCATAGTTTTTGTCTCGCCTGCGACGAAAAAAACATTAAAAGTAGTTCAGGTATATTGCATATCTGGGACTGATAAAAGATTATATACTGCTCCGATTCTAGTATGCTTTAACAACTTTCAGATTTTGATCCTGTAAGTTGCTAAGGTATGGCTAGCTGCTTTTTATATTTATTCCAATTTGAAGATATCTTATAAAGTTTAAAAGATATGTTATATATTAAATAGATATCTTATTTAGTCAATTAAAGGGGCCTCGGTGGCCGAGTGGTGTAAGTCGTTGAACTATTGTATCGCTAGCCTTTAAACACTGAGGTTGTTTAAGTTCGAATCCCTCACGTTGTAGAAGGTGCGCTTGACTCCAATTTTAATTGACTAGGATTGTCAGTTTTCCTACCAAGGGTCAGTGGTTATCCCTGGTCACTCGGGCTTTCCTCCGTAAAAACTGACTGCCATGAAATAGCACAATAATAGTGCTGAAAGTGGCATTTAACACCATAAATAATTCAAAAATAGTTTGTTAAATATTTGTTTTAGGTTTAAAAATATCTTATTGAATAAAAAAGATGTCTCGTTTATCTTAACTGATATCTTATATAGTCTTTTGTTGTAAAAATATCTTATAAACTAAATAAGATATCTTGTAAACTAAAAACAATATCTTGTAAACTAAAAACAATATCTTGTAAACTAAAAACAATATCTTATAAATTGAATAATTTATCTTGTAAAGTAAATAAGATACATAGTATTCTTTTTGTGATATCTATTAAATGTAGGTTGAAGTTAAAAAGATTTCGTAAATACTTAATGACATATATATCTAATAAACTAATTGAGATATCTTATAAATTAAAAAGATATTTTGTATATCAAATAAGATATCTTATGAACTATACAAGATATTTCTTAAAGTATACAAAATATCTCATAAAATATATAAGATATCTCAAAGTATTTGTTTAAAAATATCTTTAAAAAGATATAAAATATCTTATTCACTATATATAATACATGTATATAATTGTTTTTAAAGGATTATTATAGAACATCTTGAAATTGAATAATATAAAAAATTAAAAAAAACGGCTTGCCATACACAGGACATGGAAATCAAGTTTTCCTCTCCTCTTTCTATTTGCCATTTAAGGCATCAGATACCTATTGCTTTGTGTTATTTTTGTTGTCACCTGCAAAGAAAGTCGCAGAATGCGAGACATAGGGATAACAATCCGGAGGCGATGGTGACATAAACTATTTGTATAAAGCTTAATATTTTAGAAGTTATAGTCCAGACCTGGATGCTTCATATCTTGTAAACAGCTAACTTATGTTATGAAATTTCCGTCTGTCATATGTCCATTGTCCTTGACCTCATTTTCATGGTTCAGTGACTGCTTGAAAAAAGACACGTTTTTTGTAAAGTGAAATACTCACTTATTATGAGTATTAGGATAACTATATTTGGTTTATGGGTTCCTTGCAACGTCTTCATGTCCATTGGGTAGGGTTCATCTGACCTCAACCTCAATTCATGGATCAGTGATCAAAGTTAAAGTTACATGGTCAAATCCTTATCTCAGATACTATAAGCATTAGGTCAACTATGTTTGGTGTATGGAATGATTGTAAGGTGTACCTGTCAGACTGGCAGGTTTCATGGGACCTTGACCTCAATTTCATGGTCCATTGGACACTGTTTATTTTTTGTGGTTTGGTGTATTTCACAGATATTAAAAGCGATAGGTCATTTATATTTGGTGTATTAAATGATTATAAGATGTACATGTCTGTCTTGCAGGGTTCATATGACCTTGACCTTCATGGTTCAATGGTCAATGATACGATTTTGTGGTTTATTCTGTATCTCAGGTACTATTAGTGATAGGATCACTATATTTGGTGTATGGAATGATTGTAAGGTACATACATGTCTGTCTGGCATGGTTCATCTGACTGTGACCTAATTTTCATAGAACATTAATAAGTTTATGTGATACTTGTAGTGAAACTTTCATATTACAGACTTTCAACATTAATTCAATGATAAATAAAACAGGCGAGACATTTCAGCGTGTGCACTCTAGTTTTATAGACCTTTTTTTTTCATTTTGTCTTTAGTTTCTATGTACATACCTGTTACACTCTGACCTCCACCTTATTCCCCTTTTGCATTGATCTGACTTAAAATTTGTATTTTGCAATTATTTAACAATCATTTGACATTTAATCAAGTTTCATGTTCATGTACCAATTCCAAATTTTTCAACTGAACTTTTCATATGAATGTTTGATTTAAGGCTGATTAAACTCCAACAAGCAGCTTTCTAAGGATTATAAATGTTATTTTTACTTTTCAGTATATCGAATGAAGTTCAGAAAAAGCTATTTTGTTCGAAGAGGTATCACAGTGGTCAAGACTTCATCTTTGAAGAAAGTTATGTGTATTAGAAGTGAAGCCAAAACAGTCATGAGACAATAATCAATATTTGACTAGCATTTGCATGGCATTTTTCATATGAAGACTTACAAGGCAAAGAATTGGATGTGACAAAAATTTATATGCATTTAAAGACTTAAAGAACTTAATTGTACTGTCTTCCTTAGATTTCAGGAGAATTAATGTGTATGAAATGAAGAATGTGTGCTCATCATTAAATGAATTATAAAAATATGTTTTCTACCTTGAATTTATAAAAACAACATAAAAGATAGACAAATTTCTTTTTTTATTCATGACACTCATTACAGAATTAATTTGTATTCTAGTATTACTTGTTCTTGATAGATGTGCATCAAGAAATTTCACAAAAGGTGCTTTTTGCAAGTTTATTTTTTTAGCCTGAAAGCGTAACATAATGTGTTATTAACACAGAAAAGGACAGTTAACTCTAAGCCATATAAAAAGTAGGAGATGTGGTAGCACTACCAATGAGACAACTACCCATAAAGGCCAAAGATCAGAAATGATGAATGAATTATATCTTATCATAGATTTCAATACAAAAGAAACATTCAACTCATCACCATATAAAATTCAAATACCATTAGGTACTTTTAGTTATAATCGTTTAGTGTTGAATACTGTATTTTGAAATTTTCATCTCTTTCTGGTTTTACTGTATTGTTATGCTACTGTCACAATGTGTTTACCCAAAGGCCACATCTTTTTCAATCCTTATGAACGCCCTCAAGAAAATAAAACCTAGATTACTTAGTAAATCTTTTATAGAACTTTTATAGAAAAAATATTTCACTTCTTACCACAGGAATCTTAGGATCAAGGTTTTTATGTTATTATTGCAGTAGTTTCTTCATTATCTACATTTTATAAAATATGTTCAGTGACTGACATGAAAAATATAACGTTATTTATCAGTAAGCATTGGATACTTGTATACACGTATGGGAAGTTAAGCCGCTCTCTGTGTTTAGGGTTCACAGATGCTATACCTCCCTTTCAGGTATAGTAACGTCCCCTTCCATACGTACCAAGTATTCGCTATTACTGGTACAGACCGAGTGAGGTGGCTCGGTCAAAAAACCTTTTGGAGGGTGGGGATATTTTATCTACCATATGTACTAAGTATCCACTATAACTGGTACAAACTGATTGAGGTGGCTCAGTTTTTAACAGGGAAGGGGTATTTTATTGGTTTTTATCAAATTTTAATTGGGATGTTTTACTGTTTTTATCCAAATTTTAAAGGGAAGTTTTACTATTTTTATCCAAATTTTACATGGGAGTGTTTTTAGGGTTTTTATCCAAGTTTTAATTGGGGATGTTTTACTGTTTTTATCCAAATTTTAAATGGGGATGTTTTACTGTTTTTATCCAAATTTTAATTGGGGATGCTTTACTGTTTTTATCCAAATCTTAAATGGGTCATTTTACTGTTTTTATCAAATTTTGATTGGGGTATTTTAATTGGGTATGTTTTAGGGTTTTTAACCAAATTTTAATTGGGGATGTTTTACTGTTTTTATCCAAATTTTAATTGGTGATGTTCTACTGTTTTTATCCAAATTTTAATTGGTGATTTTTTACTCTTTTTATCCAAATTTTAAATGGGTCATTTTACTGTTTTTATCAAATTTTAGTTGGGGATATTTTATTGTTTTATCCAAATTTTAATTGGGTATGTTTTAGGGTTTTTATCAAATTTTAATTGGGGACGTTTACTGTTTTTATCCGAAGTTTAATTGGTGATGTTTTACTGTTTTTATCCAAATTTTAAATGGGTCATTTTACTGTTTTATCAAATTTTAATTGGGGATATTTTAGTGTTTTTATCTAAATTTTGATTGGAGATGTTTTAGGGTTTTTATCAAAACTTTAATTAGGGATGTTTTATTGTTTTATCAAATTTTAAATGGGGATGTTTTACTGCTTTATCCAAAATTTAATTGGGGATGTTTTACTGCTTTCTCTAAATTTTAAATGGGTCATTTTACTGTTTTATCAAATTTTAATTGTGGATATTTTATTGTTTTTATCCAAATTTTAATTGGGTATGTTTTAGGGTTTTTATCCGAATTTTAATAGGGGATGTTTTACTGTTTTTACTGTTTTTATCCAAATTTTAATTGGGGATGTTTTATCGTTTTTATCCAAATTTTAATTGGGGATGTTTTAACGTTTTTATCCAAATTTTAATTGAGAATGTTTTACTGTTTTTATCCAAATTTTAATTGGGGATGTTTTTCTGTTTTTATCCAAATTTTACTTGGGGATGTTTTAATGTTTTGATCCAAATTTTTATTGGGGATGTTTTAATGTTTTAATCCAAATTTTAATTGGGGATGTTTTACTGTTTTTATCCAAATTTTAATTGGGGATGTTTTACTGCTTTTATCAAAACTTTAATTGGGGATGTTTTTACTGTTTTTATCCAAATTTTAATTGGGGATGTTTTACTGTTTTTATCCAAATTTTAAATGGGTCATTTTATTATTTTATCAAAATTTAATTGTGGATTTTTTATTGTTTTTATCCAAATTTTAATTGGGGATGTTTTAGTATTTTTTATCTAGATTTTAATTGGGGATGTTATGTGTTTATATCAAAATTTTGATTGGGAATGTTTTATCCAAATCTTAAATGGGTCATTTTATTGTTTTATCAAATTTTAAATGGGGTATTTTACTGTTTTAATTACAATTCTAAAAGGATAATTTTATTGCTTTATCCAAATTTTAAAAGGGTATTAACTGTTTTATCAAATTTTAATTCGGGATGATTAACTAGTTTTATATTTTCCTTCTTTTTACAAAATTTTAATTCGGGAGATTTTATTGTTTTATTAGATTTGAATAACATATTCTACCTTTTTATCAACATTTTAAATACCCTTTTTTACTTTTTTTTAAAACCGCTGTGTAAGTCATTCCAATGTCAAATCAGAGACTTTAAAACCGGTACTCCGAAAGGAAGAGGCAGGTGTCTTACTGCGGGCATTTGTCTTGGTGAACTAGCACCTTAAAGTCCAGACAATCGACAGGCCAACTGGCTAGTGCAAGCAGACAGGTACTTTTGTACCATTTGGCCTTTTTTAAACTTTTGGCAATTTTTACTTTAGGACTTTTCTATTTTTAAAATGTTTTTTTTTTATTCTTTTAAAATATTGTTAACACCTTTCAGTTAAATACACATTTTGGCTGCATACTGGTTATTCTTAATTCTTTTTATAAAATTTACATCACACATTTTGGCTTATTGTAACTTTGGCTGTTACCTTAGATATCAATAAATGAAATAACCATTTGATATTAAAAATAAAAACTACACAACTTCAAAATTGGCTCAATACTAAAAAAAATCCATATTTTATGTCAAAAAGTTTAGATCTACTTTTCAATGTTGAAATTTTTATTCTTCCATGCCTGGTACTTCATATGGTTATCAACTAACAAACTTCAAAAGTGGGTATTTAATACTAGAGTAGGCTAATATAAGTGGCTAAGGCTGGTATGGATTCGAGAGAAATGAAGGGAGGGAGAAAAAGGAAGTATTGAGAGGAGTATGTAAAGATGTATGTTCTATAGGGAGAAAAAGATTGGAGAGGATGAGTAATATTGAGCGGTATGTACAGAAGTAATTTTTGGAGGGAGTAAAAGAGATGAGAATGTTAATATCTTTGTAAAAGCTTGGTGTACAGGTCAAGTGGAAGAGTAGTTTTCTCTTTTATGTAGTTTCTATTTTCTTCAGAAATTTGTTAACATTTTAACTTCTGAAATTACTAGTACTGATGTCTAAAAATTTACAAGTTAACAGCCTTTCTTGCTACTGATTACGTTCTGCTTATATATAAACATTGCAGCACTTCACAGTGACTAGATAGGGTTGCAGCTTTTCATCAATTTAAACAGCATCATCTAACGGTTTCTTTCATTCTGAGAAACTTTCTTGGTCTTAATTCTTCTTTGTGCATCTTTGCTGTCAAGTTTATTATTCATAATCTAATATTTCATGGCCAACTTCCAATGGTAAAATCAAATCTGTAAAAAAATGTCTACCAATTACAACTTACAAGGAGAATATAAGACGGGTCATTAAGACATTCCATTGACGTGCATTATGGTATATTCTCTTCTTATAGAACTTATTGCCTTTGAATGCATATCTTGTACAAAAAAAACTATATTAAACAGAGAGAAATTAAAAAAAAAATCAACAATACAAAATCAACAAAAAGAGGTCATGAATTATATTATTGTCTTCAATTTTGAAAATGCACGATCCAAACTGAACGACTTAGTCTCATTAGGGAGCAAACATTTAAGTCTCTGGGGTGGGGCAGGGATTTGTACCCCAAGTCAATCTTTTTTTTTTACCAGAACAGAAAACATGTTTTTTTTCAGCATATATTAAAAACATTTTTAGTTTACACTTTTATGTTTTTATTTTGTTTTAAAACATTATTTTAACTTGAATTTATACATGTTTCCTTTATTTGATACATGTACATGTATATACTTATCCAAGTCCGTTTGTATCGTGTTTCACGCCCGGCTATTTAAAAGGCCAGAAGAGTTTTGTCTGTCGTCTTTGATTGATCAGGTTGGCAAGCTGTCTATATAAAGTAATGAGAAAAACTACAGCAACAGGCATATCCCATATGGTTTCCTGAAGTCACAAACAACTTCCCCCACTTGAATCTCTAGATATCACTACTGGTGCAATAATCTATTTATTAATAACAATATAAATAGGAATTGTATGCATGTATTTTTGTTGAAATTCTCATTTCTATAGAAGGGTCTTGAATTTATGTTTCTTCCTCAAGGTGGGGACTTGAAAAAAGGAAGAGAAATGCAAATGTTTCCTCTTAGATCCCCCAAATGTATAAAAATGACCAGTCCCTTAGATCATATATATATATATACAAGAGTAAAATTATGGGTTTGTTATTGATGTGTCTTTTTGAACCTTTTATTTTAATGAGATATTTTGACATTTTGCTGTGCCTATGGATTTGATTGCTCTTATTGTGTTTTTGGCCATCAAGGGTTGAGTTGAGTTGACTGCCTGTTGGTGGGTAGTTCCTGCTCCGTTGAAGACCATGTAGTAAGCTCTGGGTGTCTTATTGTGCATTGTATGATTTAATGATGTCTTCGTGCATTGCGCCATACCTGAAATTTATTGTTCATATCCTTTATTAAAGAAGTTAGTAAATTATCAGATAAAGCTACTGTTCCTGCACGAATACGTTTAAACTTAGGATTAGAATCTTAACAATTGAGCCGAGCAGAGCGAGGCTAAAAAAAATGACCTGTAGTGCCATTTAAAAAAAAAATTATACTGTGGGAGAGAGATGGGTGTGTGTTGCCTGAGTTCGATTCTCAAGGTCACAAAGGAAAATCTTTCACGTAAAGACATGTTAAAAATGCGACGCTTGATTCCCAGAAATTATCATAAATCATTGAATTATATACTTTTAAAACCTTTATTATTATGAAGCTCGAAGGTTTATGCATTCTAAAGATCGATGAATTTGCTAACAGACACATCAGATACTCATACAACCTTAGGTCATCAGAATGCAGAACACTATCAACAAAATAGCGACGACTTTATTGCGGTTTACGTTACGTCAATCATGCAGCTTTCTTTTCTATACATACTATTATCGAAAATATTAAGAAAATGATTCATTACTTTCAAAAACTCTTGTCGTATAGTGTCGACTCATACAGGCAATGTAAGAAACAACAATACTATATACTTGTTTTTTTTTTAAGTTTTAGGCAATGATTTTCTTAGTTCCGCAAAACTCTTGGAAGTCGCTGGCTACCTTTACCAAATTGCCAGTGAAACTATCTGGGTGCTCACCCTTTCCTCTTTTTTGGAAATTCGCAAAAAACAACAAAAAAATCCACCTCTGCTAATGGTGAACACCAACCAATAGCTAGAGTGTATGACGTAAATTTATTAAGAAGGGGAAACGAAGCCAGTGAAGACCCGTTTGGTCATTAAATATATACTTAATTCGTCGTAACTGGCTATTCATATTACATAAATGTGCATTGATAAATATTTAACGCATAGATGTATAAGTATGCGCACACACGGAGAAAGCATATTAACAATGTGAATTTGAATTGGGAAGGGTTGAAAGCCAGCAGGTATTTCTAGGCACGCAAGCGATGTGAGATACAGGACAGTGAACGTGACCGGACCAACAACAAACCCATCAAAATCTACACTGAACTCAAGTACTTAACAAATGTAAACGCTTCTTGTCTCTTAAATTGTCATTGGTATGGTCACAATTATAAATCAACTGTTTAGAAAAAAAACCTTGAATTTTTCGAAATACTAAGGATTTCCTACTCCAGGTATACATTACCTTAGCTGTATTTGCCGGAACATTTGTTAATTTTGGGGCCTCAATACTCTTCAACTTCCTTCTTTATTTGACCTTTTTTATTTTTTTATTCGAGCATCACTGATGAGTCCTTTCAGAGTAGACGAAAAGCGCGTCTGGCGCACAAAATTTCAAGCCAGGTATCTATGCTGAGTTTATTTATAATATACACATATAAGAAGTCTTAAGGAAATTATTTTTTAAATAACATTTAGTTTAAACGTATCAATTTTACTGCACCAGATGCGCATTTTGACAATAAATTTCTATTCAGTGATACTCGAGGCCAAATATTTGAAAAAAAAACTTCTACAAACGTTGAAAAGGTGATCAAACCAAAAATGACAAAATAATAGATTATTTTTCACCCGTGCTAATGTTATGTGAACACGCAGAATCGTTTGTCCATTTTAATTGAAATATATCCTCATGACTTAATAAGAGCAATACAATAAAATTAATACTGTTTGGGGTTTTTTTTTCAGGGCACACCTGTGGTGTAGAGAAGAACATTAATTCGCTAGTGGAAATCATTGATTTACACTTGAAGAATTCATTTGATAAGTTACTCTCAATTACATAAAAGGATGAACAAACAAGTGCTTTGTATCGATCTGATGAAGCACTTTTCAACTGATTTTTATAGTTTGTTCATATGTTATACTGTTATACCACTGTCCCAGGTTGGGGAGGGTTGGGCGCCCGCTAACATGTTTAACCCCGCCACATTCTGTATGTACCTGTCCCAAGTCAGGAGCCTGCAATTCAGAGGTTGTCGTTTGTTGCTGTATATCATATTCGTACGGTGACCTATAGTTGTTAATTTCTGTGTCATTTGTTCTCTTATGGAGAATTGTCTCATTGGCAATCATACCACATCTTCTTATTTTGAAAGTTAGCACGCTTTGTCGTGCAAAGTATAAACCCACTCGTAATTCAACGTATCGCCATTTCGCCACCAAGATTACAGATGATACATTACTTGATTTAGACTTCTCATCGGTCCAGGATATTACTGATGATTACTATAAAGCAGTATGATAGACAGTTTATTTTGAAAACGATATGACATTGTTTACCCTTGCAGTGAACCTAATACATTTCACCTGCAAAAGCTAATGATTTCAAACAAACTAGTAATTACAGAAGTAATCGGCTTTGATCAATATAAAAATAATCATCTTTTATAATATAACTTTGTTGGTGTTCTTTGAAATTCACTATCACTATTTTTTTTTCAAGGCAAGATACCAATATGATTTTCACGAATTCCACTAACTTGAAACCATGTGATATCAATTTGATTCCGCTTTCCTATTAAACAAAAAATATCATATTTCAAATGTCTTCTATTACTGTAAGTATTGACCAAATGAAACTCAGAGGTAGTGTAGAAAACTGATTTATTATTATAGAAAACCATTACACTAAGTCGTGATAAACGAGAAATTAAATGAACTGTGATCGAATTTTTAGCAACGTTTCTTTGTTTATACATTTTAGGATAGCATCTAGTTAAAACTATATTAAACATAATAAAATACATAGCCAAAAGAAATAACCTTGAGGGATGTATGATATACCGTTTTTTTTAATCGGAAAAGTCTTTGTTGAACTCGGTGAACAGATTGTTCAACTATCAACAGACTTTGTACACAGATTGTGTATATAAAGCAGAATTAAATATGTGAATCTTGTACCATCTGCTGTTAAAATGTAATGTATACTTTCTTGATTGAAATTATATACATCTTATCTATCCCAAATGAGCTAGAGATCGAGGGTTGACTTCATATCTTTATAAAATGTAGTCACCAAAGGCTATTAAATCACAAAAAGACAAACGTGATTATTTTAATTCCTTCTGATTAGCAATAAACGTCAAGAATCTACATATGATGTGCATGTGCACATACCACAAGGATTGTCGAAATGAGATGTGGCCATACATGAGTGCGCGATTAGAAGACAGATTACGGCCTGTAACAATTCACGAGACAGTCATTTTAAATCGCACCCACTGTAGTCAAGTTGTGATCGAAATTTCCACGAATCTGCCCTAAAATTAAAACCCTTTATTTGCTAAAGCATTCAAAATAAACAAAGGGAACTATCGACGAAGTTCCTGAATTTAGAACACAAATTTACTGGTATCGGGTCTCAACAAGTTGTATTTATGAGATATTTTTTAACATCAATAAATTATTATTTAAAAGTGTTATGTTTATCTGTTGGAAATTTTTGGAATTGGTAAAAGTATTCAAATGATTTGTTAATGATACTAATACAAAAAAAAACTCACGAAATTAGTAATTTTATCAATATTAGATTAATGGTGTATTGCAAGATTAAATAGAAATTTAACTCCTGAAATATTTTCTGCAAGTAAGGCGGTAGATATATTGATTTTGTCATCAGTAAATTAAAACCATTCTAAATATTATTGTTAAGAGTCGAGCTGGGTAATTTCGTACAGTCGGGTAATTACCGTACAGATTGATTTTCGGTTGAAGTTTTATAAATATTATCAATAAAGTGTGTTTTGGTATTATACATAGATAATTAAATATTTATGACCTTACTTCTATAAGTTTTTACGATCAAATGGTCATAGACATTGGCTAGAGGTATAGGGGAGGGTTGGGATCTCACAAAACATGTTTAACCCCGCCGCATTTTTGCGCCTGTCCCAAGTCAGGAGCCTCTGGCCTTTGTTAGTCTTGTATGTTTTTTAATTTTAGTTCATTTATATGTTTTGGAGTTTAGTGTGACGTCCAGTTTTATTGAACTAGTACACATTTTTGTTTAGGGGCAAGCTGAAGCCCGCCTCCTGGTGCGGGATTTTCTCGCTGTGGTGAGGACCAATTGGTGGCCTTGGGCTGTTTTCTGCTCTTTGGTTGGGTTGTTGTCTTTGACACATGCCCCATTTCCATTCTCAATTTTACAAGTTAATTAAACCATGTTTTATTTGCAAGAAAACAAAAGGGTAGAAAACTCGGAATAGGTCCAATGTAACAAAGGCAAACATTATTTTCATGATAAATGCATGCCGTTTTATGCAAGGTTTGCTAGATGAAGCTCGGAAAGTCGAAGGTGTTGGTTTCATATGTCATATCTGTCTTTAATGACAAAATTCGAAATGTGAATGACTTTAAATTTCCTGTTACTTATCGTCTTTTACTTGTTTACTCTATGAGATATAATCAAAAACCTATATTCAACTATGTTAAGAAAAGTATCTCAGTGGCGGATTCAAAAGGGGGGGGGGGGGTTCTGGGGGTTGGAACCCCTCTTTTTTGACGATCAATGCTTTTGAATGGGGACATATGTTTAGAACCCCAACCCCCCTTTATCCTGGGTTGGAACCCCCCTTTTAAAAATGGCTGGATTCGCTCCTGTATCTGATTGTTGTAAAATAACATCTTATTTTATATACACCATAAAATACAGACTGTATTAGTAAGTGATCTATGAAGATTGCCTGATGTTCAGTGGTTGTCGTTTGTTGATGTAGTTCATAAGTGTTTCTCGTTTCTCGTTTTTTTATATAGATTAGACCGTTGGTTTTCCTGTTTGAATGGTTTTACACGAGTCATTTTTGGGGCCCTTTGTAGGTTGCTGTTCGGTGTGAGCCAAGGCTCCGTCTTGAAGGCCGTACTTTGACCTATAATAGTTTATTTTTTTTCAAATTGTGACTTGGATGGAGAGTTGTCTCATTGGCACTCATACCACATCTTCTTATATCTATGGTATGAAATATATGGTATTTAGATTCTGCTTTATAATATCACACGCTGTATGTGTCTTATGACCTTTTGGTGATTATTCCTTTAAGTATCCCCATGCCAATGGAAACTTGCATCTAGTTACGACGTTTTTGTGCCCCACCTACGATAGTAGAGGGGCATTATGTGTTTCGGTCTGTGCGTCCGTCCGTCCGTTCGTTCGTTCGTTCGTTCGTTCGTTCGTCCGTCCGTCCGTCCTTCCGTTCGTCCGTCTGTCCCGCTTCAGGTTAAAGTTTTTGGTCAAGCTACGAAAGAATTCAAATGTGAAGTCATTGTTCAGCTCCATGTTGCCATCAACTTGTTTTAAATATTTGTTTAATTGATTTGGGAGGGGGTTGGAATGGAGTCTAGTATTATTAGTCTTTCAAACTTTTTATTCTTCAAATTGGTCGCTGTAAGTTCCAAGAAGTTTTATTCTGCAATAATTGGAAAAGTACAGAAAATACGATCTAGCTGTCGAAAAGCACAAAAAATATAGAATTTCATACAGAAAATAAATTTAATGAACAATTTTAAAAATGGTTCACATTGTAAATATATATATATATAAATTATATTTATAATATTATTTATATAAATTTCCATCAGATTCATAATTGAAATAGAAGATCATTTTTAGTATCAACTTAAATGGATGCTGCTTCCGAAACAGGTACGCAGGTATAGTATTCTTACTCAAAAGCACAGGTCGAAGAGCACTAGTAACAAATGTTCATTCAAGCTATTATGTCTTTTTGCAATATAAAAAGATAATGTCAATATTCCTCACAATTTTTTTCTCCATTAATTATAGCTTTTAGTATTCATGTGGTATTAGAATTAGAATAAGTTCGAATGAAAGAAGCACGGTTTTATACTGAGAAGACACGTCAGTCATATTCAGATCCAATTGTTATGCTCACTTCTCCAGGATGAATGAAGGTTGAATGGTACCATTGATTGGTGTCTACCACAACTGAAAAAGAAAGAAACAATCGTATTAAATGTGTTGAAACGTTTAAACCCGCTGCATTTGTATGCACCTGTCCTAAGTCAGGAGCCTGTTGTTCAGTGGTTGTCGTTTGTTGATGTGGTTCATAAGTGTTTCTTGTTTCTCGTTTTTTATATTGATTAGACTGTTGGTTTTCCTGTTTGAATTGTTTTACACTAGTCATTTTGGGGCCCTTTATAGGTTGCTGTTCGTGAAGGCCGTACTTTAACCTATAATTGTTTACTTTTTACACATTGTGACTTGGATGGAGAGTAATCTCATTGGCACTTATACCACATCTTCTTATGTATAACACTATATACGCATATTTACACCACAATTGCTTGAAGTATAATGTGCATTATACTGTGCCTCTCGGTCTTCATAAGTTTATGGCAATCTTGCTTCTCTAAATGACTTGAAAATCAACTAATCGGTCATAGGAATTTGTAATTTCGTCTTCGGGTATACTTCTTTGTATAAAATTATTCAAAACTTGTTCTTGCTAAAATTAGCAATAAATTTAGCAATAATGTAGTTGTATTTTTGTAACTTCACAATTTTCAAAAAGTTTTAGATATTATTTCTAATAACCTATTTTTTAAAGTAATATTTAAAAATCTTTATCAAGTCTGTAAAACCAAGAAGTAATAAGTTTGTCGTGATGGTTTTTACATTACGAAAATAAGTGTAACCATAATAAAAGATCTGTCATCAACACAAAATTCTCAAAATAAAAAAAAGTTGTTTTTATAATTTTTACAATTTCTGTTTGATGGGTATTGGAGCGTAATATGTAAACAGAGAAGATCGAAGTTGTATCCGTAACATTGTCAAAATCATATGAAAATCATATTGTAAACCTAAAAAGTATATATAATATATATGAAATGTTCGTACGCGTTTGTTTGAAATATCTATACTCACAGATGTCTCCTTTATGAACTGTGACATTCATTGTATGACATATATCCTCACATTCTGGTGTTGGCACCAAAGTCCACGTCTTCTTACCAGAAATCTGAGCCTGCCATGATGGCCTTTGTACATAGTCTAACTGAAAAGGAATATGAATGTATTAAGTATGAATAATGGACTTTTGCGCATTCGTATTTTGAAAATATCTACTACAATGCACTTAATTTTGAGTCATTTATTTAATTTTTCAACAACTCTGCCCCTCTGAAAGTCATTTAGAGCCTTTTCTTATAAGAGACACACTGACCAATGCAAACTTGATAAACACCTTATCCAGTATCCTCGTAATTCATCTTTATACATGGAATTACAAAGCTGGATTGTTTTACTGACCTCTAGGATATATCACCAACAAAAAGTTTGCTCTATGTTTGACCTCAAATTTTCAGCATTGCTAAAACAAGAACTTTTATGTGACCTGACCTGAAAGCCCACTGTTGAAATTAACGATCAATTTTCAGTCGCCAAATAGAGGTATTCCCGTAATAGTGTGGTCAACCGTAGTACTTTTGTTGTTAATACTACTGAATCATTTACCCTTAACTTGTTTGTCGTCGGCTATCGATAACAATGATTTTACGCTCACGCAGTCTGACAGAGGCCCTCCAGTGGGGATTTAGATAAACACTTGTTAGACATTTCGATACATAAAATGAAATTGGTGATCAAAACATAAAAGAACGTTTAAGTATTCAAAATTAATCAAAACACAAAGGTTATTCCTGTGCTAGTTTTTCGAATTATTTGAGTCAGGCGTTGAGAACCTTTGGTGACCCCACAGTTTAAATGTCTATAATAAAAACGACGTGATAAGTGGGCGTTAGAGACGAACGTTCACCTAATTTACCCCAGTCAATTGGAGACTTGAGCGCACCAAAAAAATGGTCTCGTCCACACTGTTATGAAAACGATACTATGATAAAATCATACAATGAACATGAAATTGTAAACGTTTTTTACTTTGTTTTTGCGTTTTTGATTGATATCGACGACTTTTTTTTTCAATGAGGCGTTCCTGTTACTGCAACAAAGACACAAAGAATGTAAATTCTTTATGTTTGACTTTCACTATTTGAGGAGTGTCAAGTAAGATGAAGTTCGCTGCGTACATTTCCATAGATTCTCTGTTGATAAGCAACTATTAATATTTCTTTCCATTAATTTTTTTTAAACGTGAGTCCAAATTTTGTTAAAATCAGTAGATAAAAATGTAAAAAAATGATGCATAAAAACTACACGACAAAATATGAACAAATGTTATTTAGTGGGTGAATGAAAGAATGCTGGTATTAAAGTACCTAGTTCTCATTTCTGATAGTCTTAATGAAATAAGAACCGACTAAATTTTGCAACCCTGACATATTTATTAGTTGCTGGTTGATTTATTTATTTTTAGGTTTTATTAGATTTAAAGATGGGGGGGGGGGGGGGGGGGGGTATGCATAAGTAATAGTTTAGGAAAGCAAAACAGATGTCGTGATGTCTGCCTTGTATCGTGACAGAGTCCCTTTAACTACAATTCAGTTTAAACAAATATTCTTTGAAGCTATTATACACGTGTTTTCCTAAAAGCTTCCAAGATAACAAAATATAAAATTGATTTAAACGTTGATGCGACTATTTCTATTGCTTTCGTACTAAGTTTCAAAGTGAACATGCTACTTAATATAGATTATAAAAGTAGCATTACTAATCGGTGTATTTTTAGTAACTAAATTCATCCATGACTGCTTTATATCGCAGTGATTGTCCTTTTTATTGACAATCCTAGTTACAGCAGCTATAACCAGCGGCATAAACGACCAAGAATGAACGCGAATAAATGTTTAGTTATAGGAATGATTGGTTAATTAGAGTACAGTTGTACCATTTAAGTACATGATTGGAGGAGGCTTCTATTAAACCTTTTGTTTTAGGATAAAGAAGACCAAGAAACTTAGAAATGTATAATTCGCGTTGGCAACCTCTATTTGGTATGAAGTAATGCATGTAGTATAAAATAATTCTTTAACCTAATAAAAATTTGTACAATTACGTATTTGTTTCAGTGATATTTAAATGAGATATCCTTTGACCATGAAAACTACAATAAAAAAAATAACTACATACACATTAATACTTTTAACACCAAACGGAAGCCTGGTTGTCTTAAGTCACTAAGTAACTTAGGATGTGGGAATACAAATAAGTATTTCTGTATATTTTGTCAGATTATCTTTGCAATTAGAACGAATCAGAGTTATGAGTTCGACTTATACAGGATTTATTGTAAGATTGTTAAAGTTTAGTGTGTTTGTCCCCACTAACGACTGTCCTCGACGTTTTCGGTGATGCCCAACATAAAAAAACGCGAATGCCATCAAGGCTCTATATTGGGTTCAGTACAAAAACTAGACATACTATATAACGAAGTCGATTTTGAAATAAAATAATAATTTATTAAGTAAATATAATGTTATGAATGTTTCAAAATTTCATGCACAAATTGTCACACGGGCACGTGATCGCCATCGTATAGTATATTTTCGGTCTTGACGAGTATGAATTCTGGTGGTGAATGAATTGCTTTCGCCTACTCATAAGGTGGGAGACCTGGTGGAATTTAATCTTTCTTTTTCTCTCCTAGATTTTACATCGTCTGTGTTCTTGGTAGGTTATTAAATATCCACATGATACATGTACTAGCTTTTTTTAAGATTTCGTGTTTCGAAAAAGATTATTATTTGCCCGCAGGATACATGTTTCAGTTACATCTGGAATAATATTCACTTAAGTTTGTGAATGTTCACTTCTGTAATTTTTTTATTCACCATACCACGGCTGATATTCGGTATATCGAGAAAATTATCGTGAAAGAATAAGTAACGGTGGTCAAGTTTTGTGATATGATCGTGAAAGATCTGGTATAGGATCGTGAAGGAAATCTTATCAAGAAAACACATGCAAGTTCAATAGATAATCTAATTTATCAAATTATAAAGACAAATTTTTACAAAAATGAAATTGTTTTTCAAAATGGTTCATCTTTATGATCAGTATCTGAGAAAATCAGATATTGAAATATCACCGTTTTTACAAAACTGCAATAGACGCTCTTCAACATTTCAATATAACTTAAAACATGTAAACAAACATGAATTGTTTTCATCATATAAATGATTTAATAAAAATTGAAACATATCTAGGTATTATTTTCCATTCCGAATTGATTCAAAAATTATCTATTGGCTGCCATATTCGGAATGACCGTCAAATAGCATGAACAATTTCATTGAAAAATTCTATGTGTACATAGAACATATCCGAAATAATTCTTAATAGCCGCTACGGAAACAATCAATGAATTGTATATTTAACTATACAATTCCTTGGAAACGATGAATGAGTCCAGCTGAATTACATTTGATCCGCCGAGCTGAAATTTTTACGTTCGAGCTGTGAAAAAAGTGTTCCGCAATCATTACATCCGGACACATGGGTTCCCTTAGATTTAGACAATGTTAGCTGGTCAAACTAGAGAATTGATGACATTGCGTACTAAGTCCTGTAGTGTTTTGTAAATGTAAATTTTGTGTCGATGGGTTTTATTATTTTTTTATGTGATGAAACTGTTAATGAAAATGTAAAGAAGATTGCAAAAGGCAATAAAAACCATATTTCAAAGAAAGGAAAAAAGAAAGAACGACAACACAATTACGATGAGACACAAAACATGTCAAAACACTCCGACCAGAAAACCAACGCTTGAGCAAAACAAACACCATTAATGATTTAAGGGAATCATTTGTCTTTTATGTAGTTAGATAATGTTCTAGCCTACATTGTGTTACAACTATAATTTGCACAGTAAGGCCTAAAAAAAAATATCTGTGTTTCCGGTAACATCATTTTGTTAAATAGGGTCGGAAGGTCGGATTTTTTTTTTTTTTTTTTTTTTTTTTTGACATTGTAAACGAAATCCGGAAAATTATCATGGTTTTTCCAAGTCCGTGTCCGTAATTAGTTTCAAATACCGGAAGTGCGGCCATTTGCAATGTTTTGAAGCACCTGCTGTGCAAATTTCTTGGATTTTAACCTATTTGGAATACCTTTTGACATAAATAAAATGTTTTACTGGCTTTCTGTGCAGTTAGATAAATAACTATGTCGATTAACAGAAGCCTGTGTCAAAAACAGGGTCGGTTGATACCAATTTTTTTGTTTTTTTTTTTGAAGATCCAATAAAAAAATTAGGGTCGGGGCTAAAAAAACAGGGTCGGTCGGGTTACCGGAAACACAGATTTTTTTTTTCGGCCTAAGTCAATTGAATTAAATAAGGGGACACTTAAATATATATGTACATAATCATATATATTGTTACTTATTACTTTTGATGTTACTTTTCAAATTAAAGAAGTGGACACTGAGTGGGACACCACGGCGAGAAGAAGAAGAGAACACTTTTTGATCCACCAGCTCAGTACTTTAGAACCTGATGGTCAACATAAAAAAGATACAGGAAAGATAAAGAATAATTTAGTATGTAGCACCGTCCTTAATATCTCTGTAACATTGGCCAATGGACGTACCATACTTCAACAACATATTTCGTTATTAAATAAATAATCTTGAACTTTATCCAAATTTTGAATTTATTTAGATATATTAGGCAGCAAAATTTAATGTTTAATGAGCTGCAAAAGTTTCTTATCTGCATCCGATTTCACCTGGATAGATGCACGCTCGATGAAGCTAGTTTTTCTAGCGAAATATTACGTATCGCATTGTAAATATTTTTTACATTTTAATATTTACATACTAAAATAGTGTGCTAAAATTACACAATTTAGGTAGAGCAAAACTTACATGAACAAAAGCACCAAGACCAGATCCTCCCATAAATATCCAATCTAAAGAACTGGATTCGGAATCATTTGGTAAAAAGTACGGTCTGTTGTAATGTTTCCGCAAAATTGTTGATATATCAGGATGACAGTTACTCCTAAAAAGAACAAGATTGAAAATTTTAAATAATACATGCATACTACTGAACGATTAAAGTTTTTGTTTGTTAAATTGTCAGTCACCAAAGGCTTACATCTTTTGTCACTCATAACGTTCTATTCGCAATTTTTTGAATAGGGAAATCAAAATTGTAGCCTTTTTTTATTCTCTTATATGTTAGAGATCGTATCAGTTTTTTTTGTCATACTTGTTTTCAATGATTGGATGCAATCTATTTTATCTTTTAAAAATGTAAGAGATGCTTTGTGGGTATGTTTCAAAATTTTTCATTCACAAATCAATTATAAAATGTTCTTTCCCGCGTTTGATGCGTCTCTCTTGATTAACAACCATCAAGAGTGTAGGGACAGCCAGAGATGGGTAAATACATGAACATTTAAATCTATATAGTGAAGGTGCCTAAGATTTGATTTGATTTTTGGTGTTTTAATGCCACTTTTCAGCACCGCTTTTGGGCTATTTCGTGGCGGCCAGTTTTTATTGGTGGAGGAAGCCGGAGTGCACGGAGAAAACCACCGACCTTCGATAGGAAAACTGACAATCCAAGTCAATTAAGATTGGAGTCGAGTGCACCCGCACGAGCGGGGTTCGAACTCACAACCTCAGTGTTGACTGGCTAGTGATTACAGTAGAAACTATTTAGACCACTCGACCACCGAGGCCCCAAGGTGCCTAAGAGAAATCATACCATATAAGGTTAAATTTACCTGAGGAAAGCAACCTAATGTTTTGAATGGCCGACGAACTTATAAGTTGAAAATATTTATAAAAATTTGTAAAATAAAGCACGGTTAATCCCGAAACTAGGACTTCTATACGAACCATAGTGGACTTACACTGTCACTTTGAGATGAAGAACAGCAATAAAAGCGCTGTTTCTTTGCTTTTTGTGTGTGGTTTTTTTTTCTGTGCATGTATTGATTTTGTGTCATGGATGAATACCCTATATCATTTGTTTTTCTATTACAATACGCAAAACAGAGACTGAGTAACTGACCCAAAATGTCCTGTTTTTGACACCGCGCCCCGATTATATGCTAGATTTACCTACATCGAAAAATAAAACTATATAAAATTGTAACTAATGGTGGAGGGTTGTCTCAATGGCATTCATACCACGTTTTCTTATTTTATTTTTTTTTTGTAATGATATCTATCATCTTTAAATTTATATATATTATATGCTAGATTTACCTACATCTAAAAATGAAACTATATAGAATTGTAATTGATGGTGGAGAGTTGTCTCAATAGCATTCATCCCACTTTTTCTTATTTTCGTAATGATATCTATCATCTTTAATTTATATATATTTTTTTCATAATTTAGTGGTTCTGTCATACTGCCATGCGGAACCCGCTTCGGATAAAACCACGTCGTTTTCAACCTATTACCTTCTCCGAGTCAAGTCTGTCAAAATAAACACAAACAACAATCTGTAAAGTGTATATTCATGTTAAAAATGATGAAACGAGACCGTAACAGGTGTATGTGTATGTAAGACTAGCTAAGACTGAATAACAACATGTGTAATTGTGAAAAATCAGACGTGTTTTCAATACAATATTTTGAACGAAAATAGTATACATGAAATTAATCTCAATATACAATGAATATTACATGTCGATATCGATTCAATTTTTTCTATTTTTTTAGTTGTATTTTTTTTCTTTCAACAGTTAAGGACGATTGTGTGAAAGGAAGTGAATTGACTATTTTTGCCTCGAACCTCAAACGATAAAAAGAAAATTCTTTTCAATCTATTTTCAGGTTTTTTTTTCTTATATGCAATTATTCGTTTGTTGAAATGTTTACAGAGGTACCAGAAGGAGTTTGGATTTATGCATACAGTATAAGATAAACGGTCTATTTATCAGTTGACACGTGACTTAAAATAGTGTTCAATTATAATCTTAGGTCGGTGCTTTATATGTGCATTATATGTAAAAGTTATCCCATTCGGACTTGGTGTGTCAGTGTAAGATCACCCCGATGGCCGGAGGCCAGAGCGTGATCTAACACTGACACACCAAGTCCGAATGGGATAACTATTTTACATCCCAGCTGTTTTAGATTAGACGAAAAACCATTTACAATTCGTAAAATCTAGTTTAGAACGCCACACAACCATTATAATATACTTTATATACTACTATATAATATATACCCTGTATGACCCCCGAACACGATGTTTAAATATGAAACCATATAAAAATGAAAAAGGATAAAATCCCATTGAACAATCAGTCTGACAACTCGCCTTATATATGAAAAGGGTTAAAATCGATCCCACTGAATAAAGGTCTGCTAACTCGCCCCACTTATGAAAATATATTGCTTCCTTTAAATATGTTAAATTACTGAGAGTTGGTATCCAGTCGTCCTGGTGTAGGGGTATGTGTCGTCAGTTGATATGCCAAAGGTCTTGAGTACGAATCCCAGCATAGACAATGGATTTTTTCTACATAAATTTTGAAAGTGTGTCTATTCTCAATAAATATTTCTAAGTTTTATTGTGGACTAGGCATTCCCGCCAAAATGTTTCAAACCAAAGGAAAGCATGCAAAACAAAGAAACTCAAGCTGGGGTGATCTGGTAGGGATGATCCGGCTCAGATCACCCCTGGTAGAACAAAGGAGCTGGAATGTAAGTGGTATGATTGCCAATGAGACAACTCTCCACCATAGACCAAATGACATAGAGGTTAACAACTATTGGTAACCGTAAGGCCTTCAACAATGAATGTTCTTTTACCTTTTACCTTGGTTAGGTGGGGCTGTGTAGCTTATTCACGATCTCATGAGTCTTATCCCTTTTTCAATTTTTGATTGTTTTCAAGGAATAATTATTTCTGGTACTACACCTTCACCACGGGTATAATCAATCTGTTTATAGTCTGTGTTTTGGAAATGGTTAAGATTTAATACATAAAGTTTGATAAAAATTTCAGATAATACGTTTTTAAGAGACTTCTACCTTTTAAAAAAAAGGGTTGCAACGTTGGCGTTGGAGGAATTTAGTGTGTTATCTACTATGTAGCTTTAACATGCATGCACTAAAAAATAGTTGCCTTTCGAAACTTTTTACCCTGTTTGTTATTAAGTAAGGTATATCCATAGAAAAACGTTTTAATCTGTGTTACAGATACACCATGGCATTACTTAGTTATTCACCTCCGATTTATCGACTTTATATCATAAAATGAAAGAAAGGATATTATTGATGTTTCAAGAATCTTTAATTGTGAAATTTAATGAATTTACAAAGAATTATAGCTTCGATAGGAAGAATGTAATCAACAACTTTTTCCAGACCAACTTTCATCCTATTAAAATAAACTGTTACAGTATAAAGTTTGCATATATGTTACCGAATTTAGAACTTGAATACAGAAATACAAATACTCGGAACAATGCAATAAAAATTCGATCGTGTGTTTACTGGTATAAATAAAACTATAAATATATGATTACAAAAAAAATGTTAATACTATTATCTTTTCAAATATGTTTAATGATAAAAATGTTCACTATACAATTGTTTTAAAACAAATTGCAGCTTGAATTGCACCTGATATCACCCCCATTTTTTGGTGGGGTTCGTGTTGCTTAGTCTTTAGTTTTCTATGTTGTGTCATCTGTACTATTATTTGTCTGTTTGTCTTTTTATTTTTGGCCATGGCGTTGTCAGTTTGTTTTCGATCTATGAGTTTGACTGTCCCTCTGGTATCTTTCGTCCCTCTTTTTTGAATGCTGTTGACAAAATATACACAAAGCCAAGCCTCAACCAATGGGAAATAAAAAAAGAATTTGCAGACATATATGCTATGAACATGACTACATATAGAAACCAGTCTCAAATCAAATAATGAACTAGGGAACTAGTAGGGAGATAGATTTATATAATTAAACTCATCATAATTAACCAAAAAAGTAAAAGGCTAAATAAAGTACAAAGATGAAGAGCATTGATGACCCAAAATTTCGAAAGGTTTTGCCAAATATATACAGATTTGGCAATACAGCTAAGGTAATAAGAGCACTGCTTTTGTTGACTAATCCCAATTTTTAAAATTACTTGAATATTTCGTATTTATTTACTCTTGTAGCTATACATAACGAGTTCTTTATTAAAATATGTTTACACTAAATAATGAACTAGGCAAATAAATATTAATATAATGTAATTTAAACACTTACCACCCAAAGTACCAAGTTTCTTCCCCTTCTTTAAAGTGAGCTCTGTCATCAGTCATATTGAAGGCTTCTTCTAAGGTTTCAAAATCTGTCTTATAAGGAAAAAACTGACATTCTTCTTCGGTAACTTCAAACGCATCAGAAGTGTTCACATACAGTTCTTTTAAAAAGTCATAACTGAAAGTGTTCATGGCGGTCCAGTTTTTCGTTGCATCTTTTATTAGCACCGGGACTGCGGTATATGCGTATTTTTTTGAGAAATCATCTACAGAAATTTCATATTCAATAGGCACTTGGTATAAATTTCGGCACATTTCACAGTTAGTAAGAGGTCTTGCAACTTCTATTAACAACCCAGAATTGTCTACTGCACATCTTGCTTCTCTAATTGTATGGACAAAATCCTCCCTCTGGTTGTAGGTCATAAACAAAACTCCGAATATAATAGGAAGTACTCCTGCTAAGAAAATCAGTGTTAGATTGCGCTTTTTACTTCTTTCGTTAACTTTGCTTTTTTGTTCGTTTTGATTTAAATCTTTTTCTTCTTTAAAAATCTTAAAGACTTCTTCATCTGATATACCTTTTCGTTTTGCTTCACGTTTTAATTTCATAAATTTAGTAACCAACTTTATTTGATTATCCATCTTGCAAGTCACTTTAAATTTTCCTGTTCAAACAACAGATCCGGTTGTTATACCGTAACATATGTCACATAAACATGAAACAAAAAACTTCAGTTCGTACTGTTTCGATTGTCATTCGATCCCTTTTTAACGTAAACGAACTGTTCTGGTTTAAGTTTCTTCTGTTGAACGAATCCTACTCTACCAGGAAATAAAATAACGTGGCCAATGTTTATATCTATTCGGAGTCACATTGTAGTTTATAATAAATACAGAGATCGAGTAAGTCGTAGGATAAGTTTATCTTGGATACCGGTATACCCTTTATATAGTCTATTTCAATTTATTTTTAAACCTACGAAAAATCGATTACACATTTAAACCTTACACAACTGTACTGTCGAAGTACTTGTCAACTGATAAAGGTCAATAGAGAGTGACAATTGTATTTGTCCATGTGAATTACAAATAATCAAATGTAAAAATTCAATTTTTAAATACCAGTTTAATGGTCTAATGGTATTGAGTTATTTAAATAGGTGCGAAAAGAATCAGGTTTGAGTGTATGGAATTATTTTCTCCTTCAAGTAAACTATTAAACATCCTTGTTTAGGGGAAACGGAAGAAGGGTGTAAGATTAGCCTGTTCGAACTGGTCCTACAGGAATGTACAAGGAATCTAGAAGGAATTTGTTAAGAATTCCTACCAGGAAAGTGTGCATATTCCTGCTTGATTGTAGCAGGAATCCGCCAGGAAAAAAAGCCGAAAAATTTAAATTAGCAGGATTTTCTTAGTAGGAATAATGTGATTCCTACCAGGAATATTCAAATTAGCAGGAATAATTTGGTAGGAAAGTAAAATTCCTACAAATTTTCCTGCTAATTTGAATATTCCTGGTAGAATTTTTTTCATAAATTCCTACCAGGAAAATTGATTTTCTAGCAGGAATCTAAAAATATACATTACAAACTTAGGTGTATAAACATATACACAACTGGGTCATTCATTAGTTTGAATCTTAGCCACAAAGAACAAAGAAAACACATGTTAAAAATTCTTGTTACAAAATTTGACACTTAAATTTTTGAAGTAGCTACCACATATGAAAGTTGTGTTATAAACCAGGTTTGTAATGTGTTTTTGAATTTAATTATGATGAAATAGATGTATCAGTTTTTTTGTTCACTCTCGAATTATTTTTTTTAAAAAGTATTGGTATATATGTTTACAACAAAAATGTAGATCAGATGAACTTATAATATAAATTAGACAAAATATGATTGAAGACTTAGGTTTCCATTTTTGATAAGTTGATTTAATTTGACTATCAAGTATCATGCAAATTAGAAATTAAAAACTTCCTCTAAAACATGAAGAAGTGTAGCTTAAATTTAAATACCTTCATAAGCAATCCTGTCTTACATTCAAATATTTCCCTCATGGTAATTATTCAATCTTTGCAGCATTGTTTATATATAATCTGAATCTTTTACCCTCCAACTTTTGAATTTGTTAACTGGAACCTGGTCTCTTATTACACAGCAAAATAAATGTTATAAGCAAACCGGGATCCAGTTAAAGATAATTGAATACAAATCAATGGCGGTCAAGATAATAATCCTGCTTAAATAAGAAAACATTCCTGGTAGAAAGATTTTCTGTCAGGAAAAAATATTCCTGTTGCCCAAACCAGGAATGTTGTAGGAAAATGAAAAATCCTGTCAGAAAAATTGAAGTTTTTCCTAGTACGTCTAAAAAGTTACAGGAATTTAAAATTTCCGGCTAATTCCGTGTGAATTCCTGCTATATAAAGTCTGGTAGGAATCCTGCTAAATATTTCGTACGGGAGAGAGTCAAAGGTGAAACAAGGACACGGCCACTGTTAGGTCATGTTAAAAACGTTTTAAGTGATACAAAGATATCGCAAAGTTTTATTAACAAAACTCATCAAATATACCAGGCTTATAATTGTTTTTTTACCGAAGACCGCGTTCCGTCTACAAAACACTCATCAGTGAGGTCGAATACAAAAAGTTAAAAGGCCACATAAAGAACGAAGTTTCAGAGCATTGTGGGCCAAAAATTCCGAAATACTAGTAATTTCTAACCTTTCACAAATTGAAAATTCTTTATATTAATTTATTCATAATTATTATTATTGTTATCAAAAACTCCTTTTGGTCCGATGACACATTAAACAAATCTAGAGGTCACTTTCATTTTATTTGATAGCCACATATTAATATGTCTTTACAGTGAAAAAAAACACTCTCCCTTCCAACAAACATATCTTCAACGTTTGGCACTTTTTGCCACTTGGTCTTGGCACGGACTTAGTTTTGAGAGGTTTAGCGCTATAAAACCAGATTCAATCCACCATTTTCTACATTTGAAAATGCCTGTACCAAGTCAGGAATATAACAGTTGTTGTCCATTCGTTTGATGTGTTTTATCATTTGATTTTGCCATTTTATTACTATTAGGGACTTTCCGTTTTGAATTTTCCTCGGAGTTTAGTATTTTTGTGATTTTACTTTTTGACTGCATGCGTTTATTAAAATCAAATAAATCAGACTTATGGGGTCGACTTTTCATGTGAATTTTATCTCTCAAATCCTTATACATGAAGTACAGAGTATAAAGCAGAACACATTATTTTAATAAGATTTTTCTGCAATATTTTTGCTACACAAAGTTTTATTGTGCAATGACGTGACATTATCCGCTCGTGTGTCTGTTCGTCCGTCTGTTATGTTGGCACATAGCTTTTATATTGAGGAATGATTTGCTATTGGTTTAAACTTTATAATTTTGAGTTGTATCGTGCACATGAGTTCTGTCTGAAAATATTTTTATCATTCCTAATGAGAATGGAATTTTTAGTTACATATTATTCAGCATCAGTATTAAGGAATTATTTGATATTCATGTAGTCTGAAACGTTATAATATTTAATATTAAGTTGTATATCGTGTTAGCGTTTATCTGGCAGCCATTTCCTACGTTACGATACTTTAATTTTTCAATTCCCACCGAGTCATTTTGATAAGTTTTACTTTTTATAAAATAGATCCATTTCTTGTATTAAATAAGGAGAAGTGGCATGTTTGTCAATGAGACAACTATTCAACAGATTCCAAATGAAGCGGATTTAAGCAACTTATAGGTCACCGTACGGCCTTCAACGACGAGCAAATCCTTACCTTCACAGTCGGCTTGAAAGGCATGACAAATTGGGAATCAATTCTATCTTTTCTCTTAAAGTTGAGCCCTCCGAAGTGCTTTTGACATTTAAGTAACCTATTTCTGGAAAACAAAGGCTGATATATATATGTTATTATTATTGATATGATAATATTAATAAATTAACTGTTTACAAAACATACAATAGTTCGAAATACTAAGGATTTTCTACCACCGCACTAGCTGTAGTTGGCAAAACCTTTTTGAATTTTTGGTAATCAATGCTTTTTAACCTCGTACTTTATTTGGTCTTTTAACTTTTTTGATTTGAATGTCACTGACGAGTCTTGTGTAGATGAAACGCGCATCTGGAGTACACAATTATAAACCTGTTATATTTAACAACTATTGTATACCCGAAAAGGAAAAATAATGGAATTTATATTTTATCAATCAAGAAGATAAAGTGTGATAAGTTTTAGCAAAATATAACAAAAGAAATTACATTACATCCCAACTCCTTTGTTCTAACAGGAGTGATCTGAGTCGCCCTACCTTGCGTTTCTTTGTTTTGCATGCTTTCTTTTGTTCTGTAACATTTTGGCGAGAATGTTGAGCACACAATAAAACTTAGAAATATTAATTCGGAATAAAGACTAACTTTCAAAATTTATGTAGAAAAAATCCACTAAATTTCCAGTGTCTATGCGGGGAATCGAACTCAAGACCTTAAGCATGTAAAGCAACGATTCATACCCCTACACCAGGACGACTGGATACGAACTCACTGTTGATTTAACATATTTAAACATTGTATCCTGGGCTCATCAAGGGTATATACTATATAGTAAAATATAAAGTATATTATAATTATTGTATGGCATTCTGAACTAGATGTTATGAAGCGTAAATCTTTTTTTCATATAGTCTAGAAGAGCTGGGATGTAAAATAGTTATCCCACTCGGACTTGGCGTGTCAGTGTAAGATCACCCTCTGGCCTTCGGTCATCGGGGTGATCTTACACTGACACACCGCATCATCATGGGATAACTATTACAGAAACAACCAGTTAAAGTCACTATCACGACCTAAGTTACGTTCCATTGCACATTCCATTTAACTGACAGGTGTATAATGGAGTATTAATCATAAGTCTATCAGGCAATCCTGAAAAATGAAGATTTTGTTCAAACAACTTGATTCATACTTACACTTGAAAAGAAAAAAATTATAGCTGTGTTACCCTCAGCTTTTTGTATTGGAATATTCCCTCTAAGATCCGAAATCTAAGCAATGTAAAAATAAGGAGATGTGTTATGATTGCCAATAAGACAATTATCTACCAAAGTTCAACTGAGGTGGATGGAAGCAATTATATGCAACCGTACGGCCTTCAACAATGGAAAAAAAAACATACCGCATAGTCGGCTATAAAATGCTCCGACGTAAAACAATTCAAATCAGAAAACCAGCGGCCTAATTCATAACAAAACAATTAACAAAAACAAATATGATAGACATGAACCAACGACAACCACTGAACTACAGGCTCCTGGCTTAATTGGGACAGAAACATAAAGAATGCGGTGGGATTAAACACGTTTGCTGGCGCCAAATTATCCCCCTTACTTGGGACAGTGGTGTAACAGTACAACATAAGAACAAATTAAAAAAAATAAGGTTCAATTTTCTAACAGTCTTCTATGCTAAGAAGATAATTCCTTGTACAGACAAGGCAGTTTTAAAGCAGTTCATGTTTATTTGAAGTATAATTTGACATTACAAAAAAAAAGGCGAAAATAAGACTACAGTGCTAACACAAAGATTTTTCTCGCCTGTGTGACATTATCACAAGTTTTAACGACTGTTGACGCTGGACACAACGATTGTTGTCGCAGGTGAGGAAAATTGTGTTTCCTTGGGAAAATACATTAACGTGTAGACTTAAAGATAAAACATAACGAACACTTCTTCTTATTTATCACAACCAAAATAAACGTGCATGTTAAAACCGGAAATTTGTTATGTACGGTTCTTTAATGATACTAATCTTCATCTATTCGGGGTGTTTATAAGACATTGAATTGTCTGCCCTTCCTCAACTTATAAGTGATCCACCTTTTTATAGTTTCTTATTCTTTTTAACACATTTAGAATATCTCCCAGAGACTATCTCAAAGACTAACTGGTCGAGTTTTTTACTTAACGTTCAAACTGCAAATTTTGTAATGCTTATCTAAAGCGCTGAATTACTTCTGTTCTACAAAGATAAGGGGCCTCTGTGGCCGAGTGGTCTAAGTAGCTCATTCACTGTATCACTAGCATGTCAACACTGAAGTTGTGAGTTCGAACCACGCACATGGCAGGTGCATTCGACTCCAATCTTAATTGACTAGGATTGTCAGTTTTCCTGCCGAAGGTTGGTGCATGGTTCTCGCCTGGCACTCCGGCTTCTTTCACCAATAACAGCTGACCGCAGCGATATAGCCAGTAGTCCTGAAATTGGCGTTAAATACCAACAATCAAAGTGTGTGAAGGATGGGATTCAACCTGCACCTGGAAGAAAATGACTTGATGGGCATCGTTAGTTATTTTAACGCTACAATAGGTAATCACTAGAATGATCATTTAAATGACTCATAGAACTACAAAGAGCGTTGTACTCTAGCAACATAGAACATTTGATTTGAAGTCATTTAATATATTTTGCATCTCTCGTGAATAGTTATTATGACCGCAAAAATCTTTTTTATTTCAAATCGGTGATAGAGACTACTAAAACGACAATATAATTAGTGCAATAACATTTTTTAAAATTTACATCGCATTTAAAAATTTTGTCTTTCCATCAATAAAACCTGGCAATATACGTCAACGGAAATTCTGTCAATTACTACAGTCGTTCAGTAAATGTAAAACTCCCATTGTCTACAAAATATACTCCCAAAGCGGAAGTCGTTTTTCCGTCTCGTTGTCTGCTAAATTGGCCCGTGAAGTCGTAAAGTAACACAAATGTCATGAGACCATACTATAAATGGTGCTTACTGTAATGTTACTTTGCTGGAAATGGCGGTTAAAGTATTTCTACTTACTTTTTTTGTAAAACCTTAAGTAAGATATTTTATCAAATTATATAAATTATAACAAGTCATGTAATAATTGCAACCAATTAATTTCACTAATGCGTCATAACCAGGATATTTTTAAAACATAACTGTTGGGCATGGATCTATTATAAAATAAGTAATGTACTAATTGCTGCCAATTTAGTGTTATGTTTCTAAAACAATGGGAGGTGACTGATATATGTCGTTCTTATTTAAGTACTAAATCAGTTTTCATTCTTTTATCATTTGTGATTTTTGTTGTATGTTTTTATTTGTGTTTATGTTGATATAAATGTTATCGAGTCGGTCAAGTTTTCAAGTTTTTAGCGAGCGTTTTAAATATTTTAAATTAAACTGTCTATAGAGTAGAGCTATCTATTGCACGTTACGGTGGTGCAGTTATGTTTCTCGTTCGATTTTAAGACCAAATGTCATCTTTTCTTCTTCAAATTATTTAAAACAAATTGTCTTCTTTCTATGTGACTTCATTATAAGAATGGTCTATTTCCCCCCTTGTATTTTAAGCGATTGTAGAAAGCATTGGCTATGTTTTCGTCTTTTATAATTAACGTAAAAAAAAAAAATGAAAATAAAAAAGCTAGTATTCCCACATGTTTTAATAGTTAAAATACGCAAACATGCAGATACCAATTTCCTTTAATACGTATCTCTTTTTCTCAACTGACTCCTTCCCTATTCTATTATGCGGATCCCAAATCCCAGACAAGCAATACTAGCCTTCAACTGGTGTCGCCTACAAAATTGTCAGAATTAACTGCATTGCCTAAAATGAACCAGTACTCATACCAAATAGATAGCATTTAATCAAATGTGTCCTTGCAAATAGAGCTTAGATGGAAAACTAGACATTAGAAATTAGTATGTGTACAATTTGTTGTCCGAGTCTGTAAAGAGGTACAAATATCAAAACACACACACACATCCAAAAACCTCAATTATGATAGATATTTTTAAAAGGGTTTGATTGGAAACGACAGTAGCATATAACTGAAAAGGAAATTGAACGAATATCATTTTTTTTTTCGAAAAAAATCAGTATTGTAACAGCGACCGAAAGTAACTTTTAATGTTAAACAACACAACTATCTTATAACATTTTTTTTTTGTTTGTTTGTTGTTTATGAAGCATACTGTCTTTATAGGTGTTTATACTTTAAAGCTTTAGTAAAATAACTTGTAAAACATGGATTGATTGGTGAAAACTTGCGGTATGTTTAATTGTTCGAATATATATACTATATATGTAAAGTCAAAAGAACTAAATCATCCTTCATTTTGCCTTTTCCAAACAACAATATATTTGTTTATTTTGTTAAACTGTTGAAAACTGGAAATCGGTCAATCTAAAAAGACACTTTGCCCGTCTCAACATGTGTTTGCATTTTACATGAATGATGCTTCTTTTAATGATTGAGCGACACAAACTTAAAGACAAATAAATTGTAGTTTTTTTTTTATATTATTGCGAAGAAATACGTTATAATTTGTCATCTTTTTAATCTAAAGTTTTTATCAGGTTTAACTAAAAAGGAAGTTACTTGATAGAGCTATATTTCTGTAAGGGGAAAATATGACGGTTATATTGTATGCGAAAATATCCATGTTAAAGTTCTTAATTATCTGAGTTGCTGAATGTCTGAAATACTGAGGTTCTAGCGAAAATCGAGACCAATATATATTTGTACCCTGGACAACAGATTTTTTTAAAAATAATTATGTAGTTTTCACTGTATGTAAAAAAAAAAGAACAACCAATAACATTAAGCGTGAAATAAGTCGCAGATTCTTGCTGATAGTTTACTGAATTTACACCAAGATGTCGTTAAATGAAATTGAATACCCTGCATTTATCATGCTTTTCAATAACATATGGTCAAATCGTTGAAAGACCCCCTCCTAAATTATGGAAAATATCATTCTGCATTGACAATAGTATCTTGGTTTAAATTATATACACACAGGTGTATCTAACATACATGCAGTTAACATGTAAATTAATGTTGTACAACAATGGATGGCTGTTTCACGTCCAGCTAGTGGCAAATAAAATGCATATTAAGGACGAGAATATGTAGGTGCGATGTGAATATAATCCCAGCTTTGTATTTGACCGACACGCTGAGTCGGATTTTTTACGTGCCAGTTCACAAGGTAACTGCACGAATGAAGACATGTTCGTGACCTACCCGGACACATTATTCTGACTCCGAGTCTTTGTTCTTACTGCTTAATGTCGCGTGGTTAGCGAAGAAGCAGCAAATACCAATTGTACCGTTTTTGGTTTGACTCGGTCGGCCTGCACATGAGTAGAAAACCCTACCACGAGACCACCAAGGCGGTTCAACAGCAGAAGAGAATGCAAATGTGTATTATATGCTATCTTTTATACTATGGACTGCTAGTCCCCGAGGGTATCGTAACCTCAGTAGTTAATTCTTCGGCATGCACTGACATGATTTATAGCACACTTTTCTTTAATTCTCCGTTGATGGAAATTAAGAAACTATAAACATGATTAAGAAACTAAGAAGGTTGCAACTCCCCCAATGGCAGGCAAAGTTGACCTTATATCGATTTGGTCATTGACATATAGAGGAACGCATAGATCCTTAACTTTCAAAATTTTCGGTGTGAACGTTCCTGCTGAAGGTAAATCCAGAAAAGTGCTTCTGACCACATTTATGTATCTGGCAGTCTGCGTAGATTTAGATATCTATGAATTTCCAAGATTAATAAATTGTCTAATGAACTACCAACCCCCCCCCCCCCCCCCCCCCCCCCACCGAAAGTACCATAAATCACGACTCATACCCCTACACCGGGACGACTTGATACAAACACCGTTAATTTAACATATTTAAACGTTGTATCCGGGCTCATAAAGGGTATATACTATATAGTAATATATAAAGTATATTATAATTATTGTAAGGCATTCTGAACTAGATGTTATGAAGCGTAGATGTTTTTTCATATAGTCTAGAAGAGCTGGGATGTAAAATAGTTATCCCACTCGGACTGGTGGGATAACTATTACAAAACCAAATACATGTTCTCAAGAATATATAATTTCATTACCTGTTCTTAGAGACACTCAAAATGTTAGAGCGTTGAAATACATTAATATGTTATGAGTAAGTAAATGTATACATGAACGTATGCTGATTAATCAATATATAAGTAATAACAGCTGTATAAAAAAACATAATATTGAAAAAAAACTACATCATTTGTTACAAAAATCTAATGCGCATGTCTTTCTATACGTTTAAAATCCATGTACAATACATAAATTATAGCTACGTTCGCCGTGACAAGCATACTGTGTACTGGTATCATCTGTTTACCTACCTCCAGCACACACCAAGAGAGAGAGAGAGAGAGAGAGAGAGAGAGAGAGAGAGAGAGAAATGTGTATTATCAGTATTTATTATTGTGTTGCCAAATATAAGGGTAAATTGGATAGCCCTAACCCGAATGATTCAGTCCCTCCCCGTAATCGATCTCTCCTACTTGTAATCGTAGATCAGCGGAATATAACGACTGAATTATTCGGGTTAGACATGTTAGATAGCCACCTGTCACGTATGATATCGTTAATTTTCGCGGGATTTAAACTAAAACGCGCATATGATTTCGAGATCAGGGTTGATAAGTCGCTTATGTGAAACTGGTCTATATGATATTCTGACACAACTGGGAACAGTATATCAATATATATGTTCCTGGACACAAACACCTTTGATTTGCATGAAATGTTTGCCACTTGACATTAAAGTCAATTCAATAAATATATGATAAAACCAAAATAAAGTAGACCTGAAAAATCCGACAATCCGCACTGAATACTAGTACATATTGAAGAGGAAGAATAATCTGTGTCCATTTCTAAACAAGACATTATACGTGATTACATCTAAGCCCAAATTGGCATGTTTTTTTTAGAATTTATTCGGACATTCAAACAATTTTTTCAACTTTATCAAACAACAAACTTTTTTTCAATAACATATAGAGGGAACAATTGGGTTTTTTTTAAACTCAATGTTGTATTGTTTTCCAAAATAAAAAAAAAATATGAATCTAGCAATTGATTTTAAACAACATAATCCCCCACAAATAAATGAATGGTCGGTGCCTTAACAGAAGATTGTAGAAAAAAACGTAGTTGAATCATGTAATAACGACTTATTTTTAGCCACACAATCTTTTCAAAAAAGTTTAGAATGTTCTCACATAACAACTTGCCTGAAGACGGAATAGAAAGCAAGTATAGATATGCATATATTAAATAAAGTATTGAACTGTGTTCAACAGGGTCGTTATACAAGAATTAAAAATAAAATGTATTTTTTTCTTTCAATTCAATTGGAGATGAACTTCATTTCCTTATGGGATGTCCAACATCCGATCAACAGCGAAAAGACTTAAGTTATGTTAGATTCTGCTTAAAAATGTGTTAAATCTAGATAAAGTTAACAGATTTCTTTGGCTTCTATTGTGCGAACATGAAGAACTATGCAACACTTAATAGACTTTGACTTGTTATAAATGATTGACAATAAGAAAACACATGGTATAGTTAAAATCATGATTTCGTTATTATTATCATTATTGTTTCTTAACTTTATAGGTATATTTATAATCAGTATATGTTACATATCCTTTTTTTGGGGGGGGGGGGGGGGGGGCGGGGGGGGGGGGGGGGTGATGATTGTCTATAAATATTCCTACTGAACATTCCAAGGGATGATGACCTTGTTTCTTGCAATTTAGATATTAGTTGAAAATTTGGGGGAAAACTTTTGATTAAAAAAAATGTGGGGTATACGTCAATTGTGCACAAATAAGTATCTGTATATCGTCATGCCTGATGGAATAGATATCAATATGGTTTGTTAAAACATCATGAAATGAAAAAATTAACCTTCAAAGGAAATATTCAAAGTTGCATAAAAAGAAATATACCCTTTCTATGTGTTACTTTAATTTTTCTTCTCTGACACTGAACCTGAAATAATTTTATTTCTGTCAATGAGTTAATCGTATTTTAACTTAAGTGTTCATATGAGAAAGTTAAATGCGGAGCAGATACACCAAGGACACCTTAACTCAACAACACAGTACAATGGACAAAAAAAATCATGTGACGCGCAAATACCAACTTATGATCTTGTTAACGTTCTGTACTCCCGTGGCTGTCTCGTTGCTTCTGATTTATCTGATCACCGTGACGTGTATTGTAACATGTTCTGTGGGATTTGGTCATTTTTTTCTCCATGACGGATTGTTTTTTTTCTGTGCCCTCTTCCTGTTACTTACCGTATTTTTTATCAGAACCAGCATATTTTAGTTTCTGAACTGTGCCAGATTGAAAAACGAAAAAGCCTTAATTAAGTAAGTTTGTAAATTTTATTTATATATAGAGTCTGCACATATGTATATCTAACATAAACATGTGCTGAAGAACGACGAGGTATTACAACCGACTATAACATATATACAAAACATCACAATAAACAAAGTTTCATCTATTAAGACAAGTATATATATATATAAGCATTACAGTAGTAGCACATATAATTATCAAAAAAGACTAGCACATATAAGCGACGAGCGTCAATATCCGGTAAAGGTAAATCCAGAAGAGCGCAAATTTTGCAGAATTTTTTCAATTAAAAAAAAATAAATAAACAGGTCAATATTTTATCTAAATGTTACATATTCTTTTTTCTCATATATGATGACAACTTAGACAATGTTTTTAGAAAGCTAATGCTTGTTATATGAACCGGTAACAGTATAATATTCGGGATACAGAAGATTTTGTTTTAATAACTTGTTATTGAAAGAAAATTATCCCTAATCATTTGAAATAACATCAAATTTCAAATGAATTTACGGCTTTATTTTAGTTTTATGTGAATAAAATATAGTTTGTTTGGATTTGTTTCAATCGGCAATCCTCGTGAGAATCCGCTCGCTACTCTCTAGCCTGGGGTCCTGGCTAGTCTTGTCAGTATAGCCAGGCGTGTATCAATGTCCTGCCTGTCAATGATTGGTTAATACTAATTTTGTCGCGCAATGTTTGTTTTACATCTGTATCCAATCAATTTTTGTTTAACATCAATTAGTAAAAATTAGACTTAGTATTTATTTTTCTTTATGAATTGATGTACAGTGTTATCATATCTAATTATTAGTATGATGATAATTAGTAAGCAGAAAAGGGTTAATTCTTATCAGCAGTCAACTGGTGAGAAAGTTAAAAGTTTAAGATTTCACATGACCGAGGTGTGAATTGGATTTCACTTTTACGACCTAATTTACATGTACACATGTATCTCAAAGGGCAAAAATATATATGGAAAAACCCATAAAAAGTAAAGGCCAACAAAAATTGCAGTAATTTTTTTTGGCGGGGTTACATTTCAAATGATGTGTACATGTGCGAAGATACACCATCGTACATCTATTTTAAATTATAATTACATTAGACAATTACAGTATTAATTACGTTTGATTTTTTTATTATAAAGAGTTGTTTCGTTGACTCGTACCCCGTATAATCCTTCCTGATAAAATATATATTAAATGTACAACATTTTTCAAAGTTTCTTTTGATTACACATACTAGTATTTATTTATACTGTTTAATATATATTTATTTTATTATATTACTGACAATGGGGACTCGTCAATCTGAGAACAAAATTTATTGAATCAGAAGCAATGTTTCTTAATCATTGGTTTGAAATCGCTGGTTTACATCAAACATCAAAATTTATGCAAATATTTATTCAGCCTCACTTTAGATTCAGAGTCAACTGGCACTGAATCGATCACGTGGTATTTGTTCCCCACCTGGCCCTTGCGACGTGCAGCTAGATCGGGCCGGGATGCCAGGCTAGCTACTCTCCTTCTTTTAAGGTACGGAATCGGCCGAGTTGTGACGAATGGGATTTGTTTATGCTTTTTGACATATCCCACAATGCATTGCTGAAATATTTTTCAAAATGGAGCACATAGTTGAATTTCCTATGAAATAGCATCACAGTATCCAGGGAAACAACATCTTTCTTGTATGTTTGTATTCACTGAGCCTCTCAAACTTCCAAGAACTACATACGAGTTTACATTTTCACGGCTTTATACCATTTAAAATCCGTTAGATTCTAACAAAATATCGTATAAACATGTCGCAAAAAAAGGGGGACGAAATTCTCCGGTTACATGTTAGAATTTGCAATTCTAAATAAATCTATTGTTGGTTTTTATAAACGTATGGTCCCAAAGACATTCAATTAAACATACAGACTATGTAGAAATTTATGGCATTTCTAGTGTTGTCCACTAACATGACCATGCAGTGGTCTCGTTAGCCCAAAATAGAAGGGCGACGCACCCTGGGTGCCCTCAGCCGTGCCCTGGATGCCTTCATCCGCGCCCTTCTGCCCTGACACCTTTTTCCCAAAAACCCTTGTGCCATTTTGGTAAAATTGCCTTTTGTTTCATCGATTTCATATGGCAAAGTTAAATTACATATATGACACCAGGTGATTGCCCCCAGGTTAATAATGTCATTACAATCAATAACAGTGGATAAGACTTCAAAGGTGTTAATAACTAGGTTATTTAATTAAGACAATGTACCTTTTTGTCATAAATTTGATGAATGTGTCAGCGAGTGTTTTTAGCTTGGGCATTTTAACAGCATTTTCGATCTCCAAGAAGAGTGTATAAATGAAGACTTCCATAACTTAAGAATAGAATTTAAGTCATCAAAATACAACTATGCCTTTACAGAAACGCCGTCCATCTCAACTTGTGAGCGACAAGCAAACAGTCAACGTGTTAGAAATTAATTTTGTAGTTACTTCCCCTGTTTTAGCTTATTACAAATTTGTGCTCCTAAAATATTATCTAGTATTAAAAATAGGAATAAATAACCAATTGAATACAAAATTATATAAGAATGTTACCTTAAGGATATTAACTGTCTTTGAACATACCAAAAAAATATATTGCAATTTATTTTGATAATCATACTTTTAGCAATCCATGTTCTATACATTGTCGAGTGAGAAATTAGAAAGTAGAATTAGTATGATGATGTTAAGCTGCAATCCTACAAAAATGGGCAGTGTGAAGTTTAACTATCATGTCATCAACTTGATAAAGCTTTACTAAATAATTCCTTAACACAAACAATGAAAAAAAAGTATTGAGGACCAAACTCTAGCTGAAAATTTTAAAATAAAACAACTCTGTCACATGTATACTAAACTATGAGATGTTTAGTTTATGTTGGTTTTTTTTTTGGAAAAAGGGGGGGGGAATAGTAAGTTAATTTGCCTCTATTGGTTTATAGTGATGTGATGTATGAATGTGTATTAACATGTTTTATGAACATGTCGTATGAATTACATTTTCTAATGCAAATTTTATAGAATAAATAATCAAAACAACAACTTATGCATCTTTATTAACAACATATACAGTAAAAAAAATAATGTGAACTCGTGATACACACAGAAACGTAGACAAAAGAAATGAGCAGTGCCTTTTCCTTTCATAAAAAGTGCCCTGCCCTCCACTGGCACCCTGCCCCTTTTGATTTCTAGCTGGAGCACTGCCATGTCACAAAAAACAGAATTATCATGTCAGTCCTTTTCGGTCCTGTTGATGGTAAATAATTTGCTATATAAACGCATGGAGATCAACACAAGTTGACTATTTTTAATGCCTAAAAATTATAATTAGAACTTATTTTTCCAAATTAACGGTGTACCCATTTACTTGCTTGCTTAACTTAATTACACCATGTATACAGAGAGGATTGAGGGGGAATCAGAGAAACAAAAAGGGATTTCATATTTTCGAAACTGTTACATCTGCTAAGAGTCCAGGCATCACACTACAGTCTAACCTCAAATGGGACAAACATATAGACAAAGTCAATAAAACACTTGGCTTTCTTAGAAGAAACCTAAAAACATCTAATCAAAACATTTAGAACCAGGCATACCAAGCACTTGTCCATCCCAAACTCGAGTACTCTTGCTTGGTTTGGGACCCCACACCTCAGAATCTATCTTGAAGATAGAGATTGTCCAAATGAGAGCTGCTTGGTATGCCTGCAACAGGTATCATAACACTAGCAGCAGCTGACTAGCAGTGTATCAAACATGCTAAATACACTCAACTGGCCATAATTAACACAACACAGATTACGTGCACGCCTGGTTTATGATGTACAAGATCACACATCATCTTGTTGCTATACCATCTAGCACAATTCTCATTCCATCAGACTCAAGATCAGAAAACATCATTCACACACCTTCAGATATATCTATACTCATTACTATACATCCAAAGACTCGTACAGATTTTAATTTTTCCCCATACACAATAACGCACTGGAATCTTCTACCAACTGCAGTTGTTAATTCACAGACAGTCTACTCTTTGAGAGAGCAGCTCACATATGCTGTCCTCTCCACTCTCTCTAAATAGCTTCATCTCCTGTACATAGTTTTAATCACTGCACCTGTTCTCTGCACCGCTTCTTTTTGTATATAACTTTATTTTAATTTGTTTTAAATAAATAGGCCATGCATGCACCAGTTATAAATCATCTTTATTCAGATGGAAGACTGGAAAACTTAAAGAAAGAAATCCAGAATATTGATTCTGTAGCATGAAATTTATTAAGTGTTGTTTTCATTTTTTACAGCACTGAGTCAATATTGCTGCTGATGGACTATCAGTCCCGAGGGTATAGTCAGCTCAGTAGTCAGTACTTGTGTATTGACATGATAAATTTATAACCAACCTTTCTTAAAAAGATAGGTTTCAAGTGACGTAATTTGTGTTTGAGTTATTTATCTTGGCCACCATTTTGGAGGGATAAACAATTAATTTTCTTATTTGACTAACCAAATTTAAACATGCGGTACACACAAGTCTGATAAGAGATCCTCACTAGATTGTTTTGTGATGAATTAAGCAAAGCTACAAGGAATAAAAATTGTGCAGAAAAATCCTTTTTCTAATTATGTCTAGTGGTCAGTATAACTAGTTAAATTTGGCTGATTTATGAAGGAATTTGCACGCAGACCATTAAATGGCGACAAAAGGGAACTAACTATTGCTCAAATTTGTTCAATCAAAGCCCATCTATTGTCTGCATATACAATCCCCCCTGGTTTTTGTTATGGTTATATTATACATTTAACAATCCGTTGACATTGCTTGTCGGCATTATATTTTTCCAAGTATGGTAAATATTTTTGAACAAAATTTTGTCATGCATGTCATGATTTATATTTAGCTGTGGGTTCTTTCCTTTCCAGGCAAATAATGTCTTATCTGACACTGTGCCTTTGCCTAAATAAAGTAGTATTTTCATCGAAGGAAGGAAGGACACCGTTGATGATTTCGTCTAAAATGTCACATATATTCAGAGTTGTAGCTTTCTCCATTAAGGAATTGATAATGTGAATTGCATACTGCTGTGCTTCAGAATTCCGCACAGCAGTCTGTTTTCAAACAGTTCAACAGAATATGCCATTTTATTACTACCAGTGCTTTTTTCTGCCTCTCCGACTCATGGTCTGCCAAAGAAAATTTTATAAACTGGTCCCTTATGTTTACCGGGGATACAGCTTTGAGTAACGGACAATTCCTTTCAACAGGGACCCAGACCAGATATTTGATGTAAAGCTCTATTTTTAGAATGAAAGTAGATTTCCTAATCTTACAAAAATAGATTTACGCGACAGCTATTTATTGATTTGGGTAAATAACGCACACGATAGCGACAATTAGGGTTGAGAACACAGTTTTGACTGGGTTTTCCTTTGCATGAATTGGGATTTTGAATGCTGCAATTGTCAATTGAATTGGGTTTTCAATTGTTTTTATTGCGTAATCGCGCAAATATGCAGCTTATCTGGAGCACTGAATAGAACTTGTATACATTATAACAAAACAAAGGATGTATACTGCCCCTTTGAAACATGTAACATAGATATAAGAAGATGTGGTATGAGTGCCAATGAGACAACTCTCCATCCAAGTCAAAATTTATAAAAGTAAACCATTATAGGTCACAGTACAGTCTTCAACACGGAGCCTTGGCTCACACCGAACAGTAAGCTATAAAGGGCCCCAAAAAATTACTAGTGTAAAACCATTCAAACGGGAAAACCAACGGTCTAATCTATATAAAAAACGAGAAACGAGAAACACTTATGAACCACATCAACAAACGACAACTACTGAACATCAGATTCATATGTTATCCCAGTTTTGGGATTTTTTTAGGTCATCAATAACAAATGTATGTTATTAGTCCCCTACCGACGAAGTCGAAGGGGACTTTAGGTTTGCAGTCCGTCTGTCTGTCCATCTGTCAGTCCGACAAATCAGTTTTCCAGACTTTTTTTCTTCATGCTTGAAGATATTGATTTGATATTTGGTGTATTGTTTTATCATGACAAGTTACAGGTCAAGTTCAATTTTCACGATTTTAGCTTTTCTCCTTGTTCAGTTAAAGCCCTTTCCCTAGAATTAAATTTTTGACAAAATACTTATTAATTACTAGATTTCTGTTCAAAGGGAAATAACTCATTTTTTAAAAGATATTTTTATTAATGATAAATAACGTTTTGGATTTGTTCCCTTTTCTTTGGTAAATTGTTTGAAGAATTTAGTGGTAGGTTTGTTTGTTATTGATTCTGTATAAACTAATTTTCTGAATGCTATATATTAAAAATTTGTTTGGATGAAGTGAACTCTTTTATTTAGATAATAATCTATTTTTGATAAAGGATATATTTCATTTAAGAAATAATTCATGGAAGCCATAGATTTGTTAGAAATTTACACATGGCCTCGGCCATGATATCCAAATTTATCCTGAGTGTTAGCGAGGGATAAAACTAACGAATATCATCGCCCAGGCCATGTGTAAATTCACTAAAATAAATCAGTTTTCTTCACTTTTTTTTGTCATTCTTGAAGATATTGATTTGATAATTAGTATATAGTTTAATCATGACAAGTTACAGGTCAAATTCGAATATTGTTCTGGTCTGATTATTTTGTGCAGATTTATGGTCTTTGGACATAAAAAATTCACATCTTCGGTTGTTGTCTGCTCTTTGGTCAGGTTGTTGTCTTTTTGACAAATTCACCATTTCCATTCTCAATTTTACTTAAATAATCAGTTTTCAACAGTTTTTTCGTCATGATTGAAGATATTGACTTGATATTTTTATGTAGTTAAATACACCATGGCATGACAAGATATAGATCAACAATGATCAAGTTATAATTTCTTTCCATTACAATGAATTTTTAACCGGTAGGGGACTATGTATTGCCATGCAATACTCTCAAAATGCTTTTTTTTCTCTATCAATTTATTTAGGTTATACCCTTGACTGATTGCGCAAAGATATTTTGCAAAAATTTGACAGGTTATTGTTTTTTATTACAGAGTTTGAAAGATTAGAAAAAAAAGAATGGCTGTTTATTTTGACCATCGGTTAAAAACCGATTCTCAGGGGATCAACACAGATGTATCATGGTATAGCGGTTCTCCTCATTTAGCTGTTAATACCTACAGTGATGCCTCCGGAGGTGCTGTTCATCTTTATATGGAAGAGGTAGATCATAAAGTTCTATGTTCTGATGTTTGTGTGTGTGTAACTAATATTAGTAGATTACATTAAGTTTTCAAAGATAAATAAGATAAATGGACAATGGCAGAATAAAACGTACATAGACACTAGTATGTCTTTATACATGTACCAGATAAGAATATTGTTATCTGTATAAAATTGAGATAATGTGGTATGATTACCAATGAGACAAAATGACGTAGAATTTTAATAGCACATATATA